>NC_079195.1:193025812-194493312 GCF_029499605.1 Hyla sarda | reverse complement strand
GGGAAACACTGTATTATAATATATACTGTATATATAAATCTTCTATACTTTTTTGTTCTCAGACATGGAGGATGCATTTTAACGTGACGGTTTCCCTTTAAAGCTCTGTTCTATCCCCTTGTACCACCGATACTTTTCAAGCCTGCAGTACTTCCAGACCACTTTAATGAAGTGTTCACCGGATGTAGCTAGTGTTACCCTTACGCAAAGATAAAAACCGGGATTACTTAAAAAATATCTGCATAAATGAGAGCAGGGAAGAGAAGAAAATCTCTGATCTATGTCGATCAAACAGACTCCCTGAAAAGGTGACATTATTATTTGCATAATGCATCTACACTCTTATGGGATCCTTGGTTGTGTTCAAATATAGGTAGGAGTTATTGAAGAGTCTGTAAAATGCACCAGAGGAAAAAAAGCTGCAGATTTAATGCTGCCGGTATAATGTTCTCTGTAAAAAATAAAAAAATAAAAAAAGAAGTACAGTACAACCAAGTAAAAATTCAAGAATATCCAGAATTATATAGGATGCCGGGTTAGAGCTGGTAATTTTTGCCTGGAGAGCAAGTGCAAGTAAGGGTCCCATGGTACACAAGAAGCGCCATGTTTACTGCAAGCACAGCAACCGGCGATGATGGGAAAGCTGCGCCTTGCATAATAATTACGGTCCGGGCTATTGCCGCTTTTAGAAGCTTATAAGAATATAACTTTCTGTAGAAAACTAGCTATAATTGTCTAGTAAGGCAGAGTTATCAGCAATGCCACAAAAACTGTGTATAGGTGATGCCAGGCTACCTTGTGTGAACCTACAGTAAATGTATTCTGCGCCTTAAAGGGATTCTCCGGTGAAAAATAAATAAATAAATAAATAAAATAAAAAAATATTTTCAAGTCAACTGGGGATAACCATCCGCCTGCATGTTAACCTTCATGCAGTGGAATTTCCGACCAAAATTAATCAGTGGAATTCCGGTAAGAAATTATGTAGTGTGAATCAGGCCTTACGGTGGAATTTTGTGCGGATTGCTTTGCTGTCATTGGGGTAAGCACATGCCTGCATTGTCATAGCTCTGCTGGCGCCTGCTGCACTTGGGTGGAAAAGTACCCTTAGTTCTTGTTCTGACTATTCTCCCATTTTTTACATTATATTCATGAATCAGGAGGTTCAGGATGAAACATTGGAAACACTGAATAAAGTTGTGATTTTAGGAGGAAATGATCTGTTCTCAAAAACACTTGACTTCTGTATGCTAGAAAAACTCCCATGCATACCATAACAAATTCCCCCTTAGGTTAAGTTTTCACATCACAATTTTTATTTTTATTTTACCCGGGCCTTTTCATCTGTAATCGACAAAAAAAAGTCATTTAAAAAAATGTTACATTTTTTTTTTTGTCCATTAAGGATGAAATACCATGCGTTAACACGCAATATATCAGTACACTTTGCGATATATGAAGTTTTCGGAGCATTTTTTGGTGGAAGCTTTTGTGGAGCAGTTTTTGGGGTGTTTTTATTTAATTTTTTTTATTTGTTTTACTAAAGCCCTTCCACCCTGCTACATCTACTCACACAATGCAGCTTAACGGTGCTACCTCTTAGGTCATGTGACCTATGTTGTATAGTAAGTTGTCACCATGTGACCTATGATGTATTGTAAATTGTCACCATGTGACCTATGATGTATTGTAAATTGTCACCATGTGACCTATGCTGTATAGTAATTTGTCACCATGTGACCTATGATGTATAGTAATTTGTCACCATGTGACCTATGCTGTATAGTAATTTGTCACCATGTGACCTATGATGTATTGTAAATTGTCACCATGTGACCTATGATGTATAGTAAGTTGTCACTATGTGACCTATGATGTATAGTAAGTTGTCACCATGTGACCTATGATGTATAGTAAGTTGTCACCATGTGACCTATGATGTATTGTAAATTGTCACCATGTGACCTATGATGTATAGTAATTTGTCACCATGTGACCTATGATGTATAGTAATTTGTCACCATGTGACCTATGATGTATAGTAAGTTGTCACCATGTGACCTATGATGTTTTGTAATTTTGTCACCATGTGACCTATGATGTATAGTAATTTGTCACCATGTGACCTATGATGTATAGTAATTTGTCACCATGTCACCTATGATGTATAGTAAGTTGTCACCATGTGACCTATGATTTGTAGTAATTTGTCACCATGTGACCTATGTTGTATAGTAATTTGTCACCATGTGACCTATGATATAATGTAAGTTGTCACCATGTGACCTATGATGTATTGTAAGTTGTCACCATGTGACCTATGATATAATGTAAGTTGTCACTATGTGACCTATGAAGTATAGTAAGTTGTCACCATGTGACCTATGATATAATGTAAGTTGTCACCATGTGACCTATGATGTATTGTAAGTTGTCACTATGTGACCTATGATATAATGTAAGTTGTCACCATGTGACCTATGATGTATAGTAAGTTGTCACCATGTGACCTATGATATAATGTAAGTTGTCACCATGTGACCTATGATGTATTGTAAGTTGTCACCATGTGACCTATGATGTATAGTAATTTGTCACCATGTGACCTATGATATAATGTAAGTTGTCACCATGTGACCTATGATGTATTGTAAGTTGTCACCATGTGACCTATGATGTATAGTAATTTGTCACCATGTGACCTATGATATAATGTAAGTTGTCACTATGTGACCTATGAAGTATAGTAAGTTGTCACCATGTGGCCTATGATGTTTTGTAATTTTGTCACCATGTGACCTATGATGTATTGTAAGTTGTCACCATGTGACCTATGATGTATTGTAAGTTGTCACCATGTGACCTATGATATAATGTAAGTTGTCACCATGTGACCTATGATATAATGTAAGTTGTCACCATGTGACCTATGATGTATTGTAAGTTGTCACCATGTGACCTATGATGTATTGTAAGTTGTCACCATGTGACCTATGATATAATGTAAGTTGTCACCATGTGACCTATGATATAATGTAAGTTGTCACCATGTGACCTATGATTTATAGTAATTTGTCACCATGTGACCTATGATGTATTGTAAATTGTCACTATGTGACCTATAATGTATTGTAAGTTGTCACCATGTGACCTATGATATATTGTAAGTTGTCACCATGTGACCTATGATATATTGTAAGTTGTCACCATGTGACCTATGATGTATAGTAATTTGTCACCATGTGACCTATGATTTATAGTAATTTGTCACCATGTGACCTATGATGTATTGTAAATTGTCACTATGTGACCTATGATGTAATGTATGTCGTCACCATGTGACCTATGATGTATAGTAAGTTGTCACCATGTGACCTATGACGTATAGTAATTTTGTGCACCGACCGCTGGGAAAGGGAAAAAGACTTGCCCTACAGCACTTCCCAATATGGGTCCCATGAATAAAAAATAAAAAAAAAGTGGTGCACGGAAGGAAAAGAATGGTATTATACAGTATTGTAACTTGGCATTATGGTCTCGAAGGCTGGAAAAAAAAATCCTGGAATACCCCTTTAAGAACACCACAGTCATTGTCTCTCTATAGCAGTGGTCTTCAACCTGCGGGCCTCCAGATGTTGCAAAACTACAACTCCCAGCATGCCCGGACAGCCAACGGCTGTCCGGGCATGCTGGGAGTTGTAGTTTTGCAACATCTGGAGGTTCGCAGGTTGAAGACCACTGCTCTATAGCATAAAATGGCTGACAACAGAGTTACCAATTATAGAATTATTTATCCTGATTTTTTTTCTACAGGTGAGCAGTGAACGGCCATGTGTTATATAACAAGCGTAGAATTTCCTGGGCCAATAACCAAACTCCACTGAATGTGATAGAGAAGATTTCCTTATTGCCCCCATGGTTGTATGTAGGCCAGAATATCTGTGTGCGTCGCAGTGCATTGTAAGCACAAACAGTACAATCTGGGCCACACAACCAGGGCAGCGTGTTCGATGCATTGATGTTCCTTCACGCTGAGATAAGAATGCTGCTCATTATATTGTGGCAGTCCTAGAAGGTTGAGTTACGTAAGACGTGTTCCAGGCGTTCAGCCATCCATTCAGGGCTTCAGAGGAAGGTGAATGAACTTAGATTTTGTTTTCTATCCTTAAATCCTGCACAATGCTGCAATGTGCCACCGACAAACTCGCAAAGCATACCTAAGTCTATGTAAAGGCAGATGGAAAATCACTCCGGGATCGCTATTTCCTGCCTTAGGCAAAACGTGTACCTGCAGCTGAATTACTAAACAGAAATCAGCCTTAATGTACAAATAGCTGAAACGTGTGTTTCCTAATAGACGGACTGTCAGCACATTGGGCAAAGCTGCATTTGTTTTAGAAGTTTAAGAACTTAAAGGGGTTATCCAGGAAAAAAAATGTTTTTTTTTTTATATATATATATATCAACTGGCTCCAGAAAGTTAAACAGATTTGTAAATTACTTCCATTAAAAAATCTTAATCCTTTCAGTACTTATGAGCTTCTGAAGTTAAGATTGTTCTTTTCTGTCTAACAGATCCAAACCAATTTCCTCCAAAGTGGGCAGAGTCAGGAAGGCGCTTGAAACCAAGGTGAGGGTAAAACTTCTACTTTATTCCCATAATGCAACGCGTTTTGCGGAAGTTCCGCTTCATCAGGCATGTTGCCGGATGAAGCGGAACTTCCGCGAAACGCGTTGCATTATGGGAATAAAGTAGAAGTTTTACCCTCACCTTGGTTTCAAGCGCCTTCCTGCCTCTGCCCACTTTGGAGGAAATTGGTTTGGATCTATTGTCTGTGAAAGGTGGAGCGGCTGCTGAAACTTCACACTCTATGCACTCTTATCCATGGTTGTACTTGGACGTAGTACAACCCAACTTGGTAAACGCACATTTACACTTCTGCGTTACCTTTACACATTACGGTATCACACTAGGGAGCGCTTCCTGCTCAATTTTTTATTCTTTTCTGTCTAAGTCCTCTCTGATGACACCTGTCTCGGGAAACGCCCAGTTTAGAAGCAAATCCCCATAGTAAACCTCTTCTAAACTGAGCGTTTCCCGAGACAGGTGTCATCAGAGAGTACTTAGACAGAAAAGAACAACCTTAATTTCAGAAACTCATAAGTACTGAATGGATTAAGATTTTTTAATAGAAGTAATTTACAAATCTGTTTAACTTTCTGGAGCCAGTTGATATATATATTTATAAAAGTTTTTTCCTGGAATACCCCTTTAAAATAAATGTCCACCACTGAACACCCTTTGTTTTGCTAATCTCAATAGCCTGTGCTTATTAGTTTCACAATACAGTATATTCTATAGCGGCTGGAGCTCAGTTTATCTGATGCAAATTCCCAGTAGACGTAGAAGTAGACATAAAGAGATACTGTATTATAAAATCTTACTTCTGTAATAAACTGTAAGGCTATGGTCCCACGCAATGTTTTGGTCCATGTTTTGAACCATACATGGCTACCAAACAGCAAAAAACATTTAAAAAAATTGTGTGGGAACATAACCCCTTGCAAATACAGACCAGAAAACTGTGGGAACTCTCACCCAGAACCACTTTCCCTGCCTACTTGCATATTCGCCCTAGACAGCTGATCCACAACTGGACTATTGTCCCTGTTCTGAGTATGAGCAAGGGTGTAACAAGGTCCAAAACAATTGCATGAAATTGAGGGAAACAGGTCAGAGTACAAAGGGTTAACAATAAAGACAGGGAATGTACAACACATGGAACATACAAACAAACATGCTGGCCTAGGGTCAAAAATACACAAGATAGCAAGAGCTAGGTGAAAAACAAGAGCAAGTGCAGATGAAGACAAACACAAGCAAGGAATGACAGGCTGCCTGGGGAGAGGAGACGTGATTGGCCCAGGCATCCTGACAGCAATGTTATCACACTTCATCCAAACATCAGAAAGCTTAACCCTTCATCCAGAACCAGGTCGAGACATTACAGGAACATAGCCTTACTCTGAAAACTTGGCCATGAAATTTGGTGTCCAGGACAGTATTTAGGATTTATATTGTAAACACAACACTTATAATATGTGCTGTTCATACATCTATATATAGAATTTAAAATTATACAAAGGACCAGACTTACTAATGTTTGGATTTTTTCCGTTTATTTTTTTTTTTTAAACCACATTTACTAATTTGGCACACATCTATATAATAGATGTAAAATTTTGGCTGACAAAAAGTGGTGCATTGTCACTACCCAGTCTGTTACACGTCGTGAGTTCCATGGTATAAGAGAAGCATGGGAGACATTTGAGGTGGTTGTGTGAGGGGCAAATAAAGACAGAGAAATTAAGGAGGTTTGGACGTTACACTTGGAAAAGTATCAGGAAATTAGGCCAGATATGTATTTAGAGGAGAGGAGAGTGATGGGTTAACCCCAAGTTAAAGGGGTACTTCGCCTTTAGACATCTTATCCCCTATCCAGAGTATAGGGGACAAGATGTCTGGTCACGGGGGTCACATCGCTGTTGACCCCTGCCATCTTCCTGCTGCACCCGGCGTTCGTTTAGAGCGTCGGGTGCATCGCCAGAGGCTCGTGACATCACGGCTACACCCCCTCCCATAGACCTGCATTGTAGGGTCATGGCCTTGACGTCACGAGCCTCTGGCCTCACCTTCGCTCCATGTACTGGATGACTGGGGTGCCACATCCGAGATCACGGGGGGGTCCCTTAGGGGATAAGATGTATAGGGGCAGAGAACCCATTTAAGGGTGGATTGGAAGGGCGCAAGAATGGTAAATTGGACTTTACTGAGAAGGTTGCAGTAGTCTAGATAGGAGAGGTTTTGGGCATACACTTGCATATGAAAAAAAGAGAGGACTCACAAAATGTTTTGAAGTGGAGGGGGCAGGAGTTGGTAAGGGCTTGAATGTATGGTTCAAAACACATGGCAGAATCAAAGGTTATCTTAAAGCATTAGTTAAACATTTAAACGTCCGGTAATATCTCGTAACCCCAGAATTTCCTCAGACAAATTGCCTGGACTCCGATACCGGACGTCACCTTCAGGTCTTCCAGGAAGCTGTCAGATCACGTGAGTCTCCAAACAATTTTAGGGCTTCAAAACTGCAGAGGAAATGTAAATGTATCCTTCCACCCGAGGGAAGGGAGACTAAAGCTTTAAAGGGGTACTCCACTGGCCAGCTTTCGGAACATTTAGTTCCGAATGCTGCATGCACGTTGCGAGGTCGGCCAAGCCCCCTTGTGACGTCACACCATGCTCCTTTAATGCAAGTCTATGGGAGGGGATGTGACGGCCACCACGCCCCCTCCTATAGACTTGCATTGACAGGGTATGGTTTGAGGGCACCTCCGTGGCACAGTACCCCTTAACCTGTTAAGGACCCATGACATACGCGTACATCATGAGTCCGCTTCCTATCTATAATGCGGGGCCATGGCTTGGCCCTGCGTCATAGTGGGCCCGGCCGCTAACAATGGCGGGGACCTATGGCTAATAGCGCGCGGCATTGATCGCGGTGCCGCGCTATTAACCCTTTAGACACGGTGTGCAAAGTTGAACGGCCAAATTGCGGCATCCCGAACAGCTTACAAGACAGCCGGAGGATCCCTACCTGTCTCCTCGCTGTCCGATCACCGAATGACTGCTCAGTGCCTGAGATCCAGGCATGAGCAGTCAAGCGGCAGAATCATCGATCACTGGTTTCCTATGAGAAACCAGTGATCAATGTAAAAGATCAGTGTGTGCAGTGTTATAGGTCCCTATGGGAGCTAAAACACTGCAAAAAAAAAGTGAATAAAGATCATTTAACCCCCCTTTTCCCATAAAAAAAAGTGTAAATAAAAATAAACATATATGGTATCACCTCGTGCGGAAATGTCTGAATTATAAAAATATATCATTAATTAAACCGCACGGTCAATGGCGTCCGCGCAAAAAAATTCCAAAGTCCAAAATAGTGCATTTTTGGTCACTTTTTATATCATGAAAAAATGAGGGGGAAAAAAAAGCGATCAATAAGTCCTATCAATGCAAAAATGGTACCGGTAAAAACTTAGATGACGGTGCGAAAAATGAGCCCTCATACCGCCCCATACACGGAAAAATAAAAAAGTTATAGGGGTCAGAAGATGACAATTTTAAACGTATTAATTTTCCTGCATGTAGTTATGATTTTTTCCAGAAGTCCGACAAAATCAAACCTATATAAGTAGGGTATCATTTTATTCGTATGGACCTATAGAATAAAGAGAAGGTGTCATTTTTTACAGAAAAATGTACTGCGTAGAAACGGAAGCCCCCAAAATTACAAAATGGCATTTTTTTTTTTTTTTCAATTTTGGCTCACAATGATTTTTTTTCCCATTTCACCGTCAATTTCTGGGTAAAATGACTGACGTCATTACAAAGTAGAATTGGTGGCGCAAAAAATAAACCATCATATGGATTTTTAGGTGCAAAATTGAAAGAGTTATGATTTTTTAAAGGTAAGGAGGAAAAAACGAAAATGCAAAAACGGAAAAAGTCCGGGTACTTAAGGGGTTAAAAGTGATTATCTAGGAAAAAAAAAACTTTTTTTATATACACATATCAACTGGCTCCAGAAAGTTAAACTGATTTGTAAATTACTTCTATTAAAAAAAAATCTTAATCCTTTCAGTACTTATGAGCTGCTGAAGTTGAGTTGCTCTTTTCTGTCTAAGTGCTCTCTCTGATGACACCTGTCTCAGGAACTGTCCAGAGTAGAGGCAAATCCCCATAGCAAACCTCTTCTACTCTGTGCAGTTCCCGAGACAAGCAGAGATGTCAGCAGAGAGCACTGTTGCCAGACAGAAAAGAACAACTCCACTTCAGCAGCTGATAATTATTGGAAGGATTGAGATTTTTACAAATCGGTTTCTGGAGCCAGCTGATATATACGTTGTTTCCTGGATTACCCCTTTAAGGGAGCAGGACTGGGGAAAGTGTGAACCAATTTACTGTGACAATTTTGGGGGAGTGGGGTGAGGAAGATGAAGGAAAGGAATAATAGTGCACTTATTCAAATTCTATTAACTAGATACTGTATGTATGAGCAGTCTGCATAAATCTCTGTATATCGCCTTTTATAAAGGTAGTTTTTATAGTCAGCCAACCATTGCAAATACAACCACAGGCATCTCATTACCAGCTAGATTAAGCTAAATAGGCCAGTGATAAGTGACAAATTGGCATATCTTCCAGCACTAGGAATGTTCTCCAATGTTCGGGCTCCATTCATTTATTGGAGACTATATTCTGAATCTCAGTAATGCTTGCCTGTAAATATCACACTTTTTTTCCCCCTAATCTCGCTGAAGTAAAAAGTGTCATAAATTAGTGAAAATATAATTAAAGCAAAATATAAAAGGTTTTTGTAAAACTGGAAATTCGCAAGGTCGGATGGCATAAATATTCAAAACCTGTGATATAAATCCAAAGCATCAAAGAACAAAAACATTAGAATATAAATTATTAAAGGGGTTATCCAGGAAAAAACTTTTTTTTATATATATATATCAACTGGCTCCAGAAAGTTAAACAGATTTGTAAATTACTTCTATTAAAAAATCTTAATCCTTTCAGTACTTATGAGCTTCTGAAGTTTAGGTTGTTCTTTTCTGTCTAAGTAATCTCTGATGACACGTGTCTCGGGAACCGCCCAGTTTAGAAGAGGTTTGCTATGGGAATTTGCTTCTAAACTGGGCGTTTCCCGAGACACGTGTCATCAGAGAGCACCAAGACAGAAAAGAACAACCTTAACTTCAGAAGCTCATAAGTACTGAAAGGATTAAGATTTTTTTAATAGAAGTAATTTACAAATCTGTTTAACTTTCTGGAACCAGTTGATATGTAAAAAAAAAAAAGTTTTCCCCTGGATAACCCCTTTAATAAGCCAGACCAGCAGGTCAGATGCCAACCAAAAATGTAATAGGACAGGTGCGATGAAAGGATGTATAGTAGTGTTTCCCAACCAGGGTGCATCCAGCTGTTGCAAAACTACAACAGCCAGCGTGCCCGGACAGCCGTTGGCTGTCCGGGCACACGGGAGTTGTAGTTTTTGCAACAGCTGGAGGCACCCTGGTTGGGAAACACTGATATATAGGAATCTCACAGGGTTCATTACATGGGAAAGGGCCCAAAGATCTTTATAAGCAGATTTATGCCTATGGATCCGGCCATGCCCTCCCCTCCTCTCCTCTTAACTAGGGAGCTCAGCAGTCACATAGAAAAGAATTCAAGACATAAGATAGAACTCCAACACAATTCTCCGGTAATACTGCGCCGAAGTGAAGCTCTGCAGGATCTGTAAATCACAACGTGAAGGCTATAAAGCAGGTACCAAAATAGTGTCAGATTATTGAGATGGTATATTACTGTGGCTGAGATCATAGTTTTCTCTATGTTTTCTTCTGAATAACTAGATTTAAAGTGATGTTTCAATTTGAAGTTCGTGTAAATGTTATAGGGACCTGCATAATAACAATTCCCTAAGAAAAAAGAATGTAACATCACCTCTAAACCTGCCAAAAACACCGGCGGACAGATAGATAGATAGATAGAAAGATAGACAGACAGACAGACAGATAGATAGAAAGATAGATAGATAAGATAAATAGATGTATATGAGATAGATAGATGTATATGAGATAGATAGATATAAGATAGATAGATATGAGATAGATAGATATGAGATAGATAGATAGATAGATAGATAGATAGATAGATATGAGATAATAGATAGATAGATAAGCTATATAATAGAAAGATATGAGATATGAGATAGATAGATAGATGTGAGATAGATATAAGCTATATAGATAGATATAGATAGATATGAGATAGATAGATAGATAATGAGATAAATAATAGATAGATAGATATGAGATAGATAGATATGAGATAGATAGATAGATATGAGATAGCTAGATAAATAGATAGCTGGATAGAAAATGTAAAAAAGCAGCACAACCATATAAAATGAAAAAGTGTCCTAACCGAGGATGATTCAACTTTGGTAATAGCAAAAGGATCTCACTGCAGCACACAGTCTGGATTAAAAAGTGCTTTTATTCCATGGTTAAAAAAAAAAAAAGGGCACCAATCAGGTACCAATTGTGAACAATGAGCAAATAAATTCATCATAAAGTGCATACATTTTACATATAACAATACAAATGTTCCATATTTGTATTACAGTGCCGACATCATCTCAAAAATAAAGTGCTCAAGTGCATAGTGCTAGTGGTATAATGATAAAAACATACTCTGCTGATAAAACTCATGATATACACACATGTTGCTAATCAATTAATCATAAGAGGAGGGAATCAAAACAAAAACTCGCCAGATATATACAGCTGCACTCCACAACCATGTTAGTGTGGGGTATAACCAAGTGCGCATGCGCGCACTCACTCACTCTGTTCAGCCTATGTGTATCGGTTGCTATGGCCGCAGTCGCAATACACGTGGTCTCCTGCACACCGAGACGCCTTGCTAGTGTGTGCCAGTGCTCTGTGTACAAGCTCCCATAGTAGACATGTTTATTGAGGGCAAGACGGGGGACAAATAAGAAACAATTGGGGGGAAAAATGAACGCATAAGGAAATATGTAAATTAAACCAACGAAAATGAATAAAATGGGCAAAATAATAAAAGATTTAATAAAATAAATAAAGCAAGCTTACTTAATAGCACGGCCATAAAGGGCACTAGATAGTAACTCCCAGAGTAATTTTATAATAAACATGAGCAGTTATTTGCTTGTGGCATCATAGGGACAAGGATGTCCTCCAGAAACACCCTAGTGTCTCTAGAAGGCAAACTCCTCGGGGGGCAGGGGACACACCAAACATATACCATGTCTAAATGTGCCCCCCCATACTCCATTCCCGCCACTGGACCCTCACAGTCCTGAATATATGTTATCCCCAATTTTGCACTGGGTACACACATAGATTAAAAATAAAATGAAGAAAAGGAAAAATTAATAAATAAAATAAAAATTGTAAAAATTTGTAAAAAATAAAAAAATTGCAAAAAAATAAAATAAAAATTTCAACTGTCCTATCCTCATAATCCATGTTCTACCTCAAGAGTTTCCATACTTATTCCTAGCATGTTCTCTGTTACATACACATGCCAGAAAATAAATGTAAAACACTATTTTTATTGAAAAAAGCAATGTACACACAACAAATAAAAAGTTGCTAAGACCATCTGGTGAGTGTCCATACTGCATTCCACCTCCATGTATCTACAAAAAAGAAGAAAAAAAAGAACTATTGATCACTTCTGTACTCATATCATATCACTTAAGTTAATGCATAAAATCACGGAAAATATTCGATCATTGTTCAAAAATTCATGATCCTTTTAGAAATTTTGAACTTCACATTGAGACCATGTGGTCTCAATGTACCTAATGTAAAAATCCATTTCAATTCACTTTTCTTCAAACGAGCTTGTCTAACCCCCCCTACTCAATGGGGGAACATGGTCCAAGATCATGAATCTTAAATCCTTTTCCGAGTGTCCAAACTCCGCAAAAGTGCTTGGACTCCGGAAGGTCCAACTTTTTCTTTCTAATGGAATACTGATGTTGGTTCAGTTGAGTTTTTAGGTCCCATGTGGTCTCCCTCACATAGAGGAGGCCACCTGGGCACCACAACACATATACCACGAAAGATGAATCACAAGTTAAGTAATATTTAATAGTATATACTTTACCCATTCTTATATCAGTGAAAGAATTATCTATTTTCATGAGGGAACAATTAATGCATTTTCTACATGGAAAACAGCCCATTTTCTCTATGGATCTTGGATGACAGCTCGCATATCTTAAGAGCATGTCACTATAAATTTTCTTAATGTATAAATTTGTGGACATTCGTCCATCCTGTACCTTAATTAGCACATCCAAGAAGTTGATCGTATCCTTAAAAGATGTCAATGTAAACTTTATGTTCTCATCTATATTGTTCAGAAAAAAAAATTTAAGTCTCTCAAAATGTGCTAGGTCCCATTCCAAATAAAAAAAAAAATATCATCTATGTACCTCCACCACTTTATGACATGCCTGAAGTTGTGTGTCATGCAATAGAATGCTTTCTCTAAGCCAACGTTATTGTCTACTATTCTTTTAGCTCTCAGCATTTGGCTGTATGGTAAGGATCTGATCATGGATCTTGGATGACAGCTCTCATATCTTCAGAGCATGTTACTATCAGTTTTCTTAATGTATAAATCTGTGGACAATCATCCATCCTGTACCGTAATTAGCACATCCGAGAAATTGATCTTATCCTTAGAAGATATCAATGTAAACTTAATGTTCTCATCTATATAGTTCAGAAAAAAATGAAAGTCTCTCAAAGTGTCCTCTGTCCCAGTCCAAATCAAAAAAATATCATCTATGTATCTCCACAACTTCATGGCATGTGTCACGATGCCGGCTGGCAGGTAGTGGATCCTCTGTGCCAGAGAGGGATTGGCGAGGACCGCGCTAGTGGACCGGTTCTAAGTCACTACTGGTTTTCACCAGAGCCCGCCGCAAAGCGGGATGGTCTTGCTGCGGCGGTAGTGACCAGGTCGTATCCACTAGCAACGGCTCACCTCTCTGACTGCTGATGATAGGCGAGGTACAAGGGAGTAGACAGAAGCAAGGTCGGACGTAGCAGAAGGTCGGGGGCAGGCGGCAAGGTTCGTAGTCAGGGTGGATAGCAGAAGTACTGGTACACAGGCTTTAGACACACAAAACGCTTTCACTAGGCACAAGGGCAACAAGATCCGGCAAGGAAGTGCATGGGAGGAGGTCAGATATAGTCAGGGACCAGGTGGAAGCCAATTAAGCTAATTGGGCCAGGCACCAATCATTGGTGCACTGGCCCTTTAAGTCTCAGGGAGCTGGCGCGCGCGCGCCCTAGAGAGCGGAGCCGCGCGCGCCAGCACATGACAGCAGGGGACGGGAACGGGTAAGTGACCTGGGATGCGATTCGCGAGCGGGCGCGTCCCGCTGTGCGAATCGCATCCCCAACGGCCATGACAGTGCAGCGCTCCCGGTCAGCGGGACTGACCGGGGAGCTGCAGGGAGAAAGACGCCGTGAGCGCTCCGGGGAGGAGCGGGGACCCGGAGCGCTAGGCGTAACAGCATGCCTGAAGTGGTGGGATACATACATAGCAGTCTCCTCCAGTGATGCCATATATATATATATATATATATATATATATATATATATATATATATATATAGGCACCACATTACTCCCCATCACCTACGTACACCAATATATATATATATATATATATATATATATATATATATATATATATATGGCATCACTGGAGGAGACCGCTATCTATGTATCCCACCACTTCAGGCATGTCATGAAGTGGTGGAGATACATAGATGATATTTTTTTGATTTGGACTGGGACAGTGGACACTTTGAGAGACTAACATATATTCAGGACCATGAGGGTCCAGTGGAGGGTCCAAATAACTGCTCTTATGTATTATAAAAATACTCTGGGATCCTTAGTATCTAGTGCCCTATATGGGTGTGCTATTAAATAAACTTTATTTCTTTATTTTATTTAATCTGTTATTATTTTGCCCATTTTATTCATTTTTTGTTGGTTAAATTAAATTTTTTTTCCATTTGTTTCTTATTTGCCCACCGTCTTGCCCTCAGTAAACATGTCTACTATGGGAGCTTGTACACAGAGCGCCGGCACACACTAGCGAGGTGTCTCGGTGCGCAGGAGACCACGTGTATTGCATTGGCAGCCATAGCAACCGATACACATAAGAGCCAATTGCACTTGCGCACTTTATTTTTGAGATGATGTCGGCACTGTAATACAAATATGGAACATTGTATTGTAATATGTAAAATGTATGCCCTTTATGATGAATTTTTTTTGCTCATTGTTCACAATTGGTACCTGATTGGTGCCCTTATAAATGTGTGGTTTGATCACTTGTGTGTACTGCTTGATAATGACTGGGTGAGCCAGTTGAAACGTCGCTGCTATTTTTGTGAAACACTTGTTTTTTTTACCACGGAATAAAAGCACTGTTACATTATGGGCTCCGGCCGCACACGCTGGCCGTAAGGGCATGGTCCCCTTACCTGCTGCTGCCAACGGGGCTCAGACTCTTATCGCGGCACGCGCCCGCATGCGAGCCCCAGTCCGTCACTCTCCGGGTGTTTCTCCTGCCTCCGCCTTTGCCTCTCTGTTCTGGCGTGATTGTCCCCGTCCCCTAGGGCGCGTGCATGCCGGAGCTTAAGATTTAAAGGGCAAGTACGCTCATTAGTGTAATTTACCTGTGGCTTATTTATAAATTCCTCCACCCTCCTCACTCCCCTGCTGGATCATTGTTGCCTTGTGCCTGAGAGAAAGCGTTCCTCAGTATTGCCTTGCCGTGTATCTGATCCCTTGCTTTGTGACTTTGACCTTGCACCTCTGCCCCCTGCCTACTGAATTCCTGCTACGTCTTGATTACGCTACTGTGCCGCTTGCCCTGACCTTCTGCTATCCTGACTACGAGCTGCCTTATCCCTCCTGTGCCTTGCATCTCCTTAGCCTCCTGTGTGGTTGAGAAGTGCCAGGGGTAGCGACCTGGGTGCTGCCTGCCGCAGCAAGTCCATCCCGCTTTGCGGTGGGCTCTGGTGAAAACCAGTGGCACCTTAGACTCTGCTCCCTGGTACGGTCCGAGTCATCTGCCACACAGGTCCAGCGGATCCACATCCACCGGTGTTCCTGTCTTCTGAAACGTGAGTGTTACAAGCACTTTTTTTTTTACTTTAAACTTGACTGTGTGCTGCGGTGATATCCTTTTGCTAGATAGATTGATAGATAGATAGATATAAGATAAATTATAGATAGATATGAGATAGATAGATAGACAGATAGAGATCCACAGAGATGGTCCAGCAGCACACCAAAGGTATAATCAACTGTGTCTTTATTCAGCCCATGTGAAAACAGTGCAACGTTTAAATGGCCTCACGCCATGCCTGCTTGTGAAAGATGGCGTGAGGCCATTGAAACGTCGCACTGTTTGCACGTGGGAGGAATAAAGACAGTTGTTTATACCTTTGGTGTGCTGCTGGACCGTCTCTGTGGAACTCTATGCACCTTCTAGTCTGCGACTGGGACTAGTCTTTGGTTTGCTTGCACCCATCTGCATTTTTTGCACCTTGGTATCGAGGTTGTGCTGCTCCCTCTATGGTTTTGCTAGATAGATAGATATGAGATAGATAGATATGAGATAAATGATAGATAAATAGATAGATATGAGATAAATGATAGATAGATAGAGCACAATCCAGGAAAGCAGCACACCAACAAAAAAAAGGTGCTCAGGTGCCCGCTGTGTCCGGTCCGGGTCCATGACCCACTACAGTTACAATATCCAAATGGCACCGGCACTCCAACAGATGAAAAAAAGTGATTTATTCACACAAACGTAGCCTTACATTTGTGTGAATAAATCACTTTTTTTCATCTATTGAAGTGCCACTGCCTTTTGGATATTGTAGATAGAAAGATAGATAGATAGATATATAGATAAATAAACAGAGTACAAGGCAGCACTCCATTAAAGGTGAAAAAAAGTTTATTCCATCTTAATGTGCAAAAAATAACAATGTTTCAACCTACTCCTGAGTCTTTTTCAAGCTTTACAAGTGGGAAGAAACGTCACTGTTTTTTGCACATTTAGACGGAATAAACTTTTTACTTTTCCACTTTTAATGGAGCGCTAAGAGAGAGAGAGAGAGAGAGAGAGAGAGAGAGAGAGAGAGAGAGAGAGAGGTGATAGATAAATAGAGCCTAATTGAGATTATGAGCCTAGATATATATATATATATATATATATATATATATATATATATATATATATATATATATATATATATATATAGTGACGAACAGTCTTGGGGATTAGCTCTGGGATCGTCCTGGTCACTTGCAACGGGACACGTTCCTCACAATAACACCACAGATCACAGTTCCTCATACAAGTCTGGCTCCTCGCCAGCTTTATTTCCACAGGTTGCAGGTAAAACAAAACATAAACAGGAACAAAATAAAGTCCTAAACCGTCTGTCACTGACTACACATATCAGCATGCCCTGACTACGAACTGGTGAGCTACCCTCAGCCAGTTAAACATGTGTCTCCTGCAACCTGTTACTCACAGTTCACACCACTTCTTGGACCATTCGCAGCTCCTTCTGCGTGTTACCTAAACAGGGCCCGTGTGTCTCCCCCTCTAACAGCCAGCATACTGTTTCCAAGGGAGAGCCCCAACTATTCTGTTTCCTTTCCTTTTAAACACACTTTCCCTTCCTGATTCCTCATTAATCAGGCCACAGGTGGAGCATTCTCCAGAGTTAGCAAGGGAAATACACCCTTTCCTTGCCATACTGCCACTATATATATTTATATATATATATATATATATATATATATATATATATATATATGTATAGATAGAAAGGTATATAATAGATAGATAATAAATACATAGAGAATAGATAGATAGATAGATAGATAGATAATAGATAGATCATAGATAGATAGATAGATAGATAGACCCACAGAAGATATTCTCAGACTGTTGCAGTTACTTGTCTGATTTAATCAGTCAACAAATCCCATTCCTCATTGCCTCTGTTCACACTAGTCTCCACTGTGTCTATAGTAATTCCACAAGACATTCCAGTAAACCTGACAGCAAAAAAAAGTGCATATAGATAAATAAAAAGATAAATAGATAGATGGAGACTTCAACTCATAGATTTTCTCAGGATGTCACTTGCTACTTGTCTGATTTAAAGGAAACCTGTCAGGTCCCTGGGGCCTCAAACACCAGCTCTAGGACCTGACAGGTCAAGAGAATAAAATTCCATTGCTGTTCTCCTCAGCTCTCTGTGAAGCCACAGACATGAAAGCAAAGTTTAATTACCGCCGGTCAAGCCTGGAAGGAGATGGTGTGGCCAGCGTGACCAAGTGTATAACCAGCCATGGCCGGCGGCAATTAAACTTAGTGAGGCAGCTTTTAGTTGTTGAGGCACAGCGGGGAAGGAAGAACAATCCAGTCAAAAAAGTCCATTTAGTTGCTGCAACAATCTTTGTTTAGCAACATTATTTGTTCATTTTGTATTTATTTTTAATGGTGATGAGGCCAGGGCATCACTTTGGTATGTATGGGTTACAGTGATGCCATAAGACTTTACAGTACATTTGATGGCTAGTATAGTGCCATTCTTGTCATCAAAACTGAAAGAACCCCAATTGGATCTGGCATGTTTGTTACAATTTTCGTGGTTGATACATAATAACCGTATATACTCAAGTATAAGGCCATCTATGCTGCAGGGACTGTCCGGTGGGGAGGGTTAGTCATTCCGGGCTGTACATTTTCACTGGGAGGCCCTCTTCTCCGTTCGCTCCGGGCCGGCCCCAGACTAGTGACGTTGCCTTGACAACTACGCCCAGGGAACAACTAACCCTCCCCACCGGACGGTCCTTGCAGCATAGATGGCCTGGACCAGCTCACCCTTCCCTCCCACCGAGGGGAGGTGAGTAGAAAACTAAAGGGGGGTCTGGATGATGACGAAGGCCCGTGCCGTGGTCTTCAACCTGCAGACCTCCAGATGTTTCAAAGCTACAACTCCCAGCATGTCCGGGCATGCTGGGAGTTGTAGTTTTGCAACATCTGGAGGTCTGCAGGTTGAAGACCACTGAGGGGATTGACAGGCGGTGATGATGAAGGGGGGGATGATGACAGGGTGATGGTGACGGGGTGATGATGAAGGGGGGAGATGATGACAGGGTGATGGTGACCGGGTGTTAATGACGGGGGTCTGGATGATGACAGGGGGGAATGATGAAAGGGGGGGATGATGAAAGGGTGGGGGGAATTATGTATTTCCCACCCTAGGCTTATAGTCGAGTCAATAACTTTTCCTGGGTTATTGGGGTGAAATTAGGGGCCTCGGCATATATTCGGGTCGGCTTATACTCAAGTATATATGATAGTTATTTTTTTTAATGATTTATTGGTTTGTTTTTCTTTCTACTGGGCAGTAAAGATTTTTGTAGAACTGTACTAATGTAATTGTGTGTAAATTGATTACCGTCAACTTTTGATGCCAGTCTCCAAGCTCATTATGTACACTGGAGATGATGTAGTAACCATTACATAGGGAGCCTTTATAATGATGTCTTGATGTGATCAGTTTGTCACCTACTGTAAATTTGAAGCTCGACAGTGAAAATACATAAAAGGAAATCAGAGGCAGCACTGACATTACATAGCTGACATTTTCCTTTTAGTTTCCAGAGTTACAGAAATTCAAATGTCCTGAACTGGTATCTAAAGCCCATAATTGTGCAAAATAAGGCAAAAAAATAAAATAAAATAAAATAAAAAAAATTAAGTCTATACTTTCCTGTAAATAAATCAGAAAATCTCAAAACTCACAAATGGTAACCATACTAATATTACACAACTATTTAGATTTGATTCTGCATGGCATATCGTCCTCTGAGTAGTACTATGCCCATAGACAGCTTGTACTACATATAGATGTACCGTATTTTTCGCCCTATAGGACTCTCCGGCATATAAGACACACCCAATTTTAAATGAGGAAAATCTAGAATACAATGTAAAGTATATGTCACAGTGATCTTCAACCAGCGGAGCTCTAGATGTTGTAAAACTACAACTCCCAGCATACCCGGACAGCCGTTGGCTGTCCGGGCATGCCAGGAGTTGTAGTTTTGCAACATCTGGAGGTCCACAGGTTTAAGACCACTGGTATAGGAGGTAATACTCACGTGTCCCCGCCGCTCCGGACCTGTCACCGCTCATCACCGCTGCCCTGGATGTCGCCCTCCATCGCTGTGGCCGCGTCCCCGGGGTATCCCGTCGCTCCGAAACGTCTCTGCTGCCCGGTATCCTCGCTCTCCGTCGCCGTCATCACGTTGCTACGCACGCCTCTCCTATTGGATGACGGGGCGGCGTGCGTGACGACGTGATGACGACGAAGGAGAGCGCCGGCCATGCAGGGGATCCCTACACGGAGCAGACACCGAGGAGACAGGTAAGGTCCCTCCCGGTGCAGCCGGGTTAGTGTCAGCTTTGATCGCCGCGTCTGAAGGGTTAATACAGGGAATTACCGCTATCGGTGATGTCCTGTATTAGCCGTGGGTCCCGGCTGTTGATGGCTGCAGGGACCGCCGCGATAGGTGTGTGTATTCGCCGTATAAGACGCACCAACTTCCCCCCCCCCCTGTTTTGGGGTAGAAAAAGTGCGTCTTATACGGCAAAAAATACGGTATATTAAGTGTCATCCCATGACTGCTGACTTATGACTTCTCGGAAAAGAGAAGACTGAAGCATGCAGTACGAAAAATATGTAGATATTACTTTTGCCTCCACTGCGGATTTACAAGATCTATACAATCTGTATTATACTGTAACTCCATCCACCAAATGATCTGGAGGCATCCCTGATCTGGAGACTCTGTCTGCTCTCTCCAGATTTTAGGGCTCATGCTGAGATCATGTGCATAGTGTAAAACACTCTCTGGCAGCATTATTCCAGCGCTGCATGGCACTATTTTTTCGTCAGACAGATGGGAAGATTGACATTTTCTAACTGCGTTTCCTTTCATATCATTCCTCTGAGACTTTATTAAGACATTTCAGACAGCTTTATCTGAGCTGGGCTCTGTTGAAGCCTGGTATGTTGGATTCATGCTGCTTGGCAATTTGGACATACACATTTCACATTAATCAGAAATTTCCATATCTTGAAATCTAGGGCATACGTTGGAAAAAAACATTTAGAATGGTTTTTTTATAATCATCTACCGGCTAATGGATACCCACTAATGTTATCATTTAACATGTCTCATTCTTGGATGAACACCAAATGGGATCCATGCACTACCAAACTTTAGGGCGTTATATGGTTCTCATTTCTCAGTGTTCACAAATCTTCTGACATGACAGACGGTTGTCTTAACTGGAATATGTTAAAAACTGAAAAACCAAGAAAAAAAAACATCATGCTCCCAAGAACTAGTAACATAAATGAGACATTGGTATTGTGAGGAGACAAGACTCCAGCTACGATTTCCACCCTTCACTTCTGCACAGGGACTATCCGGCCATATCGCCGGCACAAAATCCTATCGGAAATAAAAGAAAGAGTTGTCCGGCAGCACGTGAAATGCAGGATGCGTCTTTATTGTATCCACATAAGAATAATACAGAGACAGGTACTGACGCGTTTCAGGTCATGACGACCCTTATTTGTTGGTTGCTAAGACCCGAAACGCATCATTATTTGACTCCATACTATTCTTATGTAAATGCAATAAAGAAGCACTCAAAATTTCTCTTGCTGCTTCTGGACGACTCTTTCTTCTTTATTCCATTCCGAGTGATATTACGAGAGTATATTACACTACTGTAAGCAAAAGTTAAAAAGCAGCAGGCAATGAATCATTGCAGTTAAACAGTAAGGAACACAATTTCAAGCTTACCTATATTGATTGCTTGGCTTCCAAAGAATATTAAAAGCTAAATCCACGTTTTATCATTCTTATATGCAATTTCCTTAGTCCTATGTTTGGGTTTAAGTTTTTGGGAGTTTATGTGTTTCTGATATTTATATACAAACGTTGGATTTATTAAACAATGACAAAGCCTCAGAGCAATAACTATTGAAATTGATCCTGTGCTTTGTGTTATTTGGGTCTAGGATAGAAGTGTGTCTCCTTGAGGAGACTGCCAAATTGAAGTATAAAGTCTAAAGACAGTTTTGGGGTTCTTGTCCCTAGCCGAAAGCCTCTCTCTAGTGAGCCAGCACCCTGTTCTGTACTGATGAGGGGCAAGAACCCCAAAAAGGCTGTCTACAGATAGGTAACTCCTTCTGTTAGAGATTCTGGCTTAGAATATATTTCCTAATCATGTTTTAAAGGGGTTATCCAGGAAAAAAACTTTTTTTATATATCAACTGGCTCCAGAAAGTTAAACAGATTTGTAAATTACTTCTATTAAAAAATCTTAATCCTTTCAGTACTTATGAGCTTCTGAAGTTTAGGTTGTTCTTTTCTGTCTAAGTGCTCTCTGATGACACGTGTCTCGGGAACCGCCCAGTTTAGAAGAGGTTTGCTATGGGAATTTGCTTCTAAACTGGGTGTTTCCCGAGACAAGTGTCATAAGAGATTACTTAGACAGAAAAAAACAACCTTAACTTCAGAAGCTCATAAGTGCTGAAAGGATTAAGATTTTTTAATAGAAGTAATTTACAAATCTGTTTAACTTTCTGGAACCAGTTGATATATAGAAAAAAGTTTTTTTCCTGGAATACCCCTTTAAGGCTCTTTAAGGGTGGACCACTGAATTGAAGGGAAGTTACTTCCAGTGGATAGCACTGTAGATCCTGTTATTTGTATTTCTAATAAACAAGTACCTCCCCCCCCCCCCAAACCACTTTTAGTCTTACCCTTAAGTCAATACGGTCTGTTATGACTATTGTTAGTAACATTAGTCATAACAATGCCCATTATTTAACCTTAATGTCTATAATACCAGCTTCCTTCCGGTAATGCCAATAGTACCAGCCTACAAAAGCCCAGTTTGTTTATACTGTATGTTTCCTGCTCCCACTGTGCTCAGAAATTTGGAAGCTATATGTGAGTAGTCCTTACTGTTCCTTCTCTTACACAGAAAAAAGATGCATGTGCAACAGGATCTCTCTATCATTACTCAGTATACTGCCCCTTGCAGACGTAAAAGATACTAATTGGAAGAAAGACACTATTTGGAATAAAGATACTATTTGGAATAAAAATATATATTTGGAATATAAAATATGGCACTTCGCCAACTGTAATGCACTGGGGGTTGTTTATATACTCACATGCCCATGAACAAAAAACTATGTGGGTAAAACGTTTAGACCCCTTAAAAAATGTTTGCAGGAACATGTGGGCGACATTGTCAACAAAAGGAATACGTCAGTGTCCGTACATTTCAAAAATTATCATAACAGCAACAGTAGTGGCGTAAGGGCACAAGTAATTGAATAGTTAAGCCCCCATGAGGAGGGGGGGGGGGATGGGATAAACTCCTACTTCAAAGAGATCCCCAAGGTCTTAATGGTTTTACTTCCTACTCTTGCTTTTTATAAATAGAAGGGGATAATGTGATAATGTTGCCCTGTGACCAGTATCTGCATAGCCATAAATAATGGGCACACTAGTATATTTTTGTACAATTTCTATACATTTTTTATACATTTTTGCAGTTATATAATGTTGGGGGTAACCTGGTCTGTTCTTTCCTTTTCTCTTCCCATTTGTTCTTTTAAGTATTAATAGCTTAGCTGAAGTAAACTGTAGAATAATGCCTAAATGTATGGAGATACAGTGGTTAACCATGTTTATTTTACTATATGAATCTAGATAGAAAATATAGATTGGCATGGTCGATATCAGTCCCTATGTCGGTGGATAATATAGCTGTTTATAATATAGCTGTTGACTAGATATATATACCACACAGAAGCAGGCTATCACTTACCTTGTCAACATCTAGTCCGTGCAGTTGATACGCAAGCCATTCAGGTTGCTTGACAACAGAACTGAAAACGATATTGGTAGCAAGAAGAAATACAAGCGCACTCACCAGGTTAGTTGCTCTGAAAACAAGAACGGGAACTGAAAACGAGACGTGGAGTTACACGTCAGCAATCCCGTGACCCTGCACAGCATCCCCGCCTCCACTAGATCAGCTGACACGCCGGCTAGATGACGAGGACAGGTATGTAGTGCAGGTAGTGAATGAAGGGGGTTGGGCCTATGACGATATATAAGACTAGATCATGTAACACAGAGATACATGGCCGCCATCAGTGTCATGTCGTATACCCGCTACAGCAAGCAACTACCTATGCAAAACTAAGGCTGCTAGAGCTAAGATTCCTGATAAACCCAACAGCGGGAAACATGTCGAATCTAAACTGAATCTGAATATAGGAGCTAAGAAGTAGCCACCTGATGCTAACCCGGATACATGAATGAAGCAAGTTCGGGACCACATGTTTTTGTTTGATTGTATAGTACCCACTATGCACATTGTTACACTGGAACTGGTTTTCTTTGCAAATGGCACATCTTAAGGATACAGTGTAATATACATCATAAGTGCAATTATTACATGTGCAATATTCCCATGAACTGTGCAACAAGATTTGTGGAATATCTCTATGAACTGTGCAATGGAATATGTGCAATACCTTTTCAACGGTGCAATATAATTTATGCTGCCATGCAGGATATCCAGGTCCTTTTTCAGAGGAGCAGCAATTTTTCCAGTGTGCATATCATAACTAATACCTAGCTATATCTGATATATATGTGGCTATTTGGGCATTCTGTTTTGCCCAAGATAATAACCATGTGGATATATGTGCAATAATACAAGTGCAATTTGGATGTGCTATAATAAGAGGCCTATGGACATAAATATATACTGTCTGCAGGAGACTGTGAATAGACAGCAAGAGGCTATAACATCTCCCAAACACTGCACACACATGAATCTCAATAGAACACCTTCAAAAGCAGCAGCATGGAGGACATGATAGAGACGTACTGAGAAGTGTAAGTTGTGATTCCAGCTCTGCGGTGAGGTATAACACTAACTAGAGCTTTCAACAGCTTGTCTCTACATCTCTCTGCTTCGTCTGTATAGACTTCTATAGGCAGCATGAATTCTAGTGATGAATTTCAGTCAGCAAGATCATTTTAGGATGAACTGAATGGGGGGCTACTAGGGAGTGCTGATAGGAGGTGAAAAAACATTTTCCTCTTGTAAGAAATATTACAGAATTTCTTATATTTACACACATTATTTATTTGTGCATTTTGTTTAAAAAGTCAGCGATCATTTAACACAAGTAATTGCAGTTTTAGTAAATGGACCGCTAAACAATTGTTTGCTTTTTGGAATTTAAAAAAAAATCCTTTTAAGAAAGGGAATCACATGAGAAAACAATATCGCACATCTATTTACAATTAGGGATTGTCATAAACGGAGGTTTAAGTATAGTATAGAAAGAAGTTGAAACCGTGGAGCCCCACATTTTGGAAATATGCTAATTGTGTCTGCTGGCATATAGATAATATGCCATCTAGTGGTCATATTTGCATATATACTAATTAGGTATGGGTAGGGAGAGAGTTCAGGTGCCTGAGCAGTGGTGACCCCCGTGCCCCCTAGTATGCACTTCGCTTTAACCCTTTCAAGCACACACCTCTAGTTTCCCAGCCTTCTAGCTGCTGGTCACTATGAGGGATGTTTATAGACCCAGACAGATGTTTAGGCTGTATTACATGGATAACATCTGATTATTTATTGATTTAGGATCTTCAGGGTGCTGTGCCATTTTGGGATGTTCCTCCTGGAGGTCTAGGGGAGGTATGTGTTGTTATTAGAGGTAGGCAAAAGAAATAGGACCAGGCACTGCAAGGGTTAGTGCACTAGGTATGGTAGCGATATGAGCCAATAAAAAGATTAAGTGGTCCACAACTACAGGTCTTGGGGGGTGCTCAGTGTTATAGGTAAAAGCAATATATATGCAGGGAGATCGGGAACCTAATAACAACACAATACAAAGAAAAAAGAGACACGGCAACTCACCCAAAAGACTTCTGTAACTGGTAAGATTTATTCCGGCATCGGAGCAAAATAAAGCGTGGATAGACACACGCTACAGCATGGAACAGGGGGAGAGTGGGGCAGGTGCAGGGACTGGCAACGTTTCACGTCACGAAGTGGCCGGAAGAAGCATTAATTGACGTGAAACGTTGCCAGTCCCTGCACCTGCCCCACTCTCCCCCTGTTCCATGCTGTAGCGTGTCTATCCACTCTTGATTTTGCTCCGATGCCGGAATAAATCTTACCAGTTACAGAAGTCTTTTGGGTGAGTTGCCGTGTCTCTTTTTCTTTGTATTGTGTTGTTATTAGGTTCCCTATCTCCCTGAAACCCTGGATATATGTTTTTTTACAGAGATGCCAACCAGTTATGTTCCTTTGTTGATAATTGGATGGTTGTCCAGGTGGATGCTAGGAGAAATATTTGATACCCTTAAGCTTCAGCAAAGGGTGATATTGATTCTGAACCATTGCAAGTTTGGTTTGTGGGGGGAGGGGGCACTCTCCTTTTGGAGAAAAGCTTGCAATCGATTGCATCCTTGTGCACTTTTTATCACTAGGGTCATAGCGCACATGCCTCTACTCTAAAAAAACAAATAAATAAATAAGGGTTCAGCAGGTCCACAATGTTGGAGGTGTTGAGAGGTGCAAAGATTTTGTGCAAGCAGCAGTGCCAGCCTGTAGAACTATTTATCGTTGTTGGGTACTTACCAACTTTTAAAAGGAACTTTACATTAAATATCAGTCAATTAGTAGTAGTAATTCTTAGGATAAGTCTATTGGTAGATTTTTTTTTCCTGTCTGATAGGGCCAGCTCCAGATGCATATGGGCCATTGGGTGACACATTTACATTGAGCTCTTTGTCTATACATCAGGATAGATGTAACTCCTGCAATTTTTCCGACTTTTTGCATGTATTAGTCAAACAGCTAAAGTTAAAGTTTAAAGTTATTTAATAGATTTTTGTGCTTTTCTGTGATAAAAAGTCAATAGTCAATTATTGACCATCATAAAAAGGGGCATCAGCAGTCTTTGAGGGTTCAATTTATACATTTGCCTGCTTGACCACCTTACGTACAGATCACTCCCACTGCAAGCATGAGCGATTCAGGCAATTACGGGATGTTACAGAATTGCTGTATGTACTTTACTTGAAGTGCCCCCAAACCAGTGATACACTTTAATGATGCATCATGACGTCTGTTTAGAAGATCAGTTCCCCTTTATGATGTGCACCTTGACTAATTTCCAGTGGCTATACAAGAATCCCCCGCGGGATGGGACTTTACTATTATCACTTCTCTGGGGCCCTCTCATGTTTTCTCATCCATCACTGTAATAACCTGTAATAGATATATCTTTAACTTTCTCCGCCGAGGATGACATCAGGGGTGAATAAAGGGCTTTCGCATTTATTTGCAAACAAATTATAGTAATCTAATCACACTTGAAACTGCATAATGTTATTTTTCCTTATTTTCATTAACGCACTGCATAAAAGGTTGGGCCGGGGTTTGCTTGTGGGTTTTTCTTCATTACAAAAGAAAACATCAATTCTCTGAAGTGTTCTGCTCTGCTGTGAATAATAATAAGAAGGTATGTTTGCATTTTTTTGCTGAAATTTTAGGGGCGTAAATAATACGCTAAGAAGTGCCCATAGCTGTATTATTAATCACAGTAAAATATATACATGGTAGACTATAGCATTAGCATATTATAAAAGTCATTGCTCCTGAATAGATTTGCATAGCGCTCTTTGTTACCAGTCTGTTTGTGTTGGTGAGATTATCTACATAGGTTAGTATTACATGTTTTGTTGGTACAGTAATTGCTTATCTATGCTTTTATTTTATAACAGTTGGTGTAGTCTTCCCATTGTGAGATCTATGTAATGAATGGGTAGTCCTCCTACATCCTTCATAGGTGCATACCTCCAGCTCTTATAGGGCTTCCTCGGTGATGTACTTGGCTATGTCCAGCAGTCTTCCAAAAAAGAGCTGTAGTACACAAGTGACTGCAGCTTCATTCAGATAGTAGACTTGGGGTCATTGTTCTTGTGATCCTGGAGGATCCCACTAGTTGGACCACCAATAATCAAAAATGTATCACTTACCCTTTTGATTTTGATGGGATAACCCCTTTAAAGGGCCATTCACAGCTTCCCTCAGTGATTTCAGCAATTTGCTCGAGGTTTCAGAATCCAAAAACAAATGTGATCAACTGATTATTTCGATGGCAGAATCCCTGTAATTGTTGCCATGTACAATTACCATTAAGGGTACCATTTACATTGAGTATATGGGTTCCCATTCAGCCTACATTTTCATTATTAATCGTGGAGTGTACTAAGATTAGGTTCGCACCATGTCAATTGTAAACCTTGGACATATATGCTAAAAAGATCCCCAATACAGCCGATGTCTATAAAAACTTAAAGGCCATGTTCATACATGGTAAAACTGGATATGTTCAATTTCTATTTAGTAATTTAGAGCCTGGAGGTGGCATCAGTATGAGGAGAACATATAGTGGCTGAATGACACAGCGTGCAGGTGGCAGCAGCATGAGGAGAACATATAGTGTCTCAATGACAGCATGGAGGTGGCGGCAGCATGAGGAGAACATATAGTGGCTGAATGACACAGCCTGAAGTTTGCGGCAACAACAGGAGATCAAATAATGGCTGAATGAAACAGCCTAGAGTTTCCGGCAGCATGAGGAGACCATATAGTGGCTGAATGACACAGTGTGCAGGTGGCAGCAGCATGAGGAGACCATATAGTGGCTCAATGACAGAACGGAGGTGGCAGCAGCATGAGAAGAACATATAATGGCTGAATGACACAGCCTGGAGTTTGCGGCAACAAGAGGAGACCATATAATGGCTGAATGACACAGCCTGAAGTTTGCGGCAGCATGAGGAGACCATATAGTGGCTGAATGACACAGCGTGCAGGTGGCAGCAGCATGAAGAGACCATATAGTGGCTCAATGACAGCATGAAGGTGGCGGCAGCATGAGGAGAACATATAGTGGCTGAATGACACAGCCTGGAGTTGGTGGCAGCATGAGAAGACCATATAGTGGCTTAATGACAAAGCCTGGAGTTGGCAGCAGCATACGGAGAACTTATAGTGATTGAATGACACAGCCTGTATGTGGCAGAAGCATGAGGAGAACATATAGTGGCTGAATGACACAGCGTGGAGGTGGCGGCAGTATAAGGAGACCATATAGTGGCTGAATGACACAGTGTGGAGGTGGCGGCAGCATGAGGAGAACATATAGTGGCTGAATCACACAGCCTGGAGGTGATGGCGGCATGAGTAGACCATATAGTGGCTTAATGGCACAGCCTGGAGGTGGTGGCAGCATGAGGAGACCATATAGTGGCTGAATGACACAGCATGGAGGTGGCGGCAGCATGAGGAGAACACATAGTGGCTGAATGACACAGCCTGTAGTTGGCAGCAGCATGAGGAGACCATATTGTGGCTTAATGACACAGCCTAGAGTTGGCGGCAGCATGAGGAGAACATATAGTGGCTGAATGACACAGCCTGGAGGTGGCAGAAGCATGAGGAGACCATATAGTGGCTGAATGACACAGCCTGGAGTTGGTGGCAGCATGAGGAGCTCATATAGTGGCTGAATGACACAGCGTGGAGTTGGCAACAGCATGAGGAGACCATATAGTGGCTGAATAACACAGCCTGTAGTTGGCGACAGCATGAGGAGACCACATAGTGGCTTAGTGACACAGCCTGGAGTTGGCGGCAGCATGAGAAGACCATATAGTGGCAGAATGAGACAGCTTGGAGCTGGCATCAGCATGAGGAGAACATATGGGGGGCAGAAAGAGACAGCCTGGAGGTGGCAGCAGCCGCATCAGGAGTCCTGAAAGTGACCCGGTGACAGAGTTATGCGGTGGTTGGCATTGCCAGTACCCGGTGACGAAGGTGGGTGAAACAAGGAGAACTTGGCATCAGATGTGTGGCATCAGGCGGGTGGCAGGATCAGAATAGTAGCTGAGGCAGGTAGGCAGAAGAAAATGGTCTCTTTTGTAAAAGTGTTAGTGTGCACAAGTAAGTTTTGAGCATATGCATTATGTAAAACTTAACTTTTAAGAATATGCTTAGGATAAAATATATAGACCCAAACATTTGTTTTGAAATCAAACAAAAGGAAAGGTGTGCAAAAAACACCATGTGCCACCTAAACCACCAAGTATTTATGTGATGCAAAGACCTCTAAAAGGTGGAAGGGAACAACGTATGGTCCATTGTAACCAGTGGGGGTAAAAACTTCCACTGTAAGGCCCTACTCTTGCATTATTAATTCCCTTCTTTGCTAGTGTTACTCGCTCTAAAAATGGTGGCCCCACACAGGAACCCTTCCCTATTTCCACCTACAAACACTGCCCTTTCCCAGGGTTTTTAGGTAGAAATAGGGATTGGTTTCTGTGTGGCGTTGCATGTTTTAAGATGAGTAACACTTCCCTCAAAAAGGTGGAAGGGAACAACGTATTGTCCATTATAGCAGGTGGGGGTAAAAACTTCCCCAGTATGGTCCTACTCTCACCCTATTAATTCTCTTCTTGGCAATTGCTACTCAACCTAAAAAGGGCGGCCCCACACAGGAAACTCTCTATTTCCACATAAAAACCCTGGGAAATGGCAGTGTTTGTAGGTGGTAATAGGGAGAGGTTCCTGCCAAAAAGGGAATTAATAATGCGAGAGCAGGGCCTTACAGGGGAAGATTTTACCCCCATGGTTACAATGGACCATACGTTGTTCCCTTCCACCTTTTAGAGGTCTTTGCATCACATCAATACTTGGTGGTGTTGGTGGCACATGGTGTTTTCTGCACACCTTTCCTTTTGTTTGATTAAAAAAAATATTTTATCCTAAGCATATTATTAAAAGTTAAGTTTTACGTAATGCATAATCTCAATACTCACTTGTGGTCTGATGTGGAGGAATGTCTGTAACTGGGGAGCAGCGCCTTAAATATGTTTAGCACTATCCATATTTGTGAAGTGTTGATGTGGCACCATGGTCAATCCACTCTGATGCATTAGGCATTGGTGGGTGAAAATCCTGGTTGATCCCTGCCTGATTTATTTTCACAAAGGTCAGTCTCTCCACATTTTTTGTGGATAGATGAGTTCTCCTTGGGGTTACTATGGCCGCACTAAACACCCGTGATGGCTGGACTCTGGTACCTAACACAGAGCTATACAGTTGCAGCCACAAATCAAGTTTTGCTCCCCAGAAGTCCAGCGGATCTTCAAGGTGTGTTGGCATGGTCATGTCAAGGTATGCCACCACCTGCTGGTTCAGGTCCTGCTCCAGGTGTAACTGCTGCTGATGAGTTGCTTCACTATGCGGGTGAAGAAAGCTACTCATCAGCGACTGTAGACTAAGGCTGCTGCTGATGGAGTTGGAACTGCTCCTGCCACCCCACCCCAACAGCCATGGCAGTGGAAGGTGAGTGCAGAGGGCCCTCCCAAGTCAGACGTGTGAGAGGATGGACAATGATGCAGATAGGCATCGGCCAACTGACTATGTAGGATGTCTCTGTAGTAGGTCAGTTTGTCCTTCTTCTCAGTGGGTGTAAAAAAAGGCCCCTATTTTGTTCAGGTAGCAAGGGTCCACTAAGGTGGAGAGCCAGAAGTCATCCCACTGCCAAATGGTGACAATTTGGCAGTTACTACGCAAGCAAGTGAGCATGCATCGTGCCATTTGTGAAAGTGACTCGGAGGAACTCCCTGCCTCCATTTCCACTGCATACTGCCATGGTGTGTCTGGGTCCTCTATCTCGCCTTCTTCATAACCCTCTATCTCCTCTGACTGCTCCTCCTCTCCTGTCAGATTACCAGAAAAAACACCCATCTTGCAAAACCTAAACTGTGCTCCACTGTGCCCCTCCGCCTTCACTTCAGCCCCCACTGGGCTTATGTGGCCGTGAGATGTAGGCACCATGTCTCCAGTGCCCATTTCCAACACGTGTTGTAGTATATGTAGCAGTGGAATGACCTTGTTCATCCCGTAATCCTGGCAACTAACTAATAACATGGCTTCCTCAAAGGGACTGAGCAAATGGCAGGTGTCATGTATGAGCTGCCACTGGTTGACATTGAAGTTACACAGGAGAGTCCCCCTATCTGCTTGGATCATCAAGAAATTGGTGATGGCTTTTCTCTGTTCGTATAATCGGTCCAACATATGGAAGGTGTAATTCAAACATTTGGAAACGTTGCAAATCAGACTATGCTGCTCTGATGCTGCAGCTCAAGAAGGGTGTGCTTTTCGGTGTACGAGTGGCTGAAGTGCATGCAAAGTTTCCTTCCCATTGTTAGGATGTCTTGCAGATGGAGTGAACACTTTAGGAACCACTTGACAACCAGATTGAACACATGTGCAATGCAGGGCGTATGTCTCAGGCTTCCTTGTCGCAGCGCAGACAAGATGTTGTTACCGCTGTTGGTCACCATGGTTCCCATTTGCAGTTTTCGTGGAGTAAGACAAGATTCGATTTCTTCATGAATGACTTTTAGCAGTTCCTCCCCTGTGTGACTCAGTTCGCCAAGGCAAACCATGTGAAGAACAGCGTGACACTGCCGTGCCCTGCACACATGGTATGCTGGAGGGGCACTGAGACTTGTCCGTGTAGTGAAGGCTGAGGACACGGTGGAGGATGAGGAGTTGCACACTGTCACAGGACCAACAGCTTGAAAGCATGGAGGCGGAAGCGGCGGCATCTGTCCAAGTTGGTGTTGTGGCCTTGCAGGAACCACATTCACCCAGTGGGCCGTAAAGGACATGTATTGTCCCTGACCGTAGTTACAGCACCACATGTCGGCGCTGCCCTGCACTTTGGTACACACCGACAGGCTTAAGGACTGGCTGGGCAGTAGCTGCTAACTGTCCTCTAGATCATCCTCACTAAAAAGTGGAGCTGGACCCACAGCACAAGATACTTCTGTGGGGGAGAGTACAGCATAGGACAGAGGCAATGGGAGAAAAAAGGACTGCTTCCAGGCTATTCCAACTGAGGGTTGTGTCTGAGGAACCCACCGACTGTTGACTGGGGGTGTCAGATGTCACTTGTGATAAAGTGGATTACCGTGTTAACCAATCGATGACGGCAGATGGGTTGCTGGTCGAGACACGACCGCTAGCTGATAACTGGAGCTCAGGCCTCTTGCTGCAACTCCTGCTGCCACTTGCCCATAGTCTGCTGGGACCTCTGCCTGATGAATGTAGGCCTCTGCCACTCAATTAAACACAGGTGTATAGGGCATATAAGCAGCGGTCACGCCGGCAACAAGAGCTTAGGTGAGTGTGCACATAAATGATAGTGACTCACAGTTTTGCAGAAAGACTTTCTTTTAAGTTTATTCAAGTAGTTCCAAGTATTTATGGAACTACTTGAATAAACTTGAAAGAAAGTCTTTCTGCAAAACTGTGAGTCACTCTCATTTATGTGCACACTCACCTAAGCTCTAGTTGCTGGCGTGACCGCTGCTTATATGCCCTATACACCTGTATTTAATTAAGTACTGCTGAACAGAGATACTGGAGCTCTGTTGTATGGGCCGTGTTCACACACAGAAGTAACTGTTATAACTCGGTTATATGTTGATTGGATTCGTGGCCTCTGCCACTCCTCTGGGCACGTACTGGCACTTCTCTGCCTGACATTCTTAGTGTGTATATGAGGCGAGTAAAATACGCTCCACTACGCTTAAAACAGTATTTGTGTACAACAGCAGCCGGTGTGTACTTTTGGCTGGCAGTTCACAGTATCTAGGCCCTTAAGACTTTAGCAGGAACAAAATAGAACACCACATAGATGTAGGTATGTGGTATGCACTTATGAGGGGAGGACAATGCGCTCCAGTATGCTTAAAAAAGTATTTGTGTACAACACCTGACGGTGTGTACTTTTGGCTGGTCTTTCACAGTATCTAGGCCCTTAAGACTTTAACAGGAACTAAATAGTACAACACTTAGATCTATGTATGTGTTATGCACTTATGAGGGGAGGACAATGCACTCCAGTATGCCTTAAAAAGTATTTGTGTACAACACCAGCCGGTGTGTACTTTTGGCTGGCCTTTCACAGTATCTAGGCCCTTAAGACTTTAACAGGAACAAAATAGTACACCACTTAGATGAACGTATGTAGTATGAACTTATGAGGGGAGGACAATGTGCTCCAGTACGCTTAAAACAGTATTTGTGTACAACACCAGACAGTGTGTACTTTTGGCTGGCCTTTCACATTATCTAGGCTCTTAAGAATTTAACAGGAACAAAATAGTACACCACTTAGATGAACGTATGTGGTATGAACTTATGACGGGAGGACAATGCGCTCCAGTATGCTTAATACAATATTTGTGTACAACACCAGCCGGTGTGAACTTTTTGCTGGCCTTTCACAGTATCCAAGCCCTTAAGACTTTAACAGGAACAAAATAGTACACCACTTAGATGTACGTATGTGGTATGCACTTATGAGGGGAGGACAATGCACTCCACTATGCTTAAAAAAGTATTTGTGTACAACACCAGCCGGTGTGTACTTTTTGCTTGCCTTTAACAGTATCTAGGCCCTTAAGACTTTAACAGGAACAATATAGTACACCACTTAGATGTACGTATGTGGTATGCACTTATGAGGGGAGGACAAGTATTTGTGTACAACACCAGCGGTACACACCAGTGTTGCAGCATGCAGTCACTGTGTACTACACCCAAAATTACACTTTCTCTCTCAATGTCACTTCCTTCCCTATCAGTGCTTCTAGGCAGTTTTTTGGCTTGAGGTGAATTGTTGTGTCACGATTCGGCAGGCTGGAGGTGGATCCTCTGTGTCAGAGAGGGATTGGCGTGGACCGTGTCAGTGGACCGGTTCTAAGTAGCTACTGGTTTTCACCAGAGCCCGCCGCAAAGCGGGATGGTCTTGCAGCGGCGGTAGCAACCAGGTCGTATCCACCGGCAACGGCACAACCTCTCTGACTGCTGAGATAGGCATGGTACAAGGGATAAGGCAAGAGCAAGGTCGGACGTAGCAGAAGGTCAGGGCAGGCAGCAAGGATCGTAGTCAGGGGCAACGGCAGGAGGTCTGGAACACAGGCTAGGAACACTCAAGGAAAGGCTTTCTCTGGCACAAGGGCAACAAGATCCGGCCAGGGAGTGCAGGGGAAGTGAGGTATAAGTAGGGAGTGCACAGGTGGAAACTAATCAAGCTAATTGGGCCAGGCACCAATCATTGGTGAACTGGCCCTTTAAGTCTCAGAGAGCTGGCGCGCGCGCGCCCTAGAGAGCGGAGCCGCGCGCGCCAGCACATGACAGCAGGGGACCGGGACGGGTAAGTGACTTGGGATGCGATTCGCGAGCGGGCGCGTCCCGCTGTGCGAATCGCATCCCCGACGGCCATGTGAGTGCAGCGCTCCCGGTCAGCGGGACTGACCGGGGCGCTGCAGGGAGAGAGACGCCGTGAGCGCTCCGGGGAGGAGCGGGGACCCGGAGCGCTCGGCGTAACAGTACCCCCCCCCCTTGGGTCTCCCCCTCTTTTTGGGACCTGAAAATTCTTTAATCCGGAAGACGTCTGAGGACCCGGGGACCGGAGTAGCTTCCTCTAGGCATTTCACTTCAAAGGGTCCAAGATAACGTGGTCCCAGATAAAAACTGGGGACACGGAAGCGGATATACTTGGCGGAGAGCCACACAAAAACAGGAGGAGCTCTTCTCTTTTTTCCGGCAAGCTTCTTCACCCGGTATGAGGCTAGTATGAGAAATTTTAGAGTCTTTTTCCAGACGGTGGCGAAGCCCCGGGAAACCTCATCAACAGCGGGCACACAAGAGGGCGTGGAAGTGGGGAGGGAGGGAAGAGGGTAAAGCTTGGCATGGGGCAGAGTGTTAACAGGACGGGGGCTGTGAGGAGGAGACACAGCATAGTCCAGATAGGCCTTGGGGAGACCAGGGAAAGGAGGAGACACAGAGGTTTGACTGACGGGACTGGGAGCAGACGTGAGGCATTTTCTGTGGCAAGAAGCACCCCAGCTCTTTATCTCCCCGGTGGTCCAGACAAGGGTAGAGGAGTGGCGTTGGAGCCATGGCAGACCGAGGAGGACTTCAGAGGAGCATTTGGGCAAAACAAAAAGTTCAATTTTTTCGAGATACAGTTCCATGCTCAATCGCACAGTGCAGTATAGAAGTAAATCTTTCTTTCTGCGGCGAGTCCTCTCTTCAGGGGTCAGGCGAGACCGATCCACTTGCATAGCCTCCTCGGCGGGAGGCACAGGGGTGGATTGCAAAGGATACTGTGAGAGAGGTGCTCCGAGCGATGTGGCACATGGCAGGGCCTTCCCAGGCAGGAGACCACGGCAGAGTCTAGAGTCCCCATCAAATTTGTCCGGCAGGGACAAGCGGGGGTTAGGAGCGGCCGGTCGCTGTGGAGGAGTTGCAGGAGCCGGCGGAGGAGATGGTTGTTGTTGTTGCAGCTGCTGTGTCTGTGACTGAAGTTGCTGTATCTGCGGCAGCAGCTGCTGTATCTGTGACTGAAGTTGCTGTGTCACGGTGGTCAAGTATGACAGCTGGTGATTTCGTTGGGTGATCATTAGGGATTGCTGGGCGATCACCGTGGAAATGTCGGCAAGACTTGACAGCGGCACCTCAGCGGAATCCATGGCCGGATCTACTGTCACGATTCGGCAGGCTGGAAGTGGATCCTCTGTGTCAGAGAGGGATTGGCGTGGACCGTGTCGGTGGACCGGTTCTAAGTAGCTACTGGTTTTCACCAGAGCCCGCCGCAAAGCGGGATGGTCTTGCAGCGGCGGTAGCAACCAGGTCGTATCCACCGGCAATGGCACAACCTCTCTGACTGCTGAGATAGGCATGGTACATGGGATAAGGCAAGAGCAAGGTCGGACGTAGCAGAAGGTCAGGGCAGGCAGCAAGGATCGTAGTCAGGGGCAACGGCAGGAGGTCTGGAACACAGGCTAGGAACACTCAAGGAAAGGCTTTCTCTGGCACAAGGGCAACAAGATCCGGCCAGGGAGTGCAGGGGAAGTGAGGTATAAGTAGGGAGTGCACAGGTGGAAACTAATCAAGCTAATTGGGCCAGGCACCAATCATTGGTGCACTGGCCCTTTAAGTCTCAGAGAGCTGGCGCGCGCGCGCCCTAGAGAGCGGAGCCGCGCGCGCCAGCACATGACAGCAGGGCACCGGGACGGGTAAGTGACTTGGGATGCGATTCGCGAGCGGGCGCGTCCCGCTGTGCGAATCGCATCCCCGACGGCCATGTGAGTGCAGCGCTCCCGGTCAGCGGGACTGACCGGGGCGCTGCAGGGAGAGAGACGCCGTGAGCGCTCCGGGGAGGAGCGGGGACCCGGAGCGCTCGGCGTAACATGTTGTTCTGTGCAACACACTGCTCTCTGTCCCTCTCTGTTTTAGAACGCGGTAGTGACTGGGAGGTGAATTGCTGCTTTAAAAATGTTTTTAAGTGCAACACACTGCTCTCTGTCCCTCTCTCTGTGTAACAGAATGCTGATGTGACTTGGAGGTGAATCGCTGCTGTAAAAATGCTTTTCTGTGTAACACACAGGGCTGCCTGTCCCTCTCTATCTCTCTGCAATAAAAGGCTGAAGTGACAGGCCACAAGATGGCTACCAATTATATAGGGCTGTGACATCACAGGGGTGGCTGGCTGCTGATAGGCTGCATGCTGCATGTGATTCAGGGTCATCCCGCCTACCCTTGTTCCCACCTTACCAGGATTTCTTGCCATGTGGATCCACCATTTTAGATGCCCTGGAGCCTGGACCGCACTAAATGGAGTTTAATGAAGCAATTCACACGATCAAATTGCGGCGATATTCGCATTAGTTGAGAATCACATTTTTCCTGAAATTTGTAACAAATTCATAATAGATAAGGATCCCTAACATCCTCATCTATTTTCTCATTCAAACATATATTATACATAACTGAGATTAGATGTTTTGGGGGTTTGGTAATTAGTGAGGTTCCTAGTTTATTTGCATTACTGAGTGAATTCACGTACCCTCTAATTTGAAAATAAGAAAACCATCCACCTTTAGGGATTATTCAGCCTTGAGTTAGTTCACTTAGTGTCTGTGTTCCTTCTGGGCCTATAATGTCTTTAATTCTGGGAGGGTCCTATTGCCACATGGGAAATAGACCACTTCTATTCACTGTGTTTGGCAATTCTGGATTATCCATTAAAGGTGTTAACAGCCCTGTAGTATTAACCAATTTTGTCAAAATCTCTAACTAGGCTTTAAATAGTGAGCCAAGCAGTGTAGATTTCTGGTCCTGTCATAGTTTAAATTTGGGAGCCAAAAAGTTCCCCTTGATAAAGAAGGGTAGAGGGTGTGTCATACTTCAACCCATTATTTACTATTGTCCTGTCTCTGTAATTCCACTATACATTTCCCAACAGAAGATACATAGTACATGTAAAGATAAGGTAAGGCTGGGTTCACACCACGTTTTTGCAATACAGTTCCTGTATCAGGTTTGTGATTAAAGAAAAAACTAATTCCTCAAAACCTGACTAAACTGTATCAAAACGTGTGTGCAAATTTTTATCTGTATACGGTTTGAAAAATGATGTCCAGTTGTATCCGTTTTTAAAGAAAAAACTGTATACGTTTTTAACTTTTCACTCCATTATGAATAAAGTTTCACTTGTTTGATTGAAATTCCAAGAAAAAAAACTGTGCAAAGTCAAAAACCGTATGGTGAAAACAAAAAGGGAACCGTACGCACATACAGTACTCTACGGTTCCCATTGACTCCCATGTAAAAAAAAAAAAAAATGTATACCCTGGTAGGCCACGGTTTTCTGTCTGGAAAAAAAAAAGTAAAAAACCCTATGGTTTGAAAAACGGAGACAACATGTACATTATGGTGCATACAGTTTTGAATGGGAAGTCTATGGGCACGGTTTTCTGTATGGTTGCATAAGTTTTTTTTTTTTATAAAAACCGTATGCCAAAACCGTATAGCAAAATCGTGGTGTGAACCCACCCTAACATTGAGTATTTTACCTGGGGTCTAAGGCCTCTTCAAACAAACTTTTTTTTATTGTTTTTTCCAATCTCCTAAAAAAAGATTGCAGAATTGACCACGGTACTGACTGAAATATATACAGTAATTTAGGTAATGCATCTATTTTTACCATATTTATCCTACCAAATCACAAAACATGTTTCACAGACCAGTTATTAAGGTCTTTCTTAATAGTTTTCATTACTGTAAAAAAAAAAAATTTCATGTTTTTTTTATCTGTCCACTTAAAAGGAAAAGCTTTTTTCATTGTTTCTTTACCTTCTAAGGGGATGGATATATTTCTTATCCCTGATTTTTTTGTGTTTACTGTAAAATTACAAAATTTCCCAAAATTTGACAATTTCTGTAATATGGATGGGAGACTAATTTTGGGTGAGGTTACATAAATTTACTGGATGTTTTTTAAGGCATAAATGGCTTACAAAATGTGCATTTTCAAATCAATATCCACAAAGCAAAAAAAAAAACAACCATTCTTTTATTTTAATTTTTTTTACTGAGGGTACACATGGTCTAATAGGGTATTTCCAATCAAGGATATTTCCTATCCTCAGCATTGAGCTTGGCAATGCTCAGAAGCCCCATAGAAAATTATTGGAGTGCTGGCTAGGCAGTGGTACTATGCACCATTCATTTTGGGGTAATTTTCTTCTGTTCTTGTGATCAGAGGAAGTCCCAGCAATAAGGACCCCGCATGTTATCCCCTATCCTGAATACAGAAAAAAAAAAACTTTTTGAGTTGGTAGTACCTCTTTTATGACCAAATAATGCCAAAAGTGTGCAGTTGTTGTACATTGGCTGGTATATGTTGATATACTTAGGCTCTGTATGTATACACTATATAGATAGTTAAGATACATTATCCTAACACATTGTATAAACTTGGATGCTTTATGTCTGTTCTTCAACTTCATATGTCAACAAAATGATATACAAGGTTTTCATTTTTCCTTGGTAGCATAGTGGACCTGGTTATAGAAGCTAACCGATGGCATTTGTCCTAAAGGAAAACCCCATGAAAATCAATACAATTGTTAACAATTTGCAGAGAATTATTATCGCCCAGTCAACTTCCACAGCAAACAATAGAGGCCTGTTCCATTTTAGCTTCTGGGCTCAGTATAATAGAAGTAGCACATCTCCGTTGGCAGTCTTCTTATTCTTTCGCTGAATACTACACCATATAGTTTAGCTGTCACATAGAGTCCCTTACCCTGGCACTATGACAGTATCCTGCCTACTGTAATCAGGACGGCTGCCATGTTCTTGGGCTTACAGCATCACTCTCACATCCCCATATAAATACGTTACATCTTCATTCAAGATAAACAGGATTAAACGATCCGCTATCAGAGATGGCTGCGCTCTGATGATATCATTACTAGTATCTTTACAACTTGCAGACCATGAGTGATTCCCCGGATTAACTGAATGACAAGTGACTCATTACGTTGCATTTCCCCGGAACTGCACTTTTTGAGCAAATCTTTTAAAGTTTCTAATATCTACAAATTCTTCAAAATGAGAATAACTTTGTAAACGTAATCTAGTAAGTTGATGCTACCCTCTTTACATAACAGCATTATGACCATTTTGTGTTAAAGAAAAGTAGACAGACATCCCATAAGTAAATTGAGATACCAAGATATAGTTACATTACAGTATAGTAATGTACCTTATTTGTGAGGCATCCGAGATGACAGTTGCAAGGGGTTTGGGGGCACTTACTGGACCCCCCACAGTAAGATTGGGGGTCCAATGAGTTAACATGGCCACTGAAGGTCTTCTTTTTACCTCTTTGCTGGTCATAGGCCCTCGACTAATACAGTCTGCCTCAGGCAAAACATACTAGCAGAACCTTAATTTCACTGTTTAATGCTCTGTATTGTATTGTGTGTATGTATATATATATATATATATATATATATATATATATATATATATATATATATATATAATATATATATATAAAACTCAACGTGTGTGTGTGTGTATGTATGTGTGTATGTTCCAGCATCACGTCCAAACGGCTAAAGATATTAACATGAAACTTGGCACACATGTTACTTATATGTCAACAACAAACATAGGATATGTGATTTAACCCTTACTCACCCCCATTTGCCAGGGGCGGGGTTTATGTTTAAAGTTTCATACAAGTCAATGGGAAATATATGTTACTGCATAACTTCCAAACAGCTGGAGATATTTCGATAATACTTGGTCACATGTTACTTATATGTCCACTTAAAATATAGGATAGTTCATTTAACCCTTAACTACCCCCATTTGTGAGGGTCGGGGTTTTTGTTTAAAGTCCCATGCAAATTAATGGGAAATGTTTGTTCCCACATAACTTCCGTACGGCTGGAGATATTTCAATACCTGGTGCACATATTACAGGTCAGGAAAGGAGGTCGGGATTGGAGGTCGGGATGTGAGGTCGGGATGTGAGGTCGGGATAGGAGGACGGGATAGGAGGTCGGGATAGGAGGTCGTGATAGGAGGACGGGATAGGAGGTCGAGATAGGAAGACGGGATAGGAGGACGGGATAGGAGGACGGGATAGGAGGTCGGGAAAGGAGAATGGGATAGGAGGATGGGATAGATGGACTGGATAGGAGGACGGGATAGGAGGAAGGGATAGGAGGACGGGAAAAAGAGGACGGGAAAGGAGGATAGGAAAGGAGGACAGGAAAGGAGGATGGGATAGGAGGATGGGATAGGAGGACGGGATAGGAGGTCGAGATAGGCCGGGATAGAAGGACGGGAAAGGAGGTCGAGATAGGAGGATGGGATAGGAGGTCGGCATAGGAGGTTGAGATAGGAGGATGGGATAGGAGTTCGGGATAGGAGGTTGGGAAAGAAGGATGGGATAGGAGGATGGGATAGGAGGATGGGATAGGAGGATGGGATAGGAGGATGGGATAGGAGGACGGGATAGGAGAACGAGATAGGAGGTTGGGATAGGAGGTTGGGATAGGAGGTCGAGATAGGAGGTCAAGATAGGAGGTCGAGATAGGAGGACGGGATTGGAGGTCGGGGCATGAGGACGGGATATGAGGACGGGATATGGGGTTGGGATATGACAACAATATATGGGGATGAGATTTGAAGTCAAAAGCTTCCTCCTTTGTTGATTTTCCTCCCCAACAAGGATGAGGAAGGAAAAACTGGGCAACGCCGGGTACTCAGCTAGTGTGTATATATATATATATATATATATATATATATATATATATATATATATAGTATTGTACAGTGAAAGCAATCAAAGGATTGTTTATAAAGGTCCTATATAGGGGCTTAAAGAGGTACTCCTGTGGAAAAGAAAATCATATCAACTGGCTCCAGAAAACAAAACAGATGTGTAAACTACTTTTGAACAACTGCTGAAGTTGAGTTGTTCTTTTCTGTCTGACCACAGTGCTCTCTGCTGACACCTCTTTCTGTCTCAGGAACTGTCCATAGTTGGAGCAAATCCCCATAGCAAACTGCTCTGGACAGTACCTGAGGCAGACAGAGGTGTCAGCAGAATGCACTGTTGTCAGACAGAAAATAACAACTCAACTTCAGCAGCCGATAGCCGATAAGTACGGGAAGGATTAAGATTTTTAAATAGAAGTTATTTACAAATCTACAAATCTGTTTTAACTTTCTGGAGCCAGTTGATATGGAAAAAAAATAGTTTTTCACTGGAGTACCGCTAAAAAAGTGTAAAATAAATAAGGAAAAAATATATAAAAAAGACCATCCCCTAATAAGTTTCAAATCAACCTCCTCTTTTTAAACTATTCAAATACAATGTTTATTATCCCACGTGGTAAACCGTGTAAATGTAAAAAAATAAAAATAAATACAGTATAAGGAAAAATAAAAAAAGTCATAGGGGTCAGAATAGGGCGATGACAGATCCAACATTATGGTGTAGGTAGGGGAAGTTATTATAGAGTTTTTTTGCATTATAACTTTTCTGTTAATGATTTGTTGAACGCCGCGTCTAAACCGAAAGTGAAAGCTGCCCTGCTGCTCAGCGGGGCTGATCGGAACCACCGCAGTGAAAATGCGGTGTCCCGATCAGCTGGGACACGAGCGGAGGTCCTCTTACCTGCCTCCGGCGTGTCCCATCAGCGATTGATTGCTCCAAGCCTGAGATTAAGGCTTGAGCAATCGACCGCCAATAACCCTGATCACTGCAAAGCTATGGCTTTGCAGTGAACAGGGTATAAGATCAGTGTGTGCAGTGTTATAGGTCCCTACGGGAGCTTTAACACTGCAACAAAAAAGTGTAAAAAAAAAAGTTAATAAATGTGATTTAACCCTTTCCTTAAAAAAACTTCAAATCACCCCCCTTTTCCCATAAAAAAACCACTATGTAAATAAAAATAAATATAAACATATGTGGTATTGCCGCGTGCGTAAATGTCCAACCTATAAAAATATATAATTAATTAAACCGCACGGTCAATGGCGTACGCGCAAAAAAATTCCAAAGTCTAAATAACGTATTTTTGGTTGCTTTTTATATCATGAAAAAATGAATAAAAAGCGATCAAAAAGTCCGGTCAATACAATAATAATACTGCTAAAAACTTCAGATCACGGCGCAAAAAATGAGCCCTCATACTGCCCCATATGTCAAAAAATAAAAAAGCTATAGAGGTCAGAAGATGACAATTTTAAACGTATACATTTTTCTGCATGTAGTTCTGATTTTTTACAGATGTACGACAATATCCAACCTATATAAGTAGGTATAATTTTCATTGTATGGACCTACAGAATAAAGATAAGGTGTCATTTTTACCGAAAAATGTACTGCGTAGAAACGGAAGCCCCCACAAGTTACAAAATGGCGTTTCTTCTTCAATTTCGTTGCACAATGATTTTTTTTTCCGTTTCACCGTAGATTTTTGGGTAAAATGACTAATATCACTGCAAAGTAGAATTTATGGCGCAAAAAATAAGCCATAATATGGAATTTTAGGTGCAAAATTGAAAGGGTTATGATTTTTAAAAGGTGAGGAGGAACAAACGAAAAACGTGCAAGAACGGAAAAACATGTGGTCCTTAAGGGGTTAAACCTGAATAGACTGCAATTCACATCTTTTTATCGGCCACAATCTTCCCAAAACATGTGCTAAATAAGTAAATATGATTTTTTTTAAATACAGGTTGAAGCAAATCTAAGTAGGGAAAAAAAGTTGAATAATAATAAATCTGTGCCATTGTATTGATAAACAGCCGCTACTATAGAAAAAGAAGGCTACATGAAGTGGCTAACTTTTTTGAAGGAAAAAGTAGGGACAAAAATATTTTTGTGTGTTAACATGGCCCAAACCTGCACTTTTCTTGCATGTGTTTGGCTGTAGTTTTTTTTTTATTTCCTATGTTATTTATACAATACATCTCTCAGTTTTACATTTCAATGTGTGAGTATGTATACTCATTAAAGGGGTTATCCTGAAATTTTTTTTTTTTATTATATATATATATCAACTGGCTCCAGAAAGTAAAACAGATTTGTAAATCTTAATCCTTTCAGTACTTATGAGCTGATGAAGTTGAGTTGTTCTTTTCTAAGTGATTTCTGATGACACCTGTCTCGGGAACTGTCCAGAGTAGAAGCAAACCTCTTTTACTCTGTGCAGTTCCCGAGACAAGCAGAGATGTCAGCAGAGAGCACTGTTGCCAGACAAAAAAAACAACTCAACTTCAGCTGCTGATAATTATTGGAAGGATTAAGATTTTTAATAGAAGTAATTCGCAAATCTGTTTAACTTTCTGGAGCCAGTTAATACATACATACACACACACACATATATTATATATATATATATATATATATATATATATATATATATATATGTCTTTTCCTGGAATACCCCTTTAAGTGTTGTTGCTTGGCATATGTTGAGTTCACTCATCTCAGCGAATACCACCAGAGGTAAGAAATCATGACTTACCTTACTGCTAGTTCTGGCACTTTGGTATAACAGAAGACACTTGGTGTCACTAAAGACCATTTGTTCTGCAATTCCATATTATGTAAATGTCCTACCTGTCTCAGTGATATTAACTTTTACAATCTGGATATGTGACATATACGGGGACATCATGATTGATGACCATTTTTCCTGTGCAAAACTCTGTATTATTAAAATGATTCCCAGGACGTATTGACAAGTGTCACAATTTAATGCATCAAACCCTTCACGCAGACTTTGTGTAGCATTGCAGAAAAGGGGAAGACTGCTTAATGGATGGGTCAGAGTACTGAAAAGTAACAAGTCACATGTTTGCACCTTAATAAGGGTCTCAAAGAAAACAAATGTCTCTGCCCACCCCCACCATCTCCTTTAAAAAAAAAAAGATACAATTCAATATGTTTACAGTATAAATGAAATGAAGCAGACAGCTCTGTGCATTGTGTACTGGCCATGCTGGGCTGCAGCTAGGCTACCATTCATTTCAGTGAGAGCTGACTGCAGTTATCCAGCATGTCCACTAGGCAATGTATAAAGCAGTCTGCCTCTGTCTCGTTTTTAGGGCCTACAGTGGGGATCAAAAGTTTGGGCACCCCAGGTAAAAATCTGTATTAATGTGCATAAAGAAGCCAAGGAAAGATGGAAAAATCTCCAAAAGGCATCAAATTACAGATTATAGATTCTTATAATATGTCAACAAAAGTTAGATTTTATTTCCATCACTTACATTTTCAAAATAACAGAAAACAAAAAATAGCATCTGCAAAAGTTTGGGCACCCTGCAGAAATTATAGCATGCACTGTCCCCTTTGCAAAGCTGAGACCTGCCAGTGTCATGGATTGTTCTCAATCATCATCTGGGAAGACCCGGTGATGTCAATCTCAAAGGTCTTAAATGCCCAGACTCATCTGACCTTGCCCCAACAATCAGCACCATGGGTTCTTCTAAGCAGTTGTCTAGAAATCTGAAACTGAAAATAGTTGACGCACACAAAGCTGGAGAAGGCTATAAGAAGATAGCAAAACGTTTTCAGATGTCAATATCCTCTGTTCGGAATGTAATTAAGAAATGGCAGTCATCAGGAACAGTGGATGTTAAAGCAAGATCTGGAAGACCAAGAAAAATATCAGACAGAACAGCTTGCAGGATTGTGAGAAAAACAATTCAAAACCCACGTTTGACTGCACAATCCCTCAAGAAAGATCTGGCAGACACTGGAGTTGTGGTACACTATTCCACTATAAAGAGATACTTGTACAAATATGGTCTTCATGGAAGAGTCATCAGAAGAAAACCTCTTCCAAGTCCTCACCACAAAAATCAGCGTTTAAAGGAAATCTGTCATCAGAATCACCCGCACTAAACCTGTTACACAGGCTTGTAGTGCGGGTGATCCTGATTAAAACGCTCCTTACCTGGTTAAAAATGGTTCAGCGGTTCTTAAGATATCTATATTTTTAGTTTTCTGTTATTCCCTGGCTTGGGACTCAGTGGGAGGTGTTATCATCTGGGACTCGGCCACACGTCATTCTAGCTGGGCGGAGCTGCCGCCCGACTCATGAATATTCATGAACTTATCCTCGTGGCCCTCCCCACCAGACCTAGAAAAAGGAGTTAGACCAGGAGGATAAGTTCATGAATATTCATGAGCCGGGCGGCAGCTCCACCCAGCTAGAATGACGTGTGACCGAGTCCCAGATGATAACACCTCCCACTGAGTCCCAAGCCAGGGAATAACAGAAAACTAAAAATATAGATATCTTAAGAAACGCTCAACCATTTTTAACCAGGTAAGGAGCGTTTTAATCAGGATCACCCGCACTACAAGCCTGTGTAACAGGTTTAGTGCGGGTGATTCTGATGACATATTTCCTTTAAACTTTGCAAATGAACATATAGACAAGCCTGATGCATTTTGGAAACAAGTTCTGTGGACCGATGAGGTTAAAATTAAACTTTTTGGCAAGAATGAGCAAAGGTACATTTGGAGAAGAAGGGGAACAGAATTTAATGAAAAGAACCTCTGTCCAACTGTTAAGCATGGGGGTGGATCAATCATGCTTTGGGTTTGTATTGCAGCCAGTGGCACAGGGAACATCTCACGAGTAGAAGTAAAAATTGATTCAATAAAATTTCAGCAAATTTTGGATGCTAACTTGATGCCATCTGTGAAAAAGCTGAAGTTAAAGAGAGGATGGCTTCTACAAATGGATAATGATCCTAAACACACCTCGAAATCCAAGGGGGATTACATCAAGAGGCGTAAACTGAAGGTTTTGCCATGGCCTTCATAATCTCCTTAACTCAACATAATTGAAAATCTATGGATAGACCTTAAAAGAGCAGTGCGTGACAGACAGCTCAGAAATCTCAAAGAACTTGAAGACTTTTGTAAGAAAGAATGGGCAAAGATACCTCAAACAAGAATTGAAAGACTCTTGGCTGGCTACAAAAAGTGTTTACAGGCTGTGATATTTGCCAAAGGGGGCAGTACAAGATATTATCTCTGCAGGGAGCCCAAACTTTTGCAACCACCATTTTTTTGATTTCTGTTATTTTGAAAGTGTAAATGATGGAAATAAAATCTAACTTTTGTTAACATATTATAAGAATGTCTAATCTGTAATTTGATGCCTTTTGGAGATTTTCCCATCTTTCCTTGGCTTCTTTATGCACATTAATACAAATTTTTACCTGGGGTGCCAAAACTTTTGATCCCCACTGTATACACTACACAATTCCCTACCGAAGAAATTCTGGGCAGAGATTCCATGTGCAACAGACCCTGGTGGAATTGGTGCTAATGTCTACGTGGACAATACCTCCATTCTTATTGGCGGCAATGTGTTTCCGGGTGGGATTCTGCCAAAAGTATGAACATGTTCATTCTTTTGGTGTAGTTTGTAATCTGTATATTCCCACAGCAGTGTGCACAGAGCAGCAGGATCTCATTTAATAAATTGTAGCCTGCTGCAGTTGGAATTCTGGGATAATTCTGAGTCGAATTTCCATAGTGTGCATGGGCCCCTACTTGTATAGGCAGGTGCCACAGCTCTGGGAGTCAGCTGATTGGCAGAGGTGATGGGTGTCTGACCCATATCAGTCAAATATTGATGGCTTACCCCCTTCAAGACAGTCCATCAATGTTAGATCTGTGGGGGTCTACCTCTCGGCACCCCACGAAAAGTTTGAAGGGGATACAATGTTTCTTTAGCTATTGCATCCCTTCTTCCCCTTTATTGTTGACCATGCACAGCTCCATACTTTTAGTATTAGCTCTTCCTGGTGTTACATCTCCCACATCCTCATCCCTTTAAAGTGAACGGGGTTGCACTGTAGTACGAGGCAGAACCACTACTGACTGTATAGAGCTGTACTGTATATAGGAGTGCAAACAATCTGGCCCCTTCAAACAGCTGGTTGGTGGTGGTAATGTGGGACCCTACTGATCTAAAGTCTAGCCTAAGGACAGGCCATCTATTCTTCACAACTGGAAAACCCCTTGAACACCTCTTTCTAGAGTTGGGCACATAAAAAACATATTTTATAGGAGTAGGAATACTAATGGTATGTCATCAGTATGCACTGCTGCTAAGTGACGACATATTTTATACCGCTGTAACGTTATTAGGCATTGTCACCTAATACTTGAATTCCTGTTGCTAGGCAACAGCATGGCCACTGTTGTGTTCTGTTTGTCAGTATAAATACAGCTATAACAAGGCTGAGTTCATCATTTCACTGTTTTAGTACACCATCCATGATGAATCACCGGGTTAAAAAGATTAGGTGGATGGAAAAATCTATTTTGCATATTCTTTTAGGGCAAAGCTAATAGACATAGGTCACAACTTTTATTCCATTAGGCCAAGATAGGCATGCACATCCATACATCACACAGATGTGTCTTTGATTTTAGTGGGCATCATGTGATTCCCTGTTCTTTTTGTGATGGCACTACACTAAACAATTACTGTCAACCTTCCCAGCAGATTACATTGGATTGCCAAGTGGCCCAGCAGAGGGGAGCCCTGGAATCCACCTGCCTGTTCCTTCTCTTACCCGACATTGCACAAGGGAGACTTAGGGGGTTCCCATACACATTCGTTGGTCAGCTGGTCATGCCAAAATTGGCAGGTGTGGCCCATATCTAATATATACGTCTGATTAAAGAGTTTGTAATTTTGAACATTATCAAACAAAAATCACAAATGATTTCAGGGCAATATTATTGACAACAACCTTTAGGGGACACCCCCCAAGGGGCTAGCCCTAAACTAGAAATCCCCCCATTGAAAACTTTGAACTTTATAGTTATCACTTTAAAATGTAATACTGGGTGTGGGTCACACTTTAAAAACATAGCCTGTGTTCAGATCATCCTATTAGTGCATCCCTTTACATATCCACATCTTCATAGAGTGCACTATAGTCAATGACTGCAAACAATGTATTGTATATCTCGTGATTCTGATTGTAACGGCTGCTAATTAAAACGTATCACAATTTAGCCACTTGCATTCCAATTTCAAGTCATCACGACGGGGTATTGGTAAAAGTTAATTATTGATAGGCGTGATTATTGCTGATTGAAAACTTTTACCAATAAACCGCCGTGATGACTTGAAATTGGAATGCAAGTGGCTAAATAGTGATACGTTTTAATTAGCAGCCGTTACTATCAGAATCACGAGATATACAATACACCCCTTTCAGTCATTGACTATAGTGCACTCTATGGAGATGTGGATACGTAAAGGGATGCACTAATAGGATGATATGAAGTGTGACCCACACCCAGTATTTACATTTTAAAGTGATAACTATAAAGTTCCAAGTTTTCAATGGGGGGGATTTCTAGTTTAGGGCTAGCCCCTTGGGTGGTGTTCCCCAAAGGTTGTTGTCAATATTATTGCCCTGAAATCCTTTGTGATTTTTGTTGGATAATGTTCGAAATTACAAACTCTTTAATCAGACGTATATATTAGATATGGGCCACACCTGCCAATTTTGGTATGACCACTGACCAGCTGACCAACGAATGTGTATGGGGGCCACCTATGTCTTCCTTGTGCAATGTTGGGTAAGAGAAGGAACAGGCAGGTGGATTTTATCTTGAGTTAAACCAATCAAGCTATTTGGCGGTTGCTTACTTGCCTCCCCATTCAGTACATATACATGCTCCGCCAACACACATGGCCAAGTGTATGGTGCACAGGAGAGAAAGATCAAAGATCTTGTTTGGAATATATGGCCATCCTAATACATCTACCGTCAACTGCTGCTCAACTTTTTTCTCCATTCCCTGCCACACTTTTAGAATCAGCATGCCTAAAGTGCCTTATCATTAATCTGTTTGTGTATCCAAGTAACTAAAATTGCTAAACGCTAGCTGGTTAAACAACAGAATGTGCACTTAGACTTCATAAATCTCCTGACTGTTTAACAGCACCCTACCCCAACCTCCTCCTCCTTTTTTTACTCAATGTTCTCTGGGCCATAGATTCACTTAACATTGCTTTTTATTTAGTGTGATTTTCCATGAAGTAACAAGAAGTAAGACATAAACTATAATCAAGACAAACCGACAAAGAAGAGAAGGTGCCATCTAACCCATCAATAAAGAGTGTGAGTCTCCAGTGCGATAAGATACAAAGTTTTACAATTTACTAGAAATAAATGAATCTTCAGGTCTATTAACAACTCCTCTATTACTATAAGACATCACCAATATATTTGTCCTGATTCTTCACAGTTGCAAGAAAAAGTAAAAGGAACCATATGGAATTGTCTGGAATTCAGCACTATTAACAACTACCATTAGTAGTTACACTGATCCATGTTACCGATTGCATCTTCATCACATAGATGTGATGAAGATGCAATCGGTAACATGGATCAGTGTAAGTGAAGTCCCAGTGAACACATCTGAAGCGTATATATGTTTTAGATGGCTGTTTTCTCATATTTCTTATATTTATATCTTTTGTGTATTTGAATCACTATGACAACACAGTTTAGCCAATAGGATGTGGCCATTGATTGTAATGATATATGTATAACACCTGTCATGTAACCAATCACAGCATGTTGTGATTCCTATATATATGCACATTGTCACTTTGTTTGATATGCTTGAAAAAGGCAGTTTATTGCCGAAACGTTGCACATGGATGGCAAATAAAGTCTTGTTCCATCTACCAGCCTGAGTCCTCAGCTATTTGGTGCTGTATCCACCCTGAACTTCTATATGCCTTTCCGGGTTGGCATTCCCGGATGATCACCTGCACATGCTGATTGGATCGGTGCTGTCTCTCCTCTTTACCTATATATATATATATATATAGTGATGTAGGAAGTAGGGGACTAGAGCTCACAGACAAGATACAGTCACACTTTCTAAGACAGCATCATGATGCATCATCTTGGTAGAGAGGGAGGAGCCAGGGAACTGCTGAGACTGCACCGCACTGAAAAAAGGGCTACACAACAAAAGCCATTACAGTTAGCAATAACACTAAATTATCGTAGTAAGTTATATTGCTTGGGGTGAGGCTAAAGTTCAGAATCAAGATCCAGCCACACTTCCTGAGATAGCAGATTATGCATCATCTTTGTAGAAAGGGAGGAGCCAGGGAGCTGCTGAGACAACACCACACTAAAAATGAAAGGACTACACAACTCCCTGCCAGGGGATATCAAAATACCTCTTTAGGCTCTGTATCAAAGAAAAAAATGTTTAACTCCAATAAATATACATTACCCAACACAGAATTTTCTATCTAATGACAAATAATGATATTAATAGTTGTAAAAGTAACTTTTAGGTAAAAAAAAAAGAAAAAAAAAAGTGCCTAAAAAAACTAAAAGTGTCTCTTTCTGCATAGTAATAAGTAAATAGATTCTTAGCAATGTATGTGTGTCTCTAGATCATGCGCCAGAAGGATGGTTAGCAACAGTTTTCTGTAATATCAGGTGTTAAAAAATTCCATAAATACATTTTTACAGCATAACATGTTTTTGTTAGAAAAGTGTCACCGAGAGAAAATCCGCGCCTGATACAAAACAGCCTGCGAAATTACATGTAATGAGATAGTAATGTATTGTAAATTTACTGCCAGAGAGGCAACTGAGCGAGGCTCTCACCTCCTAATATTGTACTTTCTTAGTCTTATATAAATCCATAATTATTTGGGACCCGATGTTCATTTGACTATTTTTCCTGCTTTTATATATTAGTTAATGGGGCAATTTATAGATGTATCTTCTTATATAATTACCTCTCTCTCCTGTTGTCATCTTGTCTGCATGAGCCCAAATAGTAAGTCATTGCTGGTAACAAACGATAAAAGAAACAATGTGGTGTATTAGAGTTATCATACAGGCAATTGCTGGGTGATACAGTACTGGGTACCAGTCATAAGGCCACAGGGATAAAGCACAGGCTATCAAGACATCGAAATCTAGACCAGTGTTTTCCAACCAGTGTGCCTCCAGCTGTTGCAAAACTACAACTTGCTGCATGCCCGGACAGCCGATGGCTGTCCGGGCATGCTGGAAGTTGTAGTTTTGCAACAGCTGGAGGCACACTGGTTGGAAAACACTGATCTAGAACATACCTCAACAACTTAAACGGGTTATCCAGGAAAAAACTTTTTTTTATCTATATATATATATATCAACTGGCTCCAGAAAGTTAAACAGATTTGTAAATTATTTCTATTAAAAAATCTTAATCCTTTCAGTACTTATGAGCTTCTGAAGTTAAGGTTGTTCTTTTCTGTCTAAGTGCTCTTTGATGACACGTGTCTCGGGAACCGCCCAGTTTAGAAGAGGTTTGCTACGGGGATTTGGGGGATGTCAGCAGAGAGCACTGTGGTCGCGAGGCCATCAGTGTTCCAAAAAGGAAGGAATTTCCTCTGTAGCATTCAGCAGTTAATAAGTACTGGAAGGATTAAGATTTTTTAATAGAAGTCATTTACAAATATGTTTAACTTTCTGGCACCAGTTGATTTAAAAGAAAAAAGGTTTTCACCGGAGTACCCCTTTAAGGAATGCCCCTTTTGGGGTTGAAACACTTTGTACTGTGTGAGACAGTGACAGGAAAGGTCACCGGGGATCACTACATTTCCCAAAGGTACCTGTCATATGCGGATACAAGGTATAAGTGAATGGGAATGGGAAATTCAGATTTTTTTTTAAATCTCTGAGAAGACATAGCTTGTTAGGGAAGTTGGATTTTTATGGTATGAGGCAGGTTTGGTAATGTGGCCTTTTATCCTCTTTCTGGGCCACTACAGGTTTTTTATACTAGCCCAGATCAGCACAGGTGCTGAAAACACCTCATCACTGGGCTTTAAAATAAAGTGAGTGTCAGTTTACAAGTAAGGAACTTGAGAGTTTGAATTTGGAGTTTTGCAGTCTCAAAAAGGGGACATTGTTATCCTGTGTGAGTAACACATTTGTTGACTGTTGTGTTAGGTAGCTGGTAGTAAGCCACCTGTATTAAAGGAGTACTCTAGTGCAGAGTATTCCTGCTCCGTCCTGCCCGGGCTGCAAAATAAATGAAAATGAACCATCACTCACCTCCATGGGTTCCCGCGGAGCGCCACTACAGCTGATCGGTCCTCCGGTCCATCTCCTTCATACTTCCGGGTGTAACGAAGCGTCACATGGCCTATCGCCGGTCGAGGCAGAACATCGCGGTGGCCGGCGATAGGCTGAGCGCAATGTGACGCTTCATTACACCCGGAAGTATGAGGGAGATGGACCGGAGGACCGATCAGCTGTAGTGACGCTCCGCGGGAACACAGGGAGGTGAGTGATGGTTCATTTTCATTTATTTTGCAGCCCGGGCAGGACGGAGCAGGAATACTCTGCACTAGAGTGCTCCTTTAAAGGGGTACTACCATGCTGACAACTTATCCCCTATCTAAAGGATAGGGGATAAGTTGCCTGATTGCGCTGGGGACCCCCGCGATTTCGCAAGCAGCATCCTGCTCTCATCAGGCCCCGGAGCAAACATCCGCACCGGGTCTGTCGACGGGGTCGGTGATCGTGACATCACAGCTCCGCCCCTCAATGCAAGTCTATGGCAGGGGGCGAGACAGCTGTCTTACCCCCTGCCATAGACCTTCATTTCGGGCTGAGCGTGACGTCACATGGGGGCAGAGCCGTGATGTCACGATACACCGACCCGTGACCGGCAGTCATCAAACCCGGAGCGGATGTTCGCTCCGGGGCCTGATGAGAGCGGGGTGCTGCGTGCGAGATCATGAGGGTCCCCAATGCGCGATCATGCAACTTATCCTCTATCCTTTAGATAGGGGATAAGTTGTTAGCACGGTAGTACCCCTTTAACACAAAGGTTTTATATGTATAGTTAGCAATGGATAATCAGGATTTATTTTCTGTTGATGCCTGAAAAATCGGACAGAAGAAGCCCTATTTAAACCTGACTTTTGTGTCCCTGTCCCTAACTACTGTCTCGCTACTGGTTCTACAAAGCTAATCTCTTTTTGGGATACAGGAGCAGCACCAGGGAAAGCTGCTTTTTAATCTTCTTGAGACATCTATGGCTCCTTTAATTATTTTTTCATACTTGGTTGACCTCCGAAACAGTAGGATAGGAGTGTGACCTGTGTAGGACCCAAACGCTGGACGCTGATGTCTGTGTAGTCTTATGTTGTATGGCTCTTTGTGATGTAAATTGCCTCCGTTCCCTTTACCACCTATTCTATTAGATGTTTGGCCGCCATTCAACATACTGAGCTTGCTGTTAAATTATTCTATATCTGTCTCCCTTGCTGTAGTCTTTCTTTTGATCTGCATGGCAAATTCTGAACATTTATGCCCTCTGATCTTGCAAATTTGAATTTCTACACAAGCATTTATGTTTGCTTTAATATTTTATTTGTCTTATTTTGTGTCCGCACACAGATACACAAGCGCAGCAAAGATTTAAAGCTTCACAGCTGAGAACATATTTCCATTAGGGAAACAGTGTGTATTGTACATAGAATGATTCTGCCTCTAAGTATGTATGTATTTATTTAATATTTATTACTCAGACTGTATAGCTTCCCAGTCTCGTATGCTCGCTACTACTAAACTAGCTGCTAATTATAAAAAAAAAAAAAACATCTTGCAATTCGAGTTTCTCACATAGAATGCTAATCCTGTCCTCTGGTATCCACTGGAGCTGCACAATCTCCAGTGGATAAGCCTTCCAATGCCATTTTCATTAACCCATCAGTTGCTGGAGGGACGTTAAGGCACAGGCATTTACCGTATTTTTCGCCCTATATGACGCTCCGGCATATTAGACGTAGGGATCGATCGATTATCGGTATGGCCGATATTATCGGCCGATAATCACGATTTTGGGCATTATCGGTATCGGCAATTACCTTGCCGATAAGCCGATAATGCCCCGCCCCCCGCACCGCCCCCACCGCACCGCGACGGCCCCCCCCGACCCGCCACACCGTGACCGCCCCCCCCCCCCCCCCCGACCCACCGCGTCGCACCCCCCACCGTAGTGCTGGGCGGTATACCGGTATGGATTTTTGCCCATACCGCTATACCGGTCGGGCCACTCCCCCACCCTCCGAGTCAATAAAAAAAATAAATAATAAACGTACCCGTAATGGGGGTGGTCCGGGCCATCCATCCTTCCTTTCTGTAGTGTCCGGCGCCATTTGGGTGGAGGGTGCACCGGTCCGGGCTGTCCTTCTCCGGGGGTCCTCTTCTCCACTCCGGGCAGGCTACGGCCTAGTACGCTGCATAGACGCCGCTACGCCGTGACGTCAGGTGCGTCGCTGCACACGGGCGTCACTGCGTAGCGGCGTCTATGCAGCGTACTAGGCCGGAGCCTGCCAGGAGTGGAGAAGAGGACCCCCGGAGAAGAAGGACAGCACGGACCGGTGCACCCTCCACCCGGAATACCGCCGGACACTACAGGAAGGAAGGATGGCCCGGACCACCCTGACAGGTAGGGGGAGAGAAGCGGGTGGCGGCGGCGGCCTATGGCACCGCAAAAGCCACTGCAGTGCATTGATTTAAAGCGCCCGCTTTAAGTCAATGACCTGCAGCGGTGTCGAGGGGGGACAAATAGCCGATAACTTATACCGGAATATCAGTATAAGTTATCGGCTATCGGCCCTAACCTCCACCGATTATCGGTATCGGCCCTAAAAAAACGATATCGGTCGATCCCTAATTAGACGCACCCAATTTTAAATGAGGAAAATCCAGAATGCAATGTAAAGTATAGGTCACAGTGATCTTCAACCTGCGGACCTCCAGATGTTGCGAAACCACAACTCCCGGCATGCACGGACAGCAAACGGCGCCAACGTCGCCATACACTCCACTCCTATGCACGACGTGATGACGACGAAGGAGAACGCCGGCCATGCAGGGGATCCGGGCACGGAGCAGACACCGAGGAGGCAGGTAAGGTCCCTCCCGGTGCAGCCGGGTTAGTGTCACTTTTGCTTCAGACGCGGCGGTCAGCTTTGATCGCCGCAACTGAAAGGTTAATACAGGGCATCACCGCGATCGGTGATGCCCTGTATTAGCCGCGGGTCCCGGCCATTGATGGCCGCAGGAACCGCTGCAATAGGTGTGTGTATTCGCCGTATAAGACGCACCAATTTCCCCTCCCCAGTTTTGGGGAAGAAAAAGTGCATCTTATACAGCGAAAAATACGGTACATAATACTGCAGAAACGTTTCCCATCCTTCTCCCACCACAAAATGCAACGCTGGATGGTTTTACAAAAGTATTCGCACCATAAAACCTCACTTAATGAAATATATGTATTCCGAACGTTTAATCGTCATAATGGCGAACAGAAGATTTTGCATAGTTTTTTTTTTCTTTCTGCTGGTCGTATTTATTGCAACAGCTTTGCATTAATGAGACTTTTAGGATTATTTAAAGGATAGATAAAACCCCAAATTAAAAATGTCATATATGAAGCATGAAAGCGTATTTGGAAAACAAATTTCATTACTTCTTTGCCGCTGAGTCGGTGAATCTGTGTTTGTTTCATGTCGAGCACTTTATGAAGGTATTACAAACACCAACTGGATAGGATCATGAATAATACAACTCTGCTACGCCGTGGGGAGAGGATTCTACACTTCCAACCTGGGCTGACCACTTCATGCAATTCTACAAAAAGGTTTCCATGGCCTGAGTACTTGACTTTACCATGATCCAGTATAAAACATGCTTTGGTCGAGCACCTGCTGCTTGACAAGATGACTAGAGATGAGCGAACTTACAGTAAATTCGATTTGTCACAAACTTCTCGGCTCGGCGGTTGATGACTTTTCCTGCATAAATTAGTTCAGCTTTCAGGTGCTCTGGTGGGCTGGAAAAGGTGGATACAGTCCTAGGAGACTCTTTTCTAGTAATGTATCCACCTTTTCCAGCCCACTGGAGCACCTGAAGGCTTAACTAATTTACGCAGGATAAGTCATCAACTGCCGAGCCGAGAAGTTCATGACGAATTGAATTTACTGTAAGTTCGCTCATCTCTAGTTACTCAGTATAGAAATCCGGGGAGTTCCAAAGGGCTTTCTTATTCTTTTTTGCAATCTCATAGGTCCAGACTCCGCTGTAAACTGCCTTTCTGCCATTGCTACCTTGTTTTCCCCCTGTAAACTGCCTTTCTTTTATTGCTACTAGAGATGAGTGAACTTACAGTAAATTCAATTCATCACAAACTTCTCGGCTCGGCAGTTGATGACTTATCCTGCATAAATTAGTTCAGCTTTCAGGTTCTCCGGTGGGCTGGATACTCTCTCCTAGGACTGTATCCACCTTTTCCATCCCACGGGAGCACCTGAAAGCTGAACTAATTTATGCAGGGATAAATCATCAACTGCCGAGCCGAGAAGTTTGTGACGAATCGAATTTACTGTAAGTTCTCTCATCTCTAATTGCTACCTTGTTACAATCCAGTAGGGAGCGATCCTTGAATTTTTCTAAATTAAATCATAATTTTAGCTTATGACTCAACCACACTTTGATAGTCCAATAATGTTGTAAAAAAAAATATAAATATATATATATACATATATATATATAGAATCCAACAATAACGCAGCACTCCAAAGAACGGTGAAAAAAGTGTTGATTTATTCCTGTCACATCAGTACAAGCAACGTTTCTGCTCCTATGGAGCCATTTTCAAGCTTAGTGTCACACATCAATAGGGGGTTTAAATACCCATGTGCATTAAACATCATACAAATTTCAATTAAGTGCTCATTACATGAAAACATTAAAATTTTGTAAACAGTGTATACATACATCTTCCCTTGTGTATATATCATAGATCTTCAGTGCATCTTTTATATATTAAAGTGCAAGTTAGTGCATATTAGTGCATATAAGTGTTTTAAAACATAGCTGCGCTCGAAATTGGATACTCCACTGACATTATGTTGATACATAGCAGCTGTACAATATAATTATACATATATAATATAATGAAAAGGGGAGTTTGACTCTTACCCGCTCTGTATTCGTTTAATGGCGTCCAGTGGCGTGGGTGAAAACACCACTGCGCCTGTGCAGGAAGCGGTCCCAGTCCAGAGCTGTCGCGCGAACAAGTCACATGACTAGCCCTGAGTCATGTGATCACTTCCGCATACTACTGCACTGAAAGCGTCGCCCGTTGTCCTGGTTACCACCTGTGCTGATCAGCCCTGGTGTCAAGCAGGAGACAGGCGCGGCGGATGTTCTAAAGATACATGCCAGGCTTGAATACAAGTTATTCCATAAAAACTAGTGATATATACTTATTATTAACCGAATCTATATATATAGTGCATGAAGGTCAGTTCGTTAACCAACAAGGATATTAAATGAAAAAATAAAAAAATGTATATATAAAGAAATGAAAAAGTACAAAAAAATAGAAATAAATAAAAAGATTAAAAAATTAAAAAAATGATAAAAATTTAAAAATAAAAAATTATTTTAAAAATAAAAAAATAAAAAAATACATAAAAAAAGGATAAATAAATAAACAAATGAAAAGAAATTTTTATAAATAAATATCATTCCTTATTTATAAGGATCCCTTCTTTTTTAGGGCAATTTTATACCCAGACACATCTTACATTTACATCTCAGAACCGCTCCTCTTATGTAGGACTTTCATCCCTCAGAGTCATCTCTGATCTCCAAAGGGATGTCTGTCACCGGGGGACAGTGACATTGGGATTGTAGGGTCCCAACATGTCTCCGTCTACCCACCTACATCTTAATTGGAGCTTCTCTGTTATCATAGCAGCATCAGTCATACTCAATGTGGTCTCGGTTATCCATTGATGGTATATAAATAAAAAAGAAATAATAAAAAACAAAGTATAAAAAAATAAGAAAAGAAAGAAATTAAGAAATGAAAAAAATAAATGTGTGTTGAGACAGGGTCACCCACCAACTGTATAGGGGGACTCTCTCTCAATTCCACATCAAACTGTTGGAGAGGGGAACCGACATGCATGCACACTGAACCAATTCAAATTCTATAATACCATATTATATTCAAGGAAGGCACATATTCTAAACATAATTCTTGAGGTTTATTGATCTCCAGAATAACGCCATACAGATGATCTACACAGAGCAGGTAATGTCTTCTCCTTGGTGTTTCATCTTGTATTAAATCTATAAGAATAGACAAACAGAAAAAAGGTTGTAAAAGTAATATCCAATTATACATAGTACCCTATCCAAAACTGTGTGTGACTGCCTTAGGATTCAGAGTCAAAACTCTATGTGGCACCTCTGGTTACGCACTCTTTGCCATATTCTAAATAATGTTAAAATCTACATTTAGGCCCTTTGGTCTTAGTGAATCCAACTTATGGATCCACCACATTTCTCTCCTTTTCAATAATGCCAATCTGTCACCTCCTCTTGTTGGTGCTGGTACAAAATCAATCGCCATAAATCTCAAGTCCTTCTCAGAATGTTTACACTCAATAAAATGTTTAGAAACTGGTAAATCAACTTTACCTTTCCTTATGCTATACCTGTGATTGTTAATTCTAACTTTTAAGCTCCATGTGGTCTGTCCCACGTATAACTTCTTGCATGGGCACATAAGAATATATATGACCCATGTAGAGTCGCACGTAAGGAAATACCTACATGTATGTACTTGTTGGGTTACTGGATGTATGAATGTAGATCCTTTCATCATCTGATTACAATTTATACAGGACAGAAAAAAACAGGGCAGACATTCTTGACCCCTAGGAGGATGGGATCATATCCTTGCCTGTCCTGTATAAATTGTAATCAGATGATGAAAGGATCTACATTCATACATCCAGTAACCCAACAAGTACATACATGTAGGTATTTCCTTACGTGCGACTCTACATGGGTCATATATATTCTTATGTGCCCATGCAAGAAGTTATACGTGGGACAGACCACATGGAGCTTAAAAGTTAGAATTAACAATCACAGGTATAGCATAAGGAAAGGTAAAGTTGATTTACCAGTTTCTAAACATTTTATTGAGTGTAAACATTCTGAGAAGGACTTGAGATTTATGGCGATTGATTTTGTACCAGCACCAACAAGAGGAGGTGACAGATTGGCATTATTGAAAAGGAGAGAAATGTGGTGGATCCATAAGTTGGATTCACTAAGACCAAAGGGCCTAAATGTAGATTTTAACATTATTTAGAATATGGCAAAGAGTGCGTAACCAGAGGTGCCACATAGAGTTTTGACTCTGAATCCTAAGGCAGTCACACACAGTTTTGGATAGGGTACTATGTATAATTGGATATTACTTTTACAACCTTTTTTCTGTTTGTCTATTCTTATAGATTTAATACAAGATGAAACACCAAGGAGAAGACATTACCTGCTCTGTGTAGATCATCTGTATGGCGTTATTCTGGAGATCAATAAACCTCAAGAATTATGTTTAGAATATGTGCCTTCCTTGAATATAATATGGTATTATAGAATTTGAATTGGTTCAGTGTGCATGCATGTCGGTTCCCCTCTCCAACAGTTTGATGTGGAATTGAGAGAGAGTCCCCCTATACAGTTGGTGGGTGACCCTGTCTCAACACACATTTATTTTTTTCATTTCTTAATTTCTTTCTTTTCTTATTTTTTTATACTTTGTTTTTTATTATTTCTTTTTTATTTATATACCATCAATGGATAACCGAGACCACATTGAGTATGACTGATGCTGCTATGATAACAGAGAAGCTCCAATTAAGATGTAGGTGGGTAGACGGAGACATGTTGGGACCCTACAATCCCAATGTCACTGTCCCCCGGTGACAGACATCCCTTTGGAGATCAGAGATGACTCTGAGGGATGAAAGTCCTACATAAGAGGAGCGGTTCTGAGATGTAAATGTAAGATGTGTCTGGGTATAAAATTGCCCTAAAAAAGAAGGGATCCTTATAAATAAGGAATGATATTTATTTATAAAAATTTCTTTTCATTTGTTTATTTATTTATCCTTTTTTTATGTATTTTTTTATTTTTTTATTTTTAAAATAATTTTTTATTTTTAAATTTTTATCATTTTTTTAATTTTTTAATCTTTTTATTTATTTCTATTTTTTTGTACTTTTTCATTTCTTTATATATACATTTTTTTATTTTTTCATTTAATATCCTTGTTGGTTAACGAACTGACCTTCATGCACTATATATATAGATTCGGTTAATAATAAGTATATATCACTAGTTTTTATGGAATAACTTGTATTCAAGCCTGGCATGTATCTTTAGAACATCCGCCGCGCCTGTCTCCTGCTTGACACCAGGGCTGATCAGCACAGGTGGTAACCAGGACAACGGGCGACGCTTTCAGTGCAGTAGTATGCGGAAGTGATCACATGACTCAGGGCTAGTCATGTGACTTGTTCGCGCGACAGCTCTGGACTGGGACCGCTTCCTGCACAGGCGCAGTGGTGTTTTCACCCACGCCACTGGACGCCATTAAACGAATACAGAGCGGGTAAGAGTCAAACTCCCCTTTTCATTATATTATATATGTATAATTATATTGTACAGCTGCTATGTATCAACATAATGTCAGTGGAGTATCCAATTTCGAGCGCAGCTATGTTTTAAAACACTTATATGCACTAATATGCACTAACTTGCACTTTAATATATAAAAGATGCACTGAAGATCTATGATATATACACAAGGGAAGATGTATGTATACACTGTTTACAAAATTTTAATGTTTTCATGTAATGAGCACTTAATTGAAATTTGTATGATGTTTAATGCACATGGGTATTTAAACCCCCTATTGATGTGTGACACTAAGCTTGAAAATGGCTCCATAGGAGCAGAAACGTTGCTTGTACTGATGTGACAGGAATAAATCAACACTTTTTTCACCGTTCTTTGGAGTGCTGCGTTATTGTTGGATTCTATTTAAACTGAGGACTTTTGGTCAAGAAGTTTTTTTGGACGCTGGCACCCACACATTGAGGCTGAGTAGTGCTGCAATATTTTTTTGGCTTTTATATATATATATATATATATATATATATATATATATATATATATATATATATATATATATATATATATATATATATGTGTGTGTGTGTGTGTATATATATATATATATATATATATATATATATATATATATTAAATCTTTTAAAATTAAAGGGGTACTCTAGTGGAAAACATTTTTTTTTTATCAACTGGTGCCTGAAAGTTAAACAGATTTGTACATTTTAATCCTTCCAGTACTTATCAGCTGCTGTCTACTACAGAGGAAGTTCTTTTCTTTTTGAATTTCTTTTCCGTCTGACCACAGTGCTCTCTGCTGACAACTCTGTCCATGTCAGGAACTGTCCAGAGCAGGATAGATTTGCTATGGGGAAATGTGTGGTCAGAGAGAAATCCTCTGTAATATAAAGCAGCTGATAAATACTGGAAAGATTAAGATTTTTAAATAGAAGTCATTTATAAATATGTTTAACTTTTTGGCAACAGTTGAGTTAAAAAAAAAAAAATGTTTTCCACCGGAGTACCCCTTTAAGTACCCTGTGAGAAGATATTTTTTGCAAATACTTCTTCATTCTATATTATTACATAAAACTGTCAAGTCATGAAAGAGTGGCAGATGCAACCCATATGGCTGCTCTGTGGTTCATGAAGAAAAGGGGTCAACTCAGCTTGGCCCCATTCGCAAATTAAAGGGGAATATTCTCTATACTCTATACTCTATACTCTATAAAAAAAAGTGAAAAAGGAATTCTTGCTTTAACACAAAGCTTACCTGCTATATCGAATTGGAAGAATGGGGAATGGGGCAAACAAATATCAGGCACCTCCTTCATCTTATTTACATTGGCATTCAATAGAACCAGGAGTCCCTCTTTGTTTGACACTCGCCACCATTGCAGTCAAATCAGTCTTCTATACCGGAACCTGCATACACAAAGAGACGCAAAAAAAACAAACAAACCTCATTTATTTCAATTACCATACATTGTCCATATCTCCAAATAGCCAAACTTCTACAAAAGCAATGATTCTGCTTATTAAATAATCCTATTAAATAGTCCTGCATCTCTCCATTACTGGGGACCATAATTACTATCTGTCTGTATCCTATACTTTATTTTACTGAGCTTTTGTTGCTATTCAGAAACATAAGAGGGACCCCTTGACATTGACAGCTTCTTTATTTTTTTTATTTTTTATTTTTTTCCTATTTGTTGTCAATAAAAAAAAAAGAGAGAAAAAAATAAGAATATTGTAAAAAAAAAAAAAGTCTAAAATTAATTAACATTTTCAGTATTAAACCAGAGGGGCACATTGGATTTCATCACCTTTCTCTTTTAATTAGTCGTCCGGGAATCTTACAGGATAATGTGTTGAGTTTACTTTACAATGCTTTTTTTGACTCATTCTCCTCTGTACATTTCTGCATCTCTTTGTCTGTGCTAATAATTCGTCAGTGCTAATTATTTTTAATATGTTGACAGTCTTTTCTTCTTGCTTTGCCCTCACCTGTTTTCTCTAACCATAAAACCCCCGGAACTCTAAAATCTGCTCGCTCGCTGTGCCGCTAGATGCAGCCCCCCGAAATGGTTTGTTAATTATATGTTTCCTTCCAAAGGTAAAAGCGAATTTCCTTAGTAACATTTATCTTACTTACAAATGCGCGCCAAGAAAATTCTCTTGTCACCATTGTGCGTTGGTACAGAACATGTGGAGGCCTGCAACATTCAAGTGTTAAATTGAGAAATGCCTTCCTTAATGGAGCTAAACATTAATTTATCCAGCATAGGGTGAAAAGCTCATTCTGCAGTCCAGACTAACGCTCCTATGACTGTAGTAAAACGCAAAAATATGCATTGGCTATCATAGTAAAATAGGAGAGACGTGAAATGTATTCACGCTGTACAAAAATATGCTCATACCCTTTGGGGATCATGACTGCCTAGAGCCATTTTAGTCTATGGTTCTTTTATAGAGTGAAGTAGAACATAGAATTTTAAAACTTTATTATTTTTTAACACTTAACATTGACAGGGTTATCCAGTTACATAAAAATTTTAACTATCGGAAAAAAAAGAAGTACTTACCTTTCCAATCCCTGACCTCCTCCAGTCTATGTTTACTCCGCTACATTGATGATGTTTTCTCTTGGCTTCTGTAGAGATTTCGGTGAAGTTGACATGTCAACACCGAGGTGGCTAATAATTGGCTGGTGGGGTCACTTGTCAATATGTAGTGTCTTAACTGCAGTGGTATGAACAAGGTGTATGGACTTTCATAGGCGTTTGATGAGTAAGTACAACTTTTCCGGCCCAGTCCCTTGCCTATATGGTTCTGGATGACATTAGGACTTTTGTTGAAGTATTTTATCCTTAGAAACGTTACTATGGAAATATGTTTCTTCATGGTGGGTTTACATATCAAGACACAGAGTAAAGATTGGACCCCTGGACAGAGATATATCTAAAGGGCATTCAGATGTCCAATTGCACAAGATGCCTAGTGCCAAATGGGGCCCAAATGCCACATACGAAGCCCCCACTATTATAAATGGTACATGGTAGGTGAAAGATCCTGGTACATATATGCATTGGTGCCTATGCTCAAAGAAATTCCATTATATGTTGTGCAGGGTCAATGCACAGAACACTAAGGCAGCTTGCAGTAAGCAGATATACTTTTCAGAGTCTCCTCATCCAGCTCAGTATAACAGATAGACATTTATCAGTTTTGTACAAGTATTTGCTGATTCCATTTTTAATAATAAAATTAGCTAGTAGGCAATGAGTACGAGTAGCTAAGACTTGACAAGCCTTCAGGCACTATCAGTTATAGGAATCTGAGTTATTGCTGAGTTTCCAACCAGTCCATCATTTGTTTTGCCAATGGACGTACAAGGCTTCTGTTCTTATTTGAAAGATTGTATCTTCAATATTTGATGATGACAAATATTGATATGTGGAATAAACATAATCAAAATATATTGATATAACTTTAAAACATCACATGTAAGCAAATAGAGACTCGCCAACATATGCTAATAAATTCCGGGAGTTCATTATACGATACTACATCTGTATTATACCGTGACATAATTCCATGACAACTCATACAATGAATGTGATGCCATTCAATCTAGACTACATTTATACAAAAGAATGGCCAATCCCAGCCTCTAAACATTGTACATATCTCTCATAGAAGTCACTGTAATAATACTAGTATGCATAGCACTAGCCTATCTAAAGCTAGTATTTATACTGTTTATTAAATACTCTTTGAGCTTTTTAATGCAGCAAGGCTGTGATGTGCTATCATCACACTGCTACATCTACATTATTAATTTATTGTGTAAGAGACAGAGCAACGTGTACAGGGCAGCCTGGATTAGTTATTATTTATTTTATATTTTATTATATATATATATATATATATATATATATATATATATAAATATACATATTCCATGGACATGACTGTATGTAAACAAATGAGAACGTGTGTCCATTCGAGAGTGTTATACTTTGGGACAAGTCTTTGTAAATTAAAAATTCTAGTATTGACTGTTTTACAGAGTTTTAAGAGTTTTATAGAGAATTTGCGATAATGGGTCCATATCATCTATTTACTGTGTTTTCTTGAGGCGATAGAATGAATCTTTTTGCTGCTTAGACTGTTCCTATGAGCTTGAAGGTGTTTCTATCTTGTTCAGTCGGTCTCAGTCTGGTTATATTGGTTTTATTGTTGTATATATGATGATATTGTTAGGTTTTCATGGCTGCCATATGTTGTCTTTTTTATCTTGTCCAGTCTAAATCTTGTTGGTTTTATTAATATTGTTAGTCATTTGCTGCCATGTGCTGTCTTATCCAGTCGGTCCCATATAAGTTTTTGCATTTGGTTTTAGAAGTTTCTCTTGCTTCCTACATAGTTTTGCTTAGTGAGTTTTCTGGTCTTGTTGATGTCACCTATTTGAATCAGTCTGTGCTGTCTTGTTATATATTTGTTGTTTACACTTTATTTGATCTGTCCTGCAAGACTACTACTTCCATCTATGATGAGTTGCTATTTGCTTTTGACATTTTCCATGAGTCTATATGAATTTTATGCAAACGGCTGACTTGTATTTTGTCCTACCTTAAGTCCTGGGGGATATGAAAACAGGGAGCCATTGTTAAGACCCAGGAAAGACAACCAGGTGAACTCTGATTCTGAAGTCTATCATCAGCATTGCAACAGATGATAGATAGACAAATATAGATAGATATGAGATAGATAGATATGATATAGATAGATATGAGATAGATAGATAAATAGATATGATATAGATAGATATGAGATAGATGGATATGAGATAGATAGCTAAATAGATAAATAGATATGATATAAATAGATATGAGATAGATATGAGATAGATAGATATGGGATAGATATATATATAGATATGAGATAGATAGATAGATAGATAGATATGAGATAGATAGATATGAGATAGATATGAGATAGATATGAGATAGATATGAGATAGATATGAGATAGATATGAGATAGATAAATAGATAGATAAATAAATATGATATAGATAGATATGAGATAGATAGATAGATATATAGATATGAGATAGATAGCTAGATAGATAAATAGATATGATATAAATAGATATGAGATAGATAGATATGAGATAGATAGATAGATATGAGATAGAGAGATAGATAGATATGGGATAGATAGATATGGGATAGATAGATAGATAGATAGATAGATATGAGATAGATACATAGATATGAGATAGATACATAGATTGATCGATAGATATGAGATAGATAGATATGAGATAGATAGACAGGATATAGAATCATTTTTTTTTACACTGTCAGTGATAAAAGTTGAGAAGAGCCCATTTATCATATTGTCATCTGTGATTTATAGCATAGATGTGAGATAATATGATATGATAACATGTCATACCTTGCTAAAATTCAGCCACATTAACCAGTTCACGCCTGCTACCTCCCTATAAAAACGTAATAAACGATGAAAAAGGAGCAGTGAACCTTCGATATGTATTTATTGAAACTTAGATCATTCATTCATGTGGGAATATGTTTCCGCATTTGAATCAAGCAGCATTTATGGCCATTAGAGGACAATCACGGAGGTTGTCAATCACAACAGAGTTTTAAATGGAGAAGTAGTTGAGTTGCGAGAAGAGTATAAAAGATTGCAAAGCACCGTGTGGGCTTTTTATCCACTTAAGTGGAAGACCTTTAACTATCACTAGCAACTTTTGCAGGAAATTACACTCCCTCATGAGGCTCATAAATGTCAGAAAAATATATATTTCTATAAAAAAAAAAAAAAAAAACATGAAATGCTTTAGAAACAAGGTTCCTGACTACTATAGTACAAAAAGGTATTCACAATCGAGATAACATAACACATATTTATTGACATAAAAAGAAACACTATCTAACCAAGTTTTAAGTTTTATCTATACACTACAAGTGATTTCTATTAGTGGCACGGCAGATGTCTAGGTGGTAGTCCAGTTCTGTCCAGACGTGGCCAGCATGTTCTCACATATGGACTCCATTGTTTCAGTGATGCGCTGTCTCAGGTTGTTTCGATCCCTTGGCTGGGGGTGGGGGGGTGGGGGGGGGGGGGGGTTGGCAGATACACTAAATCCTTGACGTAGCCTCACAGGAAGAGGTCGTAGGGTGTTGGACATGGCGACCATAAAAGCCAGTGGCACATTGGTGAAGCAGTCAATGCAAAAGTCAACATTTTTGATTGTCATCTGGTTTTGTCTCATGAAGAAGATGTAATATATGTGGCATATACAATGCCAGATTTAGTAAGATACACCCTGCCGTGGTTTGTGGCACATGTAGGTCCATACTACACATGTACACAGCTTATATCCTGTTTGCTGTGTCTTCCAAAGTCTTTGGGCAGCCTGGACATGCCTGAGATCCAGGTTGGAGCAGCAGAGCACCGATAACACTGATCAATGCTATGCAATGGTATAGCATTGAACAGTGTATCCAACCAAAGGATTGCATGTAATAGTACCCTATGGGGACTAAGAAAAAAGTGTAAAAAAAAAAAAAGTAAAAAAAATAAGTTAATAAATGGGATTTAATCCCTTCAGTAATAAAAGTTTGAATCATCCCCCTTTTCCCATTTAAAAAAAAATGTAAACAAAAATAAACATGTGTGGTATCACCACATGCGTAAATGTCTGAACTATAAAAATATAATGTTAATTAAACCACACAGTGTACACGTACATGTACAAAAAATCCAAAGTCCAAAATTTGCTATTTTTGATCACTTTGTATACCCTAAAAAAATATATAAAAAGCGATCAAAAAGCCCCATCAAAACAAAAATGGTACAGATAAAAACTTCTGATCACTACGCAAAAAATAAGCCCTCATACATCTCTGTATATGGAAAAATAAAAATGTTATAAGGGTCAGAAGATGACAATTTTACACATACTAATTTTGGTGCATGTAGTTATAATTTTTTATAACCACTACTAAAAAGTAGTAAAATAAAATAAAACCTATATAAATTAGGTATCCTTGTAACCTTATGGACCTACAGTCTAAAGATATGGTGTCATTTTTACCGAAAAGTGCACTGCGTAGAATCGGAAGCCCCCCAAAATTGTGTTTTTCTTCCAAGTTTGCCCCACAAATATTTTTTTTCTGGTATCGCCATAAATTTTGTGGGGAAATGATTGATTTCATTATAAAGTACAAATGGTGGCACACAAAATAAGATAATATTGGTCTGTAGGTGCAAAATTGAAAGTGTTATGATTTTTAGAAGGTGATTAGGAAAAAACGAAAATGCAAAAACAGAAAAACCCTGCGTCCTTAAGGGGTTAAAGAGCTGTGCTGTGATTGGCTACTATGGGCTGTGCTGTGAGTGGTTGCTATGAGCTGTTTTGTGATTGTTTGCTGTAGGCTGTGCTGTCATTGGTGGCTATGGGCTGTGCCATGATTGGTTGTTATAGAAAAAAGAAAAAACGGGGGAGCTCAGCTAAAGATAATGACAGACAAGGTTGCTTAACCTGCATAAAACAAACCACAGGAAAAAAAGAAAAAAGAAATGCACATGGAAGCACACCTGAAACAATCAATTATTCCAAAAATGACAGTCTTTATTGGAGCACAAAAAAATTACAAAACAATTGAGGAAATATAAAGACACACACAAGTTAAAAACACTTAAAACGGCCCAACCTGGGCCCCACCACACAGAGGAGACATGGTGTATGTCTCATACAAGATACGGGCTCATAAATGTAGCGTGTTACCCTAAAAGATGATAACAATAAATGTATAAGTGCAAGCACATGAAAACTTGTACCGGTCAAAAAGACTGTAAATGTCAATATGCTATGAAAAATCTCTGGTAGTACAATGGTCTCACAGTGAAAATCTCAGAAAAGAATCATGTATAGCTCATATGATAAGCAAATGGATGAACAGTCAGCTATGCAAATAACCCTATAGAAATGGCTGCCAAATGTGAAGACCAGATATGAGAAAGACAAGGCTCGCAAAGGGTAAGAGCAAGATATCACCCATCCGCCCGGATCCAAAAGCCTCCACGCGTTCCGTCACGAAGTGACTTCCTTAGGAGTGTGAACAGGAGTATGATGGGTTGTTATGGGATGTGCTATGATTGGTTGCTATGGGCTGTAAGTGGTTGCTAGGGGCTGTTCTGTGATTGGTTGCTATGGGCTGTGCCATGATTGGTTGTTATGGGATGGGCTGTGATTGGTTGCTGTGGGCTGTGCTGGGATTGATTTCTATGCTCTGTGTCGTGATTGACTGTAATGGGCTGTGAGTGATTGCTATGGGCTGTGCAGTGATTGGTTGCTATGAGCTGTGCTGTGATTGGTTACTATGGGCTGTGAGTGGTTGCTAGGGGCTGTGCTGTGATTAGTTGCTATGAGCTGTGATTGGTTGCTATGGGCTGTGCCATGATTGGTTTCAATGGGCAAACCAGTTTTCCTTTGATTTCAGCCACAAACCATTCACCACTGATGGCACTATAACTACAGCACTTTATTTTGCCCCTCGCTCTGTTATTTATAATTGAATGACATATTGAAAGGATCTAGAAGGCAAATACTGCATTTAAAAAATACTTACAGAGCATACATTTGCATTTTAAAGAGCTGATCTTTACCCCCTTTCTTCTCTTAGGGCTAAGGAATGTATGTAAAATAAATATTGGTTCTTTAGACAAGCTAGAATAATGACTGCATAATATAAAAGCGGGGAAGGTCATGGGGCAACTGCAAACACAGAATAGGAAACACACAGAATGCAGGAATTTTATTCATATAACAATATTGATGTCAAAAATAGGATTCTCTATATATCCCTTCCTACAAGTTCTTCTTTGACATCATTGTCTATTCCCCCAAGTGTGTATCTATAGGGGGATCAAAGGTAATAGTCAGACCCATGCCCAGTGCCACTCTACCACATACAGTATGAAGAAACTAGTATCATAAATGGCCCAAGGTAGGTGGGTAATCTAGTCCGATATGTCTAGGCCAATGTTCTCTAACCTGTGGCTCTCCAGCTATCCCATAGGGCATGATGGAATTTGTTGTTTTGCAAAAGATGTAGAACTGTTGGTTGAGGAAGAGGCCAATAGTGCCTGCCCATTGCGGATGGAGGTATATACAGCTTCTGTATAGTATTCTGCGGAGCGTTTCCCCACTGATGTTGCAGCTGGGCCTGTAGATCCTGCACATGTATAGGATGCAGAAGAACATTAACCATAAAAAAACAATTAGCTATAAATCTGGTGACCGGGCAGGCCAGGAAATGTTGTAATCTGGCAGATATATTCAGTGCCACCTCCATACATGGACCAGACCATCACTGGAATTCAAAAAGAACCTTGTTCATAATACCACTACAAACAAGGATGATGGTGGATGGCTGTCATTGAGAGGACAAGCAATGGGCTCTATGACACCAAATTTTCTTCTGAATTGCCTGGAAAAAAAACTGACAGAGACAGGGCTGTGTAATGAGGGTGCCATATATTTCTGGTTGGTGAAGGAAACTGGTGTGCATGAGCTTTTTGGTCGATCAAATACTTCTCTCTCTTTCTGGCAGTCTGTCTGAGCCTTCTGGAGCCTGTTCACCGTGTGTGCCCTGACATAACCACTGCTCCCAACACCTTCTAACAGCTTGGTCAGAACAGCGTAGATGGTAGGCAATTCATTGAGACAAACAAGAGAGTCAACAATCTCTCACCAAGAGGTACACTACCCAAAAGTAGCCCCTGAGAGACTTTTTTTTTATAAGGCAGTAGATGAATCAGTTTTACACCCTCTTGTGGAAAGACCCAGTATCAGACCATAGTTGTAATCATTTACATATTTGCATTTCATGTATTGCAGAAATCCAATATTTCCTATCTGAATGCACATACATATACAGTATATATATATCTATATATATATATATATATATATATATATATATATATATATATTAGTAAAACAGAAAAACAGATGTATCCACTGCATATCAAAACACAAAACTTGTTATGATATTCATTAGCAATGATAAAACACTGAAGATGCTGTGCCTCAAAAATCCTAAAAGATAGTACGGCAATTACTATTACTAGGTTAAAAAAAAAAAAAAAAAAGAACAAGAAAAGCTTCTTATAAAGCAGACTCTGGACTTCACATTTGATCCAAATGAGAAAAACATGATTTGATATGTGCAAAAGAAGATCAATGCCTTCTATAAAGAAGACTGTAATATGTCTGTGGTTAGATGTTCAGCACCTTAAAGTGATGCCGTACACCAGAAACACACAGGAAAACATGCTGGAGGTCTACGTCCTACTGCTGAATATGGGAGCCGGCACTACAAAGATGAAGCTTTTCATTGATGTGAAATGGAGCACAGGAGGAAGATGGGATGAGTGACAGTCATTAGTGATTCGATGGTCGCAGATAGAATCATTGAAGTAGTGGGTATTAGCGCGTTGCTGATTACGACTCCCTGGAAAAGAACGGTTAAACTTATGAAGCCTCGGGCTAGTGAACTCCAGTTGTGGCTCGTCAATAGTAACACGCATGTCTTACAAAGAGAGTGCACTGATGTCTGAGAGGGCTAATTTGATCTTAGTTATTAATATAATTATGCAGTGGTGAGGAGATTACCCTTCGATGTTTGATCCCGGCCTCAGTTACGGCAAACGGCAGCAATGGGTCAAAAAGAAAGAGGTGGTGATCTGAGGACATGGAGAGAGGGGCCCAGAGGGAGTCTGGTTTTTGTGTTTACTGTTTTAAGCACGTCTAAACCGAATAAAGAAACACTCCGCAGTCTTTTCCTTGATGCATTGTCTTGAAGGGGTTTTCTGAGGTACCATGGGAAGTAATATAAAAAAAATTGCGATATATTAACCATAACCATGTTTTTGTAGAGCCTGCTACGTTTTCGGGAGGCAAAATGTGAATACTTTTCTTTCTGCTAATACCTTTCACCTAGATGTTACAACAAATGTTTAACCATAGGGGAAAGACGGGAAGGGAGAAGAAGCTAGGAAAATTAGATCTCTTATGCTCCATTCACATTAGGGTTTATGGTGTATGTGCTAATGTGTATTGTAGTATATCCACAGTGCCCCCCTTTTACTCTAATAGGCCAAATATGCTCTACTAACGACTATATTTAGTTTATCTTTTTGATTGGATACTTTCTAGGTGAAAGAAGGAATAATATGAAAAGGAGCTCTCTAGCACTATATTTTGTTTGTGCTTCTTTAAGAAGCCTCAGAACATGACTGGTGATTTAATTTTTTTTTTTTTTTTTTTTTTTTTCAATATTAAAATTTTTCAAATGTTCAATATGCATTTTGTTTAGTCTTTAAGGTTTGCCATGAGATGTGACTTAATTGTCAATAGTCTCATGTCTATGGATTCCAGCAGATCTTGTTGGCTATGTTGAATGCCCATGTTGGATTGTTTTCCAATGGAAGGAATGGTATTGAATGCATCTGCTTCAGCTTGCACTTTTTAAAGGTCTAATATATGCACAGAAAGGCAGAATTTCTAATAGGACCCCTATGTGCCTTTTGCTATCTATCATACTGATATCCTCTTAGTAAAGGGACCTAATGCACCCCTTGTAGACCAAGGCCAACTTACAACTGCTAACTCTACACTTCCCATAGCTACATCTCTATTCTGTATGCCCCTTTGGCAAGCACAGTGTGACACCTATAGATGCATGTTATGTTTATATATGTTTTGTATATGGTGCAGCTGCTCCTAAAGTAAATAAAATGGAGCATATTGACGGCATATTGACGGCTAATTAAGATCAAATGGTCGACAAAAGTCTCTATTGTTTCAGTACAGAGGGTTCATGATGTATAAGAGCAAATAGTTCTTGTAAGTGATCTGTGACGGTTGTCTCATTACGACAATTCCTCTCCATATACTCTATTACGGATTTCAGAGACACGGATGGGGGGTGAGAAATATCAAGGCACCATATAATAGTCATGGATGGTTGAGAGCAAACAGCTAAAAAATCTTTACCGTTGCTATCAAATGTGATCGAGAACTTGTTTCAGATACTTGTTAAGACAACCCCCGAAATTGCATATACCTCTCAAGTCATCTTATTGCATAAGGAATGTCATCCAGAAGATGCTTACTCCTTAACACAATGGATCAGGAGGTGACAGCACATATAGCACCATGTCGAAAAGTGTTTTTCACATAAACCTAGGAAAACAAGCGTTAAGGTAAAAGACATTGTGAGAGACAACTCATCCTCATATAACTTACCTGTATGTCATTTACTGTTATTATGATTGATCTCTATGCAGACGACATCTTCTGTATTCTAATAAGATGGCGGAGTGACACATGCAAAATAATACATAATGAATAGCACTTCTCACAAAGCCCATTAGTGCGCTGGCATAATTCACATTACTGTACAAACTGACAGGAATACAGTTGTGAGTCAGGATGGGTGTGCAGTGATTTGATACAATATTATCAGAGACACAAGCTATTTACAGCAATGTATGTCCATCCTTTTGCAATATACATGGTGTTCAGGGGTTGAATTGGTACACACTCAATGTTAAGTACATTGTTGAATGAATTGACCTTCAGATAGGAATTAAATATACTTTGGTTCATATTGTAGTTTACAGAGCCAGGGCATAGCTAAAGCTCAATGTACCCGGTGCAAAAGCAAAGCTTGACACCCCCCCCTTCCCCCCCAATCTATTGTCTTATAGATATGTTACCTCCAATATTGTAGGTGGAGAGGGGTCCGACCTGCAGTACAGTTTCACTCAAGTAAATGAATCTTGCTGACTTTCTTTGCACAATGAGTAAATGAGTTTTACGTTATAGACTGAAACCCCAGTGTGGATACTGTCAGTCAGGGCCCTACCGATCATATAGTAATATGACATAAATTCTTCTAGTGCGAAAATCTCTTTATTTTACACCATAAAAGAAAACTATGGACCACAAGATACAAAGAAGACGGGATTTGTAATCAGAAATTTCAACCCTACTTGCTCAAACATTAACAAATCATACATTTCTTTATGAAGGCTGTTTATTTTTATTTTTTTTAATGGCTACAAAAAGTGGGCATTATTTTTAAAATTCCTTGACTATTCTTTAGCATGTTGGTTTACTTTTTCTTGGTGCTTAAAGGAGCACTCTGGGATAGGGGTTTTGTTTTAGCAAATATACAATTTTGTCAGGTATAAAAACCAAAACATCTACATCTCTGTTATCCCACTGAGGTCCCTTGTGTGCTCCAGTGGTCGATGTCCGTAGTGATGTCCTGCCCCGGGCAGTGATTGCTGGGTGACAATCTGATGTATTTAGCCCCGGTCTTCTTCCTGGTGTCGGGGCTTATGTTAGATTGCCATTTAGCCAATCACTTTTTGAGGCAGGACATCACTGAGGCCAGCAATTCCATAGCAGCAGCATGACATGTTGACCACAGGACCCAGAAGAGGAGCACATCGGGGACTGCAGCGAGACAACGGAGGCATCAGGTAGATGTTTGCTTTTTTATACCTGACAGAATCGTAAATTTGCCCCAAAAAACCCTATCCTAGAGTACTTCTTTAAAGGGAGACTGTCAGCAGCATCAAATCCCAACAGGCTCCCTGATCAGTGACAACTGAATTTTAATCTAAAAACACTGAATCTTAGTTTCAGACTGAGCTGTGGCAACTAGGAAGTGTCCAGAAGGTGGTCTCTCTGCTACTCCCCATCGGCTAGGCAACATTGACAGGTCTCTTCCTATACTAAAAGTTCGGAAAGACCTATCAATTAAGCCCAGGTGGGCGATGGGGGTGGGGGGTGGGTGTGGGGAGTCAGAATAACCACCTCCTGGACACTTTCCTGGTGTCTAGGAGGTTTAAAATTTGGGAAGTCTAAATCTTTTCACAGAGAAATGTAGTAGTCAGAGGTGGCAGAGATTACAGAAATAGCTGAGTGTCTGTTCTATGATGTTATGTTAACTCATACTCACTTCTATTAGAAGTACAGAAAATGCGTAAAACAGCTTGTTTGGTGTGGTTTTTTTTGTTGTTTTTTTTTATCCATGCCACCTCTGGCTGCTATATTCCTATGGGTAGATAAAATAGATGCTTTCAGAGGGATTTTCTAAATTGAGACCACCCATCCCTAGGTTTAACTTAAAGTTTGGTCCCAACGCCATGTGTCATTTATAAGAGTTTCTTCTTAGGTGGCAGAGGAGCCTTTGGCCTCCCTCCGGTATTGGGGTTGCTGCTATCTCTGCACCTCTTATAACCACATGTCTGCACTAAAATGAAAGGGTCGTGGTGCTTGCAGTACTCTCTTTTTTCTCTGATGCTGATGATATATTATACTTCTACTGACCTTTTTCGAGTGATCGTGAGGTTGCTGATGCATGGACCCCGCCTTCTCAATGACATGTCACAAAGTCTTCAGAAGTGCAAATGTGCTTTGATATTCTATAACATGGCCATGCCAGTGACACTTTACTGATTCTATCTTAATAAAATGTAAAAAAAATTGCTAATCTAAGGTTAAAGAAAGCTTGTCAAAGAGGCCTAAATACGAAAATGGGCAGCATGACTAAGAGATTTCAATGTGTATTCCACTGATAAAGCTGATACGGATGCCATTGTCTGCTCAGATAGAGGATGTGGTCTTTACCCTCCTTTACAGGGCTATCCTGGCGCTGTCTACCGCTATCGTTATAATCACTGCTTAATCACATAACTAGTAAAGAAGGTTAATGTGTGTTTTTGATAGTCCATGCCATCTGCGTGCAAGTAAGCACTCAGATTTACATCATTTGACCGTTTGGCCCCATAGCATCAGTCTTGTTGTAGTTTGGCTCAGGGAATCGGGTGCGCATAACAATTCTGAGCATAATCATTTCAAGTGAACAGCCTGAGTTATGCAATGTCAAACAGAAGGTGAACAGAAGAAAAATTGCATACCAATGCAAGGACATCCCAAGCTCTGGAGACATAGGGCCTTTTTTTGTAATAAAAACTAATACAGACGCAGGGTGGATGAAATGCCCATAGGAATCAAATCACTGCATTCATTTTCTAACCTGATATCTGACGGTCAAACCAAACACGCTCCATTATTTAGCAGGACACTTCCCGAATAAACATTTTTAATATATCTTTGCAATCCACATATAAATACAACAGTAGAAGCAGTATTATGAATAATCTTTCCTAAATGTTATCGTAATGTGCCCAGTCAGGTGCCAGTGTAAAACCATATTAAAGATGCAAAAAAACAAAGGGGTATAGAAAACAAAATTTCTCTAATATATTTTTTGAATAATTATTTTTTGCACCCCACTCATACATAAAAGAAAACTGTAGTGATATATAACTTATCCCCCTTCGGATAGGGAATGTTATATACCACTACAGTTTTCCTTTACAGGCACGAAACTGATGATTTTATAATTATATGACTTTTCAAGAATTTTGTACCTAGAGCAACTGTCCCCGCTACTGCATATATATCCTTTATATATGTGGTGTCCTGGTACTGTACGTGTACTGTACCTTGTGTAATAAGTCCCCAAAGTCAGAGTTCCTCCATACTGAGAGGATGCTCTTAGTGGGATAATCCCTAGTCGCCTCTTCCTTCTTTAATTTTATGTATATATTTTATATATTGTATAGTGTAAATGTTGCTTCCAGGACCTTAGGTCACATGATCGATAATTATATTGTTCTACTAAGGTTAAGGACCTTCCAGGTCATATGCTCCTGTCACGTGATGTACCACAATGCTTAGTATTAGGACTGACAGGTCTGGGGGACCACTAAGCTTGAAGCCTGCCCCTTTAGATATAAGGGCGGTGTTATCCAATCCTCGCTCTCTTGGGTTCCGGACTAGCAGAGAGAGAGGAGCTCCGTGCATACCTTCAAGACAAATCTAGGCCTGAAGCCTGCTATCTTCAGCCGAATACAAAACCGTGAGTTCAATCTAACTCAATCCTAATCCTACGTGGCTGCTGGACCTAAACAAACCTCCCCCTCCTCTTTATCCCGACTACTGATCTGTGTGAACAATTTGTTGCAGGCTGCTTCTGGACGCTCCGCGCTCCTACCCCCAACCCACTGGCAGTCTGGCATAAAGGGGATAGGGGCCCTGAGCATTTGCCCAGTTTCCCCCCCCCCCCTCCCCCCAAACACTGGCACTCCGTAGCACATTGTTCCTAAGAGAGTGGCTGAGCCAGGTTAAAGAGGATTCTGAGTCCAGTACACCGTTTAAATAAATTACTTGAAGGTTTTTTTTATTTATTTTTTGCTGGAAACTTCACCTTTCCACAGAAGTTTATGCGGAGGAAGCAGAATTGGTTTTTGCAATAACTTTCTCTATAGTATGCAGATACTTTAAAAACATTACCAAAACCCTGTAATTTCTTTTTTTCTGTTCTGACTTGAATCTTATTTCTGTCGTCCTTACATCCTCTTTGTACTCCTGACCCTTCTTTAAGATTTCATACACTGAGCTCATCAACAATTCAGCAGAGGTGACGTTCATACAAATCCCATTGCTATCGGTGCTCTCTCTAGACTTGCAATTTGAAGCTTGCTTCATATGGTGAAATCCAATAAAACAGACTGTCCTTATGGTTCTTACTGTTCTTACCTATGATCATAAAAGATTCGAGCTACCTAATGACATTCATCCCCCTTCCAGTATGTTTTCTTCTAAGTTTCTTATAAAATTTGCTCAATATTTCTTATGAAAGAATGGTTATAGATACAAAAGGTGCTATATGAAAGAGACTTCAAGGGTGTCTCAGATGGTGCTACATAGCATTTGACATACTATGCCAAGTATTTCTAATTTTATCAACCACTGTTTCTATGCTCCATCAAAATGTACTCTCTGTAACCTACCTTGACCTCTCACAGAGGACAGTTTTTTCTCCAGGTAGTGATGGACACTTCATGGAGTTGATCTTTTCCCGCCTTGGGATACAGTCCAATATTTTGACATCTTTATCTGTGCTGGAGAGAATCTGCTGATATTTCACATCCTTATGATTTAGTAGAAAAGCTTCAACACACAAAGCCTCCTAAATACATCCTCTTTAGTAGAGTCTATCATACTGGTAATTTACCATCTGTTGTCTTCATCATTGTTCTTTTTGCGTTGGTGCACAACAAGCTACATTTGTACAGTACCACATAAATAAATAATAAAAGTAATTTTATATATATATATATATATATATATATATATATATATATATATATATTTATATGTCACTGAAACATCTAGTTAATGTTATTGTTGCCTATCTGCCTTCTGTGAATTGAGCTCCGCTCACGTACAGGAACTTTAATTTGACAATCATTTATCACTCACCATGCTGTTGCCGTTGCAGCTCAGGTGCACCGAATGCTCCTTCTATCTCTGTGTTGGTAATGTTATTATTGCTATTCTTATTTGTATTCTATTTATTAGAAAATATATACTGCTTTTGTTTTAGAGCCTTCACATTTGAGGTGCATATATCACCTCAACACTGGTAAATGCTCGAGGCATAATTACACTCCTAGGCCTAATCTACGACAGGGTCCCACATCTACAATGTACAATTTAAAATACTAGTGTGATCCTATGTGATGCAGGAGCCTTTGGACTGCTAAAGCAACAGGCCTAGGTTCAGCTGCTGCCTGTCAGAATTGTACATCTGTGGTAATAACAAACTACCAAACTAACCCCAAAGAAGAAGTAAAAAGCTCTAAATAAGGCTCTGTTCTCCCCACTGATGCTTCTAACAGAGTTAGAAGCATCAAACTTTGCCTGACAGACCCCATTGACTTACAACTGGAGTTTATTTTGATGTGGAGAATAGTGCATCATGTTGAGCTTTTTCTTCCTGTCAAATCTGATGGAATTAAAGGGGTACTCCGCCCATAGACATCTTATCCCCTATCCAAAGGATAGGGGATAAGATGTCAGATTGTCGCGGTCCCGTTGCTGGGGAGCCCCGGGAACCCCATTGCGGCACTGCGCTATCATTACAGCACAGAGCGAGTTCACTCTGCACGTAATGACGGGCAATACAGGGGCCGGAGCATCGTTACATCACGGCTCCGCCCCTCGTGATTTCACGGCCCGCCCCTTTCAATACAAGTCTGTGGGAGGGGGCGTGGCGGTCGTCATGCCCCCTGCCATAGACTTGAATTAAGGGGACGGGCCGTGATGTCACGAGGGGCGGAGCCATGACGTCACGCTGCTCTGTCCCCTGTATCGCCCGTCATTACGCATAGAGCGAATTTGCTCTGTGCTGTAATGATAGCGCAGTGCCGCAGCGGGGATCCCGGGGCTCCCCAGCAGCGGGACGGCGGCGATCTGACATCTTATCCCCTATCCTTTGGATAGGGGATAAGATGTCTAGGGGCGGAGTACCCCTTTAAAGTTGCTAACAAAAGCTCTAAATGGAGTCTCTGGCAGTAATGTGAACAGAGCCAAAGTTAGACATCTTTGTGTATTTGACATAACTGCAAATCCTACAGTTTTGCTTTCTTAAAGAGTACCTGTCACCAAACTAAACTTTTAATATATTGTTTCTTATGTAATTATAAGACACTTTGCTATTTACTTGCTGTTAAAATTCTCAACATTTATGTGTTTTTAATGTGATTGAAAAAATGGCCACTAGGTGGCTCTGTTCTGTTCCCTATGCAAGTAAAACAGTTAGTTTGGTCTCCTTCTGGCACGCCAGGAGACCAAACTCAGGAAGTGCATGAGGGGCATGGCAAGACTCGCAGGTTTCAGTGATGTGGCACCTGCTGGGAGCTCACAAAATGTGAGAAAGGGGAAATGTATGATAAAGAACTTTTAAAAGTAGTAAAAGGGCAGGAGGGGTGTTAGGAGTAGTTAGGGAATATAATCTAAGTGTCAGGGACCGACCAGGGGGACATGGAGAGTGAGCCCTAAACTGACCCCAAAAACTGCTCTCCCTGCCTACTTGCCCATCCACCCTAAATGGTGGATCGACAACTCAGCGTCGGTCCCTTCCTGCGCTAAAGTGCAGTGGCGTAAAAACACATAATATACATAGTCGGTCACAGACCAGAACAGAAACAGAAAACTACTAGGCAACCAGATATACCAGACAGAATACACATACTAACAGAGCAGAATATAGTGAATTAACAAACAGTTCATAAATCGGATATCAGATAAAACGGCAGACATGATAAAATTAACAAGACTAGGCATGATATGAGTATACAGCAAAATCCAGGAGATGAAGGAGATAAATAGAAGAACTGAGAGCCAAAACACTAAACTGAACAGGTAACATAGAACACTGTTCACAAACAGGTAAAGTACAAAGGACAAAGATCAGATCAACCAAACAGGATATAAATATAGGACACTGTTCACACTGGGACACAGAACATACAAACTGGACTCTCCACTCCACTATAAGAGTAGCCATTAATAGTAAAGCCACATAGGCCACTGGACAGTGGACACACTCCACCGTGTGGACAAAATGCTGACCCAGTAGGAAACAGAAATATAATAAATGAAACACTAGACTAGAACCGGATGAGTCTGAATAGACTCCAGAATACCAAACAGGAATATAACATACAGAGCAAAGGGGACAAGCAAGACTCAGACAGTGTGAACACAGAGCAAAACAAACAAACATAATCCTAAAACCGACTAATGTAACACAGACTAAAATACAAGGAGCATGCTATATAACCATGGCTAAAAACCCAGATAAAAAGACAAGATAAATACAAGGTAAATGCTCAAGCAGACATAGTCAGAATATAGCACAAACAGACATAGTAGTATTGCACTCAGTAACCAGCATCAGAATGCAGGAGAACTCTGGCTAAATAACTCCTACCGAGTTCTCATTCGTTCAGAGCATTAACTATTCCCTATCCAGGTAGATTAGCAAACTGCTCTGAACAAACTAGTGTGTGAATACACACCTAAACAGAAAAATGCAAAAACTAATAAACGGACATTACATGAAGTTAGTTCAGAAAATATGATTTGATGACAGGTACTCTTTAAAACAGAAAGTATTTGCATGAAAGTGATGGACTATATTTGAGTTTCATTAGAAGCCTTTCAATTCCAATTATACATTATCAAATTAGACATTTTGGAGATCACAGGGGATCTCAGAGGTCCCTGTGGATAGGGGATAGTTTGTAAAGGTTTTAAATGAGAAACTAATAACACCTTGGCACTACGGATCAGAAACGATGTTCCTCACAGCAGCTATGTGTGCCAACGTAATGGGTCCCTGTTTGACCATTAAAAAGTATTAGAAAAAGACAAAAAAGATTTTGATTGGCGGCAGCACTATTAGGGACTTGCTAAATATTAAGTTTGTAGGTTTTTATCTATATGTTTGTGGGTGCAGATAATACATGCAAACCCTTACCACAGCAACATGGAACGCTATACGTCCCACGGTCACGGAGCATATATTCAAAATGAAACAAGAGGGTATTACCTTTCAGAAGTCTGTATTTTGGTTCCTATACTGTTCCTACAGTATGTGTAGTTCTTTGTAGGTAATCCGGGTGTCCATGGAGGTCAGTGCATTCGCAGGGAGATCTGCCCCAACCGGCGGCGTCTCTACCTGCGTGCTGCAAAGTGAAAAGGAGTTTTAGTCACGTAGCTGGGAGTGACGTCCCTTATCCTTTTTGGCCCAACCAGCTTGCCATAGTGACGTCACTCCCAGCTATGGGACTCAAACTCCTTTTCACTTTGCAGCACGCAGGGAGTGACGCCACCGGCCGGGGCAGATCTCCCTGTGAATGCACGGACTTTCATACATGCCCGGATTACCTACAAAGAACTACGCATACTGAAGGAACAGGATAGGAACCGAAATTTTGAATTTATGCTCCGTGACCGTGGGACGTATAGCATTCCATGTTACTGTGGTAAGGGTGTGCATGTATTATCTGCGCCCCCACACATATAGATAAAAACCTACAAACGTAATATTTAGCAAATCCCTAATAGCGCTGCCGCCAATCAAAATCTAGTTTGTAAAGGTGGCAAATCCAATTTCTTACATATAACCAAACAGGGAAAGATCTATCAGTCAAGGCTGGTGGGATGGGAAGAAGCTGCCAGGGACCACACAGATGACTCATATTCAGGCAACTTGAAAGAAATTATAGTTTTCCATTAATTCAATTTCAATTGAAAATTGTCCTATAATTAAAAAAAAAAACTATAAATTAAAATTATCTATGGGAGTAGAACATTTTTCTCTCTGCATTGCTTAACCTACAGCTGGGTAGGTCTAATATATTTTGTCTTGTGGTCAGTATCTGGTTAATTCTTCACTTTCAGCTACGGAACCATTTAAGTATTTTAATATTAGGTTCTCTGTATATTTTTTATTGTGTTTATTGCTATCATTAAATTATTGATGTTGCTAATGCTGCAATCCCCGATGCTTGCAAATAATAACTACACTTGTTTCCTTGTGTATTTAACGGCTCCATTGAGAAAGATCACCTTCTCCTCTATAAAACACAATGCTGTTGTTTCCGTCATGGCTCTGTAGGGTACGCACACCTGCCGCGCCCTAATATTTAATTGCTTTTTATGCCTTTGTTAGTTTTCTAGACATAAGTTAAAGAAATCCATTGAGACCCTAGTTTAGACAAGGTAAAATTTTAGAAGAACTGCTTCTGTTTTTTCGTAAATTACTACTTCTAGTTACATTATACTTACATTGAAAAGAAATGCCTGCAGCCTGCAGACATATTTCTATGATAATGTATGGAGGGCCAGCTAAGCCCTAAGGTTGAACATTTCATGGATAATACATTAGTACACAGCTATTAGTTGTCCTACTTCAGTGCAGCACTTTCAGAGTAGAGTATAATTCAATAACCCGTCTGATTTTGGTTACAGACAGGTTGCTCTAAGACCAAATATTGCAACCTGCGGCTGTAAGGACACCCTGTAGTTTGCCAACAAATGGGGATCCACGGGTTGCAGATCAATGCTTTAAACCAGTAGTTCCCAAAGGGGGTAATATTGTCCACTCGGGTGCAATTGTGTTAAATAAAAACAAAGGGCCCGCAAAAGCATAAAGGAAAAGAGAAGGAAAAAAAATGATGTACATGTTTCATCTGTTGAGTAATATAGAGATACAGTTGTCTTAAAGGGATTATCCAGGTTTTAATAACTTTTTAATAACATATATAGCTTGGAAGAAAGAAGAGACAGAGGGGATATGATAGAAACTTTTAAATATATAAAGGGAATCAACACGGTAAAGGACGAGAGCATATTTAAAAGAAGAAAAACTTCCACAAGAGGACATAGTTTTAAATTAGAGGGGTAAAAGGTTTCTGCAGTAATATCAGGAAGTATTACTTTACTGAGAGAGTAGTGGATGCATGGAATAGCCTTCCTGCAGAAGAGGTCGCTACAAATATAGTTATGTTTAAGCATGCATGGGATAAGCATAAGGCTATCCTTCATATAAGATAGGGCCAGGGACTATTGATAGGATCCAGATTATTGGGCAGACTAGATGGGCCAACACATTCTGGCCGACATTTATCATTGTCTTTAGACTGTTTTTTGTGTCTACAAAAGGCACAAATTGGCGCAAGCAGGGTTTATTTGCGCCTTTTTTTGCGCCTTTTTGTTTACACATTTCTGCTGATTTTGAGTTGCGATCCACTGATTTTGGCAATACACATGATATAGAAGGGATTTATGAATTGCACCTTTTTGTAAAAAGGCGCAAAAAAGGCGCAAAGCCACTGAAAAGTGTCTAAAACTACACCATCCCAGAGCTGGCGTAGCTTTTTGGTGTATGTTAAGAGAGAAATTTCAGAGAATGTTTACTTGCACAAAATGTATCAAATGCTCTGTGAACGTTTAATACATTTGGCACTCCTACACATTACCAGCACACAAAAAAAGGGTGTAAAAAAATGCTTCACTTACACCTACAATGATAAATGTGGGCCTCTATGTTTCACTATTGTGCCTGTGATGCCAAGTGCTTTACTTGTCTGTCATGTGTGGCGTAGATCAACCGCTATTTTGTGATTTCAAGGCCCCTCCAGGTTCAGCATCTCTTTGGTGTCTGGATGATTGATGTCTCGAGCTTTCCCAGGATCCTGTTTAGCTTGAGGAAACAGCTGATCACAGGGGCGGCGATACATACAGCTTGACTGCACATGTCATAAGGGGGCTGGCTTGTCAGGGAAGACAAGAAGAAGCCAAGCCTCCTGCAATCAGCTGTTATCTTGAGCCGAACAGGATCCTGGGAAAGGCTATAGACAACAGTCATCCACAGACCAGAGGAATTCTGAACCTGGGTGGGATCATGGAATCCCAAAAAAATGGGTTGATCCACCTCACACATGGAAGGCAAGTAAAGCACTTAAATGGGCACTGTCAGATTCAAAAACTTATGTTGTACATCTTGGGTTAAGACATTAAACTTTTTAATATACTTCATAGGAAATTTGTATTTCCTTTTTATAGAAATCAAGGCTTATAAAGTCATGGCTTTGTCCAAGCTGAAGCACAGGTATGGACAAAGTCCAGTAATTTAGGGAGGGCTAGCAATCCTCTGTGCTCTCTCCTGTATTATAGGAATCCACTGTGTTCTCTCCTGTCTGATAGCACTCCTCTGTGCTCTCTCCTGTCTGATAGGACTCCTCTGTGCTCTCTCCTGTCTGATAAGACTCCTCTGTGTTCTCTCCTGTCTGATAGCGCTCCTCTGTGCTCTCTCCTGTCTGATAGGACTCCTCTGTGCTCTCTCCTGTCTGACAGGACTCCTCTGTGCTCTCTCCTGTCTGATAGGACTCCTCTGTGCTCTCTCCTGTCTGATATCACTCCTCTGTGCTCTCTCCTGTCTGATAGTACTCTTCTATGCTCTCTCCTGTCTGATAGTACTCCTCTGTGTTCTCTCCTGTCTGATAGTACTCCTATGTGCTCTCTCCTGTCTGATAGGACTCCTCTGTGCTCTCCCCTGTCTGATAGGACTCCTCTGTGCTCTGCCCTGTCTGATAGTACTCCTCTGTGCTTTATCCTATCTGATAGCACTCCTCTGTGCTCTCTCCTGTCTGATAGTACTCCTCTGTGCTCTCTTCTGTCTGATAGCACTCCTCTGTACTCTATCCTGTCTGATAGTACTCCTCTGTGCTCTCTCCTGTCTGATATCACTCCTCTGTTCTCTCTCCTGTCTGATAGCACTCCTCCATGCTCTCTCCTGTCTGATGGTACTCCTCTGTGCTCTCTCCTGTCTGAAAGTACTCCTCTGTGCCCCTCCTGTCTGATAGTACTCCTCCGTGCTCTCTTCTTTCTGATAGTACTTCACTGTGCTCTCTTCTGCCTGATGGTACTCCTCTGTGCTCTCTCCTGTCTGATAGTACTCCTCTGTACTCTCTCCTGTCTGATAGCACTCCTTTGTATTCTCTTCTGTCTGATAGTACTCCTCTGTGCTCTCTCCTGTCTGATATGTCTCCTCTGTGCTTTCTCCTGACTCATAGTACTCCTCTTTGCTCTCTACTGTCTGATAGCACTCCTCTGTGCTCTCTCCTGTCTGATAGTACTCCTCTGTGCTCTTTCCTGTCTCATAGTGCTCCTCTGTGCTCTCTCCTGTCTGATAGCACTCCTCTGTGCTCTCTCCTGTCTGATAGCACTCCTCTGTTCTCTCTCCTGGCTGATAGGACAGGACAGAGCACAGTGGGGTACTATCAGACAGGAGAGAGCACAAAGGAGTACAGGCCCATTCTCACTATGACAAAGCCATGATTTTATAAACCATGATTTTTATAAAAAGTAAATAACATTTTCTTATGAAGTGTATTAGAAAGGTTACAACATACAAAAAGTTTTCGTATCTGACAGTGCCCATAACTTTCAATCACAGGCACAATAGTGAAAAGTCATTAAAACCTTTACTTTCCATACAACCACTTATAACCGACCAGTGGTCACGACCACCAACCGGTCTCAAGAAGCAAGTTTTGGCAAGCGAACATGTCATGCATTGTCAAGAAGTCCAGCATACGTTGGCAGGATGTTTACAATAGGATACTATGTAGAATAAATATATTGTATAAAATCTAATTTATGGTGGTTTGTTACACTGTTTCACTGTTTTTGTTAAAGTATGTTTAATTATGCCATATAAAAAATATTGACATTATTGCCCTTGCACAAGTATCATTAGTGCAAGGGCAGTAAATATTTAAAAGAGTGAATACATTTTTTATACCTTCAATCTTTAGGGATTATGGATCACATTAAAACATATTGCAGTGTTTTCCAACCAGTGTGACTCCATGCTTGGAGTTGTAGTTTTGCAACAGCTGGAGGCACACCAGTTGGGACAACAGCAATTTAGTTGTAAATGTTTTAATTTATTTTCTTACATATCTGTTGTACATTTCTGTTTCTTTTACTGCAAAAAACATACCATATTTTTCGGACTATAAGATGCAATTTTTAGCAAGAAGAAAATCTTGTTTAAGAGTAACTTTGTCTTATTGTCCTAAGTAAGTATGTAGCGGAGCTAGGCTGTCCAACCACTCCCTTACTGATCTAGCAAAGTGCTAATACCACCCTGTGCGCACACACTGAGAGAACTGGACAGCGATTCACAGCAAAGGGGGAGGCGGTGGGGGGGGGGGGGGTCCGTGATTGGTTGTGGGGGTCTGAGTAGTTTTTTTTTTTCAGAAAAGAGAGGCCATATAAGTTTGGCTGTTTCTGCTTTATAGCCCTGTGCCCCAACCATATGAAAAATATGTGCCAAATGTCGTTATGTATGTATGCCAATAACGACACTTGTAATGTTCTGCGTAATATCATATTTTTGACCATATGTCTCAGTATGGTGTTCCATTTGGTTGCCATATGAGTTCCATATGGTGTTCTGTGTTAGTACCAGATAAGTTTGCAAACATTAGCTGCTTTAAAACCTATCCTTATTGCTAAGCAATAACACAAAATAGCACTTGTATGGAGGTATATACAAAATATCAAAACACAAATGCAATTTTTCAATTTTGATTGACTTCCATGATGTCCATGCAGCGTCCAAAGGAACATGGCTTGATTTCATTTTTTTATTTGAGGGCGCATGGAGTGCCTGCAAAAGTGCATAGAGGAATGCACACCTCTGAAGGTTAACATTATTGCTTTCTACTTATCACCTAGACATTGTAGGTGTCACGTTGGGCAGGGACAAGTGAAGTCCTGCTCTCACCCAGAGCCACTTTCCCTGTACTTGTGTATCCGCCCTAGACAGAGGATCCACAACTGGACTATGGTCCCTGTTCTGAGTATGTGCAGGGGTGTAACAAGGTCCAAAACAATAAGGAACTGTACAGAAGTCAGGGAAACAGGTAAGGATACAAAGGGTTAACAGGCACAGAACCAAAGACAAAAGACAGAGAATACAAAAACAAATGTAAAATCAGACCCTTACAACCTGGGTCTTTACCAGAGAGAGCAACATAGTAGAGATAGAGAAGAAAGGAGAGTGGTCAGGTGACAATAGCTAAAGGTTAAAAATTCATGCAAAAGCTAGGAGCAAAACAAAAGCAAGTGTAGATAGAGAAAAAAACATGCAAGGAATGACAGGGTGGCTGGGAATTTATACATATGGGTTTGGACACAGAGAGGAGAAGTGATTGGCCTGGGCATCATCACAGCGACACATGCTGCTTCATCAGAAACACCAGAACACCAGAAAGCTTAACCCTTCTGCCAAAACAAGGTCGAGTTATTACAGTAGGTAGATGATATAAGGTCTACTGTACCCAAGCTCATGGGAATCCCAAAGTCGCTGCACTAAGAAAGTCTCTACTAGTAACAGCTGATTATTCCAAAGCATGGTACAAAAGAAGAGGACAAGTAGAGTAGTCAGACAAACCAAATATGGGGCATTTAGAATTCTCTTGTGAGGAAATGCTCAGGAGGTCAGGACAGGTGGCAGAGGAATGCAGCAGCATAGGGGAGGAGAGGCAGTGGCAGCCATAGCGTTCAGTATTTATGATTAGAACTGTGATAGTGGAGGGTTATATTACCACTCCTGCTATAGAATAAGAGTGTGGAATATACAGCTTATACAGCACATTACAAAACACATTCCTTTTTTTCTATAAAAGTCAAAGAGAATACTTCTTCTTAAAGGTTTACTCCGGTGGAAAACACATTTTTTTTTTTTTTAAATCAACTGGTGCCAAAAAGTTATACAAATTTGAAAATTACTTCTTTTTAAAAATCTTAATCCTTCCAGTACTTATCAGCTGCTGTATGCTATAGCGGAAGTTGTATAGTTCTTTTCTGTCTGACCACAGACAGCTGACTCCTCTGCCTATGTGAGGAACTGTCCAGAGTAGGAGCAAATGCCCATAGCAAACCTCTCCTGCTCTGTACAGTTCCGGACACAGACAGAGGTGTCAGCAGAAAGCACTGTGGTCAGATAGAAAAGAACTATACAACTTCCTGTGGAGCTTACAGCAGCTGATAGGTACTGGAAGTATAAATATTTTTAAATAGAAGTAATTTACAAATCTGTTTAACTTTCTGGCACCAGTTGATTTAAGTTGCAAACCTTAGTCTTGCCCGATACAGATAATCAGCCAGATAATATTAAATTAATTGTTACACAAAGATAAAAGGTGGCTGCCTGGCCATCTCTAGTTTGTTTTCAGCTGGTGAAGATGGTTAGGTGCTGAAAACTCTCCATAACCTAAGTGCAGCTTAGGGTGCAACACCATTTGCTTACGTCCTATTAATGCAAATGCGAGTTAGGCAAGTTGCACAACACCTCTGATTCAGCTATTTTTAGCGCCCGTCCATCTCTGCTAGCCGCAAACAGGCTACATAGCCCAGCAGTCATTGCTTCCCTTCGTGTTAAAACCTTTTTTAAATCCACAGTAAGAATTGGGGGGGGGGGGGGGGGGTTTGAGAGATGATTCCTTTTCCATATTTTTCATGCCAAGTTAAGGTCACATTAAACCCCCAAAATATTTGACTTTCTCTATTACATTTTTATAATTATCATCAATTCATTAAGATTTAAATACTATAGGTCCTTTGTCTCATGATGAAAGTCACGGTGGCACTCAAGCTTATCCTTTGTTCCATTCACTCTCTATGGGACTTTGGCTGTACTTAGCAATCTTCGGAAGTCCTATAGAAAGTGAATAACGCGAAGGCTGCCCTAAAGGTCTATGGCAGTGGTCTCTGTGGCCTTCCAGATGTTACAAAACTTCAACTCCCAGCATGCTGTTGGCTGTCCAGGCATGCTGGGAGTTGAAGTTTTGCAATATCCGGAGGGCCACAGTTCGAGCTATGGGGTTGTCCAGGGAAGCTGGATGGTGATTGCTGCAAGTTGGGGAGTGAAGTGCTTATGCATGTGCTTCTCCTTGCTTATTCTGCTGATCGATGGGGTTGTTCCGACCAATCAAAACTTTTGACATGTCTCTCTGACATTGCAAAAGTTTTTTTATTATTAAATAAATAAAGTAGAGCTTGGCACTCACCAATGATGCTTGAAAGGGTGGAGAGTTTATTCGCATCACAAGAAAAGGTACAGAACGCATTTCACAGTAAGCCTTCCCCAGCTGTTAGACAGCTGAGGAAGGCTTACTGCCGAAACGCGTCCTGTACCTTTTCTTGAGATGTAAATAAATTCTCCACCCTTTTAAGCATTATTGGTGAGTGCCAGGCTCTACTTTATTTATACTTTGTACTCTTTTTGCCACGAGCACCACCCCTACGGAAGTGCCAACCCATACGCCATTTCTTTTATTATTAAATGACAGGGATGCTTTAAATGAGCTTCATAAACATCTGATAAAGCATCATTTATGAAAGTTCCTTAGCAACAGATAGGATTTGTGTTTCCATCTTTCTCGTATAATCATGCCGATTTCCATGGCGATGTGAGTGAAGGATATAAGTCTTTTTATTCTGTAAACTGATAAATATAAGAGGAACAATAGCTGAAAATACATTTTGGCATCGCATTGTTCAGTGCAAACATGAATGTCTTTTGAATAAGCTTTACCTATAACAATAAGTCAGATTCATTATTTTTCATAATGTTTTGTTGCTGAGAATTATATAGTACTTTATATATGCATTGTAGATAAGTTACTTATTTTACATAGTTTTGTACTTTTTTTTTTTTTATTCAACTTTAGAGCAAGTTTAAAGCATGCACCACATACTTCATTGGCAAGAGAAATACTTCTATTTACAACTACTGAACTACAGTAAAATCTGTGGTCAGCTGAAACCCTTCTAGCTAAGGCACTTGCATGGGGTCCATCAGTGATCCGGTAATTTTACAGGAATTTAGCGGAGAAAAAAATAGTGCTTGAACTTTTTTTTTTCTCCGCTAAACTCTCATTGTTCTGACTGGATTGCCAACCGAACTCTGAATAGCGGAGTCCGACGGTAATGTGAACGAGCCGTAGGCAGAAGGAAAACTGGAAGCCATTGGGCCCCAATGCAAAATCTTTAACAGCCTTCCCCCACATCTACCATGTGCCAATCATAATACTGGTATCTTCTAATGTGGAAGAGAGATTTCTGGCATCAGGACCTAGCTTTAACTGCTGCCCCTGCACCCTCTATAGATACGCCCCTGTTATAGTTGCTGACTTTAAAAAGTCAAAGGTTAAGTTAGACAACAAGAGAATTGCTTGGTGACACTTCCATTAGTACTAGTAGCAAGAATTCTGTTATGTAGTACAAAGACTGTACCCTGTAATACCCTTCAAAGTAAGGCATCAATACAATGTTAAATAGAGGGACTATGGGTCTATGGACAATGACCAATCAAGTGACGTAGTACGGGACAAAGTATGGCATGAATACAATGACCAATACAGTGACTAAGGGTCTATAGAGCAACTATGAATCTTTGTACAATGACAAATATTGTGACTAAGAGTCTATAGAGTAGCTTTGGGTCAAAGTAACACATTCAGTACAATGACCAACAGAGTAACAATGGGTGTATGTTCAATGATCAATAGAGTGACTAAGGGTGCGTTCACACCGTGGAATCTCCGCTCGCTGAATTCAGCGGGCAGAGATTCCGTCTAGCGGCCACTCCATTGACGGTTATGCAGTGCTCACGGAATCTGCACAAAGAATGAACATGTTCTTTCTTTGCACGGAACAATTTCAGAATCGGAATTGTCCGCAGCAGAAATTCCGCATTGTGAATGGGTCTCGCAGAAACCCATTCACACTAATGTTAATGGCACACTGCGGAATTCCGTCTGTGGAATTCCACAGGAATTACTTAGTGTGAACTTACCCTTAGGGTCTATAGAGTAACTATGGAACAACGAAAGACATACTGTACATTGACGTATAGAGTAACCATGAGTCTATGTACAATGGCCTATAGAGTAACTATGAGTCTATGTAAAATGACCGCTAGAGTGACTACGGGTCTGTAGAGTAATATAGGTCAATGTAAGACATCCTGTGCAATGATTTATAGTGTAACTATGAGTCTATGTACATTAACCAATAGAGTAACTAAGAGTATATAGAGTAACTATAGGTCAAAATAAGCATCCTGTACAATGTCCAATACAGTAACTATTTGTGTCTATGTACAATGACCAATAGAGTGACTAAGGGTATTTAGCGTAACTATGAGTCCAAGTAATGCATCCTATACAACACAGTGGGCCTCATTTACTAACAGTGTAGTGTAGTTCTTTTGTTTTTTTTTGTGGGTTTTTCTTTCCAGCATGTATTTTTCCATTGTATTTACTATTGTATCTTGTATTTGGAGATTTTTCCCTACGTTTTGCTCTTTTTGAGCTGTCGGGTTTTTCAGAGCTAAAATCCACCACATTTTATGTGGAAATGTTAGTAAATCTGTGAGTTTCTTTAAAAAATGTAGGTTTTTGAAGACATCCCCCTTTTCCCTGATGGCCACACCCCTTTGTAGATTTTAATGAGTAAAGTGGAGAGTTAGTAGGGTTTTTTGCATTTTTGGAGGGAAATTCTGTCCCACAGCACATGAAACACAAAAACCCTACAAAATCTACTCACAAAAGCTTTAGTAAATGAGGCCCAGTAACTATGGGTCTATATTTACCAACATTATAAAAACAAAACCAGGATATTTAGGAATAATCCCCCAAGCCCAACATGCTCACACCCTATTGCTAGAATGAATTACACACAATGAGAGAGATTAGAGACGGTCTAAATTTGTTTAGTTGAGACTTTAGTTGAGTTGTTTAGTTGAGACTTTTATGAGACTGTTGATTTAGACTGTTGCTCTTTTATAGTGGTCTATAATAGAGCACAAAATGCAGTGGTCATTAATTTATCAACTGCAACTTGTTACGCCGAGCGCTCCGGGTCCCCGTTCTTCCCCGGAGCGCTCGCCTCATTCTCGTTGCTGCAGCGCCCCGGTCAGATCCACTGACCGGGTGCGCTGCGGTACCGCCTCCAGCCGGGATGCGATTCGCGATGCGGGTGGCGCCCGCTCGCGATGCGCACCCCGGTCCCCGTACCTGACTCGCTCTCCGTCGGTCCTGTCCCGGCGCGCGCGGCTCCGCTCCCTAGGGCGCGCGCGCGCCGGGTCTCTGCGATTTAAAGGGCCAGTGCACCAATGTTGGTGCCTGGCCCAATCTTCCCAATTACCAATTAGTGTGATCACCTGTGCACTTCCCTATATTACCTCACTTCCCCTGCACTCCCTTGCCGGATCTTGTTGCCTTAGTGCCTAGTGAAAGCGTTCCCTTGTCTGTTCCTAGCCCGTGTTCCTGACCTCCTGCCGTTGCCCCTGACTACGATCCTTGCTGCCTGCCTCGACCTTCTGCTACGTCCGACCTTGCTTCTGCCTACTCCCTTGTACCTCGCCTATCTTCAGTATCTTCAGCAGTCAGAGAGGTGAGCCGTTGCTAGTGGATACGACCTGGTCACTACCGCCGCAGCAAGACCATCCCGCTTTGCGGCGGGCTCTGGTGAAAACCTGTAGTGGCTTAGAACCGGTCCACTAGCGCGGTCCTCGCCAATCCCTCTCTGGCACAGAGGATCCACCTCCTGCCAGCCGGCATCGTGACACAACTTTTCCTGAAAAGTCGCAAAAAAGATGCATCGACGCAAACTAAGCCGAAACCTCAGACCATGACAACCCAGGCGCTAATACAATCTAAATGGGTGACGGGAAGCCCATATGCCAAATTTATGAAACAGCGTGTTACTTTTGATAAATTTTTCACACGGTAGACCAAAACTTAACAAATTTTAATGTCTAAACTACTGTGGAGAATAGATCAGGAGGATTAATTTCCCCCAGTATATGCTATAATCCACACCATACTGCACAAGGTCAGGATTCACCATCAACATGAGGTCTGAGCTGAGCGGGCATGACCAGCTATACCAGTATAATAGATCAGGTTATACGGTTACACAGAAACTTCCCCAAACAACTAACAGGACAAAAACATAATAGCAGGATGACTCCTGCTACTTGTCACACTAAGACAGTAATCTGCCTTTAACCATAACATTGTTGCAGTCGATAACAAACAAAAAAGTTGAGAATCTATCATTTCAAGTAGCCCCACACTCCTGGTGAATGTCAGATTGCCCGCCCCAACTTGTACCTAAATACGTGATCCCCCCAAGGGGTCTTTGTGAAACGCATTTACCTTGTATGATTGTTTTGAATATCAACATATTTTGTTTACCATGAATTTTTCAGTAGGTTAGCATTCAGAAAAATAAAATCCTTAACTAAAAATATGACCATGTGATTGATGGGAACATAGCCACGCAGTTACAGCGCGGATTGTGTCAACATTTTGAAAGGCCGCAACGAATTCCTATAATTCTTCTCAGCTGTGACCTCTTAAAAGCATGCCATGTTTCACCTTTTGTATCACGGGGGTATTGTTGTGCGCTGTTATTTTGTGACATTTGGTAATTATTACTATTGAGAGGTGGACCGCTGTGCCCTCAGAATGGGAAGGGGGGGGGGGAGAATTTTTTGTATTTTTTTTAGTATGTAGAAAATAATAGCTAGCTATTAAAAGGCATCATAGCACAACAATCTGAAAATGAATAGGAAATTAGTCATTTATTTTCCACGGCTTTGATTTATCTATTGGGAAAAGCATACATAATTTGCGCTCAGGTCAAAGCAATGTCAGCCACTGGCACAAGACAAGCAAAACAGTTTTGGGATTTGGATAATAAAACATAGCACTGATGTCCTTAACAGTGGGAAAAAAAAACTAATTGAATTTTTATAATTGTCAGCTTGTAACGCTATGTCCGTTTATATAGGTAACCGAGACGAGAACCGGTCCCCTCGGCTGCAGTAACTACGACAACCTGGACTCTGTCAGTTCCGTTTTAGTGATGGGTCCTGAGAGCAAAGTGCAGCTTCTGGGTAAGAATAACATTTTATTGGCTTCTAAATTATCCGTGTTACTTAACTGATAGCAGCTGTCACCGGGGGAAGGATGGTTAGAATGAGAAGAGACTGGAAAGAAACAAAAAGTAAATAAAGAAAGAATAAATAAATAAAACGCCAAAGCGAATCTTTATGAAACTACACAATTTAGGTTTAATTACTGACCACGGCTCAGCTGATTTACCATTCTATGGATTACAAAGGGGGAGATTTATCAAAGTGGCCCAGTTGCCCAGAGCAACCAATCAGATCGCTTCTTTAATTTTTCACAGGCCTCTTTAAAAAAAATGAAAGAAGCGATCTGATAGGTTTCTATGGGCAACTGCACCACTTTTTCTCTGCAGAGGTTTTGATAAATCTCCCCCCAAATGTGTACAGAAGGTATCCAAGATGCATGGTCTTCAACAGTGTTTCCCAACCAGTGTGCATCCAGCTGTTGCAAAATGACAACTCCCAGCATATCTGGAATTGTAGTTTTGGAACAGCTGGAGGAACTAGTAGTCAGAATTTTGAATAACATTGTAATAAATTAGACAGTGCTTACAGTACATGTAAAAGGATTACTAAACCCTTTAAAGGGGTACTCTGCTGCCCTGTCACGGTCACGCCCCCTCCCATAGGCTTGCATTGAGGGAGCGTGGTGAGTTAGCACGGGACCCCCACAATATGACATCTTATCCCCTATCCTTTGGATAGGGGATAAGATGTCTAGGGGTGGAGTACCCCTTTAAAGGGGTACTCTGGAGGGGGAAAAAAAAGTTGGGGCCAGAAAGTTATGTGAATTAAAAGTAGAACGATCATGCAGGACAAATTATCCCCCCCCCCCCACGATCCCCTACATGGCACCCAGGCAGTCCAAAGGAACTGTAGCTGACATGCCAACTCCATGTATCTCTATGGGAGAGCCGGAGATACCCGAGCACTTTATCTCTGGCTTTCCCATAGAGATACGTGGAGGAGGTGTGTTGGCCACCACATCATACAAGAGTCATGTTCCTGGGGTCGGACCCCCTGCCATCAGACACTCATCCCCTATCCTTTGGATAGGTGATAAGTTGTCCAGCATGATAGTACTTATCACCTACTATATAAGCCAGAGGAAGTTGTGTAGTTATTCCCAGTTTGATCACAGTTGCTCTCTGCTGCCACCTCCGTCCATGTCAGGAACTGTTTGGAGTAGGAGAGGTTTGCTATGGGGATTTGCTGCTACTCTGGACAGTTCCTGAGATGGACAGAGGTGTCAGCAGAGAGCACTGTGTTCAGACTGGAAATAACGTAAATAATTCTGAGCAGCCCTGAACATGCAAGGTAACCATGTATTAAAAGGACACAGTCTGGTAAGAATATGCAGTTCATCCCATAGGAGTGTGCACTAGTTCACCAGCTTCCATTCCTCCAATACAGTTCATTAAATGTCTTGTCCGCTTTGATCCTATGGCTTACTGAACATCCAATTTTCTGCTCATTATAAGAAGTCCAGTAGACACTAATGGAGTCCGCATTATAAATGCATCATCCTATAATTACTAACCTAATGATATTTGTACATGACTCTTTACATTGGATTTTACTATTACTTTCACACGATCTTATAGTACTTTCTGGTATACAGAGGGTCTATATGCCAACCTCCTATTGACAAAAGCATAGAAAATCCCGAAACCGCAGGCCTGGGCCATTTTTCATAAATGTTACCAGGGGTCATATCTATACATGATCATGTAAGCAGATTCCATTATAAAACCTTGGCTGAAATCAATACCAGGATATCCAGCAATATAATTACTGCCAGACTACAGAGTGATGTACAAAATGGAAAGTGTGCAACAGAATTCCATGTAATGAGATTCTATGAACATAAGAATGTGCTGGGGAAGATGATGTTTTATGAGAGTTGACATGGAGATATATCAGGAGTTTCCTAATAAAATTCAGGTGCAGGTAAATGAAAATTTAGTAACACGAGGGAATAAAAGTCCAGTTCTTGTAATGAGTTAGTTGGGCAGTCAGTATTGGGTATTATTCACACAGTCATATTATGGCTCCATCCTTGGCTAAGGCTTCTTAACATTCCCCTGACACTAACTAAGCCTGGTTGTGTGAATACAGCTCAGTGACAACCTATCGAAAGATAGTAGAAAGCCTTGTGATCAACCTTACATTAAAGGAGAAGTATTGTGAAGAAAAATGTATCCCCTACCCAATAGATAAGGGGTTAAGTGTCTGATCACAGGGGGTCCGACCACTAGGACCCACTGCCATTTCTTCCACTGGACCCCAGCTTTCCCAGGGAACGGAGTGTGTTGACCTCAGCACCAAGCAGCGGCTGACATGCCCCCTCCAGAAAAATGTATCCCCTACCCAATAGATTAGGAGTTAAGTGTCTGATCACAGGGGTCCGACCACTAGGACCCACTGCAATTTCTTCCACTGGACCCCAGCTTTCCCAGGGAACGGAGTGTGCTGACCTCAGCACCAAGCAGCAGCTGACATGCCCCCTCCAGAAAAATGTATCCCCTACCCAATAAATAAGGGGTTAAGTGTCTGATCGCAGGGGGTCCGACCACTAGGGCCCACTGCCATTTCTTCCACGGGACACCAGCTTTCCCAGGGAACGGAGTGTGTTGACCTCAGCACCAAGCAGCGGCTGACATGCCCCCTCCATGCCCCCCAGCGGCGAGACTCCCGCGATCAGGCATCTTATCCCCTATCCTTTGGATAGGGGAAAAGATGTGTAAGCACCGGAGAACCCCTTTAAAGGAGTTATTTAGGAATAGAAAAACACAGCTGACTTCTTTCAAAAACAGCACCACCCCTATCCACAGGTTGTTTGTGGTATTACAACTTTGCTCCAATTATTTAAATATAACTGAGCTGCAATACCACACACAACCGCAGTACCCCTTCAATTTAACAAATAAAAGGAAAATGGTGCAAAAAAAAAAAGCACTTAAGCATATTCACTACCTGTTATCAATAACCCACATCGTGTATTGTGCATTTTCCTTTTTAAAAGGGACCTGCTATAGCAATGTAGCAGTTTCAAAACTACAACTCCCAGCATGCCTGGACAGCCAAAGGCTGTCCGGGCATGCTGGGAGTTGTAGTTATACAACAGTTTGAGGCGCACTGGTTGGAAAACACTGTGCTAGAGACATTTTTATACCGAACCAAAAACAAAAATGTAATGTTTGCAAGTTAGGACCTCTCTTGTGAGACAGAGAACAAATTGTGTTTTCAAGATACAAGACTTCCTAAAAAATTCATGAAAGCCTCAGACTTTTTGCATTGCTACCCATGCCTGCAATCACAAGGTCCGGCGCTGCAATGACTAAGCCTTAAATCAGTCACAGCACAACACCCTCAAAACTTTCGGAGGTTATTTTATACCGGCGCACTCCGACACCGGGCACTCGGCAATAGGCACGGCACAATTCAGTTCTGTCAGAGAGAGCTGCTGGCAGGCGAGCGCAGACCTGACGTGAATGCACAACGCTTTCCAATTTATTGTATGCACGGACGTGTTTACCAATAAAATTCTCGTAAGTTTTTGCATTTATTATTTATACCTAAAATAGAAGCAAGGATATATTCCCAGGGTTGCTTTGTTAGATCAGACATTGACGTTCAAGCTGCAGTAATTAAACTGGATTTTCTGGGCCACGGCCAATCCGCGACGAGCTGGCAGGTTCTCCATTGCTCTGGTATGTCGACAGAAATAGGTGCAAAGAGTGCACCTGGATTTAATAGGTGATTCCCATAAATAATAGTTACAGTACCTGCTAATTAGCAATGGCCGGGGGACCGGCTTCTACCTCTATTCCGAGAATTGCCGGAATAATATCAGCAGGGTTTATATGGAGATGAATGCCCCATCTGCCATGTAGAGATAAATGCACCCACGCTGATATGTATACCTTTAAGACATCTAAAAAATTCATTGTCTCTGTATCTCGGTACTAATTGGGAATACGTGTTTCTATCCCCAGGGTTACAGGCGCTGCTTCCTCAGTACTTGCGAGTTAGATTTGTCAGAGCTGCACTGTCCTACATTTCATGCAACTCCCAGGGATGGATGGAGTGCCAGGGAGGAGAGTGTTGGTGCAACTGTGACGCTACCTATCCCCAATGCAATTGCCCGGCGGAAGACATCCACATACTGGAGAAAAGCCTAACTCAGACCCGGGACCAGGCCAATGGGCAGAGCAAAGAGTTCGAGGAATCTGGTAAGTTGCATAAATAAAACTAGTCACTTCATATCTAAATAGTGTGCATAGAGTAATTGCTATAATGGGACAAAGGGTTCAAGGAAATCTGTCATCAGTCTCACCTGCACTAACCTATTGGGTCAGACAGGTGGTCCAGGTGACACTGATGATAACCATACTTACCTGATCCTGTTCCGTGCTCTGGTTCTCCCGCTATTTTCCTCTGTTGTTTTCGCTCCGGGACCGACTTGGAACATGAGTGGAGCTGCCTGATCTCACCGCTGCTAGCTGCTAGACCCAGCAGAGAGGCAGCAGCAGTGACATCAGGAAGCTCCGCCCGATGTTTCAAGTCGGCCCCGGAACGAAAACAACGGAGGGAGAGAACCAAAGCACGGAATTGGACCAGGTAAGTATAGTTGTCACCAGTGTCACCTGTATTTACAGGTGTGGGCAGGTGACACGGATGACAGATTTTTTTAAGGGCTCATTCACACTATGGAATTTCTTCCTGGAATATTCCGGGGGTGGAGATTCCCTCTAGAGGGGGCATCGGCAAAAGAAGCCAGTGCTAGGACTGCTTGGAAATACACCTTCTCAATAGACAACAATGCATTTCAGAGCGTATTCTGCATTGTTGCGGCGAAGTCTGGGGTCCGGAATTTTTGGGAAATTCCATAGTGTGAATGGTGCAGCAGAATTCCATTGAGAACAATGGGAGGCTGCTGCTCCATATTTTCCAAGCGGAATTCTGGAGCAGAATTCCACTTGGAAAATATGGCAAAATATCAGGTTTTGTGACTGAACCTAAAACCGTAGTATACTACGGTATTAGGTCCGGTCACCAAACCGGATACGGGGCGGAAATAAGCCAACCGGAGTCACTGTTTGACTCCGGTGGGCTCATTAAAGTGAATGGATTTCAGCGCCGGTCCGGCTGGGGTACGGGATTGCCTGGTTTTCCCCCACCCAGCTGGATCCGGCAACCGTAGGCTGCAATCGTGGTGTGAATGCAGCCTAACTGATCTGTATCCTTCAAGAAAGACAATGGCCTAGCATTGAGCTAATGGCTCCCTGCATTGTCACTGGTATCAAATGAGCCAACAGATGTCATTGAAAGTGGCAGCCCCTCAAATTATTGATCCAAGTGTCCAGTGTCCAAAATTTTAGAAGGGGGCCTATTGAGAGACAGGGACAAATAGATCCTATTCAGCTACCCCCACATGGAGACAACATGGTATATAGGTTTAGGGACCCTTTGATACATTGTTAATACATCAGATGAGTCTCTAGACGGTAGCACATCAGCTCTATACAGATGATACTTATTTATAAGAGAACCTTTTATGACTATGCACCTTTATCTTCAAACAATTGCACTTGATAATTGATGAAAACAACCGAAAAAACGTTTCCATTTCTCTGATTCATTTTGCAAGTGTTTCAATTACTGTCATATTTATTTGGATAAACTTTATATATTCACCAAAGGGAATTATAATTCACACCACAACAGGCAAACATTAGATCCATCCTTTTATGCTCTTCCAGGGGATATTTTACAAACATCTAAAAAATATTGCGCTGTTTGATTAATATGCTCAACAGTAGAGTAGAGTAGAATACAGCATAGAATACAGCATAGGCCTCTTTGTGAGTCTGCCTCTCTATTTTTTACATACAAGGCAATGGTCCACTAGAGCATAAAATTGGAGACATATACCTTGATTTAAATTCACATTTAGAATTTGCTGTGCGAATTTGTTTGTATCAAAATATCAAACTTGTCAAAAGCAATGTATGTAACTGTACATACCAGGCTGGATAATTTCTCGGCACAGTGGGGGTGGCATTCGAATCTGGTAAATGTGAGCTCTAAATTGTTTGCGACAAAGCTTGGATTACAAAATTGAGTTTACAAATTTCCTGACAAGGGTCGGAAGTGGTGATTGGTTTGGGGACAACATTAAAATTGTCAGGCGGCATTTACTCTACGCCGCAGAGCAAGCAAAGGTACAGTTCTAAGGACCGCGGTATTAGCATTAATGAACATGAAAGTGGAATTAGGTAAAGGGATTATACTGAGCATATGAATCATTGCAGAATATTGTACATATTTATAATGGGTAATTAGTCCAAGAATGACAGAAAAATTACAACCTGTTAATTACAAAATTGGAGCTTATGTCTTGTCTTCTTGTCTGCTCAACCCGATGGATCATCTTTCCTGTTATCCATGACGTAAAGAAATAAAAGCTTATATTTAAATAAGGATCTCTTTAAATCAGGGCATAGACTAGATCTCTCGAAAACAAGTTCTTGGGCGCTACTGCACCACATAAATAACCTTCTAAACTCCCATTAAAGCAAATCAAAAGCTGATCAGTCCATTGATATAAATGGGCACCATATACAGTGGTCCCTCAACATACGATGGTAATCCATTCCAAATGGACCATCGTTTGTTGAAACCATCGTATGTTGAGGGATCCGTGTAATGTAAAGTATAGGACAGCGGTCCACAAGCTGCCGACCTCCAGATGTTGCAAAACTACAACACCCAGCATGCCCGGACAGCCAAGGGCTGTCCGGGCGTGCTGGAAGTTGTTGTTTTACAACATCTGGTGGTCTGCAGGTTGAAGACCACTGTTAGAGGAAGTTGTACTCACCTGTCCCTGCCGCTCCGGACCGTCACCGCTCGTCACCACTGCCCGGGATGTCGCCGTCCATCGCTATCGCCGTGTCCCCGACGCTCCGGCAAGGCCTCTGCTTTCCTGGCATCTGTGCTCTCCGTAGCCGCCATCACGTCGCTACGCACGCCGCTCCTATTGGATGACGGGACGGCGTGCGCAGCGACGTGATGACGTCAATGGAGAGCGCCGATGATGCAGGGGATCTTGAAGAGGACGTGCCGGAGCCCCGAGGACAGGTAAGTGAACGTCAGCGGACCACACGGGGCACCGTAAACGGCTATCCGGTGGCAGCTGAAGCAGTCTGCGCTGCCGGATAGCCGTTTATGCGATGGCCCCGACATACCAAAGCATTGCATCGCATGTTGAAATTATAGTATGTCGGGGCCATGGTAGGTCGAGGGGTCATTGTAATTAAGCAAACCTGTCATTTCAGAAAACCTTTATAGTCATAAGCTGTCATGTGTGTGTTTCTGTGAGAAATGACACTATTTCTGGATGTTATATAACCTGTATCTGGCACCAGGCTCTGTGTCTAAATTTCAGTTTTCCCAGAGCTAGTGGGTGTAGACTAGCTGCTATGATGGCTCCCATACAATGCACGCAAACAGAAGTGGGGATCCTACCACCTATATCTCTATAGCACACCCTTAGAAGCAAGAGCAGCACTGATGCCATTATAGAACCATAATAAGAAGTGAAAGTTGTAAATAAAGCACCAGCGTAATATAGTATAACACTTACTGCATGTTGCTGCATCCTCTGTGTCTCTCTGTCTGCCTCTATCTAGACACACCTCCCCCTTCTCCTCTCTCTTCTCCTCATAAACGTTTATGGGTGACATGTAACCTGATCCCTCGGTGAGATGATTTGTTTTAAGAGGATTCATAATGTTTGGCGATTGACGAAAGGCATGCGTTTGTGTGTGTGTGTGTGCGTGTGTGTGGGAGGGGGGGATTATAAGGGCATCATATTTGGAGGCATTTTTTTTTCTGGTAGAATATCTTACAAAGTTTCTTACATTTGTTTGAATTTATGCAAAGTTTGTTAAAAATGACAGTGACCATATGAATTCTCCTGTGTTGGCGCTCCAGGGATTTGGGACACTTCCTTCAAGGTTTCACCACAGATTATAGCTGATGGCTGGGGGTCCCAGGAGGAGGATGCTTTGTGATCATCTTTATTGTCAAAGGGCCAAAAAATCCCTTGTGTTAGCTCACAGGCGGGGATAGATTTAACCTGGAGTTTGTCCTTGAAATAAATCCTTCTAATAGAGAACTAAACAATTTAGGTTTGTGTTATTTTCTTTTCAACGTGTTTGCATAACGTCTGTGAGTCTCTCCGGGGATAACCTATCTCCAGCAGTGCTTCTCGCTGTTCAGTATAAGGGCCCAGAGCATCTGACAGGTTCCTCATTTAGCATCTGTCCCGTTAGTAATGTGGAAGTTGTTGCTAAGGAAACAGTAGCATGCTGGTGTGCTTCAAATTTCAGGGATGCCGAGGAGGCAGATGATAGCTACAGCTCCAGAAGGGCCTCGGACTAATTGACGTGTAGATGCTGTTTGGGACACTGCGGATAAAATGTTCTAAGTATCTAGAACTATTCTATTTCCTTTACATCTGAACATGTGATGAAGGCGACCAATCTATTTCATGGCGAAACTTATTTAAACAGTCGCTGGAGGACAATATACCTTGGCGGCCCCCAGGGTCCTCCTTTCAAAAGAAAAGTGAGAATTGCCTTATTACAGAATAACATCTCTGTGATGTTACCCTGAAGAGCAAAATACTTCTACAGAAATAGGATACGACCCTTTCTTGTGCCAGGATTATTATTGCAAGGAAACATCAGGGGAATAGATTACTATTAACCTTCTACTGTAATTATTGTGACCTTTATATCACAATATGGGAGGCTAGTCTATTAAACACATTTAAAAGTATTTATTTTCATCTAATTTTCCTATTTCACACACACTGGGGCAGGTTTCATGCCAGCCGAATGCTAAAATCTAGTTCTTCTCATCACCCCATACAAATAAACATTAAGTTCGGCCGAAAGTTCATGTATTCCGAAGAAGTAAAGAGATGTTAGCCATCTCTTCAAAAACTAAACGGTCAAGCGGTTGAGTCAGGAGGCCTCCATACAGATCAGATGGTCAACCGGTCCTGCTGAAATCAGACATTTTTTTTTTGTATTTGGGATCCTTTAGCCCATGCTATGATCAATCCATTGGCCCTGCTTGTCTAGAGATTTATTCCACAAGTTATTTCTTCCCCTAATATGTCCTGGATAAATTGTTGTGCCACTTGGTCACCACTTCTGTGGCTTTTTGCAAGTTCTAAGTTGAAGAAATATGACCATCAAATTGCCTTGGGCTGGTTGAGAAATAACTTCATCTATAATATAATGGATGGGCAGTCAAGTAGAAGCTGTATGTTATGGTAAACAATTGGTGACTGGTAAGAAGGATGTAGTAATGGTAGCATGACCGTGAACAAGGACATGATGTCCCAAACATGTAGGTGCTAATAATTTGTCATGTCTGTACCTGTATGACATGTTCTAATGGATTCTCAGTAATGACAAATTCAGGGACTGGATGTGCTGGACTTTTCTTCCACATTGTTCTGAATGCATGTTTGCCATAGAGTTAGCAATTTGGTCCATGCACCCAGTATGTGTAGTTGCCACAAATATCAAGGGAAGTTTTGAGCAGTTCTCTTCTTCTTTGACCTGCTCATTCAATGGGGCCAATGAGTGCTTTTCCTGTCTCTATGAATCCTGTATGTCATGTGGTCCAGGAAATCCCATGGGATCCACTAATACCAAAGCCTAGGACTAACTTCTACTATGAACCCAAAATACTATTTATGTGTATTTATTTTTGGTTTTATGGTTATTAACATTGGGTCATTTAGTTGGCAATGAGGATCTGTCCCATTTTGAAAAGTCAATGTCGTTTTTTTTATTTGTTAATCTCAATGGCGGTGACACATATGAGTGACACAAATGCTTAAAGCAATAGAAGAAGCCTTCTACAATGAAGAACTGTACAGAACGGTAAAACCCATCTTTTCAGGTCCTTGTTACTGCAGCTGAGCTGACCATTCCCTTTCATTAGACGATACAAAACTTTTCGTCTTTCTGTCATTATAACTCAGAGCAGCGAGAAAAGCCTGAGAATCCTCATAGTGAGATAACTAGTGTGTCAGTCTTGAGTCTGTTTGTTGGGGAGTGTCGAGTTCTTAAAAAGGAGACTGTCCCTTTTAAGAAAGAGCTTCACTTAGACAGTCTCTAAATCACTTTAGACACAGCCTTATGGTCTCTGTCTCCGTACATGCCATAAAGAACATGCTATAGATCAGTTATGCCTCAGGAATGGTACAGTATACTCCCCCAAAGCACTATGGGAGTTTAGATAAGCTGTTAGGAGTGGGTCTGATGACCAGCCTGTTGACTGCTTCCAAAATTTGTTAAAGCTTCTGTGGGATATGATGTAAATGGCGGCCATGACAATCTTGTAACCATATCTTATCTTAGTAGTGTAAAATATTTATAAACAAATTTACATTTTATATAGATCTTATCTATAGACAACTTTAAATGTTGCTTAAAGGGGTATTCCGGCCTGGACATCTTATCCCCTATCCAAAGGATAGGGGATAAGATGTCTGATAGTGGGGGGCCCGCCACTGGGACCCCCTGTGATCTCTGTGCAGAACCCGCTACTGCTCCAGTCTCTGAAACCTCTGTGTTTCCAGGACTGAAGATGTGACGGCCGTCAAGCCCCCTCCATAAACATGAATGGAGGGGGCGGGTTATGTGTTGCGGGCCCCCCGCGATCAGACATCTTATCTCCTATCCTTTGGTTAGGTAATAAGATGTCTATGGCTGGAATACCCCTTTAAAGGGTTACTCCGGTGGAAAACCTTTTTTTTTTTTTTTTTTTTTTTTTTTTTTAAATCAACTGGTGCCAAACAATTAACAAGATTTCTAAATTACTTCTATTCAAATATATTAATCCTTCCAATACTTATCAGCTGCTGTATAACACAGAGGAAGTTATTTTTTTAAATTTCTTTTCTGTCTGTCCACAGGGCTTTCTGCTGACACCTCTGTTCATGTCAGGACATAACTGGACAGTTCCTGACATGAACAGAGGTGTTAGCAGAGAGCACTGTGGACAGACAGAAGATAAATTAAAAAAGAAAAGAATGTCCTCTGTATTATACAGCAGCTCATAAGTACTGGAAGCATTAACATTTTTAAATAGAAGTAATGTACAAGTCTGTTTAACTTTCTGGCACTAGTTGATTAAAAAAAAAAAAAATTTCCACCGGAGAACCCCTCTAAATGGGAAATTTTCGGTAATGTCTTCCTCCATATTCTAGGCATTTTAGCGGTCCGAGTATGCTGGAAGTTGTAGTATTGCAAAACCTGAACACAGGGGTGAACACAGGAGTTTGTTGAGATATGTGAACACTGGGGTTGTCTTCACATCACACTCTCTGAAAGTAGTCTGCTCTTCCTCCTTTTCTCCTGTCTGCTTGGGACAAGCTTGTATTACTGTTCATTAGATTTATACCGGTTAGATAAGGCAACAGGAAAACTTTCACATTCACAGTAGTGTCTATCAGAACAGGCTCACTGCTGCCTTATCTAATGAGTCATAAATGTAATGAGTAGTAATAACAGCTACCCCCTTCACATTACTGGTATTGTTCAGAGCAGACCAGAGGGAGGGAGGGGGACACAGGGTGGGAGCAGACTGCTTTTACAGCCTATGACATAATGTTACAGCTACAGGGGAGAGAGCATAGCTGATAATGTTAGACCTGTATACTATGGTTAATAACATTATACAAGCAAGTTGGATTATTATACATTTTGACACCATACACAGATTGTTTCTTTCACCAGATAACCCCTTTAAAAAAAATTGCTTTGCATTCCCATATTCTGACCACTATAACTTTAAAAAAAAACATTTTTGATCTAGACTGACTTTTTTGAGTTTGTATAATATTTAATTTATGCCGTTGAACGTGTTGACATTTTTATTTTATTTGAAAAATGGGAAAAGGGGTGATTACTAGCTTTATAAGGGGAGGGGCTTTTGTTATATTTTTAGAAACATTTTTATTAACTTTTTTATACACTATATTAGCCCATTTAGAGGATGTTTATAAGCAATGATTAGATTCCTGATATAGAACTGTGTAATGCATAGCAGCTGGCACCTGCTGGTTATGGAACGGCTCAGCTTCTGAGCCCACTCCATACTAACTTGATGCCCAGCTGCTATACATGAACAAAAGATGGGATTCAAGTGGGTTACATGTAATTTGTATGTTAAACATAGTTTTGATGTCTCTTTTTTATTTTTTATGTCACTATTAATATTAAAAACAATATTGATAACTTTCATTTTTTATTCTGACACTAGGCAAAACTTCTCATCAGTCTCCTTTTTAGCATCACAGCATCACACCAGTATTTAGATAAGATAGGATCAGTCCAGTTAAAATAGGTGATGGTCAGACTCACCTCCGTCCCCCCCCCCCCCCCCTGCACATCATGTCCACACTAGAGATCCTATGGTCATGTGGCTATCGTAGAGCATATCTCTGAATACTGTTAGCATCTCAGGCATGATGGCTGCTCTCATTGTAACACAATAGAAGTAATTTCACATACTCACATAATAAAGAATTAAAGAGGTACTATGGTGGAAAACATTTTTTTTAGGTCTTTATAAGTCAACTGGTGCCAGAAAGTTAAACAGATTTGTAAATGACTTCAATTAAAAAATATTTACTCTTCCAGTACTTTTTAGCAGCTGTATGCTACCGAGGAAATTCTGTTCTTTTCAAATTTCCTTTTTGTCTTGTCCACATGGCTCTCTATTTACACCTCTGTCCGTGTCAGGAACTGTCCAGAGCAGCATAGGTTTTCTATGGGGATTTTCTCCTACTCTGGACAGTTCCTGATATGGACATCAGGTGCCAGCAGAGAGCACTGTGGACAAGACAAAAAAGAAAAAAAAACAACAGAATTTCCTCTGTAGCATACAGCTGCTAAAAAGTACAGGAAGGGTAAAGATTTTTTAATAGAAGTCATTTACAAATCTGTTTACCTTTCTTGCACCAGTTCATAAAAAAAAAAAAAAAAAATGTTTTCCACTAGAGTACCCCTTTAAAAAATAAAACTTAAATGTGAAATTAAAAACATATGCACTATATATATATATATATATATATATATATATATATATATATATATATATATATATACCTATACCATTAGTCAAAAAATAAATAAGGTGATACATTCCCTATCAATCCAATAGTTTGCTATTAAAATAATGGGAAGCGCTTCATATGGTAATGTATTATTATGGCCAATGCAGTAGTTGGAGGAAAACCTATGTTCAGTTTACAGCTCCAAATAAGTTCAGCTCACCTCTGGTAGCTTTGCTAAGAATACAACACTGCTCAATAGACCAATAGGGAAGCGAATGCAGAATAATGGTGGAAGTTTTCAGGCAGGCATTGAGCAGTATACTTTATTTAGGTGAGAAATCAACATGTTTCTGGGGCTGAGCTGTCCCCTTCTCGAAGATAATTTTATCGTATAAGAAGTGGAAAATGCCACTTAACGTCACGACCATGCCCCCTAGTGATGTACTGCCATGCCCCCTCTCATAGACATGAATGAAGTGGGCATGGTGTGACCTCACTAGGGGCGTGGCCGTGACATCATGTCCCTGTCTCTGAGGCAGCGCCCTGCACAGAATGCCGGCGGCTGCACCAGGATCGCGGGGGTCCCTAGCAGTGGGACCCCTGCAATCATACATCTTATCCCCTATCCTTTGGATAATGGATAAGATGAATAAAGCCGGAATACACCTTTAAAATATGACTTAAAAAAAGCATTACATTTAGTGAAAGAAGGGCCCAAAAGTTTCCAAAAAGTCTCAAAATCCTTGAAATGAGGCTCATAGCCGCAGGGTTTTAGCCTTTTTTTTTCAGCAGAGATGTTGTTGGGTTGCTCCTCCTGTAGGTTCTGTATTGCAGCAGCTGTGGTGACAGTGTGATGCTTCTCCTTAGAGAATAGGGACCCACTTAAAAGTCTTTTTGGTAAGCAAGTCACATAGCCGAAACTGTTTGGCAATAATAGATCACAATTTAGAAAAAATAATGTAAGCTTCATGGGGGAGATTTATCAAAACCTGTGCAGAGGAAGAGTGGTGCAGTTGCCCATAACAACCAATCAGATTGCTTCTTTCATTTTCCACAGGCCTCTTTAGAGGCCTGTGGAAAATGAAAGAAGCAATCTGATTGGTTGCTATGGGCAACTGCACCACTCTTTCTCTGCACAGGTTTTGATAAATCTCCCCCCATGTCTTTTGGAACAATTGCAGAATCATATATATTTGTTTAACATGTATCAATGATTTTTATTTTTACAGCAGAGTTCCGGGCTTTTCTGAAGAGTTTGCCCACAGACCGGTTCCTCAACATTTCAACTATTTCAAGACTTTGGAACTCAGACCTCCACCTCACCCGGCGCTATGAACAGTTAAGAGCGGGTATCAAGCAGCAACTGTCCAAGTCTCAACGCCAAATGCGACGTCTGATTAACCTGAACAAACACTGCCTCCGCCAGCCTCAGTTCACATTACTGCGGGAGAGGTTAGTATATACCAATCAATCTAATAGACATACCCACATAAACCCATAGAGTATATTTAGAGAAGTAGGCATGAGCTGTTCACATGCAAAAACTGACATGGTGCTGAGACGCTGTTGTAGGCAGAAATAATTTAAAGGAGAAGTCCATGCCCGATCAGTACAGAAAACCTTATCCCCTATCTGTAGTATAGGGGATAAGTTTTAGATCACGGGGGGTCTGAGCGCTGTGGGCCTCCGTGATCTTCTGTACGGAGCCCTGGCACAGAGTGGCGCATCACGACCCCCGTCTGAAGCAGGAACCGCCAAGCCCCCTTTATATATCTCTATGGGAAAGCTAAAGATAGCTGAAAGGCTCTCCCATAGAGATAAATGGAGGGGGTGTGGCACGCCACTCTGTGGGAGAGCTGGGGCTTCATTCAGACAATTGCAAGGGGCCACAGCGCTCGGACCCCCCGCAATCTAAAACTTATCTCCTATCTGCAGAACAGAGGATAAGATTTTCTTCACTGATCGGGCACGGGACTTCTTATTTAAGGCCCCTTTCACACTATGAAGAATCCTTGCAAAATATCCCTTTGGAATTCTGTGTTGATTCGGCCTTGCTACACACTGCTATGATCTCACTGGGTTTTGCTGTGCTCATTTCACATGGTGGAGTTTCCATAATTGTGCTTACATCATGGATCTAAACTCCATGGAAGAACACGTTAAATCTTCCAGTTAAATCTGCCAAAGAAGTCCCATTTGTTAATGGGGCGGTGCTTATGTTCATAAGAAATTGCTGTGGTCATGGGCACCGATTCTGGATAGGAATTCAGCAATGAAATCTTCTCAGTGTGTATGAGCCCTATGGGTTACAGCCACAGGCAAAAAATAATAATCAATATTTCCACAACAAAGCCCGCTGCAAAAAATCCACCCCAAATCATGCACATTTTGGGTAGATTTGTTGTAGATTTTGACTGCAAAAAATGTCTGCTTTGTTTTTTTATTTTGATTAAACTGTGTCAGCTTTGCTTATAGCAACCAATCACAGCTCAGCTTTCATTTTCCCAGAGCTCGCTAAGATATGTGTAATGCCTACGCTCCAATATCCAAAGGATAGGGGATAAGATGTGTGATCGCAGGGGTCCCGCTGCTGGGGACCCCGGCAATCTCAGTGCAGCCCTGGCATTCTGTGCTGGCTGCTGCCTCCGAGACAGGGACGTGATGTCACACCATGCCCCCTAGTAAAGTTCTTCCACGCCCCCTCCATTCATGTCGTGGGGCTGCACCGAGATCGTGGAGGTCCCCAGCATCGAGACCCCTGCAGTCATATATCTCATCCCCTATTCTTTGGATAGGGGATAAGATGTATAAAGCCGGAATACCCCATTAAGGTAAAATAACATTTTTCACCATGTCTGTCACCATGAGCATCTTCAGAAAAACATTTTTAATAGCGTCCCGTGCCACATGCCACTGGTGCTAAAGTAACCATAGAGGCGTGTGGCATTGCAAAGTAATCACGGCAACCCGGGCTGTAATCATGCCTACTCAGGCTTCATCAATAGCCTGGCCATGGCTGACGTCACAGTTCTGCTTCCTGAAACTTTTTACTAGCCCAAAAGCTGCTTCATGACCAAAGATATTGCTGCTTTGGGCCTGTGCAAGACTTCAGTGAAGAGCGGGGATGTACCCAGGCTGTCAATCCCAGTAGGTAGTGGTTACAGCCTGGAGTGCCGTGACTACTTCACGTTGCCAAGGACTACTTGACACTTTTAAAACGATCTTTCTGCACAGAAACCTTATTGTACCCTAAATACCACATTGCCGCCAGTTATATAGAGTAAAATCTGGTTACCGGTTTCCTTTAAATACATGCCAGTATGACATCAGATCTGCAGCAGATTTCACCCATTCCTAAGCAGGGGAAAATCAGCTGCAAAATATTGCGAAAATAAAATTCATATATTGGGCGGTGGATTCCACACTACACTGAACAAGGCCTAAATGTTTGGGATGCAGTTTCCATAGAGAGCTTCAAATCACCTACTTCACTTCACATAGCCATTGAGTTAAATGATAAAATTACAGCTACTTGCCGCTATTACTAGAATGTGCGAGTTCTTGAAAGTTAAAGAAGAATTCATTGACAAATCCATCTCTACTACATCTGCAAATGCGATACAGTTGAATTGTTTGTGCGCTGTATAAATATAGTCGATTTACCTCCGGACCTGTGTAAAATCACAACTCCTGTTATCGCAACGATTGCGGTAAATGATGAATGACTACATTTGGCAAAATTAGCTCTACTGCATCTATGGTCAGTTTGGACCCCCCGTAGTTCTATTGAACCATCGCTATGGAACCGGATAATAATCTTAATTCTGTTTCAGTAGAAGCACAAGGGATCTGGGAGTCGCGGCTGTAATAGAAGAACAAGAAAGCTTTCTTAGTATATTATTTCTAGAAAATGAGATTGCTCATTAGTGATTTACAGATAAGGTTACATTTCCATTCCCATAATGTTTTCCAGTAGGATAATTATAGCAGCCCCTTTACCTGTATTGTTAACCTCATCCATTGCTTTGGTTGTCGGTTGCACAGTATTAATGGTCTTGGCATACATAACATTTTATTACATTAAAGTACATGTTACATTTAAATTAAAAAAGTCATAATTAAAAGCAAATGAGGCAGAGATGCTACTATAGCACTTCTAATATAAACTGACCAGTAATAACTCAGCAAAGTGGAAACTGGCTAATCCAGGGCTTTTATTAATGGCCAGGGAGTCCCGGGTCCCATAAAGATGTTTCCTTACAGTAAATTAGATTTATACATTGTAGTGGGAGCACATCATTTGGGAGCGCGTTTTATCTACTTTATTTCAGTATGTTTCTAGGTCTCGCCGTTCTATAGCTCCTAATTTAAACTGAATGTACAAAATTGCACTTCAGATCCGAATGTACCCAAAGTGTAATTTATCAAGGGGGAATTTAAGGCAGACAGGGAAAAAAAATTATATTAACTTTTGAGACCTCTAGAAAGTCAGAATTTAATGTTAAGCAGCACTGGCACCTTCTTTTCATAGATGTTCATAGTATCAGGAGCGTAGCTGTAAGGTGGCGCTGGAGTAGCAATCATAATCAGCCCCTGATGCCTATCTGCCGCACATGAAGAGATCAGTATTATAAAGAATACCTGGAGGGTGGGGGGCGCTGTTACAGATTTTGTACAGATTTTATGTTTATCATTGTGGTTGACATCATCATTTAAATATTCCAAATGAAAAGGTATGTATTATATAGACTAATATATTGCTTAAAATGGTGGATGGGGGCCATATTACAGATCTTGCCTTGGAGCCTAAATGTTTTAAAGTGATAATCCAGTGAAAATGTTAAAAATAATTTAAGGGGTTATTTACCATAAGGTGATTTTAGTACTTACCTGGCAGACAGTAATGGACATGCTTAGGAAGGATCTGCGCTTGTCTTGGGGCTAAATGGCTATGTTGTGAGATTACCATAACATTGTAGCTAGCTTTTTGTGAACTGGTATTTCCTGCTTGAGTTTTCTTTTTTAGACTACAAATCCCACAATTCCATTTTCCTCCCTCCCACATATCAGCCACCCCACCCATTGAAACATAAATGAGCTGAATCCATCAAAAGACCTGTGGTTTTCAATCAGGGTGCCTACAGCTGTTGCATTAGTTGCAGATTGATCCCTCCACCCAATGAAGCAGACAGGCTCCCTGTCACCAGCTGACTAGTGAGTCAGGTCTCGGTCGCATTGCAAGCTGGGAAAAATCTGAGACAACAGTCATTTTGTATGCTGGTAAAAAAAAATATTGGAGTGAAAATTACAGAAGAATTGTGAGAAAACCGTCACACACAGGTACAGACACTATATTATGAACTACACTAACTTTACAGTCCCTGTAGTATAGTCAAATAAAATAAATTCCTGGAAAACCCCCTTTAAATAAAACATTATTTAAAGATGCCCAGTGCCCAGGCTTCCTGCTTCAACAAACAAAAGATTACTTGCCTCCCATGTTCCCCCCTGCCTGCAGTTTTGCTGGTCCCGATATCTCCCACTTTCTATTTCTTAGGGTCAATGCGTCTACTTCTCTGTGGCTAGTGATTGGCTGAATGACAATCTCTCTTGCCGACCACAGTGTCAATATATTACATTGCAGTTCAGTCAATCACTGCCATATCCAACCTTAGCCAGTGACTGGTTGCACAGCAGGGAGTTTTTTTTTTTTTTTTTTGTATTTGCTTAAAGGGGTACTCTGCTGGAAACCATTCTTTTTCAAATCAATTGGTTCCAGAAAGTTTCACAGATTTGTAAATAACTTATAATAAAAAATCTTAATCCTTCCAGCACTTATCAGCCGCTGTATGCTTCACATGAAGTTGAGTTGTTCTTTTCAGTCTGACCATAGTGCTCTCTGCTGACACCTCTGTCTATGTCAGGAACTGTCTAGAGTAGGAGAAAATCCCCATAGCAAACCTTTGCTGCTCTGAACAGTTCCTGACATGGACAGAAAGCAGAGAGCACTGTGGTCAGACTAAAAAGAACAACTCAACTTCCTGTGGAGCATACAACAGCTGATAAGTACTCGAAGGATTAAGACTTTTTAATAGAAGTAATTTAATCGCTATATATTCGGAATTATGAATATTCGCTTTTTCCCCGCATATGCGCATTTTCGCATATGTGGACATTCCTTCTTTTCACTTGTGGGCCAATTAGAATGATGCAAATACACTTGTCAGAGGTTATCAACAACATCCCTAGCAACCAATAGTAAAGTCGCCCACCCCCTCACTGTTTTCTTCCTCGAATATGCGAATATAACGAATATGCGAAATTTGCGAATATAGGACGAACATTCGTCTATATATTCGTGAAATATCGTTAATTCGAATATGGCTAATGCCGCTCAGTACTACTCTTTATTGAGAATACTTGAAAATTCGACTGTGTTTAACAAGCAGCAATTCAAGGGTTATTCTCACCTATACACCTCTGAATAGACTCTATATAATGTCTCCTGCAACTGGACAGAGATTGCAGTAAGCCAGGGAATGAAGTGCAAAGTGACTCGCTTCTTTCCGCTCATTCTAATGATCAGTAGGACTCTTAACACCCAGATGCCAACCTGATCAAAACATTTGACATGTCCCTGTGACATGCTAAAATATTTTTTCAATGACACTTTAAGAAAATGGCAAGTAATGTAATAATACCAGGTTAATATTTGCCATAGAGTTGGGCTACTGAAGCAGAGAGCACTGTGGTCAGACTGGAAAGAACTATACAACTTTCTCTGGAGCATACATCAGCTGATAAGTACTGGAAGGATTAAAATTACAAATCTGTATAACTTTCAGGCAACAGTTGATTTTAAAACATATTGTTTCCTCCTGAGTACTCTTAAGGCACTACTGTATATTCTCCTGTAGTAGCAATACTTTTAGAGAAGAATACCTCTGTAATGTAGCATGTACTAGAGCATTCCATGGATGTTTTTTTCCTCAGAAACCTACAGAGGTATAGCATGGAATCTCAGAAGTCTATATATACAATATCATGTGTTTATACGACTTGGATACATGATACTGTTCATAAATCCTGAGTATTATTAGAATATTCCAGCTCCTAAAGAAAATTATGCTAATGACAAGAATATATTAGAGAATTTATTCCAGTATTCCTAGCAGAGATGTGTCCCAGCGAGGACCATTAAAACAGTAAATATACTTTATTTAAAAATTAAATAGTAAGAAATAGCTACAAATATCCACAATTCTTCATTCATCCACCAACATATAAAAACAGACATTCACAATATATGAGTTTGTAAGGGTTAAAAAAAACACCAGTGGATACAGTTCTTTCCATCTATTGCATATTATTTATTACATAACTTAAAGGGGTAGTCCAGTGCTGAAAAACATATCTCATATTCTCAGGATAGGGGATAAGTTTCAGATCGCAGGGGGTCCGACCGATGGGGCCCCTCGTGATCTCCCGCATGGGGCCCTGGCCAGATAGCGGGTGTTGACCACCGCACAAAGCGGCAGCCGACGCGCCCCCCTCAATACAGCGCTATGGCAGAGTCGGAGATTGCCAAAGGCAGCGTCCAGGCTGTGCCATAGAGTTGTATTGAGGGGCCGTGTCAGCCACCGCTTTGTGTGGTGGTCAACACCCGCTATCTGGCCAGAAAGCCGGGGCCCCATACAGGAGATCACAGGGGGCCCAACGGTCGGACACCCCCACGATCTGAAACTTATCCCCTATCCTTAGAATAGGGGATAAGTTTTTCAGCACTGGATATCTCTTTGTATGTAATACTTTATGTAGTTATAGAGAACCAGTGACACAATGTGGCGATATACACACCAACATCAAAATCTAGTGCAAAATGACCTTTAATAATATCAATAACATTCATGACTGTCTCCAATACATAATCTCATGAATGCAGAGTTTACCATCTGTCTGAATAGCCTAACTTTTAGCAACATACCCATCCAACTACATCAAAGGTATAAATAATGTCCCCAATAATCATAAAGGAAAGGTTGTAGGAAACATTAAACAAGAGTCTTACCCATGTTCAGGAGATCAATCTATACCACCTACTACCCCAATGAGCATTTCGAGTTTGCTTCCTCAGGGATCCCCTGAGGAAACAAATACAAAATGTGCATTGGGGCAGTAGGTGGTATAGTTTGATCTTCTGAACATGGGTAAGACTCTTGTGGGATACAAATTTTACAATGTTGTTCTCAAAGCCATGTAACAAATCAAACTAGATAACAGATGCATGGGGATTGTCATGTGAATATTTCTACCTTACAATAGAAGTGCCCTGAAATGAAAGAAAAATATTGGATCATTATTATGTACAGTTAGGCTATGTTCACACATCACATTTAATACACTTTTTGGTACCACTTAGGTTTTAATATGTGAAGAAAAGGGACGTTTTAACGAAAGTTACACTTTAGTAGGGTCGCTTAGGTATTAGTTTTTTTTTTTTTACCCAGTCTTGCCTGGAGACCCGGGGTTTGGTTATGTGTGTTTGTTGCTAAAAATAAGAACCCCGGTAAACATCTGCAACAGGCGGTGTAACCCAACAGTGTTTAGTTTCACTACAATGCCTCCCCCCCCCAGGTAAAATAAATCATGCAATGATACCCTTTAAAGTAAATGGCTTGTTTATTTAATGCCTGTATGTGCTCGGTAATAGAGAGAGACTTATAAAAATATAAAGGTTTCACTATTCCGTTGACCCTCTGTTCTTTTTATTGAACAGTCAGATGGGCAGGGAATTTATTGCAAAATGGGTGTGAATGCTAAGCTAGGGATCGGGGAGTTGCTTAGAAACTTTATAATTACCCCCTAGGAAAATGATTTATGCACCCCTGAGCCTAACGTTTACCTCTCTTTTGTGTAATAAAGTTATCTTGCTTAAAACAGGGAAACCCTCTGAAATTGGACATGTTGCCACTCCTTTAAAGGGGTACTCCGGCCCTAAGACATGTAATGCCCTATCCAAAAGATAGTGGATAAGATGTCTGATCGCGGAGGGTCCCGCCGCTGGCCGTCATGCCCTCTCCCGTAGACTTTCATTGAGGGGACATGGCATGACGTCACACAGGGGCGGAGTTGTGACGTCACAATACTCCGGCCCTGTGGTCGTGAGGCTTCAGACTCGGAGCCTCTAGCGCTTCGTGCAGCTCACACAGCTGGGTGCTGCATGAGAGATTGTGGGGGTCCCCAGCAGCGGGACCCCCATGATCAGACATCATATCCCCTAACCTTTGGATAGGAGATAAGATGTCTCAGGGCCAGAATACCCCTTTAACCCCTTAACGACGCAGGACGTAAATGTACGTTTACATCCTATGCATAACCGCAAGCATCGGAGCGATGCTCGTGTCATGTGCGGCAGGTCCTGGCTACTGATAGCAGCCAGGGACCTGCCGGTAAAGGCGGACATCTGCGATCGTGCGGATGTATGCCATTAACTTTTCAGATGCCGTGATCAATACAGATCACAGCATCTGCAGCATTGCGGACACTATAATGGATGATCGGATCACGCGCAGTGCTGCCGCAGCGATCCGATCATGCAGCATGGCAGACGGAGGTCTCCTCACCTGCCTCCGCTGCCTTCCATGGGTCATCTGCTCTGGTCTGCGATCAAGCAGACCAGAGCAGAAGATGACCGATAACACTGATCAGTGCTATGTCCTATGCATAGCACTGAACAGTATTAGCAATCGCATGATTGCTATAAATAGTCCCCTATGGGGACAATTAAAGTGTAAAAATAAAAGTAAAAAAAAGTAAAAATTTTTTTAAAAACTCCCTCCCCCAATAAAAACGTAAATTGTCCCATTTTCCCTATTTCACCCCTAAAAAGTGTAAAATATGTTATATACACATTTGGTATCGCAGCGTGTGTAAATATCCCAACTATTAAAATAAAATGTTAATGATACCATACGGTGAACTGGGTGAACATAAAAAAAAAAAAAAGTTCAAAATAGCTGCTTTTTAAAAACATTTAATTCCAAAATAATTAATAAAATATGTATTAAAAGTTTTACATAAGCAAATATGGTATCAATAAAAAGTACAGATCACGGCACAAAAATTTGGAAATATATGGAAAAATGAAAAAGTTATAGGTCTTCAAAATAGGGGGATTTTAAAGGGGTACTCCGCCCCTAGACTTCTTATCCCCTATCCAAAGGATAGGAGATAAGTTGTCAGATCGCCGGGGTCCCGCTGCTGGGGACCCGGGGGATCGCTGCTGCAGCACCCCGCTATCATTATTGCGCAGAGCGAGATCGCTCTGCACGTAATGACGGGCAATACAGGGGACGGAGCATCGTTACGTCACGGCTCCGCCCCTTGTGACATCACGGCCCACCCTCGTCAATACAAGTCTATGGGAGGGGGCGTGGCGGTCATCATGAGGGGTGGAGCCATAACATCACGCTGCTCCGGCCCATGTATCGCCCGTCATTACGCAAAAAGCGAACTCGCTCTGTGCAGTAATAATGGCGGGGTGCCACAGCGGCGATCTCCGGGGTCCCCAGCAGCGGGACCGCGGCGATCTAACATCTTATCCCCTATCCTTTGGATAGGGGATAAGATGCCAGGGGCGGAGTACCCCTTTAAACGTACTATTTTGGTTAAACAGTTAGCGATTTTTTTTTAAGCGCAACAGTAATAGAAAAGTATATTATCATGGGTATCATTTTAATCATATTGACCCAAAGAATAAAGAACACGTCATTTTTACCGTAAATTGTACGGCGTGAAAACAAAACCTTCCAAAATTAGCAAAATTGCGTTTTTCTTTTTAATTTCCCCATACAATTTTTTTGGGTTGCGCCATACATTTTATAGTAAAGTGAGTGATGGCATTACAACAGACAACTGGTCGCACAAAAAACAAGCCCTCATACTAGTCTGTGGATGAAAATATAAAAGAGTTATGACTTTTTGAAGGCGAGGAGGAAAAAAACGAAAACGTAAAAATAAAATTTTCTTTAAATGGGTACTCCGGTGGTTAAGATTTTTGGCTATGTATGTTCTTGTTTTTTGCAATTGACATGTATTATATGTTTGTGTAGCATGTGTCTTTTTTTCTTATCTGTTTGTGGGCCATGAAGTTCTGTAGTTCTGTGTTGGATCTCTTACTGTTGTCCACATGTTAGGATTTGGCTGTTCTTTCAGAACTGCATGAGAGAGATAAGCCACGCCCCCTCATCTCCCCCTCCTGGAGAACGTAGATGTGCATGAGAGAAAGAAGCCAGAGCAAGGGGAGAGAGGACGTACACTCCTCATCTCCCCTCCCCCTGCTCTGTCTTCTGAGGATGCAGGTCTGCACTGAAAGAAGACAGAAAAGATAAGAGTGTTATCTGAAGGAGAGGATAACAAAGTGCATGGGCTGGGGATGTATAGACTGCAGGGGAATAAATCTTGGACTGGGAATGATTGCTATGTGTGAAGGGGGGGGGGGGGGGACTCCTGAATGACACATGCTGGGAGTTGTAGTCCCTGTTATGTGTGTGTATGCTAGTGTTTACAAACCAGTGTGCCGCCAGCTGTTGCAAAACTACAACTCCCAGCATGCCTGGACAGACTTTGGGCATACTGGAGTTGTAGTTTTGCTGGAGGCGCACTGGTTGGAAAACACTGTCCTAGCCTATTCAGCATACACATCATGTTACACAAATGTTTCCAAACCAGTGTGCCTCCAGCTGTTGTAAAACTACAACTCCCAGCATTCCCTGACAGTCTTTGAGCATGCTGGGAGTTGTAGTTTTGAAACAGCTGGAGGCACACCGATTGTGAAACACTGGCCTAGCCTATTCAGTATATTACAAGCAAAGTGCATTGTTTCCCAACCAGGGTGTCTTCAGCTGCATCAAAACTAGAACTCCCAGCATGCCCGTAGAGCTTTTGGCTGTCCGGGCATGCTGGTAGTTGTAGTTTTGCAACACCTGGAGGCACCCTGGTTGGGAAACACTGGTGTATGCCCTATAGAGCTGTGGTGAACTACAACCCCCAGGAGACTACAGAGGCAGCATGCTGGTGTTATACCACAGACTGAAGACTCCTGAATGACACATGCTGGGAGTTGTAGTCTCTTTTGTGTGTGTATGCCAGTGTATCCCAACCAAGGCTGATTTATATTAGTCTGCTGTGTATAAGGGGGCCGACGCGGGAAAATAGTAGGATGGGTAAAAGGTGGAACAAACAAACAGAAAAAAAGGAGCCGCCCCAAACCAGCAAGGCATTTGGCATGCTGGGATTTGTAGTTTTCAGCACAGCAAGAAACAGGAAATAGAAGCAAAGATAGGAAAACAAAGTGGGGGATAAAAAGTAAACAAATAGAGTTGCATAAACAACAAGAATAGAAATGAAACAAAACAAATAGGGTAAGTAAAAAGTGAAAAACACGTTGACCACCAGAGTACCCCTTTAAGGCCCAAATGGGCTGAGTCCTTAAGGGGTTAAACATAACCTGTCAGCTGTATTTGGTGCTAAGAGCTGCAGACACCATTGGATAGCTGTTGCTGTATATAAGCAAACTACCTTTCCTGGAGATGATGGTGGTTGCCAAACTTATAACAATTGACTTTTTTTTATTTCTCAGCCTGGTACACCTCCTAACTTTCCCTCATCTCCCACCCTTTCCTATATGTACAGGGCTTTTTACATTGACTATGGAGGGGTTGGGTGTGAGGGTTGGCTAGAAGGTGTGCCAGATTGTGGCACTTGAGCAGCTCGGTTCGACCTTCTTGACACTTGGCTAGGAAAAAAAAGGGATTTTATAAGTTTGACAGCCAGCATCAGTTCCAGGAAAGGTAATGTTTGCTTTTATACCCGAACAGAAAATATGCATGTGCGAATGCACCCTAACAGTTATCCAATGATGAATACAGCTTTTAGCAGCCAATACAGATGGCAGATTCCCTTTAAATCCTCAACTTGTGCATTACCAATGGGAGGTTTGTCCCTATGCATTCTGGCATAGTCCAATCAGACTGTGTAAGAACACACCCCTATGACATGGGTAATGGTAACACCCAGTTGTCAATTTCCTTCATAAATTTGCAGGAGGAATAACATAGGGACACCACAGTGCAGAGTAATGAGAATATGAGAAAGGATTTCCAGAATATTACTATTTAATCGGAAATGTAATTATTTTTAAGGGCAGCGTATTTCATGCTGCGGATGCACCGGCGGCAGTCACAGAGGGACTGCAGAGCGAGCTCTCCGCTATCGCGTGAAATGCACTGCTGATCCTCCCCGTGTGACCCTGCCCTTAATCAGATATGTCTTTAAGATCTATACTTTCATTCTGTATTCGCTTCAAATGAGGTTGCATACACTAAAAAGCCCTAAAAATAAAAACATAAAGATAAATTTTGTTAAAATTCTCACAGACCTGTATACTGATTACAGTAATACTTTTTAGTGTTCAACAGTATCCGTCATATATGAACAGAAGGATCATTGACATTGATATTGCAGATCTAGTGATTGACTGGTTTCCTGTACTGCAACTGTCATGAGATTTTACCCCTAACCTGATACCAATATGTGAAAGGTGCTTACAGTTGTAATACAGCCGTATCTTTAGCTGCTTTACAGCAGTTTTTGTCATTCTAAAAATCACTTTTATGTGGAATCATCAAGAGTTGGGTAGGTGAGTCAAGGGATTTTCAATGCCCCTGGCCGCCACAGCTATCTCCTTTACGCCAATGCTGAGACCTCTGTATGACTTCACACACAGGTCCTCAGCGCATGCGCCCCCATATATTCTACGTTTCCATGGCGAGTTCTCTGAGCGAGCACTTGGTCCCGATGCCTTCTGGCTTAGCAAGTCTGCGTAATGACAGAGGTAGAGAGTAAACAAGCTCTCTGATTCTAGCATTATGCAATGCACTAAGCTGGGAGGAAATGAAAGCGAGCACTTGCAGAGGCAGCCAGCGTACGCTCAGAGGATTTGCAGCTGTGGTGACTGGGGATGAGGGGTGAACAGGGGTGTTGCAGGGTAGTGTTGCTGGGTATAGGATTAACCCTTGATTGTCGTGAAGCCAGGGTGAGGGTTTCCTCAATGTATCTATATGTCCTACCGCCACCCGTCCCAGAACGATAGGGAGGAATAAAGGATAGTCCACAGCCGGAATGGTATTGAACTTGAAATAACTTTAATGCAGATTTTATGCAGGATGCAATTAACAAATGTCTTTACAAGAGGACCGGAATTTAGGCTCCTCACAGGTTGGCTGGGACATTGTAAGGAATAAGCTTTGAATCATTGCTTTACGCTGTTCCACTGAATTTAGCGGTATATTTTAGGTTCAGGAGTCATGTAGGATTTTAGGATGGAGTTGGATAAACTCACGGTTTATTATGCAGCTGAAATTGGTAGGCTTCATGCCTAATTTGCTTGTAGAATTGCATAGAGCTCCGCTCGCTGTCATATCCTGGAGGAAAGAGAGCGATCATTGGATACAGCGCCCTTATATCTGAAGGGGCAGGATGAAAGCTTATTGGTTCCCCAAACCTGTCAGTCCTAGTACAAAGGATTGTGGATATAACACGTGACCTAGTCACATGACCAGAAGGTCCTTAACCTCCAATACAACACAAATATCATTGATCACGTGACCTAAGGTCCTGTACATTACTTACACTACATTATACTATATTAAAAATATACAATTTTAAGAACACTAGGAGGCAACTAGGGACTATCCCACCAGGAGAACCCTATCAGCATGAGGAACTCTGACTATGGGGACTTACAACCAAAGGTACGGGACCGAGTCCAGTACCGGGACACCACACAGCCAGCACGTATAACAGAGGGCGCATGCGCTGAGGACATGTGTGTCAATCACACAGCGGTCCCAGCAGTGATGTAATGGAGATAGGCATGGGTGTCGTTGGGCATTGCAAACCCCTGGCCACGCTTACCTGACTGTTGATGACTCCACATAAAAACTATTTTTAGAATGATCAAAACTGCTATAAAGCAGCTACAGATATGGCTGCATTACAATTGTAAGCACCTTTCACATACTGGTATTAGGTTAACGGGTAAAATCTCATGATAGTTACAATCTAAATACCTTGCCAATGTATTTTATAGGTCTGTAGCAATATCACTACTATAGAAAGACGCTAAAAGGGTGATCAGGGGGTAGAAATTCAACATGAAATAGCAAAAAAAAACACAACAGAAGTGGAACAAAAAAAGTGCCTCCCACGTCTCAATTTGCAATTGTTGACTTTCAAAGTTGATGTTCACTGTTTCAAAGTACTAAGTGCTGTAATAGTGGCTGGTAGCGTAAAAGTAGTTTTTTTTTATTTATTTATCAGTGACCTTTTATCTAGGAACCTGTTCTATATAATGAAGGTTTTTTTTTTTTTCTTTTCCTTTCTCTTTTTTTGTGTTAATAGATGAAACAGATTTTATCATGAAAATATACTGTAGGTCCAACATTCAAGGGGGAAAGAATGCTGCCTTTTATATTGCAGCAATAGCAAAGGATTTTGGGTAGGCAGACGCAAATAACATCTCACCTTTTTGCTGATCCATTAAGCATATGTTCAGTATACGACACATTCCGTTAAGCACCGCACATTGTTGGTTAGACGCTCTTCAATGTATTTTTTTTCCAGCTCATAATTGCTCTCCGAATGCTTTATTTTTCGAGAAAACCAGAAATCCCTTTGACCTTTCTAAAAAGGAGGCATTTCCCTTGAGACGCCACTACTGTATGAGATACATCATCATGGCAGACACTATTAGATTCAGGTTTAATTACAGCTTAATTATGTAATCACCCTCACCTTTATAGAGGAGCTGGTAAATAGCTTAACCGGAGCAAGACAACAAGTAAATACGGGAAGAAGAAATGTTCAAAAATGATTCTCATCCAGTGAATTCAAGATGGCAAGAAGTCAATTAATTGGGAAGAGACAGATGTCATTGACACAATACAGAAGGGACATATGTTACATGTATTTGATCTTTGTGAGTCAGCCTAGTGTACCATTACAGAGCTGCTCCACGAGACCCAGGAGATAATGCCTTGATATTCCATACTGATGATAATCACATAGTATTTTTGCTACATCTTAGCAACTTTACAACTTTAACTGTATCCTTGTACTTCATTGCAGTTCATGTCTCCTCTCATTTGGGAAAGACTAATAACAGTATTTGTCATGGGTTACCTAGTCCATGAGTTTAGTGATTCTAAAGTATAGAATCACTGTCTCCTATATAATGAACAAAACAGGTCAAATAAGATGAGAGGGGATGTTAATGGGAAGGTTAAAGGGGTACTCCGCCCCTAGACATCTTATCCCCTATCCAGCGGGACCCCCGCGATCTTGGCTGCGGCACCCCAGTCCTCCGGTGCACAGGGCAAACTTTGCTCCGTGCGGGATGACTGGCGATGCAGGGCGGAGGCCTGTGACGTCACGGTTACGCCCCACTCATGACATCACGCCATGCCCCCTCAATGCAAATCTATTGGAGAGGGCATGTTGTCCATCACGCCCTCTCCAATAGATTTGCATTGAGGGGGCATGGCCGTGACGTCACTAGCCTCCGGTGCTGCAAATGAACATTGGGTGCAGCAGGGAGATCGTATGGGTCCCCAGCGGTGGGACCCCCGCGATCAGACATCTTATCCCCTATCCTTTGGATGGGGGATAAGATGTCTAGAGGCGGAGTACCCCTTTAAGTAATGGTTGCCATTGCCAACCTTTTCTTCTCAACTCAAGATTTTTACATCTCCATCCTAATAAACTATGCCCCAAAAAACACTGAATTAAAATGTTTTCTATCTTAGAAATGTATTTAAAAAAAAAATCTAATAAGTTGTATTCCTACTCTTGTAACATGCATCTATTGTGAGAATACAGGTCCCCAAATTGTCAGTGTGAAGCAAAGCAGACGGCCCACATGTGGAGTTTGGGGTCACATGTAAGAAAAGATGTTGTGCCTATTAGTGATGAGCGGCATTGCCCATATTCAAATTTGCGATATTTCGCGAATATATAGACGAATATTCGCATATGTGAATATTCGCATATTCGTGTATTGGAGGAAGAAAACAGTGAGGGGGTGGGCAACTTTACTATTGGTTGCTAGGGATGTTGTTGATAACCTCTGATAAGTGTATTTGCATCATTCTAATTGGCCCACAAGTGAAAAGAAGGAATAGGCGAATATTCACATATGCGAATATTCACATATGTGCATATGCGGAAAAAAAGCGAATATTCACAATTTCGAATATATAGCGAATATATTCGCAATATTCTCAAATTAGCAAATTTGCGATATTCACGATAAAAATTCGAAATGCGAAATATTTGCGCCCAACACTAGTGCCTATAGATTTGGAGAGACAGTGGGGGAACCCACAAAGATCATCAAAAACCCATAGATAGTTCTATAATACACATTCCATGTATAGATGACCTGCCTCCTGACATCTATTAACATGTAGTTAATGAGCGAACTATTAATCAAATCACATGGGGACCTCTGTTGGCCTATATATGGACATTCCTGTGGATGAGTGCTGAATGCTTTTAAAAGACCAGTCCGTTTTAACTCTTTTCTCACTATATTTTGTAGCTTTAGTACAGTTTTAGGTACACCAATATAGGTCCATACATAGTCTACGTACCAATTCAATAAGGATTTATAATTCCAAATGTTACCACATGAAGGATCATTTTCCCTGTCCTGTGACATTAAAAGGGGTCCCTGTTTTATAAACTTTTGCAATACAGTTTATGGACTTGTTTAGTACTTGTTGAGTCGCAAAAATGTGCAATCCTTAAAGGAGTAAGGAGTGGAATTTTTTTTTTTTTTTACATCAACTAGTGCCAGAAAGTTAAACACATTTGTAAATTGCTTCTATTTAAAAATATTAATCCTTCCAGTACTTATCAGCTGTTGTATACTACAGAGGCAGTTGAGTTGTTATTTTCTGTCTGACCACAGTGCTCTCTGCTGACACCTCTGTCCGTGTCAGCAACTGTCCAGATCATAAACAAATCCCCATAGCAAACCTCTCCTGCTCTGGACAGTTCCTGACATGGGCAGAGGTGTCGGCAGAGAGCACTGTGGTAAACTGAAAAGAAATTCAAAAAGAAAATAATTTCCTCTGGAGCATACAGCAGCTGATAAGTACTGAAAGGATTAATATTTTTAAATAGAAGTCATTTATGAATCTGTAAATTTTTCTGGCACCAGTTGATTTAAAAAAAAAAAAAAAAAAAAATCCCACTCCTTACTCCTTTAAGGATTGCACATTTTTGCGACTCAACAAGTACTAAACAAGTCCATAAACTGTATTGCAAAAGTTTATAAAACAGGGACATATACACTTCTCAAACAAGACTAGACAGGCTTAACATGTTTTGTGGGGAGTACCCCTTAGTCATAAAAAGAAAAAGTCCAATTAAAAAGATCAATTGTACCCCCTACAATGGTGCTGGGTTTTCCCACTGAGGACAGAAGATCCTGATACTTATTTGCCCTTTTACACATTTTCCATGACTCCTTGACCAGTTCTTTACCACCCTGCTCCAGTTCTACACTGGTTCTTGTCACTCAGCAGCAAAGAGGATGGGGAAATCCAGGTGTGGGCCCAGTATCTCCAAGGCCCAGCCACAAATGTGATGATGACTTTAAAAAATAAAAATTAGTTTTATCAGTTGGATCCTTTATGAAATGTATGTAAGATAAACTCTTGGTTGTTACCCATTATTACTTCATTCATAGCATTCAAAAATAATCAGCTCCCAAATGCAGATAGGCAGTCATTTTCAGCTATAATAAAACAACATTCCATTATGGGGAAAAACTTTCCAGTCATAGCAAATGATCTTTAAAATTGTTTGTCTGAATCTTTATGTCATTTGTCTGATTTACCTCAGTTGCTTCTATTAGAGCCTTGTACTAAGTGATTCACAACAGAAGAGGTGACTGTATGATGAGGTGAGAGGATCACAAAAGGGTAGATGAGTTCTGTTATGACATTTTTTCAGCTTCGGTTGACATGATGATATGGACCTTGGGCTCCATCCCCTTGGATCGTCCATTGTTGCGTCTATCCTTGATTTTTATGAAGTGCTTGCAGTCATAAAAAAATATCAGAATGTACAGCATGGTTTTGCATGGATACATTTAATTCTATATCTATTTGTTCTGTAACTAGTTAAATATAAGCTATTGTGTTTTTGTTACCTTGGAAGCACTGGTGCAGCTATGGGGGCCGACTGGTCTAGTAAGTATGTAATGCGAATGGGGGATTAGTTACTCTCCCCAAACAGCAGATTTTGGGGACAGAATGGTTGGAATTTTGACATAATTAAATAAGCCATCATCAAGGGAGTCTGGCAGTGGCTTTTTCTGTGCATGTGTAGGTGGGACAGTTGTCGACCAAATGCCCATTTGGGTAATAGCATGATATCTGTAAAAAAATAAACATTCATTTAGTTGTTCCTATTTCCCCATCACCCCTATCAATCCATAATGTTCTTACTCAGAATCCTTTAAATATATATATATATATATATATATATATATATATATATCACTATGTTATGGGAACTTCTATTTGAATGGGACTGTTATCAATTATCAGTTCAGTTTAACTCTAAGTTATATTGTCCTGCTTATTTTAACTTACTAAGACGCTGCCAGAACTTATCTTTTGGCTTATCCTTATGAGCATAAAAGCAAAAGCAATTAATATTCAACATGATCAATCCTGTCCCCCAACTTCTTCTGTTAAGAAAGTGTTAGAAGGTCCCCATAGACATTAGGAAGTCAGACAGTCCCAACAAAATTAGTGGGTTTGGTTGACACATATCTTTGAAGTATGGGAGGCCTTAAGAAGCCATTTAAATGAAGAAAAAATTGTTGCCTACTGGTATGATCACTATTTTATCTTTTATGCCACCATATGGCTTCAGGCTGTTTAGTACAGCTGATATCTGCTGGCAACTGCCGAGACCGGACTGAAGTCCAATTTCGGCAGTTTAATCCTCTACATGCCGTGATCAATAGCGATCAGGGCATCTAGAGAGGGACTTGACAGGTCCTGCACTTGTCAACCTTCCACCCCCCGCAAAACAATCATCAGGTGGGGATCGGTTGCTATGGATGTCAGAGGCCTCCTAAATACCTTTGTGTCGCCTGCAGTAAGAGCTTTTTGTACAGTCTGCCTCAGGCAGACTTTTTTTAGTCACTGAAGGGTTTAACAGAATATGACAATAAAAAAGGCAAAATGCATACGTATGAAATCAAAAGCATATGGCAGTACAAAAGGGCCCCATAGAACATGGATGCCAAATAATGACTCGGGACCACTCGGAGGTTGGACATATTCTAACATCCCTGTGGGTGTGAACTTTCATACACAAGGGAAAGAATTTGGAAGTCATGTTTAGTGCTTCTTCAAACCAAAGTGAACCCAGCTATGTATTAGAAAACTTAACTGGTCGACCTCTAAGAAAAATAACTTCCATTTCCCCTACATATATAGGAATCTGTGTCAGGCTAACATTGATATGAGAGGATCAATCCTGAATATATATGCGACTTTATCAAAGGGCGGCTGTTCAGACAACGTTAATGGCTCTTTAGAAAATGATACAGCAGCACATTTTTTGCAGCTAAATCTCTGTTACCGAGGATAATACAAACTAAGTCCCTGTCTATTTGTTGCTGTCATCTTTCCCGTGTCAGTAAAAGTCACGGGTTGATTTTGAGCTTAGAATGTTTAACTCTGAGCTTTTGTGGAAAACGCTGACACCAGTGAGGTCACTAATTCCATGCATTCTGTGGCACAAGATAAAAGAGGCGAATTTATGCCCTTTAAAGCTGTCTGAGAAATATTACTTTTTTATTAGTATTTTCATGGATACTGAGCCTGGGAGATTGGAGAAAGAATATCAGGCTTAAAATGGAATGAACAGACCCATAAAGACACGGAAGAAGAAATAAAATCAGAAAACACAGAATAGAATAAAAAGCAAAACATGTAAGGTCAGTGGAAAAGGAGCTGGCACAGCTATATAGAAAATGAGTTGACTCGAAATACAATGTGAAGTCCCCCTCAGACAAAATCTATACTTTTCTAATGAAAAATATACATTAAACATGAAAGATATCATTGTATAACATTGGAAAAGAAAGATTACTTTTTATTCGCTTATTCCATTAGGCTTTGCAGGGCATTGAATTCACTTGAATGGTGGTGACCTGCAATGGCAGACACAGCCTATGGACAAAAGACTAAGAATTAGGTTATACTGTAACTTCACCTATTCTTTTCAAACCCATAAATGTACTTATTATCTGTCTCCTATATTTACTTGGGGATATCAATTGGGTCAACATCCATTATCCAAGTCTTATTCTTCATGGTGTATTTACTTAGTAGTTATGGGCCACTTATCAGTCGGAGCGAAAAATGCAATAATGGTCAATAACAGAACCTTAAAAAAACTTCCATGTAGAAAGAATAGAGAATAAGTAGAGATATATAAATGTATGTGAATTACATAAAACAGTGGTGATGGTTGGCAGCAACTAGTTCCTTGTTTTGACCATGGGCCACATCTACTTGTCGTTCTTCTCCAAAATATTCTGCTCCAACATCTTACCTATAGGTTTATTGACTTCTTGCTCTCATGTTTGTGGTATAAAATCCACAATAGTCCTATTTTAACTCTTTAGAGCCTCTGTATTCTGACAGTGGAAAGTACAATATTTCTCACTGAAGAGATCAAGTTGGCATATGAAGACTTAGGCTGGGACTATACTGTATACAGTGATTTTGTCTGCAACAGAGTTGAGAGCCCAGAATCAACGTGTAATTTCAGCTTTACTTTTAGAAAATGCTCTATAGGGAAAAAGAGACAGCTTTAACAGTAAAGAGCAGGACATTGGTTGTCTAACAAGGCGCCTTTATCTAGGATTAAAAAATAGAGCTAACCAGGTTGTGTGTCGTATTGCAGCTCAGTTCTATTGAGGCTGAATAGAGCCAAGTTGTCATACCACACACAACCTGAGGACTGGTGTGGTGCAGTTTTAAAAATAAGCTCTGTTTTATAAATCCTAGATTACCCCTTTAATGTGGTTTGGCTAATATGAGACAGTTTTACTATTAAAGGGGCACTCCACTGGCCAGCGTTTGGAACTAAATGTTCTGAATGCTGTTTTCGCACTGTGGGGGTCAGTCACGCCCCCTCCCATAGGATAGCATTGAGGGGGCATGATCATGATGTCACAGGGGTGTGGTCGACCCCCGTAGCATGAAAACAGTGTTTGGAACATTTAGTTCCGAATGCTGGCCAGTGGAGTACCCTTTTACAGGGGTACTCAAATATTTTAAAACTTATCCATGTCTAATTAGGGGAGTCATGGGGGAGTGCTTGAGAAACATTAGTGCCGTACTCAGGTATTTCCAGTGCCCCCATAGACAGTGCTTGGAGCACATGCTGATACACCACTCAGGGAGAAACGGGACCCCATTCTGGAGATCTCGGGAGGTCCCAGTGGTCGGACCTCTTGCTAACAGACATTTATTATAAACAGTAACCCCCCCCCCCCCCCCCAAAAAAAAATATCTACAGAAAAGTTATTTTTCCTTTTTGGAGGAAACTCTCGGTTGGCTTTCGAAAACGACTAAATCTATTTTCATTATCAACAATTAAACCAGCCTGTTTTTCATCTTCATATCCATTGTATTTATTGATATGACATATATTACTTGCCACCCTTGAGAGGTCACAACGGGCCATGTGTCATAACTCACTATGTTTTTTTTGGTTTGTTTTTTAAGCTTCATATTTACATGTTTTACAACCTTTCCATTTTCGACAGCTTTGAAAAACTGAATGTGCACCTTATTTGCAAAGAAATTAAATGAAATGCAACCTTTCATGTTAACATTGTTATATTTAATTAGTTTGGCTGCTATATTTATCTCAAAACTAACCTTTAAAGAGGCATAGCTACTTTAATTACTGGAGTAAACACATAAATCCACTTTGGCGAGCACCGGACGCCTTCTACACAATTTTCGTGAAGGAGGAAGCTGTTCTCAGGCATCTGGTCTTCACAGCGTAAGCGCCTGGTCGAACCTAATTTCTCTTTAATTACAGACCCTAAGGCTCAACATTTGATAAGCCCAGACATGCATATTGTTCTAGCCAGATATATGCATTATATTCAGGAATTAATATTTTAATAATGCTGGTGCATTGTAAAACTATTGAACAGTTCTCTTCTCTTCTAATGATGAGATTTGCTTTTAGATATGGACTAAATTGAAGGAAACTTCCATTGACTGGTCATTTTGATTTCTCATTGAGGAACCATTTATTATCTTACCTTGTTATACAGTACATCCATGTTGTTTATATTACATTCTCCCAGTACCCCTTATTCCAGAGTATAAGTGGGTCCTAAGATAAAAAAAAATAAAGAATAATAAATTAGCTAGAGTCTGGAACATGTTAATAATAGGTAAAAGCTGTATTTTTTGGTCGAAGGCCAATGAACACTGGGTCAGAGTAGAAGCATGGTGCACAATGAATATATAGTATAGACCCTTGATATTCTCCTCCAGCTTCTGTATCCCACCTAGAAATAATATGCATGGATGTCTGGTAAATATGTATTTGCACAAGATTGTATATAACATCCAGAGGAGAAGTTATTGTCAGAGTATTCGGTTTGATCATTTCTGATACAGCGTCCTTACATATAATAAGACACATGGCTTTCATAGGTGTTAGTTGCGCTCTCAATTGATGCCAATGGGCGTTTACTGTTTTTCCCTTATGGAAAATGCAAAAGAGCAGAGATCAATTACTGTGCTGGAAACTAGAGGCAAATATTCATGTAGCTGTACATACCTTTCATGTTCCCCTGCTGTCTCTGGTAATGCATCTCCCAGTCTCCGGTGCTTTCCCCTTACTGGTATTAGGAGGTCAATATGTCAATGGCAACTAAATCACTGGCCGCAGGGATGTCCCACCTTGATCCTTGTTAAAGGCACTGTGTGTAGTGAAATGTCGGGGGGGGGGGGGGGCTATATCGTATGCATGTGCTTTCATTTTATATTGTCTTGGTTTATACCAATGAGACCGGTGGGTTGAGGTTTTCAATCTGTTCAAAGGCACCTAAGAAAGGTAATGTTTTATTTATAGATTAGTGTATGGGAAAACATTGGTCCTAGTGATCACTTAGCGATTGATTGACCCTGCCCCGGTCTTGGCCCCACAGCTCTTCCTGGTTTTGGGGCCCTATAAATCACATTGCCACTCAGCCAATCATAGGCTGAAGCTAGACATCACTGCAGCCAGTTACTGTCTGAGCGACAATTGATGTGTTGACCCCAACCACCTGCAGAAGGACAGCACCGGAGATTGAGAGACACATTGCCAGAGGCAGCGGGCAAGCATGGACAGTATGTCCAGCTTTGTTTTTTAAAGCAGACAGCCTGGGCATTCATTAAAAAGGGGGATTACCACTTTGTACACTATGTTACTGCATAGTCACTAGATATCCACAAACCTCTCTTTTGAGAAGTCCTTTGGCTATCAAACATTTTATATTGTTTCCATCTATAAATCTCAGCAAATGCTACAATTTCAAAATGTATATATATATATATATTTTTTTGTGTGAATGAATGGGGGAGATTGTGGAAAAGGGCAACAACATTTGGGATAATTACATACTAGTGTAACGTATTACCAACATTAGTTATGAAAATATGTTATATAAAATTATCTTATGTGTAAAGGTTGTTGGATTTCAAGGGAAAACTTAAAAAGTAATGAAAAACTATAGCTTATGCCTATAGGACCTCACCAATGGTGCATAATGGTGTGGGCAATAATAGATATAACAGCGTTTACTCAGAAATTGTTTTTTAATTCAGATTATAAAATATAAAATGTAATATATAAATATGTAAAACAATAACAAAATATCACATTACACTGGCACTGTCTGATGAAAATCTCACTGGGCCCTAGTGAGAAATCCAAAAGTTTTCAAAACTTAAAAAGTCTTTATGCTACGATATCATGCACTCAACAGTATCCAAAATTTTTATGATAAATGTTATCCATCTTCTAAAGAACAAATTGGCTGTAATGCTTGTAGGTATACAGTAATCTATCTTGTCATTTACTTTGGCATTACAAATATGTGATTTACTGAGGAAAAGATTTGATTTATAAACTAACAATTGAAGCTTATCAGGTTATGGGAAACAATGCATGTAAACCAATATAATGTGCACAATGTTCAATGTTGTTCTTTCTTGTTTCATTGATTTTATGTTTTTGTTTTTCCCCAGACCCATTTCTTATTGGTGGCACCATATCCAGTCCCTTCTCTACTGTAGTGCATCACTTGTGCCTGGCACATTTCTGGAGGCATCTCACAGCTGCACCTGTACTCTCCAACATCCCAATTGCCAGGAAAACATTCCATGCATACAGGGACCTGGCCCTTTGTGTTCCCTCTGCTCAACAGTTCATCCTACCCAATGTGCCAGTTGCAACCCTGGATACACATTAACAGCTCAAGGCCTGTGCGTGCCTTCAGTGCCTGAGTCCTCAGAACCTTATCTTGGGACAGAAGGTACTTTGCAGGACTTAGAAGTAAAGTACTTGCTTCTTAAAAGAGATGGACGCTTGAGAGCTCCAGCATTCTTTATCTCTGGAGATCTGCGGCTAGGCATGTGGTTCCAAATGGGTGGTAGGAAGCGTATGCTCCTGACCTGCAAGAGCAACAAACACTGGCCTAGGCAGCTGCATTTACTTCTAGGACTTTCAATGCGTCTCTGTCTTGCCGGCAATGGGACAAGAGACCCTCAAGTAACCGTTTATGTGAATCCCTTTGGAGGGAGCCACTCAGAAAGCTGGTTGCTGCCTGCTGGAGAACAAGGTTACCCAAGTTGGGAGAAAACTTGGGACATGGAAAACGGAGACCGTTGTCAGAACTGGACTTTAATACTAGGCCACCGCTGGCGGTCATTTTTTGAGACTGTCCACTTTTACATGAGAAGCAATCCTTTGGAAGAAGAAGAAGAAGAAGGAGAGGAGGATTCTGCAGAATGGACAGACAAACAGACTTTGGATGACAAATTAGAAGATCCTGAGTATGTTCGCATTGATGGTCTTCATGCTTTTGGTTACAGTGTACCTTTTGACCCAGAAGCCATTAGGGGCTTAGCGCAACAAATAGACCAACCAGGGTCCAGAGAAATAGCACTGCTAGAAATGCAAGAGCTGAGAAAGCGTGTGAATTTCTTATCACCACCAGGTGCCCGTAAACTGGATCTGTTTAGCTGCTTACTGCGACACCGGCTGAAGATGAGCAGCAATGAGGTGGGAAGAATACAGGCCCAACTTGCTTTATTAAGCAGTCAACTTCCTAATGGCTCCACCTATGAGACAACAAAGCTCTGCAGCTAGAAGTTCAGCTATTGGATATATTTGCCCCTTTAAAACATAAGGCCCATCATTAATGTACAATGTCTTCCTTTTGCGAAGTCAGTTTCTCAAACCACGTCTGTATTCTTGGGTCTGCAATATCTTGATGGTTAAAAGGATGCCAAGAAAACATCAAGTCAACCTAGTCAATACCATCAAATTTGTTTGTGAGAGGAAAATGCCCAATCTCAAGTGACTTGTTGAGTTCTGGTGTATGCTACTCAGTAGGGCAAGCCAAGTGTGCCCTGGTCATTGCCAGCTGTGATAGGTCCATAGAGGCAACAAAACTGTAGAAAATGTCACGGCCAAAGCCATATTCAGATAAACCGACAAAACCCATCACCTTTTAATTCCCTGTCTATGAACATGGAAGACCACTTGAGAATTTTACAGTCTGATGTATCAAGATAACCCGAACAAAAAATTCACATAAAGAGAAAACACAAAAATGTAGTATAAGGATTTTTTTTTTTAAAGTGTGAAATTAAAGTATATATGACCTACTGAGGAAAAAATGGGGTACATATACAACTAACTGTTAGTGTAACCTAACAGTACAACTATCTCCTAAAAAGCCTTATTTACTGTCACCAGTGACATTTACAAAAAGTGTGCTTCATCTGGTACAAAGAGGGTTAATGGAGCTTAGTCATTCATGATAAAGGTCATAAATTTGCAAAAACTGACAAAAAGCACAAGAAAATATAAGACTTTCCAGTGACCATTGTGTGTTGATGTTTTCAATAAGTACACATTCTGAGTGTGTCTGTGTGGACACAAGGTTTAGTGTGTGATTATGAATATCCAGGTCTTTTGTGTGTATGGGCTTAAGACAACACGAAAAGAGGAGCATTGTAGTCCCCGATGCAATTTAGTTTATTTAATTTGTATGTAGACCTGGTAGTGAATGCAGATCTGTACCAGGGAAACAAAGGCCGCCCATTGAGTGACTGTCTTAAGAATAGAGCCTATGTTGAATTGAGTTTCTGAAGCCTAGCAGAGAGATAGTATGGTTTCTTCAAGGTCAAGAGAAGCCAGTATTGGCATTTAGTAAATACATTCTATCAATGGACACAGGTTGAACTCATTATGCACTGTTGAGCATGACAAAACATTATTGGTTATTTTCTAAGCCATTTGGCAAGTAAAGTCCGTTTTGTTTGAATGTGCCATAAGGTGATTTATAACCGACCTGTGGCCATGTGTTTTCAAATATTTGTATCTCAAACAGGGCTCAATAAAGAAAAGGAAGCTTTGTAGGCCTTCGTGTTTTCCAATTGACATCTTCCATGCTCAATGTTAATGATTTAGGTTGTCTAAAGACCTTTTTACTGCATTTTTCTCTCACTAGAGTCATTTTGTTTCTCAAGGTCTATTTTTCTGCAGGTGTTAGTCTCTAAAGAATACGATGTATACAGTTTATCCTCTTTTGAGAACTGTTATAGGATTAATGCAGTCTGAGACAATGGATAGAGATTAACTATGTACAAACACTAGCCTTGTTTGTTGATGGGATCATTTAGCTTTCACTTTTAACAACTCTGGAGAAAATTATGTATTAGGGATATGTTCTCATGGGACTGAAATTCTGCAAATTAGTGGATTTCCTGCAGAATTGTTATAGATTGGTTGCAGATTTTGACTTCCTCATTGGCAAACACAGTAAGTCCAACTTCCAGACATTGAAAGTAAGATTTTATGAAGATTTGTTAATATAAGTTATTTTTTAGCCGAACACACCGGGCCGCTGGATATCCTCTGTCTGCATATATTCTATTTGAGCTGCCTGCCCCCTACCTCTCCATGCACAGGTGCCTTCATGCTGAAGATAGTGGTGAGCTGTTCAGCTGCTTGGCTGTGTTTTGAAGTTATTTGAGAAAATTTGCAACAAATCTGCAGCATTCCAGTCCCATGTGAACATATCCTTAAAATCCTTATCCTTTAAATCAACTGGTGCCAGAAAGTTAAACAGATTTGTAAATGACTTCTATTTAAACATCTTAATCCTTTCAGTATTTATCAGCTGCTACATGTTACACAGGAAGTTCTTTCCTTTTTGAATTTCTTTTCTGTCTGACCACAGTGCTCTCTGTTGACACCTCTGTCCATTTTAGGAACTGTCCAGAGCAGGATAGGTTTGCTATGGGGATTTTCTCCTACTCTGGACAGTTCCTAAAATGGACAGAGGTGTCCGCAGAGAGCACTGTGGTCAGGCAGAAAGGAAATTCAAAAAGAAAAGAACTTCCTGTACAACATACAGAAGCTGATAAGTACTGAAAGGATTAAGATTTTTAAATAGAAGTAATTTACAAATCTGTTTAACTTTCTGGCACCAGTTGATTTAAAAAATATATATTTTCCAGAGGAGTACCCCTTTAAAGTGACACGCAATATACCCCACTCAACATAAGCATGATGAGGGTAAATGGCTGACCTGCTCCCCTCTCTTACCGGGTGCTTTGTCTTCACAATATGTCGCTGGCTCCTATCCACACCGCATTGTCGATTCACACAGTGGAAGTATTGTGGACCGGAAATAACTTTGCCTGTATAACTCTATGAGACGCTCAGCAAGTTGCAATATAAAAAGTGACTTCTGGTCCACATACCGACCCCAGTGTAAATAGGCTGGTAACACTAGGGAGCAGGAGGATCGGAAGTGGTGAAAATGGAATCGGGAAAATGGAACTCCCGTTAAGAGGGGGGAACAGGACACCCATTTACCCACACCATGCTTATGCTGGGAGGGAAATATAGCCTTATGCTGGAGTAGCCCTTTAAAAAGGTTTTCTATGGAAAGACTAAAGATTAAATTCCAAGCAAACATGAAAGTCAGACTGCACTGGTAGCCGAAACTCTCAAGAATAAGAATAAGCGAGCCTTACACCAGTGGAAAGATCACTGCTCAAACATAGTCATTTTCTGTTAAATTGAACGGATAGTCTCTAAAGAACAGCATACAGGTTCACATTTCCTTAAGCCCCGTTCGTCTCACTGTAGCTGGAATTCTTTTTTTTTTTTTTTTTCTTCATTGCATCTTCAAGAAGTTGACTTTATAGTTTATCATAAAAAGTTTTATTATTCCCCTAAAACTACTTTAAATTTATTTTAAACATGCATATAAGCTTAGAGAGATTGACCCACAGTACCCAATTGTACATGAACGTGTATGTGGTCAGTGGTGCAGAATTTCAGCTTGTTTAGTCTCGCATTCTATAAAGCTTCATTCAGTCATCTGAAACAGAGGCAAACTGATCATCTGAGGATAAGGGCAGCTCCCTAGAGCCCACAGCATGAGATGGCCCACAATCTTTAGTCAATTACAACACTACATACAGCTAAGGAGCAGAGGCTGAAAAAAATGCTACAAATAAGTATTCCTTGTATACAATATACTAATACACTAAGTGCACATGCCTAGTATTTATCCCAAGTGTTTCCTGGCTATAATGAAGTTATCTAGTAATATATATATATATATATATATATATATATATATATATATATATATATATATATATATATTATAAATGCCTACAAATGTATAGGTCTCACCTCTAAAATCCACACCTATCTCCAGATTTGGGCTCCAAAACTCCTGTCCTTCCTGAGGTGGCTGGAATTATACAGTTTGCTGTGTTTTCCTGTTTCCATATCACGGATAAGGGTCAATGGATGTTAACAAAACAACATTGGTCGCAAGTTTGGGAAACAACATAGCTATGTGATCTTCATAACTCCCATTGATTAAGAAGGCTAATTTATGGCCACAGTAGAACACTACAAGCTCAGATGTTTCCATAATCCCCCCCATCTTTTTGTTCAGCCTATGCTTATATGTGGTGGCCAGTAGTCCTTTTGCCCATATCTAATAAATATTAATGACGTATACCTTGAGTATGCCATAACTGTCTTAAATAATATTGCTCTAATCACCCAATCTTATGTACTCTTCTATTCAATGGAACTTGAGGACTTAGTGCTACACTTGCTGGATTTAAAGATTTCCAGAAGTATCTTTCACACATATGATATCCCCAGCCCTTCGAGTCAAGTGGTTCTGCAGAATTCAACATATCTTCAATTTTAAGAGATGTGAAGCTGAAATAAGGGTCAATGGATGTTAACAAAACAACATTGGTCGCAAGTTTGGAAACAACATAGCTATGTGATCTTCATAACTCCCATTGATTAAGAAGGCTAATTTATGGCCACAGTAGAACACTACAAGCTCAGATGTTTCCATAATCCCCCCCCCCCATCTTTTTGTTCAGCCTATGCTTATATGTGGTGGCCAGTAGTCCTTTTGTCCATATCTAATAAATATTAATGGCGTATACCTTGAGTATGCCATAACTGTCTTAAATAATATTTCTCTAATCACCCAATCTTATGTACTCTTCTATTCAATGGAACTTGAGGACTTAGTGCTACACTTGCTGGATTTAAAGATTTCCAGAAGTATCTTTCACACATATGATATCCCCAGCCCTTCGAGTCAAGTGGTTCTGCAGAATTCAACATATCTTCAATTTTAAGAGATGTGAAGCTGAAATGTTTGTGTGTTAAGTATTATTTTATCACTCCATTACACTGAGATGATTCCATTCCTCCTGCACATCTTGGAGAATGTCCATCTGAAGTTCCATTATGGTAAAAAGTTACTGAAACAATTGTAAATTCACTGGTCATGGTCTAGTGTAGGAATCCATTTACAAACAATAACAGAATAGACCTATACGAGAGAGGTGGCAATTAATGGGCCAAAAATGTGGTCAATCTTGCTGAAAGATTAACTGCAAATGAATTTTTTAAAAAGCCATGGCTGCGATGTCTTTAATACATAGATCAAAATAGTTCTTTTACGGATCATCGGACAAATTATTTTCAGCGTTGACTGTCACCCCTAAAATCTACGTGCTCTGACCCAGGTGTGCTAGATCTTCTGTATATGTAAGACAGACACACGAGACCTTTAAAAAGAAACACAGAAGCCACATAGACCCTGCGTGACATTTTTGTGTGTCCTTTACAAGAAAGAGAATAATTAAAGTTCAGGGTGGAAAAAAAAATCTGTCTGTGCCATCTCTGCTAAATCCTGGCTTTTATAAATGACCAGCATTAGTTTCTGAAGGCCATCTCACTTCCATCAGGTTCTTTAGCTTTCCCAGTGTGTTAGTATGTATGGTTAGACAGGAGAGGTGACCTACAGTTCAGCTGGGCATCTTAGCATCTGTTGCTCGTGTACGGTTTTAGTCATTTAGGAGCCGGAAAAGTATTGATATGGTGAGGAACATAAGATTAACCATCTGTTTGTACATAAGGTGCCCTCCCAATGTATTTATATTTGTCAGCTCCAAAAATATATATACACAACAATGACAAGAGGTCACTGCCAATTTAGATTTTGTGCTTTCAATTTTTTTTTTTATTTGTATAAATTAAAGAAAGGTTGGAAAAGCCTCCAATGTTATTCTTCTTGACCTAGTTGTCGTCACTTTTGAAGGTGGGGACGCGCCCGCATGCGACTCCCTGCCCGTCGCTCACTTCCATGCTCTTTTCCTTCCTCTGTCCTTCCTCAGTGCCGGCGCATGTGCCCCCTCTCCTAGGGTGCGCGCACGCCGGAGCACTCTGATTTAAAGGGTCAGTCCGCCTGTGATTGTGGTTTGCACATATACTGTTTTTTTTTTTTTTTTTATAAATATCTGCACCTCCCATCACTCCCTGCTTGGTCTGTGTTACCCCAGTGCCCTAGAGAAAGAGTTTGTTGTTTAACCTTGCTGTGTTCCAGACCCTTGCATTTCGTGACTTGACCTTGCTTCTTGCCACCTGCCACGTTCCTCACTACGCTCCTGTGCTGCCAGCCCAGAACTCCTGCTTTCCAGACCACGTCTTGCCTAATTCCTTCTGTGCCTCGCATTACTTCAGCCGCCTGTGTGGTCGAGTCGTGCAAGGGGTAGCAACCTGGGTGCCGCCTGCCACAGCAAGACCATCCTGCTTTGCGGCGGGCTCTGGAGAAATCCAGTAGCACCTTAGATCCCGCTCCCTGGCACCGCCCGTGTCATCTGCCACACAGGTCCAGCGGATCCACTACCTCTGAGAGTGTCCTGCTTACTGCCGTGAGTCTTACAGTGACATCTTTCTGATTAATCTTTGGAAATAAGTCACATCAAATCTAACATTACAGACCTTACTACTGGACAATTTCACATATATCTATCAGAAGAACATTTCACTGGATTTATAGGCAATGACAATTTGGTATCTTCATTCTAAATGTTATTCTAAAATATTTGTCCAGACAGCAAGGAGAGAGTAGGAGGGAACTGTGAAATAGGTTGGAAAATTATACTTCTTTTAATTCCTTGCTTAAAGGGGTTATCCGCCATAAGGTGATTTTAGTACATACCTGGACAAGCTTAGGAAGGATCTGTGCTTGTCTTGGGGATACATGGCTATCTTGTGAGATTACCATAACACTGTGGCTAGCTTTTTGTGACCTGGTATTTCCTGTTTGTGTTTTTCTTTTTTGCCTACAAATCCCATAATTCCATTTCCTCCCTCCAACACATCAAATACCCCACCCATTGAAACATAAATGAGCTGCATCCATTCAAAAGACCTGTTGTTTTCATACAGCTGTTGCATTAGTTGCAGATTGATCTCTCTCCCACCAAGCGATCCCTCCACCCATTGAAGCAGACAGACTCCTTGTCATCAGCAGACTAGTGATGTCAGGTCTCGGCCGCATTGCAACCTGGGAAAAATATGAGACAACAGTCATTTTGTATTCTGTTAAAAATAAATATTGGGGTGAAAATCACAGAAGAATTGTGAGAAAACTGTCACACACAGGTACAGACACTATATTATGAACTACACTAACTTTACAGCCCTGTAGCATAGTCAAATAAAAAAATACCCCTTTAAAAACAGAGGTCCCCAACCCAGTCCTGAAGATTCGCCAACAGTCAAGAATTGGAATTTTTCCCTATTCTATTCCAATGCAGTAACTGAAAGAGTCCAGAATGTTTGTGGGTCTTGAGGATTGGGTTGGGGATTATTGGCTTAAAGCATTGCTATAATTAAAAAAACAAATCAAAACATTTGACATGCCACAGAGACATGAAATTATGATAACACTATGCTTTCAGACCTATTTGGACATATACATTTTCTCACTGTTCCTTAAAAGGGCTGTTAACTTTAGACAATTGATTTTTGTTAGACATGCACCCTATACAGGAGTTGTCAAGAGACTACTTTTTATATGTAAATGTGGGAAAGCTGGGCTAAAGGGAAAACATTTTTTCCCTCAATCATCCTTCACCATTCTGCTGCTCAGAACTTCTTGGTTTTGATCTTAAACAAGTGACTACTCAGCCCATCACTGGATGCAGTGATTCTCAGCCCATCACTGGATGCACTGACCATTCTCAAGCAATGATTGGCTGAGTGTCTAATTTCTTGTGTTATGATCGAGACTAGGTAAAGCTGAGGATGGGAACCATCAAAATGTCAGCAGGGGATCAGAACAGGTGAGTACACTATTTCCAATCCAATCTTTTAAAGGGGTACTCCACCCCTAGACTTCTTATCCCCTATCCAAAGGATAGGGGCAAAGATGTCTGATTGCTGGGGACCCTTGCGATCTCCCTGCCGCACCTGGCGTTTGTTTAGAGGGCCGGGGGCAGTGCCAGAGGCTCGTGACGTCACAGCCGCGCCCCCTCAATGTAAGTCTATGAGAGGGGGCGTGATGGCCGTCAAGCACCCTCACATAGACATGCATTGAGGGGGCATGGCCATGACATCCCAAGCGGGGCATGGCCGTGACATCACAGGCCTCCACCCTGCATAGCCAGTCATCCGCCACATAGTAAATTTTGCTCCATGCAGCGGATGTTTGGGATACCCCAGCCGAGATCGCAGAGGTCACAGTGGCAGGACCCCCATGATCAGACATCTTATCCCATATCCTTTGGATAGGTGATGAGATGTCTAGGGGCGGAGTACCCCTTTAAGCTGATAAACCCAAACAATCAGATGTGCGCTGTGTAGGATATTAAAGGGGTACTCCGGTGAAAAACTGATTTTTTTTTTCTTTCTTTTTTTTTTTTAAATCAACTTGTGCCAGAAAGTTAAACAGATTTGTAAATTACTTCTATTAAAAAATCTTAATCCTTTCAGTACTTATTAGCTACTGAATACTACAGAGGAAATTATTTTCTTTTTGGAACACAGTGCTCTCTGTTCACATCATGACCACAGTGTTCTCTGCTGACATCTCTGTCCATTTTAGGAACTATTCAGAGCAGCATATGTTTTCTATATGGATCTTCTCCTACTCTGCACAGTTCTTAAAATGGATAGAGGTGTCAGCAGAGAGCACTGTGGTCATGATGTCAGCAGAGAGCACTGTGGTCATGATGTCAGCAGAGAGCTCTGTGTTCCAGAAAGAAAATAATTTCCTCTGTAGTATTCAGCAGCTCATAAGTACTGGAAGGATTAAGATTTTTTTAATAGAAGTAATTTACCAATCTGTTTGGCACCAGTTGATAAAAAAATAAAAAATAAAAAAAATAAAAAAAAGTTTCCAATGGAGTACCAATTTAAAGAATGTAAAGACTGAATTTGCCTGCAGTGCCATCACAGCAAAAATGAAACATTACGCAATTTAGATTAACAACAATAGGCAATATAATGCATAAACATGATAAGTCATTCAATTCTAGAGACGTTGTAGCTGTTCTTTTCTGGTTGAAATTTTACCCAAGATGTTACCCGGCAAATGCAATGGGCAATGAGGGAACGTGGTGGAAAGAAAAACTAAAGAGTTAAATCTAATGTCTTGTCAATGTAAGGAGATTATTGAGGGTCTGAAGGGAAGGTTTTATTAAGTCACTTTGGGAAAAAAAACTGCTTCAAGAGCATGGAGGGAAAAGTAGATGGCAACCTCATTCCTTATATGATGTTCTAATTCTATTATTATCTTAGGCCGAATGAACTTTTATTCCTTTGGATTCTAGGGTATTTTGCTAAAAATACTGTAGAGGAAATGGATAGGCCACCAACACATTGTGAAAATTGAAAGCATATTATATCAGGCATGACCAGCTGTGCCCACTTTAGAATAGACATATTGTATTGTAGCTGGAATGACCGTTACCATAGAGATAACTTATTTCTACAATAAAGTCTCCTTTATATCCACGTAAAGTGAGTTACATGTAGGATATGACATTGGACTTTGTATGGAAGCATGCTGCTTAGTGAATATTAAGTTGACTATCAAAGATAATCCAGGATCATTGATTTCAAGAATTGCCGGTAATTCTACAGTATTTGCTGCAGGGTCCCTATTTGAGAAATGTTCCTTGTCCAACGATTCAATTCCTCTTTCAATGACATGGACAAACTTGGTCGACCTCAACCTGTTTCATGTCTACTATATAACAGTGGAAATACATGCATTGCAGTGAAGTTTACTAGATATTACAAAAATAGCCACCAAATTGTGAATTTATAGGAACCATTGTTTTCTCTCATCAAAATGTGATGCATGGCACAAATTTTCTTTCTCATAGCACTTAAATGGGTACTCCGCCCCTAGACGTCTTATCTCCTATGCAAAGGATAGGGGATAAGATGTCTGATCACGGGGGTCCCGCCGATGGGGACGCCCCCAATCTCTGCTGCGGCACCCCAGACTTCCGGTGCACGGAGCGAACTTAGCTCCATGCTGAATGACTGGCGATGCGGGTCAGAGGCTCTTGACATCACAGTCATGCCTCACTTGTGATGTCATGGCCACGTCTCGTCAATGCAAGTCTATGGGAGGGGGTGTGACATGTCATGCCCCCTCATATAGACTTGCATTGAAGGGGCGTGGCTGTAACGTCACGAGTGGGGTGAGACTGTGATGTCATGAGCCTCCGGCACTGAACCCGACGCTTTAAACGAACACTGGGTGCAGCAGGGAGATTGTGGGGGGCTCCAGCGGCGGGACCTCCGCGATCAGACATCTTATCCCCTTTGGATAGGGAATAAGATATCTAGGGGCAGAGTACCCCTTTAAGGTTGAAAACACAAGAGTTCATCAAATTCAACCTATATCCAGATTGTGTCCCTACTGTGTTAACCCAGAGGAAGAAAAAAAAAAATAAACCATGAGGCTGACGCCAATTGCCCCGTACCAAGGGGAAAAACTCCTTCCTAACTCCAAACATGGCATCAGAATAAATCCCTGGATAATCTTTCTGGGTACTGTAGTCCTCCCATCCCCCTTATTACTCTGGTTGCCTGTCTTTGAACCCTCTCTAGCTCCACTATATGTTTCTTGTACACTGGTGCCCAGTACTGTACACAGTATTCCATATGTGATCAGACTAGTGATCTGTACAGAGATAGAATTATTTCCTTTTCATGGGCATCTATGCTCCTTTTGATGTACCCCATGACTTTATTTGTTTTGGCAGCAGCTGACTGACACTGGTTAATTTACTGTTGACTAAAAATCTAAAGTCCTTTTCGATGTCAGTTGTCCCCAGTATTAACATTTAATACATAATCCCAGCCTGGATTTTTTTTCTCCTCATGTGCATAACTTTACATGTATCAGTGTTGAACCTCATCTGCCACTTCACAGCCCAAGTCTCCAACCTATCCAGATCCATTGTAACAGTGCACTGTCCTCTATTGTGTTATCTACTTTAGACAGTGCTTTGTGTTTAACTGCTTTACAGAGTTTAGTGTCATCTGCAAAGATTGATGCTTTACTATTAAGCTTACAGGACCCAAAACTGACCCCTGTGGTACCACACTATTAACAATCACTGAAAGATTGAAGAAAAAAATCTGATAATATTGGAATACACAAAACTACATTTGAACCCTTAGAATACAGTTCACAAACCCCACAAGTAATAAATGAAAGTTACGTTGGGACTATGGCAATAGACATTCAGTACGAAGGTTTAGTACAAATGATACAAAGGCCAGTCAGTTGTCAAAATTGTATTATATTTACTGTGAGTGATTTAATAAGCATTCATTCTTATATAATCTATAACTTATGTCCTTCAGTCATTATTTTTTTCTGCATGCATATTTTGCAATTTTCTGCTGTAATTGTATATTTTATTAAAATACATCTTTAGTTCAGAAGGTTGCCTTGCAAAAGGGAACAAACAGGTATGGTATCTTTGCAGTTAAATCGGACCTGTTAGCAGGAAAACAGGGGTGTATTTAGCCCATGGCTGGATATGGCTTCTCATCAGGATTTCAGGCATACCTCATATATCTAGATAGTGTTTTCAGAGCCAACACATAAGACTTTTTGATAATATAAAAAAGTATCCAGTACCCAGCACATCACAAGCATTGCCCTTGCAAGTCCTGCGCATGTCCTCTTTACAAGTACCCCCTGGCTGCTTAAAGGGCTTTTGCCATGCTGGGGACCGCCCCTTGGGCACTTAAGTCTTAGTTGAATTTTAGCAATAAAATAGAGACGGAAACAGAAAGGACTATTAGAATTAAAAAAAGCATGACATGATCATTATGACTAGCCCGGTTTAGCCATCTGCTTACACCCCTGTTTTTGTGCTGTCAGGTCTACATTAATTATCTTTACCTGCTGGATGGTAACCCCTATGGATGGTGACCGCCTTGCTGAGGAGATGGTGCTATAATAATTCCCATTTTTGGGCATAGCAACAGGATTAACCTCCTAAAAAGTGTGCAATAAGACACAACACCCTCAATATGTTTTATACATTAGTGTAAAACAAATAACTGTCACACTTAACTTCTAATTAATACAGATTTTGCACTGACAGAACAGATGCAGATCGCTCTCTGCTGCTTTACTACAATTATTATGTATGTGTGCTCCTTCTCCTGTCTCTGTTCACTGCCTAGTTTAAAATAAAATGGAGAGAAAAAGAGGGACCGTTACTCGTGTGATACCTAAGACACCAGATGGGGATGTGAAGCCAACAACACCAGCCATGCGGATGGCCGCTTACCTTGTGACACATAATCAGTGCTTATTATCACCCCCAAATTGGGGTTTCAAATGTGCTCCTGGTGGAGAGGAACCGCAAAGCCCAACAGGTCACATCAGCAATGGAAACGGCAAGAAGACCCATACATCAGGTGCTGTTCAATGTTCCAGCAGGAAATAAGTGTATCCAAAGCGAATTATCTTAAAAGTACCATCAGGCACTATGTTTATTCAAATCAGAAACCAATAACAGGTTTTGGAGGCACAGTCCTCCTTCCTCAGATTGGCATTCAAGGTATCATACATATTTATAGAGCAAAAATGGGCGCCAGGTTAAAGTGGGTGGAGTTACCCTCTCCCACATAAAACATAAAAGGGCACCAAAAAAACTATACAAAAACTAAAATAAACAGCACCATATTATGATGCAACAGTATGAATATATAGAAGACATATAATATATACACAATTCAGAGAATGAATAAAATGACTAAAGGTCACAGCACGCCCGTTCACACTGTGAACCTTCAGTGCTGTGCGAGAGAGAGGCTAAATGAAGTCAATTGTAAATAAACACATGACGCTCCACTGAGATGCAGGAGCGAGGTTCAATGAAACAAAACAACAACATGAGCAGCCGTAGTATTCTGCTGTCAGCCATAGTATTCTGCTGTCAGCGGACGTGATGCAGAGTGCATCACTACGCTCTGTTTTGATCTGAGACCACAGATCGCCAACTGGCCAATAGGAGCAGAGTAGTACAAGACCTATAGGTAGATGGAAACGTTCCACCAGAAGCCGTGCAACGAGGACCGGATCCAAACAGAGCGCGGAAGGGATGGCGACTGCTGCAGAGAAAATAATAATAGTGATATTAGGCTTTAGTAAATGACCATGAATATGTATAAGAAAATATGAGATAGCCCATATACGTAAAGTGTGGGGAAGAATGCATATACGTATATGGATCATATATTAAGACTGAATATATATACCATATTTATCGGCGTATAACACGCACTGACGTATAACACGCACCCCCATTTAACAGGGAAATTTAAGTTAAAAAAAAAAGTTAAATAAATGACTTGGACTAAATGCCACATCATCCCCCCAACTTCGTTTTCTTCTGCACCTCAGTTTGGTCCTGTCCCCTCCAGTGCCACATCATTCCTTCCCTTTTATCAGTCCCTGTGCCACATTTACCCCTCTCATTGCCACCCCCCATGTCTCATCATCCCCCCATGTCTCATCATTTCCCCCTGTCATAGACCACCACTACCCATACAGACATTAAGCATTTAGTGCCTCCCCCACCATCATTTTCCCCTGTCTCATCATCCCCCCACCCTGTCTCATCATGTCCCCCATCATTACCCCCTCATCATCCCCGCACCCTATCTCATCATGTCCCCCATCATTCCCCCCTCATCATCCCCCCACCCTGTCTCATCATGTCCCCCATCATTCCCCCCTCATCATTCCCCCCTGTCTCATCATCCCCCACCATGTCTCATCATGCCCCCATCATTCACCCATCATCATTTCCCCCTGTCTCATCATCCCCCACCCTGTCTCATCATGCCCCCCATCATTCCCCCCTGTCTCATCATCCCCCACCCTGTCTCATCATGCCCCCATCATTCCCCCCTCATCATTTCCCCCTATCTCATCATCCCCCCATCATGTTCCTCCTATGATCCAGTGGTCTTCAACCTGCGGACCTCCAAAGCTAACTGCTGTCCGGGCATGCTGGGAGTTGTAGTTTTTCAACATCTGGAGGTCCGCAGGTTGAAGACCAATCTTCCCCTTTCCTTACCTGGCTGCGCTTCGGCTGTCTTGCGGGCTGCGGTCAGTTAAGCAGATGAGTGACGTCCAATCCCGACTCCTCTGCATGGCATCAGGGATGTCACTTTTCGGCGGCGACTACAGGAAATGAAAAGTAACGTCATTGATGCCGCGCAGAGAAGCCGGCAGAGGACGTCATTCATCTGCTTCACTGACCGCAGCCCGCAAGACACGCCGCCTGACCTGACCTGCCGAAGCGCAGCCAGGTAAGGAAAATAAACAAAACTATGAAAAACAGGGAAAGGGGGAATGATGAAGGAGGGGGAGGGAGGGAAAATGAAAAGTAAAACTGTCACTTGTTTTCTCCCGCACTATACACAGGTACTGGTGGATAGTGCTGGAGACGCTGATTAAAAGGTAGGGCAGATCCGGACAAGGTAGGGCTCATTTTAATCAGCGTCTCCCACACTATCCACCACACCAGTACCTGTGGATAGTGCGGGAGAAAACAAGTGACAGTTTTCCAGAGCGGGGAGGAGACGCCGCTGGTCACTGACATAAAGTGGCCACGGCCGTGCTGCTAATACTTAACAACCAGCTGCTGCGGCGGCCGCTTTGAATCAGTGACCAGAAGATTTATCAGCATATAACACTCAGGCAGACTTTTTGCCTTAAATTTAAGTTTTAAAAGTGCGTGTAATACGCCGATAAATACGGTATATAGATAAAGTATTAAAAATTAAATATGGAACACAAAATAGAAACACAGCAGCACATCCACCATTTGTAATTTGATCTACGTGCTTCTCAGCATAATTTCAAAAACCAACAGGTTGTTAGTATACATTTTGATCAAAAAGTATAAGCCCAAATAACGTTTAGAATGTATGCCCTGCGGCCTTCAGTATATTGGTCGCACGAAACAATGCCTAAGGGATAGACTCAACACACACAGGAGCAATACAAATTTAGGCTTTAGACTTTATAGTGTCTCTCGACACTTGATGGAAGTCCATGATTCTGATTTTAGGAGCATTGTTATTACACCCATAGAGGGAATATCTAAGGATGACTACGATGACTACAAGTTGCGCACCCTTATGCCACATGGTCTGAACGAACTCATTGAAAGTGCACTTTAATATTATTTTATAATATAAATATATATTTATATATATATATATATATATATATATATATATATATATATTATAAATGGTGTTTTTTTTCCCCTTACCATACCATTTTATATATTTATACCCGTCTATTGATATGTGTCTCATATTATCATATTACGTCTATTTATTCATCCAATTATTTTTATTCATTCATCTGTAAGCCCCAAGTAACTTCTTATTACGATTACCCGCTATATTTACTTATTAATATTATATTTAATATATTAATTACTAATCTTTTAATGCACTATTCCCCAGTTGGATCTACATCTATTTATTTTCCACTAATATAATTTCAATATACATACTAAACATGCTATTTATGAAATTTTTGATACGGTATCTATATATGCATATTCACTCTTAATATATGATCCATATAGGTAAATGCATTTTCCCCCACATTTTATGTATATGGGCTATCTCATATTTTCTTTTGGCCCATTTATGAGATTTATCTGCTAAATATATAAATATTCATGGTCATTTACTAAAGTCCAATATCACTATTATTATTTTCTCTGCAGCAGTTGCCATCCTTTCTGCGCTCTGTTTGGATCCGGTCCTCGTCGCACGGCTTCTGGTTGAGCGTTTCCATCTACCTACAGGTCTTTTACTACTCTGCTCCTATTGGCCAGTTGGCGATCTGTGGTCTCAGATCAAAACAGAGCGTAGTGATGCGCTCTGCATCACGTCCGCTGACAGCAGAATACTACGGCTGATAGCAAAATACTACGGCTGCTCATGTTGTTGTTTTGTTTCATTGAACCTCGCTCCTGCATTGCATTTTAATCATTTTCTGAAATGTGTATATATTATATGTCTTCTACATATGCATACTGTTTGTATTATAAAATGTTGCTGTTTATTTATGTTTTTGTATTGTTTTTTGGTTCTCTTTTATGTGGGAGATGGTAACTCCACCCACTTTAACCTGGTACCCATTTTTGCTCTATAAATATGCTGTATGTATGATACCTTGTATTCCAATCTGAGGAAGGAGGACTGTACCTCCGAAACCCGTTATTGGTTTCTGATTTGAATAAACATAGTGCCTGATGGTACTTTTAAGATAATTCGCTTTGGATATACTTCTTTCCTGCTGGAACATTGAACAGTGCCTGATGTATGGGTCTTCTTGCCGTTTTCCTTGTTTCATTGCTTAGTGTCCCTCACAGAGATCTTCACCTAACACCTGCCATCTCTAAAATGGCTGCTGAAGCTCTGTGAATGGGCTTTTACAGTAGATCTGACATCACCCCTATATTGCCTCCTGTTTGGCTGAGAGAGCAGTTTGAAAGGCATCATGGGATTCCCTGAGGTCATGTGATTATTCCTCCTTTTCCTTACTGTCATGTGGCTGCTGTTATTTTAGCAAAGTTCTTACCGAACTCGGGTTCCATGTGTTAAGTTTGCTCATCTTTATGAATATCTTCAGATAAGAATACCCCTTAGAATGTACTGGTGTTGGCCCCAACCCTCAACTATGCACTTAGACCTTCCCTATAGGCCCCAAAGACGATCCACCCTTGGTGCCTAATATGGTAGCTTTGTGCTTCTGCTGCTATAATCAAAGTAAATGGAAGAATATAAAAATGATTATATTAAATAAAACAACCTTCTAATGTGCCGCTCTATCCTCTCTGCGAGATGTCCTCACGGCACATCTTTTGCATTCACTTAACCAAAATTGAGATTATAAAACTCCTGCCATTTAGTATAAACCAACGATTTTTCCCATTCATATGCTAAAGTAGATGCTTTTGCTTGCAATTTTGAAAGCAATGTTTTCATTGTGTGGATGAAATCCGCTTTAATAAACACAAGGCTGTATTTACTCCGAGCAGCCACCGGACAGCACAGATCCAGCGACAGCCGAATATAAATGACTTACTATAATTTTTTCCCCCCTTTAATAGGTCCCTTCCAGCTGCTGCTTATGCATTCAGAGCTATGTAGGGATAGGTACTGGGCTGTGCAGCCTGAGTTTGCAATTGACCAATTACTGATCTAAGCCGCATTTATTCTAAACAGCTATACCAGCACAATCTCTAAACACGCCAGTCCCTGGGCTGATGTACCTCAGCCTTATGAAACACTACAGGAAGCATCTTTTCCCTGTTATCAAGTGAAAGTTGGCGAGGTAAGGTGCTGATTACAGGGGTGTGAATAATTTTGGCTTCTATGCGATTAAAACAAAACATTGTTATATGGAAGCACCTGGTGTTGTTCTTCTGTCGCTTTGTTAAAAATAAACATCTGTGAACATTATTCAGCAAAATTTCAATTTCACACATTTTTTCCTGAATCCCCGGTAATGTCGGAACATAAAATCTGATACGCTGGGGTTTCATCCTGATCCTGATCAATGACCAAGTGGCATTTATGAAGCAGGGATAAATGTTACGCCTTATGACTAATGTCCCAACCTAATAAATGTCAGTAGAGGTGTTAAATGTCAAAATTCACATGGTAAAATTCATGACTTCTGTCTACAGAAAGTAGATAGGCTTTATGGGGGGGGGTTAATTTCTGCGGAAGTCATTGAAATGAAGATTGGTGGCAACGTGAGGTTTATATCAGCAATGAGATAGATATAATGGGGCCACATGGGAAAACTAGTGCAGAACAAAGCAATGGCGTTCATGTAATTGCTTTGGAATAGATGGGGTGAAAAGCATGCAAATGAATACACCAATCAGAAGTGTTGTGTCACATCGGTAAAGGTGGCCAAACACCTTTAATACTTGTCATCTGAACATGTCTACAGACATTAGCTATTATTCCCAATGCTCCCACACACTCAGGGAAGATTTACTATCTTCAGTGTTTTGGTGGGACATGGCGCACATAATTTTGCGCAATTACTGTTTGGAGTACAAAACTATGCACCTGGGTTGTATGCTACACTTTCCAAGGAGAGAGCTATGGGTGAAAAACAAGCAAAAATGGCGATATTATTTACCCGTTTTATGGAAAGTGACTATGGGAAGGAGGCTTTTGAAACTGGAGATGGTGTTAAAGGGGTACTCCACTGCCCCAGCATTCGGAACGTTTTGTTTCAAATGCTGGGTGCGGGGGTCATGACATCATGGCCATGCCCCTTGTGATGTCATGCCACGCCACTCAATGCAAGTCTATGGGAGGGGGTGTGGCCGCTGCCATGCCCACTCCCATAGAATTGCATTGAGGGGGAGTGGTGTGACATCATGAGGGGCATGGCCGTGATGTCACGACCACCGCAGCCCACTCCCATCAAAATGTTCCAAACGCTGTGGCAGTGGAGTACCCCTTTAAAGCCCCAGGCTCAAGTTTAGAAACCACTATGGGACCAATAACTCCAACCAGTATAAACATATTACCAAAGCCCAAGAATGATGTTGCAGATGAATCCTCTTTTTAACCCCCTTTAGGCTGTGTTCACACAGGACATTTTTATTGTCAGTGCCGCCAATAATCATCCACTAATTTTACTGCTTTTTTGTGAAATTTCTGCAAACATTGAACAATTTGTGGTGCACATTTGCAAAACATTTTTAATGTTTTTGGATTTTAAGAACTTCTTCTCTGTCTTGCTGATGAGGGTTTACCCCTTCAAAGTAAAGTCTCAGACATACGGATGATTTAACGTATGGTATAAAGAGGCAAATTAAATCTAAAATTGCAGAGATGCGCAATAGTCAATGAACAATAAAGTTGCACGTTAAACCAAAAGTCACAGTGTTTTTTTGATAACAGGGTTGTTTACCAGTAAATAAATATTTACCAGTTACATACAGTCAAGGTAGCGTGGGATTTGCACAATTTTTAGGCTCAGTCACAGATGATAAATCCAGCGCCAATAGATATGCTATAAAGTCATGCCCACTGTGTCTGCTAAACACGTCCTCTGGTGCACACTGCACAAATAGCGTGTGTGCCAGCAGAAAGTCTCATAATGAATGTGGCAAACACAGATTTTCGGTCCATACTGGCCATTGGAGCTATGTTTACTGGCACACATGCCTTAGTAAATGTCCCCCTTGGTCAAATGTTCATGCGCTCCCTGCTGGAGCCTTTACGAATCAGATGTAATCTGTGGAGAAACTCAGCAGTAAGACTAGGTTCACACTACGGGATGTCTGTCTGTAATTCCGCCTAGATTCCGATGCAGCAGGTATTTTAACAGTGGATATTCCACCACCAAAAGAATGATTTTGCTCATTTTTCAGGCGGAATCCACACTGAAGACATTGCTGTCTATGGGGGTGGCAATGTCTACGCGGTCCTAGCGCCGACTGATTTATTTACCGCTGGGCACACTCGGAATTTCCAAGTGGAAAAAGTTCTCAGTGTGAACCTAATTGTTCAGTTTTCTTGCAGCGCTACTAAAGGAAAAATTAATCATTACACTTTGATAATTGAAATCTATTGGCTATCTGTGTAGTGCAGAACAGGACAGGTCATCCAGGGCAAAAGAGTCTTAAGGGACCATTCAAACTATGGATTTTCCAAGCTGAATTCTGCTTCAGAATTTCTCTTAGTTCCATAGTAACATAGTTCATATGGTTGAAAAATGACCAGAGTCCATCAAGTTCAACCTATAACCCTAATGTGTCCCTACTGAGTTGATCCAGAGGAAGGCAAAAAAACCCTCATACTAGAGGTAAAAATTCCTTCCCGACTCCAAATATGGCATCAGAATAAATCCCTGGATCCACGTTCTGTCCCTATAAATCTAGTATACATATCCAGCGATGTAATTACTCTCCAAAAATGCATCTAGGCCCCTTTTGAACTCTTTTACAGAGTTCACCATGACGCCTCCTCTGGCAGAGAATTCCACACTCTCACTGCTCTTACAGTAAAGAACCCCCATCTGTGCTGGTGTAGAAACCTTCTTTCCTCTAAACGTAGAGGATACCCCCTTGTTATAGATACAGTCATGGGTATAAATAGATCATTGGAGAGATCTCTGTAAGGTCCCCTGATATATTTATACATAGTTATTAGGTCGCCCCTAAGCCTTCTTTTTTCTAAACTAAATAACCCTAATTTTGATAATCTTTCTGGGTACTGTAGTCTTCCCATTCCCCGTATTACCCTGGTTGCCCGTCTTTGAACCCTCTCCAGCTCCACTATATCTTTCTTGTACACTGGTGCCCAGTACTGTACACAGTATTCTATATGTGGTCTGACCAGTGATTTGTACAGCGGTAGAATGATTTCCTTGTCGTGGGCATCTATGCCCCTATTGATGCACCCCATGATTTTATTTGCCTTGGCAGCAGCTGCCCGACACTGGTCACTACAGCTAAATTTACTATTAACTAAGACTCCCAAGTCCCTTTCCACGTCAGTCATCCCAAGTGTTCTCCCATTTAATACATAATCTCAGCCCGGATTTTTCTTCCCCATGTGCATAACCTTACATTTATCAGTGTTGAACCTCATCTGCCACTTCCCAGCTCAAACCTCCAACATATCCAGATTCATTTGTAACAGCACACTGTCCTCTATAGTGTTTACCGCTTTACAGAGTTTAGTATCATATGCAAAGATTGCTACTTTAGTATTCAACCCCTCTACAAGGTCATTAATAAATATATTAAATAGAACAGGACCCAAGACTGACCCCTGTGGTACCCCCCTAGTAACAGTTACCCAATCGGAATAAGTATCATTAATAACCATCCTCTGTTTCCTTTCACTGAGCCAGTTACTTACCCACTTACACACATTCTCCCCCAGTCCAATCCTTCTCATTTTATTCACCAACCTTTTATGTGGCACCGTATCAAATGCTTTGTAAAAATCCAGATATATGACATCCAGCGATTGCCCCTGGTCCAGTCTGGAGTTGATCAAGTTAGTTTGACAGGACCGATCCCTCATAAAGCCATGCTGATATGGAGTCATACATTTATTTCAGAACATTTTGTTCTGAACGCTGGATGCGGGCAGCGGGGGTCATGATGTCACGCCACACCCCTTCAATGCAAGTCTATGGGAGGGGGTGTGGTGGCCACATTGCCCCCTCCCGTAGACTTGCATTGAGGGGCGTGGTATGATGTCATGAGGGGCGTGACCATGATATAATGACCCCCACCTGCACCCAGCATTCTAAATAAATTCTGGGTGATGCACAAAGATCGCGGGGGTTCCAGTGACGGGACCCTCATGATAAGACATCTTATCCCATATCCAAAGGATGTCTAGGGGCGGAGTACCCCATTAAGGATCCTGAATAGCTGAGAAGCATTTTTGCAGAACGTGTTTAGACCTCACATGGTAAGATAATATTTTAAAGACCTTTTTTCCCATCATGGATCTCGTCTCAGGTTTCAGCTAAAAAACAAAAAAATCTATGAGTTAACATGATTGATAGATGGCGGCACAAATTGTATACTATGCAGATATACCGTACATCGGCACATGCTGATGTACATCTGTATACTGACTGATACCGCTCTTTCCTTGCAGACCCAATTACTGTTATATCATGGAATTTACTGCTTCTGAAATAAACAACCTCACTTAAAAGTAACAAAATCACAGCAGTAAGATAAAAGAGCCACATCTGTGCGGCCGTGGTTATGTGAAACACATGGGCAACTGAATTACTTTGTCGGTAACAATAAACATTTTGAATATTCAATTTAATATAAAATGCAATACAACAAAAAGACAAAACACGTAAATATGGTCAATATAACTTTTAAATTAATAAAAATGTTCATCCTTCATTGGGGATAATCTAAATGTTAAACAGCAAAAACTCCATACACTATACTGGTACATGTTTAGATTCAAATCCTTGGTATGAATTGACCTTAAAATGTATTCACAATAATTGCTCTGCTATGGAGGAATATATTTGCATAATTGTCTGTGATTATCTTAGTGTTCATTCATTTACTTACTTTGGATGTGGGCTCATTTAGGAGTAAAAATAGGTATGGACTGATTCATAGACAAATACATACAGATGGTCTGTTTTTAATTGATGCATCATGTTTACAGGGTTATTCTGGTGTTTTAAAATAATTATTATATTGTTAGTGCTGGTAAATAAAAGGAAAAAGTATATATATATATATATATATATATATATATATATATATATATATATATATATATATATATATAGGCTTACTTAGCCCAGGTCCTTCATTGCCTCAGTTTTGGCTCCTTTTGGTCCTCCACGGCTTCTCTCTAGTTTTTGCTTTTGAGTCAAGAGCTGAAGCAGGACCTGCCGACTCAGCCAATCACTGGCCACAGTGGTATCTCTTCTTGGCTAATGACGGGCTCAGCAGGAAGGTTCTGCTCTGAACTCTTAACTCAGAACCGGGTGAGAAACATAAGCATCAAGGGATCGGAGTAAGCAGAAAAGGAGCTTCAGTAGACCGGGGAGTAGGTTAGTATCTTCTTTTTTTCACCAGCCCCAGCAATATAATGTATATAAAAAAAAATAATCAGACTACCCCTTTAAACCTTTGTAGGCCAATGACTTTGCAAGCATACCTGTAATGCATATAAAGCATTCATCAGGGCATCCAGGCTGATGTCAAGGTATACAACCTTCTTGGATATATTTGTTGAGTTTTCAAGTGACTTTTCTCTGCACTCTATAGGGAGATTTATCAAACTGTGTGAGAGAAAAAATGGACAGATTTTTCTCAGCAGCCAATCTCAGCTCAGCTAACAAGCTATGGTAAAGTGAAAGCTGAGCTGTGATTGGGTGCTATGGTAAAATCACAAAAATTTTTCTCTCACGCAGTTTGATAAATCTTGGCCTATGTCAGTATTACAACTCAAAGTAGGCAAATCTTCCACACAATGTTAATACCTGTATGAGGGCTAATTTTTTGCACAGTGATCTGAAGATTTTATTGGTACCTTTTTTGTATTGATTGGACTTTTTGATCGCTTTTAATAAATTTTTTCAGGATATAAAAAGTGACCAAAAATACGCTTTTTGGACTTTGGAATTTTTTTGTGTGTACTCCATTGATGGTACGGTTTAATTAATTATATATTTTTATAATTCGGACATTTCTGCACGCGGCGATACCACATATGTTTATTTTTATTTACACTTTTTTTTTAAATGGGAAAAGTGTGTGTGTGTGTTGGGGGGGGTGATTCCTACTTTTATTAGGCAAGGAGTTAAAGTCCAAATTCACTGATGTTTTACATTGATCATTGTTATCCCATAGGATAACATTGATCAATGATTCTGCCGCTTGAATTCTCATGCCTGGATGTCAGGCACTGAGCAATCATTCGGCGATTGGACACGCAGGAGGAAGGTAGGGATCCTCCATGTGTCCTCCAGCTGTTCGGATACTGCGATTTCGCCGCGGCGGTCCCGAACAGCGAACCGAGCTAGCCACTTTGACTTTAGACGTGGCGATCAACTTTGAATGCTGCGTCAAAAGGGTTAATAGCACGCGGCACCACGATCACTGATCGTGGTGCCGCACGCTATTAGCCATGGGTCCCAGCCATTGTTGGAGGCCGGGCCGGACCCGCTATGATGTCCCCTATAAGTGGTTTGTGGAAGCAGATGTACTGACTAGGAGTCTTTAGTGGCCTTCTTGCACTGTGGATTCTAGTCATGATGTACAGATACTGTGGAGGGCCTACATAGCTTGGTTCACTGTGGTGCTAATGCATGAAGACTTTACTCACTTTTGCAGCACAATACTCTATTTGCAAGGCATACACTGAATAACTTTTGTGATGTGTTTAGGTACGCTAAACTAACTTTGCTGAAAGCCCACAAAGAAATGTGAGTTTAAAGAAGAGTCCTTGCTCAGCTGGTTCTCCATTTCTGACTGGTTCTCCATTTCTGACTAGTAGATCTTCCTTTTTGGAGCAGGAATTGGGATATTAAAGGAGCTTTCCCTCATGGACTTGAGATGACCTTGAGTAAAATACTTTGAAACACTGCACAGCACCATGAACATCAGTGTCACTACCCAGATCTCCCTTAGGTTGGAAGATTCTGGAATGGTACTTGATTCTCTGGTGTGGATAAGCCATGTCATCTTACTTGCCATGTCATCTTACTTGCAGCAGGCTTTAGCTACAACAGGACATAGCATGATGCACTCTAACCAAACTGGTCTACCCAGCAGAAGCAGAGTTGGGAGACCTTAGACATATCTGGCAAAAGCCTAACTGAACTGATTTTGGGTCCAGGCCTCTGGGGATTGGGGGTTGGATTAGGGAACTCCTCCCCCAACCTTTTCAGAATTTCTATATTGAAGCAGACTTAAGAGAGTCATATGACCAATGATCCACTCATCCTCTATAGATATGCAATTCCCCATTGGAAGCAGTAAAAGTGTTAATCGTAAAGGAGTATTCCAGGATTTTTTTCAACCTTAAAGCCGTCCATGATGCCAATGTTTTATACTGTGTAATATGCTTTTATTACCTTTTTGTGTCACTATGTCCCAATTTCATGCACGGGACCCCACACACAAAAGTGCTGTAGGGAAAGTCATTTTATTTTACTTATGTCTCTGATCTTTCCCAGGATTCCATGTGGCAAGAGAGAATATGTCATAAGTCAGATGATCTCCAGAGGGCGTGGCTAAACTGCTGTAAATAGGTCGTGTGATGACTCACTTTTGCAAATAGGTGCAGTTGCAGTATAGAGGCAAGGAAGCAGTGTTTTCCAAATCAAAGTTCAGTGTTTTATTCACACTTAACACACAGCAAGCAGTCTTTACATGCAGAACAAAGGAAAACGTAATCAAAGTCCACCTGTACTCCATGCAGCATCAAGCAAGTCTTTTCCAGGCCTCCAGGCAGGCTGCTCACCAGCGTCCAAACTTGGAGCAAATGTAGGGAAGAACTCCACATACAGCTCCCTCTGGCAGTGTGAGCTGCAACTAGCAAATCCCCCTCAGCTGGTGAAACAGGTTGCCTTTAAGGACAACAAAAGGTGGCCTGGATTGTGGGGAATGACCCCCACCCTGCACTTGGTCATTCCCAGTAAGAGCCATCCCGGATTGGCCTTCCAGCCATACTACGGCCACAGTGTCAGACTGCATCACAGCACAGACACTGGATGAATACCGGCTCTCACTTCACCAAAGCCAGGAGTCTTGGTGACACATTTCGCCCATCAACCACCATGCTCTTCACCTTCTCACAGTAGATAGCATTACTTCAGTAAATCCCTTTCACCTTGTGATCTATCCACCCACTGCAACATAATCTGCTTATCCATCTTGTCCTAGCGGCAAATTGAGAATAAATTCAGAGTATTCAGAGTGGAGAAAGAGGTGGAGAAAGAGGCATTTTTTCTCTAAACAGAAATTTCACAAAGTTCCTTATATTCTCCTGTACTATTAATTGACATAAGGTTTGTTGCAGTAACAACGTGCAGTTCTACTGGGCACTGCTTTAATTGATCCGGTTCTTTTTTGTTCTGTCTAAAAATGGATCAAGTGTTTAGTTGCTTCTTGGGAACCTGAGAAAGAAAATTTTAGGCAGGGGGATTGCGTAGTCATGAACCATAAATATTGTTAAGTTACAGTGATCTATACGGCTTAGTGGAAACAATGGAAATGGGATTCATTTAACATTAAGCCAGTTGTTCACACCCATACCATAGGTTTGTAGGCCCTTTGGGAGAGGAATATAAGACTAATAGGAGCCTGTACAATAAATGGCCCATATATACATGTCATTTTCTGTTCAGTAGGAACCATCCATTAATCCCTTGAGTTTTTGCATTTTTGTTTTTTTTCTCCTTACCTTTTAAAAATCATAACCCTTTAAATTTTCCACCTAAAAATCCATATTATGGCTTATTTTTTGCGCCATCAATTCTACTTTGCAGTGACATTAGTCATTTTACCCAAAAATTCACGGCGAAATGAAGAAAAACATCATTGTGCTACAAAATTGAAGAAAAAACGCCATTTTGTAAATTTTGGGGGCTTCCGTTTCTACGCAGTAAATTTTTTGGTAAAAATGACACCTTATCTTTATTCTGTAGGTCCATACGGTTAAAATGCTAACCTACTTATATAGGTTTGATTTTGTCGTACTTCTGGAAAAAATCATAACTACATGCAGGAAAACTTTTTTATTTTTCCACGTACGGGGCAGTTTGAGGGCTAATTTTTTGTGCCATGATCTGAAGTTTTTATTGGTACCTTTTTTGTTTTGATCGGACTTTTTGATAATTTTTTAATGGTATAAAAATGACCAAAAATACGCTATTTTGGACTTTGGAATTTTTTTTACGTGTACAGAATTGACCGTGCTGTTTAATTAACCCCTTAATGACCACATACATAAATGTACGTCCTGGTTTGGTGGTATTTTGTGTACCAGGACGTATATTTACGTCCTGTGTATGACCGCGAGCATTGGAGCGGTGCTCGCGTCATACATGGCTGCTAGCAGCAGCCGGGGATCCACCGGTAATGGCCAACATCCGCAATCACACGGGTGTCCGCCATTAACCCCTCAGATGCGGCAATGCACATGATAAAGTAGATGATCGGATCGCCCGCAGCGCTGCCGCAGCGATCCGATCATCTGTAATGGCGGAAGGAGGTCCCCTCACCTGCCTCCGTCCATCTCCCAGCGTCACCTTCTCTGGTCTGAGATCGAGCAGACCAGAGCAGGAGACAGCCGATAATACTGATCAGTGCTATATCCTATTCATAGCACTGAACAGTATTAGCAATTAAATGATTGCTATAGAATAGATAGTCCCCTATGGGGACATAAAAAGTGTAAAAAAAAAGTTGAAAAAAAAAAAAAGGAAAAAATAAGTGATAAATCCCCTTCCCCAATAAAAATGAAAATTGTCAGTTTTTCCCATTTTACCCTCAAAAAGTGTAATTTGTTTTTTATAAACATATTTGGTATCGCCGCATGCGTAAATGTCAGAACTATCAAAATATAATGTTAATGATCTAGTACGATGAACGGCGTAAACGTAAAAAAAAAAGGCCAAAAATTCAGCTTTTTTGTCACATAAAAAAAAATGATATAAAAGTTTTATATCTGCAAATGTGGTATTGATAAAAAGTACAGATGACGGCACAAAAAATTAGCTCTCATGAAAAAGTTATAGGTGGTCTAAATAGGGCAATTTTAGATTACTGATTTTGTACAGAAAGTTTTAGAATTTTTTTAAGCGGTACAAAAATAAAAAAGCGATCAAAGTGTCTAATGCCGTGGTAGAGGACAGTGCTAGGAGAATGTGGACACATTATCCTGAGACCCTGACTACAATATCACCTTTTCTTTTCCTTGTCTTCCGCTTGAAATGGTAGAAACAGACGTGCACCATCAGCCCTCGAGTCTGCCTGAAGTATGAAAGGTTCCTTACTGAGCACTTAGCAATGATGTTTGTTTGTTTTTTTGTTTCCCACCTTAACTATAGGAATGGTTTTATTCTCATTCTTTTATACATCTCTTGATAACATGGCTTTTTACAGATTCTGGAGTGGAAAAACAAAATGGAAACTACCTCAGTTCTCAAAGGCACAACCTATTGCTTTGCTATTCTCTTATCCGAATTTTTGTAAAATAGAGGAGTCTTACTGTGGTGATAATGTGACTTTCGCAAATGAGAGAAAAAAGATTGCCATGGCGGGGAACTGGGTCAAAATGGTCATTGGTATCTATATTATTATAACAGCATCTGCTCATCTTGACCCTCAAGCGTGAAGACATTGTGTGAAGAACCATTACTTGGCTTCATAAAAAAACATAAGGTTTACTTATCTAGCCACACAAAAGGAACAGAAGAACTTCAGAAGCTTTAGAAGTAGCACTTTCGGTGCAGAAGTGAAGGTACCCGTGGCTGGGAGTGTATGTGTATACATGAGTGCCCAGTAGTAAAAACTGATCAAGCCTTAATAAATCAACCTTGTGCCATTAGTGCTTAGCTGCCACCAAGACAAATGTCACCAAGAACAAAGTATGGGCTTTCTGTATCATTCAGTAACAATTGAATCAAGAAGCTTTCAGTGGAAAGAAGAGGTCATGCCGCAGTGAGTGTGTCACATGGAAAAAGAGGTTTACAGTCCGGATAGGAAACATGGTATAGTAAGACAGCAGCACAATAACGTAATTATACTCGCTCTTTCTCCCATTATATTAAAGAAAGTACAATCACATAATGTAGCTAAAAAATACAACGTATATAATGCAAGCAGCACACTGCAATTTCAGAGTTCACTGGAGGCATTTTATGTGAGATCAATTGGAGGCCATTTTTACAAGAAGCGAATGGCAAAGTCAAATGTAGGCATCCCAAAACTAGTATAACACAAGTGATATCCGGGAAAAATGCAGGACTTATTTACTTGCTTTTGCAAAGCAGAGCCAATGGAAATGGTAACACTCATAAATATTCATAAGGAATAGCAGTGGAAAGGCACAAGGAAGAGTTATGAAAAAGTATGCTGGGGCATTGTTTTCTAATGGTGAATGCAAGTATATAATAAAACAGACAGCCGAGCTGTCAGCTCCTTCTTAATTTTAGAGTTGTCTGCAACTTATATTCCGTCAATGTCACTATTAATACAGACTGTCCTAAAACATGCAAGAATTGTCAAACATGCGCTCTAGTTTTGTATAACAATATTGGGCATCATTTACTAAGCTGAAACCGACCAGTTTTTGTCTGGTTATTTTGGCGCAGAGTGTCTGAAACATGTCTGCGCCAGTCTGCATGTAAAGGAACTGAATGTGGATCCTCTACCTGTTTGGCTGATGACTCGGACCGTATCGAGGAGCGGAGTCTAAGGTGCCGCTGGCATTCACCAGAGCCTGCCGCAAGGCAGGATGGGCTTGCTGCAGCAGGCGACACCCAGGTCGCTAACCCCGACACGGCTCGACCACACAGGTAGCTGGGCAAGGCGAGGTACCGAAGGAGGAGGCTGTAGCGTAGTCAACGCAGCAGAAGGTCAAGGCAGGCTGCAAAGGTTTGTAGTCAAAAAACGTAGCAGGAAGGTCTGGATACACGAGTATGGCAAAACAGGCAATAGGGAACGCTTTCTCTCAGGCAATAGGCACTGAAGATCCGGCAGGGGGGTGTGGGAGGTGCAACAACTTATAATGTGCTGTCAGGTGCTTTTACTAATTATGGGCATACTGGCCCCTTAAAATTCAAAGCTCCAGTGTGCGCGCGCCCTAAGGGACGGGGATGCACACGCCAGGGCTGAGAGAGTGAGAGAGCTGCAGGAGCAGGACGAGGTGAGTGACAAGCCGGGATTCGCATGCGGGACTGTCCCGCGATGCGAATCCCGGCCCTGCCAGCGGTCAGCGACACAGGGACACTGCGCTCACAGCCGGTGCTTGTGCCAGTGTGCGACAGTGTGCACTTGCAAAATCCGACAAACCCGACATTGCACTGTGAAAAGCCGACAATGGGCGTGGTCTGTCACAAAGGGGCGTGGTTTCACAACCCGACTGATTTTCTATTGAATTCACAGAAAATCCTGTGGATAAATGGCTGGAAAAGCTAGAAAAAGCTGGTTAGAAAATGTTCCCGATGTTCCTGCTAGTCTGAAACAATTTTTCCCACTAGTAAAAACCCGACATTGAGAAACATGTCTTAGGCCTAGCGGAGACCACCAGATTCCTGATGTGCGCCAAGTGCCTCAAATTTACATAAAATGATGTGATATAAAGGTTTTTCTGGATTTTGTGAAAAATGTTGTATTACAATGATATTAAGGAGAAAACGGAGCCTTGTGGCATTAAGGGGACAGCCAGAGACAAATAGATCATCCAGGTAAATTGTACCTTTATACAGACTCTGAAAATTACTTAGCAAGAAGTAAAAGATTTGGAAAAGGTCCAAAATTAGAACTTAGCCGACTCTATTACAACCATCAAAGTGGGTCATTGGCAGGCTGATCATACAGCAGGTCCCAAGACTTCCTATAGTGAGTTCAAAAAATTTCATTCATCGAGGTCCTTGAATGAACAATGCTTAGTAAAGTAGACTGAACATCAATAGCTATTACAGAAGAAGAAAGTATTGTGTTCCTTTCAAAGGTAAATGCAGGTGGGAACCCCGTGCCATCTGGCTTGTTTGAGATAGAAAGATGTGGGACAACCTCAACATACCCATGAGAATACAGTCCTTTTTGAAGTAAAGTATCCGAATTCAGGTATAGAACTGCAAATATTTTAGCGATATGGTAGTTATGGCTATAGAGATGAAGTTCTTATTCAAATACTGAACCTTGGATCAGGAATTGGGAATTCTACTTTATCAAATGCATGCCATGGACCAGACTCTCAATCCCAAATGACTACTTGCTTTTTTTTCTATATCTGTAGAAGAGAGGTCCACACACTTTGTAACAGTTTCTTGAACAATAGTCTTAACATACAGAATATTCCCTTGTTGTTTCTCCTCAGTTTCATGAACTTTTCTGCTTTCTGCCACAGACTTCCCATGTGTAATGTCAGCCTCCTTTGGTCAGTAGTCCAGTTCGGTCTAAGGCAGCAGATCACATCACGCTCTGTGCCTACTGCTGCCGGGTCCGGTTTTGTGACCGGAATTAAAACCATCGTATTTTTTTTTAAGAGCCGAGGCAAGTGCTCTCTATCACCCAAAGTGCATGAAAAAGTGCAAGCGTGTCACACTAAAAAACGTACACAAAGGATGCGGTCTACCGCTAAGCCCTTCTCCAACAGGAGAGAGACCCCCCCCTACAAACCTACCCTTCACCTCCGGGCCAAAAGGCACCTGCAACGATCCAGGTTCGATGCCCCTTTTCGACGAAGCTACTAAGGGGCCGAAAATGCTCCTGGCTTCAACCTAGGCGTTAACCAAGTTATCAGCCAAGGAGCTGTATACTGATGGCATCTTGACCGAAGCCAAGACATCGTATACCTCAGTTTTAAGTCCGGTCACAAAACCAGATACAGGGAAAAAATGAGCTGACCGGAGTCACTATCTGACTCGGGTCGACTCATTTAACTGAATGAGATTCAGTATCAGTCCGGCTGGGATAAGGGAGCTTGGTTTTGAAATTTCCCAGCTGGACCCAGCAGCCATGAGGGGAATGCAGCCTCAAACAGCTCATGGTCCACAAAACAAGGTATAAAAATGTCGTGTGTGCTAGCTGTAGCATGGCAGCCCAACACCCAGTCAACACAGCAACCCAGCATATCCTGTGCTTTTTAAAAATATATTAGGTTGGCTAATATAAAGCAATGCATTGCATTGTGCGCATTGTACAGGAGCAGGGAGTCTTTCCTGCCTGGTTATTCCATGACGCATGCTATAGCAGAGAAACAAATCATGCCACCACTAACGTTGGCAACAATTATATCTGTAAGAAGACCTCCCTCACACCACTCAGTGGATGCCATGACACTGTAGCATTCTCTATGATGTAGACAGTGCTCACAGGCAACCAGTTCCTACCCCAGGAAGTCACTAAGTAAAAATGGTCAATATAAACACAAATTTGCCATTAAAGTGATATTACCATCTTCAAAAGTTCATCATGTATGGGGCTTTCGAACATTGTGGAGCACTGAGCTTACAGTGTAATGTACAGATGCCCCATAGAGAATAAGTGGACCACTGGCCACGCATTTGGATGTGCAGATTTTCCTCCCCTGTCCTGATCACTGGGGGTCCCAGCGGTCTCACCACCATCAATTAGCTTATCATTTATTCTATGGAAAGTAGAAAACCTTTGCTGATAGGGATATCTTTTTGAGGCAAAGTAATAACCTCTTGTTTATGTGGTTTACAAATACATTCAAATGTAACCTTTCTTATTTACCCCCAAAAATATTCAATCAGTGATCAGTGGTCTGTTGAATCACGTATTCTTCATCCTGTGGATGGTCGGGTGTGTGTGTGTGTTGCTTACCTAGGGAAGAGATCGCATTAGAATTCACTATAGGAAAAAGGCAAGCCAAAAGAGGTAGTTTGGTACTTTAGCTATTGTTCTGCTGAAAAACCTTGGGTCCTAGCCTATATAGAGATTTTAGTACACATGTACCACCTGCCCAAACATTGTTGTAGACCAAGTTCACACCTTCAAAACAAATGTATTCCCTACTGCCCTACCATATGGCAAAATTCTTCTTGCCTATTGCCCTACCATACAGCAAAGGGTTGGTCTGGCCTCCAAATTCCCCACATCTTAATGTTATCAGTCATTGGTGGGATGTGCTGGAAAAATATGTCATGGAGGCTCCACCCCACAACAGGATTCATAGGATATACTAGTAATGTTTTTGGTGTTTGATGCCACAGGACACCCTTGGAGGTCTTGTGGACTCTACGCCTTGATGGGTCAGAGCTGTTTTGGTAGCATTAGGGAAACTAATATTAGGTTGTTTTAATGTTATGGCTGATCCGTGTAGACATTTACAACATTTTGGAGGGTAGAATGCATCCACCATGTCAACTTAATACCAACTGTTCTACAAATTAGGCAAATTGTATGCAATGCCTATATGACCTCATATGTCAGTATAGACAGCTCTATCAATTGCAGTAGTGTAATCTGTCACAGTACACCACTTAGCAGGTAGTATTTACTGAAAATGTCACACTTGCTATGATCCAGCTGTTTTCCAATAAAGACTGTGTAATGGAGGCATTGTTCATCAAATCCGTATTCTTCAAGTTACACCAAAAGGTATTTGTCATAGAGAGAAGCAATATTCAGAGCACTTGCTATGTGGTGGAAAGAACAGATTAACCCCTAATTCCTAGGTGCCTATATTTCAGTAACATCTCTATTTTCTGATTATTTACTGTTCAGTTTTGATCTCCTATAGAAAAATAAAACATTTCTGTAAATACATGCGGTAAACAATTACATGGGCGCAGTATAAGTACCACGAAAAGACTCTGTAACCCACTCAATTTCCCCTAAGCACAAGGGAGTCTAGTCTGGGATATATTCATTTTATTACTTATCCGGCGCTCATTTTGTTTCTTAACTGGTCCCAGGGCACAGATGTGAAAAAGGAAACTAGATGGACTAGTGGGTGTCAGCCTCAATTTCATCAACAACATGAGGCAGAAAATCAAAGCCGTGTTAGCAGAGACTCATCAGTCAACAGAAGTGGTCGGATCTTTCAGCGAATAGGCTCCAGCCACTGCATCAAAAGTTCCCGGGTGACGCTGTCAGTATTTCCCAAAACCATCAAAATAAAATAAGCGACTGTGTTCTGTATCCAGTGTATAATGTGTATCCAGCTATCCACTTCTTATAGATAATGTATTCTATATTCAGCTGTGATTACTATGCAAAACACATTGGCTTATATAATGCATTGTTTCCACTTCCTCATTAATATTGTACACCTGGTATAATATAGGGGCCGCACAACACAATGAGAGCCAAAGACAACTTTCCTTGGCTAAATTGCCATTAATAACATTGACAGAGATACATGCAATCCTCACAACTTTCTTGAATTTAAAATTCAGGTTAATAACAGTGTTAACATTTGTTATTTTGCCAACTGCAAGCGATTGTATGTTATAGAGTAGATGTCCCTACAGATCAAGTAATCTTCTCTATAGTCATGGCATTCAGATGTGTCCTTCTTTGCCTTCCCCTTTGTCTGAACAGAGATGAGCTATGTGAGATGAAAGAAAGATATGATTTTTCAATACTTGTTTGAGCAACATGAATTGAACCCGTTCACCCACACTAAACCCAATACACCAGGTTATAGTGCGGGTGAACAGGAGACCAATGTGGGGTCTCTGACTAATATTTATACCTGCAGTCCAGGCCCTGCCCCACTGAAGATCCTCTTTGTTCTGCGATGAATTGTGCACTGGAGGCGGGCCACGGGTTGAATTTGAATATTCATGGTCGCTGGTCACGTGAGCGTTCCGTAGGCACAAGTGCTCACATGACCAGTGTGATCATGAATATTTAAATTCTGTTCACCCGCGCTATAACCTGGAGTATTGGCTTTAGTGTGGTTGAACAGGTGACCGTTAAAGAAGTACTCCAGGATGTATTCAGTATTCAGCAATATTCCCATTCTTTCCGTTATAAACAAATACATTTCTACTTACCTTCCACTGCTCCCCTGAGGCCTCCTTGTCCCGCTGTGGTCCCCGGTGTGCTTCTCTTCCTGGTATCTCATGGTCAGTATGCTTTGGCTCAGCAAATCACTGGAAGCAATGCTTCCATTCTGCCCGAGCTGCAACTACACACATATCAAAATGTAAAGGAGTACTCCGGCCCTAAGACATCTTATCCCCTATCCAAAGGACAGGGGATAAGATGTGTGATCACAGGGGGTCCCACCGCTGGGGACCCCCGCAATCTTTCATGCAGCACCCACCTGTGTGTGCTCCACACAGTGCTGGAGGCTCCGAGTTTGAAGCCCCATGACTCCGCCCCGGTGACATCATGGCTCCGCCCCATGTGATGTCACAATACTCTGGCTCCGTGGTCGTGAGGCTTCAGACTCAGAGCCTCCAGTGCTGCGTGGAACAAGTGGGTGCTGCATGAGAGATTGCGGGGGTCTCCAGCGGCGGGACCCCTGTGATCAGACATCTTATCCCCTATCCTTTGTATAGGGGATAAGATGTCTTAGGGCCGGAGTACCCCTTTAACTTACCTTCCACTGCTCCCTCAGTGCGACAATATCTGTCTTCCGTTTTTTTGCCCTGGTCTTCCCACATTTCACTTCCCAGCTCGGCGCTTGCTCCGACTTACTGCAGAAGACAGGCTCTATAGACTTTATGCTTTAATAATGGCATATCTACATTGCTGTACTTAGTAATGGAGGTGCAGGGTACTGCAGCGTTATCCTATTACTTGAATGAGACAAAGTTGCAGTACCTTGCACCACTGCTACTATAAAAGTATGGGGATGTCATGAGTGCTACAAAAAGCTGAGCATTGGACATTCTGGTAGGTGGAATCCCTCCGGTCTAATATTGATGATCTTACATAGTAATACTCTGAATCTGAGGGGCATTTGACACTTTTTGCGAACCCTACAGTGAAACGTGTAGCAGTCAACCTCACTAATATGCTATGGGCCCTGGGGAACGGCCCTATTGACTACAGCAGTTTACTATCATTCTGTGGAAAAATGTATGTTCTGTATCGGATTTCCTCTAACTAGTCCAGGTTCCCCCACACTCCATAAACATACTTATAATAGGAACAAACCATAGAAAACAGTCCTCGGCACCGCTGTAGCAACACTATATAGAGCCCACTGAAGTTTGCGACAGCTGCGTATCCTTTAATCATTTAATGGTATATGCGGTGCTCACGTCCAGAAAACGAGTCAGAATAGCCATACACCAAACATGAGAAGATGAACGAAGCACTCACCGGTCACTTGAGCATGTATCAAGTAAATAACTTTTGCTTAGAAATCTTCAGTCTTCCAGTACTTATCAGCTGCTGTATACTGCAGAGAAAGTTATGTAGTCCATGTAAGGAACTGTCCAGACGAGGGACAAATCCCCATAGAATTTCCTGCTCTAGACAGTTCCTGACACGGACAGAGGTGTTAGCAGAGTGCAGTGTGGTCAGACTGAAAAGAACTGCACAACTTCCTCTGTAGTATACAGCAGCTGATAAGTACTGGAAGGATAAGATATTTAAATAGAAGTAATTTACAAATCTGTTTAACTTTCTTGCTCCAATTGATTTGAAAACATCAATTTTACACCGGAGTACCCTTTTAACTAGAAGATTAAAGGAAAACTGTCACATGTTTTGTCCCGCACTATCCATAGATACCTGTGGATAATGCGGGAGATGCTGAACAATTTGAGTCCTACCTTGCCCGGATCCGCTGCGCCGTTTGCCCGTTACAGGTCTTTTTCTGTGTATTAGAATTAGCACTTAACTGGCAAAGGCGGGGTTACTGCCTTCAACTGCCACTGTGTTGTAACCGCCGCCCAGCCCGCAGCATCGCCCGGCTAATGAATATTCATATATTGCCTTATTATGTTGTCTCATATCGGCCGAGTCCCAGACGCTACTGCGCATGTGCAGGATTTCTCACTACACCCGGAAGCGGTCTTCAGCGCTGCTTCATTCGTCCGGAGCAGTGCTGAAATAAAGGTGTAGGCAGTTTGAGACTCGGCCGATATGAGACAACATAGTAAGGCAATATATGAATATTCATTAGCCGGGCGGTGCTGCGGGCAGGGCGGCGGTTACAACACCATGGCAGTTGAAGACAGTAACCCCGATTTTGCCAGATAAGTGCTAATTTTAATACACAGAAAAAGACCTGTAACGGGCAAACGGCGCAGCGGATCCGGGCAAGGTAGGACTCTAATTGTTCAGCGTCTCCCGCACTATCCACAGGTACCTATGGATAGTGCGGGACAAAACATGCAACAGTTTTCCTTTAAATATTTAAATCGAAGGCTAGGATGAGAATTATGAATGTCAATCTACTACTGTAAATGTGTTCACAATCCTAACAATTTATCCTGTTATTACAAAGTTGCGTCATACATTACCATATGCCCTTGTATTTCCACGTAGACCTCTTATGAGGTGCAGTTGTCTTTTCTCTATTACCATGTGGAACACTGAATATCCCTCGATATTCATACTACAAGAAGCGCTTCTGAATCTGTACAGTTAGATATCACTTCCATCAAGCAGCCAATAAAACATCCGTCTCGGTGTCAATGACAGATTACTGCCGCAATGAATCCTGTCACTCCAAGGAGTGGGACACATGTTCGCCGTTGCTGTTTAATAACCTGTTTATTCACACAATGCCCTTAACAGCGACAATGAGTTGATTGTAGATTAAACCTCTTTCTCTTGAGCATTTACTCCGGGACTGATGTTTTATTGGCAATCTTCTAAATTGCCTTGGTGGCCTGGTGTAAGCGATGGAAGGCAGTGTTAAAGGGGAAAGTACGTTTAAGCTAAACAGGCCAGGGGAGCCATTATGTGCATGTGCTAACCTCCAATGAGATAAGAAAGGGTTACCTGGTATTTAAAGGATTGTTTTCTTTATTGCTTCTGCTGCCTGCTCTGATCTCCTGACCAGCCTTCCAATTAAAAGAACTCTGCTTGTCCCAAACTTTGCCTGTACACCTTATTGACTTTACTCTGTCGTCCTTAACCTCAGCTTCTCTGTCTACATTACCAAAGTTGAGCAAATTGACAGTAAATTGGTTCATAATGAACCTTGTGGCTCCGCCATTAATTACTTTAGTCTGCATGAATAAGTTCAGCTTTCCAAGTGCTCCTGTTGCCCTAAAAAAGGTCCAGAATGACAATCTTAGGTCTCCTATGGCTGTACTCACCTTTTCAAGGCAACCAAAGCTGAACTTATTCATGCAGACTAAATTAAACAACGGCCGAGTCACAAGGTTTGTAACAAACCAATTTACTGTAAGACCACTCCTTTGGTACTGCACTTGGATTCATCAACTGACAAACTACTCTACGGGTAGGAACTGGAGATTTCCTGTGGTAAAGTCCGTGGGGGAGATTTATCAAAACCTGTGCAGAGGCAAAGTTGCCCAGTTGGCCATAGCAACCAATCAGCTTACTTCTGACATTCTTAACAAGGCCTCTGAAAAATGAAAGAAGCAATCTGAATGGTTGCTATGGGAAACTGGGCAACCTAGCCTCTGCAAAGGTTTTGATAAATCTCCCCCCATATCCCTGTATGGGGTTAAAAGGGTAGAACTGGGGGATTCCTTCAGTTCTGCTCCTCAGATGATCCCTACATTAAATTTGTAACAACCCAGAAGACCATCGCCAAACAGGTAGGCCTTGTGTCCATAAACCCTGACCATCAGCTTCTGTTCCTATGATTCACCTTGTTGACACCTTTTTCAAGAGAATATATTACTTTCTCACAATCTACATCCCTTCCATATCTCAGAATAGTATTTATAAAATGCAACAATAGTGTTTATCAGTTCAAAAACCCTGTACTGAAAGCATACTAGAGATGCAAAATAATTCTTTCATCTGCAAGTGCCGGGACCTAACATGTATTATTCTTGCAGTGATCCTACATAGTATGGCCTTAATGTAGAAACAGTGTTTTTAATTCATTAACAACCATTGAAATTCTTAATCCTGCAATAATGTACTCTAATGGCACTTCAGATCTCTCACAGGTTCAATAAAGAATAACAACTCTTCCACTTAGATGAACTAACATCTAATGACTCCAAATCCAATGATTCTATAAGATATATACTTTGCAGCTGTCTATTTTAGACCAACGGCGTTGCTCCTTTGTCATGGCTGCCAGTCCTGCAGACAGGCTGGTTAGCTTATCAGGCAGCACGGACGTTGTGCCAATCATGCCTGGTGCTGGCATCCCGTGCTACCCGACAGCACCAGATGTAAGCAGGCAGCTGCTGGCCAGTTTCCTGTGATAAGTAGATGTAGATGAAGGTAGATGTGTCTTGAGCCCCTTTTAGGCACCATAGCTCCAGTGGGACTGCTACCTCTGCACCCCATATAATTACGCCCCTGCCATCAAGGCTGCAGACCTGTTGAGGAGTGTTGTACAGTGTTCTGTAAATGTGTAACATCCCAATGAATCGACCCAGACCTTCTAATTTATTATCATCCACCCCAGCGAATAGTTCACTACCTCGGTGCCACATACCAATCTGAAGGAGTTGGCATCTTGCATGAAAGAACCAATGCAACTGAAAATCACCTTGTTACTCCTGCAGAGACTGGAGCTACCCATCTGAAGGGGCTATGCTACATTGGTGGTTCTCTGGATCACCGTTTGAAGACATGCCCCAAACGGGGAAAACTCCAGTCCCTAAAAGATTTTGGGGAAGGTCATCTAGGCAAACAGGAATTTTCCAAAGTATCTAAGAAAGTTTTATTACGAATAACTGTTTCCTTTCATGATAGGTCCATTTGAGGATCTGTATTTGTGGACTTCAGTTCCTCGGCAAATTTAATTGAATTACATTTTGTTAATTTTTTTTTGCTTTGATTTTGTGGTGATCTATAGGCCAAGGTCTAAGAACATTAACACAGACTCAAAGCTTTTGTGCCACTCATTCCTCTGACACAGTGCCTGAATCTATTCTACCTTACAGAATCATAGGGGGAGATTTATCAAAACTTGTGCAAAGGAAAAGTTGCCCATAGCAACCAATCAGAACGCTTCTTTCATTTTGCAGAGGCGTTGTTAAAAATGAAAGAAGCGATCTGATTGGTTGCTATGGGCAACTGGGCAACTTTTCCTCTGCACAGGTTTTGATAAATCTCCCCAATAGTCTCTACCATCACTGCAGATACAGCTGCCAAAATCCCATCTAGCAGTAAACCCCCAGCCCCACCCCAAAGATCACCCGGGAAAGGATGACATGAAAAAAACTGGTCTCCCGTGACTGCATGTAAGGTTTGTGCCTTCTCTAAAAAATTCCCTGAACCGAACCTGCAAGGAACTCCATCTGCTATCTATACCCACGTGGCTGTGGTCCTAGATTTCCTAGGACTTTATTACAGATTTACCACCTTCTAAGGGAAAGACAGTTATTTGGGTGTTATCAAAACCTGTGCAGAGGCAAAGTTGCCCAGTTGCCCATAGCAACCAATCAGATTGCTTCTTTCATTTTCACAGTCCTTGTTAAGAATGTAAGAAGCGAGCTGATTGGTTGCTATGGGCAACTGGACAACTTTGACTCTGCACAAGTTTTGATGAATTGCCAAGGAGCTCTCTGAATTGTTTATCCTTCATATTGTCAAACTTGATGGGATACATGAAATAGTCATATCCGTTCATGCTATTTGCATGGTATAATTTGTGTCTTGTTACTGGAAAGCCTTTTTTTTTTCCTTTCGCTTCAGCATTCCTGGGTTTGTATATTGTTTCTGATGTCTTTATATATATATATTTTTTTGGCATTCCTTCAAAAATGTATTTCCTGTTTCAATTAACATCCATGATCCAAGTGAAAACAGAATTTTGGAAATGTTTACAAATTTATTAAAAATAAATTACTACAATTTTGCAAGGACACAACATTTTCAGACCCTTTGCTATAACACTTGAAATGTATATCTGGGGGGCCTCCCATTTATCTTGATCATGTTGGAGATGTCATTTCTTACATCTTAAACAGAGTAAATTCATATTAGAGCAAAAAACAAGCCATGAGGTGTAAAGAACTGCCTGTAGAGCTCAGAGACCAGATTATGTGAAGATACAGATTTGTAGAAGGGGACAAAAATGACCCTCTGCCCTGAAAGTTCCCAAGATCACAATGGCCTCCATCATTCTTAAATGTAAGATGTTTGGAACAATCAGGACTCTTTCTACACGTGGCCACGGCAAAAAACTAAGTCATTGGGAAAAAAATTGCCTTGCTAAGGGAGGTGACCAAGAACCCAATGGTCACTAGTGTGTTACCACTTTCTTATCTGATCAAATCCTAATACCCAGCAAAAGTTTCCCACCAAAGGGGCAACTCACGTGCAAAATTTGATTAGGATTGGAAAAATATTTTCTGCCTCCACTACAAGCTTCATGTTTTACATGGAAAGTGTTTCTTATGCACCTCTTTGCCATGTGTAGATGGCTGCATTTCAGGCTCTTCCCAAACCCTACCCGAATGACCGACCATATGAAGAGCTTGTGTCACCTAATCTGAGTCGTCTTCAGAAGAAAGATGGTAACAAATTGACCTTTGACGATGGCATACCTTTTCAGCACATACACTTGTATACACCTCTGTTACAAGTTTCACAGTGCTCTCCAGAGCCACCATATAACATGGGTATTTAGTGAAAGACCACCTTGGCAGTGTGTTAGCAGGCGGGAATGATTGTCTATTAGTTGCTTGTTTCAAACACAGGAGGGACTGTGGTGTTGACATCTGGCTTATCCCAGGTAATTGTTTAGGTATAATCTTAACCCATCCAGGACACATGGCATACAGGTACACCCTGGTGTCCTGGGACTTAAGGACCCAGGGCGTACCTGTACACCCTGGACATTTCCTTCACCGCCGGTAACTGGCTGGTGAACAGAATGGGATGCCTGCTGAAATCATTCAGCAGGCACCCTGTGCAAACCCCTGGAGGGGGGCTTGAGACACTCCAATGCCGGCAATCACCGCAAATCGCCGGTCTGAATTGAATTTGCTGCGATTTCGGGTCAATCAGGTCCCCAGTGACCCGGAGAAAAAGTGTGATAGGTGCTGTCCGAGACACCCTTTACCAGCAAGAGTGATGATGTCTCCTCATGATTGTCCTAATTCGACGGCCGTTGCCAGCCAGTGAATCAGGGCTCCTGCTGGGGGTATCACTAACGGTACCCACTCCACCCCTATTCTGGAGGGCGAGAACGGGTGCCAGGAGTGATCCCCGGCATCTGTAGTGGGTTCGGGCCCCAGGCGAAGCGGTGATGAGCAGGATCCACCGCAGCAGCAGGAGGTAAGGCTGTGCCTCCTGCTGTTGCTTAGCAACAACTCCCAGCCTGCACAAAAGGGCATGCTGGGAGTTGTTGTTATGCAACAGCAGGAGGCACAACTACAACTGCCAGCATGCCCTTTGGCTGTCTGTGCATGCTGGGAGTTGCAGTTTTGTAATGGCTGGAGGCACATTTTTTCCAAGGGCATGCTGGGAGTTGTAGTAGTGCCAAAACTACAACTCCCAGCATGCCCTTTGGCTGTCCATGCATGCTGGGAGATGTAGTTTTGCAACAGCTGAAGGTTTCACCCCCCCCCCCCCCCCCGACCCCCTCATGTGAATGTACAGGGTACATTCACACGGGTGGGGGTTTGCAGTGAGTTTTCTGCTGCAAGTTTGAGATGCAGCAAATTTTCCGTTGCAGCTCAAACTCCCAGCGGGAAACTCACTGTGAACCCCACCCATGTTAATGTACCCTATAAACACTACCCCTACACTACACAAAATAAAAATGAAAAAAATACATATACCCACACCCTTACACAGTTACACCTCCCCCCCCATAAAAATTTAAACCGTCTTGTACGGTACTGTTTCCAAAACGGAGCCTCCAGCTGTTGCAAAACAACAACTCCCAGTATTGCCGAACAGCCATTGACTGTCAAGGCATGCCGGGAGTATTGCAACAGCTGGAGACACATTGTAGGGTATTTTTGGTGGAGAAGGCAAGCACAATGCTTGCATTCGGGTCCGTCCCTATGCAAATCCCTATTTTCGGCCTCAAATGTGCATGGCTCACTTCGGAGCCCTATTTCAAGGCAACAGTTTAAGGCCACATATGGGGTATTTCTGTGTTCGGGAGAAATTGCGTTACAAATTATGGGTGTTTTTTTCTCTTTTTACCCCTTATGAAAAGGTAAAGTTGGGGTCTACACCAGCATGTTAGTGTAAAAAAATTATTTTTTACAATAACAGGCTGGTGTTGCCCATACTTTTCATTTTTGCAAGAGGTAAAAGGAAAAAAGTAGTAACACAATTTCTTCTGAGTACGGAAATACCCCATATGTGGACATAAAATGTTCTGCGGGCGCACAACAGGGCTCAGGAGAGAGAGAGAGAGAGAGAGAGAGAGAGAGAGAGAGAGAGAGAGCGTTATTGTACATGCTGGTTTTTCCCCAAATTTTACATTTTTACAAGGGGTAATTGGAGAAAATTTGTAACACCATTTCTTGTATGGAAATACCCCATATGTGGATGTAAAGTGCCCTGCGGGCGCACTACAATGTTCAGAAGAGGAGGAGCCCCATTGAGCTTTTGGAGAGAGAATTTGTTTGGAATGGCAGTCGGGGGCCATGTGCGTTTACAAAGTCCCCATGGTGCCAGAACAATGGACACCCCCACATGTGACCCCATTTTGGAAACTACACCCCTCACAGAATTTAATAAGGGGTGCAGTGAGCATTTACACCCCACTGGTGTTTGACAGATCTTTGGAACAGTGGGCTGTGCAGATGAAAAATAAAAAAATTTCATTTTCATGGACCACTGTTCCAAAAATCTGTCAGACACCAGTGGGGCGTAAATGCTCACTGCACCCCTTATTACATTCCGTGAGGGGTGTCATTTCCAAAATGGGTCACATGTGGGTATTTATTTTTTTGCTTTTATGTGAGAACCGCTGTAAAATCAGCCACCCCTGTGCAAATCACCAATTTAGGCCTCAAATGTACATGTTGCGCTCTCACTCCTGAGCCATGTTGTGTGCAGAGCATTTAAGTCCACATTTGGGGTATTTCCGTACTCAGAAATTGCGTTACAAATTTTGGGAGTCTTTTTTCCTTTTACCTCTTGTGAAAATGAAAAATATGGGGGCAACACCAGGCTGTTAAAAATATATTTTTTTACACTAACAGGCTGGTGTAGACCCCAATTTATCCTTTTCATATGAGGTAAAAAGAGAAAAAGTCCCCCAGAATTTGTAACGCAATTGCTCCCGAGCACGGAAATACCCCAAATGTGGCCCTAAACTGTCTCCTTGAAATACGACAGGGCGATCCTGAACAGCACCCTGAGCCAACCAGCAATGTTTTACCTTCACTTTAGAAGCAGCGTTCAACTTTGAACGCCACGTCTAAAGGGTTAATAGCGCGCGGCACCGCGATCAGTGCCGCGCAATATTAGCCACGGGTCCCGGCCGTTGTTAGAGGCTGGGCCCGACCATTTTGTGGCCCCGCGTTATAGAACGGGAGCGGACTCAGGACATACAGGTACGCCCTGAGTCCTTAGTGAGTTAATACACTTTTATGGGAGTCCACGCTCCCATTCACACTACTGCAGAATTTCTGCTTGGATTCTGCAGCAATTCAGCACAAAATCCTCAAAAGTGGAAGCGGAATTGGGGAGGATGAGTGGAACTTCTACTGTGTGAATAGGGCCTTACAATTGCCTCCGCTACCAAAAATATTATACGCCAGTGATTCCTAAAAAGGGTGCCTCCAGCTGCCTGCAAGCTCCATTTTGGAAACAATGAGACATTTTTCATTTCTATGGGGGGGGGGGGGGTACAGTGAAAGGGTGTGTGCATGTAGTGTATTACCCTTTATTTTGTGTAGCCGTTTGCTGTTCGTGCATACTGGGAGTTGTAGTTTTGCTAGATTTAGAGGGATACAGTTTAGAGACCAATGTATAGCTGTCTCCAAACTGTGGCCCTCCAGATGTTGCTAGGCAACAACTTACCAGCAGCATCGTGAGAGGAGGATCGCCGCCCGCCACACCAAGGAGAGGATCGCCACCGTTAAGGGACCTCTGTCGCCGCTCACAGGACAGCTCCCCCCACTCTACCCGAACTACCGTGGGTGAACCGAACTTTAACCCCCCCGATCTGCTATTGGTCAGTGGCTTCTGATCAACCAATAGCAGGGATAAGAGGGGTGGCACCCCTGCCACCTCACTCCTATCCCTTCAGGAGAATTGTGGCTGTCTTGGAGAGCCCCAATCCTCCTTATTTTCCGGGTCAACGGAGACCTGTATGACCTGGAATCGCCGCAATTGCAGACATGGGAGGGTCTCAGGACCCCCCCAGGCGTTTGCACAGGATGCCTGCTGAATGATTTTAGCAGGCATCCCGGTCCGGTCCCCGCCCGCAACCGAAATTCCCATGGAGAAAATAGTATGCCATGTGTTTTTTTTTTTATTTTATTTTTTTGCTGTTCTGGCACCATAGGGGCTTCCTAAATGTGACATGCCCCCCAAAAACCATTTCAGCTAAATTTGCTTTCAAAAAGCCAAATGTGGTTCCTTCTCTTCTGAGCATTGTAGTGCGCCCACTGTGCACTTGACGTCCACACATGGGGTAATTTCGTACTCAGAAGAAATGGGGTTACACATTTTGGGGGGCATTTCTCCTATTACCTCTTGTAAAAATTGTAAATTTTGGAAAAAAAACAGCATTTTTGTGAGAATTTTTTATTTTATTTCCTACACATCCAACTTTAACGAAAAGTCATCAAACACCTAAGGCTCTCTGTACCCCTTGTTATATTCCTTGAAGGGTATAGTTTAGCATGCTATGTGGGTATTTTTATTTTTATTTGTTTGCTGTTCTGGCACCAAAGGGGCTTCCTAAATGAGACATGCCCCCAAAAAACCATTTCAGCAAAATTCACTCTCCAAAATCCCATTGTCACTCCTACCCTTCTGAGCCCTCTACTGCACCCGCAGAGCACTTTACATACACATGAGGTATTTCCTTACTCGAGAGAAACCCTTGTAAAAATTCAAAAAATGGGTCTACAAGAACATGTGTAAAAAAGGAAGATTTTGAATTTTCTGCTTCACTTTGCTGCTATTCCTGTGAAACACCTAAAGGGTTAACAAACTTTCTGAATATCATTTTGAATATTTTGAGGGGTGCAGTTTTTATAATGGGGTAATTTATAGGGTATTTCTAATATTAAGGCCCCTCAAACCCACTTCACACTGAACTGGTCCCTGAAAAATGCAGATTTTGAAAATTCCGTGGAAAATTGCTGCTAAATTTTTAAAGGGGTTGTGTGCTGCCCTGCAGTTCGGAGCTCTTCATTACTCCGAACGCTGTGTGCAGGCTTCCGTGTTCGCGGCCGCCGGGCGTGACGTCACGCCCTGCCTCTTCGTGACGTCACGCCCGCCCCCTCGTGACGTCACGCCCGCCCCCTCGTGACCTCTAGCCCACCCCCTCTACCAAAGTCTATGGGAAGGGGGCGTGACAGCGGCTGCGCCCCCTTCCCATAGACTTTCGTTGAGGGGGCGGGCGAGACGTCACGAGGGGGCGGGCGAGACGTCACGAAGGGGCCGGGCGTGACGTCACACTCGGCGGCCGCGAGCACAGAAGCCCGCACACAGCATTCGGAGTAATGAACTTCCGGACGCTGTGAGCGGAGCTCCGAAAGTCAGGGCAGTGCACAACCCCTTTAAGCCCTCTGATGTCTTTAAAATTTAAAAACATGTAAACTTTATGATGTAAACCTAAAATAGACATATTGTATATGTGAATTAATTGATTTGGTATGTCTATTTTCCATACAAGCAGAGAGCTTCAAAGTTAAAAAAATACAAAATTTTCGACAAAAATGTACCACTATGTTAAAGTAGAATATGTCACGAAAAAACAATCTTGCATCCCAGATTTTGCAGTGTGAAGGCTGGTTTCACAGGACCAAAATGCAGAATTCCCTTGCAGATCTGCCGAACCAAACTTAGATCACCATAGGGTTCTAGAAAAGTCAGAATGGACATTTCAGTTGTGTCAAACCAGTGGTCAGTATATTGAGACCCTTCATCCATGTAAAGAAAATCTAAATACAAGAATTAATGACAATACAGCCTAGAGGATAAGTTTTATTGTCCTAATATAAATGTAATTCAAGTAGGATCAAATAAAAGGTTGTAGAAATGTCTAGGAACACTGTAAGTGTAGTACCAGGAAAGCAATGTAAAGCGCAGCCATCATTGAAGCCATGTCAAGGGAGCCCTTTCTATAGCATACATGTTCTTCTTGTGCAGCCATGGTAACAAGAATAAAAACGTTCATTGTTTGCATTGCTGACTTGCATTCAGTTCTAGTTGTAAGACCAATTTAATAAGGAATGTTGGTAACAATGGGCCGCTGCCTATAGAAAAAGAAAAGATACAAAGTGCTCCAGAGGAAAGATGCCAAATGGAGCAGGACTTCTGTAGAGGGCTTTCAAACCATGGAAGAGAATTTGCATCTGGAATAGCTAGTGCAAAGAGTGGCACGTATTGTTACTTATAATAAAGTGGTGCAATAGAACAGAACCAGCCTAATACAGAAGATTATTTCAGTTCAGATTCTTTGTGCATCTTGGAGCCTGTAACAGTGGTGGTAGACCTGCCTTTTATATGCCCCCCCCCCCCCCCCCACATACTCTGTTATACTTGTAACAGTAGTGGATGTCTCCCAACAACGTACTGCTCCTTCCAGCATAGATTCCCACTAGGCTACCTGCCAGCTCTTTACTGTGTATTCTTCCCTCCGACTTTGTGCCTTTCCAAAAGGGTCGTTTATGGTGCCACCCTCTTAATTCACCAATGCATGTGTGGTGTCCCGTTACCATATTGAATACCGTACCTAGTGTAGAGGTCCCCAAAGTCAGAGTAACTACGTTCAGGTAGGGTTCCTCAGGTGGGACAGCCCCTATTTGCCTCTCCTAAAGTATTCAATTAATAATTCTATGTTCTTTATTAATGTATAGTACTTACCTTGTTCAGTGTTACAGGACCTTCGGTCATGTGACCATGCTAGTAACCTCTATGGTATGTTGTAGGACCTTAGGAGGTCCTTGGGTCACGTGTTACCCACAAATCTCTGTAATGGTGATTGACATCAGTATGGACCAATTAGCATTAGTCCAGCCCCTGCCCATATAAGGGAGCTGCTCTCTTGGATGCCGGACTAACAGGACGGTGCTACGCAACTTTCAATGACACGCTAGGCCTCAAAACCTCCGACCAAAACCGTGAGTTCAAATATAAATCCCCACTAATGCTAGCGTGACTACTGGACCGCAACTAACCCCTAAATCCAGTGGAGAAATGCATAGTACTAAAAAAAACTCAATGCTAAAGTCCCAACCTTTGTCAATCTCCAAGGAAAAGCTGTTGTTATACTCAGAGACTGTTGTATTATTGAAGCTTGCAGAAAATCTTCAGTAAAAGTTAATGCTGTTTCAGAAACTCTCCGGTTGTGGACAATCTATTCTTCTTATCTACCTCCCTATCGCTCTTGGAAAGGGTGGCAGTAGGAAAAGCGTTATTATTGAGGAACCCTCAACCTGGCATCACGAATAGCAAGGGTTAACAAGCACCCTTTAATTGCCACACAGCTAGACTCCCCATACCCTACACCCCTCAGGCTATCATTCATGTACTCTGATATCCATCTTTGACCAGTCATCTTTCAAAGTCACTTCCTTCTTTGCCGTGGCAGATCATTAATATGGTTCCTAGTGTCCTTGTGTATTGTATCTGTACTGGTAGCACCTGGTTTGAAGAAGCCTCCATTACCCGCATCAGGACTACACTTGGAAGGCAACCAAGGGGTTGCCTGTTACAGAGCTTATGGTTGTACTTGGGGTTATATAGACACAGAACATAGTTGATAAGGTTCAAAGCACACAAGTTTATCATGTTTAGCCTATAATCCTTACAGAGCAAAAAATAAATAAAAAAATAAAAAGTAACATAAACTTGTAGTATGCATCCTGTTGACTATTTCTGCAAATACATTAATTTACTAAATTTGTCTCCTACTCCTGATAATCCTGCTCCTTTCCCTTTCTTCTTGACAGCTTGTTACCTAGGCTACTGACCTCCACACAATTCTAGAAAAGGTGGTCAGGCTGATGTTTGTGTGTGTATATGAAGAATGGAGGAGGACAGATGTGGAAAGACAGAAATCCAGGCAGGGGTTTCCTTTCCATCCAGCAAAAAATCCGCCTTTGGTAGGTAGCGCATCACCGGTGTGAGGACACGGGAGTCAATTGGACAGTTTTGGTACTCTTTATTGGAATTCAAAAAAAGTATAATACAGGTGCAGGCAAAGCGTTTCGGAGGGGCTCCCTCCTTCGTCAGGTCTTAGTTCGGAATTTTTACTGGTAGGAAAGGAAACCCCTGCCGGGATTTCCACCTTTCCCCACATCTGTCCTCCTGCATTCTACACCGTCCCTGACGGGACCGACTGCTCCTGACACACCAAATCGGAGACCTGCTAAATACGCTTATCAGTGTTGTGCCTATGATAGTGCAACCTGCAATGGTGAGCAGGTCCATTACTATTTTTGATACCCTTCCTCTCTATCTCTGATAATTGGCACTATATAGCGCCATATCTATCTCTCTTTTTTCTGCAATCTCCAATTATATGAAGAGTGGGGTAGTGGTCTGAAACCTAGACAACGAACTAGCTTTAAACAATGAAAGAAAAGTAGCTAGAACATCAGTAGAAGAAGGGACATTTGCTTAAGGAATGGAATGTATGTACAGAAATATTTAACTTGACGTGCCCTACAAGTTTAATTATGCTAGTTCAGATGAGAATACCCCTTTAAGGCAGATTCAAATTGCCCATCATTCCATGAAATCTGGTACCCATAACTTTTATTAGGGCACTTCTACTATTCAGATCTTCCTAGCTGTTATCTTTATGTGATTATGTCCTATATCTGATTAATACCAAGTTGTCAAAGGTTGAGACGACTGAAACATCTGTGAATTGGTATATTTTCTGTGGGTCAAATGACCTCTGTGAACACTGGATTGATTTGATTTCCACGCCTTCTGAGATTAATACATTATGCAGATCCCGGGATACTTAGGTAGTATATTATTTACTAATAAATGAATTGAAATGAATTGGAGTGCTGTTGATTTCTACTTACTTGATATTAAGCTTGACATAGCACCTGCACTGATCACTGAAGTGCAGAGTGAGTACTAGAATTTGCTATGCGCCAGTCCAGGGGAACAGACCCTGTTATTATAAAATCCTTTTGCAATAAGGGTCTGTCTATCACAATACCTAATCCCCTCAGGACTTTAGGGGTATGTGTCATCCAGATCCTATGATTTTTTTGAAGCAGAGCTGCTTTTTTGCTGGATTAAGCTGATGACATTTAATGAAGATTTGCATTATCCCTAATCATGTAATCTGTCATAAAAATTTCCTATGTAAATACACTAGAGATGAAGGTATTTCATAGATTGGCCCTTAACTTAAAGTGTACCTGTCATTAGCAAAAACTTTTTAAATAATGTAAATAATATCATTATATGTATATTCGTAATGGTTAAAAAAAGTTAAAACATTTTATAAAAAATTGTGTTCCTGCAGCTATTGCATGTGTGTCTTTGTTAGGAGACAACATATAGGAAGTGTGTGCAAGACAAGCAGGGCCCTGTGCAGGTTTCTGGGTTGTTAACCATCCTGCTGTGTAAGACGGGAGCTTGTCACAGAGCCTCACTGCACAGAGCCCTGCTTGTCCTCAGTGTACAGAGCCCTGCTTGTCCTCAGTGTACAGAGCCCTGCCTTTCATCAGTGTAATGAGCCTTGCTTGTCCTCAGTATACAGAGCCCTGCTTGTCCTTAGTGTACAGAGCCCTGCTTGTCCTCAGTGTACAGAGCCCCACTTGTCCTCAGTGCCACAGCCCCACTTGTCATCATTGCACAGAGCCCTACTTGTCCTCAGTGTACAAAGCCCTGCTTGTCCTCACTGCACAGAGCCCTGCTTGTCCTCAGTGTACAGAGCCCTTCTTGTCCTCAGTATACAGAGCCCTGCTTGTCGTCACTGCACAGTGCCCTGCTTGTCCTCAGTGTACAGAGCCCTGCTTGTCTTCAGTGTACAGAGCCGTGCTTTTCCTCAGTGTACAGAGCCTTGCTTGTCCTCAGTGTACAGAGCCCTGCTTATCCTCAGTGTACAGAGCCCTGCTTGTCCTCAGCGTAAAGAGCCATGCTTTATCCTCAGCGTACAGAACCCCGCTTGTCCTCAGTGTACAGAGCCCTGCTTGTCTTCAATGAACAGAGCCCTGCTTTTCCTCAGTGTACAGAGCCCTGCTTGTCCTCAGCATACCAAACCCTGCTTGTCCTCAGTGTACAGAGCCCTGCTTGTCTTAAGTGTACAGATCCCTGCTTTTCCTCAGTGTACAGAGCCCTGCTTGTCCTCAGTGTACAGAGCCCTGCTTGTCCTCAGTGTACAGAGCCCTGCTTGTCTTCAGTGTACAGAGCCCTGCTTGTCCTCAGTGTACAGAGCGCTGCTTGTCCTCAGCATACAGAACCCTGCTTGTCCTCAGTGTACAGAGCCCTGCTTGTCTTCAGTGTACAGAGCCCTGCTTTTCCTCAGTGTACAGAGCCCTGCTTGTCCTCAGTCTACAGGGCCCTGCTTGTCCTCAGTGTACAGAGCCCTGCTTGTCTTCAGTGTACAGAGCCCTGCTTGTCTTCAGTGTACAGAGCCCTGCTTGTCCTCAGTATACAGAACCCTGCTTGTCCTCAGTGTACAGAGGCCTGCTTGTCTTCAGTGTACAGATCCCTGCTTTTCCTCAGTGTACAGAGCCCTGCTTGTCCTCAGTGTACAGAGCCCTGCTTGTCCTCAGTGTACAGAGCCCTGCTTGTCCTCAGTGTACAGAGCCCTGCTTGTCATCACTGCACAGAGCCCTGCTTGTCCTCAGTGTAAAGAGCCCTGCTTGTCGTCACTGCACAGAGCCCTGCTTGTCCTCAGTGTACAGAGCCCTGCTTGTCCTCAGTGTACAGAGCCCTGCTTGTCCTCAGTGTAAAGAGCCCTGCTTGTCCTCAGTGTACAGAGCCCTGCTTGTCTTCAGTGTACAGAGCCCTGCTTATCCTCAGTATACAGAGCCCTGCTTGTCGTCACTGCACAGTGCCCTGCTTGTCCAAATTGTACAGAGCCCTGCTTGTTCTCAGTTTACAGAGCCCCGCTTGTCCTCAGTGCCCACAGCCCCACTTGTCATCAGTGTACAGAGCCCTGTTTGTTCTCAGTGTACAGAGCCCTACTTGTCCTCAGTGCAAAGAGCCCTGCTTGTTCTCAGTGTACAGAGCCCCACTTGTCATCAGTGTACAGAGCCCTGTTTGTCCTCAGTGTACAGAGCCCTGCTTGTCCTCATTGTACAGAGCCCTGCTTGTCCTGAATGTACAGAGCCCTGCTTGTCCTCAGTGTACAGAGCCCTGCTGGTCTTCAGTGTACAGAGCCCTGCTTTTCCTCAGTGTAAAGAGCCTTGCTTGTCCTCAGTGTACAGAGCCCTGCTTGTCGTCACTGCACAGAGCCCTGCTTGTCCTCAGTGTACAGAGCCCTGCTTGTCCTCAGTGTACAGAGCCCTGCTTGTTCTCAGTGTAAAGAGCCCTGCTTGTCCTCGGTGTACAGAGCCCTGCTTGTCTTCAGTGTACAGAGCCCTGCTTATCCTCAGTATACAGAGCCCTGCTTGTCGTCACTGCAAAGTGCCCTGCTTGTCCTCATTGTACAGAGCCCTGCTTGTTCTCAGTTTACAGAGCCCCGCTTGTCCTCAGTGCCCACAGCCCCTCTTGTCATCAGTGTACAGAGCCCTGTTTGTTCTCAGTGTACAGAGCCCTGCTTGTCCTCAGTGTAAAGAGCCCTGCTTGTTCTCAGTGTACAGAGCCCCACTTGTCCTCAGTGCCCACAGCCCCACTTGTCATCAGTGTACAGAGCCCTGTTTGTCCTCAGTGTACAGAGCCCTGCTTGTCCTCATTGTACAGAGCCCTGCTTGTCCTGAATGTACAGAGCCCTGCTTGTCCTCAGTGTACAGAGCCCTGCTGGTCTTCAGTGTACAGAGCCCTGCTTTTCCTCAGTGTAAAGAGCCTTGCTTGTCCTCAGTGTACAGAGCCCTGCTTGTCCTCAGTGTACAGAGCCCTACTTGTCCTCAGTGTACAGAGCCCTGCTTGTCCTCAGTGTACAGAGCCCTGCTTGTCCTCAGTGTACAGAGCCCTGCTTGTCCTCAGTGTACAGAGCCCTGCTTGTCCTCAGTGTACAGAGCCCTGCTTGTCGTCACTGCACAGAGCCCTGCTTGTCCTCAGTGTAAAGAGCCCTGCTTTTCCTCAGTGGACAGAGCCCTGCTTGTCTTCAGTGTACAGAGCCCTGCAAATCCTCAGTGTACAGAGCCCTGCTTGTCGTCACTGCACAGTGCCCTGCTTGTCCTCAGTGTACAGAGCCCTGCTTGTCCTCAGTGTACAGAGCCCCGCTTGTCCTCAGTGCCCACAGCCCTACTTGTCATCAGTGTACAGAGCCCAGTTTGTCCTCAGTGTACTGAGCCCTGCTTGTCCTCAGTGTACAGAGTCCTGCTTGTCCTCAGTGTACAGAGCCCTTCTTGTCCTCAGTGTACAGAGCCCTGCTTGTCTTCAGTGTATAGAGCCCTGTTTGTCCTCAGTGTACAGAGCCCTGCTTGTTTTCAGCATACAGAACCCTGCTTGTCCTCAGTGTACAGCGCCCTGCTTGTCTTCAGTGTACAGAGCCCTGCTTTTCCTCAGTGTACAGAGCCCTGCTTGTCCTCAGTGTACAGAGCCCTGCTTGTCCTCAGTGTACAGAGCCCTGCTTGTCCTCAGTGTACAGAGCCCTGCTTGTCCTCAGTGTACAGCGCCCTGCTTGTCCTCAGAGTACAGAGCCCTGCTTGTCATCACTGCACAGAGCCCTGCTTGTCCTCAGTGTAAAGAGCCCTGCTTGTCCTCAGTGTACAGAGCCCTGCTTGTCTTCAGTGTACAGAGCCCTGCTTATCCTCAGTATATAGAGCCCTGCCTGTCGTCACTGCACAGTGCCCTGCTTGTCCTCAGTGTACAGAGACCTGCTTATTCTCATTGTACAGAGCCCCGCTTGTCCTCAGTGCCCACAGCCCCACTTGTCATCAGTGTACAGAGCCCTGTTTGTCCTCAATGTACAGAGCCCTGCTTGTCCTCATTGTACAGAGCCCTGCTTGTCCTGAATGTACAGAGCCCTGCTTGTCCTCAGTGTACAGAGCCCTGCTGGTCTTCAGTGTACAGAGCCCTGCTTGTCCTCAGTGTACAGAGCCCTGCTTGTCCTCAGTGTACAGAGCCCTGCTTGTCTTCAGTGTACAGAGCCCTGCTTTTCCTCAGTGTACAGGACCCTGCTTGTCCTCAGTGTACAGAGCCCTGCTTGTCCTCAGTGTACAGAGCCCTGCTTGTCTTCAGTGTACAGAGCCCTGCTTTTACACAGTATACAGAGCCCTGCTCTTCCTCAGTGTACAGAGCCCTGCTTGTCGTCACTGCACAGAGCCCTGCTTGTCCTCAGTGTAAAGAGCCCTGCTTGTCCTCAGTGGACAGAGCCCTGCTTGTCTTCAGTGTACAGAGCCCTGCAAATCCTCAGTGTACAGAGCCCTGCTTGTCGTCACTGCACAGTGCCCTGCTTGTCCTCAGTGTACAGAGCCCTGCTTGTCCTCAGTGTAAAGAGCCCCGCTTGTCCTCAGTGCCCACAGCCCCACTTGTCATCAGTGTACAGAGCCCTGTTTGTCCTCAGTGTACTGAGCCCTGCTTGTCCTCAGTGTACAGAGCCCTGCTTGTCCTCAGTGTACAGAGCCCTTCTTGTCCTCAGTGTACAGAGCCCTGCTTGTCCTCAGTGTACAGAGCCCTGCTTGTCCTCAGTGTACAGAGCCCTGCTTGTCCTCAGTGTACAGCACCCTGCTTGTCCTCAGAGTACAGAGCCCTGCTTGTCATCACTGCACAGAGCCCTGCTTGTCCTCAGTGTACAGAGCCCTGCTTGTCTTCAGTGTACAGAGCCCTGCTTATCCTCATTATACAGAGCCCTGCCTGTCGTCACTGCACAGTGCCCTGCTTGTCCTCAGTGTACAGAGACCTGCTTATTCTCATTGTACAGAGCCCGGCTTGTCCTCAGTGCCCACAGCCCCACTTGTCATCAGTGTACAGAGCCCTGTTTGTCCTCAATGTACAGAGCCCTGCTTGTCCTCATTGTACAGAGCCCTGCTTGTCCTGAATGTACAGAGCCCTGCTTGTCCTCAGTGTACAGAGCCCTGCTTGTCTTTAGTGTACAGAGCCCTGCTTTTCCTCAGTGTAAAGAGCCTTGCTTGTCCTCAGTGTACAGAGCCCTGCTTGTCCTCAGTGTACAGAGCCCTGCTTGTCCTCAGTGTACAGAGCCCTACTAGTCCTTAGTGTACAGAGCCCTGCTTGTCCTCAGTGTATAGAGCCCTGCTTGTCCTCAGTGTACAGAGCCCTGCTTGTCCTCAGTGTACAGAGCCCTGCTTGTCCTCAGTGTACAAAGCCCTGCTTGTCCTCAGTGTACAGAGCCCTGCTTGTCGTCACTGCACAGAGCCCTGCTTGTCCTCAGTGTAAAGAGCCCTGCTTGTCCTCAGTGGACAGAGTCCTGCTTGTCTTCAGTGTACAGAGCCCTGCTTATCCTCAGTGTACAGAGCACTGCTTGTCATCACCGCACAGTGCCCTGCTTGTCCTCAGTGTACAGAGTCCTGCTTGTCCTCAGTGTACAGAGCCCTGCTTGTCTTCAGTGTACAGAGCCCTGCTTTTCCTCAGTGTACAGAGCCCTGCTTGTCTTCAGTGTACAGAGCCCTGCTTTTCCTCAGTGTACAGAGCCCTGCTTGTCCTCAGTGTACAGAGCCCTGCTTGTCTTCAGTGTACAGAGCCCTGCTTGTCCTCAGTGTACAGAGCCCTGCTTGTCCTCAGTGTACAGAGCCCTGCTTGTCTTCAGTGTACAGAGCCCTGCTTTTCCTCAGTGTACAGGACCCTGCTTGTCCTCAGTGTACAGAGCCCTGCTTGTCCTCAGTGTACAGAGCCCTGCTTGTCTTCAGTGTACAGAGCCCTGCTTTTACACAGTATACAGAGCCTTGCTTGTCCTCAGTGTACAGAGCTTTGTGTGGTGTCCCGGTACTGTATCCTATCCGGTACCTTTTATTGTGGGTCCCCATAGCCAGAGTCCCTAGGACGTTGGGGTCCCAATTGTCTAGTTCACCCCTAGTCACCTCTCATCCAGATAGTTATTGCACCAATAGCTTACTTAGTAAGCATGTAAATATTATATAAAAGTCCTATAAATAGTTAATTACCTGTCTATAGCGTAGCAGGACCCGCGGGTCACGTGGTTAGGTGAACTCTATTGTATTTCTGCTTGAGGACCTTTGGAGGTCCTTGTGACGTTATCATTCCCATCACTCATTGTAACAGTGAATGATGGATGTTCGGACCAATCAGATTAGCCCTGCCCCCTGCCCATATAAGGGAGCGGCGGCCATGTTCTCGCTCTCTTGTGCCTGTGCAAGAAAGCAAGAAGCATCTGCGCTGCTGAGATCTGTGAGTCTAGGCCTGAACCTTGCGGCGACGGACGATAACTTCTAAATTCTGAGTGTATCAATCCCCACGCACTCTGCAAGATCACCGGACCTTATCTATCCCCTAAATCCGGATGGATCTGCAATAATTACCCTAAATTCAGAGACTATAATCTTTTTCAAGGTCCGCAACAATTTTCAGTCATTGAGCTATATAAAGACTGTATTCCTGAGACTGTCATTGTTCATTGAATGTACCGCAAGCACTTAAGTAAAGTTACCCAAGTTCAAGTTCAAGTACCTTGTGGACCTTCAGTCATTTCATTACATGCACCTATCGTTTCTAGGAAGGGCGGCGATAGGCCAGAGAATTACCTCAGCATACTAGCCCTCAGCCTGGCGTCATGAACTATAGGGTTAACATTAGCCACTTATCTACTACAACATCCCAACTACCCTACACCCCCTAAGGCTTACCACACCTGCTTGTCCTAAGTGTACAGAGCCCTGCTTTTCCTCAGTGTACAGAGCCCTGCTTGTCCTTAGTGTACAGAGCCCTGCTTGTCCTCAGTGTACAGATCTCTTCTTGTCCTCACTACCCAGAGCCCTGCTTGTCCTCAGTGCCTATAGCCCTTCTTGTCCTCAGTGTACAAAGCCCTGCTTGTCCTCACTGCACAGAGCCCTGCTTGTCATCAGTGTACAGAGCCCAGCTTTTCCTCATTGTACAGAGCCCTGCTTGTCTTCAGTGTACAGAGCCTTGCTTGTCCTCAGTGTACAAAGCCCTGCTTTTCCTCAATGTACAGAGGCCTGCTTGTGCTCAGTGTACAGAGCCCTGCTTGTCCTCACTGCACAGAGCCCTGCTAGTCCTTAGTGTACAGAGCCCTGCTTGTCCTCACTGCACAGAGCCCTGCTTGTCCTCAGTGTACAGATCTCTGCTTGTCCTGAGTACAGAGCCCTGCTTGTCTTCAGTGTACAGATCCCTGCTTTTCCTCAGTGTACAGAGCCCTGCTTTTCATCACTGCACAGAGCCCTGCTTGTCCTCAGTTTACATATCCTTGCTTGTCCTCAGTGTACAGAGCCTTGCTTGTTCTCAGTTTACAGAGCCCTGCTTGTCCTTAGGGCACACAGCCCTGCTTGTCCTCAGTGTACAGAGCCCTGCTTGTCTTCAGTGTACAGAGCCCTGCTTGTCCTCAGTGTACAGAGCCCTGCTTGTCCTCAGTGTACAGAGCCCTGCTTGTCCTCAGTGTACGGAGCCCTGCTTGTCTTCAGTGTACAGAGCCCTGCTTGTCAACACTGCACAGAGCCCTGCTTGTCCTCAGAGTAAAGAGCCCTGCTTGTCCTCAGTGTACAGAGCCCTGCTTGTCCTCAGAGTAAAGAGCCCTGCTTGTCCTCAGTGTACAGAGCCCTGCTTGTCCTCAGTGTACAAAGCCCTGCTTGTCCTCAGTGCACAGAGCCCTTCTTGTCCTCAGTGCACAGAGCCCTGCTTGTCCTCAGTGTAAATAGCCCTGTTTGTCCCCAGTGTACAAAGCCCTGCTTGTCCTTAGAGATCCAAAAATTCCTGGAAGTTCCCAGGGAATAAATGTGCCAAAAATAACCAAAGAGGAACCCCCTCAGGGGAACCTTTAACTAACCCCCACCCCCTAAAAGCAATTTACTTAAAAGAGTAGTCCAGTGGTAACCCAGTGGTGAACAACTTATACCCTATCCCAAGGATAGGGATAAGTTTGAGATCGCGGGGGTCCGACCGCTGGGGCCCCTTCGATCTACTGTACGGAGCCCCAACAGCCTGCAGGAAGGGGGTGTGTCGACCTCCGCACGAAGCGGCGGCCAACACGCCCCCCAATACAACTCTATGGCAGAGCGCTGCCTTCGGCAATCTCCGGCTCTGCCATAGAGATGTATTGAGGGGGCGTGTCGGTCACCGCTTCGTGCGGAGGTCGACACCCGCTATCTGGCCGGAGAGCCTGGCCCCCGTACAGAGAGATCGCAGGGGGCCCCAGCGGTCGGACCCCCCGCGATCTCAAACTTATCCCCTATCCTTAGGATAGGGGATACGTTTTTCACCACTGGACTACCCCTTTAAATTGACTCCGAATTAGTTATACTAACCAAGTGACTCTAATGATGTTGTGCAATCACTAGCACTATTTGCATGATCAGTATAAGGACATATATCTCTCACAGTGTGGTATGTTATAATATGCCAATGCACAGGTGATGTCACCTATTAGAGCTACCACACTATTGTGTTATCTTTCCTATATGGTATACTCTAGTACACCGCTGCTGATTAAAAACGCACACTATAGTCTCCCCAACGTTTTGCTGATGAATTGGCTTTGTCAAGGGCTCAAAGGCTAATGCTTGTCCTTAGTGCACAGAGCCCTGCTTGTCAACACTGCACAGAGCCCTGCTTGTCCTCAGTGTACAGAGCCCTGCTTTTCCTCGGTGTACAGAGCCCTGCTTGTCCTCATTGCCCAGAGCCCTGCTTGTCCTCAGTGTACAGAGCCCTGCTTGTCCTCAATGCCCAGAGCCTCACTTTTCATCAGAGCCCCGCTTGTCCTCAGTTCACAGAGCCCTGCTTGTCCTCAGTGTCCAGGGCCCTGCTTGTCCTCAGTGTCCAGGGCCCTGCTTTTCTTCAGTGTACAGAGCCCTGCTTGTCCTCAGTGTACAGAGCCCTGCTTTTCCCCAGTGTACAGAGCCCTGCTTGTCCTCTTTGTACAGAGCCCTGCTTGTCCTCAGTGTATGAAGCCCTGCTTGTCTTCAGTGCACAGAGCCCTGCTTGTCCTCAGTATGCAGATCCCTGCGTGTCCTCAGTGCCCAAAGCCCAGCATCTCCACCCTCCCTTTCTGTATTTGGTCTCCTCACAGAGACACACAGGCAATAGCTGCAGGGACAAAAATATACAAATTTTTTAACCATTACAAATATACATATGATGTTATTTTCTAATATTATTGTATTATATAAAAAGTTTTTGTTAACGACAGGTACACTTTAAACTCTTCCACTATTGTTTCTTAGAGGGCCAACATTTATTTTTAAGCTTTTTTTTACTAGTTAAGTAGTTTAAACATATTTGTATGATTTCTTTGGCAATTATGGCATTTATTCTTATTCTCTTTGCTGCATTCATTTGTCAATTACATATTGCATTTTCACTCTATAATGTGTTAATACCTCATTATCTTTTTTTTTAGTTTCAGAAGTTTAGAAGCGAATGCTTTTCATGCATTAAGATCTATCATTTACTAATGTACTCACAGCTGGAATGCCTGTAAGTCAGGTCTCACAGGCAGCCACGTGAACACGCTCCTGGTGCTTATCTTCTGCTTGGGGATCTCCAGGGGTTGTTCAGGATTGAAAAGACATGACTACTATTTTCCAAAAACAATGTCCCGCCTGTCCACAGGTTGTGTTTACTGATGGTTTAAGGAGGTTTTTCTTGAATTGGCCATCAAATTTTTATTCATTTTAGACCACTGATTTGGATTCAGCCCTACACTCGCTGGGCCAAGTGCAGAGCTCAACCAGTGTAAGGGTTAAGTGGTAATGCATTGCATCCCTGATCCTTTTTATATCCTCTGTGGTGTCCAGCGCTAGGGCACCAAGGAAACTATGTACTGAGCAGGAGCCATAAACTGTACAGAGAATTGCTGCTAAAAGGAGAACTCTGGGATATGAAAACGTATCCCTTATTCTAAGGATAGGGGATACGTTTCAGATTGTAGGGGGCTCCCCACTATCTCCCCGTACCGAATGCAGCACTCCGGCTCTCCCATAGAGATGTATTGAGGGGGTGTGTCAGCTGCCCCCTCATGCGGTGGTCGGACACACCCTCTTGATGCTGACTGCCGGGGCCCCATACAGGAGATCGCGGGGGGCCCCAGCAGCTGGACCCCTCCACGATCGGAAACTTATCCACTAAGTTTTCATATCCTAGAGTACTCCTTTAAAGGGTTGTCCAGGCTAAAATGATTGATAGCCAATCCTCAAAATAGGTCATCCATCACTGATTTGCAGCATGGCAACACCCAGTAACCCTAGCGATCAGCTGTTTGACAAAAGTGAAGCCCACACTACACAATGAAGGGGGTAGTTGGTTCTGTTCGCTGTATAGCGGCTGGGCCTGATTACTGCAGCTTGGCACCAGGGTGTCGACACCTCACTTATCAGTGATTAACAGCCTGCCCTGAGGATAGGCATTAATCATTACTGCCCAGAAAGCCTTTTAACTCCTTTGGGAGGTCATGGATCTTGAAAAACGGGATTGTTTTATTTTCCCCACAACAATAGCAATAGTAAGATATATATATATATATATATATATATATATATATATATACATACACACACACACAAGATAGAACAAAAGGGAACCTTTCAAAACTCAACTTTCATTTGTTACTTTAAAAACTGCACGATATTTTCTCCTTGTGAAAACTTAATAGACCGCCCAAGTTGCTTGTATTGCACCGTATATCTTCTCTTTATGTGCGTTTTTAGTGCATTTTGAGATAAGGGGTAATTGTGCAAATGTGCATTATGTGTATCCAGCTATCTTTTTAAGATGGATACTGGTGTCCATATATTGTGATATACACCGTTTAGTATGGAATGTGCTGTGCAAAAATGTCCTTATATGTCTAAGATTTTTATATATCACATATAGTCCCGCATGAAGAGTGCATTTGTGCTGTATCTGATGTATCTTGGTACTGACTTAATCTATACGTTCTTTAGACAGTATACATGTTCACATTCAACATAGTCCATTCAGCTTGTTATAGTTCTTCCTATATTTCAATACATTCATATTCCATATGGTTAAGCTGAAAAATGAATATTATCTTTTGATATTGCACTTGTATTATTGTACTTTAGACATATATTGCACTTCCTGTATTGCACAATTTCAGGTATTGCACACATTCCATGTTACATATATTGCACATTTCATTTTTTGCACTTAGCTTTCCCGAACAAGGTGCTCATATGTATAGTCCTGGTCGGTGTTCACATAATACGCTCCCGTCCTACGCGTTTCCTCCATGTGAACGCCGACCAGGACTATACATATGAGCACCTTGTTCGGGAAAGCTAAGTGCAAAAAATGAAATGTGCAATATATGTAACATGGAATGTATGCAATACAAGAAGTGCAATATATGTCTAAAGTGCAATATCAAAAGATAATATTCATTTTTCAGCTTAACCATATGGAATATGAATGTATTGAAATATAGGAAGAACTATAACAAGCTGAATGGACTATGTTGAATGCGAAGATGTATACTGTCTAAAGACCGCATAGATTGAGTCAGTAACAAGATACATCAGATGCAGCACAAATGCACTCTTCATGCGGGACTATATGTGATATATAAAAATCTTAGACATATAAGGACATTTTTGCACAGCACATTCCATACTAAATGGTGTATATCACAATATATGGACACCAGTATCCATCTTAAAAAGATAGCTGGATACACATAATGAACATTTGCACAATTACCCCTTATCTCAAAACGCACTAAAAACACACATAAAAAGAAGATATACGGTGCAATACAAGCAACTTGGGCGGTCTATTAAGTTTTCACAAGGAGAAAATATTGTGCAGTTTTTAAAGTAACAAATAAAAGTTGAGTTTTAAAAGGTTCCCTTTTGTTCTATCTTGTATTTAATGTATTGGGAGACCTCCACCATACCTTGGTTTACATAACCGGTCAGAGTGATATATATATATATATATATATATATATATATATTACTCCTGTGTGCTGCTGTCTTTTCCCGTGGATATCTTTGTTTGGGGATCTCTAACCAAGACCCAGATGATGGCGTGCACCGACTGATGATTTTCATTCTTTTTGGATGTGCTGTTCCTTCTTCTCTTCTATATATATATATATATATATATATATATATATATATATATATATATATATATATATATATCGTATGTAGTGTATATATATATATATATACAGGGTGGGCCATTTATATGGATACACCTTAATAAAATGGTAATGGTTGGTGATATTAACTTCCTGTTTGTGGCACATTAGTATATGTGAGGGGGGAAACTTTTTAAGATGGGTGGTAACCATGACGACCATTTTTAAGTCGGCCATTTTGAATCCAACTTTAGTTTTTTCAATAGGAAGAGGGTCGTGTGAAACATCAAACTTATTGGGAATTTCACAAGAAAAACAATGATGTGCTTGGTTTTAACGTAACTTTATTCTTTCATGAGTTATTTACAAGTTTATCTTTATTTACAGCCATTGACATGTCGTCGAGGTTAACACGTGAGGAGCGGATAGAAATTGTGTTGATGTCTGGTGAACACAGTAACTGGGTCATTGCAGCAGATTTCAATGCAAGACACCCTACGAGACCACCCATCTCCCATGCTACAGTAAGCAAACTGCTTGCTAAGTTTCGTGAAACTGGTTCAGTGTTGGATTTGCCAAAATGTGGACGCATCAGTGGCTGTCCTAGCTTCATTCAGCAAGAGCCCACAGTGTAGCACTCACTGCATGTCACTTAAGAGTGGCATTAGTCGAACATCCCTTCGGCAGATATTAGCTACTCACAAATGGCGTCCTTACAAACTCCAGCTACTGCAGCATCTCAATGAGGATGACCCAGATCAGCGCACTGAATTTGCAGAATGGGTAAAACAAAAATTGTAACAGGACCCTCAGTTTACGCAGAAGATTTTGTTCAGTGATGAGGCAAACTTTTATGTGAATGGTAAAGTTAACAAACAAAACCACCGGTATTGGTCTGACACTAACCCACATTGGATAGATCCCTCCAAGACTATTGGAACACAAAAATTGATGGTATGGTGTGATATATGGGGTACAAAGATAGTGGGGCCATTCTTCATCAATGGAAACCTGAAGGCCACTGGATATGCGAAATTGCTACATGATGATGTGTTTCCCTCTTTATGCACTGAAGCTGGCATGTTCCCTGAGTTTTTCCAGCAAGATGGTGCACCACCACATTATGGGTGTATGTTCTGAGCATTCCCAGATGAACAGTTTCCTGGAAAGTGGATTGATCGTCGTGGGCTAGTTGAATGGCCCCCAAGGTCTCCCGATCTGACCCCCTTAGACTTTTATCTTTGGGGTCATCTGAAGGCAATTGTTTATGTTGTGAAGATACGAGATGTGCAGCACCTGAAACTACGGATACTGGAAGCCTGTGTTAGCATTTCTCCTGCGGTGTTGCTATCAGTGTGTGAAGAGTGGGAGAAGAGGGTTGCATTGACAATCCAACATAATGGGCAGCACATTGAACACATTTTATAAGTGTTCGGAAACTTGTAAATAACTCATGAAAGAATAAAGTTACGTTAAAACAAAGCACATCATTGTTTTTCTTGTGAAATTCCCAATAAGTTTGATGTGTCACATGACCCTCTTCCTATTGAAAAAACAAAAGTTGGATTCAAAATGGCTGACTACAAAATGGCCACCATAGTCACCACCCATCTTGAAAAGTTTCCCCCCTCACATATACTAATGTGCCACAAACAGGAAGTTAATATCACCAATGATTCCCATTTTATTAAGGTGTATCCATATAAATGGTCCACCCTTATTATTATTATTGCATGGATCCCTCAACATACGATGGATTCAAGTAACGATGGTTCATTTGGAACAAATTACCATCGTATGTTGAGGAATCACTGTATATATATATATATATATATATATATATATATATATGTGTGGCGAGGGTGTGATGAGGGCAGATGGAATTAACCCCTTGTGTTCGTGACACCAGGGCATGGTTTATCCTCTACACCAACCGAAGGAATACCACTGGATCATGGGCTAGGCACCGGGACAATAATTACTCCGACGACAAGTTACGGAACAATGGCAGCTTTACAGTCAGTCAGATGTAACAATCTATACAGCTTGGCTAGGTCCACGGAGTTGACCAGTGACTTCAGAGACCTTAGGACTTGCTGGGACTTATGGTGGACTGGGACAATTTGCTGCAGAGCCATGCTGTCTGAACACAGATTGACTTTGACTGACTGGACTATGGCAGACTAAGACTGACTTCGCCCCTTCTGTAGCTTACCAGGCTTTGACTTGACCTGTGGGCTACTGGACTTTAGGATCCGTGGCTGCGTGGTAGACTTTAGGCCTCTTCTGGACTCCGGACACACTTTTACAGGACTTGACCTTACTGCAACTCAGCTAAGCAGGAAGAGCATGAGCAGAGGCTCCACCCAGGGCTTATATGGGGGGTGACTCTGAGGGGTCCCATAGGTCACCCTGTGGGTCACATGGTCACTGGTACCTCACTGGGTTACAATCACATGACAACAGGTCTTAAAGGCATAACACATTTTATTTGCAATACACTATACAACACAGGCACTTAGGAATATACATAGGGTACAGGTGCAGGGGGGGGGGGGGCAGCGGTCACTGTATGGAGAATGCCTGACAGGGCAGCAAGGGTACAGGTGTGCAACTCCTGTACTTAGCCACCTCAAACTTCTTCTCTTAAATACAGCCATCCTCAGCACCCAGTTCTGGAGGGCGTACGATATTAAAGTGGCCATTGGGGCCTGCAATCCAAATGTTCAGTCTTTCGGCAGCTGTCCATGCCAACCCATCTTCAAGAAGAAGGGGGTGTATCCGGTGGAGCAGAGTGCTGTATTATTGTAGATTTCCAACAACTCGGGCAGTAACAGGGGCCATGCAAATGGATAGAGGAAAAGAACGTAGTTCAGCTCACCACTCGCGGCGTACATCAATGGATGGATATGAGGCAATCATGCGGTTTTGCAGGTAGACTTGGAGCATGGACGATGCGGGCCGTATCCCGGAAAGTACAGAGCAAAGGAATGGAGGTCGGGGTCCAGTTCACAAAAATGGGTAAAACGTAACTTTTACTTTACATATTTAAAACATGGAACAAAAAACGACAAAAAAACAACAAAAAACCTATAGGTGCATTAAAAATAAACGCGTTTATTTTTTATGCACCTATAGGTTTTTTGTTATTTTTTGTTCCATGTTTTAAATATGTAAAGTAAAAGTTATGTTTTACCCATTTTTGGGACCCCCGACCTCCATTCCTTTGCTCAGTAACCGGGGCCATTCTTCTTGTCTTGACATAGAAGCTGCTCGCAGAGCCCGTTCCCTGGGCAGTGGTCCGGAGTTTCTTGCCGTCGTGGAATTGAATGCTGTTTGTCAGTCAGTTAAGACAGACTCCGCACACCCAAGGGTTTGCACCCGTTTGAAGTAGAACATCTAGGCTGCTGTGAGATCTTTGACTGGTACAACGACAACCCACTTGGAGTAATGATATACCATGGTGAGAGCATAGGTATACCCGGACAAGGTAGGAGACAATTTCACATGGTCTAGTGCAACCTACTGGTTGGGTCTGTCACTCTGGATGGAATGGAGGGGTGCTCTTGCGTCCTTGTGCACATTCTTGGTGATGTTACAGACAGCAAATTCACTGCACCATTTCACTCCGCATTCTGATCCAATAGAATATTCGCCTGCCAGTGGCTTCGGTCTTGTGGACTCCAAAGTGTCCCGACTGGTCATGGTATGCGTTATGGACCATTGCCGCATCTCTTCGGGGAACCATAATCTGATGAAGTCCATCACCAGAGACCGGATCCAAAGAATTTTGGTACAACTGTCCTTTGTGCACAAACAGTCGCTTCCTTTATCGCCACAGACATTTCAACTCATAATCACACTGATCCCGGCGTAGATGGGTTGGTACCTTTTTAGTCAGAAGGTAGTCCAACAGTCCCCCATGACTCGTCTTTCATCTTGAAGAGTCTTCCAGGTGTATAGGTCTTCTTTAACCTTTTTGGACCTGGGTTCTCACCGTCCACAACATTCTGGTTCATGAACCGTTGATAAAATGGAGGCATCTCCACATCTTCCCACACGTCTTCGACAGGTGGTTCTTCGCCGGGGGTCATTTGAGACAGTACATTGGCATTGACATTCGACTTGCCGCTCCTGTACTTTATGGTGAAGCTGTAATTGGATAATCTTGAAGCCCAATGCTGTTTGATGGCACCCAACTTGGCAGTGTTAAGCTGGCCCAGTGGGTTATTATCCGAGTAAAAAGTAAATGGCGTGGCAGCCAAGTCTTTGAACTTTTCTGTCACGGCTCATACCAGGGCGAGAAGTTCCAGTTTGAAGGAGCTGTAATTAGCATTGTAGTTCTCTGCTCCTCGCAGGTTATGACTGGAATAGGCAATTACTAGCTCTCTCCATTAGATGCTGGAAAGTAGCAGGGGCATTACATAGCCCGAATGGCATACTTTTAAACTCGAAAAACCCCATGGGTGTCACGAAGGTGGTCTTCTCCCGATCCTCCACGGCCATGGGCACTTGCCAGTATCCGCTGGTCAAATCCAGTGTGGAGAAGTCAGCAGTAGACCCAAGGGCCGTAAGCGACTCCTTGATCCTTGGCAAAGGATAAGTGTCCTTATGTGTGACATTGTTCAGCTTCCTGTAGTCCACATAGAAGCAGATGGTTCCGTATTTATTTTTTACCTGGACTCTGACTATCTTGTTTTAAATCCGCCTCTTTCATGTCAGTCAGCATCTTCTTGACAGTCTGGTACATGCCTGGCGTGACTGGGCGGTGCCTTTCCTTGACAGGTGGGCTGTCATCTGTGAGTATACGGTGCTGGATCATTGACGTCTTCCCAAAGTCTGTGGGGTGTTTACTGAAAGCTTTGTGATACCTTTTGGCAACATTGATGACTCCATTGACCTGGTCTTTCGGGTAGTGTTGTCCCCAACTTGGAGCTGTGCCCACCAGGGCTCTGGGGGGCTAGCACTGGATCCCTCCAAAACTTGAGCTGTCAGGCCACCAGATTTTCTGTCACAATGTCCTTCGGCTCCAAGAGGTACAACTGAACCACTGGAGTGTATTTGGGTAAGACAGTAGCAGAATCAGACAAGTTCACTAACCGCACCGGGACTCCCCCGTTGGTGACAGTGATGAGAATTCTTGCAGCTCGGACAAGAGGATGATCTTCTAACTGCACAGGTTCCAGCAGGGCCTGATAGTCTCTATTCTTGACTCTGGGACAAGCACGACACCAGATGATGGTCTCCGTGTTGGGTTGTAAGGTCACCGAACTGATGTCTTGAACTTGCAGATTTAACCTTGCTTGTTGGCAAACTTCTGCTCCGCCTGTAGAACTTTCAAGTGGTGCTGCACAGCCGTTGGTCTGAAGGGGACATATGGGGAAGAGAGGCATACAAAGCATCTAATATCTCAGTAAAAATAATTTTCATAATGTTCATCCCCAATTTAAACTCAGCAGACCCCTTATCTGTGACATTAGTTACAATCACTCCCTGTCCAGTAAGTAGTGTTGCTCGCGAATATTCGCAATTCGAATATTATTCGCGAATATCGCATATTCGCGAATTCGCGAATTTCGCGAATATAGCGCTATATATTCGTAATTACGAATATTCGTTTTTTTTTTTTTTTTTTTTTTTTTTTTTTCTTCACAGTACACATCACAGTGATCATCCCTCTCTGCTTCCAGCTTGTGTGGTGTAAAGAAGGCTGTAATACTACTGTGTGAGACTGACGTGCGAAAATTCGCATATACGGAAATTCGTATATGCGAAAATTAGCATATGCTAATTTTCGCATATGCGAATTTTACGCGCGTGTTAATTTTGTGTATGCCAATATTCACATATGTTAATTTTTGCATACGCGAATATTCGCATATGCGAAAATAAAACGAGAATATAACGAATATGCGAATATTCGCGAATATATGACGAATATTCGTCCATATATTCGCGAATATTCGCGAATTCGAATATGGCCTATGCTGCTCAACACTACCAGTAAGTACATGTTTTCCGAACTGAATAGTTGACTCCCAGTATCCATGTCTGGGGACTGGTTGTCCATTACCTGCAACTACCCTGAAATTAACATCATCAGGCTCACATAATAAACTAGAATCCCAATGTTGATAGAAAACATGTTTAGAAATGTTAGACACTTGTGACCCTGTATCTATCAACGCCTCTAGAGGTACACCTTCTACAATGACTTTTACAAAGGGTCAGGAGGTGACATAAAGTGAGAGTCCTGATATAGGTCATTCGGGGGTTGGACCTGGTGACTGTTTTCCTGAGGGCCGGTCCTCGACCTCAGGGTGAGTCAGTTTAAATCCCAGCACTGCATTTTCCAATGGCCGGGCTTGTTACAATAGGCGCAGAAAGGTCTCTGAGTCCCTGAATATCTATTAGGTGGAGAATTACAATAATTGGGATTGCAGGGAGCAGGAGCAGGGGAAGGTTTCCTAGGCAGAGGAGGTTCACGGTCAGGTGGAACAGGCCGGGAGGCAAGCTCCTTAACAGCCTTGGTCAATTGCTCAATGTCCTGCTTAACGCTCTGTAGATCTAAGGCTGCAGTGACTGGCAGAGTGGGTTGCACTAGGGCAAGGACAGGGGACGGTGATGGTATAGGTCTGGCTACCACCCCTAGTGGCTCTTGAACAGGTGCAAGGGGAGTACAAACTTCCTCTAACTCAGTCCCGGACTCAATCACTTGGATAACCAGCCTTTTAAAAGCAGTGAATGACATGTTAGGGTTTTGGACTGCTAACAATTTTAATTGGGCGTTGTCCCACTTGTTTTGGGCTCTATCAATGAATCTGTCCATTAACACTTTGTTGCCCTGTTCGGGAGTTATACCATCTAACTTCTGGACAGTCTCTAGGGCATTCTGTAGCGCTACAGCATACGCTCACAAGGTCTCACTTGGCTTTTGTCGCTTTTCATACAGCCAGAGACGTACCTCTGATGGAGAATGTGACTCAAATACAGTACATGGTACAGTCCTTCAAAGATCTGCTCTACAGTTGCCTTCTTGGAGGATGGCCAGGTGCAGACTTCCTCTAGCGCCGGTCCCTGGAGTTGTCCTGTTAGCAGTTACGCCTATTGGTTTGGAGGGAAACAGTAAAAGACAAACAAACTCTCGATCTTCTCTTTGAAATCCCTCAGGGTGAAGGGGTCTCCATTGTAGGTAGGAAGGACAGGATTCCCCATGAATACCGGTGCAGATGTTGGAACACCAGGATGGTTGATGCTTGCTGGAGGCAGGACACTAGCTGCTGGACCAGGTGGCAGGCTCGCCGCTGTAGATGAAGGGGCGCTGGCACCTGGTTGATCTGTGGTGCTGGGTTCAGACATCCCGTTGCTTTTTGAATGCGCTGTCGCACTAAGAAGAATAGGGTGCTTTCCCCTTTAAGATGACTGCTGAAGTGCTGCAGTGGCTCTCGTTTGACTGCTGGGGGCACTATTGTGGACACTTCCCCTCTATTTTGCCGGTACTCTATGTTTGCAGAGTCTGCGCTGCAGCGGGTACTTGGTAGAAGACTGCCACAACAGCCAGAGTTTTCAATATGGCTGCGTTCAGGGGACTTCCGGTTTTGGTCCAGTCAGCAAAATCTTCCCCTGTGCAACACAGGGCGGCTCTTGGTTCCTCCTCGATGTATTGAAGAGGCATCACCGCTGGGAACTGACGGGGCAGGGCTACGACTGCTCGCGCAGGCGCGGTAAACACCGGACCAGGTTAATCCTTTCAGGTACAGATTCCTTACAAGTCACAATGGCAGATAACAGTCTTTTCTTCACCTCCCCCTCTATTTCACAAGCGCCTCGGATTAAACACTTTTTTTTACTAACAAAGTCAGTAATTTTTGTTGCAAGCTCGTGCGTTTTACTCTGCAATGCTGAACACTTCAGACAGTTCAGACTGGGGGGGGGGGGGGCACTATAGGCATGAGGCACACACCCGCATCCTGTTCGTGATGCCAAAAGTTGTGGTGAGGGTGTGATGAGAGCAGATGGAATTACCCTAAGAGCAGATGGCATTAACCCCTTGTGTTCGTGTACTGGGCCACCATATATATATATATATATATATATATATATATATATATATATATAATAGGCTCAATGGCACACCTAATTCATGACCAGAATGTTGAGGTGGGCACATGTCCTAGATGCCCAGTACTGGATAGTTCCATCTAAAGCTACCATAGAATTTATGATGCAAATAAAATCTTGTTCCGGGCCCCAGATCATTTTCTCTCAGGGGCCCGGTATCTCCCCAGTCCAGCCTTGGACAAACAACACATCCTTTTTACCTATCAAAAAGAACAAGCTGCCATTCAAGTTACGTTGCTGCTATTTCTGTCATGAAAAACAAGAAAAGAAACCGTAATGTCACTGATACGAACAAGAATTGCGAAATAATTTATAGCTTTGATGTGTGAAGCAGGCCTCAATACATCTAGATGCAGGTGGCTTTAACAAAAAGACATTAACATAATGATATATAGTGTAAGGTGTCAGCGGGAGGAGGTGAGTTCTTGTCAGCAACCGATTCCACATCCTGCAAATAACAGCAGCTTGAAAACAAAGCTCCAAGGAGAGAAAGCATGTAGACCTCTGGGACACAACAAGAACAAGACATAAGGAGAGGCAAACCCAGCTTTGTTGTCTTGCCGGTCCCTCGGGTCATGTGACTGCTTCCTGCTCCTGTCTTATAGGTATACGAAATAAATGCTGCATGAAAACTAGATTAAAAAAAAAATCATGAAAAATGAAGTAAATCTTTTCCTGTGGGGCATTTCCCACATGCGGTGGGTTGTGAGTTATGACAGAGATACAATGTGATGTATTTTTTATGTTCCTTGTTTATTTTTATTTATTCAGCCTTTTGAAGAATTCTTGTTTTGCTGCTTTACACTTATTTTTCTCATGTACTGGTTATCTGTAGCATACACGGAGGCTAAGTTCACATGATTCTGCACACATTTCGTTCAGCAAAGCTGGCTGAACAGAATGGCGAAATTGTGGAACTCCACCGGAATTGCGGCAAAATTTCAGCAGAATTCTGTGTTCTCTAAACACAGAATTCTGGCAAAATTCAAGCCCCACTTAGTTCAATATGATTCCGCCTGCAATTCCGCAAAGTTAAAAGACTGGATTTATAGTTTTGCAAAATGTTGAATTTCCGCGGTTGATATTCTGCCACAGAAATTCTGATGTGTGAATGGAACAGTTGAATCCCATTGAATTTCTGTGAGAAATTCTGCTGTGTAAGCATGGCCTTATAAAATAAGACTATAAATTATACAATACAATTGTATAAAATAATCCAGACCTCCAGAACATAACCAGTTCTAAAACGTCTGGTACATGATGAACCCAATAATAAATATATGGTAAGGAGACCGTGCTTCAAATATAGATCATTTTATTAAAACATTAAAATATGAATAATATTATCTCAACACAGGACCCTTGAGAAGAGAATAGATGCAAATACATCTATAACACCTAATACATATACGCTGTACTGCTATTATAAATGAATGACATATATATATATATATATATATATATATATATATATATACAATAAAAATAATAAATAATATTTATCATGATTGCTGGGACCTCCACTGATCAAGAAAATAGTTGTTTAATTTGTGAATGGAGCCACAGTGCACTTGTGTGACTGCTGTTCCATAATCTCCTGTGCGACTGATAGAAATGATGCTTGACAATCTCTGTCAGTCCTGTAGCAGAGAATGGAGTGGTGGTCACACAAGCACACTACCGTTACACTTACAAGGGGCACCTGGGAAGCTCCATTATGGTGATCAGAGGTGTAAATTGTAGCTTCAGGGCCCAATGCAAAAACTGTAACAGGGCCCTGTGTCTACAGTACACCATTTATAATACTGGTGTTTTCTTATGAGGCAGGGGTGCCTTTGTGCCCTCTTAGGCACTAGGGCCCCGGTGCAACTGCTACCTCTGCTATAGCTACGCCCCTGATTGTGATTGCTGATGGCCCTGGGGGTTGGACCACCTAGCCATCACACATTAATCCCTGTTGATAGGTGATAACTGATTTTTGTGGGAAAAACCCTTTAGGGCCCATGTACAATACGGAATATTCTCCCAGAGAAATTGAGGGGGAACTTTCTGTGTGCAGCAGGCGACCCCATAATTAATTGGCAATATGCATAGTCAAGTATTGCCCACATTGATGGCAATGCAGTTCCGCACGATATTCCACTAAAATAATGAAAATGTCCAATGCAGAAATTCAGCAGTGTGCACAGTGCAGCAAAATCTAATTGAAGACTTAGGGTGGGTTCACACGGCTGAAAATGTGCGGAATGTCCACCCGGAAAACACAGGTGGACATTCCAAATATTTTAATAATCCGTTGGACGCTAGGACTATCGGGAAATGTGCCATCTCATAGACGGCAGTGCATTTCTGAGCAGAATCTGCAGAAAAAACAGACATGTCTATTCTTTCCGCGGACGCCGGAATTGGGATTTCTGCGGCAGACCCATTTGCTGTGGAAATTATGAAGTGTGTACAGTGCAGCAGAACTCCATTGAAATCCATTGGACTCTGCGGCAATGGAAAAGGGAATTCCACATGGACATTCCACAGTGAGAACATGCCCTTAAAGGAGTAGTGCAGTGAAAAATAACTTATCACCTATCCAAAGGATAGGGGATAAGGTCTAGATTGCAGGGGGTCTGACTGCTGGGACTGCCCACGATCTTCTGAACGGGGCCCGGCAGTCTGCCAGAAGCGGCCATTCCGAGCCCCGCAGGAATCCGTGGCCGACACTTCCCCTCCATGTATCTCTATGGGATACATGGTGGGAGCATGTCAGCCGACGCTCTGTGCGGGGGTCGCTCAAGCCCCCCTCCAGCAGACTGCTGGGGCCCCGTTCAGGAGATCGCTGGGGGTCTGATCGCTGGATAGGGGATAAGTAATATTTCACTACAGAACTCCTTTAAAGGGGTACTCCGGCCCTAAGACATCTTATTCCCTATCCAAAGGATAGGGGATATGATGTCTGCTCATGGGGGTCCTGCCGCTGGGGACCCCTGCTATCTCACATGCAGCACCCACCTCTGGGAGCTGCACACAGCGCTGCAGTCTCGGAGTCTGCCTGGTCACGACTATGGGGCAGGAGTGTCGTGACGTCATGACTCGCCACTGTGTGACATCACGCCCCGCCCCTGCTATGCAAGTCTATGGGAGGGGGTGTGACTTGCGGTGGGACCCCGCAATCAGACATCTTATCCCCTATCTTTTGGACAAGGGATAAGATGTCTTAGGGCTGGAGAACCCTTTTAAAGAGGCTGCTGCACCAAAATCTCCACACAGAATTTCTTCAGGTGAAAACTTTGTAGTGTACATAGTCCCGAAATTGTCAATCTTATAAACAGTTTGGTTCATAGCATGTACTCCACTTTGTTCAGAATGAACCTATAGCATTTCAGCTCTTTCATATATACAGTTATGGAGCAAGTGTTACTAAAGTATATATGGCACTGTGGGGGTTTCCTTCAATAGCTGTTTATGCTTGTCTATAGAACATATATAGCATGTGGTGTCTTCAACATGTCTTACAAAATATATTTACAAAAATCTTATTTCTTTTGTAACCTTTTATAGAGAACCTGTACAAAGTATTGTTACAATGATTTTGATGCTTTGGACAAAAATAAATAAATAAAAACATTGTACATGAGTTCTGGGCTTCAGTTCTTTTCTCTTACAAGGTATATTTAATGTATTGGTTTGTTTTGAGACTTAAAAGCCGAAAGCAAGCCAGAGCAGTTTATGGAACATATTTCCAGCTTGCAAAAAAAAAAAAACATAAAGCAAAAAAAAATAAAACAAAAGCATAATGTAGTCCAGTGTTTTCCAAACAGTGTGTCTCAAGCTGTTGCAAAACTACAACTACCATCATGCACAAACAGCATAGTTAAGGCCTGTGAAAAACAGATGTGGAAATTCCGCACATTTGACTAGCCGGTGGGTGCTAGGACCTCTCTAAAACGCGCCGTCTCGTAGACAGTAATGCATTGCCTTGCCGTCTTGACTATTCTTTCTGGGGATGCCGTAATCTGAATTTCTGGTGTAAAAATTCTGCTGTGAGAACAGAGTAGCAGAATCCCTTTAAAATCAAGGAGACTCTGCTGCTGTGAAATATCCATGTGGAAAATTGATGCGGAATTCTGGATGGACATTGTGCCATTTGAATATATCCTAACACTGCAACTCACATTAAAGAGTACCTGTCATCAAACCATATTTTCTAAACTAACTCAGATTATATGCCCTAACTACTCCTAACACCCCTCCTGTCCCTTAAAAAAAAATTCCGAGCTTTAGAAAGTTCTGTATCATACCTTTCCCCTTGCTCACATTGTGTGAGCTCCTGGCAGGAGAAAGTGGGCATTCCCCAGCAGGCATGACGTCACTGAAGTCTGCGAGAGCTGTGCCTCACCATGCTCTGCACGCACTTCCTGAGTTTGGTCTCCTGCCAGGCTGGGAGGAGACCAAACTAACTGTTTGACCTGCGCAGGGAACAGAACAGAGCCACCTAGTGGCTGTTTTTTCAATCACATTAACAATCAATCACAATATCACAAAAAATATAAAGGTTGAGAATTTTAACAGCAAGTAAATGGCAAAGTGTCTTATAATTACATACGGAACAATATTTTAAAAGTTTACTTTGGTCATACGTACTCCTTAAAGTCGATGGATTTGGCTGGGGAGCTCTGATTTTAGAAATTGATGTGGGACCTAGCGTTGGCCCAGGAGGTTGAAACGTCAACAAGATTGCTTTTAATATTTACCCAATCATTGTTAAAGTTCTACAAACAATTAGTTTTACTCAGTTTAAGTTAATTCAGGCAGACCAGTCCAACCAATCAGCACCACCTTTTACTACTAGTGTATCATTGCCTGCTGCATAAGGCTTCAGGCCGATGCAGCTGGTGCCACATGTGGATAAAGGCACGCCCATATTCAGTGCCATATTCATGCGGAAGCATTATAGCCCAGCTTTACACTAGATATCATTCCTTTACTGGGATATGTCTACTTTATTATGCTAAGCCTTAACATTCAGAATGAATTGGCCTATCATTAAGGGTAAGTTCACACATAAAGTAGACGCAGAGTATTCCACACTGCGTAAAATCTGCTGACAGCGGATAATACACTGCGTATTCGCAGACACACAGGGCTACCCATTGCAGCCCTGTGTTTGCAGTAAGGTTTTGAGGCGGGTCAGTGCGTCACAGTCACGTGGGCATGATGGGCCCACCTCCAAACCTTACTGCTCATTGGTGAGGCCTGATCAGCATGCGGCAGCATAATAGACTATTCCTTTATGGGTAGACAAAACAAACATGTAAACACTACACACCCTGGGGGGAAAAGGACCATAAATAATTGTTTAGAAGGTACCCATATACTGGCTACCCGGACTGAAACACGTGTTGGCGTGGCGGCATCCTGGACGTAAGGCTCTCAGACAACATTGTGGTTGGTATTAACATTTATGATATGGTGTCTTGTTTTTCTAGGTGGCCAGTTCTAATACATTAGTACATTATATATTGCACTTCCACTTTTTTGGCCTCAGCACCCGAGTGTGCAATTTTGCACATGTTTATAGCATTTCGCCATCTACATTACTATGCCCGTATCGTTATCCATGCTTACAGGTTGCATGGGTCCCTGTTTTATGGTATAATTCTATACTATTTGACCCAGGACATCCACACTGCTTATTATAATTGTTTAACACTTGTAGATCCTTACTTATACATGTCCCAGGCTGCTGCCTTTTGTTGTTGTATTCCTCCTTGTTTTTAATATGATGTTTTATTATATGTCATACACTATATATCAATAAAGATTATATTTATTTTGCATATACTTCTTGTGTAAATAGCTCAGTTTTTTTCTTTTGGGTATATATTCCGTTATGGGGAAATGTCTAGTAACATAGCAACATAGTACATAAGGTTGAAAAAAGACCAAATTCCATCAAGTTCAACCTATAACCCTAATGAGTCCCTACTGAGTTGATCCAGAGGAAGACAAAAAACCCTCATACTAGATGTAAAAATTCCTTCCCGACTCCAAATATGGCAGTCAGAATAAATCCCTGGATCAACGTTCTGTCCCTATAAATCTAAAATCCATAACCTGTAATGTTATTACTCTCCAAAAATGCATCCAGACCCCTTTTGAACTCTTTCACAGAGTTCCCCATAACCACCTCCTCTGGGAGAGAATTCCACAGTCTCACTGCTATTACAGTAAAGAACCCCCGTCTGTGCTGGTGTAGAAACCTTCTTTCCTCTAAACGTAGAGGATTCCCCCTTGTTATAGATACAGTCCTGAGTATAAATAGATCACTGGAGAGATCACTGTACGGTCCCCTGATATATTTATACATAGTTATTAGGTCTCCCCTAAGCCTTCTTTTTTCTAGACTAAATAACCCCAATTCTGATAATCTTTCTGGGTACTGTAGTCCTCCCATTCCCCATATTACCCTGGTTGCCCGTCTTTGAACCCTCTCCAGCTCCACTATATCTTTCTTGTACACTGGTGCCCAGTACTGTACACAGTATTCCATGTGTGGTCTGACTAGTGATTTGTACAGTGGTAGAATGATTTCCTTTTCGTGGGCATCTATGCCCCTATTGATGCACACCATGATTTTATTTGCCTTGGCAGCAGCTGACCGACACTGGTCACTACAGCTAAATTTACTATTAACTAAGACCCCTAAGTCCTTTTCCACATCAGTTGTCCCAAGCATTCTCCCATTTAATACATAATCCCAGCCCGGATTTTTCTTCCCCATGTGCATTACCTTACATTCATCAGTGTTGAACCTCATCTGCCACTTCCCAGCCCTATCCTCCAACCTATCCAGATCCATTTGTAACAGTGCACTGTCCTCTACAGTGTTTACCGCTTTACAGAGTTTAGTATCATCTGCAAAGATTGCTACTTTACTATTCAACCCCTCTACAAGGTCATTAATGAATATATTAAATAGAACAGGACCCATTTATTATGCTTAGCATTGACTTTCAGGTTGAATTGATATATCATGAAGGGTAGGTCACACGTTGTGTATACACAGAGTATTTCACACTGTGCAAAATCTGATGCAAAGCCTAAGTAGACACACAGTGGCAGTCCTGTGTGTACAATAAGGTTTGGAGGCATGCTCTTGCAGCACAGTTACGTGGGGGCGCTGGCCCGCCCCAAAGCTCACTGCACACACAGGACTGCCACGAGTAGCCACGGGTGTCTGCTTATAGGGGAATGCGCTGTGGATTGCCCGTTGTACAGCGTAAAATATGCTACATACACGCTACGTGTGACACTACCCTAATGCACGGAAATGCCTGCTCTCACATCACTAATCAAGCCCAGTTTAATTTAGTCAGCAAGCTAGAGTTAAGTTCAGGAATAGAGGAACATTTCAAGTGAAATGAATCAGGAGGTCGGCTCTCTTTATATCTCAGGGTATGTTCAAGAGCCATATAAGATAAAGAGGCGCCATAAGATAAAGAGCCACCATGAGGAAGTTTACCCAAGGGAATGCCCATGGCTTATGTATTCCTTCAGGAAAACTCATAATAACCCTTAGATTGCCCACATTTCCTTTCAGATTAAGTTCTCTCTTTGTTCCCTTTAATATAAAATACACATGTGTACCGTACAAGTAATGGATGATGATAAATTCTTTGTGATAAAAAACATTTATCAGCCCAAGTAAGTTTAGATGTGATTTATATATACTGTACATGTCATCAATCTCCAGCCGCTCCAATTAGCCAAACATTCTGAGTCCTAGACAATAGAAATCACAGCCCTGAGCATTGTAGCAGGAACAAGACGAGACAGTCGTCTTAGATAAAACATCAGGACGCATCTGACAATCAGAACAAGTCCTATTGCATAAATTGTCTATTACCGAAATGGAAAATGGGATAAATACATAGGAGAGAAATTTCGAAAACAATTCAATCTTCCGTTCTTAAGCTGTTTTACAACTCAGTAGGAGCAAGGGAAATGTTACACAAAAGCTTTTCAAATCTGCGACTTCTAAATAAGTGGTATATACATGACATGCAATCATTCGGGAAGTCTTCAGACCCTTTCGCTTCTTTAACTTTTTGTTATCTTGCGGCCTTGTTGCTAAAATAAAATAAAAAAATCAAGTTTTTCCCCATCATTCTGCTCTCAATACCCCATAAGACAAGGTGAAAACAGAATATCACAAATCTATGCTAATTTACTAAAAAGAAAAAACGGCAATCAGTGATGTCCGGCATTCGCTGTGGGTCCCAGCTGATGATAGCAGCCGGGACTCACTGAGTATGAAGCGTCATATAACTGGAGCAGGACTAGGGCCTACAGATACAACCGAAGTCCTTACCATGTCAAGAGGCATGCACCTCTTTTTAAATCTGGCTAATCTATCACCAGCAGGATTTTACTTAAGACCGGCACACCCCTGAATTTCGGACTCAGATTTTCTCTTAGTATGCCATGGATTTTGCCCCGGTTTTGGACATGGACTACAATTAACAATGGGACTACCCAATGCAGTTTCTATACATGATAACAAGCAGTTTTGGGTAGAATTCATAAAGATTTTGCCATGGAATCTGAGTAAACTTCTGTGAACATATCCATAGGGTTAATAGCTGATTTCAAGAGATTCCAGTGGGAAGAGAAGAAGGTTGCTAAGGCAAAGACACCAAAGACTCATTTGCTCAAGAGCTTTTCTGGTTGGCTTCAGGGTCTCACCCCGAACCCCATATAAAGGTATTAGTTCTACATTTCAAGTTCTAAGAACCAAAATTTCAATAAGAGTGGCAGGAAAGAGCAAGGAGCACAAGTGGGCAATTCTCTCAATAAATGCCTATTGGAGTTGCTGAAATAGACTTTTCTTATGGTGGCATCAATAGCCAAATAAAATACACAAAAAGAAGGTTGCAGCAGCACTCTTTATTTGATCACAAAAGTTAGATTGTGTCCCCCACCCACCCCATCAAGGTGGCCTCATTTCAGTTGGGACCCTAACACTCTTAATCGACTCACGTCTTCTTATAAATCCTGTAACTATAGCTGAATGAAATTTACAGGACCCTTGTTCACTTAATAAGCGAGGGTTCCAGAGATGGGCCCATTGATATACCATGAATGTATATACTGTAATCCGAATACCCCTTTAATTTTCCTTTCTCGTACATCAGTATGCCAGCCTGCAACAGGTATCGCTTGGACATGACAAATGCTAGAGCATGGAAGCTTAGAAAACAGAACCCCTACCAAACACCAGAAGCAAACACCCATGTTCCCTGTCTTCTCCAGTTACTAGACCACAGCTAGAAGTTGCCACTCCTTTCAAAGTCTCTGCCACTGATGATAAGAGTTCCAGTGGGTGGACCTCCACCGATACAGCATGTATCACCAATCCAGCAGATAAATGCTTCTGGCTAGAATGTCCTACTCAAATACTCATTATTTGTGACAACATTTTGAAGAATAAGGGGTTTTGAGGAACCTTCTTTCTGTTGTGTTGTGGAAGGAAGTGAATGCTTCTCTGAGCAATGAAAAGTGATGCTCAGCAGTTGTCACGTTCAGGCTCCCTGGACCATTACGTAGAAGGGTAATTTAGCACAACCTAACTCACCGGTGTCCAACTCTTACTTCAATCATGCAGTAGCAGCTGTAGCTTGTCAGGGCTTACTAGGAGCAGTAGCTTTGAAACAGTCGGGGGGCCACCATTTGGGGACTACTAATTTAAAGCAACCAATGATGAAAACTGTTAAGTAGGCCATTGAAAATATGATGGGTTGCTTTAATTCACTATGCAGATCTAAGTGTAGCAGTTTGTTAGATAACATCTGGATATGGCGGTCCATCATACATTTGGAAGCCTGCCAATATTGCACTGATTTATATTCATGTATATTACATTCATGAACATAGTGTATCATGCTGATAGCACCAAAGGAAACAAAATGTCAACTTAATGTTGTAGATTCATAACCCACTCATGTGCAAAATGTGTTACCGTCATCTATCATCATAACACAGCACCTGAACTTCTCCTACCAGTTTTTAAGCATTTTTGTTACGAATCAGCCATATTGTTCTGTACCTCTCCGGTAGGAGAGTGACAGCGATTGATGATCCTGTCTATTTTCATTTGATCAAAACACCTGTTCATTTACAAAAGACAATCATTACAGGTGCCATAACCTCAAAATGTAATTGTAGAGTTGTGCCTATCACAGAAGAATATATAATCCAGACATTCCTATCTGAACGTGATGCCCTTATGTGCATGGGAATCTGGGAAAGTTTGTATTTCAAGGCCTGATTTAAAGGAAATATCCGGGATAGGATAGGGGATATATGTCAGATTGTGGGGGGTCCGACTGCTGGGGACCCCCTGCGATCTCCCAAACGGCCCCCCGGTTCTCAGCATGAATGGGGCATGTCAACCACTGCACGAAGCGGTGGCCGACACTCCCCCTCCATGCAGCTCTATGGGAGAGCCGGAGCGCTGCTTTCGGCAATCTCCGACTCTGCCATAGAACTGCATGGAGGGGGAGTGTCGGCCGCAGCTTTGTGCTATGGTCGAAAAGGCTTGTTTCATGCAGAGAGCCAGGGCTCCATATGGGAGATTGTGGGGGCCTCCAGGGGTCGGACCCCCATTGATCTGAAACTTATCCCCTATCCTTACGATAAAGGATAAGTTGTTATATCCCAGAGTTCTCCTTTAAGTAGTCACACCGCTAAACAACATCCTCATTGGAGGCTCAGTGGTTGAGCTGTTGACTTATGGTGCTGGGGTCCTAGGTTTGAATCCAACTGAGGGCAGCATCTAAATCAGAGGTCTCAAACTGGTCCTACAGATGTTGCTAATCTTCAACTCCCGGCATGCCCGGACAGCCAACTTTTGTCAGGGTGCAGACAGTCAGCTAAGGTCCCTATAGTGTTCACTATTCAAGCATTGTGGTATGATGTGCCACGGTCTTAGGGCATGCCAGGTAAATAGTCCGCAGACTATGACACTGCCACTAGCCTGTTGAACTCCAACAGTGCACCTATGGGATATGGTTTTGTTCTGTTAAAGAGTACCTCTCACGATCTTGTTTATTTCATAATCCTCCCAGTTCACTGCCCCCATCATGATACCCCCCCAGCCTTTATTTTTATTATTATTTTTTTTCTACCTTAATATTGCTCTGTATTTTCTGCTCAATCTCAGTCAGATTCACAGAATGGGAAGGGGCATTCCCCAGCAGGCATGATATCATCGGAAGCCATACAGGGGAGAACTTCCTCCCTTACTCACAGCCAAGAGCACACACAGCCAAGAGCAGTTCAGTGTGTGAGATGAGCTATGATTGGCTAAGGCTGCACACACACCCCTCAGCACTCCAGACTGCATTTTCTAATTTTGGACTTCTACCAGGACTTCTACCAGGTCAGCAGTCCAAAGTCTGTGCAAGAAATGGGGGGAAATGTGCTCTGGACAAGTAGAGGGAGACACCTAGTTACAGCTTTTTTAACCCCTTAAGGACGCATGACGTAAATGTACGTCCTGGTGCGGTGGTACTTAACGCACCAGGACGTACATTTACGTCCTGTGCATAACCGCGGGCATCGGAGCGATGCCCGTGTCATGCGCGGCTGATCCCGGCTGCTGATCGCAGTCAGGGACCCGCCGGCAATGGCCGACGCCCGCGATCTCGCGGGCGTCCGCCATTAACCCCTCAGGTGCCGGGATCAATACAGATCCCGGCATCTGCGGCAGTGCGCGATTTAAATGAACGATCGGATTGCCCGCAGCGCTGCTGCGGGGATCCGATCATTCAGAATGCCGTATGGAGGTCCCTTCACCTTCCGGCTCTCGGCGTCTTCTGCTCTGGTCTGAGATCGAGCAGACCAGAACAGAAGATAGCCGATAACACTGATCTGTTCTATGTCCTATACATAGAACAGATCAGTATTAGCAATCATGGTATTGCTATGAATAGTTCCCTATGGGGACTATTCAAGTGTAAAAAAAAATTTAAAAAAATGTAAAAGTTAAAGTTAAAAAAAAAGTGAAAAATCCCCTCCCCCAATAAAAAAGTAAAACGTCCGTTTTTTCCTATTTTACCCCCAAAAAGCGTAAAACATTTTTTATAGACATATTTGGTATTGCCACGTGTGTAAATGTCCGAACTATTAAAATAAAATGGTAATGATCCCGTAAAGTGAACGGCGTGAACGTAAAAAAAAAAAAAAGTCCAAAATTGCTACTTTAATACATTTTATAAAAAAAATAAATTTAAAAAAATGTATTAAACGTTTTTTTGTATGCAAATGTGGTATCAAAAAAAAAGTACAGATCATGGCGCAAAAGATGAGCCCTCATACCGCCGCTTATACGGAAAAATAAAAAAGTTAGAGGTCATCAAAATAAAGGGATTATAAACGTACTAATTTGGTTAAAAAGTTTGTGATTTTTTTTAAGCGCAACAATAATATAAAAGTATGTAATAATGGGTATCATTTTAATTGTATTGACCCTCAGAATAAAGAACACGCATCATTTTTACCATAAATTGTACGGCGTGAAAACGAAACCTTCCAAAATTATCAAAATTGCATTTTTCTTTTTAATTTCCCCACAAAAATAGTGTTTTTTGGTTGCGCCATACATTTTATGATATAATGAGTGATGTCATTACAAAGGAAAACTGGTCGCGCAAAAAACAAGCCCTCATACTAGTCTGTGGATGAAAATATAAAAGAGTTATGATTTTTAGAAGGCGAGGAGGAAAAAAATGAAAACGTAAAAATTAAATTGTCTGAGTCCTTAAGGCCAAAATGGGCTGAGTCCTTAAGGGGTTAAACACAAATAAAACATATAATTATTTTTTTTAACAAAGTACATTAGAAATAATTTTAATTTACTATAAGGAGTGCAATAGCAAAAATTTGTTTTAATGGGAGTGCCCATTTAAGCTACATGCAGAAACAGCTATCTGTATGGTTCTGCACAAAACAGTTCTAGTCACTCCTTCTGCCATGTGTCCATGGTCCATTGATCTAATTCCTTGGCCCATACATGTCATTGTATGTAATGATGTAGGGTTGTCAGGTGCACCCTTGTCGGTCTTCGGTTCAGCTAATGAACGCTTGCCTCTTTAATGAACCAAACACGTCCTGCTGCTGTGTGATCATTTGTCAGATGTCTGTCCATGGTTTTGATACACTCTTTTTTTTACATCAGATGAATTTTGGCTTTGAACTATGGCAGGGACCTGTATGTATTGGAGTATAGGCAAACGGATAGAGAATAGAACGTATTTACAAGATTAGGGCCACACACCAGCCAGGTAATCCTATGTTACGGGAGAACAACAATATCAAACTACACTGCTCAAAAAAAATAAAGGGTACATTAAGATAACACATCCTAGATCTGAATGAATAAACTGATCATAAGAAAATACATAGTTGAATGTGCTGACAACAAATTCACACAAAACTTTTCTATAAAAATTATAAACCCATGGAGGTCTGCATATGGAGTCACACTCAAAATCAAAGTGAAAAAGCACACTACAGGCTGATCCAACTTTGATGTAATGTCCGTAAAACAAGTGAAAGTAAAGCTCAGTTGTGTGTGTGGCCTCCACGTGCCGGTATGACCTCGCTACAACGCCTGGGCATGCTCCTGATGAGGTGGTGGATGGTCTCCTGAGGGATGTCCTCTCCAACCTGGACTAAAGCATCCGCCAACTCCTGGGCAGTCTGTGGTGCAACGTGGTGTTGGCGGATGGAGTGAGACATGATGTCCCAGATGTGCTCAATCGGATTCAGGTCTGGGGCCAGTACATAGCATCAATGCCTTCCTCTTGCAGGAACTGCTGACACACTCCAGCCACATGAAGTCTAGCATTGTCTTGCATTAGGAGGAACCCAGGGTCAACAACACCAGCATATGGTCTCACAAGGGGTCATATGGTCTCACAAGGGGTCTGAGGATCTCATCTCGGTACCTAATTGCAGTCAGGCTACCTCTGGCAATCACATGGAGGGCTGTGTTGCCCCCCAAAGAAAGGCCACCCCACATCATGACTGACCCACTGCCAAACCGGTCATGCTGGAGGATGTTGCAGGCAGCAGAACATTCTCCACGGTATCTCCAGACTCCGTTACATCTGTTTCATGTGCTCAGAGTGAACCTACTTTCATCTGAGAAGAGCACAGGGCGCCAGTGATGAATTTGCCAATCTTGGTGTTTTATGGCAAATGCTAAATGTCCTGCACAGTGTTGGTCTTTAAGCACAACCCCCACCCGTGAATGTCGGGCCCTAATAACACCCTCATGGACTCTGTTTCTGACTGTTTGAGTGGACGTATGCACATTTGTGGCCTGCTGGAGGTCATTTTGCAGGGTTGTGGTAGTGCTCCTCCTACTCCTCCTTGCACAAAGGCAGAGGTAGCGGTCCTGCTGCTGTGTTGTTGCCCTCCAATGGCCTCATCAACATCTCCTGATGAACTGGCCTTTCTCCTGGTAGTGCCTCCATGCTCTGGACACTACACTGACAGACACAGCAAACCTTCTTGCCACAGCTCGCATTGATGTACCATTCTGGATGAGCTGCACTACCTGAATCACTTATGTGGGTTGTAGACTCCATCTCATACTACCACTAAAGTGAAAGCACAGGCAGCATTCAAAAGTGACCAAAACATCAGCCAGGAAGCATAGGAACTGAGAAGTGGTCTGTGGTCACTACCTGAAGAACCACTCCTTTATTGGGGGTGTCTTGCTAATTGCCTATAATTTCCACCTGTTGTCTGTTCCATTTGCACAACAGTATGTGAAATTGATTGTCAATCAGTGTTGCTTCCTGAGTGGACAGTGTGATTTCACAGAAGTGTCATTGACTTGGAGTTACATTGTGTTGTTTAAGTGTTCCCTTTATTTTTTTGAGCAGTGTATATCAAAGTGTAAATAAGACTGAGGTGCCATAATAAAACCAAACTTTTAATAATATTCTATTAAAATACACCAAACACACAAATAGAAAGGATATCGGTTAATCCTCAAAGTGAAGAATGTAAAGCAAAAAAAATAACTAAAAGGTAAACTCAATAAATCACAAGTTTTGCCAAGACTGCTTGCATAGGTATAATACAAGGAGAGATGCTCCCACACATGGAATGAATATATAAATAAACAATATGTTAAATGTACATACAATATAATCCCTGTTCCAATGTGTATCTGTCCAAGTGTCATTTACTAATGATGCCTGGGCTTCCTCAGGGGCTAAAGTACGTTTGGACAGAAATGTGTAGGAACAGGGATTTTATTGTGTGTACATTTAGCTTACTGTATGTTTATATATTCATTCAATGTGTGGGAGTATATCTCTACTTGTATTAAACCTATGCAAGCAGTCTTGGCAAGGCTTGTGATGTATTGAGTTTACATTTTAGCTCTTTTTTTGTTTTATATTATTCACTTTGGGGATTCACTGTTATCCTTTCTTTTAGTGCATTTGGGGAATTTTAATAGCATATTATTAAAAGTTATGTTTTATTATGTGGTGGCCCAGTACAGGAGTGGCCTCCTGTACCCTTTTCTTTCCTGTGTGGCGGACTCTATTTAAGTGTCCCCTGAGTCCACCTTCATTATATGTATCCTAAATGGTTAACAGTGTCCTATGTTATTTAGTAATTTGTCTTTCTAATGTCCATATGCCTTTAAATGTTGTTACCAAGTCATGTACCCAATGAAGGTGTCAGTGACCAGGTGACTTGTGGGTGACCTATAGGACCCCTCCGAATTGCTCCCTTATAAACCAAGGGAGGAGCTAGTTTAGTCAGTCTATTCTCTGCTGAGCTACAGTTCAGTCAAGACCTGAGAGTGTCTGGTGTCCTAAGGGAGACAGACAAAGGCCTAATCACACAGCCACGCTTCCAACACCAAGTTCCCCTTCAGGTGAATGTCAAAACCTGGTAAGCAACTACATGGGTGAAGTCTAGTCAGTCATAGTCAAGTCAGTCAAGTCTGCTAAAGTCAGCGTGGGTCTGCCTAATTCAGTCCAAGTCCACTGCTTTTAAAGTCACTTGTCTTTTAAAGTCACTGGTCATCTCCTTGGGCCTAACTGAGCTGTAAAGACTATTCCATCTGTCTGCCTCAGTAAAGCTGCCGTTGTTCCGTAACTTTGCATCGGAGTGATTATTTGCTCCGCGCCTAGCACAGGAACCAGCGGCCATACCTCGGGTAGTGTAGAGGATAACCATGCCCTGGCGTCACGAACACAAGGGGTTAATGCCATCTGCCCCTAGGGTAATAACATCTGCCCTCTCATCGCACCCTCACCACAATTACGGAACCTCAGTCTTAGTGACACCATCTGGGTACTTGCCCTAAAAAGGGTGACCCCTGTCGCAATCTATCCCTTTGTCTCGCCCTGGTAATCCCTAAAGAAATATAATACCCATATGAATAAACCCCAACACATTTTCAACCACAAAAGGTGAATTCCTCAGGGGCTGCAACAATTAGGGTTCTTGAAATACAATCAACATAGGGTACAATATACAACCAATAATAGCGATGAACACAATAATATGACAGCTGTGACTAATCAAACAAAAATAGGTACAGTGTTATAGAGATTTACAAGAGGAGTAAAACAAGTATAGATAATCCTCACTTATGCCCGGCCAATGGATATGAAGTAAACATGGCCAGCTTTTTACTCACTTAACCAGTGAACACCTAAAGTGGCGGGAAATCACGGGACCGTGCTCTGCAGTGGCAGAGTCTCCAGTGCAGCAGCATTTGTCTCCCTTCTATATCTCACACCCCCATTATATCTTGGTTCTGGTTCAACATTAAGCTCAAGAGGTAGAGGTGAAGGCCTACACCATAATCTGTTATTCCTGCTGTTTTAGTGCTTAGTATCCTGACTTCTATTTCTGTGTAGTGGGGCTCTTTTTTAATGCAATTTTGATTAAAGGTTTTAAGGTATGCAACCTGTGAATTTTTGAAAATCCTTGTTAGTGCACCTGCAGCATATTTGACGCTGCTGATACGCTACTGCCCGTTCCCAGAGTGCGCCTCCAGCTTTGCCCATGTGTCTTGTTTAGCAGCAATCCACCGCTACAAGCAGACACAGAGGGAGCTTTGAGTCATGTGCGGATGCACAGCTTTCCAGACATCACAGTACATTTTTCCATAGTGTGGATGAGCCCTTACTCCGCTAGTCCTCTGTTTAAGACTGATGTATAATCTTCAAATTCTTCCATCCAGGTTACCGCTAGTTACACTTCCAGGTTAAGGGAAAGTTCTACTGGTGTAGGGGGAAGGGAAGTAAAAAGTGAACGCTAAAAGTATGGGTGCTCCCAATGGAATGAATAAATTAACTGTAGTTCACAGACAAAAAAATAAAAAAAGATAAAATGTTTATTTAGATAAAACAGACAACGCGTTTCAAGCTTGAAACCTAATGTGGGGGGCTCCTATAGCTCCGGTGTCTGTTGACCTTGGCCTCTTGTGTTTGCTGGCTAAATGCAGACGAAGGGGCACTAGAGTGATTGACAGGTTGAGGAGCCAATGGCGCCACATTTAACTGTAGGTTCTTCATTAGGCGGCATTTACAGTTAAATGTGAGACATGTGGGGGCCGTTCCGATACAAGTACCAGTATCAGGATATCCCTAATCTGAAGTTATCTCAAGTAATATTTCATTGCATCTCTTCCTCGTCTGGTATCCTGCACCCACAAAACAAAGGGCACCCAGACTTCCATTAGCCAATATACAGTAAACTGGGCCACACCCCAAGGATGGTGCTTACATGACCATCATGTGCACCTCCATTGCAAATGGTGTGTGCCTGGGAAAGTTACAATGGGCTACTGTTCACCTACTCACTGGTCACATAACCACAGTAGTACTACAAGTCACAGCATCACCCAGGGTCACAATATATAGATAGACCAATAGATAGCGCAGAAGGTGAGCAGCACATCCATCAATTATTGAAGCATAAGGGGCAAGCTAGAAGAAGGCTTGAGTCCCAGGCCTCCACAGTACCCACAGAAAATTGTCTGTGAATGCTGCCGTGTTACTTTTCTGTAGATAGATAAATAGATAGATAAATATGTAGTAGATACGATGCAGCACACCAAGATATTTTCATGTCAAAAAGATGATTTATTCCATGATGTACACAGAGTCTACATTTCGGCGACCTCTCGCCACCATTTTCAAGTGCATACAAGTGATGCAAATGGGTTTTTATACACACCCACAAATTGGGACATCACATAATTACATTTGTAAACATTGATAAAAACATCAGTTTCCATATATAAACACATAATCCAAATATACAAGTGCAACCTATGTCATTTCAAAAGTGCATACATATACATATAAAGTGCCGATCCTCCATATATCAATAAATATACATGTCTTCATAATTTCATATTGCAAAGTGATTATGTGCATCTTTTCTGAGTGTCCATTACCTTGTTGCTGTCATGACAATTTCAGATGCCGGGCGCCATCATGGACAAGCGGTCCTAATCAGCATGGAACGCCGCAAGCATTGCTGTGTAGAACTTCCAATTATAAGGTGAATTGCAACCAATCGGTAGAAAGTGTTCTCAACTGTAATGGGGAACAAATGAAACCAGCGTTTGCATCATGCAAGGCAGAGTGCGTATGCGTGCGCAGACTCAACAAGGTAATCGACACTCAAACAAGATGCACATGATCACTTTGCAATAGGAAATTATGAAGACATATATTTATTGTTATATGGAGGATTGGCACTTTAAATGTATACAGTATGTATGCACTTTTGAATGACATAGGTTGCACTTGTATATTTTGATTATGTGTTTATATATGGAAACTGATTTTTTTTTATCAATGTTTACAAATGTAATGTGATGTCACAATTTGTGGGTGTGTATAAAAACCTGTTTGTATCACTTGTATGAACTTGAAAATGGCGGTGAGAGGCCACTGAAATGTCTGTATATCATGAAATGAATCACCTTTTTGACACAAAAATATCTTGGTGTGCATCGTATCTACATATTCAGGAGAACCAGGGGACCGAGGTTCTATAAGTTGCCTGCACCCACTATTTGGAAACATTGTGCTTTGGATGTGCTGCTTTTATGTGGACACTTTGTATCTGGTGAACAAGCTTTGCACTCCCCTTTTAGACATGGAAAGACATTTACAGAATCCATCTGGTATGTTATCCAGTTTACCATCCAATTATGTATTTTCGTATACGGATATGGACGCAGACCGTATTTTGGGGAATTTACCCAATGATGCCTCATTTCTACATACTTCATTGAATATTGATTTACAAAGAACATACAAAACTGAAACTAAAAAGGCACTCATGTTTCAACTTCATGTATCAACTATGGGTGAATGTTATTGCACCCGTAGAATCCCAAGGAGTGTGCGGGTACAATCGCAAACAAATGCATTTGTGAATGACAATGTTTACAGGACAAGTTTTGAAGCAATTTCGAATAAATATGCTCTGGATTTGATACTACTTAACATTGAATTCCTGCATCTGGCTAATACACAAGCAAAGGTTCAACAACTTGAAGACTCCTTGAAATTTGCTCTAACTAAGGATGAATATGAGAAATGATCTACTAAACAACAGTCATTTTTACAAAAACAGTGTGTACAGATTGAAGAAGTAATACGCTACAAGTGGTTCAGAGATGACCAAGATTATAACAACGGCAGAAATTACAATTGGGACAATACCTCTGCTACATCAAGGCGCATTAACAGGAAGGACATTTATATGTTGGACAATGATGGGGTAACAGGATCCTCCTCCTAGAAACCTTCAAAAAAAAATTGTCATTTAACCCTCAAGCTTTTTTAGGCAATCCCACCGACCCGGAAGAGCGTTGAGACGGGGAGGCCACAAGCACTTCCGAGCAAGGAAGAACAAGAGCTCAGAAAAATCCAAAGACCGCACTGAAGAAAACGCCATCACAGAAGAAGTAACAAATGTGGATGTCACGATGCCGGCTGGCAGGTAGTGGATCCTCTGTGCCAGAGAGGGATTGGCGTGGACCGTGCTAGTGGACCGGTTCTAAGCCACTACTGGTTTTCACCAGAGCCCGCCGCAAAGCGGGATGGTCTTGCTGCGGCGGTAGTGACCAGGTCGTATCCACTAGCAACGGCTCACCTCTCTGGCTGCTGAAGATAGGCGCGGTACAAGGGAGTAGGCAAAAGCAAGGTCGGACGTAGCAGAAGGTCGGGGCAGGCAGCAAGGATCGTAGTCAGGGGCAACGGCAGAAGGTCTGGAAACACAGGCAAGGAACACACAAGGAACGCTTTCACTGGCACTAAGGCAACAAGATCCGGCAAGGGAGTGCAGGGGAAGTGAGGTGATATAGGGAAGTGCACAGGTGAACACACTAATTGGAACCACTGCGCCAATCAGCGGCGCAGTGGCCCTTTAAATCGCAGAGACCCGGCGCGCGCGCGCCCTAGGGAGCGGGCCGCGCGCGCCGGGACAGAACAGACGGAGAGCGAGTCAGGTAGGGGAGCCGGGGTGCGCATCGCGAGCGGGCGCTACCCGCATCGCGAATCGCATCCCGGCTGGCAGCGGAATCGCAGCGCCCCGGGTCAGAGGACGTGACCGGAGCGCTGCCGCGGGGAGAGAGAAGCGAGCGCTCCGGGGAGGAGCGGGGACCCGGAGTGCTCGGCGTAACAGTACCCCCCCCCTTGGGTCTCCCCCTCTTCTTAGAGCCTGAGAACCTGAGGAGCAGACTTTTGTCTAGGATGTTGTCCTCAGGTTCCCAGGATCTCTCTTCAGGACCACAACCCTCCCAGTCCACTAAAAAAAAATTTTTCCCTCTGACCTTTTTGGCAGCTAAAATTTCTTTGACCGAGAAGATGTCCGAGGAGCCGGAAACAGGAGTGGGAGGAACAGATTTGGGAGAAAAACGGTTGAGGATGAGTGGTTTGAGAAGAGAGACGTGAAAGGCATTAGGGATACGAAGAGAGGGAGGAAGAAGAAGTTTATAAGAGACAGGATTAATTTGACACAAAATTTTGAAAGGACCAAGATAGCGTGGTCCCAACTTGTAGCTAGGGACACGGAAGCGGACATATTTAGCGGAGAGCCATACCTTGTCTCCAGGGGAAAAAACGGGGGGAGCTCTTCTTTTCTTATCCGCGAACTTCTTCATGCGTGAAGAAGCCTGTAAGAGAGAATTTTGGGTCTCTCTCCATATGATGGAAAGGTCACGAGAAATTTCATCCACAGCGGGCAGACCAGAGGGCAAGGGAGTAGGGAGGGGGGGAAGAGGGTGACGGCCGTACACCACGAAAAATGGGGATTTGGAGGAAGACTCAGAGACCCTGAAGTTATACGAGAATTCGGCCCATGGGAGGAGATCTGCCCAGTCATCCTGGCGGGAGGAAACAAAATGTCGCAAATAATCACCCAAGATCTGGTTAATCCTTTCTACTTGTCCATTGGACTGGGGATGATATGCAGAAGAAAAATTTAATTTAATCTTGAGTTGTTTACAGAGAGCCCTCCAGAATTTAGACACGAATTGGACGCCTCTATCCGAGACAATCTGCGTAGGCAACCCGTGAAGACGAAAAATGTGTACAAAAAATTGTTTAGCCAACTGAGGCGCAGAAGGAAGACCAGGAAGAGGGATGAAATGTGCCATTTTGGAGAATCGATCAACGACCACCCAAATAACAGTGTTGCCACGGGAAGGGGGTAAATCAGTAATAAAATCCATACCAATCAGAGACCAAGGCTGTTCGGGGACAGGCAGAGGATGAAGAAAACCAGCGGGCTTCTGGCGAGGAGTCTTATCCCGGGCACAGATAGTGCAGGCTCGCACAAAGTCCACAACATCCGTCTCCAGAGTCGGCCACCAATAGAAGCGGGAGATGAGTTGCACAGATTTCTTGATACCCGCATGACCTGCGAGATGGGAGGAGTGACCCCATTTGAGGATTCCGAGGCGTTGGCGAGGAGAAACAAAGGTCTTTCCTGGAGGAGTCTGCCTGATGAAGGCAGGAGAAGTGGAGATCAGGCAGTCAGGTGGAATGATGTGTTGCGGAGAGAGTTCAACTTCTGAGGCATCCGAGGAACGAGAGAGAGCATCGGCCCTAATGTTCTTATCGGCAGGACGAAAGTGAATCTCAAAATTAAATCGGGCAAAGAACAGAGACCACCGGGCCTGGCGAGGATTCAGCCGTTGGGCAGACTGGAGGTAGGAGAGGTTCTTGTGGTCGGTGTAGATAATAACAGGAGAACTTGATCCCTCCAGCAGATGCCTCCATTCCTCAAGTGCTAATTTAATGGCTAGAAGCTCACGATCCCCGATGGAGTAGTTCCTCTCCGCTGGAGAGAAGGTCCTAGAGAAAAAACCACAAGTGACAGCATGCCCGGAAGAGTTTTTTTGTAGAAGAACAGCTCCAGCTCCCACTGAGGAGGCATCAACCTCCAATAGGAAGGGTTTGGAAGGGTCAGGTCTGGAGAGGACGGGAGCCGAAGAAAAGGCAGACTTGAGTCGTTTAAAGGCGTCTTCTGCGGGGGGCGTGTCCTGCAGTGCATGGCGGCGGTCGCATAAACCTTGTGCTCCGCTGCAGCCCAGGCCTAACAGCGGCTACACAGCATTGATCCTGAGCATATCGCTACAGCAATTGTGCCCACCGGTACCTGAACTATCGGGGCACCTGATGATGACCCGGAGACGAGGGAAAAAGAGCCCACTGAAGCTCACGGCGTTCTTTCCTGCTGCAGAGGCCTCACAAGATGGCGCGGCTCAGTGCGGGTCAGCGTCTCCGGCTACTGGAAGTGCCTCACCAGCGTCTTCATCCTCTCCAACGGGCTGCGCCCTGGAGGCTTCTCCTTCAACTCCTCCAATTCTCCTGACAGGCTGGTCACCCTCGGTGCAGCAGGACCCGCAGGTACCGTTCTCCCCGATCTCCTCCAAGCCACTGGGAGCGGGGACACTGCATACTAGAGGCCCGGGAGGCCCTGATGGGAGCTCTCCGTCGGCGCCCCTAACTGAACCTATTATGAGGGGGCTTCTTGCTGAGTTACACACCTCCATTCAGGGCGACATTAAGGCAGCCGTGTCCAATATACAGCATGAGATCTCCTCTCTTGGACACCGCACATCGCACATTGAGAACAAGATGGCGGAACTCACCTCTTCTCATAATGAAGTGGTGGACTTAGCTAATGGCCTGGAGGATGAGGTTGCCGCTCTTCAACTTAAGATAGCTGATATGGAGGACAGGTCTCGCCGAAACAATCTAAGGGTGAGAGGGGTGCCGGAGTCTGTGAAAACGGAGGACCTCAACACCTTCCTAACGGATTATTTTGCATTGTTGTTGCCTCAGGCTTCCACCCTAGATTTGCTCATGGACAGAGTCCACAGGCTTCCTAAGCCCAAAACCCTACCTGCTACTACACCGAGGGATGTGATTCTGCGCCTTCACTTTTACCATATTAAGGAGCAATTAATGTTGGTGGCTGTCACGATGCCGGCTGGCAGGTAGTGGATCCTCTGTGCCAGAGAGGGATTGGCGTGGACCGTGCTAGAGGATCGGTTCTAAGTCACTACTGGTTTTCACCAGAGCCCGCCGCAAAGCGGGATGGTCTTGCTGCGGCGGTAGTGACCAGGTCGTATCCCCTAGCAACGGCTCAACCTCTCTGGCTGCTGAAGATAGGCGCGGTACAAGGGAGTAGACAGAAGCAAGGTCGGACGTAGCAGAAGGTCGGGGCAGGCAGCAAGGATCGTAGTCAGGGGCAACGGCAGGAGGTCTGGAACACAGGCTAGGAACACACAAGGAAACGCTTTCACTGGCACTAAGGCAACAAGATCCGGCGAGGGAGTGAAGGGGAAGTGAGGTGATATAGGGAAGTGCACAGGTGTAAACACTAATTGGAACCACTGCGCCAATCAGCGGCGCAGTGGCCCTTTAAATCGCAGAGACCCGGCGCGCGCGCGCCCTAGGGAGCGGGGCCGCGCGCGCCGGGACAGAACTGACGGAGAGCGAGTCAGGTACGGGAGCCGGGGTGCGCATCGCGAGCGGGCGCTACCCGCATCGCGAATCGCATCCCGGCCAGAGGCGGTATCGCAGCGCCCCGGGCCCGGAGCGCTGCAGTGAGAGGAGTGTAGCGAGCGCTCCGGGGAGGAGCGGGGACCCGGAGCGCTCGGCGTAACAGTACCCCCCCCCTTGGGTCTCCCCCTCTTCTTGGAGCCTGAGAACCTGAGGACCAGACTTTTGTCCAGGATATTGTCCTCAGGTTCCCAGGACCTCTCTTCAGGACCACAACCCTCCCAATCCACTAAAAAGAAGGTTTTCCCTCTGACCTTTTTAGATGCCAAAATTTCCTTGACGGAGAAGATGTCCGAGGAGCCGGAGACAGGAGTGGGGGGAACAGATTTGGGAGAGAAACGGTTAATGATAAGTGGTTTAAGAAGAGAAACATGAAAGGCATTAGGAATACGAAGAGAAGGAGGAAGAAGAAGTTTGTAAGAGACAGGATTAATCTGGCGCAAAATCTTGAAAGGGCCAAGATAGCGTGGTCCCAACTTATAGCTAGGGACACGGAAGCGGACATATTTGGCGGAGAGCCATACCTTGTCTCCAGGGGAAAAAATGGGAGGAGCTCTTCTTTTCTTATCCGCGAATCTCTTCATGCGTGAAGAAGCCTGTAAGAGAGAATTTTGGGTCTCTCTCCATATGATGGAGAGATCACGAGAAATTTCATCCACAGCGGGCAGACCAGAGGGCAAGGGGGTAGGGAGGGGGGGAAGAGGGTGACGGCCGTACACCACGAAAAACGGGGATTTGGAGGAAGATTCAGAGATTCTGAAATTATACGAGAATTCGGCCCAAGGTAGAAGATCTGCCCAGTCATCCTGGCGGGAGGAAACAAAATGTCGTAAATAGTCACCCAAGATCTGGTTAATTCTTTCTACTTGTCCATTGGATTGAGGATGGTATGCAGAAGAAAAATTTAATTTAATCTTGAGTTGTTTACAGAGAGCCCTCCAGAATTTAGACACAAATTGGACGCCTCTATCCGAGACGATCTGCGTAGGCAACCCGTGAAGACGAAAAATGTGTACAAAAAATTGTTTAGCCAACTGAGGCGCTGAAGGAAGACCAGGAAGAGGGATGAAATGTGCCATTTTGGAGAATCGATCAACGACCACCCAAATAACAGTGTTGCCATGGGATGGGGGTAAGTCAGTAATAAAATCCATACCAATCAGAGACCAAGGCTGTTCGGGAACAGGCAGAGGAAGAAGAAAACCAGCGGGCTTCTGGCGAGGAGTCTTATCCCGGGCACAGATAGTGCAGGCTCGCACAAAGTCCACCACATCAGTCTCTAGAGTCGGCCACCAATAGAAGCGAGAGATGAGTTGCACAGATTTCTTGATGCCCGCATGACCTGCGAGATGGGAGGAGTGACCCCATTTGAGGATTCCGAGGCGTTGGCGTGGAGAAACAAAGGTCTTTCCTGGTGGAGTTTGCCTGATGGAGGCTGGAGAAGTGGAAATCAGGCAGTCAGGAGGAATGATGTGTTGAGGAGAGAGTTCAATTTCAGAAGCATCTGAGGAACGAGAGAGAGCATCGGCCCTAATGTTCTTATCAGCAGGCCGAAAGTGAATTTCAAAATTAAATCGGGCAAAGAACAGAGACCACCTGGCCTGACGAGGATTCAGCCGTTGGGCAGACTCGAGGTATGAGAGGTTCTTGTGATCGGTGTAAATAATAACTGGAAATCTTGATCCCTCCAGCAGATGCCTCCATTCCTCAAGTGCTAATTTAATGGCTAGAAGCTCTCGATCCCCGATGGAGTAGTTCCTCTCCGCCGGAGAGAAGGTCCTAGAAAAAAACCCACAAGTAACAGCATGCCCGGAAGAGTTTTTTTGTAGAAGGACAGCTCCAGCTCCCACTGAGGAGGCATCAACCTCCAATAGGAAGGGTTTAGATGGGTCAGGTCTGGAGAGCACGGGAGCCGAAGAGAAGGCGGACTTGAGTCGTTTAAAGGCGTCTTCCGCTTGAGGAGGCCAAGACTTGGGATCGGCATTTTTTTTGGTTAAAGCCACAATAGGAGCCACAATGGTAGAAAAATGTGGAATAAATTGCCTGTAATAATTGGCGAACCCCAAAAAACGTTGGATGGCACGGAGTCCGGAGGGGCGTGGCCAATCTAAGACGGCAGAGAGTTTATCTGGATCCATTTGTAGTCCCTGGCCAGAGACCAAGTATCCTAGAAAAGGAAGAGATTGGCATTCAAACAGACATTTCTCAATTTTAGCATAGAGTTGATTGTCACGAAGTCTCTGAAGAACCATACGGACATGCTGGCGGTGTTCTTCTAGATTGGCCGAAAAAATTAGGATATCATCAAGATATACAACAACACAGGAGTATAACAGATCACGAAAAATTTCATTAACAAAGTCTTGGAAGACAGCAGGGGCGTTGCACAGGCCAAAGGGCATGACCAGATACTCAAAGTGTCCATCTCTGGTGTTAAATGCTGTTTTCCACTCATCCCCCTCTCTGATGCGGATGAGGTTATAGGCGCCTCTTAAGTCCAATTTAGTAAAGATGTGGGCACCTTGGAGGCGATCAAAGAGTTCAGAGATGAGGGGTAAGGGGTAGCGGTTCTTAACCGTGATTTTATTAAGTCCGCGGTAGTCAATGCAAGGACGTAGAGAGCCATCTTTTTTGGACACAAAGAAAAATCCGGCTCCGGCAGGAGAGGAGGATTTACGGATAAAGCCCTTTTTTAGATTCTCCTGGACGTATTCAGACATGGCAAGAGTCTCTGGGGCAGAGAGAGGATAAATTCTGCCCCGGGGTGGAGTAGTGCCCGGGAGGAGGTCGATAGGACAGTCATAAGGCCTGTGAGGAGGTAGAGTCTCCGCTTGTTTTTTGCAGAAAACATCCGCGAAGTCCATATAGGCCTTAGGGAGACCGGTTACTGGAGGAAGCACAGAGTTACGGCAAGGGTTACTGGGAACCGGTTTTAGACAGTCCTTGGAACAAGAGGGCCCCCAACTCTTGATCTCCCCAGTGGACCAATCCAGGGTTGGGGAATGAAGTTGAAGCCAGGGAAGTCCAAGGAGAATTTCCGAGGTGCAATTGGGGAGGACCAAAAGTTCAATCCTCTCGTGCTGAGATCCGATGCTCATTAGAAGAGGCTCCGTGCGGAAACGTATGGAACAGTCCAATCTTTCATTGTTTATACAATTGATGTAAAGGGGTCTGGTGAGACTGGTCACTGGGATGTTGAACCTGTTGACGAGAGAGGCCAAAATAAAATTTCCTGCAGATCCAGAGTCTAAGAAGGCCACAGAAGAGAAGGAGACGGCAGAGGCAGACATCCGCACAGGCACAGTGAGACGTGGAGAAGCAGAGTGGACATCAAGGATTGTCTCACCTTTGTGCGGAGTCAGGGTACGTCTTTCCAGGCGGGGAGGGCGGATAGGACAATCCCTCAGGAAGTGTTCGGTACTAGCACAGTACAGGCAGAGGTTCTCCATGCGGCGTCGTGTCCTCTCTTGAGATGTCAGGCGAGACCGGTCGACCTGCATAGCCTCCACGGCGGGAGGCACAGGAACAGATTGCAGGGAACCAGAGGAGAGAGGAGCCGAGGAGAAGAAACGCCTCGTGCGAACAGAGTCCATATCTTGGCGGAGCTCCTGACGCCTTTCGGAAAAACGCATGTCAATGCGAGTGGCTAGGTGAATAAGTTCATGAAGATTAGCAGGCATTTCTCGTGCGGCCAGAACATCTTTAATGTTGCTGGATAGGCCTTTTTTAAAGGTCGCGCAGAGGGCCTCATTGTTCCAGGATAACTCAGAAGCAAGAGTACGGAATTGTACGGCATACTCGCCAACGGAAGAATTACCCTGGACCAGGTTCAACAGGGCAGTCTCAGCAGAAGAGGCTCGGGCAGGTTCCTCAAAGACACTTCGAATTTCCGAGAAGAAGGAGTGTACAGAGGCAGTGACGGGGTCATTGCGGTCCCAGAGCGGTGTGGCCCAAGCCAGGGCTTTTCCAGACAGCAGGCTGACTACGAAAGCCACCTTAGACCTTTCAGTGGGGAACTGGTCCGACATCATCTCCAAGTGTAATGAACATTGGGAAAGGAAGCCACGGCAAAGCTTAGAGTCCCCATCAAATTTATCCGGCAAGGATAGTCGTAGTCCAGAAGCGGCCACTCGCTGCGGAGGAGGTACAGGAGCTGGCGGAGGAGATGGTTGCTGGAGCTGTGGTAGTAACTGTTGTAGCATAACAGTCAGTTGAGACAGCTGTTGGCCTTGTTGCGCAATCTGTTGTGACTGCTGGGCGACCACCGTGGTGAGGTCAGCGACAACTGGCAGAGGAACTTCAGCGGGATCCATGGCCGGATCTACTGTCACGATGCCGGCTGGCAGGTAGTGGATCCTCTGTGCCAGAGAGGGATTGGCGTGGACCGTGCTAGAGGATCGGTTCTAAGTCACTACTGGTTTTCACCAGAGCCCGCCGCAAAGCGGGATGGTCTTGCTGCGGCGGTAGTGACCAGGTCGTATCCCCTAGCAACGGCTCAACCTCTCTGGCTGCTGAAGATAGGCGCGGTACAAGGGAGTAGACAGAAGCAAGGTCGGACGTAGCAGAAGGTCGGGGCAGGCAGCAAGGATCGTAGTCAGGGGCAACGGCAGGAGGTCTGGAACACAGGCTAGGAACACACAAGGAAACGCTTTCACTGGCACTAAGGCAACAAGATCCGGCGAGGGAGTGAAGGGGAAGTGAGGTGATATAGGGAAGTGCACAGGTGTAAACACTAATTGGAACCACTGCGCCAATCAGCGGCGCAGTGGCCCTTTAAATCGCAGAGACCCGGCGCGCGCGCGCCCTAGGGAGCGGGGCCGCGCGCGCCGGGACAGAACTGACGGAGAGCGAGTCAGGTACGGGAGCCGGGGTGCGCATCGCGAGCGGGCGCTACCCGCATCGCGAATCGCATCCCGGCCAGAGGCGGTATCGCAGCGCCCCGGGCCCGGAGCGCTGCAGTGAGAGGAGTGTAGCGAGCGCTCCGGGGAGGAGCGGGGACCCGGAGCGCTCGGCGTAACAGTGGCGCGCTCCTCACCCTCCCTACCAGAGGAGTATTCGGGACTCCAACTTTTCACGGATCTTTCTGCTGCCACTCTAGCCAGGAGACGTGAGTTCAGTGCAGGGACTAAAGCTCTCAGAGAAAAAGGGATCCCTTATAAATGGGGATTCCCTGTGAAATTGATTATCACCAATAAGGGGTCCAAACATGTGGTCTCTTCCCCGGAGACCCTTCTGCAACTGTGTGCGGAATGGAACTTGCCTGTTGATCTAACTGCTCAGAGGTCCCTGGACATACCACATGCTGCTAAGATAGCTGAAGAATGGAAGGTTGTCTCCCACCGCAAGAAGAAAATCAAGACATGAACTGTTCCTCTGCCTTTGGACAGGCCTGTCCGACTTGTCTCACTGGCTTATGACTGGGGTATCCCTCACCACCCTTTGGGTTACTTATCCTCTTAGTGCTCTGGATACTTTTCCTGGATGCTGAAACATTCGGCCTAACTGCAGTCGAATGTACTTTCCTACCCCCATTAAGACCTACCACATGGTCTTTACTACTGCTTGCTCAATTTATTTGTTCTTTGTTGTTCGTTCTGTTTACTTGTTTTCTGTCCTGTTGGTCCTCCATCACTCACTTTCTCTAATAATGGATATGAGAGGCTCCTTTTGCGAGCTGCTAAGTGTAGTTGTATCATCTTCAACGGGAGTATCTACTCCCTTTCAGTTTACTGTGCTAATGGTTCTGCTTTGCGTTGATGTATACTTTAATTATGGTTATTAAGGTTGTGTCTATGAATGTGCGGGGTCTTAACTCTCCGTATAAAAGGTCTCTGGTGTGGAAGGAGGCTAGACGGCTGGCGGCCGATGTCCTCTGTATACAAGAATCCCATTTAATAGCCCTAGATGCCCATAGACTCCAAAATAAGAGATATCCACATATCTATCAAGCGCACGCTGTTCACAAAAAGGGAGGAGTGGCGATTGCGTTTAAGAACACCCTGACGGTTACTGTCCAGCACTCTGTGATAGACGATAGAGGTCGTTTTATAATTATTGTGTGCTTACTAAACAATGTTCAATATACCTTAGGCTCCTTATATGCGCCTAATGCGAAACAGTGTACCTTCCTCAGGGCATTCTTGCGCAAATTGGAGTCCTTGAGAAAGGGACACTGCCTACTGCTAGGAGATTTTAATATGACCATGTGGCCTAGTGTAGATTCTACTTCGCCCAGTTTGAAAAAAGAACCCACAGGTTTCTTCACTAGTGTGTCCCAAAATGACCTATATGATGTTTGGCGTATATCCCACCCCACGGAAAGGGACTTCACCTTCTTTTCTCATGTACATAAGATATACACCAGAATAGATTACGCCCTTACCTCCCACTCTCTCCTATCATTGGTTTCAGAGGCCCAAATTATGCCCATAGAATGGTCGGACCATTCCCCCATAAGTGTAACCATTAAAGAATCGCATAGCGCTCGCCCGACCTATCTTTGGAGACTTAACCCACTAATACTCCATAATCCTGAATACTCTGAAGCGACCAAGTTGGCGGTTGATGCCTACTTCCGCATTAATGATACTGGCGATGTCACAGACCCCATGCTTTGGTGTGCGTTTAAGGCTACAATTAGGGGCCACTTTATTAGCCAAACTGCCTATGACAGGAAGCTCCGCCAGACCAAAACACTAGAACTCCAACAGCGCCTTGCGGAATTACATAGGCGTAATAAGACCTCGTACTCTCCATCACTAGTAGGAGAAATTTCTCAGGTCGGTGCTACCCTACACTCCCTCTCCTTACACAGCTATGAGATAGCACTGAGAAGGCTTAAAATGACATGGTATTGGCAGGGTAATAGATCTGGCTCTATACTGGCTAAACAACTTAAAAAACGTCAGGATAAGGGGAGAATCCCCTTCCTTACTAAATCTGATGGTTCTATAGTCACTGACCCTCAAAGTATAGCCAATTGTTTTGCAGATTTTTATAGTAAATTGTACAATCTTCAACATGACATTGCTACCCCACAGCCTGATGAAGCAGTTATCTCTTCTTTTCTGTCCTCTATGTCCCTCCCCTCTCTGTCTGCGGACCAAGCATCTGATCTTTGCTCTCCCTTCTCCACAGAAGAAATTCTTGAATGTGTGCGTTCCCTCAAGCCCTCGAAGTCACCTGGCCCTGATGGTATTACAAATGAATTTTATAAGCGATTTGGCCCCTCTGTAGCTCCTTTTTTGACCAGAGCCTTTAACCGTATTAAGGAGAACGGTGTGCCCCCTAAGGAGATGTTGGATGCTCTGGTCATTACCATACCTAAACCTGGTAAGCCATTGGACTCTACCCTAAATTACAGACCAATCTCTCTCCTAAATAGTGATATTAAATTGTATGCTCTGGCTCTTGCTGCCAGGTTAAATAGGGTTCTGCCGGACCTAATTCACAGGGACCAGGTTGGCTTCGTCAAGGGTCGTCAAACGGTGGATGGTACGAGACGCTTTCTCGACATCATCACAAAAGCGCATTCCGATCGGACGCCTTCTCTCTTGCTATCCCTAGATGCGGAGAAGGCGTTCGATCGAGTGCACTGGGGGTATTTGCGGAGTGTGCTGCGTAAGTTTGGTTTTCCCCTCTCTTTGGAATCCGCCATTATGGCACTATATACGCTCCCATCTGCTAGAATCTACACGATGGGTACCCTTTCTAATAGTTTCTCACTTAGCAATGGGACCAGACAGGGGTGCCCACTATCCCCCCTTATATTTACCTTAGTTATGGAGCCGCTTGCTCAATCCATCAGGGACTCCCCAAACATTGCGGGCATTCAAATAGGTAAAGTAGACCACAGGATTGGCTTGTTCGCCGACGATGTTATCATTAGTCTCTCCAACCCCCTGAGCTCTTTAGGCCCAGTTATGGATATTATTGATGCCTTTAGTCGAGTTAGCTTTTATAAGATTAACCCCACAAAGTCGTGTATCTTACCATTGCAGATACCCACTGAGCAACAGCGAGTACTACAAGCTAAATATCCCTTCCAATGGGTCACTGACCAAATTCCTTACCTAGGCATAGTCCTTACTGCGTTACCTGATAAAACAATTGCTTCTAATTTTGCTGTTATGAGGTCCCTGCTTACTAAAGAAAATGATCACTTCTCTAAGCTCCCTGTCTCTTGGGCGGGACGTGTTGCCACTGCTAAGATGATGCTGCTCCCTAAAATTTTATATTTTTTTAGATGCCTGCCGATGATAGTACCTGCCTCCTTCATCTCACAACTACAGAGAATGCTCTTACGATTTATTTGGGATGGTAAGCATCCTAGGGTCGGTGCGAATATACTGTATCGCCCTGTACATGAGGGGGGTATGGGGGTGCCGAACCTTAAAATGTACTATCACGCTGTTCTACTAGATCAGCTTAAAAAATGGTGGTGGCAGGACGCTCCCCCCCTGTGGGTAGATATTGAAGCTGCTGTCCTCAATGTCTCTAATTTTAATAACTTTCTTTGGGCATTGCGCTTTAACCCTACCTTTGCTCCCTCTTCTCCTTTCTCTACTATTGCGGCTGCTATCAGGTTGTGGAGTAAGGTGGCGCGAATTAAAAGTCTTTGTCCACCTAGAGTGAAGGATATCCCTTTAGCTGCTATAGGAGACTATATTCTAGATATAGATTTTAAGCCCTGGATAGATGCGGGCATCCTCACGGTGGCATTGATTAGCGATGCTGATGGGTTAATGCCTTTCACTGATATTCTACGCATATTTTCTATATCGCAGAAAGACTTTTACAAATATTTGAGGCTTAGACATTTTTTGAGATCCCTCACTTGGGATAGCTCTCGGCCTCGCACTGCGTATGAACGTCATTTTCTGTGCAGGGACTCCTCTACTAGGGGTATCTCCCTTGCTTATGTAGCTTTGACTGAGGAAGAGGGGGAAGTGGACAGTACGTTTAAGTCCAGATGGGAGGAGGACCTGGCACGCAGATTCACGGCTGAGCAGTGGAGCTTTGTCTTTGACTTGCACAAAAAATATTCTAAATGTGTTAATCATTTCGAAGCTTCTAGGAAGCTCCTATACCGATGGTACTACACGCCGGTTCGTCTGGCTAAAATATACCCTACCACCTCCCCAGTATGTTGGCGATGTAACCGAGAAAGTGGTACCTTACTACACGTGTGGTGGACTTGCCCGTTAATTGCACCTCTTTGGGCCGAAATTAAGAAGTTATTGGACAACCTAGTGGATTGCCCCTTCCCATGGGGCCCAGAGAGTGCACTACTATTTCTGTCCCTAGAACAAGTTCCCCCGCATTATATGATCGTTTTATATCATATTCTGATAGTTGTGAGGGCTCACATTGCTCGGAGGTGGAAGTCGACTAGGGTGCCGGGTCTTCCTGCCATTCTGGCGGAGGTGCATAGTAACCTCGTGTTGGAGGGATTGATAGCGAGGAGGTGTGGGGCTTCTAATAGCCGTATAGCTACTCTGTCCCAGTGGACGGACAGATGTTCGACCTCAATTAGGGTCGTGGATTAGCTAATCGTATATGCACGATGTATCTCACTCTGATTTGTGTATTATGATATGTGTATTATGATTATGACTGTTTTGGTGGTCTCTCATTCCTTGTTTTATACATCATACATTGAGGACCTTGCTGTTGTTCCTGTTATATGAAAATTTATAAATAAAGTTTAAAAAAAAAAAAAAAAAAAAAGGCGTCTTCTGCTTGAGGAGGCCAGGACTTGGGATCAGCATTTTTTTTGGTTAAAGCCACGATAGGAGCCACAATGGTAGAAAAATGTGGAATAAATTGCCTGTAATAATTGGCGAACCCCAAAAAGCGTTGGATAGCACGGAGTCCGGAGGGGCGTGGCCAATCTAAGACGGCAGAGAGTTTGTCTGGATCCATCTGTAGTCCCTGGCCAGAGACCAAATATCCTAGAAAAGGAAGAGATTGGCATTCAAACAGACATTTCTCAATTTTGGCATAGAGTTGGTTGTCACGAAGTCTCTGAAGAACCATACGGACATGCTGGCGGTGTTCTTCTAGATTGGCAGAAAAAATTAGGATATCGTCCAGATATACAACAACACAGGAGTATAACAGATCACGAAAAATTTCATTGACAAAGTCTTGGAAGACGGCAGGGGCGTTGCACAGTCCAAAGGGCATGACCAGATACTCAAAGTGTCCATCTCTGGTGTTAAATGCCGTTTTCCACTCGTCCCCCTCTCTGATGCGGATGAGGTTATAGGCGCCTCTTAAGTCCAATTTAGTGAAGATGTGGGCACCTTGGAGGCGATCAAAGAGTTCAGAGATGAGGGGTAAGGGGTAGCGGTTCTTAACCGTGATTTTATTAAGACCGCGGTAGTCAATGCAAGGACGTAGGGAGCCATCTTTTTTGGACACAAAGAAAAATCCGGCTCCGGCAGGAGAGGAGGATTTACGGATAAAGCCCTTTTTTAGATTCTCCTGGACGTATTCGGACATGGCAAGAGTCTCTGGGGCAGAGAGAGGATAAATTCTGCCCCGGGGTGGAGTAGTGCCCGGGAGGAGGTCGATAGGGCAATCATAAGGCCTGTGAGGAGGTAGAGTCTCAGCTTGTTTTTTGCAGAAAACATCCGCGAAGTCCATATAGGCCTTAGGGAGACCGGTTACTGGAGGAACCACAGAGTTACGGCAAGGGTTACTGGGAACCGGTTTTAGACAGTTCTTGGAACAAGAGGACCCCCAACTCTTGATCTCCCCAGTGGACCAATCCAGGGTAGGGGAATGAAGTTGAAGCCAGGGAAGTCCAAGGAGAATTTCCGAGGTGCAATTGGGGAGGACCAAAAGTTCAATCCTCTCATGATGAGATCCGATGCTCATAAGAAGGGGCTCCTTGCGGAAACGTATGGTACAGTCCAATCTTTCATTATTTACACAATTGATGTAGAGGGGTCTGGCGAGACTGGTCACCGGGATGTTGAACCTGTTGACGAGAGAGGCCAAAATAAAATTTCCTGCAGATCCAGAGTCCAAGAAGGCCACTGTAGAGAAGGAGAAGGCAGAGGCAGACATCCGCACAGGCACAGTAAGATGTGGAGAAGCAGAGTAGACATCAAGGACTGTCTCACCTTTGTGCGGAGTCAGCGTACGTCTTTCCAGGCGGGGAGGACGGATAGGACAATCTCTCAGGAAGTGTTCGGTACTAGCACAGTACAGGCAGAGGTTCTCCATACGGCGTCGTGTCCTCTCTTGAGGTGTCAGGCGAGACCGGTCGACCTGCATAGCCTCCACGGCGGGAGGCACAGGAACAGATTGCAGGGGACCAGAGGAGAGAGGAGCCGAGGAGAAGAAACGCCTCGTGCGAACAGAGTCCATATCTTGGCGGAGTTCCTGACGCCTTTCGGAAAAACGCATGTCAATGCGAGTGGCTAGGTGAATAAGTTCATGTAGATTAGCAGGAATTTCTCGTGCGGCCAGAACATCTTTAATGTTGCTGGATAGGCCTTTTTTGAAGGTCGCGCAGAGGGCCTCATTATTCCAGGACAATTCTGAAGCAAGAGTACGGAATTGTACGGCATACTCGCCAACGGAAGAATTACCCTGGACCAGGTTCAACAGGGCAGTCTCAGCAGAAGAGGCTCGGGCAGGTTCCTCAAAGACACTTCGGATTTCCGAGAAGAAGGAGTGTACAGAGGCAGTGACGGGGTCATTGCGGTCCCAGAGCGGTGTGGCCCATGACAGGGCTTTTCCGGACAGAAGGCTGACTACGAAAGCCACCTTAGACCTTTCAGTGGGAAACAGGTCCGACATCATCTCCAGATGCAGGGAACATTGGGAAAGAAAGCCACGGCAAAACTTAGAGTCCCCATCAAATTTATCCGGCAAGGATAAGCGTATCCCAGGAGCGGCCACTCGCTGCGGAGGAGGTGCAGGAGCTGGCGGAGGAGATGACTGCTGAAGCTGTGGTAGAAACTGTTGTAGCATAACGGTCAGTTGAGACAGCTGTTGGCCTTGTTGCGCTATCTGTTGTGACTGCTGGGCGACCACCGTGGTGAGGTCAGCGACAACTGGCAGAGGAACTTCAGCGGGATCCATGGCCGGATCTACTGTCACGATGCCGGCTGGCAGGTAGTGGATCCTCTGTGCCAGAGAGGGATTGGCGTGGACCGTGCTAGTGGACCGGTTCTAAGCCACTACTGGTTTTCACCAGAGCCCGCCGCAAAGCGGGATGGTCTTGCTGCGGCGGTAGTGACCAGGTCGTATCCACTAGCAACGGCTCACCTCTCTGGCTGCTGAAGATAGGCGCGGTACAAGGGAGTAGGCAAAAGCAAGGTCGGACGTAGCAGAAGGTCGGGGCAGGCAGCAAGGATTGTAGTCAGGGGCAACGGCAGAAGGTCTGGAAACACAGGCAAGGAACACACAAGGAACGCTTTCACTGGCACTAAGGCAACAAGATCCGGCAAGGGAGTGCAGGGGAAGTGAGGTGATATAGGGAAGTGCACAGGTGAACACACTAATTGGAACCACTGCGCCAATCAGCGGCGCAGTGGCCCTTTAAATCGCAGAGACCCGGCGCGCGCGCGCCCTAGGGAGCGGGGCCGCGCGCGCCGGGACAGAACAGACGGAGAGCGAGTCAGGTAGGGGAGCCGGGGTGCGCATCGCGAGCGGGCGCTACCCGCATCGCGAATCGCATCCCGGCTGGCAGCGGAATCGCAGCGCCCCGGGTCAGAGGACGTGACCGGAGCGCTGCCGCGGGGAGAGAGAAGCGAGCGCTCCGGGGAGGAGCGGGGACCCGGAGCGCTCGGCGTAACAGTGGACATTAATTCGGTGGTAAATATATCTTCCACTTCTCTAACCAATGATCAATTATTGTTACTTTCAAAGTGATTGAGTTTCTGCCCAAATGGCTATAATGATTGGTTCCAACTGGTACTAGATCTGGTACAATTTATACATAAATTAAAACTTAAGATTTGGTTCTCAACACACAAGAACAGCAATGTTGATAATGTATCCAATAAAAGTAATCAGCCATCTACCTTTGAACTTAAAACATTTGATTTACAGGTACCAAGTGACTTTCAACCACCCATAGACTGTGTTAGAAGTGACATCAATCGTATTAAATCAAGATAAACACCCTAACCTTACACATGAGGGAATTGTTGCCATTCAACAACTGATCCATAACCACAACCTCATTATAAAACCAGCTGACAAGGGTGGTGGGGTTGTGGTTATAAACAGGTGTATTTACTTAAATGAAGCCCGTAGACGATTGGGTGACACAGGAGTGTACACATTACTTCAGGGAGGCCCAAAAAGAGAAATAGCAGGCAAAATTAAATCCACAGTGGACAATGCAGTACAATAATCTATCATTGACAGGAAATTGGCAGATTTCCTGATCATACATTCAGGGGCGGACTGACAACACTCGGGGCTCCCAGACCAAAAAAAGGCAAGGACCCCTGCTAGGCTCTGCACATCTCGTCAATCTTCTGCCATGCCCCTATTCCACCCAAATCCCACACACAATAAATTAAAATTTATATATGTAAGAAACACTTTAATGTAGGTAAATTTCATTGACCAATAATACTGGTATACAAGGAATAAATATATATATATTGAACTTAAAACATTTGATTTACAGGTACCAATTGACTTTCAACCACCCATTGACTCACATACAATCTCTACATTTGCAGACTGTGTTAGAAGAGACATCAATCGTATTAAATCAAGATAAACACCCTAACCTCACACATGAGGGAATTGTTGCCATTCAACAACTGATCCATATCCACAACCTCATTATAAAACCAGCTGACAAGGGAGGTGGGGTTGTGGTTATAAACAGGTGTATTTACTTAAATGAAGCCCGTAGACGATTGGATGACACAGGAGTGTACACATTACTTCAGGGGGGCCCAAAAAGAGAAATAGCAGGCAAAATTAAATCCATAACTGGATATATATATATATATATATATATATATATATATATATTTACACCTTGTATACCAGTATTATTGGTCAATTAAATTTACCTACATTAAAGTGTTTCTTACATATATAAATTTTAGTTTATTGTGTGTGGGATTTGGGTGGAATAGGGGCATGGCAGAAGATTGACGAGATGTGCAGAGCCTAGCAGGGGTCCTAACTGGATAATGCCACCATACTCTACTGAATAGAACCACTATACACAGACCAGTATAATATACAGGATCTGTATACAATATAAGTGATAATATACAGGACCATATGGCGGTAGATATCAGCTGTACACAGGATGTGTATACCATATAAGTGATTACAGTTACTCACAATTACATACTTTCTGATCACGGCGTTCTCTTTCCTTTTCTTCTCCGTCCGGATAAGACCGCCATGTGGATCTCTTAACATCTGCAGGACAAACATGTTAGACTCTGCATTTTTCCAGTGCTAGACTCTGCATTGCCCCCCCCCATTCCCCATAGGTAAAGGCAGAGTTACCCCCCTCTTCCCCATATGTATATGCAGAGTTACCCCCCCCCCTTTCCCCATAGGTATAGGCAGAGTTACCCCCCCTTTCCCCTTAAGTATAGGCAGAGTTAACCCCCTTTCCTCCCCTTTCCCCATAGGTATAGGCAGAGTTACCCCCCCCCTCTTCCCCATAGGTATAGGCAGAGTTACACCCCTTCCCCATAGGTATAGGCAGAGTTACCCCCACCCTTGTTCCCCATAGGTATAGGCAGAGTTACCCCCCTCCCCCTCTTCCCCATAGGTATTCACAGAGTTTCCCCCCCCTCCTCTTCCCCATAGGTATAGGCAGAGTTACCCCCCTTTCCTCTCCTTTCCCCATAGGTATAGGCAGAGTTACCCCACTTTCCTCCCCTTTCCCCATAGGTATAGGCAGAGTGTCCCCCCGTTTCCCCATAGGTATAGGCAGAGTTACCCCCCCCCCTTTCGCATATAGGCAGGTATAGGCAGAGTAAAACAAAAAAAATAAATCTCACCTGATGTCCCCCGCAGTGATCTCCTCAGCAGCAGGGGCTTGTGTCTTCTCCCCTCCACAGTACAGGCACCGATGAGTGAAGTCATTGACGCCTGTACTGCGTGCTGCGTGGAGGCGGAGGTCACGTCTCCTCTGTATAAGCTGCAGATGTGGCTCAGACAGAGGGAACGCCTTCTTCTGTATGGGCATGTATCGCATATACTGAAGAAGGCAACGCTGTCTGCTGGGATCTAAGACAAGTGTCCCGGATCCTCAGTAGAGGCAGTGGGCCCTTATCCCAGCTGGGCCCTCAGACGATGTCCGATCGGATCGGCCGTTCAGTCCGCCCCTGCATACAATATCCCATCACACCAATGTTATACCTCCTGCCCAAGATACATAAGAGCCTGGTTAATCCACCAGGCAGGCCTATTGTCTCGGGCAGGGAGTTCATTTCAAACAATGTGTCCATATTTTTGGACAAAAATTCTTAGAACATTTGCAATCAATACATACTCTAATGACTTTTTGTCTAAAATATCTTCCGTTACACTTCTGCTAAAGGCCATTATTTTGACATTGTGAGCATATATACATTGATCCAACATGAAAGAGGGGTCCAGGCAGTAGAGAAAAAACTTTTAACAACAGGTTACAGTCAAAAACAGATCACTTTCATTATTGATATATTATTGTTTGTTTTACAGAATAATTTCTTTATGCTTGACGATCAATACTACAGTATATTCAGCACCGTGGGACTGCCTTGGGCCACAACATGTCGCCCACTTACGCAAATATTATCATGCCTGACTACGAGGAACAACACATCTATATATCCCACCACTCCAGGAACATCCTGAGGTGGTGGAGATATCCGGACACCATTTTTATTTTATTTGGGGGGGCACTACTGATGAATTACTGGACTTACAAACATACTAAAACAACATTGACAGTCACTTACAGTTTATTTTGACCTTTTCAGAACACAAAATTCATTTCTTAGACACAGAGGTATCGATTCAAGGAGAAAAACTATCTACTGATTTCTACTGTAAACTGATCGACTGTAATACACTTCTTAAATATGAGTCATGTCATCCAAGACCCAAGACCCGAGCTACTCGGATTACGGACATTGAGGAGAAATTTGATAGAGTGGTGGGTAAAATGGTGACACAATTTGTGGAAAGGGGTTACCCTAACAATTTAGTCAAGAAACAGGCTGACAGATTGAGATTTGAATGGAAAGGGTCTCTAGTTCCTAAAAATAAGAAACCAAACTAAGAGGATTCCATTTATTTCCAAGTATAATGAAGTCTCTAGTTCCATATCTCAATCTGTCAGAAAACATTGGCATATCATCAAAGACGGTTTTGTTAAGATTGAAGAATTTCAACAATTCCCTTTAATGTCGTATCGCAGGGTAACTAACTTAAAGGGTACTCCGCCCCTAGACATCTTATCCCCTATCCAAAGGATAGGGGATTAGATGTCAGATCGCCGCGGTGCTGGGGAGCCCCGGGATCCCCGCTGCGACACTGCGCTATCATTACAGCACAGAGCGAGTTAGCTCTGTGCGTAATGACGGGGGATACAGGGGACGGAGCCGTGTGACGTCATGGCTCCGCCCCTCATCACATCATGGCCCGTCCCTTTAATGCAAGTCTATGGCAGGGGGCGTGGCGACCGCCGCGCCCCCTCCCATAGACTTGTATTGAAAGGGGCGGGCCGTGACGTCAAGAGGGGCGGAGCCGTGACGTAATGATGCTCCGGCCACTGTATTGCGCGTCATTTCGTGCAGAGCGAACTCGCTCTGTGCAGTAATGATAGCGCAGTGCCGCAGCGGGGATCCCGGGGATCCCCAGCAGCGGCACTGCGGCGATCTGACATCTTATCCCCTATCCTTTGGATAGGGGATAAGATGTCTAGGGGCGGAGTACCCTTTTAAGGGATCGTCTAGTGAAAACAGATGTGTCCAGACAACAAGTGACCACACAAAAATATCTCATGGTACAATCCAAGGGCAGCTTTCCCTGTTGAAGGTGCATCAACTGCAAATTTCTTCAGAAGGGGGAGATATCCTATGAATTACTATTTAACCTGTGATAGTGACTATGTAATGTACATTCTCTGGTGTCCTTGTAAATTAATTTACATAGGGGAGACAAAATGTGACTTTAAGACGAGGCTGAATCAGGATCGTTATACCATTGGTAAAAAAACGTGTTGATCTTCCTGTTTCCAAACACTTTGCTGACTTTGGACATACTGAACAAGATTTAAAATGCATGATAGTGGATCATGCCCCTCTCCCTAAACGGGGTGGTGACAGAATCACTATGTAACAAAAGCAGGAGTTGCAATTTCATATATAAACTCAACTCACTGAAACCAAATGGTTTTAATGTTGAATTCATAGTTTCTCAAAAGATGATGAGGTAACTGAGGGGTACTAGCCCCAATATGGGTATGCTACTGTATTCTTGTACGATAGTTCAAGTGATATTTATATTTTGTATATGATTTTCTAATTATGGTTTTTATTTTATTTCAGATTACCGACAGTCATGACACTCCAGAAGCGGGGACCAGAAAATTGGAAGCTGAGAGACATATATATAATTTTATTTTCAGCTTTCCAGGGATACAAAATATGTTGGTTCTTTGGCAAACTACAATTTCCTCTTCAATTACCCCATATCCTTCTGTGTATACCTCTGAAGTGAGTGTGGGCAATTGGACACTTCTACCAAAATATGCAGATTATGGTGTTAAGGGGGTACTCCGCTGTTAGACATCTTATCCCCTATCCAAAGGATGATTTAGGGGTGATTTAGTTCATTATTTAGTTTTTTTTTTTTTTTTGTCTGTTTTTTTTTTCTTTTATTTTTCTTGCGTGACTCCGCCAAATTTATTGTTTGGACGCAAGGCATGTAATACATTTTGTGCAGGTAAACAGTTTCTGAAATTTCGCTCTTCACATACACCAAAAAGCTATGCTAGGTCTGGGCTGGTGTAGAATTGCGCTTTATTGGGAGGTTTTGCGACTTTTTTGTGAAAGTCGCAGTTGATAAATTCATTACCACTGCACAAGACTAACCCCTAACATCTGGCCTGTACACTCTTTAAAAAAAAAAAAGTGCAAATTAAAAAGGTGCAAAAAATAGCCTGTGGCTTCGCTGCGTCTAAATAGAGACAAATCAACACACAAAAACAGCTCTAAACACAAATGATAAATGCCCTCACTTGTGCTTTGGATGTGCTGCTTTTATGTGGACTCTTTACATAGAAAAATAGATATGAGATAGATAGATAAATATGATATAGATAGAAAGATATGAGAGAGATAGAGATGAGATAGGTAGATAGAGATGAGATAGATAGATAGCTAGATTAGAGATAGATAGATAGATAGATATGAGATATATAGATATGAGATAGATAGATATGAGATAGATAGATAGATAGATAGATAGATAAATATGAGATAGATAGAAAGATATGAGATAGATAGAGATGAGATAGATAGAGATGAGATAGGTAGATAGAGATGAGATAGATAGATAGATAGATAGATAGATGAGAGATAGATAGATATGAGATAGATAGATAAATATGAGATAGATAGAAAGATATGAGATAGATAGAGATGAGATAGATAGAGATGAGATAGATAGATGAGAGATAGATAGATATGAGATAGATAGATAGATAGATATGAGAGGGAGATAGATATGAGATAGATAAATATGAGATAGATAGATAGATAGATATGAGATAGATAGATAAATATGAGATAGATAGATATATAGATAGATAGATATGAGATAGATAGATATGAGATAGGAAGATAGAGATGAGATAGATATGAGATAGATATGAGATAGATAGATATGAGATAGATAGATATGAGATAGAAAGATAGATAGATAGATATGAGATAGATAGATAGATAGATAGGCTCAAAAATGGCTGTTTGAGCCAGCCGATGCGTCACACCACGTTTGTGTGAATAAAGACCACTTTTTTGATAATTCTGGAGTGCCACTGTTTATCTATCAAGACTGTAGATATATAGATAGATATGAGACTGATAGATATATCGATAGATAGATAGATAAATAGATAGATAGATATTAATTAGAATGGAAAGATAGACAGATACTGTATAAGGTTGCATTACTGAGTTTAATATATAAACAATAAGCTGTAAACTCTATAGGGGGGATTTATCGAAACCTGTCCAGAGAAAAAGTTGCTGAGTTGCCCATAGCAACCAATCATTGCCTTTTTCATTTCCGCCTCTGAAAAATGAAAGAAGCGATCTGATTGGTTGCTATGGGCAACTCAGCAACTTTTCCCCTGGACAGGTTTTGATAACTCTCCCCCTAAGCTCCCTCTTGTGGTGGATACATAGAGCCAGAATTTTAACTCTTGTTTGTCTCTGCATGGAATTTGCAGCTTTGCACCAGAAAAAGTGAGCTGGGTGCCTTATTAAAAAAAAAAAAAAAAAAAAAAAAAAAAAACATTAAGAAATAAAGGTGCACAAATGCATTCCAGCTCTGGATTTTTCAAAGAATGAGATGGAATTGTATAGAATGTTCGTAAATGTTTATTGCGAAATAAATAAGAAAAAATCTCAGACATTTTAATGATGTAGGAAAAACGTGCGGTATACAACTTCCTTCACTGCCTGAGACATCTGCTGCATCATTTTATTAACTTATTCCCTGTAAAAAAAATTAAATAAAAATAGAAAAAAATAAATGATAAAAAAATACAGTCAGCGAGCGTGAGTCCTGAGCTTTCTGCCAGATCCTGCATCCATTTCCTTTCATCTGCTTGGTTTGTTTGCTGATGGTCGGGGCTCGGTGATCCTCTGACTTCTATCCGGGAGCCCTCGGCATGGCGGGTCATGCACTAATTGTTCGGGTTTTTTCACATTTTTCATTTTCCCACCTGACTGCACAATCAATTCCGGCTCCTGACCAAGTCGTCTCTCTTTCACCTATTTATCATGCGCCATGCTGAGCGCCAGCTCGGTAATATTTCACTCTATCGGCGCTTGAATGTTTAATAGGTCACTCCATCCCAACATTAATTATGTATGCAGCTGGGAAAATGGAAACGATAACATGGGTCCTTTAAATGGCGATAGGGTTAATTGCGAGGGGGGCCTGTTAGCGCTTTCTGGCTGCCGTCATCTTGGACTTGTGCCCTAAAGGAAGATGTATTGTCTGCGAGTGAAACGCGCTGATTACCCCCACAAGTCATTTTTCTTGCCGAGACTTTTGCAGAACGTTGCATCCCTGACCTATCACTAATGCAGGCCCTTTGAGAACGGCGTTGGCACGGCCACAAACATTTACTTTATGAGTCTATTCAAGGCGCCCAGCTATCCCCCTACCCTGCCCCCTATTCACATCCACACATTATACTTTGCTTTCATTTGAATATTTTTTCCTGTGATTTACAACCAAACTCAACACCAAGTAGATGCCGTCTTAGCACAGGATTGAAATGCGTGTAACTCTTTCCTGAACGACCCTAATCTCACACTGAGAATACTATTAAAAAGGAAAACTTAGATATTCTATTTATTTATTTATTTATTTATTTAGTTATTAAAGTGGTCTCAAACTGTGGCCCTCCAGATGTTGCAAAACTTCAACTCCCAGCATGACCGGACAGCCGTTGGCTGTCCGGCCATGCTGGGAGTTGAAGTTTTGCAACAGCTGGAGGGCCACTGTTTGGGACCACTGATTAATTATTTTATTTATTTATTTGTGTATTTATTTATTTATTATTTTGCTTTCTGACAGTTAACGATGACATAGCAATGCTTTTTCTTTCTTTGTAGATTGATAGACTTTCCCTGTTGCCAGCACATCACCAACATACTCTGCAGTGCTGTACATAGGTTGTCATCACTCACACCTGTTCCTGTCACCAACAGATGCACAACCTAATTTCTTCTATCTATCTATTTACTTCAAATCTATCTATCTATCTATCTATCTTTCTCATATCTATCTATCTATCTATCTATCTCATATCTATCTATCTAGCTGCTTGAAAATGGTCGCATTGGGCAACCGAAACACATTGGATGGAATAAACATCACCTTTTCTTCACCCTGATACTTATTTGGAGTGCTGCAATTCCTTTTTGTTTTTTTTTGTATCTATCTATCTATCTATCTGTCTCATCTATCTATCTGTCTCATATCTATCTCTCTATCTTACATCAATCTATCTATCTATCTGTCTTATATCTATGTATCTATCTGTCTTATATCTATGTATCTATCTATCTATCTCCTATCTATCTTATATCTATGTATCTATCCATCTCATATCTATCTATCTATCTTATATCTATCTATCTATCTATCTCCTATCTATCTATCTATCTATCTATATAGCTTATATCTATCTATCTATCTATCAATCTTTATTATCTATCTATCTATCTATATCATATCTATCCATTTATCTATCTATATCATATCTATCCATTTATCAATCTATCTATCTATATCATATCTATCCATTCATCTATCTATCTCATATCTATCTATCCAAACAGGTGCAATGTTTTGGTCGCCAACTGCGGCCATTTTCAAGCATGCTTGAAGCATGCTTAATGCTTGAAAATGGCCGCAGTTGGCGACCGAAACGTTGCACATGTTTGGATGGAATAAACCACATTTTTTTCCACCATCTACGCCGGATTGCTGTAGTATTGTTTTACATATTGTCTATAGTGCCTGGGACCGGGCTTGTCTCTGCTTGCACCCACTTTTCTTTTTTACTTGGAGTGCTGCTCCAAAACAATTTGTATCTATCTATCTTATATCTATCTATCAATTATCAAAATTGTGATACTAAGAAGGAACAGTCTTTAAATTATGGATCGATAGATGTGTTAATATGAAAATAATTGAAAAAAATTAAATAAAAAGAAAAACTATTCAAAACATTTCAATCAGTTCAGTATCAAGTTTAAGCACCACATGTAGATATTGTCATGACGAGTGCTCCGGTCTCTGCCTCTGGACCGGAGCGCTCGCCCTCTGCTGCTCCCTTTTGCGCCCCGGTCCTTCACCCTGACCGGGGCGCAGTGTTCCTGGGTCCCGCGGCGGGGATACGGGTCGCGTGGCGGCTCGTCCCTGCACGCGATTCGCATCCCAGTCTCACTTACCTCTCCCCGCTCCGGTGTACGCCGGCCATGTGCCCCCGCACGCCGTCCCTGCTCTCTAGGGCGCACGCGCCGGCTGCATCAAGTTTAAAGGGCCAGCGCACCAATAATTGGCGCCTGGCCCAAAGTGTTAATTAAGCGCCAAATTATAAATCTGTCCAGCCTCTTCCTGCCCTTGCCGGATCTTTGTTGCCATAGTGCCCTTGAGAAAGCGTTTATACTGTATTCCCTGCCTGCTGCAGAACCTGTTGCTAACGACTACTGCCTGTGAACCGTTGCTGCCAGCCCTGACCTTTTGCTATGTCTGACTACGCCTCTGCCTGACCCTTCTGTACCGTGCCTATCTTAACTACCAGAGAGGTTGAGTCACTACCGGGTGGAACGACCTGGGGGTTACCGCCGCAGCAATCCATCCCGCTTTGTGGCGGGCTCTGGTGAAAACCAGTAATCCCTTAGACTCCGTTCCCCCGATATGGCCCACGTCATCACCTCTCTGGTACAGCGGGTCCACCACCAGTACCCGCTACCTGCTACCAGTCCGGATCCTGACAGAAATACATACATACACACGCCTTGGAATGCTATCAATGAGTTTATTGACGGTTGTCTGAGAAATGTTCGGCCACGCTGAAGGATAGGGGATAAGATGTCTGATTGGGGGAGGTCTGGCTGATGGCACCTTCCCACGACCTCCAGGGCGGCGCTGCAGCGTTCATGAACATGAAAGCTTGGAGCTTCTTTGTTCGTGACATCACTCCAAGCCCCCTCCATTCATGTCTATGGGAGAAGGCGTGAAGGCTACTACATAGCCGTCACGCCTTCTCCCATAGGCATGAATGGAGGAGTAGTGACTTCTGTGGTCGCCTGTCATCCGGCATGGAGCAGAATTCGTTCTGTACACCGGGTAACTGGGGTGCCGCAGTGGAGATGGCGAGGAATCCCAGCGGTGACCCCAGTTACGAGACATCTTATCCCTAGGGGCGGAGTACCCTTTTAAGAGTGGTGGGGTGAAGTCAATGGAACACTTCTAGCTGAATATATTAGGCTTGGTATGTGATGTCCACTTTCACTCACAATATAGAATGTGTCACTATGCATCATTCTTACAATCTGATTGTTTTTGCAGAGGTTCTCCTCTGTGCACCTCTAGCTGTCATTCCAGTTAGTGATTGAACTCCTAACCACTGGGACACGCAACATTGAACAATGCTGACATCCTGACCTATGCGCGTAGCAATCTGGGGTAATAAGCCAAGGTCCCTCAGTTCAAGGATTCTCTCCCTCTCAGTTTACGACAAGTGGTGATAATTGGCACATGGTAAAGAGGAGGCATCATCTTACAATCATACTGTACCATACGTTATTGAGGTTTCATGTGGCTTTAAAAAAATGGGGCAAAAAAGTATTTAGTCAGCCACCAATTGTGCAAGTTCTCCCACTTAAAAAGATGAGAGAGGCCTGCAATTTTCATCATAGGTATACCTCAACAATGAGACACATAATGAGGAGAAAAAATCCATAAAATCACATTGTCTAATTTTTAAAGAATTTATTTGCAAATATTTGTAGGTTACCAAATAAGTATTTGGTAACCTACAAACAAACAAGTTTTCTGGTTCTCACAGACCTGTAACTTCTTCTTTAAGAGTCTCCTCTGTCCTTCACTCGTTACCTGTATTAATGGCACCTGTTTGAACTTGTTATCAGTATAAAAGACACCTGTCCACAACCTCAAACAGTCACACTCCAAACTCCACTATGGCCAAGACCGAAGAGCTGTCGAAGGACACCAGAAACAAAATTGTACACCTGAACCAGGCTGGGAAGACTGAATCTGCAATAGTCAAGCAGCTTGGTGTGAAGAAATCAACTGTGGGAGCAATTATTAGAAAATGAAAGACATACAAGACCACTGATAATCTTCCTCGATCTGGGGCTCCACGCAAGATCTCACTCCATGGTGTCAAAATGATCACAAGAACGGTGAGCAAAAATCCCAGATCCACACGGGGGGACCTAGTGAATGATCTGCAGAGAGCTGAGACCAAAGTAACAAAGGCTACCATCAGTAGCACACTACGCTGCCAGGGACTCAAATCATGCAGTACCAGACGTGTCCCCCTGCTTAAGCCAGTACATGTCCGGGCCTGTCTTAAGTTTGCTAGAGAGCATTTGGATGATCCAGAAGAGTATTGGGAGAATGTCATATAGTCAGAATAAACCAAAGTAAACTTTTTGGTAAAAACTCAACTCATCGTTTTTTAAGGAGAAAGAATACAATGAACACCATACCTACTGTGAAGCACGGGGGTGGAAACATCATGCTTTGGGGCTGTTTTTCTGCTAAGGGACCAGGACGACTGATCCGTGTAAAGGAGAAAATGAATGTAGCCCAATAAATAACCTTTGGAGGGAGTTGAAAGTTTGTGTTGCACAGTGATAGCCCCAAAACATCACTGCTCTAGAGGAGATCTGCATGGAGGAATGGTCAAAAATACCAGCAACAGTGTGTGAAAACCTTGTGAAGACTTACAGAAAACGTTTGCCCTCTGTCATTGCCAACAAGGGTATATAACAAAGTATTGAGATGAAATTTTGTTATTGACCAAATACTTATTTTCCACCATAATTTTCAAATACATTCTTTAAAAATCAGACAATGTGATTTTATGGTCTTTTTTTCTCATTATGTCTCTCATAGTTGAGGTATACCTATGATGAAATTTAAAGGCATCTCATCTTTTTAAGTGGGAGAACTTGTGCAATTGGTGGCTACATAAATACCTTTGTCCCACTGTAGATTGGAGCTGGTACTTGAGAATTTGCAGATCTAAAGCAACACCTGCTACTTGATTTGCATAACCTCATTGTTCGACCTTCTTGCTGTTGCAATTTCAGTTGTATGTCAATTAAATTATTACTATTTAAAGAGGTACTCCGCTGCTAGACATGTTATCGCCTATCCAAAGGATAGGGGATAACATGTCTGATCGCTGGGGTCTGGCAGCTGGGCACCCCTGCAATCTCTGCCGCGGCACCCCAGTCAACCGATGTATGGCGCAAACTCTGCACTGTGCCAGATGACTGGCAAACACAGCCACCATGCCCCCTCCATTCATGTCTATGGGATGAGGTATGACGGCTGTGTGCTAGCCATCACGCCCCCTCCCATAGACATTAATGGAAGGGGCACAGGCCCAGAGATCTCGGGGGTCCCCACGGCCTGACCCCCAGAAATATGACATGTTATCCCCTATCCACCCCCATGTCTAGTGGTGGAGAACCCCTTTATGAATACTTTCTCTAAAAGTATAGTTGAAATTCTAAAGGGGTACTCTGGGGGAAAAACATTGTCAAATCAACTGGTGCCAGAAACAGATTTGTAATATGATATACATTTAAAAAATGTCAAGTCTTCCAGTACTCATAAGCTGTTATGAGCCCCAGAGGCAATTATTCCCTACTGCCACCTCTGTCCATGCCAGGAATTGTCCGGAGCAGGAGAGATTTTGATCTTGAGGTGGGGGGTTGTAGGGGACTAGATAGGACAACAACTTGAAAGGTTTTCCACTTAGAATGTAGATATCACAACTAACATTTGCTTTCATTCTACTATATATATTTTTTTTTTTTGTTTGTTTTTTTGTTAAAATGAACGTATCAAAATCTCTAATAGCAGCCATAAAAAAAAATCATTATAACTAGTAGAATACTCTATTATGCAGAAAATAAAGCTGTTGCAATTGTGTCGAAGTGTTCTTTGGTGAAGAGAATAAGATTTTCTGCCTAAGCTGCAGCCTAAAACACATTATAGAAAGCACTATAGCAATTGCAGCTAGAACACAATGGGCCCATAGCTGTTACATCCATCCCAAGTGGTACAAATATGAATGAGCTTAAACCGGTTTTCTGAGGGAAAAAAAAACGTGGCTGGTTGCTAGCTCTTCTTTTACCCAAACCGCAGTATTCCGCGCACGCATTATTTTTATCAAAGGAAACATTAATCTCAAAAAAGAAAGAAATTCTAACAGTACAAACTCCTGATAACCTTTGATACAAGGAACAAAGGACTCCATTTAGGAACTGGCTTTATGACACATTACAGTACGTAATGCCTTTGATTACACCTCTATGAACCGCAACATAGCTGTAATTTTCCATTTGTTCCACAATTCTGCATTAGCTGACCTTGTACTTTGCTTTTAAGTTAGGTTACGTTACAAAGTTACTGACAATTTTTTTCTATTCTAAATTTCTCTTATTTTTGCCATCCAGCTCTTTATATAGAAGGCTTATCCCTTGTTTTACATGAACCGAACTTATATAAAAAGGAATATTGAGTTAAATCCTACCTCCAATCACATCACCCCTGAGGAAGTTGTCTGGAGGGGACAAAACACGTGGGGTTGCAGCGGGGCATTTGTCCTTGTACTTGTATTACCATAGTCCCCATTTGGTCCTTCATTTTTCTTTTTTTTAAATAAATGTATAGGTGTAGTGGGGGTTACTTTTGTTCATGATCTTTTTTAATAATGTTCTAACCATTTTTGATTGATATATATATATATATATATATATATATACATATTTTCTTTTACAGAGAGTACTAAGACATGACCTGCTTGTGATTGAATATCCATGACCACTATATCTACCTGTATAGTGTGCTTCACAGAGGATTCACACAGAGTTACTAGCAGAAAAGCAATCAGGACCAGAAGCAGGGGATCCGGATTACATGGGCACTGGTAGGTTCTAGGGGCTCCAATCACCATCACAAAAGCCACTAAATATTGTAAATATCACCTTATGTTATAAATGTAAAAAGTAAAACATCCAACATGTTTTGCTTCTTACAGCATGGACCTTTTTCAGGCATCCTGCGGAAGGTCCTGAGGATGCTTGAGGAAGACCTATTCTGCAAGGACCGAAATGCATTGTATGTTTCACTTTTTGACAATAAATATTGTTATACTACAGTAGTTACTAGAGGTGAGCAAATTTTTTGAAAAATTTGATTCGGCCGAACAACTATTTCTGGCCTACAGAGAGCCTCAATAGGGGGTGTAGAACACTTTGCTTTGTCCTAACATGCATAGGGAGTGTGCTGTGTTAGTGAAATAATTCTGTTATTCAGTATAACATAAACACACAGAAAGAGATAAACTACAAAAAGGTAGGTAACTGTGCAAGAGAACTGAAAACACAGAGAAAAGAATTTATGCACAGGATTTTCATACAGTATAAAAAAAACTATAAACTTTATTGAATCATACATGAAAAAATATAATTTAAATATATATATATATATATATATATATATATATATATATATATTTAGAAAACAAAACAGTATGAAAAACAAGAAAAGGAAACAAAAAGGCACCAGAATACTGCAGAGAACAAAGTGGGTACAGGATCTGACAAAAAAAAAAGCTAAATAAATAAACCTATAGTGGGGGTGTGGGCGAAATATAAGTCTCAAGGGTCAAGCAAAAGCCTGAAACCAAAAACGGACAATAAAACCCACACTACTACAAAGGACATGAAAAAGTAATTGAGCCAGAGAGCAAATAAGGTGCCAGACCATACCCACCAAACCCCAACGATCATTTCGCTAACAAAGTGCTTCCTCAGGGGGTGTGAAGATCAATGCTGCAAGGTCCGAAACGCGTTGTTTGTTTTTTGAAAAATTTGATTCGGCCGAACAACTATTTCTGGCCTACAGAGAGCCTCAATAGGGGTGTAGAACACTTTGCTTTGGCCTAACATGCATAGGAAGTATGCTGTGTTAGTGAAATAATTCTGTTATTCAGTATGACATGCAGATAACAGGCATTGCTATTAGAATAACTGCTGCAGAGCGTCTGGATTTGGCAGTTTTTTAATTTTCATTTAATTTAATTTGAATGTATTTTAATTTTTTGATTACCCATTCTGGTGAGCATCGAGCTGGCGGTCCGCCGCAAGGCGAGCTACCACCTGTTCCAGCCCCTGCCTCTCAGCGCACCCCCATACTCTGAATGTCCACTTGAAAAGTGATGCAAGTGCAGGTGCTAGGCAGGAAAGGTACCAGATTCTGTAGCGCAATCCACCACTCAGGCAACTTCTTATAATAAAAGGTTCAATTTATTTAGCCGAAACATAACGCGTTGCGAAGGTTTAGAAGAGGGTCTAAACCTGCACTTGCATCTGATACCTCGGACCGGTTAACCTGCTGCCGATTCCAGGAAGCTGCTCCACCATCAACTATAACTACGCGCTTATTGCTGTTGTGTCAATTTACACAACAGCACAAGGTGAGCAAGACTACTTACTTGTTTTATAGCATCACCATATACATATACAACTTGAAAAAAACGAATTGCTCTATGAGGAGCTCTGCTCTATCTTTTTCTCCATAGAGTATATTCTTCCACTTGAAAAGTGAGGGACTACAGTACCAGCAACTTGGACAGGAGCACGTTTAGCTGTGCCATTGGAGAAGTGGGTGCATAAAGCTAGAAGTGGCTGCAGTGAAAAAGCTTGTACTTGTATCTTGAACTCGAACTGGAGGTCCTTCGTCAGGCGTGATACCACCTGTTCCAGCCCCTGCTCTCAGCGCCACCCTGACTGTGAAAGTGCGAATGTTTAATTTAATCAATTAGGGTTCAATGCTATCGCTCCAAGCTGTTTTATTGGATTCTTGTGATAATTCTGCAGGTAATATGACGTTGACGACCATAGGGCCTCTTGAAAAGATTACACAGATTTTTTTAAAATTTAAATAAAGATTTATATTGGATTCCCAAGTGTAAAGGGGTACTCCGCCCCTAGAAATCTTATCCCCTATCGAAAGGATAGGGGATAAGATGTCAGATCGCGGGGATCTCGCTGCTGGGGACCCCCGGGATCTCTTTGCTGCAGCACCCACCTGTTGCGGCTTCCAGCAGCGCTGGAGGCTTTCATCCTAACGGCTCCCGACCACGGTGACGTCAGATTGTGACGTCACGACTCCGCCCCCCCTGGTGACGTCACGCCCCCTCCCATAGACTTGCATTGAGGGGCGGAGCGTGATGTCACATGGGGGTGGAGTCGTGATGTCACGATCTTACATCACCATGATCGGTAGCCATTAAGATGAGAGCCTCCAGCTCTGCCAGAAGCCGCAACAGGTGGGTACTGCAGCCGAGATCCCGGGGGTCCCCAGCGGCGGGACTCCCACGATCTGACATCTTATCCCATATCCTTTCGATAGTGGCTGAATGACACAGCATGGAGGTGGCGGCAGCATGAGGAGACCATATAGTGGCTGAATGGCACAGCCTGGAGTTGGTGGCAGCATGAGGAGAACATAGAGTGGCTAAATCGCACAGCCTGGAGGTTGCGGCAGCATGAGGAGAACATATAGTAGCAGAATGAGACAGCCTAGAGGTGGCAGCAGCAGCATCAGGAGTCCTGAAAGTGACCCAGTGACAGAGTGGTGCGGTGGGTGGCAATACCAGTACCCGGTGACGGTGGATGAAAAAAGGTCTGATGCAGAGGAATAATTGTTACTGAGGAGCAGCGCCTTAAATCTGTTTGGCAATATCCATATTTGTGAAGTGTTGGTGTGGCACCATGGTCAATCTACTCTGATGCATCAGGCATTGGTGGTTGGAAATCCTGGCTGATCCATGCCTGATTCATCTTCACAATGGTCAGTGTCTCCACATTTTTCGTGGACAGATTAGTTCTCCTTGGGGTAACTATGGCCCCCACCACACTAAACACCCGCTCTGATGGCAAACTACTGGCCAGGCAGGACAGCTTTTCCAGGGCAAACTCTGCTAGTTGTGGCCACAAATCAAGTTTAGCTGCCCAGAAGTCCAGCAGATCTTCAAGGTGTGTTGGCATGGCATCCCAAGGTATGCCACCACCTGCTGGTTCAGGTCCTGCTCCAGGCCTACCTGCTGCTGATGAGTTGCTTCACTATGCGGGTGAAGATAGGTACTCATCAGCGACTGTAGACAGGCTGCTGCTGATGGAGCTGGTACTGCTCCAGCCACCCCACCCCTCCCCAGCAGCCATGGCAGTGGAAGGTGAGCGCAGAGGGACCCCCGAGTCAGACTTGCGAGAGGACAGATGATGGCATCGATAGGCATCAGCCAACTGACTATGTAGAATATCTCTGTAGTAGGTCAGTTTGTCCTCCCTCTCAGTAAGTGTAAGAAAGGCCCCTATTTTGTGCCGGAAGCTAGGGTCCAATAAGGTGGAGAGCCAGAAGTCATCCTGCTGCCAAATGGTAACAGTTCAGCGGTCACTACACAAGCAACTGAGCATGCATCGTGCCATTTGTGCAAGTGACTCGGAGGGACTCCTTGCCTCCATCTCTACTGCATACTACCACGTCTGGGTCCTCTGTCTCGCCTTCCTCATAACCCTCTAGCTCCGCTAGCTGCTCCTGCTCCTCCTCTCCTGTCAGATGACTAGAAAAACCAACCATTTCGCAAAACCTAAAGTGTGCTCCACTGTGCCCCTCCCCCTCCTCCTCCAGTCCAGCCCCCACAGGGCTCATGTGGCCGTGAGATGTAGGCGCCCTGTCTCCCGTGCCCTGACCAGCCATCGTTTCCAACACGTGTTGTAGGAAATGAAGCAGTGGAATGACGTTGTTCATCCCATAATCCTGGCGACTGACTAATAATGTGGCTTCCTCAAAGGGCCTGAGCAAACGGCAGGTGTCACGTATGAGCTGCCATTGGTTGACATTGAAAATACACAGGGCAGTCCCCCTTTCCGCTTGGATCATCAAGAAATCGGTGATGGCTTTTCTCTGTTCGTATAGTCAGTCCAACATATGGAGGGTGGAATTCCAAAGTGTGGAAACGTCACAAATCAGACTGTGTTGGGGGATACCATTCTGACGGTGCAGCTCAAGGAGGGTGTGCTTTGTGGTGTACGAGTGGCTGAAGTGCATGCAAAGTTTCCTTCCCATTGTTAGGACATCTTGCAAATGGGGGGAACACTTCAGGAACTGCTTGACAACCAGATTGAACACGTATACAGGGCACATAGCTCAGCCTTCCTTTTCGCAGAGCAGACAAGTTGTTCTTCCCGTTGTCAGTCACCATGGTTCCCATTTCCAGTTTTCATGGAATAAGCCATGTTCCTATTTCTTTATGAATGACTTTCAGCATTTCCTCCCCTGTGTGACTCCGTTCGCCAAGGCAAACCATGTGAAGAACAGTGTGACACCGCCGTGTCCTGCACACATGTTATGCTGGGGGGGCACTGAGACTTGTCCGTGCAATGGAGGCTGAGGACACGATGGAGGGAGAGGAGGCAGAGTTGCACACTGTCACAGGACCAACAGCCTGAGAGCATGGAGGAGGAAGCGGCGTGACCTAGTTACATAGTACGGTCGAAAAAAGACATATGTCCATCAAGTTCAACCAGGGAATTAAGGGGTGTGGCGCGATATTGGGGAAGGGATGAGATTTTATATTTCTTCATAAGCATTAATGTTATTTTGTTCCAGGAATGTATCTAATCCTGTTTTAAAGCTGTTAATTGTTCCTGCTGTGACCAGTTCCTGAGGTAGACCCTTCCATAAATTCACAGTCCTCACGGTAAAGAAGGCGTGTCGCCCCTTGAGACTAAACTTTTTCTTCTCCAGACGGAGGGAGTGCCCCCTCATCCTTTGGGGGGGTTTAACCTGGAACAGTTTTTCTCCATATTTTTTGTATGGGCCATTAATATACATATATATACGTTTATCATATCCCCCCTTAAACGTCTCTTCTCAAGACTAAACAATTGAAACTCCTTTAATCGCTCCTCATAGCTAAGATGTTCCATGCCCCATATTAGTTTAATCGCGCGTCTCTGCACCCTTTCCAACTCCGCAGTGTTCCTTTTATGGACAGGTGCCCAAAACTGAACAGCATATTCCAGGTGAAGCCATACCAATGCTTTATAAAGGGGGAGTATTATGTCCCTGTCCCTTGAGTCCATGCCTCTTTTGATACATGACAATATCCTGCCGGCTTTGGAAGCAGCAGCCTGACATTGCATGCTATTCTGTAGTCTGATCTACAAGTACACCCAGATCCTTCTCTACCAGTGACTCTGACAGTTTAATCCCCCCTAAGACATACGATGCATGCAGGTTATTAGTACCCAGATGCATAACTTTACATTTATCCACATTGAACCTCATTTGCCAAGTGGATGCCCAGACACTTAGTCTATCCAAGTCATCCTGTAACTTATGCACATCCTCTATAGACTGTACTGTGCTACAAAGCTTGGTGTCATCTGCAAAGATAGAAACAGAGCTGTTAATACGATCCTCTATATCATTGATAAATAAATTAAACAACAGCGGGCCCAGTACTGAACCTTGGGGTACACCACTAATAACCGGGGACCAATCAGAGTACGAATCATTGACCACCACTCTCTGGGTACGATCCATGAGCCAGTGTTCAATCCAGTTACAAACTAAAATTTCCAAACCCAAAGACCTTAACTTACCTGTCAGACGTCTATGAGGGACAGTATCAAATGCTTTAGCAAAATCCAGAAACACTATATCCACAGCCATTCCTCTGTCAAGGCTTCTACTCACCTCTTCATAAAAGCAAATTAGATTGGTTTGACAACTTCTATCCTTAGTAAACCCATGCTGGCTATCACTTATAATACTATTATCCCCTATGTATTCCTGTATGTAATCCCTTATAAGTCCTTGAAACAATTTACCCACAATGCACGTTAAACTTACCGGTCTATAGTTTCCTGGGGAAGACCTAGAGCCCTTTTTGAAGATTGGCACCACATTCGCCTTGCGCCAGTCCCTTGGCACAATACCAGACACCAGAGAATCTCTAAATATCATGAACAGGGGTACAGATATTACTGAACTTACCTCTCTTAGAACTCTTGGGTGCAATCCATCTGGCCCTGGAGATTTGCTTACATTTATATCACTTAACTTACCTTGTACCATCTCTACATTAAGCCAGTTCAGTACATTACATGATGTGTTATCAGCACTGACCTGGCCAATGTCAGCTCCTTTTTCCATAGTGTATACAGAACTAAAGAGCCCATTCAGTAGCTATGCTTTCTCTTGATCACCTGTGACAACCTCCCCATTATAATTATTAAGGGGTCCTACATGCTCTGTCCTTGGTTTTTTGCATTTATATATCTAAAAAAATATTTTGGATTAGTTTTGCTTTTTTTGGCCACCTGTCTCTCGTTTTGAATTTTTGCTGTTTTTATTACGTTTTTACAGATTTTATTAAGCTCTTTGTACTGTTTAAATGTTATCGCTGACCCATCAGATTTGTATTTTTTGAAGGCTATTTTTTTGTTTTTTATTGCTCTTTTAACATCATTTGTCAGCCATGTAGGATTTAGTTTTAATCGTTTATATTTGTTCCTCTTTGGTATATATTTAGCTGTATAGTTATTTAGAGTTGATTTAAAGATGTCCCATTTACCTTCTGTATCAGTATTTGACAACACCTCCCCCCAGTCTATGTCCTTTAGTGCAGCCCTCAGCCCAGGGAAATTTGCCTTTTTAAAGTCATATGTTTTTGCCTTCCCCGCCTGTCTTTGTTTCCTACCTTTTAAGTCAAAAGTAACTATATTGTGGTCGCTATTACCAAGGTTTTCCCTCACAGTTACATTACCAACCAGCTCTGCGTTGTTGGAAATGATCAGATCCAACAAGGCATCACTTCTTGTTGGGTCCTCCACAAACTGGCCCATAAAATTATCCTGCAATAAATTTAGGAATTGACGCCCCTTTGTAGTTTTAGCCAACCCCGGACCCCAATCTATATCTGGATAGTTAAAATCTCCCATTATTACCACTGTACCTGCCCGGGCGGCCCTCTCTATTTGTTTATGAAGCCGAACTTCTATCTCTTCAGTGATATTAGGGGGTCTGCAGATTACCCCAAATATAATTTTTTCAGTATTTCCCTCCTTTTGTAATTCTACCCACAGTGATTCCACCTCCTCAAAATCATCACACACTATGGCATCGTTCACACTGACTTTCATACCACTTCTTACATACAGACAGACTCCACCACCTTTTCTGTTCATTCTATCCTTGCTAAACAATGTAAACCCCTGCAGATTGACAGCCCAGTCATGCGAGGAGTCCAGCCATGTCTCAGTGACCCCAACTATATCAATATGTTCCTCCAGTATCAAGGCCTCAAGCTCCCCCATTTTATTTGCTAGGCTTCTGGCATTTGTGAACATACACTTTACATTTCCATCCTTTATGTTATTGGGGTTAATGGGGTTCAAGGGTGTAAGTTTTATTTTCCTATTAAGCCTATTCCTATTAACTATTCTAACCCCTCCCTCCGCTCCACCCCCAGGTACATTTATAATTCCCACCTCTCTATCTTCACTATCTTCCCCCTCTTTGCTGTAGGTTCCCTCCCCCCAAGTCCCTAGTTTAAACACTCCTCCACCCTTCTAGCCATCTTCTCCCCAAGCAAAGCTGCACCCTCCCCATTGAGGTGCAGCCCGTCCCTACGGTAGAGCCAGTAACCGACAGCGAAGTCAGCCCAGTTCTCCATGAACCCAAACCCTTCCTTCCTACACCAGCTTCTGAGCCACTTGTTTACCTCCCTGATCTCCCGCTGCCTCTCTGGTGTGGCTCGTGGTACTGGTAGTATTTCAGAAAATACTACCTTGGAGGTTCTTGCCTTAAGCTTGCGGCCTAAGTCCCTGAAATCCTTTTTAAGGACACTCCACCTACCTCTTACTTTGTCATTGGTGCCAATATGTACCATGACTGCTGGGTCCTCTCCAGCCCCGCCCAGCAACCTGTCAACCCGATCCGCGATGTGCCGAACTCGTGCGCCAGGCAGACAACACACTGTTCGGCTATCCCGGTCTTTGTGACAGATTGCCCTGTATGTCCCCCTAATAATTGAGTCCCCTACCACTAGTACCTGTCTGGCCTGCCCTGTACTCCTCCCTCCCTCCTTACTGGAGCAGACACCGCCCTGGCGGTCAGAGGCGGTATCCTGCTGCAGTTCTGCTAGCTCTGTAATGGCATCCCCCTCATCTGCCAAGCGGGCAAACTTGTTGGGGTGTGCCAGTTCAGGACTAGCCTCCCTGACACTTTTTCCCCTACCCCTCTTTCTAACTGTAACCCAGCTAACTGCCTGACTGTCCTGCAACTCCGTCCCACTGTCCTCCCCCACCTCTATTCCCGAGAGTGCCTGCTCAGTGAGCACGAGACTCCTCTCCATGTTGTTAATGCTTCTCATTGTTGCCAGTCGCCCCTCTAGATGCAGGATCTGGGCTTCCAAACGGACAACTAGCACACATCTCGCACAACAATATGCACCCTCAAACTGTTGTTCAAGGATTGCATACATTGAACAGGATGTACATTGGACTGCATTTTCCAACATGGAGGCCATCTAGTTATGGGGATTTCACAAATGTATAGGAAAAAACAGACAGTCAAAATTACACTTAAAATTTTTTGTAGACCTTGTGGGTTCAGAAATTAACACTCACAGCGATCTCAACCTCCTGCTTTCAAACTCCTGTTTTTGTAACTCCTCTTTCACGGCCCCTCTTACACAGCAACACTCAGAAGAGCAAGCTCTCAATAAGAGTCCCAAGCTAAGATTTATACACATGTGCCCAATCTACTCCTCCTCCCCCTAGAGGTGGAACAGAGAAAAAAATAAAAAATGAAAAAGGGTGTTTAAACTCTAACAGTTATCCCACTATGTGCAAAAGCGAAAGACTTACCCAAAATATGAATGTGGACTATAGGCAGTCGCACCCACTCCACAGATTCACTCTGCACAACAGATAATCACAGTTTTTGTAACTCCTCTTTCACGCCCCCTCTTACACAGCAACACTCAGAAGAGCAAGCTGACCTGTCCAAGTTGGTCTTGTGGCTGTGCAGGAACCACATTCACCTAGTGGGCCGTAAAGGACATGTATTGTCCCTGACCATAGTCGGCGCTGCTTTGCACTTTGGTACACAACAGTCTCAAGGAGTGGCCCACCTTCTCTTCCACAAAATTGTGCAGTGCTGGTACTGCCTTCTTCGCAAAGAAATGCAAGCTTGGGACTCTCCACCTCGGCTCAGCACAAATCATCAGTTCTCTGAAAGGTGCAGAGTCCAACATTTGAAACCGATGGATTGCTGGCAGAATGACTGACTAAAAGTAGGAGGAGCAGGAGCATCTGGAGCACAGAAGGAGGATATGACACACAACTCCTCATATGCGCATATTCGCGTATGTGAATATTCGCATATGTGAATATTCGCATATTCCTTCTTTTCACTTGTGGGCCAATTAGAATGATGCAAATACACTTATCAACAACATCCCTAGCAACAAATATTAAAGTTGCCCACCCCCTCACTGTTTTCTTCCTCAAATTCGCAAATATAAGATGAATATTCATCTCTATATTCATGAAATATCGTGAATTTGAATATGGGCAATGCTGCTCATCACTAGTAAGAATGCCTTTCAGTGACAAACAAACTGCTCTCTGTCCAACAGAACGCTGATGTGACTAGGAGGTAAATCGCTGCTGGAAAAAGCTTTTCTGTGTAATACACAGGGCTGTCTGTCCCTATCTATCTCTCTGCAGTATAAGGATGAAGTGACTGGCCGCAATATGGCTGCCGATTTTATAGGGCTGTGACATCACAGGGGTGACTGGCTGCTGATAGGCTGCACCCTGCATGTGATTCAGGGTCATCCCGCCTACCCTTGTTCCTACCTTCCCAGGATTCCTTGCCCCATGTCCTCACATGTGGATCTGCCATTTTAGAGGCCCTGGAGCCTGGACCGCCTGGAGTTTAATGAAGCGATTCGCAAGATAGAATCGCGGCGATATTTGCATTTGTTACGAATCGAATTTTTCATGAAATTCATAACGGATTTGGATTCTTCAGATTCCATTCGCTCATCTCTATTCACAAAGTTATAAAAATCACATGCATAAACTGTCTTGAAAAACAGCCTATAAAATAGCTTGCAAATCAGCATGGTTTTATAGGTTTACAAAACTACAGACGTTCTTTGAGGATTTTTTGAGGTTTTTTTTTTTCAAGCCTCATTGATCTCAATGTGAAGTGGAACCGATCTGAAAAAAAAAATGTCACTTCTTTTTTCATACTGTTTTGCACATTCCCTTCTGAAGGCTCTGGGAGCTGGAAACTACACTATTTGAGGCACTATTTGGAGAGAATTTTTAGACTTTTTGTGACATTTCTGAGGCCTTTGGGGGGCTTTTGTTGCCACTAAAAATATTCCCTTAAATGAAAAACAAAAAGTCTTGATTAAACATTTCCAAACCCTTTGTGTCTGCAGCAACTTTGCAGATGTATGTGTCTCCAAGGCAAAATTAAACTATCTTCTTCCTCTTCATAAAAATCTATAGACAGTAGATGTCATAGCAGAGGTAGTGAAATAACACGACTGCAGAATTAAAAGGGGTACTCCGGTGGAAACCTTTTTTTTTTTTTTTTTTAAATCAACTGGTGCCAGAAAGTTAAACAGATTTGTAAATGACTTATATTAAAAAAATCTTAATCCTTCCAGTATTTATTAGCTGCTGATTACTACAGAGCAGAGGAAATTATTTTCTTTTTGGAACACAGAGCTCTCTGCTGACATCACAAGAAAAGTGCTTTCTGCTGACATATCTGTCCATTTTAAGAACTGTCCAGAGTAGAAGAAAATCTGCATAGCAAACATATGCTGCTCTGGACAGTTCCTAAAATGGACAGTGATGCCAGCAGAGAGCACTGTGCTCGTGATGTCAGCAGAGAGCACTGTGTTCCAAAAAGAAAATAATTTCTTCTGTAGTATTCAGCAGCTAATAAGTACTGGAAGGATTAAGATTTTTTAATAGAAGTAATTTACAAATCTGTTTAACTTTCTGACACCAGTTGATTTAAAAAAAAAAAAAAAAAAAAACGTTTTCCACCAATTGTACCCCTTTAACTACATAGTTTGTTTCTGTGTAGGCTAGGTTCACAATGTGTGCCTCTGAGGCACTGATATGTTGGGAAACTGTCAAAATGACATGCCGATGTGTCCATGCTCAAACACAGGCTCCATTCATTTCAATGGCTTGAGCCTATAAGCTAGTGAATATATACAGGTAATTTTCTGAATGTATCCGAGCTTTATCTGAGACTGAAAAGTGTTGCAAGCCATGCTTCTCAGCCCAAGCCAAAACTTGTGTATGCTTGTAAAATGACCCAAAATGTCCCTGTCTAAGCATGGACATGTTGGTAGGTCAGATAAAAAAATGGTAGGTAACTCTGACATTTCCAGACATGTGGAAGGCACAAATTGTGATGTGAACAAAGCCTTAATCGCATTTACCACCCAGTCCACTTTTTCCTCGCTGTTGTTCATCTTTATGGTGTGGAGTTTGTCATACAGCTCCTAGCCTAAGTGTCTGGCATTCTGGCCCTTGTCTTCTTCTATCTGCTGGGACCACTGTATAGAGTAGGAGTCCACTGTCTTTTGACCTTTGAAACAACTAGTATGTGTCACTTCCTGTTTGAGCAATAAGCTGCCTACATTGCTCTGACCCTGCCATATTGGTCTGTTGCCTACTTTTATCCCCTGACTATCCTTTGTACCGTATATACTCGAGTATAAGCCAAGTTTTTCAGCACTATTTTTCGTGCTGAAAACACCCCCTTCGGCTTATACTCGAGTGAACTCTCTGCCCTCAGTGGTCTTCAACCTGCGGACCTCCAGATGTTTCAAAACTACAACTCCCAGCAAGCCCGGACAGCCATCGGCTGTCCGGGCTTGCTGGGAGTTGTAGTTTTGAAACCTCTGGAGGTCCGCAGGTTGAAGACCACTGCGGCCTTCGACATCATCCAGCCCCCCTCTCACCCCCTTTAGTTCTGTACTCACCTCCGCTCGGCGGGACGTTAGGGTGCACTGGTCCGGTGCTGCAGGACTGTCCAGTGGGGAGGTCGTCCGGTGGGATAGTGGTTCGGGGCTGCCATCTTCACCGGGGGGCCTCTTCTCCGCGCTTCGGGCCCGGCCCCCGGAATAGTCACGTTGCCTTGACGCGACGCAGAGGGACGTTCATTACCAACGTCCCTCTGCGTCGTCGTCAAGGCAACGCCTCTATTCTGGGCCCGAAGCGCGGAGAAGAGGCCGCCCGGAACCACTATCCCACCGGACGACCTCCCCACCAGACAGTCCTGCAGCACCGGACCAGCGCACCCTAATGTCCCGCCGAGCGGAGGTGAGTACAGAACTAAAGGGGGTGAGAGGGGGGCTGGATGATGCCGAAGGCCGCAGTGGTCTTCAACCTGCGGACCTCCAGAGGTTTCAAAACTACAACTCCCAGCAAGCCCGGACAGCCGATGGCTGCCCGGGCTTGCTGGGAGTTGTAGTTTTGAAACCTCTGGAGGTCCGCAGGTTGAAGACCACTGTATCAGACATTGACAAGCGGTGATGATGACAAGGGGATGATGAAGGGGGGGTGTGGGATGATGACAAGGGGATCATGAAGGGGGGGATGATGACAAGGGGATGATGAAGGGGGTGTGTGGGATGATGACAAAGGGATGATGAAGGGGGGGAGGGGATGATGACAAGGGGATGATGACAAGGGGATGATGAAGGGGGGGAGGGGATGATGACAAGGGGATGATGAAGGGGGGTTGTGGGATGATGACAAGGGGATGATGAAGGGGGGGTGTGGGATGATGACAAGGGGATGATGAAGGGGGGTGTGGGATGATGACAAGGGGATGATGACAGGCGGTGATGATGAAGGGGGAATGATGACAAGGTGATGATGATGAGGGTGTTAATGACAGGGGTCTAGATGATGACAGGAGGGGGATGATGTATTTCCCACCCTAGGCTTATACTCGAGTCAATAACTTTTCCTGGGATTTTGGGGTGAAATTAGGGGCCTCGGCTTATATTCGGGTCGGCTTATACTCGAATATATACGGTATTTATAGAATTCACCGCCCTGACCTCGGCTTGCCCACTGTACTGACTGAACTGTGCCTTTCCCTAGCCTGTGTTTTTGTCTACTCCTTTGGTATCTCACTTAGCTTTGTCAGCTATCCCCAATGAATATTATTCTGAGGGTTGTAGTCTAAGGGTTACCTGCAGTAAAGTCCAAATCCCTGTATAGGGGTTAAAGACTGAAATTGGGATATGTTAGATGCTGCTCCTCAGTTCAGCCAAACATCAAATCCGAAGTATTCGCATCATCCATTGGGTAGCTCTTGTGTTTTCTGTAACTATGGAGACATTTGAATTGAAATAAGAGCTTTAAATGCAAAATGGTAGGAAATGTTTGCTCAATATTATTTTAAAAGTTGCATATTTATTTAAGATGCATTAGAGCAATAGAAATAGCCATCGAAAATATTATTTTGGGATGTCCCTGTAATGAATGAATCTGCTTCCAGCAGAAGGGTTAAACTCCGCTGCGTTTGGCTGATGGTTTCACATTGCTGTGGTAATGCCTGGGCCAATCAGGAGACTACTAGCCAATCTCATCTGGCCTCAGCGTCCACGCCCTACTCTGGTGGATTTAAATATCCAGCTAGTCTCTTCACTCCCTGCTTGTGTTTGATTCTTCTACACTAGCGTTTGAATTTCTCCTTCTTTGTTCTATCCTGTGTATTTTGACCCAGTGTCCTGACTATTCTTCTGTCTTCCGTATTGGTACTTTAAGCTCTCTTCGCATCTTGCCCTGTGCATGTTAAATGTTAACTCATTATGTCCTGACCCAATTTCCTGACTTGTGTACAGCGTTGCTTATTGCATTAGACTTATCTACACCCCTGCACTCACTTAGAAAAGGGACCACTGTCCAGTTGATTAGGGCAGATTCTCAAGTAGGCAGGGAAAATGGGTTTAGGTGAGCTTAGAGCTGTACATTTCCCTGCCCAACTTGCTATCAGGCAATTCTGGTAGCCTTCCAGAATTAGTATATAGGAGTATGTAACAGATGACAGATTTAAAGTTTTAGACACTTTTGCATTTCACATTTTGCATTTTCCACAAACAGCACACTCTTAAGCCAATTTTTTTAAGGGTAGATGGTTGTTGGGACTGTAACTCCCCAATAGAAATGTTAATACAAATTATTGATTCCAATATTGGATTCCAAAGCCTTGCTTGTAAATGGATAATCTGGAAAATTACTCTGCGTTAAGGTCAGAAGAAGGTGAGTCTGTTCTTTAGCCACAATCTTCTAGAGGTCACTGCTATTAGTGGGTTTGTGTCTTCAGGACTGAAGAGTTACTCTATATAAGTCAGTGAAGAGGTGAGTAAAATGGAAAATGGTTCACTGGATAAAAGGCACTTCTCCCAAGACTTGTATGGGTTCAAAAGAACATATTTTATTGGTAAGGCAACACGTTTCTATCCTGGACCAGTATCTTCGTCAGGCATACTCAAAGATAAAACAACAATGAAATATATACATGCCATAACAGATACCTTTGGGTTACAGGTGAGTAACCGTGACTACCTATATAAATCAGGGAATTTTGCTGTCCTTTTTGGTAGGTGCTGCCCCAATTACATCTACAGTGATACAATGTATCAAGTAATAACTATAAACATTTTAAGCAGTCCAACATGCACTTGGGACATTTTTTACACTGTCACAGCTGTTGGATTGCTCCTGAGAAATTGTGTGCAAGTCAAATTTATGATGAATATTTAACTCCTATGATAATGACAGGTGAGATTTTTCAACAACTTATTTGAAAACTATAAAAAATTATAGTGTTCTGGGGATGCTATACTATGTCAGCAGAGATTGATGTACCAATTACAGCTATACCACGAGGTCTGACCAAACTCATTCCCAGTAATATGATTTTAATTTGGTGTCCTAGGTTGCGCTACACTACAGTATAAGTCATAGCTGGTATTAAGATATTTCAATCACTGTTTGGCGCCCACCAGGAGGATAGAAGTAGTAGCTCAGGGCAACTGTGGATAGTAGTACCTCTAGCAAAGTCTACTGTTCTCACTGTAGCTTTGTGATTTGGTTGAACCCTCTACGTCCCCCTGGTGCAACTTATGAGTCAAGTCTGTACAATAAGAAGAGTCTTTGACACTGGGGCACAAAACAGTATGGTGTGTAGGTGGGTGTATCTGATAATAGTGAACTAGTAAAACTCATCCAAGCTAGAGCATTTGAAGTCATGGGGAAAAAAAAGTTCCCAGAAAAAAAAAATGCAGAGGGGAGTAGTTTTACACATTTAAAGTAATTTTAATACTGAATGTTGGTCACACCATTTTACTGAGAGGAGGAAAAAAGAAAAAAAAATAGACATAATGATCTGTAATGTGGGAGAACATTTTCTGTGATGGGGAGAACATTATCTGTGATGGGGAGAACATTATGTGTGATGGGGAGAACATTATCTGTAATGGGGGAGAACATTATCTGTGATGTGGGAGAACATTATCTGTGATGTGGGAGAACATTATCTGCAATGTGGGAGAACATTATCTGTAATGGGGGAGAACATTATATGTGATGTGGGAGAATATTATCTGCAATGTGGGAGAACATTATCTGTAATGGGGGAGAACATTATCTGTGATGTGGGAGAATATTATCTGCAATGTGGGAGAACATTAGCTGTGATGGGGAGAACATTGTCTGTGATGGAGGAGAGCATTAATAGTATTCAGATAGCTAAATTAAGGCCAATCTGAGAGGACAGAAACACCAAAAAGATGGAGCCCATCCACACCAAAGTGAATGGAAACTTTTTTCCCTGGAGCTCCCCTAGAGACAGAAATGCTTATGGCTCTCTTTTTAATTTTTTTTTTATTGCATTCTCAGTATTTGAATTCTATTCCTGGATTTGCTTTTTTTTAGATGAGACTGGAAAACTTACAAAGATTGTCACCCCTTAAGGACTGAGGGTGCATCCATATGCCCCCATTTTAGAGTCCTTAAGACTGAGGGGGCATGGGTATGCCCATGGGAAATCCGGTCCGTGACCGGACCGGGATTCCTGCTGAAATCATTCCCCCAGGATCCCCCATATCGGCGATCGCCGCAGATGGTCGGTTAATACTAACCGGTGATCTGCGGCGATTCCAGGTCATTTGGGTCACGTGTGACCCGATGACCCGGATAAGGATGATGATCGGTGGTGTAATATACACCACCAATCATCATCCGTACTGTACTGGGAGGTGGCCCCTCATTACAGCTGTGATTGGGCAGCTGTAGTGACCGCACCAATCATGGCAGTATGTGGAGGGGGGAGGTGGGTGAAGGAGCACGTTGCTCCATTCTGCCCACTATCACTGTGAGATCTGGTGTGCATGATGGAGCCCCGTGCTGCCATCTCTCACCTCATAGTTAAAAAAGTGCCCCCTTGCCCCCTTGGCACAGAAAGCAGTCAGGGACAGTTTAGATTAGGTAGGGACAGTTAGGAGTTAAACAAAGAAGATATATATAATTTTTTTTGGCTTACCGTCTGTAGGTGTCCGCAGGTCCGCAGCACCTTTAGCTGCGTGACTCCGGCCCTACAGGGTTGCTGCGGTCTGCCCCCTGTGTTTTTTTGGGAGCGCAGACCTTTTTATTTTTTTCAGCGTACAATCTGTAGGTGTCTGCAGCTCCATAGCACCTTTAGCTGCGTGACCCTGGCCCTACAGGGTTGCTGCAGTCTGCCCCCAGTGAATTTTTGGGGGCGCAGTCCATTTTTTTTTGCTAAACGTGTGGCCAGGCCCTCTTAGCTATAAAAGACCGGTCCACCACTGTTAGCTAAAGACCACCTTCCGCTGATCAGTCCCGTAGTACTGATCAGCATTTTTTGTGGTGAAGGCACTTTTTTCGGGGATCAAAGCATCTTTTTTTTTTTTTTTTTTTTTTGCACCTATAGGTGGTCCGTGCAACCAGTAGCAGACCTGTGCTGTGTGGATGGACCGTACCTGTGTGTGCGGTCTGCTCCACTGCTGTCAGTGATTTATCACTGATCCACATCTTTTTGGGGTTCAGGCGGGTGCTTTTTTTTGGGTTTTCATGTTTTTTTGTGTGGAATTCTGTGTACGTGCCACCAGCCACTGTTCTGGGCTGAGTTCCCAGACCCCCCACTGACTTCTGCTCCCCCTTCTGCCACCGAGCGCTAATCAGTGTGCACACCACTTATAAGGTAAACACTTTTTTTTTGGTGCAGGTTTTTTTACGCTAGAAGTCTTTTTTTTTTATAAAAAAAAAAGGTTTATTTTTCTTTTTTTTGTTTAGTTTTATTTTCTATTTTTATATTTTTGTTCTTAGGGCGGGTTAGTTAGTTAGGTAAGGGCTGGTTAGGATGGGTTAGGGTAAGAAGTCTCGCACTACACCACACGCAGCACACACACCAATAAAGTTTCCCCCCCCCATATATACACTTCATCCCCCCATTAGAGTAGTGAAATAGCCCGAAGGGCGTTTTCAGCAGAGGAGGCATATGCCTTACTTGCCTCCCACTTTGAAAGTGCCACAGAGGACAAGGAAGACTCCACCTTCCTTATTTCCTCGTCCTCCTCATCATCTTCTGATGATGAGCCACCAAGGCGGCGGAGCCACCGCCATGCGAGGCTGCAAATCTCCTCTGCTCCTGAACCTGTGCCCCATGCTAGTATGAGTCTCCCTGACGCTCATACTAGTCAAGCCCCCCAGCCAAGTTTACTGGTGCCCCGTATCAGCGAACTTGTCTGGACTCAGCCAGCGGACTGGGTTTGTTAGCGACTCAAGATTGACATCATCGGGTTCACTGAAATAGACTTTCATTTTTTTTTTTTTGGTGACGACTTTGTAAATCTGATGGTTGACTAGACGAACCCTTATGCCCAACAGTTCGTTGCCGCAAACCCGGGCTCATTTTTAGCTAGACTCAATGAGTGGTACCCAGTCAATGCAGACGAAATAAGGACCTTTTGGGGCCTCGTGCTGCATGTGAGTCTAGTTAAAAAACCCAGTGTCAGGCAGTACTGGAGTGGGGACGTCCTCTACCAGACCCAGCTCTACAGTATGGCCATAGCACGTCCCCGGTAATGTTTGCATTATGCTGATAATGTGGCATGTTCAACCCACCCCCCCCACCCCGAAGTGATCCCACGTATGACCGCCTGTATAAAATCAGACCGGTCATTAATCACTTTGGGGCCAGATTTTGGGAGGCCTATGTTCCTGGGTGGGAGGTCGCTATTGATGAGTCTCTCATCAGATAGTTTATGGTGTATGAGGGTCGAGATTCCCGTATTGAACCCCCGGAATGTCCCCCCACTCTGGGTGTTAGCAGGAAAATCGTTTGGGGCCTTTTGCACCCATTGCTAGATAAAGGTTACAACCTTTAAGTGGATAACTTTTATACTAGTATCCCTCTCTTCACATCCCTCGCGGCCAGATCCACGGTCGCTTGTGGGACAGTCCAGAAGAATCAGAGAGACCTTCCACCCCATCCCCTACATGCTCCTATCCCCCGGTCCCCCTACCTGACTGGAACAGACTATTCCTACCTGCAACGTGGCCGAGAGTGAGACTGCCTGAACAGCAGCGGCATGACAGAACCGACCTTCTGCACTTGACCCACCACTTCACGCACCAGGAATGCAAGATTCCTATAAATGTTTATTGCTCGTTTATTTCTGTATCCTGACTTGTCCCTGCGCACTTTCAGACTGAGAGCTACCCTCAAACCACTTTTCCTGATGTTGCAGAATGCCCAGATTACATACAGGATTCCCCTTCTCCTTGATGGCAAGACACGGTCGCACGACTGCAATACTCCACAAACCAGAAGACTTACCAGCCTTCCTGGACACTTTCAAGCTCCCCCAGGTCCCCCTACCTGACTGGAACAGACTATTCCTACCTGCAACGTGGCCGAGAGTGAGACTGCCTGAACAGCAGCGGCATGACAGAACCGACCTTCTGCACTTGAACCACCACTTCACGCACCAGGAATGCAAGATTCCTATGAATGCTTATTGCTCGTTTATTTCTTATGTTCTTTTCTCCCTGAAGCTGATGAAGTGTTGTCCTCTCACTCTCGCTTTAGTTTATGACTGTATTTTCACTTGCTATTTTCCTAAGTGACCATATACGTATTCCATCCATGTAACTGTCACTCCCTAGCCCTGTTACTTGTCTACCCTCATAATGTCCGTATAGACACCCACTAATTTTATGGTCCTGATTCAATGCCCCGACCATACTCCACTTGACATATGTTGTTAGTTTTGCCTCCCGCAATAAGTTAGTCCTTCGAGATGGTTTTAGTTCTCTACTTGTTTTTGTGCCCTTGTGTTTTGATGATCCCCCCTCTGCCAGGTCTCCTTGACTAAAGTTCACAAATAGGGATCCTTGTATTCTAACTAATGGCCCTATTTCTGTGGGACAGTAACTTATATCTTTACTATCCAACCTACCTTATCTCCCTTCGCATATACCCTCACTCCTGGTACGCCTTCCATGGTGACCCCCGCTAGTATTCTTATTGGGCTAGTTCCAATCCTAACCTTGGCCTTTCTGGCCCCTCTACTTAGGCCCCTTGTATCTATTTCCTTATGGCTGATTATAACTCTGAACTGCTCTGTCCTTCTCTTGCTATCTCCCTTCCCTCCCCTTCATCTAGGATCCTGCAGATCCTGCTTGCTCCCCACTGCAGACTGGACGATCTAGACCTCTACGGCCCAGTTGGTAAGCTGTTTTCACCACCCCACATCCACCATGGCAGCTAGCATTAAATTAGTTACCCTGAACGTTCAGGGGTTTAATACTTCAGAAAAGCATGTCCAGATGCTCTATGCTCTCCATAACCAGAGGGCACATATAATAACACTACAGCAAACTCATTTTAAAACCGATCATGCGCCCACAATTCCTACCAAATACTGCACAACCGGGCTCCACAGCACTAACCCTGAGTCCAGATCTAAAGGGGTATACTTGGCCTTTCATATATCCCTTCTGATTAAAGTATTATCATCCCTCCTTGACCCACATGCCAGATTCGTCTTTGCTAACTGCGAAATCTCTAACCAGCCCTTCACTATAACTTCCATTTATGCCCCTAACAGAGAACAGTTACCATTTCTAATTAAAATGCTGACAACCCTATCGCAATTTGCCATGGACCCCATTCTTCTAAGCGGAGACTTTAACCTTCCTCTGTTCTCACATGTGGACATGTCTTCAGGCTCCTCTGCCTTACCCAATAACAAACTATGTGCCTTGCGGAAAATGCTGCACTCCTTGCAACTGTATGATGTTTGGAGAGTGTTCCATCCTCAAGACAAAGACTACACGATCTACTCCGAGACAATCATATAACCGTATTGACTATATATTTTGCCCACATTTCCTGCTTCCCTCTATCAATTTCACTAATCTTGGATCGTTAATCCTATCGGACCATGCCCCTGTCTGTTGTTCGCTGAAGCTCCCGTCTCTTTCCAAACCTCAATCTTCCTGGTGACTAAATGAATGCCTGCTCCAGGGCGCAGTGTGTTTGCCAGACCTTAGAGATTCCTTAAAGAACTTTCTTTTGGATCACGCCTCTGACAACTTCTCTCCCATGATTAAATGGGAAGCATTAAAATGTGTCCTCAGAGGTGTTCTGGTTAAACATGGATCCCGAATGAAGAGGGAAGCGTTGGCGAAACTACTGCAACTATACAAAACGCTACAAACCCTGGAAACTCAACATAAACAATCCCAACAAGACAACACATTGAGGGAACTTATTCAGGTTGCTAGCAAAATCCTCAAACTTTTATCTTCCAAGCACAAGTATTATACACAACTTACTGGATGCCTTTTCTATGAATGGGGTAATAAATCTGGTAACCTTCTTGCTGCCGTTCTCAGAGAGAAAAGGTCTTCCCTGTTTATCCTAACTATTAAGCCCCACACAGACCCCCACCCCCCCTGCTCCTTGACACCTGATATTCTGGAGGCCTTTCGCCAATACTACATGTCACTATACAATTTGCAACCTTCTTCCTGGCCTACAGCCTCAGAGACCGCACCTACTCCCCTGGCCCATTACATAAAATGTACGACCCTCCCTCAGCTTGATCCCTCAGTAATACAAGACCTAGAAGGTCCATTCACTCCTATGGAATTGGAGGCCACTATCTCCTCTATGCCACCTGGGAAAAGCCCTGGACCCGATGGTTATACAGCAAAATTTTATAAAACTCTACATCCAAACCTCTCTCCTATCTTAATGGTGGCATTTAATGCCATATCAGTGGACTCGCCTTCCCCCCTCCCTTCTTTTCTACGTGCTCATATCACAGTTATCCCCAAAGACGGATAAGACCCGTTACTATGTCCCAGCTACTGCCCCATTTCCTTAATAAACTCTCACACTAAATTATTCGCCAAACTGATAGCCAATAGACTGTCGGCACACGTGCCCTCCCTGATCCATCAAGACCAAGCCGGCTTCATAAGAGGTAGAGAGGCAAAAGATAATACTCTCCACATATTCTCAGTAATACACTTTGCCAAGAAGCATAACTCTCCACTTTTTCTCCTCTGCCTCGATGCCGAAAAGGCTTTTGACAGGGTGGATTGGGACTTCCTGTCTGCCACTCAATCCCAAATTGGTACTGGCAGGAATATGTTATCACGCATATTGGTCCTTTACTCCCAACCGCAGGCCCAATTCAGGATCAACGGTCGTCTCTCTAAGCATTTCAATATCTGTAATGGCACACGCCAAGGTTATCCCCTCTCTCCCCTCCTCTACGTGCTCTGTATGGAACATCTCTTAATTGACATCCAACAGTACCCAGACATTAGAGGACTCACCGTGGAGTGATGCCATTACAAATGTCCAACATTCACAGACGACCTCCTATTATATCTTTCCTCCCCTATCACTTCCCTGCCGTCCCTTAAGTCCATGATTCAGCACTTTTCACAGCTTAACAACTACAAACTGAACCATACTAAATGTGAGGATTTGAGCCTGACCCTGCCCACCTCCACAATACAACCCCTTCAAACTACATACCCCTTCAGATGGAACACCTCTTCTCTTAAATACCTGGGGATTCATGTACAGGCATAACTGTGGGACACATACAAACTCAACCCCCCCCCCCCCCCCCCCATCTCTCTTACATTCCCTGAGGAAGGATCTGACTAGATGGGAAATTACAGATTTTTCCTAGTTGGGCAGAGTGAACATCATGAAGATGAATGCACTCCCCCGACTCCTTTACCTTTTCTCCTGTATACCTATCCATCTTCCCCGAACCTTCTTCAGGGAACTATCATCACTCCATTCAGACTTTGTCTGGACTTGAAAACATCCTAGATTGGCCAAACATGTCCTTATAAGAAAGAAGAGTGATGGAGGCTTGGACCTCCCGGACTATCTCTCCTACTACTTGGCAACTGTACTGACTAAGGTTCTGGATTGTTGCCACCCCCGTACTGATAAGCAATGGGTGGAACTGGAAGGCCTGACAGTGGACAGTGATCTGATGGCATTTTTATGGCGCCCACATTCTATATCAGCACCTGTCCATGTTTCGACTCTTGTACTCTATACATTGCACTATGTATAGCACGTTAACTATACTTGCCCAAACCTGCACTTTTTCCGAATGATGGTCCCCTAACCCCACTTTTTGATAACCCTACTTTCACCCTGACCCTTTCTAGCCGTCACTTCCTGACCTATTGCCAGGGCCACGGTGTCCCGTTTTTTAGCCTCCTGGACCAGACATCTATAAAATCCCTCACAGACATCCTCCCAAGTACTACCCCCTCCCCCATTCAATCCTTCCAATACACACAACTGAAACACTATTACCAGATCATGAAGGACAAGCTACACTTCCATCACCCACTGACTAAGTCTGAACGACTATGTGCCTCATACAGTCAGCTTTCTTTACACTTTCCTCCTAGAGAAGACATCTGTGCAACCTCTCCCAATCAAAGTAGGCTGAGATGTAGGCCAATCCATTACTGAAGACGTTTGGCACACAGCTTTCAAAAATTGCCACATGTCCTCAATATCCTGCAATGCCCAGGAGACCAACTACAAAATATTAACAAGGTGGTATAGAGTCCCCTCCTTACTGGCGGCTCTCTATCAGGGGGCATTGGATGAGTTTTGGCGCTGCTCCTCAGATAAAGGAACTTGGTTAACGTGCCCCTCCCTATCTAACTTCTGGACAAAAGTGTTAGACGTGATAGCCCGTGTCACCTCTGTATGCCTTGACCCTACTCCAGAAATAGTCCTCCTTTCCATACTCCCCCCCCCCCCCACACCACTAGATATACCATGACTCTGTCATTTTGTACTGTCGATGACATATGCAACTACTTGTTTTGTTGACTTGTCATGTTATACCTTGTTTGTTTTCTTGAAAACATGTAATAAAATTTTAATTTGGGAAAAAAAATAATCTGGGATCCATTCATATGTAGAAGTGGATTGACCCCTGACCCTGCCACCATTTTGTTTTTTATTAGTGTGTATATATAAAGCCAGTGTGTTTGTGTTATTGTATTAATCTGCCAATCTGATGAAGGGGTTTTTATACCCTGAAACGCGTCATTGTAACTCAATAAACTTGAAGCTTGAATTCACTCCCATGACTTGGTTGTGATGTTTCCTTGGATACCTGGGCGCCTTCATGGAGATCGTTTTCTCTTTGCTATACCCAACATTGGGACCCTGGCCACGCTTCACCTTCTGCCGAAACATCTTGCATGTGGCCACGTTAACATCCTCGGGATGCTTGATGAAAAACTTCCGAGTAGCTGAATTTCCCACCAACAGTCCGCACTAAATGACTGCTACTGCCGCCATCTCCAGGAACCCCTGTTCCACTACCTTCTGGGAAGGTAGGCTGCCGCAAAGCAGGTGGTCTTCCCCACGCATGTTTGGCTCCAGACCTTCCACTTCTGGCACCGTTCTGACTGCAAACCATGCTACAACCTTGCTAGCTCAGCTGCTGCCTCACGGGCAACCTGCAATCCTCTTCTCCTGATGATGATGAAGCCGCTTCTGCACCCGGCTCTCAAGTTCAATCAGCTTCATCACCATCGAATTGTGTCTGCACTTCACTGATGTCCTCAGGTTCCTCAACAGTCTCTGCTTCAGGAGCCTAAATGCTCGCAACACCACCTCCCACTCTCCTCATCACTATTTGCCCGCCTAGCAGAGAAAGCGGCGGATATCTCCTCCGCTTCTTGGTTGGACAGTAGCTGCTGACTGTCCCCTAGTAGAGCATCCTCACTAAATAGTGGAGCTGAACCCACAGCTCAAGATACTTTTGTGGGGAGGGAACAGCATAGGACAGGGGCAATGGAAAGACAGGGACTGCTCCCGGGCCGTGCCAACTGAGGGTTGTGTCTGAAGAACCCACCGACTGTTGACTGGGGGTGTCAGATGTGACTTGTGATTAAGTGGATGACAATGTTAACCAATTGATGACGGCAGATGGGTTGCTGGTCAAGACATGACCGCTAGCTGATATTTAGATGTACATATGTAGTATGCACTTACAATGGGAGGACAATGCGCTCCAGTAGGCTTAGAACAGTATTTGTCTACAACACCAGCAGGTGTGTACTTCTGGCTGTCCTTTTACAGTATCTAGGCCCTTAAGACTTTAACAGGAAAAAAATGGTACACCACTTAGATGTACATATGTGGTATGCACTTATGAGGGGAGGACAATGCGCTCCAGTATGCTTAAAACAGTATTTGTCTACAACACCAGCAGGTGTATACTTGTACCTGGCCTTTCACAGTATCTAGGCCCTTAAGACTTTAACAGGAACAAAATGGTACATCACTTAGATGTGCGTATGTGGTATGCACTTATGTGGGGAGGACAATGCGCTCCAATACGCTTAAAACAGTATTTGTCTACAACACCAGCAGGTGTGTACTTTTGCCTGGCCTTTCACAGTATCTAGGCCCTTAAGACTTTAACAGGAACAATATTGTATACTACTTAGATGTACGCACAGGTTATATTTAATAGAGGACAATATGCTTTTAGTGCTCTGCTCACTCTAACTGACTGGCTACTATTAGCTTTTCAGTTGTTGTACACACCAGTGCTACAGTCGTTGTGTACGGCACCCAAAATTGCACTTTCTCTCTCAATCTCACTCCCTTCCCTATCAGTGCTTCTAGGCTTGATTTGGGCTTGAGGTGAATCGCTGATTTAAAAATGCTTTTCTGTGTAACACACTTGTGGTAGACTGGGGGTGTAGGATATATTGGGTGTAGCTGTGCGGTAACTAAAGGGTGCTTGTTTAACCCTTATCACTCATGACGCCAGGGTGAGGGCTCCTCTGTATATGGCTTAATGTAGAAATGGTACAAGGTAAGTAAAGTAAAGTAAATGTAAGCAAATCTCCAGGACCGGATGGACTACACCCAAGAGGTCTTAGAGAGGTAAGTTCAGTAATATCTGTACCCCTGTTCATGATATTTAGAGATTCTCTGGTGTCTGGTATTGTGCCAAGGGACTGGCGCAAGGCGAATGTGGTGCCAATCTTCAAGAAGGGCTCTAGGTCTTCGCCAGGAAATTATAGACCGGTAAGTTTAACGTGCATTGTGGGTAAATTGTTTGAAGGACTTATACGGGATTACATACAGGAATACATAGGGGATAATTGCATTATAAGTGATAGCCAGCATGGGTTTACTAAGGATAGAAGTTGTCAAACCAATCTAATTTGCTTTTATGAAGATGTGAGTAGAAGCCTTGACAGAGGAATGGCTGTGTATATAGTGTTTCTGGATTTTGCTAAAGCATTTGATACTGTCCCTCATAGTCGTCTGACAGGTAAGTTAAGGTCTTTGGGCTTGGAAACTTTAGTTTGTAACTGGATTGAACACTGGCTCATGGATCGTACCCAGAGAGTGGTGGTCAATAATTCGTACTCTGATTGGTCCACGGTTATTAGTGGTGTACCCCAAGGTTCTGTACTGGGCCCGATGTTGTTTAATTAATTTATCAATGATATAGAGGATGGCATTCACAGCTCTGTTTCTATCTTTGCAGATGACACCAAGCTTTGTAGCACGGTACAGTCTATAGAGGATGTGTATAGGTTACAAGATGACTTGGATAGACTAAGTGTCTGGGCATCCACTTGGCAAATGAGGTTCAATGTGGATCAATGTAAAATTATGCATCTGGGTACAAATAACATGCATGCGTCGTATGTCTTAGGGGGGATTAAACTGGCAGAGTCACTGGTAGAGAAGGATCTGGGTGTACTTGTAGATCACAGACTACAGAATAGCATGCAATGTCAGGCTGCTGCTTCCAAAGCCGGCAGGATATTGTCATGTATCAAAAGAGGCATGGACTCAAGGGACAGGGACATAATACTCCCCCTTTATAAAGCATTGGTACGGCCTCACCTGGAATATGCTGTTCAGTTTTGGTCGCCTGTCCATAAAAGGGACACTGCAGAGCTGGAAAGGATGCAGAGACGTGCGACTAAACTAATATGGGGCATGGAACATTTTAGCTACAAGGAACGATTAAAGGAGTTACAATTGTTTAGTCTTGAGAAGAGACGTTTAAGGGGGGATATGATAAATGTATATAAGTATATTAATGGCCTATACAAAAAATATGGAGAAAAACTGTTCCAGGTTAAACCCCCACAAAGGACGAGGGGGCACTCCCTCCGTCTGGAGAAGAAAAGGTTTAGTCTAAAGGGGCGACACGCCTTCTTTACCATAAGAACTAGTGTTGAGCGGCATAGGCCATATTCGAATTCGCGAATATTCGCGAATATATGGACGAATATTCGTCATATATTCGCGAATATTCGTAATATTCTCGATTTATTTTCGCATATGCGGAAATTACCATATGCGAAAATTAGCATATACCTTAATTAACATAAACGAAAATTCGCACATGCGAAAATTAGCATATGTAAATTTTCGTATATGAGAAAATTCGCACACCGGTCTCACACAGTAGTATTAGAGCCTTCTTTACACCACACAAGCTGGAAGCAGAAAGGGATGATCACTGTGATGTGTACTGTGAAAAAAAAAATTAAGTAAAAAAAAAAAAAATGAATATTCGTAATTACGAATATATAGTGCTATATTCGCGAATATTCGCGAATTCGCGAATATGCGATATTCGCTAATAAAATTTGCATTGCGAATATTCGCGAGCAACACTAATAAGAACTGTGAATTTATGGTCTACCTCAGGAACTGGTCACAGCAGGAACAATTAATAGCTTTAAAACAGGGTTGGATACATTCCTGGAAAAAAAAAACATTAATGCTTATGCAGAATTATAAAACTACATCCCTTCCCCTTATCCCCTTACACCCTTCCCTTCAATTCCCTGGTTGAACTTGATGGACGTATGTCTTTTTTCAACCATACCAACTATGTAACTATATGTAACTATATATGCTTGTCCTATTGCCACCCGTCCCAAGAGCGATAGGGAGGTATTAAATAAACGATTGTCCACAACTGGAGATTTTGTAGAAAACTGTCGGAACTTTTACTGCAGCTTTTATGCAGGATTAAACAAGAACAGTCCATGTAACAAAGTCAATTTGGAGTTTGACAGTTGGTTTGGACCTTGGGAGTTTTAAAGAGCTTAGGAGGTTAAGCTCCCTCTCAGTAAGCTCTTTGGTGGAAGCAACAGGAGCAGGCCATTTCGGCGGACGCTGGAAAGAGTCCGCCTCTCTGAAGATTTCCCCCGGAGGGGTGGCCGGCCAGTCGTCATCGCTATCGGGCAATGGGGGTAGTTCACAGGCCCCCTCTGTGTTTAGCGACAACTGCTTTAGCGACGTCATCGATGCAGCCCCGACTTCCGGTCCCCTGGGAAACAACAGCAGTGAATCTAAGTTCCCTTTTGGCTGCGACACATTTACTTGGTAGCCACGCCCAGGGGCGGGGCATGGCGCAGCGCAGGCTTTTGTTGCGCGCTTCTCTGGCAGCGAATTAACTCTTGCAGCGCTGACCAGACCAGAGGATCGTACCATGTATTCACCTCGTACTTTACACATCCTTGCAGCCAATAAATCTTCGCCTCCCCCTTACTTTTCACGTGCACTCCTTGCACGCAACACCTCACACACAGTCCCGTACACATAGATAGTGGTTTACAGCAGATGAAAACGGTCTTTTACATAGGGGGAGTACTCTGTAAATGGTGGCAACAGCTGTAGGCACACATCCGTATCCTGTTTGTGATGCCAAAAAGCTATGTGGTAGCCTGGGGGTGTAGGATATATGAAGTTTAGCTGTGCAGTAACTAAAGGGTGCTTGTTTAACCCTTACCACTCGTGACACCAGGGTCAGGGCTCCTCTGTATATGCTTGTACTATCGCCACCCGTCGCAAGAGCTATAGGGAGGTATTAAATAAATGATTGTCCACAACCAGAGATTTTGTTGAAAACTGTCAGAACTTTTACTGCAGCTTTTATGCAGGATTAAACAGGAACAGTCCATGTAACAAAGTATATTTGGAGTTTGACAGATGGTTGGGACCTCGTGAGTTTTATAGAACTTAGGAGGTTAATATGTGCTGTTCCACTGGATTTAGGGGATTGATATTAGGTCCAGTAGTTACGCTAGCTTTAGCGGGGATTGATATTTAAACTCACGGTTTCGCAAGTTGCGGAATTTTCAGGCTTCAGGCCTGGTCTTGTCTTTGTAAGTTGCACAGATCCACTCTCTCTCTCTCTCTCTGATTGTCCGGCACCCAAGAGAGATATGCTGCTTGCTTTGCAGCTCAGGAGCAAGAGAGCGAGGATTGGCTGCAGCTCCCTTATATGGGCAGGGGCTGGCCTTAAGCTCATTGGTCCATACCATATGTCAATTCTCCTTACAAAGGATTATGGTCTGACATGTAACTATACCATGTGACCTTGGAAGGTCCTTAAGCATAACCTAAAGAAGTAACATTAGTTATGTGACCTAAGGTCCTGCGACACTATATAGACAATTAAATATATAATTACTTATACATGTAAACATCATAAAATTTAAGAAAGAAGAGGCTACTAGGGGTTATCCTACCAGGAGGATGATACTGGAACGAGGTAACTCTGACTTTGGGACCACCATACAAGGTACGGTATACCATATGGTACCGGGACACCTCACACTGCTCTCTGTCCCTCTCTGCAATAGAACGCTGATGTGACTGGGAGGTGAATTGCTGCTTTAAAAATGCTTTACTGTGCAATACACACTGCTGTCTGTCCCTCTCTCAACAAATTCGGATTTGTTATATTCGATCATCCCTAATCTTATCCCCTATCCAATGGATAGGGGATAAGATGTCTGAGCGCGGGGGTCCCAGCTCCGTGCTGCACCCGTGCCACACTCAACATTCTAAACAGTAAACGAAAAGAAAGGTAGTAGTCAGCTCACCCAGGTCGACCCACCGTGACCCGGACAGGTGCGGACCTTACCAGAGGCAAAGTAGAAGAAAGGAAGAAGTCCAGGGCGGTATATTTAAAGCAGGTCTTACGGTTTGTTATAACAAGCATGCAGTACACAATAAATGCATGATGGTGATGCGTTTTGGCCGGTGGCACCCGGCTTCGCTCACTGGACGAAACGCGTCACCATCCTGCATTTATTGTGTACTTGTGTGCTTGTTATAATTAACCGCACAACCTGCTTTGAACATACCACGCTGGACTTCTTCCTTTATTCTAAACAGTAGGTATAGAACGAGAGAACGCTGGATTTCCGCAGGCATTCATGTCTATGGGAGACGGTGTGATGGCCTCACGCCCCTTTAGATCAGACATCTTATCCCCTATTCTTTGGATAGGTGATGAGATGTTTGTGGACATATTGTCATATTTTGAAATACCATGCTATCAACATATTATTTATCATTATTAAACAATTTATTCCATATTCCATTTATTTATAATTTAAAAAAAATCCTCCGGAAACAGAAAAAAACAAAAAACAAAAAACTGCTTAGGAAAAAAAAACTAATAATAATAATACTTTTTTGTCCAGGGCTTCCCATTTCTCATCCAGACCCACATATAAACTTGAAAATAGGGGTGATCTTTACTAGAAATACTTTGTGTATGCTAGTACAATAGCTAGCTTTGGTATAACAAATCCTGTGGGAACGTCTATTATGACGCTTTAGTGTTGCTATGGGATACAGACATAGTCCCGAGTTGCCAATTCCTCTTTGAAATACAGGGTCTTAATCTGATTGACTGTGACTATACAAGAGAATCGGACGATCTGTAATGAGGATTATCATCTCGTTATCATCTCATTATCTGGAACACAAGCCTCTTCATGTGTCATGGGTGATATAATGATGTTTGTACAAGTGAAGTACTGAGGGGCAGGTCATGGTGTCAAATAGTGATGTCGCGAACATAAATTTTTCGGTTTGCGAACCGCGAACACGAACGTCCGCAAAAGTTTGCGAACCGGCGAACCGGGCGAACCGCCATTGACTTCAATGCACAGATGAATTTTAAAACCCACAGGGACTCTTTCTGGCCACAATAGTGATTTAAAAGTTGTTTCAAGGGGACTAACACCTGGACTGTGGCGTGCCGGAGTGGGATCCATGGCAAAACTCCCATGGAAAATTGCATAGTTGATGCAGAGTCTGGTTTTAATCCATAAAGGGCATAAATCACCTATTATTCCTAAACGGTTTGGAATAACGTGCTTTAGCCCCCTTTAGGCAGCACATAGAGCCCCCCTTTAGGCATCACATAGTTAGATTCCCCCCTTTAGACAGCACATAGATTCCCCCATATTAGGCAGCACATAGTTAGAGCCTCCCTTTAGGCAGCACATAGTTAGATCCCCCCTTTAGACAGCACATAGATTCCCCCATATTAGGCAGCACATAGTTAGAGCCCCCTTTAGGCATCACATAGTTTGATTCCCCCTTTAGGCAGCACATAGATTCCCCCATGTAAGGCACCACATAGTTAGAGCTCCCCTTTAGGCAGCACATAAGATTCCCCCATATTAGATAGCACATAGTTAGAGCCCCCCTTGAGGCAGCACATAGTGGGATTTGAACACAAGGCCGCCCCAGCGCTGCAAGGCAGCAGTACTAACCTCTGAGCCACCATGCTACCCTTAATGGACAGAAATGTCAGCAGAGAGTACCAGCAAAATTAGGCATGCTGTCCTTGCCGGCGTGTTCGTGGGAGGAGGAGGAGGATTACTTTCACCTTTTCCCCTGTTAGATCCCTGTTGTGTAGTGACATGACCCTTATACGCTGTGTACAGAATACTTCCTAATTAATTTTGGACCTGCTGAATCCTTTCCGCCTTGCTGTAATGCAGTAACATATCAGGCACTTCATGTTTATATCGGGGGTCTAGTAACGTGGACACCCAGTACAGGTCGTTCTCCTTCATCCTTTTTATACGAGGGTCCCTCAACAGGCACGACAGCATGATAGACCCCATTTGCACAAGGACGAATGCCGAGCTACTCATGTCCCGTTCCTCATCCTCAGTGATGTCAGGGAAGGTATAATCTTCTTCCCACCAGCCAAGTACAACACCACGGGAACCAGATAGGTGACAAGGAGCACCCTGGGATGCCTGCTGTGGTTGGTCTTCCTCCTCCTCTTCAAAGCCACATTAGTCCTCTGACTCCTCTTTCTCACAATCCTCTTCCAGCATTGCCGCAGGTCCAGCAAGCGATGCTGATAAGGCTGTTTCTGGTGGTGATGGTGTCCACAACTCTTCCTCTTCACGCTCATCTACTGCCTGATCCAGCACTCTTCGCAGGGCACGCTCCAGGAAGAAAAAAAAATGGTATGATGTCACTGATGGTGCCTTCGGTGCGAATGACCAGGTTTGTCACCTCCTCAAAAGGACGCATGAGCCTACAGGCATTGCGCATGAGCCTCCAGTAACGTGGCAAAAAAAATTCCCAGCTCCGCAGATGATGTCCTAGCACCCCGGTCATACAAATATTCGTTGACAGCTTTTTCTTTTTGGATCAGGTGGTCGAACATTAGGAATGTTGAATTCCAATGTGTCGGGCTGTCGCAAATCAAGCGCCTCACTGGCATGTTGTTTCGCCGCTGGATATCTGAAAAGTGCGCCATGGCCGTGTAGGAACGCCTGAAATGGCCACACACCTTCCTGGACTGCTTCAGGACATCCTGTAAGCCTGGGTAATTGAGCACAAAGCATTGTACAATCAGATTACACACATGTGCCATGCACAGCACATGGGTCAACTCGCCCAACCTCAATGCCCCCAACAAATTTGTTCCGTTGTCACAAACCACCTTGCCGATCTCCAGTTGGTGCGGAGTCAGCCACTGGTCCACCTGTGCGTTCAGGGCCGACAGGAGCGCTGGTGCGGTGTGACTCTCCACTTTGAGGCAAGTCAACCCCAAGATGGCTTGACACTGCTGTATCCGGGATGTGGAATAGCACCTGGGGAGCTGGGGGGGTGCCGGTGATGTGGAGCAAGACGCAGCAGTGGAAGAGGACTCGGCCGAGGATGTTATGGAAGAGGATGGAGTAGGAGGAGTAGAGGAGGTGGCAGCAGGCCTGCCTGAAAGTCGTGGCGGTGTCACCAACTCCTCTGCAGAGCCACGCATTCCATGCTTGGCAGCCGTCACCAGGTTTACCCAATGCTCAGTGTAGGTGATATACCTGCCCTGACCATGCTTTGCAGACCAGGTATCAGTGGTCAGATGGACCCTTGCCCCTACACTGTGTGCCAGACATGTCATAATTTCCTTTTGCACAATGGAGTAAAGGTTAGGGATTGGCTTTTGTGCAAAAAAAATTCGGCCGGGTACGTCCCAATGGCTACAAATTTTTTAAAGGCCTCAGACTCCACCAGCTTGTATGGTAAAAGCTGGTGGGCTTCTGACAAGCCAGCTGTCAGACGCCGGGCTAGGGGGTGACTTTGAGACATTGTCTTCTTGCGCTCAAACATCTCCTTGACAGACACCTGATTGTGGGCAGATGAGTAGGAACTGCTAAAGGCGAGAGACGGAGAGGCGGATGGTTGAGAGGGGGCAAGGAGGGCAGCAGTGGTTGACCTGGCTGAAGATGCTGGACCAGGAGGAGGATGGCGGCTTTGACTTTGTGTGCTGCTTGTACTGACGTGTTGATCCCATAGGCGTTTGTGATGTGACATCATGTGCCTTCGCAAAGCAGTTCTGCCTAGTAGTTTTTGGACTTCCCACGACTCAGTTTCTTCTGGCACAGGTTGCAAATGGTCTCGCTGTTGTCAGAGGCAGACACACAAAAAAAATGCCACACTGCTGAGCTCTGCGATGATGGCATTCTGGTAGTGGCAACAGCATGCATTGATTGGCGTCCCGTCTGGCTGACCCCGGGTGCCGATGCATGCTGTCTGACTGTGCCACTAGCTCCTTGCGACGACCTCCCCCTGCTTCCAACTCGTCTCCTCCTCCTTTCTGTGTCCCCATCTGAACTTTCCCCCTCTTCTTCTTATCTAGCGGGCACCCACGTGGCATCCACGGACACATCATCATCATCAACACATTCACTGCTATCTGACACCTCAAGAAAAGAAGCAGCTGCGGGTACAACATCATCATCACACCGTACGTCCATGTGTGTAATGCTGCCTGACTGAGACATATCCCTGTTATCTACATCCTCTGGCAATAATGGTTGCGCATCACTCATGCCTTCAAACTGATGTGTAAATAACTCCTCTCACGGATCAAGTAAAGCTGCTGTGGTGCTAGTGTTGGTGGTGGTGGCAGGCGGGCAAGTGGTAGCATGAGAGGTGCCCGAAGCTAAGCTAGAGGAGGAGAAGGACGATGCGTCAAGGTTCCGAGCGGAAGCTTTAGTAGTAGATTGTGTGTCTTGTGATAGCCAGTCAACTAAGTACTCAGAACTTTGGGGGTTCAGGGTACGTGGCCTTTGAACACTGGCCATTCTAGGGCCAAAGGGAATCCCAGCACCACGACGGCCCCTGCGGGATGGCCTTCCTCTGCCTGTCATTTTTTTGATTAAATTTGCACAAGTGTCACACCTAATGTGATTTGCACTAGGGTGACACAATTTGCCCTGCAGGCAAGAAAAATGGCAACTGTGACGTCAACTAACAGTGACAACTGATTTTATTTAACAGCCAAAAAAGGTATTTTTTTTTATTTTCACAACTGTCACACCTAATGTGATTTGCACTAGGGTGACACAATTTGCCCTGCAGGCAAGAAAAAGGGCAACTGTGACGTGAACTAACAGTGACGACTGATTTTATTTAACAGCCAAAAAAGGTATTTTTTTTTTATTTGCACAACGGTCACACCTAATGTGATTTGCACTAGCGTGACACAATTTGCCCTGCAGGCAAGAAAAATGGCAACTGTGATGTGAACCAACAGTGCTGACTGATTTTATTTATTTAACAGCCAAAAAAGGTATTGTTTTTTTAATTTGCACAACTGTCACACCTAATGTGATTTGCACTAGTGTGACAATGAGCAAAAAAACTTGCCAGCTGAGTTCCCCTTTTAAGCAGTGGTCCCCAACCAGGGTGCCTCCAGCTGTTGCAAAAAACACGGACTGATATATTTCAGCCCTTTGAATACTGTAGTAGTTAGTTGCTTTAAAGAAAAAAAGCTTGCCAGCGGAGTTCCCCTTTTATGCAGTGGTCCCCAACCAGGGTGCCTCCAGCTGTTGCAAAACACACTGGCTGATATATTTCAGCCCTTTGAATACTGTAGTAGTTAGTTGCTTTAAAGAAAAAAAGCTTGCCAGCGGAGTTCAGCCCTTTGAATACTAGTTAGTTGCTTTAAAGAAAAAAAGCTTGCCAGCGGAGTTCCCCTTTTATGCAGTGGTCCCCAACCAGGGTGCCTCCAGCTGTTGCAAAACACACGGACTGATATATTTCAGCCCTTTGAATACTGTAGTAGTTAGTTGCTTTAAAGAAAAAAAGTTTGCCAGCGGAGTTCCCCTTTTATGCAGTGGTCCCCAACCAGGGTGCCTCCAGCTGTTGCAAAACACACGGACTGATATATTTCAGCCCTTTGAATACTGTAGTTGATAGTTGCTTGAAGGAACTTAAGTTTGATTTTGGAGTACCCCTTTTAACCAGCAGTTCCCTCCCAACCAGGGTGCCTCCAGCTGTTGCAAAACACACGGACTGATATATTTCAGCCCTTTGAATACTGGAGTAGATAGTTGCTTGAAGGAACTTAAATTTGATTCTGGAGTACACCTTTTAACCAGAGATTCCCTCCCAACCAGGACTGATATCTTTCAGCCCTAAAAAGGGCTTTTTTGGGTGCTGTCCTTAAAGCAGATGTTACACTAGTGCTTTAGGAGTAAACTAGACCCTGAATACACCACCTAGCAGAAACCTAGCTATCGCTTTCCCTATACAGCAGGAGCAGCTTCTCTGACCCTCCACTTCCTAAGCCTGCAGCATGCTGAATGAGGGTAAAATGGCGTCCGTGCAAGAGGTAGGAGGGTCTGGAAGGGAGGGACTGCTGCTGATTGGCTGTAATGTGTCTGCTGACTCTGACTCACAGGGTCAAAGTTTACTGCAATGTTAAAGTATAGGGGGCGGATCGAATTTCACATATGTTCGCCCGGCGATGCGAACGCGACCATGCTAAATTCGCCGGGAACTGTTCACCGGAGAACAATTCGCAACATCTCTAGTGCCAAATGGTCAGGACAATATTAGGAAAAGCCTTTGTTAGGTGACCCAAGGTATGAAGAAAGCTTGAAGAGTTATGAGTTTTCCATCAGAACCTAAGGTTTTTAATACAGAGTATGTGATTGACAGGTTGGAATAATGCACAGGGAAATTGAACAATTTTTCTTGAAATTGAGTCACAAACTGAATCGAAAATAAAAAGTAAAAAAAAAAACATAATGAAGTTTTTCAAACAATAACTACTAACCAGAGGGAAATGTAAAAACTTAAAAGTTATCTATACCCGAATAACATGCCACCATTTACTTTTACTGTCATCTTGTCCAGTTGGCTGGACTGTCGACTCCCGATATCCTCTGGGCCCAGTGGGCACCAAAGATTATACTTCACCAATATTAAGTGGACATAGCAGGTATATACATACATACACTGGAACCTATAGTAGGTATATATACCAAGGTGGTCTCGGTTTAAATGATAGATTAGATATGAGTGTCTTTTTATGATCTAAGTTTTTTGTATGTTTTTTATTCATTGCATTTATATTGCAGTGTTGTTCGTGAGTATTTGTATTTGTTTTGAATGGAAACGCCCATCTTCCGTGACGTGGACATAAAGGTGTATTTACCTGGGTCCAGGTGGCAGAAGAGGCGTAGTCTGAAGAAGCGCCAGCCCTCGGCGCGAAAGCAGCTGTTCACTGCACCACGCTGCGGATCCTGGCGTTCTGCGCTATGGAAATTTTATTGCACCTAATAAAAGACACAGTCTGCACCGTCTAAGAGACTCCGACTTGTAAGTGCCCCCCCCCCCCCCCCATTCTCTTATTCTTCTTTATGTTGCTATTGGAAATGTCTGCAAGGGGTCGAGCACAGTGCGGGGACTCGCAGGTGTGCGTGGGAAGCCGTTCACTTTGTTTGGGAAGGAAGAGAGCACCTGAGAATTTGATCAGCAGTGCCGACCGCTGTGTTTTATCTGGTTATTGGACTATATATATATATATATATGCCTACTACAGGTTCCGGTTGACTGCAAAGTTTTATTTACATTTTGTATTCTCTGTTCCTCATCGGGTTTCCCCATTAGTTGCATTCCCTGACCTTTAGCTCCTTTTCAATACTGCAAAACTCCCCCAGCAATAACGTCAACTTGTCATGGTGTTCACTGAACTCCACTGGTCCTGAACTTCTGCTTAATAGACTATGTGTATTGTCTACTCTTATGGTACCATAGTTGGGTAGGTCAACTGTTGCTATCTGAGGCTACTCTGACTAGCGACCTGAGGGTTCCCTGCAACAAACTCCAGATCCCTGTACAGGGGTTACAGAATGAATCCCAGGGGGCTCCTTCTACTCCATTCCTTGATGAAAGCTTATATCAAATTGAAAGCCTCTCATCAGATTAAAATTTACTGCCATGTAGACCTTCAACATCACCTTTTCTGGAGGCTTTTCCTGCAAGTCAGTGTTTCACTCCAACTAGGAGTCGTTAAAACTAACTGGGAATGTATGCCCAGCCAGAGATTTCTCCAGAAAGTAAAAAAAAAAAAAAAAACATCTGCATCTGTCAAATAGAAAAAAATAATGCTTTTATATGTTACTCACTAGTTCATACAGATTCTTTACATGCCTTTTTAATGTGTATAACTTCTGTATTTTGCTCACAAACCCCCCCCCCCCCTATTCTGCTGCTCAGTCATTCTGGCATCCATTGCTCAGGAAAGGGCATGTCCGAGGCAAGGACTGAGCCCACCCTCACTCACCAGGCATTCACTTCCTCCCTGAGTCTGTTGTGCTGTCAGGTCGCAGCAAAGACAGAGTGTTCAAAGGGTTTTGGGGTTAAACTTATTGATGAACTAAACTAAGCTCATTATTATCTGATCACTCAGCACCTACAGTCACAATGCTCTAAGGGTATGTGCACATCGCTGCAGTGTGTCTGCCCGTCGCAGCGTATTGCCGCTACCAGCAGGCACATGTAAAGATAGCATAGAGCGGGCCTTCACCAGCAGATGTGCAGCATAAAATAGACTGTAAATGCGCTCTTCTGAACGTACCCTAATACACAGAGAACAGTTGCAGACAGCTCAGTTGTGTAGTGGCCATTTTAGTTCACTGACACTTATCTCCCTGTGAAGTGAATTGGAGCTGAGTTGCAGTAACCCAGTATGGCCACTATACAGTGCATGGCGCTGTCTGCTTTCAGTTGTGTTTTATGTGAATCTCAGCGTTGTGCCTCTGGCTGATTCACATGGTGCAGGGTTCCTGGATTACAGTTTTAAGGAGAATTTGAACATTGTAATATTTCATGGCAGTTTTGCTGTTTGTAACGGGAACATTTGCAGCATACAAAATGCAAGACGTTATTTCCTATAGATTGACAGAACTAATTAATAAAAATAAAAAAAATGGAAAGCTTTGACGTCCAATGTACAAACTCTTCATAATCCTGTTTAATTAATGGGGAACTTTTTTTTTTTTTTTTTTAAACTTGCAGACACAGTGCATCCCGCCAGATCTACACAAATCCACCATATTGGAGCAATTTACTGGAAACATATTTACATTTTAGCATTTAGCAGTGGCAGATACAAGCCTGGTGCTTGCCAAACTTCTAGGCACCCTAAGGCCGGGGGCTGATTTGCCTAATGCTTGTTAGTATATCCCTGATACACAACAGATGCTGTAATCTTGCTGGAGATACAATATTACAGAGGGAGTGCTCAGCCCATCGCTCTCCCGGGTGCTGATTTCTCTAACTCATTCCAGTCCCCTTAACCCGGCCATACAGCTCCTCCTACCGTTCTCATAACCAGGCGCAGATATCAGGCTGTGAACTTTAATAATGCAGGGCTGCAGATCTTGCCATATCATTTCTGACTTCTCTTACACACAGAGCTTCCAATTAACTGATACCAAGTGAGATGTCACCCCGGTCCTCAGCTGGGAGCCTTGATCTCAGGGAATTAGACAACACAGTTCATTTTCACTTTCTAACACCCACTGCTATCTCAATAATCCTGTCTCTTCCCATCTCTATAAATAAGTGTTCGCCTTTAATGGCAGGAGCCTGGCACACGTGTGCATAGTATCAATGTTTCACAAATCTTACACTAGAATGGGGGGGGGGGATAGTATTAATCTCAGCACAGCATCTATAAAAACTTTAATATTAAACTATCTGGATTGTATTGTTTGTCTAATGTGATGTAAAATAAGAAGATCACATATGTATAGATAGAAAGGAGATAGATGAACAGTTGATATAACTAACAAGGTCAGCTGACCAGCCAAGAGCTAGACAAAGCCACAGCAACCAGATAAACAAACACTCTTCGGGTTCTTACAATAACATTGTTACCGATACACCAGGAGAATGTAGTATCTCTGTGCCACTACTGACCTAAATGCCCTATACACAGAAAAATATTACTAATGTTACAATATATAATGCCTAAATAACACATCATGATCCCTATCATTACCCCTACAGACCATATACGTGATTACAGTGCAGTTAAATGAATCACAGTTCTTATCCCTCATCAGAGTCGTTCCCATTCCCTTTCTTCTCGATCCGGCCCAGTGCTCTACAATAACTTCTTTCACCACAACTTGTGTCTACAGGACCTGCCAGACAAACACCTTATATTCTTCACTTAGGCTGATGGACAAACATCTTAGGTTACTCAGTGGGTAAACAGGTTCCCCCCAGTAGGTTATTTTCCAAATTAGGCAGACAGGTGCCCCCACTAGGTTTGTAGGTAGTTTTTCCCATTATTGTTAGCTGGCTGCAACAGGTGTGGAACAACAGGAGAGACACACTTAGCAGGTCAGTCAGACAAATGCCAAAGTCTAACCTGTAGGCAGGAATTGAGTCTGTCAGTGGATGATTCTGCAGAGGAGGATGAAGGGGGAGGAGGATTAGAGAGGAGGCCAAGGAGGCTGAGGAGGATGATGACGGCACAGCACATCAGGGCTATGGAGGAGAATGAGGGTAGAGGACATGGAGGCCAAGGAGAAGAATGCATAAGCTGCAGAGGAGGATGAGGGCATGAAGGCTGTAGAGAAGGGTAAGAGATAAGAATGTGGAGGCGCAGGTGGAGAATTAGGGAGGAAGGCACATAGGCTGAAGTGGAGGATGAAGGTGTGGAGAAGGGTAAAGGAGAAGAATGTGGAGGCTGAGTTGGAAAATGAGGGAGGAAGGTGCAGAGGCTGAGGAGGAGGATGAGGCAGGAGGTCATGGAGGCTGCGGAAAAGAAGGAGGGAGAAGGACATGGAAGCTGAGGATGAGAAAGAGTGGGGAGGACATGGAGACTGAGGGGAAGGCGAGAGAGAACATGAAGGCTGAGTAAGAGAATGAGGGAGAAGGACACAAAGGCTGCAGAAGAGAATTTGGGGGCACCTGGACATATGTCTAGGGGTCTAGGGTCTTGGCTTTTGCACTGACTCACTGCCACTGACCATTTTGTCAGAAAATTCAATGTATACCCTCATAGGGTATATGGTCAGTAAGTCACAAAACAGTTGGTGGCAGTGAGTGCTGTGCAAGCTGCCTGTGTTCATATCACTTCATACTGATGGCTGGCAGCTACCCATGGTTGCTTGTATATATGAAGCACATTATAGATTCTTGGTAGCAGTACTGTATATTCCCAGTGTTTGTATATTGAATTACTAAGCTTTGATAGTGCTCAGGAGGACTCATGCATGTTAACAAACAATCAAACAAGGTACAATGCGTAGTAAATATAAATGGCTATGGTCACACACATAGGAAAAAACAATATAAACATGAGATACGGTCTCTTCTGCGTGACCAGTTACTCGAATAGTAATACAATTCCTGCAAAAAAAAAAAAAAAGAAAACTATTATTTCCCTCTGGTGTACAGGCCTTTTCTATGAACATGGTTACCTTGTCTAATGAAGCCCGCACCCTGGCAAGTGTAAGGCTGAGCCGCAGCTAGTGATGGTACAATGACTTAAATCTTTACCGGAGCCGTGATGGGTATGACAGATCCCTTATGATTTTGGCTTGACCAGAAACATAGAGCTTTGTTATCGAGTTCCTTGTACAAATAGCATATATTACACTCCTAAGCTCTCTCTAGTGGTGGCTATGGGATGCCAGGATTTATTTCATTAAAAATTTACAGCCTATCCACAAGAAACCGATCCGGACAGAAATTTGGACCTAACATGTGAATACTTTAACTGTATAGCTGTATGCTGTATAGCAGTGTTTCCCAACCAACGTGCCTCCAGCTTTTGCAAAGCAACAACTCCCAGCATGCCTTTTCTCTGGTTGTAAAAACAGGAGAGAAGGCGCTCCATAGGGTTATACCACCGGAGATAGGGGGGAGGTGAGAGTAAAAGCTAATTTTAAACTGCTCACCCTGGGTAGTTGTGTAGCAACATACACAACAATGGAAATCACTTAGATACAATGGTCTGTCTGCAGCCCTCCTAGTGTGGATTCCACAATGTGTACATACGAGAGAAGGCTTCAATATTGAGTGCAGGAGTACATCGGCGCTGAGTGGACCCAGGACACAGCAGGTAGGAAGATAAAATCCAATTTATTTGATGCAACGCGTTTCCCTGCGCAAGCGCAGATTCATCAGGCATGATCATGCCAGATGAATCTGCGCTTGCGCAGGGAAACGCGTTGCATTAAATAAATTGGATTTTATCTTCCTACCTGCTGTGTCCTGGGTCCGCTCAGCGCCAATGTACTCCTGCACTCAATATTGAAGCCTTCTCTTGTATGTTTTCTCTGGTTGGGAAACAATGCTGTATAGAGTACTTAGGGCTTTGCACATTGGGCAATTATCAAATGAAAGCCTTTTTTTGTCCATGTAAAAGTGTTGGTTGATCGTATCTTTTATGTTAGTATATAAATGAGTAGGGGATCATATAGATGCACTTAACCTTCTTACCCTCACCTCATAGCCCCCCATAAAATACAGAAAAATGGTTGGGGTGCAAAGGCCAAAACAGACCCACTTTTATTAACAAAAACAGTAATAACCAATATCTATACCAACATAAAATTAATAATTAATACATTTTTAACAGTGCAAATACATCCTGAACCTAACCTAAGAGATGCTTACTGTCAGGAGGGGGACTTGAAGGCTGCTTCTCTCCCTCCGGCCTCCGACTGTGCCCTTGTTCATCCAGCACCTGACCCAAGGGCAACTCATTTGGAGACTACATTGTCCTTTACCCACAAGGACCCACCCCAGTCTGCTGGATACCATCCCAGCTCCATATTGATGAGTATAACTGGGCCGATGCCCACCATTCTCCTAAAGTGCCTCCGAACCCCCCCCCCCCCCTCCCCCAGCTCCTTCTGCTGTGACAAAATCCTCCCACACTACCCAAGAACCTCTCATCCCTAAATCAAAACACAGAGTGGATAGGCCGGAAATTTTCTCTTACACTGCCCCAACTGACTCTTCCCCTTTCTAATCCCTCCTGATAAGTGCAGCCTAAGCCCACCCCTTCCTTTTTTCTTATTCTCCCAGTAGTCCCTTAGCCTCCTACCTGTTGCTGCCAAACTTCCTCCTGCCATGGCCCCTTCCTCTCCTATTCTATCAGCTTCAGGCTAGGTTTCCAAATGTTTTTTTTACACCTAAAAAAAAATGCCAGCATAAACGCCAGAATAACTCCACAGCTTTTTCCTGCGTTTTGGCAGTTTTTCTGGAATTTTTCCTGGTGTGTGGTAAATTTGTCCCCTGTGGCAGTTTTCTCACTGCCTTCATGGTACCACTCTGTGGGTCAGATGCTGAGCGCCAGTCCACAGAGTGTAAGGAGATGAGGAGTGATGTACAGCATTACTACTGACCTCCCTCGGATGTATAGTATACAGGGGAGCATAGTGAGCCCGTATATACTATACAGGAGCCAGGAATCCTGTCACTATACTGACAGGACTCCCTGCTCCTATAGCCCCTTTGGGCGGTATACAGAATATACAGCTATCTATAGATAGCTGTATATGGTGCATACAAAACATGAGGTCCACTTACCTCCCTCGATCCCTTTCAGATCCGTGTAGCTCCACTCCTAGTGTTGATGTCATTAGGGGGCAGAGCTACAGACGGGAGCCAGCCTGGTAAGGTTGTGAGGCTCTGTTTACATTGTTCGTTTTGTATAATGTGAACAGACCCTTCTGGCAGTGTCCTACCAGACAAGGAGACTCCAGCTGTTGTTAAATAGTGTTGAGCGGCATAGGCCATATTCGAATTTGCGAATATTCGCGAATATATGGACGAATATTCGTCATATATTTGCGAATATTCGCGTTTTATTTTCGCATATGCAAATATTCGCGTATGCGAAAATTAACATATGCGAAAATTTGTATATACAAAAACCTGTACAATCAAAAATTAGCATATGCAAATATTCACATATGCGAAAATTCGCACACCAGTCTCACACAGTAGTATTAGAGCCTTCTTTACACCACACAAGCTGGAAGCAGAGAGGGATGATCACTGTGATTTTTACTGTGAAAAAAAAAAAAAAAAGAATATTCGTAATTACGAATATATAGTGCTATATTCGCGAATATTCACGAATATGCCATATTCGAGAATAAAATTCGTATTGTGAATATTCGCGAGCAACACTATTGTTAAACTACAACTCCCAGCATGTCCAGACAGTCAAAGGCAGATCCGTGTATGCAGAGGAGTACAGCAGATTCGGAGGACTACTGCGGATGAACTGGATTTTTTTTCTTTTAATAAAATGGCTAACGAGGACTGTTTTTTAAAATAAAATAATTCTTCCAATGGGTCGTGTTTTTTTTTTTTTTTTTTTTTATTGAATTCTCATGCTTAGTAGTGGGAGCTGTCTAATAGACTGAATCCATTACTAAGCCAGGGCTTAGTGTTAGCCCCAAAAATAGCAAGTGCTAACCCCCAATTATTACCCCGGTACCCACCGCTACAGGGCCGGTACCAACAAGCCCAGAGTGTCAAAATGGTGCTCCTGGGCCTAGGCGGTAACAGGCTGGTGTAATTTAGGCTCGAGAGGGCGAGTAACAATGGTCTTCGCCCACCCTGGTAACATCAGGCTGTTGCTGCTTGGTTGGTATACAATGCGTTTTTTTTTAAATAAATAAATAAAATAAAAAACACATTTGGTTCCCCGTATTTTTATTCTCAGCCAGATACCAACCAGGTAGCAATAGCCTGACGTTACCAGGGTGGGCGAGCACCATTGTTAATGGCCCTCCCCAGCCTAAATAATGCCAGTCTGTTACCCCCTAGGCCCAGGAGCCCCATTTTTGATGCCCCGGGCCTGTTGGTACCGGCTCTTCCCGGCACCCCTGTGGCAATGGGTACCGAGGTAATAATTGGGGGTTAGCGCTAGTTGTTTTTGGGGCTAATGCTAAGCCCGGCTTAGTAATGGATTCCATCTATTAGACCGCTTCCACTAATAAGCCTGAAAATTTAATTAAAAAAACACGACACATTGAAAAAATTATTTTATTTTAAAAAACACTCCCCCACAGCCCTCTTTGGCCATTTTATTAAAAGGAAAAAAATCCAGTTCATCCGCAGTAGTCCTCCAAATCCGCCGTAATCCTCTGCATACACGGATCTGAAACAAGAAGGAAAAAAAAACACAAAAAGTTGGCTAGTACATTTTTGGTGCTCTCCGCTGGGAAGAGTGCCCATAATGCAATGTCTTCCCAAAACAGGGAACCTCCAATTGTTGCAAAACTACAACGCCAAGCATGCCCAGACAGCCTTTGGCTGTCTGGGCATGCTGGGAGTTGTAGTTTAGCAACACCTGGAGTCTCCCTGTCTGGGAAGACACTGCCAGATGGGTCTGTTCACATTTTACAAAATGTACAATGTGAACAGAGCCTCAAACCCTTACAAGCCTGGCTCCCATTTGAAGCTCCACTCCGAATGACATCATCACTAGGGGGCGGAGCTACACTGACCCAGCAGGGACTGGAGTGAGGTAAGCGGACTTCGTCTTCTGTATACACTATATACAGCTACCTATAGATAGCTGTATATAGTGTATACCACCCAAAGGGTTAACCTGCACTGTACAGCAGTGCCAGTTAACTCTTTCCTTGCTGGACTGGTGCATAGTGCACAGTTAAGCAAGGGGGTTAAGTGAGCCAGCAATTTGTATACTGTATACACATTGCAGGTTCACAGTAAGTTCTTGCTGAGCAGTAGATACAGTATATGACCATATTGCAGAGAGTGCCACTCCTGACACCTGCTGTGATCCTCCTGTATAATGTATAGATGCGGCCGGCCTCTCTTCTATGGTCCCCTGCTCTGATGTACAGGGTGGACAATTTATATGTATACACCTTAATAAAATGGGAATGGTTGGTGATACATTAGTATATGTGAGGGGGGGAACTTTTCAAGATGGGTGGTGGCCATGGAGGCCATTTTGAAGTCAGCCATTTTGAATCCAAATTTTATTTTTTCAATAGGAAGAGGGTCATGTGACATATCAAACTTTTTAGGAATTTCACAAGAAAAACAATGATGTGCTTGGTTTTAACATAACTTTATTCTTTCATGAGTTATTTACAAGTTTCTGACCACTTATAAAATGTGTTCAATGTGCTGCCCATTGTGTTGGATTGTCAATGCAGCCCTCTTCTCCCACTCTTCACACATTGATAGCAACACCGCAGAAGAAATGCTAGCACAGGCTTCCAGTATCCGTAGTTTGAGGTACTGCACATCTCGTATCTTCACAGCAAAGACAATTGCCTTCAGATGACCCCAAAGATAAAAGTCTAAGGGGGTGAGATCAGGAGACCTTGGGGGCCATTCAACTGGCCCACGATGACCAATCCACTTTCCAGGAAACTGTTCATCTAGGAATGCTCATACATTGGATAGATCCCTCCAAGACTGTTGGAACACAAAAATTGATGGTATGGTGTGGTTTATGGGGTACAAAGATAGTGGGGCCATTCTTCATCAATGGAAACCTCAAGGCCACTGGATATGCGAAATTGTTACATGATCATGTGTTTCCCTCTTTATGCACTGAAGCTGGCATGTTCCCTGAGTTTTTCAGGCAAAATGGTGCACCACCACATTATATGGGTGTCAGGTCCGAGCATTCCTAGATGAACAGTTTCCTGGAAAGTGGATTGGTTGTTGTGGGCCATTTGAATGGCCCCCAAGGTCTCCTGATCTGATTCCCTTAGACTTTTATCTTTGGGGTCATCTGAAGGCAATTGTCTTTGCTGTGAAGATGCGAGATGTGCAGCACCTGAAACTACGGATACTGGAAGCCTGTGCTAGCATTTCTCCTGCAGTGTTGCTATCAGTGTGTGAAGAGTGGGAGAAGAGGGTTGCATTGACAATCCAACACAATGGGCAGCACATTGAACACATTTTATAAGTGGTCAGAAACTTGTAAATAACTCATGAAAGAATAAAGATACGTTAAAACCAAGCACATCATTGTTTTTCTTGTGAAATTCCCAATGTTGATGTGTCACATGACCCTCTTTCTATTGAAAAAACAAAAGTTGGATTCAAAATGGCTGACTTCAAAATGGCCGCCATGGTCACGACCCATCTTGAAAAGTTTCCCCCCTCACATATACTAATGAGCCACAAACAGGAAGTTAATATCACCAACCATTCCCATTGTTTTAAGGTGTATCCATATAAATGGCCCACCCCATATATATACGCCTATTCATATTTCCCACAGAGAGCTGTGATTGGCTAGAACAATCTGGACAATCACAGCTCTCTGGGAGAAATATGAATAGGTGTATATATACGGCAGTGAGGGCAATCTGTCAATTAGTAAAGGTACCACTACTTCCATCATGGAACAGTGTGTTCCATGCTGGGAGTAGTAGTGCTACCCAAAAAATAAAAATGTAAAAAACACACACACACAACATTTTTTTTTTTATTATTGTCCGCTACATTTTTAGTGCCCTACCGGCCCACATAAATTGATCCCTGTTTAAAAATTAATTAAAATTTTGTTATAAAAAGATACATTTTGTTAAATACAATTTTTTCCATCACTAATGTATCTTTTTTATTATTATTTGTTAATGGTTCCCTTGGAAATTTTAATAAAAAATATATCTCCATCACTTTTTTGGTCCAAAAAAGAATAAAAACCGCCTGCAAAAACACCAAAGTTAAAGACCACATGGTGTCAGAGTCTGAACAAGAGGTCCTTTTTGAAAAACTGCAAATGAGCCCAAAATAGTAGAAAAACGCCAAAAGGATAAAAAAAAAAAAAAAATGAAAAACGCCAAGTGGATATGGCATTTTGCAGTTCCCTTTTGACTTGAAGCTAACATCTGGCCGCAGTGTTGTATCACAAAAGAAACGCCGTGCAGCAGAATGGGCATTCTTATTGACGTCTTTGCCACAAAAAAAACAAGTGGAAACCTAGCCTCATGGGATAACATTATTTATTGTCAACAACACACTTCCCCCTGTACACACCAATGATCAAGCAATCGTTCATGCAGCTCTGCATTGCCAGCTATTGCCCTGTGCATTTTTATATGTTTAAAGGGGTTATCCAGGAAAAAACTTTTTTTTATATATCAACTGGCTCCAGAAAGTTAAACAGATTTGTATATTACTTCTATTAAAAAATCTTAATCCTTTCAGTACTTATGAGCTTCTAAAGTTAAGGTTGTTCTTTTCTGTCTAAGTGCTCTCTGATGACACATGTCTCGGGAACCACCCAGTTTAGAAGAGGTTTGCTATGGGGATTTTTTTCTAAACTAGGCGGTTCCCTAGACACGTGTCATTAGAGAGCACTTAGACAGAAAAGAACAACCTTAACTTCATAAGCTCATAAGTACTGAAAGGAATAAGATTTTTTAATAGAAGTAATTTACAAATCTGTTTAACTTTCTGGAGCCAGTTGATATATAAAAAAAAAAAGTTTTTTCCTGGATAACCCCTTTAACATCTTGGCAAAACATAAAATGGCCACTTTCATTAAAACAAATTTTTGCTATTGCACTCCTTATGGTAAATAAAAAATCTTTCTAATGTACTTTAATAAAAAAAAAAAAAAAAATATATATATATATATATATATATATATATATATATATATTATCGTGTATTTGTGTTTAAAAAAGCTGCCACTAGGTGTCTCCCTACTTATCCAGAGCACATTTTCCCTCATCTTTTTCACAGACTTTGGACTCTTGTTGGCCTGACAGAAGTCCAAAATCAGGAAATGCTGTATGGCTTCAGATGATGTCATGCCTGCTGGGTAACACGCATAGGGTGCGTGCTGGGTTAGTGAAATAATACTCTGATATTCAGAGCCTGGAGGTGGCATCAATATGAGGAGACCATATAGTGGCTGAATGACACAGCGTGGAGATGGTGGCAGCATGAGGAGACCCTATTGTGGCTGAATGACCCAGCCTGGAGGTGGCAACAGCCTGATGACACCATAGGGCCTCACAATAGAAAAGATTTTAAAACAGTTAAATTGAAGATTTCAAATACATAAACTTAAAAAGTTTTACTTAATGTGCCAGCAGCATGAGGAGAATACATGGCGGTACAGTGACACAGCCTGGAAGCAAGAGGAGACCATATAGTGGCAGAATGGCACAGCCTGGAGTTGGTGGCAGCAAGAGGATACCATATAGTGGTTGAATGACACAGTCTTCAGTTGGAGGCAGGAAGAGGAGACCATATAGTGGCTGAATGACACAGCCTGAAGGTGGCAGCAGCATGAGGAGACCATATAGTGTCTGAAAGGCACAGCCTGAAGTTGGTGGCAGCAAGAAGAGACCATATAGTGGCTGAATGACACAGCCTGGAGGTGGCAGCAGCATGAGGAGACCATCTAGTGGCTGAAAGGCACAGCCTGAAGTTGGCGGCAGCAAGAGGAGACCATATAGTGGCTGAATGACACAGCCTGGAGTTTGCATCAGCATGAGGAGACCATACGATGGCTGAATGACACAGCCTGGAGTTGGCGGCAGCAAGAGAAGACCATATAGTGGCTGAATGACATAGTCTGAAGTTGGCGCCAGCATGAGGAGACCATATAGTGGCAGAATGAGCTCAGGCATCTCACTGAGATTCCTGCTGACACGCGCCCCTAGTCTGCTGCGACCTCTGCCTGCGCCTAATGAATTTAGGCCTCTGCCGCTCCTCTGTGCATGTCCTAGCACTAATCTGCCTGCCATTAGACTTGTGCACTAGAAAAATTTTCGTTTAATTTCGTTTCGTTTTTTCGTTTTGTAAAAAAATTTCGGTTCGGCAATATTTTCGGTTTAGATTTTTCGGATACATTCGGTATTCGGGTATTCGTGTTGTTTTTTCGGATACATTCGGTATTCGGGTACATTCGGTAAATCTTTAGTCTTTTTTTGGACTTTAGCGATCCTAATAAATAATGGAGATACCTTTTTTATTAAAATTTTGCAGGGTATCATAAAAAAATCATGATAAAAAAGATACAGTGGTGATGAAAAAAATTGTATCTAATGAAATGTATCTTTTTTATTATGAAATGTTTATTCATTTTTAAACAGGGATCAATTTATGTGAGCGGGTAAAGCACTAAAAATGTAGCCGACAATAATGAAAATGTAGTGTGTGCGTGTTTTTCACTTTTTTTAAAAACATTTTTTAGGTAGTACTACTACTCCCAGCATGGAACACACTCTTCCATGATGGGAGTAGTAGTTACCTGTACTAATTGACAGATTGCAGGGGTCCCTTGCGATCATCTTGTATAATGTATAGATGCGCCGGCTGCTCTTCTATGGTCCCCTGCACTCACGTATATGTACACATATTCATATTTCCCGCAGAGCTGTGATTGGCCAGATGGTTCCAGCCAATCACAGCTCTCTGTGAGAAATAGGAATATGTGTATATATACGGCTGTGCAGGGCACCATAGGAGAGCGGCCACCGCATTCATACATTATACTGGAGGATCGCAGCGGCTGTCAGGAGTGATACCCACAGTGATCTTTCCTTTACTACAAGTACTAATACTCCCAACATGGAGCACACTCTGGTCCATGCTGGGAGCTGTAGTACCTTTATTAATAGACAGATCGCAGCGGGTGTCAGAAGTTACACTCTCTGCGATATGTCTATTAATGCAGGTACTACAGCTCCCAGCATGGAGCAGAGTGTGCTCCATGTTGGGAGTATTAGTACCTGCAGTAAGGGACAGATCCCAGGGATGTCACTCCTCCTGACACCCGCTGCGATCGTCCTTATGTGACTGTCGGGATCAGCTGTTCTCAGGGCTACAGAGCCAGGAGAACAGCTGACGCTGAGCCGTAGGTATATATCGTATATCTACTGCCCAGCAAGAACTTACAGTGAGCTTGCAATGTGTATACAGTATACACATTGCTGGCTCACTTAACCCCTTGCTGAGCTGTGCGCTATGCGCAAGCCCAGCAAGGGAAGAGTTAACTTACACTGCTGGACAGTGTAGGTTAACCCTTTGTGCGGTATACACTTTATACAGCTATCTATAGATAGCTGTATACAGTGTATACAGAAGACGAAGTCCAGCTTACTTCCCTCGAGTCCCGGGCCGGGTTCGTGTAGCTCCGCCCCCTAGTGATGACGTCATTAGGGGCGGAGCTACAGAAGGGAACAAGGCTAGTTTATCTGAAGCTCTGTTCACATTGTACGTTTTGTATAATGTGAACAGACCCTTCTGGCAGTGTCTACCCAGACAGGGAGACTCCAGCTGTTGCTAAACTACAACTCCCAGCATGCCCAGACAGCCAAAGGCTGTCTGGGCATGCTGGGAGTTGTAGTTTTGCACCAATTGGTGGCTCCCTGTTTGGGTAGACATTGCATCATGGGTGCTCTCCCCAGCGGACAGCGCCAAAAATGTCATAACCAATTTTTTGTGTTTTTTTTTCTTCTCGTTTCAGATCCGTGTATGCAGAGGATTACTGCGGATTCGATGGATTACGGCGGATTATTTTTTTTCCCTTTAATAAAATGGTTAACGAGGGCTGTGGGGGAGTGTTTTTTTAAATAAAATAATTTTTCCAATGTGTTGTGTTTTTTTTAAATTTTTATTGAATTTTCAGGGTTAGTAGCGGAAGCTGTCTTATTGACGGAATCCATTACTAGGCCAGGGCTTAGTGCTAGCCCCAAAAACAGCTAGCGCTAACCCCCAATTATTACCCCGGTACCCACCGCCACAGGGGTGCCGGGAAGAGCCGGTACCAACAGGCCCGGAGCGTCAAAAATGGCGCTCCTGGACCTAGGCGGTAACAGGCTGGTGTTATTTAGGCTGGGGAGGGCCAGTAACAATGGTCCTCACCCACCCTGGTAACGTCAGGCTGTTGCTGTTTGCTTGGTATTGTGCTGAGAATGAAAATACGGGGAACCCTATGCGTTTTTTTTTTTAATTTAAATAAAAAAATAAATAAAAAAACGCATAGGGTTCCCCGTATTTTCATTCTCAGCCAGATACCAACCAAACAGCAACAGCCTGACGTTACCAGGGTGGGCGAGGACCATTGTTACTGGCCCTCCCCAGCCTAAATAACGCCAGCCTGTTACCGCCTAGGCCCAGGAGCGCCATTTTGACGCTCCGGGCCTGTTGGTACCGGCTCTTCCCGGCACCCCTGTGGCGGTGGGTACCGGGGTAATAATTGGGGGTTAGCGCTAGCTGTTTTTGGGGCTAGCACTAAGCCCTGGCCTAGTAATGGATTCCGTCAATAAGACAGCGTCCACTACTAACCTTGAAAATTCAATAAAAAAAAAAAACACAACACATTGGAAAAATTATTTTATTTAAAAAAACACTCCCCCACAGCCCTCGTTAACCATTTTATTAAAGGAAAAAATAAATAATCCGCCGTAATCCATCGAATCCGCAGTAATCCTCTGCATACACGGATCTGAAACGAGAAGAAAAAAACACAAAAAATTGGTTATGACATTTTTGGCGCTGTCCGCTGGGGAGAGCACCCATGATGCAATGTCTACCCAAACAGGGAGCCACCAATTGGTGCAAAACTATAACTCCCAGCATGCCCAGACAGCCTTTGGCTGTCTGGGCATGCTGGGAGTTGTAGTTTAGCAACAGCTGGAGTCTCCCTGTCTGGGTGGACACTGCCAGAAGGGTCTGTTCACATTATACAAAACGTACAATGTGAACAGAGCTTCAGATAAACTAGCCTTGTTCCCTTCTGTAGCTCCGCCCCTAATGACGTCATCACTAGGGGGCGGAGCTACACGAACCCCGCCCGGGACTCGAGGGAAGTAAGCTGGACTTCGTCTTCTGTATACACTGTATACAGCTATCTATAGATAGCTGTATATAGTGTGTACCGCCCAAAGGGTTAACCTACACTGTCCAGCAGTGTAAGTTAACTCTTCCCTTGCTGGGCTTGCGCATAGCGCACAGCTCAGCAAGGGGTTAAGTGAGCCAGCAATGTGTATACTGTATACACATTGCAAGCTCACTGTAAGTTCTTGCTGGGCAGTAGATATACGATGTATACCTACGGCTCAGCGTCAGCTGTTCTCCTGGCTCTGTAGCCCTGAGAACAGCTGATCCCGACATTGACATCAGGAGGATCGCAGCGGGTGTCAGGAGGAGTGACATCCCTGGAATCTGTCCCTTACTGCAGGTACTAATACTCCCAACATGGAGCACACTCTGCTCCATGCTGGGAGCTGTAGTACCTGCATTAATAGACATATCGCAGAGAGTGTAACCGCTGCGATCTGTCTATTAATACAGGTACTACAGTTCCCAGCATGGAGCAGAGTGTGCTCCATGTTGGGAGTATTAGTACTTGTAGTAAAGGAAAGATCACTGCAGGTATCACTCCTGACACGCGCTGCGATCCTCCAGTATAATATATGAATGCGGCGGCCGCTCTCCTATGGTCCCCTGCACGGCCGTATATATACACATATTCCTATTTCTCACAGAGAGCTGTGATTGGCTGGAACCATCTGGCCAATCACAGCTCTGCGGGAAATATGAATATGTGTACATATACGTGAGTGCAGGGGACCATAGAAGAGCAGCCGGCGCATCTATACATTATACAAGATGATCGCAAGGGACCCCTGCAATCTGTCAATTAGTACAGGTAACTACTACTCCCATCATGGAAGAGTGTGTTCCATGCTGGGAGTAGTAGTACTACCTAAAAAATGTTTTTAAAAAAAGTGAAAAACAAGCACACACTACATTTTCATTATTGTCGGCTACATTTTTAGTGCTTTACCTGCTCACATAAATTGATCCCTGTTTAAAAATGAATAAACATTTCATAATAAAAATGATACATTTCATTAGATACAATTTTTTCCATCACCACTGTATCTTTTTTAGTATGATTTTTTTATGATACCCTACGAAATTTTTATAAAAAAGGTATTTCCATAATTTTTTAGGATCCCTAAAGTCCAAAAAAAGAATAAAAAGATTTACCGAATGTACCCGAATACCGAATGTATCCGAAAAATCTAACTATCTATATCCTTTTTATTATATTTGTTATCAGAAAGAATTCTTCACGTTCGTTTACAGATAACGAATGCATTCGTTATTTACAGCATTATGGTTGGGAAATAACGAATGTATTCGTTACTTTGCTATTCGTATTATCGTGGCTATTCGGGAATGTTCAAAATATGTTTTCGTGCATTCGGTTCGGTCCGAATGCACGAAAACGGTAAAATTCGTTGATTTAGACATTCGTGCCGAACCGAATTGCACATGTCTACCTGCCATACTTAGTGCATATATGAGGGGAGAACAATACGCTCCACTATGCTTAAAACAGTAGTTTTCTACAACATCAGCAGGTGTGTACTTTTGCCGGGCCTTTCACAGTATCTAGGCCCTTAAGACTTTAACAGGAACAAAATGGTACACCATGTAGATGTACGTATGTGGTATGCACTTATGAGGGGCGTACAATGCGCTCCAGTACGCTTAAAACAGTATTTGTCTACAACACCAGCAGGTGTGTACTTTTGGCTAGCCTTTCTCAGTAACTAGGTCCTTGAGACTTTAACAGGTACAAAATTGTACACCCCTTAGATGTACACACAGGTTACACTTAAAGGGGTACTAAATTTGTAACCCCATCTCTTCTGGGTATGGAAATACCCCATGTTAGGACGTAAAATGCTTTGCGGGCGAACTACAATGCTCAGAAGAGAAGTAGTCACATTTGGCTTTTGAAAAGCAAACTTTGCTGAAATGGTTTTTGGGGGGCATGTCCCATTTAGGAAGCCACTATGGTGCTAGGACAGCAGAAAAAAAAAACACATGGCATGCTATTTTGGAAACTTCACGCCTCAAGGCACGTAACAAGGGGTCCAGTGAGCCTTAACACCCCACAGGTGTTTGGCGACTTTTCGTTAAAGTAGGATGTGTAAATTTTTTTTGTTTCACTAAAATGCTAGTTTTCCCTCAGATTAAAAATTTTTACAAGGGATAATAGGACAAAATGCCCCACAAAATGTGTAACCCCATCTCTTCTGAGTATGGAAATACCCCATGTGTGGACGTCAAGTACTCTGCTGGCGCACACTAAAATGCTCAGAAGAAAAGGAGCGCCATTGAGCTTTTGGGAAAAAAAATTGTTTGGAATGGAAGTCAGGGGCCATGTACATTTACAAAGTCCCCCGTGCTGCCAGAACAGTGGACCCCCCCACATGTGACCCTATTTTGGAAACTACACCCCTCACAGAATTTAATAAGGGGTGCAGGTAGTATTTACACTCAACTGGTGTTTGACAGATCTTTGGAACAGTGGGCTGTGCAAATGAAAAATTAACTTTTTCATTTTCACGGACCACTGTTCCAAAAATCTGTCAGACACCTGTGGGGCGTAAATGTTAATTGTACCCCTTATTACATTACCTGAGGGGTGTAGTTTCCAAAATGGGGTCACATGTGGGGCACATGTGGGTCCATTGTTCTGGCACCATGGGGGCTTTGTAAACACACGTGGACTTCAATTCCGGACAAATTTTCTCTTCAAAAGCCCAATGGCGCTCCTTCTCTCCTGAGCATTGTAGTTCACCCGCAGAGCACTTTACATCCACACATGGGGTATATTCTTACTCAGAAGAAATGGGGTTACAAATTTTGAGGGGCTTTTTTCCTATTTTCCCTTGTGAATTTTTTTTTTCCCATCCAATTTTTAAGAATTTTTATTAAACACCTGTGGGGTGTTAAGGCTCACTACACCTCTTGTTACGTTCGATGTGGTGTGTAGTTTACAAAATGGGGTCACATGTTGTTATTTCTTTTTTTGCGTTTATGTCAGAACCGCTGTAAAATCAGCCACCCTTGTGCAAATCCCCAGTTTAGGCCTCTAATGTACATTCCCACTCCCGATCCTTGTTATGCACCTGCAGAGCATTTTACGCCCTGTCGTATTTCAAGGAAACAGTTTAGGGCCACATATGGGGTATTTCCGTACTCGGGAGAAATTGCACTACAAATTTTTTTTTTCTTTCTCCTTTTACCCCTTATGAAAAGGAAAAGTTGGGGGCTACACCAGCTTGTTAGTGTAAAAAAATTTTTTACACTAACATGCTGGTGTTGCCCCATATTTTTTATTTTCACAAGCATTAAAAGGAAAAAAAGCCCCCCAAAATTTGTAACACAATCTCTCCTGAGTATGGAAATACCCCATGTGTGGCCCTAAACTGTTTCCTTGAAATACCACAGGGCTCCGAAGTGAGAGAGCTCCATGCGCATTTGAGGACTAAATTAGGGATTGCCTACGGGTGGACATAGGGGTATTCTACGCCAGTGATTCCCAAACAGGGTGCCTCCAGCTGTTGCTAAACTCCCACCATGCCTGGACAGTCAGTGGCTGTCCGAAAATGCTGGGAGTTGTTGTTTTTCAACAGCTGGAGGCTCCGTTTTGGAAACACTGCCATACAATACATTTACACCCCACTGGCGTAAAACTGCCTGTGTGAATGTCCCTGTCCAGCTGTTTCAAAACTACAACTCCCAGCATGAACTGACAGACCATGCATGCTGGGAGTTGTACTTTTGCAACAGCTGGAGGCACACTGGTTGGAAAATCTTCAGTTAGGTTCTGTTACCTAACTCAGTATTTTCCAACCAGTGTGCCTCCAGCTGTTGCAAAACTACAACTCCCAGCATGTACTGATCACCGAAGGACATGCTGGGAGATGTAGTTATGCAACAGCTGGAGGTACGCAACTACAACTCCCAGCGTGCCGAGACAGCTGTTTGGGCATGCTGGGATTTGCAATTTTGCAGCATCTGGAGCGCTACAGTTTTAGAGAACACTGCACAGTGATCTCCAAACTGTGGCCCTCCAGATGTTGCAAAACTACAAATCCCAGCATGCCCAGACAGCAACCAGCTTTTTGGGAATGCTAGGAGTTGTAGTTTTGCAAGATCTGGAGGGATACAGTTTAGAGACCTTTGTATAGTGGTCTCAAACTGTAGCCCTCCAGCTGTTGCGAAACTACATATTCCAGCATGCCCAAACAGATGTCTGGGCATGCTGGGAGTTGTAGTTTTGCAATATCTGGAGGGCTACATTTAGAGACCACTGTATAGTGGTCTCAAACTGTACCCTCCAGGCAACTCACCGGCTTCCGTAGGATCCACAAAAACGACATCGTTGCCCGCTGATCTCCGTCGCCCGCTGCCTCCGGATGGGTAAGTGGATCTTCGGCGCAGGTCCCTGTCGGTTTCCCCGTCCTGCCCCCGATCTGCTATTGCTTGCCACTTCTGGCGACCAATAGCAGGGATAAGAGGGGTGGCATCCCTGCCACCTCACTCCTATTCCTTCAGGGGGATCGTAGGTGTCTTAGACAACCGCGATCCCCCTTATATTCCGGGTCACCATAGACCCGTAATGACCTGGAATCGTGCAAATCGCAAGTGTGAATTCACTTGCGATTTGCCCCGATTGCCGACATTTGGGGGGTCTGACAACCCCCCTGGGCGTTTGCGTCATGGGTCCTTAAAAACCAGGGTGTCATGACGTACGCGTACGTCAAGGGTCCTTAAAGGGTTAAAGGGGCACACCGATGAAAAACTATTTTTTTCAAATCAACTGGTGCCAGAATGTTAAACAGATTTCTAAATGAGAAAAAAGCCACAGGTAACAGTTCACCCCTTCCACTCAATGCACGCCTGTGCCGGAGCCTGCCGGCTTCGTCTCCGATCAACTGAAGATTACTAAATTACTTCTATTAAAAAATCTTAATCCTTCCAGTTCTTATCAGCTGCTGTATGCTCCATAGGAAGTTCTTTTCTTTTTGAATTTCTTTTCTGTCTGACCACCTCTGCTGACACCTCTGTCCATGTCAGGAACTGTCCAGAGCAGGATAGGTTGGCTATGGGGATTTGCTCCTACTCTGGGCAGCTCCTGACACGGACAGAGGTGTCAGCAGAGAGCACAGTGGTCAGACAGAAAATAAATTCAAAAAACAAAGAACCTCCTCTGGAGCATCCAGTACTGGAAGGATTAAGATTTTTAAATAGAAGTAATTTAACAAATCTGTTTTACTTTCTGGCACCAGTTGATTTAAAAAAAAAAAATAAATTTGTTTTCCACCAGAGTACCCCTTTAATAAATTAAGGATAATACTGAATACAGCAGCAGCATAATCCCATATCAGGCATTGGGTGCCATATTATGACCATGACCTTATTTATTTCCTTAGATTTGTATCCAGTTAAAATTTTACAAAGATAAAACAGTTAAAAACACTATAAAAGCTGCTCGATGGGAATTAGACCTTAGAGCTCCATGCTGTGCTAATTCAAAGCATGACAATGTGGTGCACGACAAATACAAATTTGGTTCATACATGTAACAGCTATTTTTTTGTAGAAAATTAATAATTTAATGGAGAACGTCTGAGCCATATTTTATATATTTATTTTTTTTCTTTAGCCAAGAAGTGATTTTTATTTTCATCCTATAATTTTATTTACCCACATTTTTCAATGCCGCCTTGCTGAAGATAAAACATACATGACAAGCTGTCACAAGATGAATAGAAAAATGCTATGGAGATATTGGCAAGTTTACACAACTTAAATGGGCTAATGCATTCATTGACTGCAATCAATATTGTGAACTACTCTAAATGACCCATTTGTGTAATGAACAGCTATAGACTGCCTGGTGCATCAACCGAGATCAGGTATGAGAGGGAATGGCAATCTATCTTTTTTTTGTAGTTTTCTATGAAAATACTGTGGCCCTGTATACAGTGATCAAGGATAAATTGCTAATGGGAATTTCAATGTAATTTTTGAATGAATACTAACCTTCTCTAGAGTTCATGATGTTGTGGAGGCAGTGTAGGCCTTCACGCTGAGCAGAAGACCTTCTTAGACTATAAAACATTTATACAACACCTATTTCATGACTGTAGTCTGTCTATACTAGATATATACAGGCTTTGACCTTATTAAAAGGGTTATTCCATGATGAAATATCACATAAATCTGACCATGTAGCTTTTCTAACTTGATAAATGCTATTTCTGCAGTAACTGTGTTCAGTAAAAATTCATTTTTAAAGGCATACTCCACCCCTAGACATCTTATCCTCTATCCAAAGGAGAGGGTATAAGTTGTTTGATCGCAGGGGTCCCCAGCGGTGCACCAGGCATTCGTTTAGAGCATCGGGTGCAGCGTCGGAGGCTTGTGATTTTACGGCAACGCCACGCTCGTGACGTCATGGCCACGCTCCCTCAATTCGCTCCATGCACCCGATGTCCGGGGTGCCGCAGCCGAGATTGTGGAGGTCCCCAGTGGCAGAACCCCCGCGATCAGACATCTTATCTCCTATCCTATGGATATCCTATGGGGATAACATGCCTAGGGGCGGAGTACCCCTTTAAGGGCACCAGTTTCCATGCTGCCCAAACCGCGGGCAGCATAAAACTGATACAGACAGAAGGGTCCGAACAAACTATGTTGGGATCATGCTCCCGGCACCTAATTTATGCTGCAATTGTGCAAACAACCAGGTCATGATACCTCCCTGATGGTCCGCGGTTGTGGAGAAGCACCAGCGTAGGAGATATAATTGACTTTTTTAATTTTTTTACTTTGATGTGATTATTACCATTGCACTTTATCTATTGTGTTTGCCATACCCTTTTTCATCCAGTGTATGTCTCTCCCTATACCCCTAGTGAGAATAGGACGAGGTACCCGAGGGTACAGTGCCCCAGTTACGTAGCAAGCAGTGAGGGAAGAGACTAGTGGTGGGGTCCACTTTTGGACATATATTCGTTCCCTAAGGGATAATGAGGGAAGACTAAGTTCATGGGCTGCTAATTTACCCTTACCGATACCCATTGTTATTAAACCCTCCATACACTACTTTAATTTACCCAAATGCCATAACATTTGAGAGAAATAATTTAGTAGTGGCATCTCTACGGCGTACAGTGGCTTTCTGTTATTTGGGGTTACATGTTAATGGCAATAAATAAAAGTCTTATTTTAGTTAGAACGTCTTACCCCAGGATTTAAAATTTGATTGACTTTATTTTTGGTGGGTTCTCTAACTAGTGCAGAGTCTCCCTGGGATTTTTTTTTGGTTACCGCACTAATAGTATTCGTTTTATGTACAACAGATTTACCAATGCAGCCTGATAAATATGGCACATATTTGGTACTCTGCCCCTAGACATCTTATCCCCTATCCAAAGTAAAGGGAATAAGATGTCTGATCTTGGGGGTTGCGGATAAGATGTCTTGGGGCGGAGTAGCCCTTTAAAGTTTGCACCAAGACAGTTTTAGTAAATCTTGTTCGCCCTTATGTTTTAAAATTGAAGGTATACGTGTAAAGAAATCCATATCTAAAGTTTTACAAGTATCCTAAATACAATAAACAAAGTTACAAGAAAACAACACACAAAACTTGTGCATGAAAAGAAAACAAAGACACAAAGAAATATAGACTTTGTACAGAGGTAATGACTAAAATGTTAAGTAATGTGAGATCCCAGTCTCATTCAATTTATGTTGAAAATATCTACTTATATAACATATATATATTTCCTGTTGATACTTTATTTCCTGGTGGCAGCGGGGGGAAAGTGTTTTAAGAGAAGTGGTGCAGAGCGCACCATACCGCTTTTTATGCGGAGGCCTCTTTCATAGTCCTCCATCAATCTACTCTATTACTTGTTGAAACTCTTCACTGTAATCATTTCTCTATCTTCCATCAGCATTCGCAGCCCCTGAAATGCTTTCTCCTTCATGGATCATGGTATAAAACAGCAGCTGCGAATATATAATTTAGCTTTGGAAATGTGAGTGGAACCTTGATGGTTCTCCCTTTTTTTGTCCTATATAATCTTTTGTCCATTGACTTTTCAAAATTTTCTTTTGTGCTGTAGTTGCGACATCTTTTCATTGTATGCTATGCAAAAATAGCCTTCAAATTTCAGCTCCGTTTTGAGTTACTATAGTGCGCTGTCCATTATCTCCTGTATTTAGTCACTTTGGTTGGTCTTTATAGCTGGGAAATATGTTTTTTTTTTTTTTTCTAAGTGAACAGCTCTTTTCTTCCATTAAAATATAATTTAAATGTACATAGACAAAGCTCAGGCAACATTTTTATTGGTTTAACCACTTAAAGGGGTATTCCAGGATTTTTTTTTTTGACTATGTTAAAGGGGCTGTAAAGTTAGCATAGTTCATAATATAGTGTATGTACTTGTGTGTGACGGTTTTCTCACAATTCTTCTGTGGTTTTCACTCCAATATTTATTTTTACCAGCATAAGGAATGACTGTTGTCTCAGATTTTTCCCAGCTTGCAATGCGGCCGAGACCTGACTAACTAGTCAGCTGATGACAGGGAGCCTGTCTGCTTCAATGGGTGGAGCGATCGCTTGGTGGGAGAGAGATCAATCTGCAACTAATGCAACAGCTGGAGGCACCCTGATTGAAAACCACATTGATTTGAATGGATGCAGCTCATCTATGTTTCAATGGGTGGGGTGGCTGATGTGTGGGAGGGAGGAAGATGGAATTGTGGGATTTGTAGTAAAAAAAAAGAAAAGTCAAACAGGAAATACTGGTTCACAAACAGCTTTCCACAGTGTTAAGGTAATCTCACAACACAGCCATTTAGCCCCAAGACAAGCGCAGATCCTTCCTAAGCATGTCCAGGTACGTACTAAAATCACCTTATGGGGGATAACCCCTTTAAAGACAATGGAAGTAAATGTACAACATGATGCGCAGGTACTGTATTTAACGCAGCATGATGTTCATTTATGTCCTATACATGAAGCAAAAGCAGCCAGGTACCCGCCGGTAATGGTGGACATCAGTGATCATGCTAATGTCCGCCATTAACCCCTCAGATGCCATGGATAGCTGCTCCAGGACCCCTTACCTGCCCCCTGGCCGCTCTGGCTATCTGCTGCTCTGGTTTGCCTTCTAGCAGACCAGAGCAATAGATCGACGATATTACTGATCAGTGCTATGCATATGCATAGCAATTAACAGTTATAGCAATCTAAGGATTGCTATGTATCGTCCTCCATGAGAACATTAAAAAGTAAAGTAAAATAAAACTTTTAATAAAATGTAAACAAGTCCCTTCCACATTAAAAATTAAATTCCCCCCTTTTCCCATGTAAAAAAAGTTTACCGTCACATGCGTAAATGTCCATTCCATAAAAATATAATGTTAACAATCCCGTACAGAGAACAGCGTAAACTTAAAAACAAAAGCAAAAAAAAAAGAAATTGAGTAATCAAAAAGTCACATACAGGGATTCCTCAACTTACAATGGCTTCAACATACAATAATTTCAACTAGTGTTGCTCGCGAATATTCGCAATGCGAATTTTATTCGCGAATACCGTGTATTTTCGCATATGCTAATTTTTGTATATGCTAATTTTCGCATATGCTAATTTTTGCACATGCTAATTTTTGCACATGCGAAAATAAAACACGAATATTACGAATATGCAAATTTAGCGAATATATTTCGAATATTCGGCCATATATTCGCAAAATATTGCGAATTCGAATATGGCCTATGTCGCTCAACACTAACTTCAACATACAATGATCTTTTCTGGACCATTGTAACTTCAAATCAAACTCAACATACAATGCTACAGACAGTCCAGATCTGTGAAATGTGTCAATGGCTAGAAGAACTGACCAATTAGAATGGGCATTCACTGGTAAAACCAACATACAATGGTTTCAACAGACAAAGGTTGTCCTGGACCAAATTAAAATTGTAACTTGAGGGACCACTGCATACGGGTAGGGTACTAATAAAAACTACAGATCACTGTGTAAAAAATAAATCCTTACACAGCCCCATATACGGAAAAATGAAAAAGTTATAAAAATAATACAATTGTTAAAAAATAATACAATAGTTGCAAAATTGTGTTTTTTCTTTTCAAGTTCCGCACAAAATATTTTTTTGGGTTACGCCATACATTTTAGGTTAAAATAAAAGGTGTCATTACAAAGTATAATTGGTCAAGCAAAAAGCAAGCCCTAATATGGGTCTGTGGATGAAAAAGATAAAGAGTTATCACACTTAAAAAATGAAGAGGAAAAAAACGAAAATGCAAAAATGAAATTAACTTGTTCATTATGGCTAAAATGGGCTTTGTCCTTAAGAAGTTAAAGGTATATTACTAGACTATGCCATCAAAGTCCAACCAGTTGAAGTATATCCAATGTGAACACTATCAATTGCTCTTTTTGCACATTGATGGTATAAGATATTGGGGCAGAATTACTATGGTGCCAGAATTCTGTTGTAATTTGCACCAAAAAAAAGCTGGCTTACATTACTAATGACTGTAACACTCACATTTCAGTAGACAGGAACACTGGTGGTAGTGGATCCACTGGACCTGTGTGGCAGATGACATGGACCATACCAGGGAGCGGAATCTAAGGTGCCGCTGGTTTTCACCAGAGCCTGCTGCAAAGTGGGATGGACTTGCTGCTGCAGGCGGCACCCAGGTCGCTACCCTTGACACAGTTCAACCACACAGGTGGCTAAGGAAATTTGAGGCACAGGTAGGAAATGACAACTCGTGGTCAGGATAGCAGAAGGTCAGGGCAAGCGGTACAGTAGCTTAGTCAGTAACGTAGAAGGTGGTCAGTAGGCAGGCAGCAAAGGAGCAAGGTCAGGTCACAGAACAAAGGGTACAATACACGGCAAGGCAATACTCAGAAACACTTTCTCTCAGGCACTAGGGCAAATAAGATCTGTCAGGGAAGTGGGGGAGGTGGAGGAACTTATAACTGAGCCACAGGTGTTTATTTGATTATTGGGCATAATGGCCCTTTAAATCTCTGAGCTCCGGCGTGTGCGCACCCTAGGGGATGGGGACATGCACGTCGGAGCAGAGAGGCTGAGGAGGAGGCAGGAGAAACAGTAGGTAGGTGACAGGCTGGAAATTTGCATGCAGGCACGTCCCGCGATGCAAATCCCAGCCCTTCCAGCATCACGAGGTGACGGGGCCATGCGCTCATGGCCGGCATATGCGGTTGGAGCACTGAACATAACAGTACCCCCCATTTGGTCTCCCCCTCCTTTTACGTTTTAGAAAACTCTTGAGAAAGTCATGGTCCAGAATATTCTGCTCTGGCTCCCAAGATCTCTCCTCAGGGCCGTAACCCTCCCAGTCCACCAGAACAAATTGTTTACCTCTCACGGTTTTTGTGGCAAGAATCTCTTTAACGTTGAAGATAACAGAAGAGCTGGAGACTGGCATGGGGACAAGATTCTTTTGAGAAAACCGGTTTATGAACTTGTAGCGGGGGATCTTGAACCGAATGTATTTGGAGGAAAGTCAAACCTTGTCACCAGGACATAGGGATGGAGGAGGTTTTCTACTCTTATCAGCCTGCGCCTTCATGCGTGAGGAAGCTCGAGACAATGACTGTTGGGTTTGTTGCCAGATGGTGGAGAAGTCGCGGACCAGCTCATCAACAGCAGACACACCGGAGGAAACTGGGAGTGGAAGAGGAGAACAGAGATGAAGTCCGTAGACAACAAAAAAGGGATACGACCTCATGGACTCAGAATCCTTATGATTATATGAGAATTCAGTCTAGGGAAGAAGGTCGACCCAATCGTCTTGGTGAGCTGAAACAAAATGCTGAAGATAAGTCTCAAGTATTTTATTAACCCTCTCCACCTGATCGTTGAACTGAGGGTGGTAGGTCAAGGAAAAGTCCAGATTGATGTCCAGACGAGTACAAAGAGCTGGCCAGGACTTAGAGACAAACTGCACACCATGATCCGAAGCGATATGCTTAGGAAGACCATTTAGACGAAAGATATGCAGCAGAAGTACTTCACCAGCTGTGGGGCAGAAAGAAGACCAGGTAGGGTAATGAAATGAGCAATCTTGGAAAAGCGATCTACAACGACCCAAATGACAGTGTTATTACGCGACGGCGGCATGGGTAAAGGCTGTAAGAGTCCAGCAGGTCTCTGCTGAGGAGTTTTGTCACGGGTACAATATCACAGGAATGGACAAAATCAGAAACATCATGTTCAAGATGGGGCCACCAGTAGTGCCGAGAGATTAGAAGTAGAGTCTTACGTATTCCAGGATGACCTGCAGTCAAGGAAGAATGACCATATTTCAGTAACTTGCGTCTCAGTCTGGCGGGCATAAAGAATTTTCCTGGAGGAACTTCCTGAATTTCAGCAGGAGCGGCAGAAATCAATCGATCAGGAGGAATAATAAGCCTAGGCGTGGAGTCCAAACCAATGACGTAAGAGGATCTGGAGAGAGCATCTGCCCTGATGTTCTTGTCTGCTGGACGGAAGTGAATGAAGAAGTTGAACCTAGAAAAGAACAGTCACCACCTTGCCTGGCGAGGGTTCAAATGCTCAGCAGAAGGTGTAGAAGACTCTTATGATCGGAGTATATGCTGACTGGATGAGAAGATCCTTCCAATAAAAGTCGCCATTCCTCCAAAGCAAGCTTGATAGCGAGGAGTTCACAATCTCCAATGGAATAATTCCTCTCAGCAGGAAAAGAACCCACAAGTTACAGTCTTGCCCTTGGCACCGGGTCCAACAGATGAGGCATCAATCTGCAGAGACCAAAAGGCATAACGAGATACTCAAAATGTCCATCACAAGTATTGAAGGCTGTTTTGCATTCATCTCCCTTGCAGGTACAAATGAGGTTATATGCTCCTCGTAATTCCAACTTGGAGAAGACCTTGGCACCATGGAGACGGTCAAAATGTTCAGAGATAAGAGGTCATGGGTAACGATTGACCGTGATTTTGTTAAATCATCTGTAGTCAATGCATGGACGGAGTGAGCCATCCTTCTTCCCTACAAAGAAGAAACCTGCTCCGGCCTGAGAAGAGGACTAACGGATAAATCACTTTTGGAGATTCTTTTGGATATACTCAGCCGTGGCTTTGGTCTCAGCAACCAATAAAGGGTAAATCTTCCATGAGGAGGAGTGGTACAAGGCAGAAGATCCATAGGGCAGTTGTAAGGACCATTGGGGACATTTATCATCGTTGCTTTGGTAAGCAAGTCCTGTAGGCATTTTTTTCTTGCTTTTGGTTTTGCTTATGTGTGACACATTTATTATACTATCACAGGGGGTTGATAAATTCGGCTTACATAAGCAAAAACCAATAAATCACTTTTGAATACAAATTTTTAGCACACATAAGCAAAAACCAATAAATGACTGTAGAACACCAATTTGCAGCTTTGAAAATGTATTTTTAAATTTACTTTACAGGCTTAGTAGTAGAAGCTGTCTTATAGACGGAGTCCATTACTAAGCCGGGGCTTAATGTTAGCCACAAAAACAGCTAGTGCTAACCCCCAATTATTACCCCAACACTCACCCCCATGGGGGTGCCGGGAGGAGCCGACACTAACAGGCCGGGAGCATCAAAAATAGCGCTCCTGTGCCTAGGCGGTGGTGTTACTTAGGCTGGGGAGGGCCAGTAAGAATGGTCCTAGCCCAACCTGGTAACTTCAGGCTGTTGCTGCTTGGTTGGTATTTGGCTGAGAATAAAAATAGGGAGAACCTTATGCTTTTTTTTTTCATAAATAAGCAAATATTTGAAAAAAAAAACGCATAGGGTTCCCCACATTTTTATTTTCAGCCAAATACCAACCAAGCAGCAACAGCCTCATGTTACCAGTGTGGGCTAGGGCCATTGTTACTGGCCCTCCCCAACCTAAATAATGCCAGCCTTTTACCCCCTAGGCCCAGGCGCGCCTTTTTTTACGCTCCGGGCCTGTTGGTACCGGCTCTTCCCGGCAAAAACACAACACGTTTAGAAAAAATTATTCCAAAAAAACACTCCCCCACAAGCCCTTGTTAACCATTTTATTGACATTAAGCAGAAAGGGGAAAAAAAGCTGTTCATCGACGCAGTCCACCGAATCCGAAATAGTCCACAGGATATAAGGATCTGAAATGGGAAGAAAAAAACTAAAAAGAAAAGAAAAATAGGTTAATACATATATTCTCACCCGCCAATGCATCTCCCGTGCCGCACAACTACAACTCCCAGCATGACCTTACAGTAAGAACATGCTGGGGGTTGTAGGAGGGGAAAGGTGAAAAGCTTGTCACCCGCCCCCTGCCGCACAACTATAACTCCCAGCATGACCTTACAGTAAGGCCATGCTGGGAGTGGTATTCATGTGGTGCATGAGAGTGACAAGCTTGTCACCTATCTCCCACTGCACGACTACAACTCCCAGCATTCTCTTACAGTAAGGACATGCTGGGTGTTGTAGTTGTGGGGCAGGTGACAAGCTTGTCACCCGCCACACAACTACAACTCCCAGCATGCCCTTACAGTAAGGGCATGCTGGGAGTTGTAGTTGTGCAGCAGGGGGCAGGTGGCAAGCTTGTCACCCACCCCACAACTACAACACCCAGCATGGTCATGCTGGGAGTTGTAGTCGTGCAAGCCAGGGAAGCAATCGGTAATGCGCTCCGCTCCCTGGCTGGGGGTGATAAGAAAATCACTGTAATTTCATATTTCCAAACGGATCCCGTGACACAGAACCCAGCGGGAAGTTTGAAATTACAGTAAAGTCTGCGGCGCCGTGGTAAGGAGCCCGGGCTGACAAAACTCTGCAGCCGCCCGGGACATGTGCAGGAGCCGTCCCTGCCATCTCACAGCGTTTACCGCAATGCATGGCAAGGGCGGCTCCTACACATCTCCCCGCCCGGCTGCGGGAGTCCTGGGAGGCTGCAGAGTTAAGTCAGCCTGGGCTCCTTACCATGGCGCAGCGCGGAAAATATATAATGGAGTCCCGAGCGTCTGCAGTGAGGCCAGCCCGGGTTCCTTACAATGGCGCGGGGGGTATAATATATGATGGAGCCCAGGTGGCTGCAGAATGATGCCAGCCCGGGCTCCTTTTAACATATAATGGAGCCGCAGAGTTTTTAGTCCCTACTGTCAGATCAAATTTCCCGCCAGGCACTGTAAGGGCATGCTGGGAGTTGTAGTTTTGCAACAGGTAGCAGACAGATGGGAGGTGTGGAGCGAGGGCGGGTGGTAGACAAGGGGTGATGTAAAGCAGTGTCCCCGTCATTATGTTAGGGTAGTGGGGTTGGAATCAGACGGAGCCCGGGCAGCGGTAGAGTGATGGCAGCCCGGGCTCCTTTGTACAGTTGTAATATCATATTTCCCACTGGAGCGGTGGACACGGCTGCCAGAGGGAAATATAACACTTTGCTCTCCAAAGCCGTTTTGTAAACCAGCTCCGGGCTGACTTACATTTACACTGTTTTGGAGGGCTTGCAACTTTTTGCACTATCTCTGCACTTTTTTGTACGACCTCTGACCACTGCAAAGTAAAAAATAAAATGTTCTTTCCTACGCTCTTTTGTAGCGACTTTCGTAAGCAAAAAAAAAAAAAGAGCTCTAAATCCCTTGATAAATCTGCCCTAATAAGGAGGCAGAGACTGCTTCTTGCAGAATATTTAAAACAAGAATTAGGGGGCTTAAACTATATATATATTTTGAGGTGCTTGTGTTGCACGTACCCTTCATTCCAAATTATGCAAAATGGAGAAAGAAAATGTTACAGACCTCTACACATAAAAAAAATAATAATAATATATATATATATATATATATATATATATATATATATATATATATATGTATGACTAGTTCTATGTAAAAGCACAATAACATTTATTAAAGTAAATATACAAATATACAAAAATGTGTCCAAGCAGGGCCCTTTCTATGGACTATATCTAAAATAAAGTGCACGTATAGTGGAATGTATTAAAGAATATAGTGTTGCTGAATATGATATTGTTGCTGAATAGCGATATAGCCACCCACAGTCCTGTGATATTGTATCACTGTAAAGTGCAATTGCAACTGTATCCGAAAGTATCCAATAAACGAGTTTACAAGAGAGTTTGGTGCTCTGCACCACTCACCGCACCACTGGGCAAAAAACTCCAGGAGATGGTATCACAGTGATGGGCGAACGTCGCTCCTGCAGACTGACTGGGCAGTAGGCCTGGTGATGTTGTCTGCTTGGTGGTCACACTGGGTGCCTGGAGTGGCACAGGCTTGCGTCCGGCTGACAGACAGGTGGTTGCGGGCAGAGGTTATGGAAAACCAGCGGTGAGTGGATGCAGGCGGTGTCTTTGTGTATCCCAGCACTAAAGGCACACGTATGTTCCGTGGTCCTCAAGGTACGGGATTCCAGCTGTTGCTACTCGGACACAGTTCTGATGTGGGGTGGTTTATACTTTTAGGGTGTATATATCTGGGCTAAACGCGTTTTGGGGTAACCCCTTCTTCAGTAGCGATATCTCTACTGATATCTCTACAGTAGCGCAGTCAGGGATGTAGCAGGTGGTCAGTGGGCAGGTGGCAAAGGAGCAAGGTCAGGTCACAGAACAAAGGGTATGATACACGGCAAGGCAATACTCAGAAACGCTTTCTCTCAGGCACTAGGGCAACAAAGATCCGCCAGGGAAGTGTGGGAGGTGGAGGAACTCATAACTGAGCCACGGGTGTTCACTTGATTATTAGGCGTACTGGCCCTTTAAATCTCTGAGTTCCAGCGCGCACGTGCCCTAGGGGGAGGAGAAGCAGTTGGTAAGCGACAGGATGGAATTTGCATGCGGGCGCGTCCTGCGAAGCGAATCTCAGCCCCGTCGGCATCATGAGGTAACGGGCCATACGCTCATATATACACTTATTACAACCTATTACGACATTATTTTAAACTTTTAACTAATTTTCGTTTTTGCATTTTCTTTTTTAACTCCTCCCCATCTAAGAGGCATTAGCTCTTAATTTTTTTTCCATTTATAGACCCATATGATTTTTTTTCACAACCAATTGTATTTTTTAATGACACTTTTAATCTACTGCACAACCAAACAAACAATCAGTGTGGTGGGAAATTGAAAAGAAAACTGCAATCTTGCACCTTTTTTGAAAATCACTTCTGTTTAAAAATTTTAATCCTTCCAGTACTCATCAGCTGCTGTATATTACAGAGGAAGTTGTGTAGTTCTTTCCAGTCTGACCACAGTGCTCTCTGCTGACACCTCTGTCCATGTCAGGAACTGTCCAGAGCAGAAGAGGTTTGCTCTGGGGATTTGTCCCTACTCTGGACAGTTCCTGACAAGGACAGAGGAGGCAGCAGAGAGCACTGTGGTCAAACTGAAAAGAACTACACAGCTTCCTCTGTAGCATACAGCAGCTGATAAGCACTGGAAGGATTAAGATTTTTAAATAGAAGTAACTTACAAATCTGCATAACTTTCTGGCACCAGTTGATTTAAAAACATTTTGTTTTCCACCGGAGTACCACTTTAAGCTAATCAGAAGTTACATGTAGGCTTGGGATGCTCTTCACCGAAAAATGCACAAGGCCCTATCACACATGTATGAGAGTAAGAATGATGGGTGGCACTTACCAATGTCTTCTGGAGTAAAAAATGGATTGCAGATGCGGTGTACAAAACTTAAAATGCAGGGGAGAACAGACGCAGGTGATGTCCACAAAACAACAAATGTTTGATGCTACGTGCACTTCTTCAGACCCCTCTAGTTCCTGATCCTGCTTATGACTCTGACTATGGTGCTTTCCAATATCCAGATTTCAACCACAACTGATCAGTGAGTTTGACCAAGTCTGCTATTGTTTGTTATTTTTGTATTTTTTCTTATTTTAATAAAAGTGGGATTTTTACTGTACTATTGTCTCCATCTGGTTTAGTAGTCCCTGGCACACATTTTTTGAGTCTTTAGTCTACGGTTACATTAAGAATTCGAGAGATTAAATCTAGGCCATTATCCCAATATCTGTCTTAAGGTAACACAGAAAATAGCCAAATATATTGAAGATATATGTCCGGCACTATCTCCATTGAACGATAACAAAATGTTCACCTTTTAGTCTTTTCAATTCTTAATGCTGATCTACCTGTGCTAGGCCTTATTTTTACAAGACAAGATGTACTTTGTAAGTCCCATTTTAGGGTTCATACAGTATACATTAGCAATGTATTAATATTAAACTACAATCTAATAGAGTCAACTAGGAAAAGCAATATATGCCAAGAGAACTGTCTGGATTTTGCAGTAAAAAAAACAGACAGACACTAAAATCCACCTGTGTTAAAGGAGTACTGCTGTTTTAGGCACTTATCCCCTATCCGCAGAGCTCCCCGTGATCTCCCATACGGGGACCCGGCATTGCGGCGGCTCTGCACAGCTAATGCGTGTGTCGACGACCTCACTGAGGTCAATGACACGCCCCCTCCATACAGCTCTATGTGAGAGATGGGATGCACAAACGCTGTATCTCTGCCTCTCCCATAGGGATACATGGAGGGGGCGTGTAGTCCGCTGCGTCATGCTGTGGCCGACATGCCTCCTGCTCAGGAGAGCTGCAGCAGAGCTGCGGATTGGGGATAAGTGTCTAGGGCTGCAGATCTCCTTAAAGGGGTATTCTAATAATCCTTCCAATAGTTCTTAGCTTCTGAAGTTGAGTTGTTGTTTTCTGTCTAACTGCTCTCTGATGACTCACATCCCGTGACATCATCATTGAGCAGTTAGACAGAAAACTTCAGAAGCTAAGAACTATTGGAAGGATTAAGATTTTTTTAATAGAAGTAATTTACAAATCTGTTTAACTTTCCAGAGCCAGTTGATATATATATATATATATATATATATATATATATATATATATATATATATATATATATATAAAAAAAGGTTTTGCCTGGAATATCCCTTTAAATGGCTGCGGGCAATGATCAGTATTTTACATTATGCATTTTGCAAGTATATATGATAATTTTTTATCCTATCACATCAAACTACATAAATATATGAAAGTACAAACTTAAAGGTGTACCTGTCATTTCTAAGGGATTTTTTTTTTATTGATTTGTTAGATTAAGGCTATGTTCACATGAGCAATGTCTGCACAGAAAATTTCTGTGTGGACACTCCCCTGACAGCGAAGCTACGGCAGTACATTCTGGCGTTAGGACCACTCGGGAATGTGCCATCTCATAGAAGGCAATGCATTTCTGTGCAGACTCAGCAGAGAGAATGTCTATTCTTTCTGCAGACTCCGGATTTGGGATTTCTGCAGCAGACACATCTGCTGTGGAAATTCTGCTTTGCGCACTGTGCAGCAGAATCCCATTGAAATTAATGGGATTCTGCTGCTACGGAATCTCCGTGTTCAATTCTGCACGGAAATTCCATCGTGTGAACATACCCTAACTTTTCAGATTGGTCAAAATGGAATTTTAGTGCTCTCATTGCTGTCATTTAGCCCATGAGAGCCCCCTTCATGGTAAACAGGTATTTCTTAGTGTGAATTCACATCATGTTTTTGCAATACTTTTTTTGTACATGGTTTTGTATTTGAAAGCCATATACAACCGTTTGCCTGCCATACCCATTGACTTTCCATACAAAGACTTAACGAAAAGTGTTTGTGTAAGTTTTTGTACTTTGAGTTTTTCAGCATTTTCTTCCTGTGCACAAAACCTTGTTCAACCACGGTTTTGTTTCCGGTTCTGTCCAATGCAAACTGCATTAAGCATACATTTCACATGGTTTTGTCAGATTTTTGTAAACCGTTTTTGAAAAAAAATACTGATACAAAACCATGCAAAATTGTGGTCTTGCATGGACTTCCTTTACCTTACTTCTCTTGCCACTGAAAGCACATTGTCCTTTATGCTATGCAATGACATAGTGGTGGTAAACAGACTGGAACTGTGTTGAGCTGATGATTTACACAGTACAGTAATAAATGGCATGTGAAGGAACAACGGCTGCACGGATGCACTGGTCTCTCCCTCTCATTTTTGGTTAATAAAATGATTTACAAATATGTTAGGAATGAAGACTAAAAGAAAGACTAATACAGCAGAAGAGCTTTCAGTCTATGAGAAATAAGAACAATGAACACATGACATAACTTAGAAGCTGACATTTATCTCAGTTGGCTAACTTAATGAGGTATTGAGATGGAGAAAAAAGCATGCAGGTATTCAGAAGATACAGGGTTTTAAGAGATTATTTTTAAGTAGGGGCACATCTAATGGATGGTAAGGAACAGTTTGGATATCAGGTCAAAAAATAATAGAAGGTTTTGAGAAAGTAGTATAGTACATAAGAGGAAGAGCAACAAATGGGGTGAAGAAAAGGAGTCTTAGGGGTACTCCGGTGGAAAACAATTTTTTTTCTAATTAAGTGGCACCAGAAATATAAACAAATTTATAAATTGCTTCTATATAAAAATCTTAATGTTTCCAGTATTTATCAGCTGCTGTAAGCTCTAGAGGAAGTTTCTGTAGTTCTTTTCTGTCTGACCACAGTGCTCTCTGTTAACACCTCTGTCCATGTCAGGAACTGTCATGAGCAGGATAGGTTTGCTATGGGGATTTGCTCCTACTCTGGACAGTTCCTGACACGGACTAGTGTTGCTCGCGAATATTCGCAATTCGAATTTTATTCGCGAATATCGCATATTCGCGAATTCGCGAATATTTGCGAATATAGCGCTATATATACGTAATGACAAATATTCGTATTTTATTTTATTTTTTTTCACAGTACACATCACAGTGATCATCCCTCTCTGCTTCCAGCTTATGTGGTGTAAGAAGGCTCTAATACTACTGTGTGAGACTGGTGTGCGAATTTCCGCATATGCGAAAATTTGCATATGATAATTTTCGCATATGCGAATTATTTTAGCTCATGTTAATTTTGCATATACTACTTTTCGCATATGTTAATTTTAGCACATGCGAATATTCGCATATGCGAAAATAAAACGAGACCATAACGAATATGCGAATATTCGCGAATATGCGAATATTCGTCCATATATTCGCGGATATTCGCGAATTCGAATATGGCCTAGGCCGCTCAACACTAACACGGACAGAGGCATCAGCAGAGAGCACTGTAGTCAGAAAGAAAAGAACTACACAACTTTCATTTGAGCATATAGCGGCTGATAAGTAGTGTTGAGCGGCATAGGCCATATTCGAATTCGCGAATATTCGCGAATATATGGACGAATATTCGTCGTATATTCGCGAATATTCGCATATTCGTTATATTCTTTTTATTTTCGCATATGCGAATTTTCGCACGCCAGTCTCACACAGTAGTATTAGAGCCTTCTTTACACCACACAAGCTGGAAGCAGAGAGGGATGATCACTGTGATGTGTACTGTGAAAAAAAAAAAAAAAAAAAAACGAATATTCGTAATTACGAATATATAGCGCTATATTCGCGAAATTCGCGAATTCGCGAATATGCGATATTCGCGAATAATATTCGAATTGCGAATATTCGTGAGCAACACTACTGATAAGCACTGGAAGGATTAAGATCTTTTTTTTTTTTTCTTTTTTTTCCATTTTGCAAAAATAACAATTTAAAACAATAAATTTTGAATAATTCCTTTGCCATTTTATTACCCCATACTCCCATGGAGTAGAGGGGGAGGAGGGGAGGGGTTTTAAGGATTAAGATCTTTAAATAAAAGTAATTTACAAATCTGTTTAACTTTTTGGCACCAGTTCATAAAAAAAAAAAGATTTTTCCACCGAGTACCTCTTCAACAGAGAAGGACGGAAGATGGGAGAACATATGATGGATGCACTTGGTGGAAGTGATGATGGATGCACTTATTAATATTGAGAGAGATATTGTCACTAGTGTTGCTCGCGAATATTCGCAATTCAAATTTTATTCGCGAATATAGCACTATATATTCGAAATTACGAATATTCGCTTTTTTTTTTCACAGTACACATCACAGTGATCATCCCTCTCTGCTTCCAGCTTGTGTGGTCTAAAGAAGGCTCTAATACTACTGTGTGAGACCGTCGGGCGAATATTCGTATATGCGAATATTCGCGAATATTGATCCCTCCCTTCTGCTGCTTCTATCAAGTTACACTGGTATACTTGCTATAAAGTTCAAAAATTTTCACATATGCGAATTTTCGCATATGCGAAAAACCGTGAATATTACGAATATGCAAATTTAGCGAATATATGACGAATATTCGTCCATATATTCGCGAAATATCGCAAATTTTAATATGGCCTAGCCGCTCAACACTAATTGTCACGTGCACACTTACCTAGCGTATGACATGACTGCAACTTCAAGGGGTTGAATTTTCCTCTCACATTTCATGCAGGTTGCAAAATGACAATAAATTGTAGCCAAACACAGTCTACACATCGCACACATACACAATGCCACCACTTATCGAATACAGGCAATAAGACCTGAAACACACTTACTCTGCTGTGCAGCAATCAACTAGGTATCATGCACAAGCAACAGCTTAAGCTATAGGATATGTCAAGTAGAGATGAGCGAATCGAAGCTGAAAAATCCGAATTTGTTACGAATTTCATGAAAAATTTGATTATATCATGCAAATCGCTTCATTAAACTCCATTTAGTGCCGTCCAGACCCCAGGGCATCTAAAATTGCAGATCCACATGTGAGGATATTAACTGTAGGCGGTATCACCCTGAATCACATGCAGGATGCAGCCTATCAGCAGCCAGTCCCCCCTGTGATGTCACAGCCCTATATAATCGGCAGCCATTTTGCGGCCAGTCACTTCATTCATTTCACTGCAGAGAGATAGGACGGACAGCCTGTGTGTGTTACACAGAAAAGCTTTCTCCAGCAGTGTTTCACCTCCTAGTAACATCAACATTCTGGTGGACAGAGAGCAGTGCTTTTTTCCACGTAAAAGGATTTTTACTGCAGCATTAACCTCCCAGTCACTTTCGACAGCATTGTATTACAGAGAGAGGCAGAGAGCTGTGTGTTGCCTCATACATTTCAGCAAGCTGCCTCAACTTCATAAACCTTAGCAGAGTAGGCAGGAATAATTTTTCAGCGCAGTTCTGTATCTTTGTTCCATAACAAATCATCGGCTGGTTATACTAGTCTGTAGACTATATAATACCCAGCAGTCCATTCCTAATAGTCTTTGACAGAGTGCAATTTTGGGATTAGTAAACAGCTTTTGCGTGCCCACCCCTGTTGTGTACTGCTGGTGTTGTGCAAAAATATGTTGTTTTTTTTGCGTACTGTAGCACATTTTTCTGCCCTCATAAGTGCATACCACATACCTACATCTAAGCAGTGTACTATTTTGTAGCTGTTAATCAGTCAAGAGCCTAGATACTGTGAAAGTCCAGGCAAAAGTAATCACCGGCTGGTGTTTTACTCCAATACGTGTTTTAAGCATATTGTAGCGCATTTTTCTGCCCTCATAAGTGCATACCACATACATACCTCTTGGTAGTGTACTATTTTGTACCTGTTAATCTGTCAAGGGCCTAGATACTATGAAAGTTAAGGCAAAAGTAATCACCGACTGGTGTTGTACTCCAAAAGTTTTTTAAGTGTACTGTAGCGCATTTTTCTGCCCTCATAAGTGCATACCACATACCTACATCTAAGTAGTGTACTATTTTGTACCTGTTCATCTGTCAAGGGCCTAGATACTGTGAAAGTACAGCCAAAAGTACACACCTTCTGCTGTTCTAGACAAATACTGTTTTAAGCATAGTGAAGCGTATTGTACTCCCCTCATATACGCACCAAATATGCAAGGCAGAGGAATGCCAGGACGTGCAAAGAGGAGTGGCAGAGTTCTAAATTCATCAGGCGCAGACAGAGGTCACAGCAGACTAGGGGTGAGTGGCAGCAGGATTCGCAGCGAGAGGCCTGAGCTCTCGGTATCAGCTCGCGGTCATGTCTCGACCAGCAACCCACTTGCCATCATCGATTGGTTAACACGGTCATCCACTTCATCACAATTAACATCTGATACCCCCAGTCAACAGTCGGTGGGTTCCTCAGACACAACCCTCAGTTGGCATTGCCCGGGAGCAGTCCCTGTCCTCCCATAGACTCTGTCCTATGCTGTTCCCTCCCCTACAGAAGTATCTTATGCCGTGGGTTCAGCTCCACTATTCACTGAGGACGATCTAATAGAGGATAGTCAGCAGCTACCGCCCAGCCAACAAGTGGAGGAGACATCCGCCGCTTACTCCGCTAGGCGGGCAGGTAGTGATGAGGAGAGTGATGTGGGAGATGGTGTAGCCAGCGTTCAGGGTCCTAAAGCAGACACTGTTGAGGTGCCTGAGGAGGACATCAGTGACGTGCAGACACATGTTGATGATGATGAAGCCGATCACAATTGGGAGGCGGGTGCAGAAGGGGCTTCGTCATCATCAGGAGAAGAGGGTTGCAGGTTGGCCGTGAGGCAGTAGCTGAGCAAGCAAGGTGGTAGCATGGTTGGCAATCAGCATGGTGGCAGAAGTGGAAATTCTGGAGCCAAATGTGGCCTGGGGAGACCACATGCTTTCCGGCGGCCTACCTTCCTGGGAGGTAGTGGGACATGAGTTCTTGGAGATGGCAGCAGTAGCAGTCAATTAGTGCGGACTTTTGGTGGGAAAATCAGCTACTCGGCGGTGTGGCAGTTTTTCATCAAGCATCCGGAGGAGATTAACATAGCCTCATTGAAAATGTGTTGGCAGAAGGTGAAACATGGTCAGGGTCCCAATGAGGGCACCACAACCCTGCATCAACATATACTTCGCCACCATAAAGTGGCCTGGGAGAACCGTGGCTCCGATGTAGTGGTCCAGCCTGCTGCATCACCCAGTGGCACGCCACTCCCTCTTTCAGCCAGCCAAGGCTCCACCACCTCAGCCGAAGGGAGCTGTGTGTCAAACCCTCCTTCTGTCGCTGCAGATACTCCTGCTCCTCCTACTTTTAGTCAGCCATTCCGCCAACAATCCATCGGCTAAGCCATGTCCAAGAGACAACAATATGCGCCCATCCATCCAACGCCGCAGAAGCTGAATGTGCTCCTGTCCAAGTTTCTGGTGCTGCAGTCCCTGCCTTTTCTAGTGGTGGACTCAGCAACTTTCAGAAAACTCATGGCTTGTGCCGAGCCGAGGTGGAAAGTGCCAAGCCATCATTTCTTTGTGAAGAATGCAGGATCAGCCCTGCACAATTTTGTGGAAGAGAAGGTGGGCCACTTCTTGAGCCTGTCGGTGTGTACCAAAGTGCACAGCAGCACTGTTGTCTGGAGCTGTAACTATGGTCAGGGACAATACATGTCCCTTATTGCTCACTGGTTGAAAGTGGTTCCTGCACAGCCACAACACCAACTTTGGCAAGTCACTCCCCTTCCTCCTCTACGCTCTCAGGCTGTGGGTCTGTGACAGTGTGCGACTCCGCCTCCTCACCCTCCACCGTGTCCTCAGCCTCCACTGCACAAGTCTCGGTGCCCCACCAGCATACCATGTGTGCAGGGCACGACGGTGTCACACTGTTCTTCCCATGGTTTGCCTTGGCGAACAGAGTCACACAGGGGGGTAACTGCTAAAAGTCATTCGTAAAGAAATTGGAGCATGGCTTACTCCACGAAAACTGGAAATGGGAACCATGGTGTCTGACAACGGGAAGAACATCTTCTGAACATAGTAGAAAGAGATTGTCCAGCACTGTAAGCACGATGCAAAAGATGATTTATTGTAAAATCTCACAGCAAACAGCAACAGGAATCATGAAGTGACGCGTTTCAGCGACCTTAGTCGCGACTAAGGCGACTAAGGTCGCTGAAACGCGTCACTTCATGATCCCTGTTGCTGTTTGCTGTGAGATTTTACAATAAATCATCTTTTGCATCGTGCTTACAGTGCTGAACAATCTCTTTCTACTTTGACTGTGTATGTGGTGTCCACACGAGTCTGTGCACCGAGGTGGCGGTGGTAAGCTGAACGACAACCCTCTTCTGAACATAGTCTTATTTGTGATGTAGCCATACATTGGAATTCCACCCTCCATATGTTGGACCGACTATAAGAACAGAGAAAAGCCATTCCTGATTTCTTGATGATCCAAGCGGATAGGGGTACTCCCTTGTCTAACTTCAGTGTCAACCAGTGGCAGCTCATATGTGTCACCTGCCGTTTGCTCAGGCCCTTTGAGAAAGCCATATTATTAGTAAGTCGCCAGGATTACGGGATGAACAACGTCATTCCACTGCTTCATTTCTTACAACACGTGTTGGAAACGATTGCTGGTCAGGGCAATGGAGACATGGCGCCTACATCTCACGACCACATGAGCCCTGTAGGGGCTGAACTGGAGGAGAAGGGGGAGAGGCACAGTGGAGCACAGTTTAGGTTTTGCCAAGTGGGCAGTTTTGATAGTAATCTAACAGGAGAGGAGGAGCAGAAGCAGCCAGAGGAGCTAGAGGGTTATAAAGAAGGCGAGACTGAGGACCCAGACACACCGTGGCAGTATGCAGTAGAGATGGAGGCCGGGAGTCCCTCCGAGTCACTTGCAGAAATGGCAAGATGCATGCTCACTTGCTTGCGTAGTGACAGACGAATTGTCACCATTCGGCTGCGGGATGACTTCTGGCTCTCCACCTTATTGGACCAACGCTACTGGCATAAAATAGGGGCCTTTTTCACATCCACTGAAAGGGAGGACAAACTGACCTACTACAGAGACATCCTACATAGTAAGTTGTCCGGTGCCTATCGGCACCATCGTCCATCCTCTCGCAGGTCTGACTTGGGGGGCACTCTGCACTCACCTTCCACTGCCATGGCTGCTTGGGAGGGGTGGGGTGGCAGGAGCAGTACCAGCTCCATCAGATCATCGCTGATAAGTACCTTTCTTTACACGCATAGTGAAGCAACTCATCAGCAGCAGGTAGACCTGGAGCAGGACCTGAACCAGCAGGTGGTGGCATACCTTGACATAACCATGCCAACAAACCTTGAAGATCAGCTGGACTTCTGGGCAGCCAAACTTGATTTGTGGCCACAACTAGCAGAGTTTGTCCTGGAAAAGCTGTCCTGTCTGTCCAGAAGTGTGCAATCAGAGTGGGTGTTTAGTGCGGCGGAGGCCATAGTCACCCCAAGGATAACTCGTCTGTCCACGAAAAATGTGGAGAGACTGACCTGTGTGAAGATGAATCAGGCACGGTTTATAGCCAGGATTTCCACCCACCAATGCCTGATGCATGAGAGTAGATTGACCATGGTGCCACACCAACACTTCACAAATATGGATAGTGCCAAACAGATTAAAGGCGCTGCTCCCCAGTTACAAACATTTCTCCACATCAGAACTTTTTTCACCCACCTTCGTCACCGGGTACTGGTATTGCAACCCTCCGCACCACTCTGTCACCGGGTCACTTTAGGACTTCTGATGCTGCTGCTGTTACCTCCAGGCTGTCTCATTCTGCCATCATATGGTCTCCTCATGCTTTAGCCAACTCCAGGCTGTGCCATTCATCCACAATATGGTTTCCTCATGCGTCGCCACCTCCAGGCTGTGCCATTCAGCCACTATATGGTCTCTTCATGCATCAGACAACTCCAGGCAGTGCCATTCAGCCACTATATGGTCTCCTCATCCTGCAGCCACCTCCAGGCTGTGCCATTCGGACACTATATGGTCTTCTCATGCTGCCACAAACTCCAGGCTGTGCCATTCAGCCACTATATGCTCTACTCATACTGCCGGCAACTCCAGGCTGTGCCATTCAGCCACTATATGGTCTCCTCATGCTGACACAAACTCCAGGCAGTCATTAAGCCGCTATATGGTCTCCTCATACTGATGCCACCTCCAGGCTCTGTCATTGTGCTGCCATGTGACATGTGGCTCCTTGTTAGATTTGGTCCTTTGTAACCACACGCCGGGGCCCTGGACATTAAAACTTGGGAGTTTAATCTTATATTTCAATTTCAAAATCTTCAATTTCAATGTCAACATTCATCTTTTAATCTTAGGGATTGTGAAGCCCTATTGTTTACTCATACTTCCACCACCTCCAGGCTGTGCCATTCAGCCACTATATGGTTTACTGATGCTGCTGGGCCTGGGACATTACCTAAAGATATTTTATGGTAGCACTAATAGAAGTAAATTACTTCTATTAAAAAAATCTTAATCCTTCCAATAGTTATTAGCTTCTGAAGTTTTCTGTCTAACTGCTCAATGATGATGTCACTTCCCGGGAGTTGTGCATGATGGGAGAATATCCACATTGGAACTGCACAGCTCCCGGGATGTGAGTCATCAGAGATCACTTAGACAGAAAACAACAACTCAACTTCAGAAGCTAATAACTATTGGAAGGATTAAGATTTTTTTTATAGAAGTAATTTACAAATCTTTTTAACTTTCCGGAGCCAGTTGATATATAAAAAAAAGTTTTGGCCTGGAATACCCCTTTAATCTTACTCTATTGTGGGGCCCTATGGTCTTGTCAGGCTGTTGCCACTTCCAGACTGGGTCGTTCTGCCACTATATGGTCTCATCGTGCTGCCGCCAATTCCAGGCGGTGTCATTCTGCCAGATTATGGTCTCCTCATGCTGCTGCCACCTCTAGGCTCTGTCATAGTGCCGCCATGTGACTCCTTGTTAGATTGGGTTTTGTGGTCATACGGTATTAGCTCAAAGTAAACCCCGGGACATGAAACTTTTGAATCTAATATAAATCTTAAATTTAAATGTAAAAAAATCTATGTAATCTTTTCAAGGCCCTATGGTCATCTACATCATATTACCTGTGGAATTATCACAAGAATCCAATGAAACAGCTTGGAGCAATGACAGTGAACCATAACTGATGACCATAAATTAAACATTCACACTTTCATAGTCAGGGGGGTGCTAAGAGGCAGGGGCTGAAACTGGTGGTATCACGCCTGGTGGAAGACCGCCAGCTCAATGCTCACCAGAATGGGTACTCAAAAAATGTAAATAAATTCAAATAAAATTAGATTAAATTAAAATTAGTTAAAACATCTCTTTATTCTCTTCAATTTTGACACCATATGGTCTCCCTGCTGCCACATCGACACTCTGCAGCAGTGGTACTAATTGCAATGCCTTTAATCGGCATGCCATGCTGAATAACAGTATTATTTCACTAACACAGCAAACTCCCTTTGCGTGTTAGGACAAGGCAAAGTGCTCTACACCCCTATTGAGGCTCTCTGTAGGTCAGAAATAGCCGTTTTTAATAGCGTTTCTCCGCGAATAAGTTCGACCCGAACCAAATCTTTTCGGAATATTCGGCGAACCGGCCGAATCAAATTTTTCAAAAGTTTGCTCATCTCTAGTGCCAAGGATAAGTAGTCAAAGCTATTAAAGTTTTAGGGTGGGTACACACAAAGTTTTTTGATCAGTATTTTTTACCAAAATCAGGAGTAGGTCCAAAACACAGAAAAAGTGCAAATCTTCCCATTATAATTTTTCTCTTTGTCAGTTCCACACACATTATAAAAATATTTATGAAACAGTACTAGGCTATAGGTGGGGGGGGGGGGAAAGGGAGAAAAATTGGGACAGTTAGAGTGAGAAAAGAAAGGGAAATCAGGATTGTGTCTAATAAAAATACATTTATTGTGAATAGTAAATGAGATAAAAGTGAGATCCCACGCAGGGCCCTTGCTTAGGACACCTCACAATACAAGTAATTTATAAATAGTAATGATATACATTAAAAACTGGCAATGCTAAAGATAAAATTAATGAAATATTGGGGACATATATTTCATTAATTTTATCTTGTGCATCGCTAGTTTTTAATGTATATAATTACTATTTATAAATTACATAAATTACTTGTATTGTGAGGTGTCCTAAGCAAGGGCCCTGCGTGGGATCTCACTTTTATCTCATTTACTATTCACAATAAATGTATTTTTATTAGACACAATCCTGATTTCCCTTTCTTTCTTTTCTCACTCTAACTGTCCCAATCTTTCTCCCCCCCCCCAACTATAGCCTAGTAGGACTGTTTCATTTATATTTTTATAGTGTTATATTTGGCACATATGGTATGTGCAACACAGTATCCTCGGCTTAGGCCCCTTCCGCTTTATGTAGAGCTCCCACACCTATGTATTTTGTAGTTCCACACACATGTTTGTCCCTGGAACATGGGCAGAACATGTGAACAAGTTCAATTAGAAGTTCCAACTTGCATGAAGGTGTTGGTGCTATATCATTGTTTTTATACCTTTCAGCATATTGGTGGATTGGGCTCACCCAAAAGGAGGTGGAAGCTAAGTTTCCATGTAGATTGCCATTTTTCATTGAAATTAATTGAAGATTGTTTTTGATGTGAATCCACACCATTTTTGAATCAGAATTATTTCAGCATGGTTTTTTTTTGGCCACGTGAACATACCCTACCAATCCTGATCAACATGACAGGTTCCCTTTAAATGGGCACTGTCGGAATCAGAAACTTTTGATATGTTTTACATCTTGGCAAAGCATTAACCTTTCTAATATAATTCATAAAGAATATTTTCTCAAAAGACCACTAGGGGTCCCCATACCATTCAGAACATTCTTCTGGCTGGCTGCAGCATCATCTTTGTCCCAGCTGAAGTGAAGGCCAGGACAAAATCCAGTAAGTGAGGGCCGGACTAGCACTCCTCTGTGCTCACTCCTATCCTGTCTATAAGACTCTGAAAAAAGAGAGGAGGGGATAACAGAGCAGCCTGCAGTGTTTGGATGAATAAATCCAGAAAAACACAGCAGACTCTGGGGCGAAGTGAATGCATGGTAAGTGAGGGTGGGCTCAGTGCTTGCCTCAGACATGCCCCTTCCTGAGAAGTGGATGTCAGAATGAGTGAGCAGCAGAACTGATGGATATGTGAGCAAATACAGAAGTTAGACACATAAAAAGAAATCTGCATGACCTAGTGAGCAACATATATGAGCATAATTTTTCTGTGATATGATAATAGGTACACTTTAAAGGGGTACTCCGCCCCTAGACATCTTATCCCCTATCCAAAGGATAGGAGATAAGAAGTCTGATCGTGGGGGTCCCACCGCTGAGGACCCTCACAATCTCCGTGCTGCACTCGGCATTTGTTTAGAGTTTCGGGTTCAGCACCGGAGGCTCGTAACATCACGGCCGTGCACCGCTCCTGACGTCACAGCCACGTCCCCTCAATGCAAGTCTATGGGAGGGGGCGTGACTGCCATCACGCCCCCTCCAGTAGACTTGCATTGAGGGGGCGTGGTCATGATGTCACGAATGGGCGTAACCGTGACGTTACGAGCCTCCGCCCCGTATCACCAGTCATCTGGCACGGAGTGAAGTTTGCTCCGTGCACTGGATGTCTGGGGTGCCACAGCCGAGATCTTTTGGATAGGGGATAAGATGTCTATAAGTACAAAGCAGTGGAGGGAAGACCTCATAGCAAAAGTAAACAGAAGACCTTCTACTAGTTGATGTCACCACATCTTCTCATCTTGGTACTGGAAGATAATTTTTTCCCCTGCCCCGGACAGTCTTCTCTTTCCTCTGGTTCCCCTGGAGAAAAAGCCTGTGAACCTGTAACGCTTCTCACCACCTGAGTGCTCTGCATTCTGCATACATTCAGATTGTATAATTGTATAAACATAGTCCGGGTGTAAAACTAATTATCAGTATTCGGGTTTAACCTGAATGGAAAACTGACTCAAACTGTCAAATTGTAGAGAAGACATTTACAGATGGCCTCTTCATACATAGAATAATGTGAAAACAAATAGAATTTGTTAATGTAGAGCACAGTAGGAAAAGAAGAAATCAATAGTGGAATAGAAAAACAGATAGGATTAGAAGCAGTGATTCTGTTATCTGCATCAGTAGCCACAGCAAGTTTAAAAGACTTTGTATTTGCACGCCTTTTCAGCACTGAGCTTTAGCAGGCTTGGAAAGTGAACAGTCTCTTCTCTGTCATCTCCCCGGAAAATCAAAGAGGCTCAGATCACTACCTTCATTTCTTCTTCCCCCAGGTTTACAATTAGTATCTTCTAATATAAAGGCTTCACCGGGACTATATGGTTTCATATCGAAAGTGCAGAGCAGGATCACAACATTTTTTGGTGAATCTATGTAATTTTTTTCCCATCTTTCGATATTTTGTATGGCTTTCCATTGCTTTTAAATGAGCACCATATTAGTCCTACTCCTATAATAGGAGAAAAGAAAAATACACTGCAACATATAGTTATCACAGTGTACTGGTTAAGTGAGCAGGCAATTGTATAGTGAAATCCTACCAAGCAAACTAAAATTTTATTGAAAAAAAAAAATTATTATTTTTGAATGACAGAAAATAAGCATAATTGGTACTGATATATAACAATATTTATGCTGCTTGGTGGACCCATAAATGTAAGGAAAAAAACAGAACTGAGGATTTTTGGTTACCTCACATCTAACAAAACATAGAATAATAAAAAAAAAAGTGATCTACCCCAAAAATAGACCAATTAAAACTACAGGTTACAACACTAGAAAATGAGCCCTCACATAGCTCTGTAGATGGGAAAATAAAAAAGTTGTAGTGGCCAAAATCTTTTTTTTTTTTTCCTTTCCGTTTGTGTTTTTAAAGAGCGAAACACAATAAAAACTCTATAAGAGCTCATTGACATTGCTACTGGGCTCCATTATACAAAGCTATATTAGTGAGTCCGTCGGAACGACGTGAGCTTATTGGAGAAAAACAAAGTGCACATTTTTTGTTTTCTCTGCTTAAACTACTGAATCCTCAACGGACCTCAATGGGATCTGCCTGGTCTGGATGGTGACCCGGTGGAGTCATGCTCTGCCCCATTTGGGGGGCGTTCAGCACACAAAAAGAGCCAAAAAAATCGTCAACAGCAATGTGAACTTATTAAATGAAATGGTGGTATGTAGGGGATATGCGTTATATATTGAAAATACCCAACCAAAATTTGCGCCAGAATTTAAAAAAAAAAAAAAACAACCAACTCTCCCTTTTACTGAGAAAATCCGAAAAAGGGTTGTGGTCATCAGGGAAAAGGCGCTTGGTCACCAAAAAGGGAGCATATCCCCTACATTTTTGAAAAATCCTAACATATTTACTAAGGTTTCACAGAAAATGTGCTGGAAAACCTTACAGATCAGAGCATGTGTAAAAAAAAGCAAAACATAGGGAAAAGAGCAAAATGTAGGGAAACCTTAGTAAATACTGTGGAAAAATATTGGCAAAGCATTATCTAGGGTAAAATCTTTATCCTCACTATCCCCGGGGGACACTCCTGCCCCCAGGGATGGTGAAGATATGAAGTTCTAAACTAGTCACTGCCGCACCCGTAAGTAGTCCCCTGGGCAGGGGAGCTTCACTCACCTAGTCCCGTTCTTCGACCCTCCATTTGAATGCTGGGCCGCTTCATTGCTCTGCTCACAGAACCGACAGAGCAGAGCGATGACACAGCACATCAATCAAGAAGAGGGGGCGACGCTGCTGGCCGAAGAACGGGAGTAGGTGAGAGGTGCTCCCCGCCCAGGGGATTACTTACAGCTGTGGCGATGACTAGTTTATAACTTCATATCTTCCCCATCCCTGGAGGGCAAGACCGTCCCCCGGGGATGGTGAGGATAAAGATTTTACCCTATATAGCGCTTTGCCAAGCATTATATAGGGTCAAATCTGATGATTGGTTCCCTTTAAGGAGCTGGAAATGTTGCCCAAGTGATGCATCTGTCAAAGGTCAAGTGACTTACAATAATGCCTAATAGTGTTGCTCGCGAATATTCGCAATTCGAATATTATTCGCGAATATCGCATATTCGCGAATTCGCGAATTTCGCGAATATAGCGCTATATATTCGTAATTACGAATATTCATTTTTTTTTTTTTTTTCTTCACAGTACACATCACAGTGATCACCCCTCTCTGCTTCCAGCTTGTGTGGTGTAAAGAAGGCTGTAATACTACTGTGTGAGACTGGCATGCGAAACTTCGCACATGCGAAAATTTGCATATGCTAATTTTCGCATATGCGAATTTCCGCATATGCGAATTTTGCATATACTAATATTCACAGATGTTAATTTTCGCATACACGAATATTCGCATATGCGAAAATAAAACGAGAATATAACGAATATGCGAATATATGACGAATATTCATCCATATATTCGCGAATATTCGCGAATTCGAATATGGCCTATGCCGCTCAACACTAATGCCTAATGCAGTCTAAAAATAAAGGTACAAATTAAAGGTAATCTGTATTTGCTTCTATGAGTTGCATACACCATTAGATGTTAGGATATACTGTGAAACTTGAGCTTCTAGGCTCCACCTCCTTGATAATTGCTTGAGAAATTAAAAGACAATTTTATCAGTTTGGAAACTACCATCAGCTCCAGGAAACATATAGCTTTCTTTTTTTGCCTAATAGCTATTCAATGGAGCCTGCAGCTCTAAGCAGCAAATACAGCATTAAATGAGGGACACTCAGGTATTATTTAAATCATGATGTTTACTAGTGTCCAGTAAGACAAGTGTTCGGTTTTAGCTATATTCCTTATCCCTTTTTAATTTTTAAATAGATTTTATAGAAAATTACTGTACTGTGAGCAGTGCCTGGAAAAAGGTCAATTTTTAATTGCAATGTACTTGCATCGAGAATTCCTATACTTCTACCAGTCTAAATGAATTCCCAGAGGAAGGAGCAGAGGCTATAGCGCACATAGCAGATCATTATCTCTCAAGGAGTGGTGCCCAAGTATGCAGATAGGTGAGAGCAATCTCCAAAGACTTGCATTGCCAAATATCCAGAGATCTTGCACATTGAGCACTCTCCATTTTTGTGTAGCATTGCTCATCTAAGGGCTTTATTTACCCAATTTCTTTCAATCCATCCTGTCAATTAGGTCAGGGTCACACAGGGCCAATCTGCAGCGTATTTCATGCTGCAGATGCGCATACGGCAGTCACAAGAGAGACTGCAGAGTGAGCTACTAGCGGCGGCTGAGTATCTCTGTGTATCCACTCATAGTGGCGGATTTCCCGCTGAAGAAATCCGGTGCTACGAGCGTACACACAGAGCAAACCGGCCACAGCCAGGAGCTTGCTCTGCAGTCGCTATTGTGAATGCCGTTGGCGGATGCTCCCCTGTGTGACCCTGCCCTTATTTATTGCATAACTGCTATGTAGTTTTTACTAATAATGGAGTACTAGGGTTCTAGTCAACTTTGATAAAAAGTTTATGTAAAAAAATTACATGAATCTGCATGAAATCCACCACACATAGGCTGACATTTATCATTGTCTTTAGACTGTTTTCTGTGGCTACAAAAGGCGCAAAAAAGGCGCTAGCAGGGTTTATTTGAGCCTTTTTTGCGCCTTTTGGTTTACACATTTCTGCTGATTTTGAGTTGCAATCCAATGACTTTGGCAATATAAATGATACGGACGAGTTTTATGAACTGCACCTTTTTGTGAAAAGCTTTTTGTTGTATGTGAAGAGAGAAATTTCAGAAAACGTGACTTAAACAAAATGTATCAAATGTTCTCTGACCATTTAAAATATTTGGAGCTCCTACACATTACCAGCACACAAAAGAAAGGCGTAGAAAAATGCTGAACTAAGGCTAAGTTTCTACGCAGAGAAAAACGCCAAATCTGCCGCATGGTGCTTTTTTCGGCCAAAAAACGCTGTGACCAGACGTTAGCCGTAAATCAATGATATTTTTTTTTCCACTTGGTGTTTTTCATTTTGACCTTTTTTTTTTTTTTATCCTTTTGCCATTTTTTTTTTCCTTTTTAAGCGTTTTTCAGTTCCTTGGAGGTTTTCCAAAGTCGCAGCATGTTGAGCCCCTGGCGTTTTTTTTTTTTGGGTCAAAATTGTGGTGTTTTTCTCCCATAGAAGTCCATGGGAGTAAAAATATGCCATTAAAAACAACATCTATATTTTGCATTTGGCGTTTTTCTATGGCGTTTTTTCACCTGTGAAAAAAAGGGGCTGTTCCCAGGAAGCGGATCAGCAGCCATTTTCTCTGGAGTCAGCCAAAAAGTAAAAAAACAAAAACAAACTTGGAAAGGCTGGAAAAACTGCCAAGGTGTCAAAAATGCAATTTCCACACAAATGAAAAAAAAAAGCCTGAAAAAACACCTGAAAAAACGCCAGACGCAGGAAATTGCACTGGCACTCCTCTGTGCTCACTCTTGTCCTGTCTATCAGACTGCAGGATGACAACAGAGAGGAAGGGGTTAAAGAACAGCCTGCAGTGATTGGATGAACAGACCCAGAACAGCACAGCAGACTCAGGGATGAAGTAAATGTATGGTGAGTGAGGGCAGGCTCAGGGTTTGCCTCAGATGCGCCCCTTCCTGAGCAGTGGATTTCAGAATGAGTGAACAGCAGAAAAGAGGGATTTGTGAGCAGAAGCTAGACACATAAAAATGACATGGAAAGCTTCTGCATGACCTAGTGAGTAACATATATAAGCATTATTTTTGTCTGTAATAGGACACTTTAAGTACACTTAAAGTTTTCTGAACAGAGGACCGCTCAATACAGTGTTTTACCACCAGGGTGCCTCCAGCCTTCAACTGTCCGGGCATGCTGGGAGTTGTAGTTTTGCAACAGCTGGAGGCACCATGTTTGGGAAACACTGCCTCAATATTAAGTTAGAATCATCCTATAGGGAATATGAAAATGGGTTTCCCAAACTTTATCTTAGGACACTTCAGTTTAGGGAACCTACTAAATCATCTGCATTATCCAGAATATGAATGATATATTTCTGCAGCTCTTCCTATAGGCTGCACTTTTATAAGCTTTATTCTCTAGTTTAGAATAAGAGATAATATACAGTAGCAACAGATGAGAATTCTATTTGGTGCCTGTAGTTGCTCTACTCCCACCCAACATAACACCCAGGCTTCACCTACTGTCGCTGTGCAGTCCTGCTTCATAATCAAAGCATTTCTCACCACGCTTCCTGCTGCCACTCTACAATTTGGCTCTCACCTCATGGCATGAATGCCACCTGAAAAAGATGCCTCATGCCAAGTGAGACTGATGAAAAGGCTCTTGTACAGATGTCATGGTTCTCAGTGCACAATCCTTGCAAAACAGGAATTCACAGTAAAAAGTGATCTCAATGTCTACAATCCAGACTTAATAATATACATTAGTATTGCCTGACTTTCCAAGGTGCCTACTAGAGATGAGCGATTGATTCGGACAATTTGCCGAATTTTTTGAAAAAAAATCGGTTAGATCTGAATTTATTTGCGGTGAATCTATATTAAAAACGGCTATTTCGGGCCTCAATAGGGGTGTAGAACACTTTGCTGTGTTCTAACAGGCATATGGAGTGTGCTGGGGTAGTGAAATAATATTGTTATTCCGTATGACATGCAGATTAAAGGCATCGCTTTTAGAATCACTGCCGCAGAGTGACACAATGACAGAGCCTGGAGGTGGCATCAGTATGAGGAGACCAAATAGTGGCTGAATGACACAGTGTGGAGGAGTTTGCAGCATGAGGACACCATATAGTGGCTAAATGACACAGCGTGAAGGTGTTGGCAGCATGAGGACACCATATAGTGGCTGAATGACAGCTTGAATGTGGCTGAAGCATGAGGAGACCATATAGTGGCTGAATGACACAGTGTGGAGGTGTTGACAGCATGAAGAGACCGTATAGTTGTTGAACGACACAGCCTGGAGCTGGCAGCAGCATGAGGAGACACTAGGGCTTCAGAATCCCTAAGATGAAAAGATTAATTTTGAAATTTAAATTGAAGAATTATGGTAGCTAGTACTAATAAAACATTTTAGGCCCAGGCCCAGCAGCATCAGTAAACCATATATTCGCTGAATGACCCAACCTGGAGGTGGCAGAAGCACGAGGAGACCAATGAAATTTAAGATTTTTAAATAGAAATTTAAGAGTTTTAAATTTAAATTGAGGATTTTGAAATTAAAATGTTAAATCCCAAGTTTTAGTGTCCCGGGCCCCGGCATGTGGGTACAAAGGACCAATTCTAACAAGGAGTCACATGTCATATAGCAGCACAATGACAGAGCCTGGAGGTGGCATCAGTATGAGGAGACCATAAATTTGCTGAATGACACAGCCTGGAGCTGGCAGCAGCATGAGTAGACACTAGGGCTTCACAATCTCTAAGATTAAAAGATGAATGTTGGAAATGTAAATTGAAAATTTATGGTAGCTAGTGCTACCATAATTTTTTTTTAGGCCCAGGCCCAGCAGCATCAGTAAACCGTATATTGGCTGAATGACACAGTCTGGAGGTGGCTGAAACGTGAGGAGACCATTTAGTGGCTTAATGACACAGCCTGGAGATGGCTGAAGCATGAGGAGACCATATAGTGGCTGAATGAGACAGACTGGAGGTGGCCGCAGCAGCATCAGGAGTCCTGAAAGTGACCTGGTGACAGAGTGGTGCGGTGGGTGGCAATACCAGTATCCGGTGACGAAAGTGGGTGAAAAAAGGTCTGATGCAGAGAATGTTTGTAAATGGGGAGCAGTGCCTTAAATCTGTTTGGGACTATCCATATTTGTGAAGTTTTGGTGGGGCACTATGGTCAAACTATTCTCATGCATCAGACATTGGTGGTTGGAAGTCCTGGCTGATCCAAGCCTGTTTTATTTTAACAGGCTTGGATCAGCCAGGACTTCCAACCACCAATGCCTGATGAATGAGAATAGATTGACCATTGACCAACTGACTACATAGGATTCCACTGTAGTAGGTAACTTTGTCCTCCCTCTGAGTGGGTGCAAAAAAGGCCCCTATTTTGTGGCAGCAGCGAGGGTTCAATAAGGTGGAGATCCAGAAGTCATTCCGCTGCTGAATGGTGACAATTCGGTGGTCATTACGCAAGCAAGTGAGCATTCATCGTGCCATTTGTGCAAGTAACTCGGAGGGACTCCCTGCCTCCATCTTCACTGCATACTGCCACGGTGTGTCTGGGTCCTCTTTCACGCCTTCCTCATAACCCTCTAGCTTCTCTGGCTGCTCCTGCTCCTCCTCTCCTGTCAGATGACTAGAAAAACCACCCATTTGGCGAAACCTAAACTGTGCTCCACTGTGTCCCTCCTCCTCCAGTTCAGCCCCCACAGGGCTCATGTGGCCATGAGATGTAGGCGCCACGTTTCCAGTGCCCTGACCAGTCATCTTTTCCAACACGTGTTGTATGAAGCAGTGTAATGAAGTCGTTCATCCTGTAATCCTGGCGACTTACTAATAATGTGGCTTCCTCAAAGGACCTGAACAAACAGCCTGTGTTACGTATGAGCTGCCACTGGTTGACATTGAAGTTACACAGGGGAGTACCCCTATCCGCTTGGATCATCAAGAAATCGGTGATAGCTATTCTCTGTTCGTACAGTCAGTCCAACATATGGAGGGTGGAATTCTAACGTGTGACAACATCACAAATCTGACTATGTTGTGGGATACCGTTCTGACGTTGCAGCTCAAGGAGGGTGTGCTTTGCGGTGTACAAGTGGCTGAAGTGCAGGCAAAGTTTCCTTCCCATTGTTAGGATGTCTTGCAAATGGGGGGAACACTTCAGGAACTGCTTCACAACCAGATTGAACACATGTGCCATGCAGGGCGCATGGCTCAGCCTTCCCAGTCGGAGCGCATGCACGATGTTCTTCCCATTGTCAGTCACCATGGTTACCATTTCCAGTTTTCGTGGAGTAAGCCATGCTTTGATTTCTTTACAAATAACTTTTAGTAGTTCCTCCCCTGTGTGACTCTGTTCACCAAGGCAAACCATGTGAAGGACAGCGTGACACCGCCGTGCCCTGCACAAATGGTATGCTGAAAGGCCACTGAGACTTGTCTGGGCAGTGGAGGCTGAGGACACGGAGGAGGATGAGGAGACGGAGTAGCACACTGTCACAGGACCAACGGCTTGAGAGCGTAGAGGAGTGAGCGGCGTGACCTGTTCAAGTTGGTGTTGTGGCTGTGCAGGAACCACATTCACCCAGTAAGCCGTAAAGGACATGTAGTGTCCCTGACCATAGTTGCAGCTCCAGATGCCGGCACTGCCGTGCACTTTGGTACACAATAACAGGCTCAAGGACTGGCCCACCTTCTCTTCCACAAAATTGTGCAGGGCTGGTACTGACTTCTTCGCAAAAAAATGACGGCTTGGCACTCTCCACCTCGGCTCGACACAAGCCATCAGTTCTCGGAAAGGTGCAGAGTCCATCACTTGAAAAGGGAGGGACTGCAGCACCAACAACTTGGACAGGAGTACATTCAGCTTCGGCACCATTGGATGAGTGGGCGCATACTGTTGTCTTTTGGACATGGCTTCGCCGATGGATTGTTGGCGGAATTGCTGACTAAAAGTAGGAGGAGCAGGAGCATCTGGAGACAGAAGGAGGGTTTGACACACAGCACCCTTCGGCTGAGGTGGTAGAGCCTTGGCTGGCTGAAAGAGGGAGCGGCATGTCACTGGGTGATGCATCAGACTGGACCACTACATCAGAGCCACGGTTCTCCCAGGCCGCTTTATGGTGGCGTGACAAATGTTGATGCAGGGCCGTGGTGCCAACATTGGGACTCTGACTACCGACATATCTTGCACATGGCTATGTTAACCTCCTCCGGATGCTTGATGAAAAACTGCCACACTGCATAGTAGCTGATTTTCCCACCAACAGTCCGCACCAATTGACTGCTACTGCTGCTGACTCCAGGAACCCCTTTTCCACTACCTCACGGGAATGCAGGCTGCCACAAAGCAGGTGGTCTACCCCGGACACATTTGGTTACAAAATTTCCACTTCTGCAACCATGCTGACTGCAAACCATGCTACCATATTGCTGGCTCAGCTTCTGCCTCACAGGCAACCTGCAACTCTCTTCTCCTGATGATGATGAAGCCCCTTCTGCACCTGGCTCCCCATTGTGATTGGCTTCATCATCATCAACAAGTGTCTGCACGTCACTGATGTCCTCCTCAGGTTCCTCAACAGCGTCTACTTCAGGACCCTGAAGCCTAGCAACACCACCTCCCATGTCACTCTCCTCATCACTACTTGCCTGACTAGCGGGGTAAATGGCGCATGTCTCCTCCACTTCTTGCCTGGGCAGTAGCTGCTGACTGTTCTCTATTAGATCATCCTCACTGAATAGTGGAGCAGAACCACAGCATAAGATACTTTTTTAGGGGAGGGAATAGCATAGAACAGAGGCAATGGGAGGACAGGGACTGCTCTTGGGCCATGCCAACTGAGGGTTGTGTCTGAGGAACTCACCGACTGTTGACTAGGGGTATCAGATGTCACTTGTGATGAAGTGGATGACCGTGTTAACCTATCGATGACGGCAGATGGGTTGCTGGTTGAGACACGACTGCTAGCTGATACCGGAAGCCCAGGCCTCTCGCTGCGACTCTTGCTGACACTCGCCTCTAGTCTGCTGCGACCTCTGCCTGATGAATTTAGGTCTCTGCCACTCCTCTGTGCACGTCCTGGCACTTCTCTGCCTGACATACTTAGTGCATATAAGAGGGGAGTACAATACGCTTCACTACGTTTAAAACAATATTTGTCTTGAACAGCAACAGGTGTGTACTTTTGGTTGTCCTTTCACAGTATCTAGACCTTTGACAGAATAAAAGCTACAAAATAGAACACTACTTAGATGTAAGTATGTGGTATGCACTCATGAGGGGAGAAAAATGCTCTACGGTAAGCTTAAAAAAGCACTGGGGTAAAACACCAGCCGGTAATTACTTTTTCACAGTATCTAGGCCCTTGACAGATTAACAGGTACAAAATAGTACACTACTTAAATGTACATATATGGTATGCACTTATGAGGGCAGAAAAATGATTGTTCATTGGTGTAAGAAGTCCTGCGTCTTCCCCTCCCGTTGGACACACTATCCGCAAGTTTGAACATAAAAGACTGTGTTTTGCATCACACCGGTGAGTTGCCGTTGTTTCTCCTCTCCTGCATTTACTTATATGGATTTGCTGTTTGTTTGGCTGAGCACCACAGGGAGACCTGCAGCGGTTGCAAATATATGGATGCCCGTTTGATCAAGTGTGAGGGTTAGTGGTGGTGCCAACGTTTCTCTGCCTGCTTGACCCCTAAAGACACTTGAGGGACTCCACTTAAATCAATGGGATCCTTCAGGAACCTGGGGGACCCGGTGGTGTCCATTGTGAAAAGGGTGCATTTGGTTCCTTTTCTGGCACCTAATGGGATGGAGCCCAGCAGGATGTGAACAAGCCCTAAGAGTAAGGATTCATACCTAAAACAAAGCTGATTCTGACCTTAAAGGGGTACTCCACTGGAATGTATTTATTTATTTATCAACTGGTGCCAGAAAGAGAACACAATTGTAAATGACTTTTATTAAAAAAATATAAATTGTTCCCATACTTATCAGCTGCTGTATGAGCCACATGAAGTTCTTTCCTTTTTAATTTCCTTTCTGCCTGACCACAAAGCTCTCTACTGACACCTCTGTCCATTTTGGGAACTGTCCAGAGTAGGAGCAAATCCTCATAGAAAACCTATCCGGCACTGGACAGTTCCTGATATGGACAGATGTGTCAGCAGAGAGCACTGTGGTCAGACAGAAAGGAATTTAACCACAATGACCTTCAGGAGCCAGTGATCACTTTATAAACTAAATTTCCAAAACTCAGGGCACAAAGCCCGGGGCACAAGATCCCTTTAGGGACAACCCCTTAAAATATAACTTTATTGTATACATCAATTATAAAACTTCCAAAGTACACCACGTGACAATAGTTAAAATGTCAGTGTCATAGGTCCAGTTATACCGTCCTCAGGAGGATATATGGGCAAACATCATGTTTGCCCATATACCCTCCTGAGGACGATGCTGAGGTACCGAAACTAGTAGAGGGGGCAAATTTGGTAGTTTTTATGTGTGTCACAGTTATCCAGGAATAGGGGGAACTGCAGATCCATATACTAAGGACTAGGGGTTTATCCCCAATAATGTTTATAACTTGACCTATGACACTGAAATTTTAACTATTGTCACGTGGTGTACTTTGGAAGTTTTATAATTGATATCTACAATAAAAGTTATATTTTAAGGGGTTGTCCCTAAAGGGACCTTGTGCCCCGGGCTTTGTGCCCTGGGTTTTGGAAATTCAGACAGAAAGGAAATCCAAAAAGAAAAGAACTTCCTGTGGATCATACAGCAGATGATAAGTACTGGAAGAATTAATATTTTTTAATAGAAGTAATTTACAAATCTTTTAAACTTTCTGCCACCAGTTGACTTAAATAAATGTTTTCCACCAGAGTACCCCTTTAAACAAATCTCAAAAGATTCTCCCACCTGTTGTAACTGAAGCTTAGCTGATTTACAGCCCTCTTAACACCAGGGAGGGAGGCATGGTGGGAAGCATGAAGCATACACATGGCCCAAAGACGCATGCCCAGCCAATGGGTACCCCCCATGTGTATCAGATCCCTTCTCCAAAGATGCTAAAATCTAATTACAGTGTAAATGAAATATGTGACCCCTTCCAGTATGTTATTGTAGTGACAACATCCTGAAATTAACTATTTAAGAGCCTAAGGGCTTGTTCACATGGGCAATAAACATGACTCATTTTTATGGTAAACAGTGGAAAAAAAGATGGCTTTCAAAAAAGTTTTTTCAATGTGGAAAAAGGAGTGGAATGTAATTTTTTCCAATGTAGTTTCATATTGGAAGTTCTTGAAATCAATAGGAAATTTACAAAATTAATTCCAAAATCCGCACAGATTTTGAAGTGGAATTTTCAGTGCCGGTTTTGCCCACGTGAGACAAGGTTGTGTACGCATACAGTTTTTTCTGTGGTTTTCATGTGAAATTTGACGCAGATTCAGAGTCATAATCCACAAGAAATCTGAATAACTTTGATTTTAAAGGGAAATTGATTAGGATAAAACATCCGAGATGATTTTTCCCAAAAACAGCGACACACCAGTCCTCAGGTTGTGGGTGGTATTGTAGCACAGTTTGATTAAAATGAATGGAGCCAAGTTGTAATACCACACACCTGAGGCCAGGTGTGGTGCTGTTTTGAAAGAAAGTAGCTCTGTATTTCCATTCCTGGATAACCTCTTAAGGGCAAGGTCACACGTAGTGCATCCACAGCACATTGTACGTTTCAGGAAATCCGCCGGGCAGCAGGAATATAGTGTGGATTCTGCTATTTGCAGACACACAGGGCTTCCTTGCCGCAGCCTTGTGTGTGCAGTAAGGTTTGGGTGTTGCCAGCATGTCACAGTTAGGTCAGCACGCTGGGCGTCCAGGAGCGGCGCTGTGAGAATCCTTCTTCTGCTGAGGGAGGTGCACAGCCCCCTGGACATAGATTTGAACAATGGCTCAGTGACACAAGTAGAAACTACAAGTAGAGATTTTTACAGCCCCGCTCCTGGAGGTAGATTTTCACAGCTGTCCTGCCTATGTCCTGCCCATCTCTGCGCTGTATGTTCAGAAATCTCCGGTCATCTGAGGGGACGGGCCAACATAAAAATGTGTGGTGTCCCGGTACAGGACATGGTCCTGTACCATCCCAAAGTCCCCAGAGGAAGAGTCCCTGCAGTCCATAGGGCTCTCCTGCAGGGCTCACCCCTTGCTCACCTTCTATTGCCTCATATAAATGCATTGTATATATATTGAGGGGCATTTACTAATCTTTTACTATGTAGTCTGGTTTTTACCCTGTTTTTTTCTACTTCATTTTTGACTATGTGCGACAAATTTACTAAATTGTTGCACGGCATTAATAAATTTGGCACACATAGGCAAAAGTGGGAAATTTACTTCATGTAGTAGAAAAAATAGTCTGTTCCTTTTTCCTGCTGTCTGAATAGGTTTGGCTGCTGGTTTCCTTCTGGATCTTTTGTTTTTGATTTTTTTTTTAGCTTTTTCACCACATCTAAATAATTCAATAACTACAGTGGTCCCTCAAGTTACAATATTAATTGGTTCCAGGAAAACCATTGTAAGTTGAAACCATTGTATGTTGAGACCATAACTCTATGGAAACGTGGTAATTGGTTCTAAAGGCACCAAAATGTCATCCAAAATAGGAAAAAGTGACAAAGAAAAATAAGTAGAACTAATATAGATAAAGCAAATCCTTACATATAAAAGTAAGAAAGATCTGCTGGGAGCTGTAAATCACTGTCTATGTCAGTGTTTCCCAAGCAGGGAGCCTCCAGCTGTTGCAAAACTATAACTCCCAGCATGCCTGGACAGCCAAAGGCTGTCCGGGCATGCTGGGAGTTGTAGTTTTGCAAAAGATGGGGCCACCCTGCTTGGCAAACACTGGTCTATGTAGAGGACAGGATCTTCTTCAGGGGTCCTGTACAGTACAGGCAATGTCCCAAACAAGTAATGGAGTCGCCCTCACCTGGTGTCCAAAAGAGCAGCTAACCCTGATACAGGTAAAGTGTACAGAACATGTAATACCAGACACCAGTCAGTGCATACACTTCAGTAATACAGGGGTTTTAACAGGGAATGCCCATTTTGATTGGTTGGTTCTTCCAGCCATTGACACGTTTTACAGATCTGGACTGTCTGTAGCATTGTATGTTGAGTCTGGTTTCAACTTACGATGGTCCAGAAAAGACCATTGTATGTTGAAACTATTGTATGTTGAGGCCATTGTAAGTTGAGGGATCACTGTAAATTGTAGTCATGGCTCAGAAGTGGTAAACGGCGTTTAGTGTGTGTGTGTGTGTTTATTACATTTTTTTAACACAGTTTTTTTCTCCCTAACTGTACTTTTTTTTTTTTTTGGTTACTTCTTCTACAGATCTGTGTATCCTGTGGATTCGGTGGACTACTTCGATGACCAGCGTTTTTCTTTGCTTGATGTTAATAAAATGGTTAACGAGGGCTTGTGGGGGAGTGTTTTTTGTAATAAATTTTTTTTTAAACCTGTTGTGTTTGATTTTTATTTTACTTTACTAGACAGGCTTAGCAGTGGAAGCTGTCTTATAGACTGAGTCCATTACTAAGCCGGGCTTAGCGTTAGCCACAAAAACAGCTAGCGCTAACCCCCAATTATTACCCCGGTACCCAACACCACAGGGGTGCCGGGAAGAGCCGGTACCAACAGGCCCGGAGCGTCAAAAATGGCGCTCCTGGGCCTAGGCGGTAACAGGCTGGCGTTATTTAGGTTGGGGAGGGCCAGTAACAATGGTCCTCGCCCACCCTGGTAACGTCAGGCTGTTACTGTTTGGTTGGTATTTGGTTGAGAATAAAAATAGGGGGACCCTATGCGTTTTTTTAATATATTTAATTATTTATTTTAAAAAAAAACGCATAGGGTACCCCCTATTTTCATTCTCAGCCAAATACCAACCAAACAGTAACAGCCTGACGTTCCCAGGGTGGGCGAGGACCATTGTTACTGGCCCTCCCCAGCCTAAATAACGCCAGCCTGTTACCGCCTAGGCCCAGGAGCGCCATTTTTGACGCTCCAGGCCTGTTGGTACCGGCTCTTCCCGGCACCCCTGTGGCGTTGGGTACCGGGGTAATAATAGGGGGTTAGCGCTAGCTGTTTTTGTGGCTAGCGCTAAGCCCAGGTTAGTAATGGACTCTGTCTATAAGACAGCTTCCACTACTAAGCCTGTCTAGTAAAGTAAGAAAAAAACACAACAGGTTTTAAAAATTTTTTATTACAAAAAACACTCCCCCACAAGCCCTCGTTAACCATTTTATTAAAATCAAATAAAGAAAAACGCTGGTCATCGAAGTAGTCCACCGAATCCGAAGGAGTCCACAGGATACACGGATCTGAAATGAGAAGAAAACAAAAAACATGGGTTAGTACATTTATTATCACCTGCTCACACATCTCCCGCCCCGCACGACTACAACTGCCAGCATGCCCTTACAGAAGGACATGCTGGGAGTTGTAGTTGTGTGGTGCAGGAGATGTGTGGGCAAGTGACAAGCTTGTCCCCTGCCCCCAGCTGCAGGACTACAACTCCCAGCATGCCCTTACAGTAAGGTGGGGCGGAGGCCGGGCACAGTATTTCCCAACCTGGGACTTGTAGTTTTGCAACATCTGGAGGCACCCTGGTTGGGAAACACTGTTTTAGGCCAGTGTTTCCCAACCAGGGTGCCTCCAGATGTTGCAAAACTACAAGCCCCAGCATGCCTGGACAGTCAAAGGCTGTCCAGGCATGCTGGGAGTTGTAGTCTTGCAACATCTGGAGGCACCCTGGTTGGGAAACACTGGCCTAAAACAGTGTTTCCCAACCAGGGTGACTGTTTTAGGCCAGTGTTTCCCAACTGTTTTAGGCCAGTGTTTCCCAACCAGGGTGCCTCCAGCTGTTGCTAAACTACAACTCCCAGCATGCCTGGACAGCCAAAGGGTGTCCAGGCATGCTGGGAGTTGTAGTCTTGCAACAACTGGAGGCACCCTGGTTGGGAAGCCTGCGCAACTTACCGACTTCCGTAGGATCCAGCGCTGCACGACACTGCCGCGCGACACTGCCGCGCGACAGTGCCGCGCGACGATCTCCGACAGCGATCGTCGCTGGAGCCTCGGAAGGGTAAGTGAACTTCTTCGCCGGTCCCCTTCAGCTGTTTAGTTTTGCAACAGCTGGAGGACTACAGTTTACAGACCACAAACCAGGGGTCTGCAAACTGTGGCCCTCCAGCTGTTGCAAAACTACAACTCCCAGCATGCCTGGACAGCCAATGGCTGTCCAGGCATGCTGGGAGTTGTAGTCTTGCAACATCTGGAGGCACCCTGGTTGGGAAACACTGTTTTAGGCCAGTGTTTCCCAACAAGGGTGCCTCCAGCTGTTGCAAAACTACAACTCCCAGCATGCCCGGACAGCCAATGGCTGTCCAGGCATGCTGGGAGTTGTAGTCTTGCAACATCTGGAGGCACCCTGGTTGGGAAACACTGTTTTAGGCCAGTGTTTCCCAACAAGGGTGCCTCCAGCTGTTGCAAAACTACAACTCCCAGCATGCCCGGACAGCCAAAGGGTGTCCAGGCATGCTGGGAGTTGTAGTCTTGCAACATTTGGAGGCACCCTGGTTGGGAAGCTTGCGCAACTTACCGGCTTCCGTAGGATCCAGCGCTGCACGACACTGCCGCGCGACACTGCCGCGCGACAGTGCCGCGCGACGATCTCCGTCAGCGATCGTCGCTGGAGCCTCGGAAGGGTAAGTGAACTTCTTCGCCGGTCCCCTTCAGCTGTTTAGTTTTGCAACAGCTGGAGGACTACAGTTTACAGACCACACACCAGTGGTCTGCAAACTGTGGCCCTCCAGCTGTTGCAAAACTACAACACCCAGCATGCCCTGACAGCCAAAGCCTATGGCTCTCAGGGCAGGAGCCCGGGCTGACATTACAGTGCAGCCGCCCGGGCTCCTCATACGGTCTCCCCGCTACCCCCCTTGTCTCCCGCCCGGGCTCCTCATACGGCCTCCCCGCTACCCCCCCCTTGTCTCCCGCCCGCGCCGCTCAGCTCCCGCTGCTACAAGACTACAACTCCCAGCATGTCCTCACTGTAAGGGCATGCTGGGACTTGTAGTCTTGCAACAGCAGACACATGGGAGTTGTGTGGCGCTGGCAGGTGAGAGGGGGGATGTAAATCACTGTAGTGTCCCGGTAGTGAGGGTAGCGGGGAGAAAGTATGTCGGAGCCCGGGCGGCAGTAGCTTTTCCTGCTCCATGTTGGAGCTGGAGTAAATTTAGTCAATTTTTATGGCCGTTGCGACAGTTTTATGGCAACTGCGACTGTCTCAGTTAATAAATTCCTGACCACTGCAAGTAAAAAGTGAAAACTTGCGTAAATTAAGCGGGAATTTTTTTTTTGACTTTCTAGCTCTTGCTAGGGAAAGTCGCACAATTTATAGGGTAGGCGCAATTGCGACAATTTTGCGCCAAAAATAGTCAGAAAAAAATGACTAAACCCCTTAGTAAATGCCTGTCATTGTGTACATATTGTTCATTATACATAAAGTTGTACAAATGTATAGAGGTCAGTCATGTGAACCACTCTCATGTGACACTACCCAGAGAGCCATTGGAACAGGAACCACAGGATTTGCAACCAATGGGCTTTAGTCCAGCCCCCTTAGTATATAAGGGGATCTAGACTCTCAGTTAGCTCTCTTGTTCCTGCACTCTCTTGTCTCTCTTATCTCCTGGATTTCAGCCAACCACACAACCTGAATCTAAATTCATCTCAGCTGGGCCATAGCTTAAAGAACCTGCAGCCACTTCAAAACTTGAGTTATCAAGCTCTATTTACAATTCTAGTATTCTAGTGACTACTACTCAACTAGAGAATAATATTAGTAGCACAGTGGCCTGCATAGATATTCTAAATACTACAAGTCCCAGCAAGCCTGTGAGGTATCCTGTCCCCCGGTTGCCTCTAGAGAAACTGCATAACTGTAAAGACTATTTCTTAAGAATTGCAAGTAAAAGTTCCTGTTCTTGCATAATTCCTGCTGTGGTCATTCTTTTATTGAAGACCGTTATTGGGTTGGTTGACGGAGATTACCCTACCCGAAGAACCACATCCTGGCATCACGACTAATCAGGGGTTAATGACACCTTACCCCACAGGGTTAATACCACCAGACCCTGCTACACTATTGCAACACCCCAGCTCACCACAAATGCATGGGGCGCAGTTCTGACAGTGTCACTTTAAGACAGTGAGCATGCGGCCGGCCAGCCCGGGTCTGACGAGATAAATCGTGCAAGTGACGTTCCTCCTCAGACCGGCGCAGGAGGACATCAGTGAAGTCACTCGTCAGGCTGTCGCCGGAGGGAAGAGGCACTGCGCAAGCCAGGTGAGTGTGTCTGCATGTGTGTCTGTGTGTGTCTGTGTGTCGGGGGGGAATATTCTACCTAATGTGTGGGAATATGTGCTACCTAATGTGTGGGAATATGTGCTACCTAATGTGGGGAATCTATGCTACCTAATGTGGGGAAACTATGCTACGTAATGTGGGGACACTATGCTACCTAATGTGGGAAAACTATGCTACATAATGTGGGGAAACTGTTATCTAATGTGAAGAAACTATTCTAGCTAATGTGGGGAAACTATGCTGCCTATCTAATGTGGGGGACCTATGCTGCCTATCTAATGTGGGGATACTATGCTGCCTACCTATTGTGGGGAAACAATCAATGCTGTCTACCTAATGTGGAGAGACTATTTTGCCTACCTAATGTGGGGAAACTGCTGCCTACCTAATGTTTTTTTGTGTTTATTTATTTATTTATTTTTTGGGGGGGGGGATCACTCTTGGACCCAAGACGCACAATGTCTTGGACCGGCCCTGCCCCCAGAGGAAGTTATGACTAAAACTAGTAAATGAAATGTTAGAAAAATGGGAATAAAATGTGTGTAAAATGTGTAAATAAATGTGAATAAGTCCCCTCCCAAATAAAAGTAGCAAAATTGCATTTTTCTTTCAATTTTGCCCCACAAGTACAATTCATGAGGCAAAAAATCAAGCCTTCATATGGGTCTGTAGGTGGAAAATTGAAAATGTTATGGCTAGTAGAAGTAGAAATGAGAAATCCCTCTGCTCTTCAGGGGTTAAAAGGGTATATCCTTTGGAAGTCTTCCAGTACTTATCAGCTGCTGTATACCCAGAAGGTTGTGTAGTTCTTTCCAATCGACACAGTGCTCACTGCTGCTACCTCTGCCCCATGTCAGGAATTGTTTAGAGGAGAGAAGGTTTGTGCTGGGGGGTTTGCAACTATTCTGGACAGTTCCAGACATATACAGAGGTGGCAGTAGAGAGCACTGTGTTGACTGGAAAGAACTGCACAACTTCCTATCTGATGTACAGCAGCTGATAAGTACTGGAAGGCTTCCATTTTTTTTCTCTCTATCTAGGGAATAGTGATGTTGCGAACATAACACTTTCGGTTTGCTAACCGCGAACTTCCGCAAAAGTTCGCGAACCGCCATTGACTTCAATGGGCAGGCGAATTTTAAAACCCAATGGGACTCTTTCTGGCCACAATAGTGATTTAAAAGTTGTTTCAAGGGGACTAACACCTGGACTGTGGCGTGCCGGAGTGGGAGCCATGGCAAAACTCCCATGGAAAATGATATAGTTGATGCAGAGCCTGGTTTTAATCCATAAAGTGCATAAATCACCTATTATTCCTAAATGGTTTGGAATAACGTGCTTTAGGCATCACATAGTTAGATTCCCCCTTTTAGGCAGCATATAGATTCCCCCATATTAGGCAGCACATAGTTAGATTCCCCCCTGTTAGTCAGCACATAGATAGAGCTCCCCTTTAGGCAGCAAATAAGATTCCCCCCTTGAGGCAGCACATAGTGGGATTTGAACCCAAGGCCCCAGCTCTGCAAGGCAGCAGTGCTAACCTCTGAGCCACCATGCTACCCTTACCATACATCTAATATTCGCGGTTGCTAAAATGGACAGAGATGTCAGCAGAGAGTACCAGAAAAATTAGGCATGTACACATGCCTGAAAAATGTGGTATTGTTGCAGCCGCTTCTGTAGCAGCGGCCAGAAAAATTGCAGCACCAGAAAAAGTGCAGCAGCAGAGGCCAGAAAAATTAGACATGTACACCTGGCTGGAAAATTTGGTATTTTCGCAGCTGTAGCAGCGGCCATAAAAAATTGCAGCACCATAACAAGTGCAGCAGCAGAGGCCTGAAAAGTTAGGCATGTACACATGGATGAAAATTGGGTATTGTCATAGCTGCAGCTGTAGCAGCGGCCAGAAAAATTGCAGCATCATAACAAGTGCAGCAGCAGAGGCCAGAAAAATTAGGCATGTACACCTGGCTGGAAAATTTGGTATTGTCGCAGCCGCTGCTGAAGCAGCGGCCAGAAAAATTTCTGTTTGTTTCGCCAGGCAGAAAGTGCCCTAAAACATTGCAGCTATAACCCTAGTTGGTGGCGGATGAGTCACGCAAGTCATCCGGCATTCAGAGTTCAAATACAGCAGCGTGTGGACCATTTTTAGGCCAAGGCAGCTCATCTGATCAGGCCTTGTTCAGTCAAATGTATCGCCCAGTGTCAGTCCCTTCGGGATCCATCCCTCATTCATCTTAAGAAAGGTGAGGTAATCCAGACTTTTTTGACCAAGGCAACTCCTCTTCTCAGTGACAATACCTCCTGCTGCACTGAAGGTCCTTTCTGACAGGACACTCGAAGCGAGACAGGCCAGAAGTTTCGAGCGCAAATTGGGATAGCTCAGGCCACAGGTCAAGCCGGCACACCTTAGAGCGTCGATATCTGTGGTTAAGGCCAGGTAGTCTGCTACCTGTCGGTCAAGTCATTCTCTGATGGTGGACCCCGAAGTGCTGTGGCGATGCGTAGGACTTAAAATGCTCCGCATGTCCTCCTTCAACAGCATGTCTGTACAGCATCCTGTCCTTGCCGGGGTGTTCGTGGGAGGAGGAGGCGGATTACTTTCACTTCTTCCCCTGTTAGATCCCTGTTGTGCTGTGACATGACCCTTATACGCTGTGTACAGCATACTTCTTAATTTATTTTGGACCTGCTGAATCCTTTCCGCCTTGCTGTAATGCGGTAACATGTCAGGCACTTTATGTTTATACTGGGGGTCTAGTAGCGTGGACACCCAGTACAGGTCGTTCTCCTTCATCCTTTTTATACGAGGGTCCCTCAACAGGCACGACAGCATGAAAGATCCAATTTGCACAAGGACGGATGCCGAGCTACTCATGTCCCGTTCCTCATCCTCAGTGATGTCAGGGAAGGTATAATCTTCTTCCCCCCAGCCACGTACAACACCACGGGAACCAGATAGGTGACAAGGAGCACCCTGGGATGCCTGCTGTGGTTGGTCTTCCTTCTCCTCTTCAAAGCCCCATTCCTCCTCTGACTCCTCTTCCTCACAATCCTCTTCCAGCGTTGCCGCAGGTCCAGCAAGCGATGCTGATAAGGCTGTTTCCTGTGGTGATGGTGTCCACAATTCTTCCTCATCTACTGCCTGATCCAGCACTCTTCGCAGGGCACGCTCCAGGAAGAAAACAAACGGTATGATGTCGCTGATGGTGCCTTTGGTGTGACTGACCAGGTTTGTCACCCCCTCAAAAGGACGCATGAGCCTACAGGCATTGCGCATGAGCCTCCATTAACGTGGCAAAAAAATTCCCAGCTCCGCAGATGATGTCCTAGCACCCCGGTCATACAAATATTCGTTGATGGCTTTTTCTTGTTGGATCAGGCGGTCAAACATTAGGAGTGTTGAATTCCAACGTGTCGGGCTGTCGCAAATCAAGCGCCTCACTGGCATGTTGTTTCGCCGCTGGATATCTGACAAGTGCGCCATGGCCATGTAGGAATGCATGAAATGGCCACACACCTTCCTGGACTGCTTCAGGACATCCTTTAAGCCTGGGTAATTGAGCACAAAGCGTTGTACAATCAGATTACACACATGTGCCATGCACGGCACATGTGTCAACTTGCCCAACCTCAATGCCGCCAACAAATTTGTTCCATTGTCACAAACCACCTTGCCGATCTCCAGTTGGTGCAGAGTTAGCCACTGGTCCATCTGTGCGTTCAAGGCAGGCAGGAGCACTGGTGCGGTGTGACTCTCCGCTTTGAGGCAAGTCAACCCCAAGATGGCGTGACATTGCCGTATCCGGGATGTGGAATAGCACCTGGGGAGCTGGGGGGGGGGGGTGCCGGTGATGTGGAGCAAGACGCAGCAGTGGAAGAGGACTCGGCCGAGGATGTTATGGAAGAGGATGGAGTAGAGGAGGTTGCAGCAGGCCTGCCTGCAAGTCGTGGCAGTGTCACCAACTCCTCTGAAGAGCCAAGCATTCCATGCTTGGCAGCCGTCACCAGGTTTACCCAATGCGCAGAGTAGGTGATATTCCTGCCCTGACCATGCTTTGCAGACCAGGTATCAGTGGTCAGCTGGACCCTTGCCGCTACACTGTGTGCCAGACATGCTATAATTTCCTTTTGCACAATGGTGTAAAGGTTGGGGATTGCCTTTTGTGCAAAAAAATTTCGGCCGGGTACCTTCCACTGTGGTGTCCCAATGGCTACAAATTTTTTAAAGGCCTCAGACTCCACCAGCTTGTATGGTAAAAGCTGGCGGGCTAGCAGTTCCGACAAGCCAGCTGTCAAACGCTGGGCTAGGGGTAGACTTTGAGACATTGTCTTCTTGCGCTCAAACATCTCCTTGACAGACACCTGACTGTGGGTAGATGAGCAGGAACTGCTCAAGGCGAGAGACGGAGAGGCGGATGGTTGAGAGGGGGCAAGGAGGGCAGCAATGGTTGACCTGGCTGAAGATGCTGGACCAGGAGGAGGATGGCGGCTTTGACTTTGTGTGCTGCTTGTACTGACGTATTGATCCCATAGGCATTTGTGATGTGACATCATATGCCTTCACAAAGCAGTTGTGCCTAGGTGGCTGTTGGACTTCCCAAGGCGCAGTTTCTTCTGGCACAGGTTGCAAATGGCCTCGCTGTTGTCAGAGGCAGACACCCAAAAAAAAATGCCACACTGCTGTGCTCTGCGATGACGGCATTCTGGTGGTGGCAACAGCATGCGTTGATTGGCGTCCCGTCTGGCTGACCCTGGGTGCCGATGCATGTTGTCTGACTGTGCCACTAGCTCCTTGCGATGACCTCCCCCTGCTTCCAACTCGTCTCCTCCTCCATTCTGTCTCCCCATCTGAACTTTCCCCCTCTTCTTCTCTTTTAGTGGGCACCCACGTGGCATCCACGGACACATCGTCATCATCAACACCTTCACCGCTATCTGACACCTCAAGAAAGGAAGCAGCAGCGGGTACAACATCATCATCACACCGTACGTCCATGTGTGTGATGCTGCCTGACTGAGACATATCCCTGTTAACTACATCCTCTGGCAATAATTGGTTGCGCATCACTCATGTCTTCAAACTGATGTGTAAATAACTCCTCTGATGGATCAAGTAAAGCTGCTGTGGTGCTAGTGTTGGTGGTGGCGGCAGGCGGGCAAGTGGTAGCATGAGAGGTGCCCGAAGCTAAGCTAGAGGAGGAGGACGGTGCGTCAAGGTTCCGAGCGGAAGCTGTAGTAGATTGGGTGTCTTATGATAGCCAGTCAACTAAGTCCTCAGAACTTTGGGGGTTCAGGGTACGTGGCCTCTGAACACTGGCCATTCTGGGGCCAAAGGGAATCCCAGCACCACGACGGCCCCTGCGGGGTGGCCTTCCTCTGCCTAAGTGTCACACCAAATGTGATTTGCCCTAGGGTGACACAATTTGCCCAGCAGGCAAAAAAACTGTCAACTGTGACGTGAACTGACAGTGACGACTGATTTTATTTAACAGCCAAAAAAGGTATTTTTTTTTTATTTGCACAGCTGTCACACCAAATGTGATTTGCACTAGTGTGACAATGAGCAAAAAAGCTTGCCAGTGGAGTTCCCCTTTTAAGCAGTGGTCCCCAACCAGGGTGCCTCCAGCTGTTGCAAAACACACGGACTGATATATTTCAGCCCTTTGAATACTGTAGTAGTTAGTTGCTTTAAAGAAAAAAAGCTTGCCAGCGGAGTTCTCCTTTTATGCAGTGGTCCCCAACCAGGGTGCCTCCAGCTGTTGCAAAACACACGGACTGATATATTTCAGGCCTTTGAAAATTGTAGTAATTAGATGCTTGAAGGAACTTAAGTTTGATTCTTGAGTACCCCTTTTAACCAGCGGTTCCCTCCCAACCAGGGTGCCTCAAGCTGCTGCAAGACACACGGACTGATATCTTTCAGCCCTAAAAAGGGCTTTTTTGGGTGCTGTCCTTAAAGCAGATGTTACACTAGTGCTTTAGAAGTAAACTGGACCCTGAATACACCACCTAGCAGCAACCTAGCTATAGCTTTCCCTATACAGCAGGAGCAGCTTCACTGACCCTCCACTTTCTAAGCCTGCAGCATGCTGAATGAAGGTAAAATGGTGTCCGTGCAAGAGGTAGGAGGGTCTGGAAGGGAGGGACTGCTGCTGATTGGCTGTAATGTGTCGGCTGACTCTGACTCACAGGGTCAAAGTTTACTGCAATGTTAAAGTATAGGGGGCGGATCGAACTTCATATATGTTCGCCCCGCTATGCGAACGCGAACATGCTAAATTCGCCGGGAACTGTTCGTCGGCGAACAACTCGCGACATCTCTACTAGGGAATAACCTTTTAACGTCTAAAGGACACAGGGATAGTGCTACTATCCCTAACACTTTCAATTTTCTACCTACAGAGCCATATGAGGGCTTGTTTTTTTGCTCCATTAAAGGGTACTCCAGTGTAAAACATTTTTTTTTTAAATCAACTGGTGCCAGAACGTTGAACAGTTTTGTAAATTACTTCTCTTTAAAAATCTTAACCCTTCCAGTACTTATCATCTGCTGTATGCTGCACAGGAAGTTGTATTTTGTTCTGGAATTCTTTTTTGTCTGACCACAGTGCTCTCTGCTGACACCTCGGTCCATGTCAGGAACTGTCCAGAGTACAAGCAAATCCCCATAGCAAACCTATCCTGCTCTGGACAGTTCATGACGTGGACAGAGGTGTCAGCAGAGAGCACTGTGATCAGACAGAAAATAAATTTAAAAATAGAAGAACTCTCTCTGGAGCATACAGCAGCTGATAAGTACTAGAGGTATTAAGATAGAGGATTAAATATAAATAATTTACAAATCTGTTTAACTTTCTGGCACTAATTGATTTTTTTTTAAATAATGTTTTCCACTGGAGTACCCCTTTTACCCCTTAACCCCTTAATGACCAAGCCTATTTTCACCTCAAGGACCAGGCCAATTTTTTTTTTTTGCGTTTTCGTTTTTTCCTCCTTGCCTTCTAAAATCCATAACTCCTTTATATTTCCATGTACAGACCCATATAAGGGCTTGTTTTTTGCGTGACCAATTGTACTTTGTAATGAAGCCTCTCATTTTACCATAAAATGTACAGCGAACCCAAAAAAAAAAATTTAGGGAGGAAATTTAAATGAAAACCAAATTTTTGCACATTTTGGAGGGTTTTGTTTTCACACTGTACACTTTACAGTAAAAATTACACGTGTTCTTTATTCTGTGGGTCAATACGATTAAAAATATACCCATGGCTAGATACTTTTATATTTTTGTACCGCTTCAAAAATGGGAAAAACTGACAATTTTCATTTTTATTGGGGGAGGGGATTTTTCACTTTTTTTTTTCTTTTTTTTTTTTTTACATTTTTGCACTTTTTTTTTGCGCTTTTTATGTCCCCATAGGGCACTATCTATAGCAATCATTTGATTGCTTATACTGTGCAGTGCTTTGCATAGTACACAGCACTGCTCAGTATTATCGGTCATCCTCTGCTCTGGTCTGCTCGATCTCAGACCAGAGCAGAAAACCCCGGGAGAAGGCCGGAGCTAGGTAAGGGGACCTCCGGCTAGGTAAGGGGATCCGATCATCCAATCAAAGTGCCGCAATGCCGCAGATGCCGTGATCTGTATTGATCACGGCATCGGAGGGGTTAATTGCGGACATCTGCGCGATGTCGGCAATTACCGGCGGGTCCCCGGCTGCTGCTAGCAGCCGAAACCTGCTGTGTATGACGCGAGCACCCTTCCGATGCTTGCGGTCATACACAGGACGTAAATGTACGTCCTGGTGCGGGAAGTCCCGCCAAACCAGGACATACATTTACGTCCGTGGTCGTTAAGGGGTTAAGGACACAGCCCATTATGACCTTAAAGGGGTGCTCCGGTGGAAAACTTTTTTTTTTTTTTTTTAAATGAACAGGTGCCAGAAAGTTAAACAGATTTGTAAATTACTTCTATTTAAAAATCTTAAACCTTCCAGTACCGTATATACTCGAGTATAAGCCGACCCGAATATAAGCCGAGGCCCCTAATTTCACCCCAAAAACCCAGGAAAAGTTATTGACTTGACTATAAGCCTAGGGTGGGAAATACATCATCCCCCCTGTCATCATCCAGACCTCCGTCATTAATGATAATGATGATGATGAGGAGGAAGAGGAAGAACACAGGAAAGTAGGATCTTCCTTGTCCTCACTGGCAGAGTCAGAGTCGGAGGCAAGTAAGGTATATGCCTCCTTCTCATACACATTTTAATCACATTTATTAACTTTCTTTTTAAAACTTTTTTCACTATTTTTTATTCCCCAATATTATATGCACGATTGAAGCAGCGATCATATAGGACGCAGGCAGGTAGGCACCCTCTGCCTGTTTTCTCAGCTGATCGGGACCCCGCGACTTTGCTGAAATTGTCCCGATCAACTTTCCTGCCGGCATGTTATTTATGGCACTTTAAGATGCAGCAATCAACTTTGATAGTGGCATCTAAAGGGTTAATGCCAGACACCACTCTGATTGGTGATGTCCGGCATTAGCCGTGAGCACGTCTCACATAGCTGGAAAGTGAGCAGGGCATACATTTACAAGCTGCGTCCTCTAGGGGTTAAATTACATAGGTTTATAGGTAAGAAGAACAAAGAACATAATATATAACATCGTCCCAAATGTTTAATTGACTACTTCAGCACTGCTACATCACGTGTTGCAGGAATAGTGGCACTGTCTGGTTAACTTACAGACATAAGACACTGCTTTCATGAAAATGCAAAAATATTATACATATTGTATAGTATAGACCAGTGTTTCTCAACCAGTGTGCCTCCAGCTGTTGCAAAACTACAATTCCCAGCATGCCCGGACAGCCAAAGGCTGTCCGGGCATGCTGTGAGTTGTAGTTTTGTAACAGCTGGAGGCACACTGGTTGGCAAACACTGGTATAGACAGTGTTTCCTGACCAGGGTGCCTTCAGGTGTTTCAATGAAACACCTTTGGCTGTCTAGGCATGCTGGGAGTTGTAGTTTTGCAACAGCTGGAGGCTCACTGGTTTGGGAAACACTAGATTGGACGTTTATAAACAGAGGGAGCTATGTTTACAAATACTAATACATGTAGCAGTAGGCACACTAATAAAGTGAGGTCCTCGTCTACTTCAGCTTGCAGTCTACATGAGAAGTATGGTATATATAGGTGCACAGTATGTGTCGGAAGGCTGTCCCGGGATGCTGGGACTTGTAGTTTTGCAACTGCTGGAGGCACCCTGGTCGGGAAACACTGGTATAGATGTTTATAAACAGAGGGAGCTATGTTTACAAATACTAAAACATGTAGTAGTAAGTACACTAATAAAGGGAGGTCCTGTCTATTACAGCTTACAGTCTACTGGAGAAGTATGGTATATAGGTGCACAGTTGACGGGAATAAAGACTACATGTCGGATTCTGTCTCGCAGTGCGTCACGCATCCATACCGTAACCTTTCTCACTGCAGTATCGGAGCCTCTTTGCCCTGCTTTTCCGTATGTTAGCTCTACTTTCTCTGTATCCACCTTTTCATCCCCCCCCCCCCCCCCCAACCTCCTTCTTTTCAGCGCTAACTGAGAAGAACAGACTCTCAGCTGAGGGAGCATCTTAAAACTTCACCGCGTGGTAGATTGGTACAATGAAGGCCGTTGCCATGGAAACCCAGAAGGTGGGTGCATCAAAGCAGCGAGCGAGCACCACAGCATGAGGAGGCAGGAGGAGGAAGATTGCTGGAGGGGTCCTGGGACCCTCAGGAGGAGGGGCAGTAACATCTAAAAAAAAAGAGACTGTATAAAATTTGCCAAACAAGGGAGAGAAAAGAGCAACGTAGGGATAAGATTACAAGGTGAATTGAAAGTCATCTGATAAAAAAAACGGTAATATCGTGTACATTGGGGAAAAAAAAGGGAAAACCGAATTCTAAGTTTGCAAAAAGTTAATGTCACGAGTCTGACTGGATCACACGTGTGCGTCACTTCGCTGTCTATCCTGCTGCACCAGAAAAAGCGATGAAGCTTATGTTCATTTCCGAGCTGCATTTCACAGACTACAATAGACTAAATAAAATCTGCAGGAAAGTTGAAAAACATCTATTAACACAAGAATCATAGGGGCGCCATCTCCTCAGAGGGTTCTGCTGAAAAACCCACTGGTGATTTCTTAACATTTTAGAGATAGGAACTGAATTTTCACACATAGTCTGCAATCCTCTGCTTTCCCTAACATTTTTTTAGGGGTGCATATTAAAATTCTGGCTTAAAGCTACCACCACTATGGGGCGCTGTCGACGTGTGGAGAAATAAAGCCAGTACTGAACTTCATGGGAGCCTTAAAATCTGAATGCAGGGAGCTCCCTCTAGTGGTGGTGGCAGGCAAATGTTATGACTGTGTGATGGAAACAGGGTAAGCAGTTCAGTGCTGCCCCCTCTCACACTGTTCACCTGTCACTAGCCAAAGTCTGTATCGTATCTTAGAGCTGCATTTATATTATTGCTGCACATCCATCAGTCGCCTGCATTGTCTGCACAGAGTTTGCTCAAATGATCATAATTCTTCACAGGCGACAATATAGTACATTTTGGGACTCACAATTACGTCTTTTCTGATCAGCATTGTCCTCTTTCTTTTTCTTCTCCGTCCGGATAACACTGCCATGTGGATCTCTTAACATCTGCAGGACAAACATGTCAGACTCTACATTTTTCCAGTGCCCTCCCCTCCGCTACACAATCTTTCCATCTATAGGCCCACAAACTGTAATAATGCCCTCCTTAGTGTCCTGCACAATAAAAGAGCAGGTAAGTAGATATCCAGGTAAACAGGTAACAAGGTAGGTAGATCAGGAAGCCAGATGTGTAGGTAGGTGACAGGCCAGGTAGGTAGGGGGCTAGCTAGGCAGCCATGTATGAAGGCCAGGTATGTACATAGTTAGGTAGCTGGGTATGTAGGTAGTTAGATAGCCTGGTATGTAGGTAAGTAGTTAAGCATCCAGATATAAAGTTAGGTAGCCCGCCTTCCACGTAGGTATAGTCAGCAGAGTTAACCCCCCTTCCCTGTAGGTATAGGCAACAGAGTTATCTCCCCCTTCCCTGTAGGTATAGGCAGCAGAGTTAACCCCCCTTCCCCAAAGGTATAGGCAGCAGAGTTAGCCCCCCCTACCCTTACCCATAGGTATAGACAGCAGACTTAACCCCCCCCTTCCCCATAGGTATAGGAACAGAGTTAATCCCCCTTTCTCCTTGGGTATAGGCAGCAGAGTCCCCCCCCTTTCCCCGCAGGTTTAGGCAGAGATAACCCCCCCCCCCCATTCCCCATAGGTATAGGCAGAGTTAAATCCCCTTTTCCCCATAGGTATAGGCAGAGTTACCCCCCCCCCTTTCCCCATAGGTATAGGCAGAGTTACCCGTTCCCCATAGGTATAGGCAAAGTTACCCCCCTTCCCCTTAAGTATAGGCAGAGTTACCCACCCCCCCTCTTCCCCATAGGTATAGGCAGAGTTCCCCCCCTTTCCCCATAAGTATAGGCAGAGTTACCCCCCTTTTACCCATAAGTATAGGCAGAGTTACCTACTCCCCCACTTCCCCATAGGTATAGGCAGAGTTCCACCCCTTTCCCCATAGGTATAGGCAGAGTCCCCCCCCCCTTTCCCCATAGGTATAGGCAGAGTTACCCCCCCTGCCCCTCCCCCTTTTCCCATAGGTATAGGCAGGGTTACCCACCCTCCTTTCCCCATAGGTATAGGCAGAGTTACCCATTTCCCATAGGTATAGGCAGTGTTACCCCCCTCACCCTTTCCCCATAAGTATAGGCAGAGTTACCCCCCCCCCTGTTCCCCATAGGTATAGACAGAGCCCCCCCCCTTTCCCCATAGGTACAGTCAGAGCCCCCCCCCCTTTCCCCATAAGTATAGGCAGAGTCCCCCCCTTTCCCCATAAGTATAGGCAGAGTCCCCACCTTCCCCATAAGTATAGGCAGAGTTTCCCTCCCCCCCTTTCCCCATAAGTATAGGCAGAGTCCTCAGCCCTCTTTCCCATAGGTATAGGCAGGGTTAAAAAGGGCCCACTTCTTCTCCCCTCCACAGTGCAGGCGCCGATGAATGATGTCATCGGCACCTGTACTGCGTGCTGCGTGGGGGCAAAGGTCACGTCTCCTCTGTGTAAGCTGCAGATGTGGCTCACACAGAGAGGACGCCTTCTCCTGTATGTGCGTGTATCGCTCATACAGGAGAAGGCAGTGCTGTCTGCTGGGGATCCAGAGTGTCCCAGATCCTCAGTAGCGGCGGCGGGCCCTTAACCTGGTCAGGCCCTCGGAAGATGTCCGATTGGACCGGATGGTCAGTCCGTCCCTGTGTGACAGCCACCAAGCACAAACTGCAACCATAAGGCCGCGTTCCCACTTATATTCTGTCCGCAACTTCCAAGTGCAACCAACACTGACTGAATCAGTTGCACTAGGACTGCACAGACATTGTCGTTGCCACAGTTGACAATTAGAGATGAGCGAATCGAAGCTGACACCCGAATTCGTTACAAATTTCATGAAAGTTCGATTCTCAACTAATGTGAATATTGCCACGATTCTATCGCACGAATCGCTTCATTAAACTACATTTAGTGCCATCTAGGTTCCAGCGCATCTAAAAAGGCGGATCCACATGTCAGTACATGGGGCAAGGAACGTTGGGAAGGTGGCATGACCCTGAATCACATGCAGGATGCAGCCTATCAGCAGCCAGCCACCCCTGTGATGTCACAGCCCTACATATTCGGCAGCCATATTGTGGCTCATCACTTCATTCATTACACTGCAGAGAGATAGGACTGACAGCCTGTGTGTGTGTTACACAGAAAAGCTCATTCCAGCAGCGTTTCACATCCTAGTCATATCAGCGTTCTGGTGGAGAGAGAGCAGTGCTTTTTTTTTCCCACTGAAAAGTAATTTTTACTGTAGCCATTAACCTCCCAGTCGCTTTCTACAGCATTGTCTATCAGGGAGGGGAAGAGAGCTGTGTGTTGCCTCAACTTCATAAACCTTAGCAGAGGAGGCAGGAATAATTTTTCAGCACAATTCTGTGTCTTTGTTCCACAACAAATCTACTGGATATGCTAGTCTGTAGAAGGTATAATACTCAGCAGTCCATTCCTAATAGTCTGTGAGAGAGTGCAATTTTGGGTTTAGTACACAGCGACTGTGTACTGCTGGTGTTGTGCAAAAATATGTATTTTTTAAGCGTACTGTAGTGCATTTATCTGCCCTCACAAGTGCATACCACTTACCTACCTCTAAGTGGTGTGCTATTTTATGCCTGTTAATCTGTCAAGGGCCTACATAATGTGAAAGAACAGCCAAAAGTAATCACTGGCTGGTGTTTTACTCAACAGCGACTGTGTGCTTCCGCACTGTTGTGTACTGCTGGTGTTGTGCAAAAATAAGTTTTTTAAGTGTACTGTAGCACATTTTTCTGCCCTCATAAGTGTATACCACATGCGTACATCTAAGTACTATTTTGTACCTGTAAATATGTCAAGGGCCTAGATACTGTGAAAGTCCAGGCAAAATTACTCACTGGCTGGTGTTGTAATTCAGATACTTTTTTAAGTGTACTGTAGCACATTTTTCTGCCCTCATAAGTGCATGCCACATACCTACATCTAAGTAGTGTACTATTTTTACCTGTTAATCTATAAAGGGCCTAGATACTGTGAAAAGCCAGGCAAAAGTACTCACTGGCTGGAATTGTACTCAAATACTTATTTAAGCGTACTGTAATCACCGGCTGGTGTTTTTTCTCTGATACTTTTTTAAACGTACTGTAACACATTTTTCTGCCCTCATAAGTGCATACCATATATGTACATCTAAGTAGTGTACTATTTTGTACCTGTTAATCTGTCAAGGGCCTAGATACTGTGAAAGTCCAGGAAAAAGTAATCACCGGCTGGTGTTTTACCCCAGTGCTTTTTTAAGCTTACTGTAGAGCATTTTTCTCCCCTCATGAGTGCATACCACATACCTACATCTAAGTAGTGTTCTATTTTGTAGCTTTTAATCTGTCAAGGGTCTAGATACTGTGAAAGGACAACCAAAAGTACACACCTGTTGCTGTTCAAGACAAATATTGTTTTAAACCTAGTGAAGCGTATTGTACTCCCCTCATATATGCCAGTATGTCAGGCAGAGAAGTGCCAGGACATGCACAGAGGAGTGGCAGAGACCTAAATTCATCAGGCAGAGGTGGCAGCAGACTAGAGGCGAGTGTCAGCAAGAGTCGCAGCGAGAGGCCTGAGCTTCCGGTATCAACTAGCGGTCGTGTCTCGACCAGCAACCCATCTGCCGTCAACGATTGGTTAACACGGTCATCCACTTCATCACAAGTGACATCTGATACCCCCAGTCAACAGTCTGTGTGTTCCTCAGACTCAACCCTTAGTTGGCATGGCCCGGGAGCAGTCCCTGTCCTCCCATTGCCTCTGTTCTATGCTATTCCCTCCCCTAAAAAAGTATCTTATGCTGTGGTTCTGCTCCACTATTCAGTGAGGATGATCTAATAGAGAACAGTCAGCAGCTACTGCCCAGGCAAGAAGTGGAGGAGACATGCGCCATTTACCCCGCTAGTCAGGCAAGTAGTGATGAGGAGAGTGACATGGGAGGTGGTGTTGTTATGCTGTGGGCTCAGCTCCTCTATTCACTGAGGACGATCTAATGGAGGACAGTCAGAAGCTACTGCCCAGCCAAGAAGTGGAAGAGACATCCACTGCTTCCCCGCTAAGTGGGAAAGTAGTGATGAGGAGAATGACGTGGGAGGCTGTGTTACCAGCCGTCAGTGTCCTGAAGCAGACTCTGTTGAGGAACCTGAGGAGGACATCAGTGACGTGCAGTTTGCCTGTGAAGCAGCAGCTGAGCCAGCAAAGTGGTAGCATGGTTGGCAGAAGTGGAAATTCTGTAGCCAAAAGTGCCGGAGGGAGACCACCTGCTTCGCGGCAGCCTACCTTCCCGGGAGGTAGTGGTAGTGGAACAGGGGTTCCTGGAGATGGCAGCAGTAGCAGTCAATTATTGCAGACTGTTGGTGGGAGTTTTTCATCAAGCATCCGGAGGAGGTTAACATATCCACATGCAAAATATGTCGGCAGAAGGTGAAGCGTGGCCAGGGTCCCAACAACGGCCCTGCGTCAACATATGCTGCGCCACCATAAAGCGGCCTGGGAGAACCGTGGCTCCGATGTAGTTGTCCAGCCTGCTGCCTCACCCAGTGACACGCCGCTCCCTCTTTCAGCCAGCCAATGCTCCACCACCTCAGCCGAAGGGAGCTGTGTGTCATACCCTCCTTCTGTCGTGCCAGATGCTCCTGCTCCTACTACTTTTAGTCAGTCATTCCGCATCTTCATCCTCCACCGTGTCCTCAGCCTCCACTGCCCAGACAAGTCACAGTGGCCCTTCAGCATACCATGTGTGCAGGGAACATATGAGCTGCCACTGGTTGTCATGCTGTTCTTCACATGGTTTGCCTTGGCGAACGGAGTCACACAGGGGAGGAATTGCTAAAAGTCATTCATCAAGAAATCGGAGCATGGCTTACTCCACGAAAACTGGAAATTGGAACCATGGTGACTGACAACAGGAAGAACATCTTGTCTGCGCTGCGACTGGGAAGGCTGAGCCATGCGCCCTGCAACGCATGTTCAATCTGGTTGTCAAGTGGTTCCTGAAGTGTTCTCTCCATTTGCAAGACATCCTAATAATGGGAAGGGAACTTTGCAAGCACTTCAGCCACTCGTACACCGCAAAGCACATCCTCCTTGAGCTGCAGCATCAGAACGGTATCCCTTAACATAGTCTGATTTGTGTCGGAATTCCACCCTCCATATGTTGGTCTGACTGTACGAACAGAGAAAAGCCATTACCTATTTCTTGATGATCCAAGCGGATAGGGGTACTCCCCTGTGTAACTTCAATGTGAACCAGTGGCAGCTCATGCGTGACACTTGCTGTTTTCTCAGGCCCTTTGAGGAAGCCCCATTATTAGTCAGTCACCAGGATTACAGGATGAACGATGTAATTCCATTGCTTCATTTCCTACAACACATGTTGGAAATGATGGCTGATCAGGGCACTGGAGACGTGGCACATACATCTCACGGCCACATGAGCCCTGTGGTGGCTTAACTGGAGAAGGAAGAGGGGGGAGGGGCACAGTGGAGCACCGTTTAGGTTTCACAAAATGGGCGTTACTTTCTAGTCATCTGACAGGAGAGGAGGAGCAGGAGCAGCTAGAGGAGCTAGAGGGTTATGAACAAAGCGAGAGAGAAGACCCAGACACACCGTGGCAGTATGCAGTGGAGATGGAGGTAGGGAGTCCCTCCGAGTCACTTGCACAAATGGCATGCATGCTCAATTGCTTGCGTAGTGACTGCTGAATTGTCACTATTCGGCAGTGGGATGACTTATGGCTCTCTACCTTATTGGACCCTTGCTACTGGCACAAAATGGGGGCCTTTTTTACACCCACTGAAAGGGAGGACAAAGTGACCTACTACAGAGACACCCTATGTGGTCAGTTGGCCAATGTCTATCTGTGCCATCGTCCATCCTTTTGCAGGTCTGACTCGGGGGACCCTCTGCGCTCACCTTCCACTGCCATGGCTGCTGGGGAGGGGTGGGGGGGCAGGAGCAGTACCAGCTCCATCAGCAGCAGCCTGCGTCTACAGTCGCTGATGAGTAGCTTTCTTCACTCACATAGTGAAGCAGCTCATCAGCAGCAGCTACAACTGGAGCAGGACCTAAACCAGCAGGTGGTGGCATACCTTGACATGACCATGCCAACAAACCTTGAATATCCGCTATATATAGAGTTTGCTCTGGAAAAGCTGTCCTGCCCCACTAGTAGTGTGCCATCAGAGTGGGTGTTTAGTGCGGCGGGGGCCATAGTAACCCCAAGGAGAACTTGCCTGTCCACAAAAAAATTTGGAGAGACTGACATTTGTGAAGATGACATATTTAAGGTGCTGCTCCCCAGTTACATGCGATTGGTAAAGGTTCCCGAGACACTAGTTCTCAGGGAGAAAAAAACGGTGTACCTCTCCTCTGTGTCCACTCACTGTTGGAGGTTCCGATCGTGGTCATATGAAGAAATAGCCAGGCTCGATGGGGTTGGTTAATCAGGTTATGGATGTCCTGAAATGGTTCCCTGTGCTGCAGTAACACCGTTTTTTTCTCCCTGAGAACTAGTGTCTCGGGAACCTTTAACAATCGCATTTACTAGACGTCCAGGACCCACAGGACGCCATGGTGCTAGCCGCACCTCCTCAATCCAGCGAATCCCGATACACCGGGATACAAGCGCTATATGGTGTTATGCCGATTGCATAACACCTTAAGGTGAGGAGGTTTCTTTACATCAAGCTCATTTTATCTGCCAAACCACATTTACCGCACATTGTTGCGCTATTCTTGTGTTTCTATTTTTTTCATATATCGAGTGCTCCCCAGTTACAGAAATTCTTCCACATCAGACCACAAGTACGTATTGAGGATATGCATTAGCTTAAACTTAACTTTTCTTAGGATAAAATATATGTACCCCAAAATTTTTTTGAAATAAAACAAAAGGAAAGGTGTGCAAAAAATACCATGTGCCACCTACACCACCAAGTTTTGCTGTGATGCAAAGACCTCTAAAAGGTGGAAGGGAACAACGTATGGTCCATTGTAACTGGTGGGGGTAAAACCTTCCCCTGTAAGGCCCTACTCTTGCTTTATTAATTCCCTTCTTGGCAAGTGATACTTGCCCTAAAAAAGGGCGTCCCCACACAGGAACCTCTCCTTATTTCCACCTACAAACACTGGGAAATAGTGAGAGTTTCCTGTGTGGGGCCGCCCATTTTAGGGCGAGTAACACTTGCCATGAAGGGAATTAATAGGGCGAGAGTAGGGCCTTACAGGGGAATTGTTTTACCCCCACCTGCTACAATGGACAATATGTTGTTCCCTTCCATCTTTTCGAGGAAAGTGTTACTCGTCTTAAAAAGGGCGGCCCCACACAGGAACCTCTCCCTATTTCCACCTAAAAACCTTGGGAAAGGGCAGTGTTTTTAGGTGGAAATAGGGATAGGTTCCTGTATGGGTCCGCTCTTTTTAGGGCGAGTAACTTGCCAAGAAGAGAAGTAATAATGCGAGAGTAGGGAAGTTTTTACCCTCACCGGGTTCCCTTCCACCTTTTAGAGGTCTTTGCACCACATCAATACTTGGTGGTGTAGGTGGCACATGGTGTTTTTTTGCACACCTTTCCTTTTGCTTGATTGAAAAAAAAATGTGGGTACATATATTTTATCCTAAGAATATTGTTAAAAGTTTTACGTAATGCATGTCCTCAATACTTACTTGTGCACACTAACACTTTTACAAAAGAGACCGCTTTTTTCTGCCTACCTGCCTTAGCTACTATTCTGATCCTGAAACCCGCCTGATGCCACACATCTGATGCCAAGTTCTCCTTTTTTCACTCAGCTTCCTCACCAGTTACTGGTATTGCCACCCACTGCCCCACTATGTCACTGAGGCTGTCTCATTCTGTCACCATATGTTCTCCTCATTCTGATGCCAGCTCCAGGCTGTCTCATACTGCCACCATATGTTCTCCTCATGCTGCTGCCACCTCCAGGCTGTCTCATTCTACCACTATATGGTCTCCTCATGCTTCTGCCACCACCATGCTGTGTCATTCAACCACCGTATGGTCTCCTAATGCTGCTGCCAACTCCAGCCTGTTATTTAGCCACTATATGGTCTCCTCTTGCTGCCGCCAACTCCAGGCTGTGTAATTCAGACACTATATGGTCTCCTCATGCTGCTGCTAATTCCAGGCTGTGTCAGCAACTATTTGGTCTCCTCTTGCTGCTGCCAACTCCAGGCTGTGTCATTCAGCCACTATATGGTCTCCTCTTGCTGCCACCAACTCCAGGCTGTGCCATTCAGCCACTATATGGTCTCCTCTTACTTCCGCAAAACTCCAGGCTGTGCCATTCAGACACTATATGATTTCCTCATGATTCTGCCAACTCCAGGCTGTGTCATTCAGCCATTATATGGTCTCCTCTTGCTGACTCAAACTCCAGGCTGTGCCATTCAGCCACTATATGGTCTCCTCATGATTCCGCCACCTCCAGGCTGTGTCATTCAGCCTCTATATGGTCTACTCTTGCTGCCGCCAACTCCAGGCTGTGCCATTCTGCCACTATATGGTCTCCTCATGCTGCCGACAACTTCAGGCTGTCTCATTCAGCCACTATATGGTCTCCTCATGCTTCCGCCACCTCCAGGCTGTGTTATTCAACCACTGTATGGTCTACTCATGCTGCTGCCACCTCCACGCTGTGTGATTCAGCCACTATATGGTCTCCTCATACTGATGCCACCTCCAGGCTCTGTCATTGTCCCACTCTACGGCAGTGACTCTAATAGCGATGCCTATAATCTGCATGTCATACTGAATAACAGTATTATTTCACTAACCCAGCACACACCCTATGCGTGTTACAGCAAGGCAAAGTGTTCTACTCCCTTATTGAGGCTCTCTGTAGGCCAGAAATAGCCATTTTAATAGAGATTCGCCATGAATAAATTCGTACCGAACAAAATTTTGTTCGGTACAATTCAAAAATTTGATTCAAAAATTCGCTCCTCTCTAGCTGTGACATCACAACTGTGTTTTTATCAAGTTATCCACTGTGTCATCACAACTGTGTTTTAGCCAGGTATGCTACTGTGACATCACAACTGTGTTTTAGCCAGGTATACTACTGTGATACCAGAACTGTTTTTTGACATATAAATTGAGGTGTGGGCACACCATATGTACCCATATATACGACAGCAGTTGGATGATGTCAGGGAGCCCATGTACAGTTTTTGTTCAGGAGCATTGGTTAATGGTGGCCCCTTGTTTATGAGCCATGTGTGACAGTACTCTGGAGTAAAGAACCAAAATGACACACTCATAATGCTTGTTGGATTACACACACACACACACACACACACACACACACACCTATCAGCTATAATATTAAAACCACAGCCCAATACTGTGTACATTCCCTCATGCCTTCAAAACAGCTCTGATCCATTTAGGCCGGACTCTACAAGACCTCTAAAGGGGTCTGTGGGATTTGCACCAAGATGTTAGCAGTCAACGGATCCTTCAGGTCCTGTAAGTTGTGAGGTGTGGTCTTTATTGCTCAGAATTTTCATTTAAGCCCAACCTACAACTGATGGGAAGTTTAGGGACCAAGTTAAGACCTTGAACTCTTTGTCCTGTCCCTCTAACAATTCTTGTATACAATTTTTGTAGTGTGGCAGATTAGAATATCCTGCTAGTAGAGTTCACTATTATTAGGAAATATTGTTACCAGACACTTCAGCTTTAATAACTGACTGTTTACTTTTTGCCCAATATATCCCACATGACCCACATGTAACAAATAGGCCGGTATTTATCATTGTAGGTGTGAGTGAAGCATTTTTCTACACCTTTTTTTTTGTATGCTGGTAATGTGTAGGAACACCAAATTTAGTAAATGGTCGCAGAGCATTTGATAAATTTTGTGCAGGTAAACATTTTCTGAAATTTCTCTCTTCACATACACCAAAAAGCTACCGTATATACTCGAGTATAAGCCGACCCGAGTATAAGCCGAGACCCCTAATTTCAACCCAAAATCCCAGGAAAAGTTATTGACTCGAGTATAAGCCTAGGGTGGGAAATACCTCATCCCCCCCTGTCATCATCCAGACCAGTCATTAACATCCTCATCATCATCCCCTTGTCATCATCCCACACATCCCCCCTTCATCATCCCCTTGTCATCATCCCACACATCCCCTTATCATCCCACACATCCCCCCTTCATCATCCCCTTGTCATCATCCCACACATCCCCTTATCATCCCACACATCCCCCCTTCATCATCCCCTTGTAATCATCCCACACCCCCCCCCCCCTTCATCATCCCCACCCCCCTTCATCATCCCCACACCCCCTTCATCATCCCCACACCCCCCCCCCCCTTCATCATCGGCTGTCCGGGCTTGCTGGGAGTTGTAGTTTTGAAACCTCCGGAGGTCCGCAGGTTGAAGACCACTGCGGCCTTCAACATGCGGACCTCCAGAGGTTTCAAAACTACAACTCCCAGCAAGCCCGGGCAGCCATCGGCTGTCCGGGCTTGCTGGGAGTTGTAGTTTTGAAACCTCCGGAGGTCCGCAGGTTGAAGACCACTGCGGCCTTCAACATGCGGACCTCCAGAGGTTTCAAAACTACAACTCCCAGCAAGCCCGGGCAGCCATCGGCTGTCCGGGCTTGCTGGGAGTTGTAGTTTTGAAACCTCCGGAGGTCCGCAGGTTGAAAACCACTGCGGCCTTCAACATCATCCAGCCCCCTCTCACCCCCTTTAGTTCTGAGTACTCACCTCCGCTCGGCGCTGGTCCGGTCCTGCAGGGCTGTCCGGTAAGGAGGTGGTCCGGTGAGGAGGTGGTCCGGGCTGCTATCTTCACCGGGGGCGCCTCTTCTCCGCGCTTCCGGCCCGGAATAGAGCCGTTGCCTTGACAGCGACGTATCTGCGTCGTTGTCAAGGCAACGTGACTATTCTGAGGCCGGGCCCGAAGCGCTTAGAAGAGGCCTCCCCGGTGAAGATAGCAGCCCGGACCACCTCCTCACCGGACCACCTCCTTACCGGACAGCCCTGCAGGACCGGACCAGCGCCGAGCGGAGGTGAGTACTCAGAACTAAAGGGGGTGAGAGGGGGCTGGATGATGTTGAAGGCCGCAGTGGTCTTCAACCTGCGGACCTCCGGAGGTTTCAAAACTACAACTCCCAGCAAGCCCGGACAGCCGATGGCTGCCCGGGCTTGCTGGGAGTTGTAGTTTTGAAACCTCTGGAGGTCCGCAGGTTGAAGACCACTGCGGGTGGGGGAGTTCACTCGAGTATAAGCCGAGGGGGGTGTTTTCAGCACGAAAAATCGTGCTGAAAAACTCGGCCTATACTCGAGTATATACGGTAAGTCTGGGCTGGTGTAGTTTTAGAGACTTTTCAGTGGCTTAGCGCCTTTTCATAAAACCCTTCTATATCATGTGTTTTGCCAAAATAAGTGGATTGCAACTCAAAATCAGCAGAAATGTGTAAATCAAAAGGCGCAAATAAACCCTGCTTGCGCCTTTTTTGCACCTTTTGTAGATACAAAAAACAGTCTAAAGACAATGATAAATGCCGGCCATAGTATACAAAAAAAATGTGCCAGCAACACTCTTGGTCAAAAAATGGAGGCTCTTAGTGCACTTTTCCGATCAAAACATGTCCCTCATTCACCATGCGGAAGTGACCTCACTTCAGATGGGACCCTAAAACTTTCATTCCATTCACCTCTGCTGGGCATATAGCCTCTGACTGGGTGACATGCAGGATCCACTACCAATTAAAAAAAAACAAAAAAAACTCCTATAAACAGGGAGGGGTGCACGGCAAAAGAGGATGCCACTCCCCCTAACTTGCGGGACATTGTTTTGGGCTGTTATGGATGTGGCAATACCAAATGAGTATAATATAAAGATAATATGTACTTTAATGAGAACCTGTCATATCCCACTAAAAAAGTTTATATGTTGCTCAGTACTTAAAGGGGTATTCCAGGAAAAAACATATATATATATATATATATATATATATATATATATATATATATATATATATATATATATATATATATATATATATAAATATATATATATATACATACATACAGGTACAAAATTGTACACCCCATAGTTATACGCACAGGTTACACTTAAAGGGGTACTCCAGTGGAAAACTATATATCAACTGGCTCCAGTAAGTTAAACAGATTTGTAAATGACTTCTCTTAAAAAATCTTAATCCTTCCAATAATTATCAGCTGCTGAAGTTGAGTTGTTCATTTCTGTCTGGCAACAGTGCCATCTCTCTGCTGACATCTCTGCTTGTCTCGGGAGCTGCACAGAATAGAATAGGTTTGCTATGGGGAGTTACTTCTACTCTGGATAGTTTCCGAGACAGGTGTCATCAGAGAGCACTTAGACAGAAAAGAACAACTCAACTTCAGTAGCTCAGGTACTGAAAGAATTAAGATTTTTTAATCGAAGTAATTTACAAATCTGTTTCACTTTCTGGAGCCAGTTGATATATATTTTTTTTTATAAGTTTAATAAGTTTTTTCCTGGATAACCCCTTTAATCCTGATCATGCACATAATAATTTATATGTCTAGTACCTATATTTCTCTCACAAACACCTACTTTCTTTTGCTCACTTGGTTTGTCAATCTGTGCTCTGGAGGGGACATGTCCTCACTCTGCATGACTCATCTTCCTCCCTGAGTCCACAGTGAGGTGCTGTGTTGCTTCATTCAATCACTGCAGGCTGCTCTGTAACTCTATCAGACGTATTAGAAACATACTGATGGTTTATATTTGGGTGACTATTCCCTTTGGCTGTATCTGTGCTTACTTATATTTTATTTACTTATATATTGTGAACATTATTCTTTATTAACTATACATCTGTTGAATGCAGTCCCAAACTATGTATTAATTTGGTGCTCCCCAGCCAGTATGTTTTTAATATGTCTGATTTGTATGTGTTTTTAGTGTGTGTGTGTTTGTGTGTTTGTACATTGATTAGCAAGGCATTGTGGGTGGTTTTTTGTTTAGTTTGTCTTGCTAATTAAAGGGGTACTCCGGTGGCCAACGTGTTTTTCCGTTTTTTACTTACCCTATTTGTTTCATTTAATTTCTATTCTTGTTGTTTAGGCGAATCTATTTCCTTTCTTTGTTGTCTTTTTATCCCCCACTTTGTTGTCCTATCTTTGCTTCCATTTCCTGTTTCTTGCTGTGCTGAAAACTACAAATCCCAGCATGCCACATGCCTTGCTGGTTTGGGGCGGCTCCTTTTTTTTTTTGTTTGTTCCACCCTTTACCCATCCTACTATTTTCCCGGGTCGGCCCCCTTATACACAGCACACTAATATAATCAGCCCTGGTTGGGATACACTGTCATACATACACACAAAAGGGACTACAACTCCCAGCAGGTGTCACTCAGGAGTCTTCAGTCTGTGGTATAACACCAGCATGCTGTCTCTGTAGTCTCCTGGGGGTTGTAGTTCACCACACCTCTATAGGGCATACACCAGTGTTTCCCAACCAGGGTGCCTCCAGGTGTTGCAAAACTACTACTACCAGCATGCCTGAACAGCCAAAAGCTGTCTGGGCATGCTGGGAGTTGTAGTTTTGATACAGCTGAAGACACCCTGGTTGGGAAACAATTCACTTTGTAATATACTGAATAGGCTAGGCCAGTGTCTCCCAATCAGTGTGCCTCCAGCTGTTGCAAAACTACAACTCCCAGCATGCTCAAAGGCTGTCAGGGAATGCTGGGAGTTGTAGTTTTACAACAGCTGGAGGCACACTGGTTTGGAAACACTGGAGTAACATGATGTGTATGCTGAATAGGCTAGGACAGTGTTTACCAACCAGTGTGCCTCCAGATGTTGCAAAACTACAACTCCCAGCATGCCCAAAGTCTGTCCCGGCATGCTGGGAGTTGTAGTTTTGATACAGCTGGAGGCAGACTGGTTTGTAAACACTAGCATACACACATAACAGGGACTACAACTCCCAGCATGTGTCATTCAGGAGTCCTCCCCCCCTCCCTCCCTCCTTCACACATAGAAATCATTCCCAGTCCGAGATTTATTCCCCTGCAGTCTATACATCCCCAGCCCGTGCACCTTGTAATCCCTTCACATAACACTTCCTCCCCTTCACATACATCTTCTCTGTCTTCTTTCAGTGCAGACCTGCGTCCTCACAAGACAAAGCAGGGGGAGGGGAGATGAGAACCTGTGTAGGAGCTTCTTGCTCTCATGCACACCTGTGACCACCTGGAGGGGGCGTGGCCAATCTCTGTCATGCAGTTTTGAAAGAACAGAGAAAAAAAAAACATGACATCTTGTCCACAGCCTAACCCTAACCTGTGGACAACAGTAAGAGATCCAACACAGAACTACAGAACTTCCTGGCCCACAAAAAGGTAAGAAAAAAAGACATATGCTACACAAACATATAATACATGTCAATTGCAAAATACATGAACATAAAAAGAAGATGCAATATAGCCAAAAATCTTAACCACCAGAGTACCCCTTTAAGTCTTTAGGGTTTTATTCAGGTCATGTTGGTAGTCCTATTTCATCTAGGTCGATTGCTCTGTAACTCCCTCCTCTCTGTTTTCATGCTGCAGTCTGATAGGACAGGAGTGAGTACAGATGAGTGCTAGTAAAGCCCTCACTTACTGGACTTTGTCCCTGCCTGTGCTTTAGCTTGGGCAAAGATGAAGCTGCAGCCGGACAGGATTATGTTCTGGATTGTATGGTGACCCCTAGTGGTGTTTTTTATGAAGTATATTAAAAAAAAGGTACATTTTTTTTGTGAAGATGTACAACATATAAAAAGTTTTTGAATCTGATAGTGTCTATTTAATTTTTTTAGGGGTGAGTGGGGTAAGCTGCTGAATGAGGAAAGCTGCAGCAGTTACGTCAGCATGCTCGCGGAGCCCCGTCGGTGCACCAAGCCTGCCGCCTGAATAAGGAAAATAACAGGTGAACTGGGTCACGATCAGGATAAGGTAACGGTTATGATCATCAATATCCTCCGCACTACCTGCCTGTACGAAAAGGTTAATGCAAGTGACACCGATGACAGATTTTCTTTAAGATCAGCAGATCACTGGTGTAATACATTGCACTAATACTCTAGTGCAGGGCATTCTGCCTGTCGGTATATTCTTTCTCAAAAAGAAGCCATCAAATTGTTAGGGACTAGTGTTGCTCGCGAATATTCGCAATGCAAATTTTATTTGCAAATATTGCATATTCGCGAATTTGCGAATATTCGCGAATATAGCACTATATATTCGTAATTACGAATATTCGTTTATTTTAATTTAATTTTTTTCACAGTACTCATCACAGTGATCATCCCTCTCTGCTTCCAGCTTGTGTGGTGTAAAGAAGGCTCTAATACTACTGTGTGAGACTGGTGCGCGCATTTTCGCATATGCGAAAATTTGCATATGCTAATTTTCGCTTATGCTAATTTTGTGTATGCTAATTTTCGCATATGTTAATTTATGCGAAAATGCGAAAATAAAACGAGAATATTACGAATATGCGAATATATGACGAATATTCATCCATATATTCGCGAATATTCGCAAATTCGAATATGGCCTATGCCGCTCAACACTATGGGACCCTTGTCTTCTCTGCCAACCAACAACCGGCGTCACTTACAAACAGCCCCTGTGTCAGATATGCACATAAACACACAGTAAGTGCATTTTAAAATGAATAGTACATTTGTCACCATTAGCATTTTCAAGCATTCAAGAAGTGTTACAATATATGTTTCCTGAAGCGACCCACTCAACATTTCTTTATGCATTATGGTACTTGGGAATGTCACAGTCACCTTTTAATGTTAACATCTGTGACAGATTCTGAAAGCTTTCTTACTACATAAAACCCTGTGTATATAAGTTTTTATTTTTTTCATAAAGCTTTTATAATACATTCATTGACAAAAAAATAATAATCATTTTGGAAACTAATAAAACTTTATGGCTCTGATTTACTAAGAATGTTGGATTTTTATTAGTTGTTTCAGACTTAATTCCGTTCTATTTACCAAGGAAATTCACAGGTTTGGAAAGGTTGGGGTCACAGGTTGGGATCAGGCCCATATATATGAATGTAATGATGAAATATGTAAGTGATTACAATATAAGAGTGAAAAAATACATTTATTGGGAGAACCACACAAATGAAAAGAGACTCCAGTGCACAGTTGGGCACCTCTAGCCTGGATATAAGATAAGATACAGTCAGGCATTGGACACAAGCGAACCAAACCCATAAAACTCGAGTTAGGACAAAAAAAATAAAAAATCTATAAATCAAACTTCAGGCAGTTCAGGTAAGCTACAATTTGGTGTTGATAAAATAACAGCTACATAGCAGAAAGGAGTGGGTAACAGGATCACATGATCTCAGGAAATCCCATGATGTCTTTCAAACAGCACTCCCAGCCAATCAGGAGGCAGCATAGGGGTGTCAAAACATATACACAGAGCTTTAGTAGCCATTTTAGAGATAGCTGGTGTTAGGTGAAGATCTCTGTGAGGGACACTTAGCAGTGAACAACACAGATAGGTGTAGGACCACACACATACAGAATAATTGTAGTTAAGCAGCAGAGAGCGTTCTGTATATGATCTGTCAGTAAAAAAAAGTTAGTTGTTTTTAAGGAAGTTCCCCTTAGTGGTGAAACATGTAGGTGTTAGGCTGTGTTTGAGATTTAAACAGGAAATCTCATCAGTGTGTAGTAGAGTATAGTAATGATTCATTGTATAAATGCTTGGCAGAGAATGTAAGGATCACTAAACAGATATGTAGACTGCAGCCAGCCATGGCTCACTTGTGAAACTATTAGGTGCCATACATTTTTTATAATATCATTTTTTTATTTTCATATTTGTTTTAATACAGATTAACAAAACCAAAAATTGTGTTAACCTGTGATTACTATTAAATGAGTACCTATTTACATTCCTGTATATCCTCCCCCATTCCTCTTCTCAGATCTCCCCTAAGTCTCTGTTCCACTTTTCTTTTCTTTTAAATTTAGTCTTTTCTGTTTTCTTTACTACCAGTTGTTTATATAAATTTGCTACTGTTTTTTTCTTTCCTATTTGTTAGGAACAACTTTTTCCATTAGACCCCTAAGAGTCTCTCTACTGAAGATCTCTTTCTCTTTGGTGGCCAAGAATGCATATCTAATTTTAGCATATTCGTACCATGCTTTTTCTTCCAAATCAAGCTTTTCTTTTAGGTCCTCCCATCTAAAAAGCTTACCCTCTTTTATCAAGTCAGAAATTTTCCTAATTCCCTTCTCTTCTCTATTTTTTAATGACCCTAATTTATAGATTTTCTCTATCTTTTCATTATGCCATATCGTAAATATTTCCAAACTATGTTCTACTCCCTCAATCTTTTTAAGCCTTGCCCAGGTCTTGATGAAACAATCCACCCCTGGGTTTTTCCTGTACTCCCCCCACTTCCATTACACCAGATTCCAAAATTTTGAATATATTTTTAAACTTCCCATTCATTTGCATATTCGTGTATAATCTCCTAAAATTAAATTTGCCCATATGTCCTGGGATAAACCCATTCTGATCTTTATGTATTATTTTACTTATTATTTTTGAGGCCTATTTGCTAATAGTCTAGCATATATTTTATTATCAGTGTTTAGAAGTGAAATCGGTCTATAAGACTCAATTTCCCAAGGATTTTTTTCAGGTTTCAAGATAAGTATTATTTTATCTTGGAGCATTGATCTTGGGAGAGTACCATTGTCCAATGCATTTGTCAGTACTCTAAAAAGACAGGGGATAAGATATTCCTTATATCTCCGATATACTTCATATGGAAATCCATCCGTTCCAGGAGAAGAGTTCCCTCTAATTGTTTCTGGAGCACCATTTAGCTCACTTAAAGTCAGTGGAGCATCAAGTTCTATTCTATCCTCTTCCGATATTGCCGGGAAGTATATCTGCTCTAAATATGACCAAACCTCGATCTCTGAGCAGGATACTTTTCCTTCTTGGCACCTGGCCTGTCATTAACACAGTATTTATCTGTTTTCTTCTTTACTTACCTTCGTTATTATCTTCAACACATCCATTATCTACACTATAATCTTTACACTTTTCATGTCTTAATATCTTTTGGCATGTGATGTTATTATATTCTATATTCTTTATTATTTATTATTATATATATATTTTTTTGTCTTGCTTTGCAAATATATGTAGAATGGAATATTTGTGTACTAAAGCTAATGCTATGTTTTATGTGGTATGTCGTGTCTTCTTTCTATCTTTCCTTTTTTTTTTGTTCTCCCTCCCCCCTTTTTTTTGCTTCCTGCTACAGGTTGTTACATCAGTCGGAGGATATTCAAATGAAGCCACAAATAAGCCTTGCCATTTCCTATCTGCATTCACGTGCTTTGTATTGTATATATGTCTGTTTTGATGTATTATAACATATGTACAGTTCTAATTGTCCTTTCATCTATTGTACATTAAGCTGTGCCTTTGTCCATGTGTTGCACGCTATCTATACATATTGTTCCTCCATATCTCGGTGCTTATTAGGTATATATTTGTATACTGTTGTTGTCATCCCCTGATGAACCGTTGTATATCACAAGATACACGGGGAAACGCGTTGGGATATACGGTTGTTCATCATAGGAGAGCTTTTTCTTTCTTATGTATTGATACTAATTATTTATATTATTGTCATTGGGTTTTTTACGAGGATTTAATAAAATTGTGAATTTTTAGCTACATGGTTTAATGTTATTCTGGTAGAAAATAGCTATAGGACACCATTGTGTCCGACTGTCAGTGAGATTTTTTGATAATATTATGGAAGGCTATCTCGCAGGGTCTTTAAATTTACATAAATGGGCGGCTGATGCTGCTGATGTCTTTTCTGAACAAGAGAGTGATAAGGGTGACAATGATACTGTATCTTTAAAATCATTATTCAGGGAGTTATATGAAATATATAAAGACAATCTCAAATCATTTTGGGAAGTACAGTCACTAGAACACTATCTAAAAAATAATATTGTTCCAAAAGGGTTAAGGGTCAATATCTTACCTGCTGAGAGATCACGAACTGAAAATTTGTTAAAAAAGTGGGAACAAGAGGCTCTAGCAAGCTCCTTCCGTTTCATGAATATCCTCTTGGATGAGGAACGAATCGCTCTTGATAATTCAAGTAAGCGTCTAAAAGAATCCATTGACGCTATTTTGAAATTCAAGACAGATCCGGAATTTGCTCGTAGGGAAGCTGTATTGGAGAGCCTAGTTGATAAATTCTATACCTTATTGAAAAATCGTAAACATAAACAGTTCATACGTGATCTCTCTGAATTTCGTGAAAAAAGAGCTTTTGTCTTTCAGGAAAAGACAATAGGGGAGTATCCTCCAACGGAGGCATCAACATCGGATCTAGAATCATCTGATTCTGAAAGAAGGGGTGATTTTGTGCGGCCTTTCCCCTCCCCACAAGATAGGCCTAAGACTGTGCGAGGCCAGAGAGGAGGGGGGGGTGGGGGATGGAGGGGCAGGAGGGGGGGGAGGGAGAGGGAGAAGAGGGGGAGGTTATGGTCCCTCTCGCTCTTCCTCTTCTGCTCCTTCCTCTTCCTCTTCCTCTTCTTTTTTAGAGGGGAGGGAAATGACTTATGGCCTTCGGGAGAGACCATACCCACAAAGCCAGCAGAAAACCAAGTAATTAATTTATCTAGTAGACACTTATCTGTTTCCGAGGTCTCAGTCCTTTCTAAAGGCTTGGGATTTGTCCCAGTCACACAATTTAAGGCCTTCAACTGGGTTAAGGATATAAATCTGTTTATAAGAAAACTCAAATGGAGAAAATTCTTTAAGACTAATGATCGGGAAACTAGCCAACAATTGGGAATTGCTGATGAGGATTTACCCTATGTTAGAACGATGACAAGCCTCTTGAGTGAAAATGATAGGGTTATGGGTCAAGGACCCTTCACCAATTTGAGGTGCAAAAGCACAAGAATGCCCCCCCCCCCTGTAGAATCATCTAATTTTGATGTATTCCTTGATATGGTAACTAGAGAAATTGAAAGAATACCCTCATGGAATGAACAAATTCCCTCTAACCTATCGGATAGAGAGTTGACGGCTTTAAAACAACTAGAGCGTGACTCTAGGATTACAATTAAACCATCGGATAAAGGTGGGAATCTGGTGGTCATGGACACATGTGGTTATAAGGAAATGACACTAACACTATTGCAGGATCGTGAATCCTATCGGATTATTGGAAGAGATCCCACAAACTCCTTTAAGGAAGAACTTGAGAAACTCCTTATTAGGGGTCTAGATGACCATTTGATTTCTGACCAAGAATGTAAGTACATGTGTCCGGTTGACCCCCAGATTCCCACTTTTTATGCGCTTCCAAAAATACATAAAGGGGTAACGCCCCTGAAGGGGCGACCCATAGTCTCGGGTGTAAATTCAATTACTCAAAAACTAGGTATATACCTAGATCAGATATTGAGAGAATTTGTGTCCTCTTTACCATCATATATAAGAGACACTAGTGACCTTCTACAAAAAATTGATGGTATACAACTTGACTCAGACATGCTTCTAGCATCGATAGATGTGGAGGCCCTCTATAGTTCCATTCAACATGTAGATGGACTGAGGGCTGTTTCGTATTATCTACAAACTAGGGGCATTCACTTCCGGACCCATAGCGAATATGTCATCCAACTATTGGAATTTCTTCTAACCCATAATTATTTTATTTTTGATTCTCGGTACTACCACCAGCTCAGGGGTACTGCCATGGGGAGCCCAGTGGCCCCCTCATATGCAAACCTTACCCTGGGCTGGTGGGAGAGTACCATAGTTTTTGGGGAGGAGGATAGTAAGTGGAACCCACATTTAATTTATTGGGGTAGATATATTGATGACGTGTTCGTAGTTTGGTCCGGAAGTGAAAATCTTTTTAAGGAATTTGTAGAAGGTTTAAATCACAACCCCCTTGGTCTTAAATTTACGTTCGAGATTGATAGGGACGAATTACCATTCCTGGATGTACTAATTAAAAGAGGAGAGAATGGTTTGTTAGAGACAAGTACCTTTAGGAAACCTACATCGACGAACAGCCTACTTAGATGGGACAGTTTCCATCCTGTACCCCTTAAAAAAGGTATCCCCACTGGACAATTCCTGCGGATACGTAGGAACTGTTCGTCGACGGAAGGTTTCAATAATCAGGCAAGGGATCTGAGGGATAGGTTCGTTGAACGGGGCTACCCCTCGGATGTGTTGTTTACATCCTTCAGTAGGGCATTAACATCAGAACGTAGAGAGCTGCTAACCCCGAAGAATAGGATTATTGAGGACAACTCTGTTAGATTAATTGGTACCTATGATAACCAATCAGAAAGGGTAAAGAATATACTGAAAAGGTATTGGCCTCTCTTACGAAGTGATCAAGATCTTAACGATATTGTTTCTCCTTACCCCATGATTACATTTCGCAGGGGTAGGTCCATAAGAGATAGGTTGGTACATAGTCATTTTGTTGAACCGACTAGGCAAGGGACATGGCTGGATAGGAAACCACTTGGCACCTTTCGCTGTGGCCGATGTAGGGCATGTAGCAACATCCAGCAATGTAAGTCCTTCACTAGTGTAGTGACTGGAAGGGAATACACAATCAGAGATTTTGCCAATTGTGATACTGAAGGGGTGATATATGTAGGGACCTGCACATGCCCCCTTCAGTATATAGGCAAAACTAAGAGGTCCTTTAAGAAAAGAATTAGAGAACATGTCTGTGACATTCAAAATCGAAGAGACACTCCGGTGTCACTACACATGTGGGCAAAGCATGGTGGTGACACTAAATGTATCTCCTTTTGTGCTATGGAAGTAATTCGGAAATCCCCTAGGGGTGGAGAATGGGACAGACGCATCCTACAAAAAGAATCCGAGTGGATCTTTAGGATGCGATCTGTATCACCATTTGGCCTAAACGAACGTCTAACTTATAGCTGCTTTCTGTAGCTTATTACAGCATTGTCACTCTTTATTAACTCTCATTATAATTTATTTAACTTTTGTCTTGGAGGAGGTCCCGATTGGTACGGGACGTCTTCTTTGCTCATCTTTTATATTTTTCAAAAATCATTATCATTTAGTAAAGACATTACCCATAATATCGTAATCACTTTGTTTTTGGTGAGAAAATATAAAATGGACCTGAAAACTATATGAAACTGCGAGAAATGCCCCTAACTCTATTGGCTCGGTTGAGCAGTTAGGTTTTAAAAGTTATTATACTATTTATGTAGTCACAATTGACACATAATATGGATGTATCATTTGTTCTCAAGCATTTATGATTCCCTGTAATTTTGTAATAAAATATGTAGTCTTTATTTTGTTATACAATATTCTACATTTATATTGGTACTCTCTCTCTTTTCTTTTTATGTTTATTTATATATACAATACCTTATTTAAGTTCTCCTGTGCTGCGCTTATTTGTCATACAGCACTATCTTTTTCCAGCCCTCTTTTCAATTCTCCTCCCACTCCTATCTTCACTAAACTATCTTGGACGTACAGTGCAGTGATGGATGCAATGGGTCACGTGATTCATTATCACGTGATCCGATTTGGTTGCGGCGTCCTTGGAGATGCTATCACATGACTCAGTATCATGTGATCCAATTTGGTTGCGGCGTCCTTGGAGATGCTATCACATGATGTGCGGCTACCGGAAGTGACGCATTTGGCGTCCCGGATATGCGCGCGAATATGGAGGTATTTAAGACAGAGGCTGGGATATATTTAGCTATCTGCGACGTGGATCGTCAGCCGCAGACGGACGTATCATGCCTATGGCATTTTGATATGGGGGGTAAGCAGTGGACTGTGCATGAATTATTGTGGCGTTAGGAAGTAGGTTAATCAGTTTAGTTATTTATTGCAGTAACTACACATGGATAATGGCTGGACATCTTTTGCACTATACTGTGGTTATGTGGACATCATAGAGATTTCTTTACCTAGGTGAGGATTAGGGTGCTGGGGTTGAAACCTTGGACTATTTGCATTTACCATATGTACTGATGTTACTCCCCTCCCCCTCCCCTGTCTGTGTATAGGTGGCATTATTATCTGAATTCTTTATCTAATAATCTGGAGGGTCAAACAAGATCTTGGTGATTGAATAAATGTGGTCTGGAGTTATCTGTAGTAAGGAAGCAACTATTTTCAGGTCTTTATTCCAGGTATAGGCTTTACTACTATTTAAATGGTCCATATATATATATGGTAGATTTGGTATGGCTTATCATCATTATTATTATTTGCCATTTTCAGGGGGCCAATTATTAAGCCTATTTTCCTTTTTTCTGTGGAGGAGCCCTTATCGTAGGGTCCTCACTTTATCAGTGATCTCGTTTTCTGCTACCTAGAGGTAATGACATATATATATATATATATGTCTCTGTTTTTTCTTTGGGAGTTTTTTGAGACCACATCTGGTGTAATTTAAGGACTGTATCTACTTTCCTTTTCCTTCTTGGCACCTGGCCTGTCATTAACACAGTATTTATCTGTTTTCTTCTTTACTTACCTTCGTTATTATCTTCAACACATCCATTATCTACACTATAATCTTTACACTTTTCATGTCTTAATATCTTTTGGCATGTGATGTTATTATATTCTATATTCTTTATTATTTATTATTATATATATATTTTTTTGTCTTGCTTTGCAAATATATGTAGAATGGAATATTTGTGTACTAAAGCTAATGCTATGTTTTTTGTGGTATGTCGTGTCTTCTTTCTATCTTTCCTTTTTTTTTTTGTTCTCCCTCCCCCCTTTTTTTTGCTTCCTGCTACAGGTTGTTACATCAGTCGGAGGATATTCAAATGAAGCCACAAATAAGCCTTGCTATTTCCTATCTGCATTCACGTGCTTTGTATTGTATATATGTCTGTTTTGATGTATTATAACATATGTACAGTTCTAATTGTCCTTTCATCTATTGTACATTAAGCTGTGCCTTTGTCCATGTGTTGCACGCTATCTATACATATTGTTCCTCCATATCTCGGTGCTTATTAGGTATATATTTGTATACTGTTGTTGTCATCCCCTGATGAACCGTTGTATATCACAAGATACACGAAAATACAAAATACTAATTATTTATATTATTGTCATTGGGTTTTTTACGAGGATTTAATAAAATTGTGAATTTTTAGCTACATGGTTTAATGTTATTCTACTTCAGAGGAATACATTCTCTCAAAATTCTCAGCAATACTAGAGACGATAATCTGTGGATCATTAGTAATATTTCCTTGTTTAGTTTTTAACGCAGTTATACCTTTCCTATCTTTCTCATTTTTTATCAAAGATATAAGACAATTCATTTCCCCCTCCCAAAACCTTTGCTTATCTGCAAAAAAGCATTTGATTCCTAACTTTTTCCTCATTAAACCTGTCTATTTCTTCCTGACACCTTTCCCACTGCTCTTTATTTTTTATTGTCGACGAGTTAAGAAAAAGTTATTCCGCTTGTTTTACCCTATTCAACAGCCTTTTCTCTTCTTGATTTTTCTTCCTCAATTTACAAATGGTTCCAAATAATTTGCCCCTTAGATACCCTTTTATGGCCTCCTATACAATCCCATCTGCTGCTGACCCCCAGTTGAATTAAATCATATTTTTTAGCCTCCCTTCAAGATCTCCAGTGCTTCCTAACAAATTAAACCAATGGGAGTTTATTTTTATTTCTGCCCTTCTATTGCTTTTCCTTTTAATTTTCACCAAAAGGGGTTTATGATCGGATATACTTCGGTTCAGATGTTTCCACAATTTTTTTGATTAAATGTGGACATTCCTAAAGCCAAGTCTATTCTTGAGAATATCTGATGGCTTTTATTTCAACAGGAGAATACTTGATCGTCAAAATTATGTACCCTCCACAGATCTCATAATCCCAATTCCTGACTAATAATCACCAATGGGGTTGGACCCATTTTTGGGTTAGGTCTCCTTACCCTAAATCTATCAAAATTTTCATCCATCACCCCATTAAAGTCTCCTATTACCAAGGTAGGGAGATCACCTTTTCCTTTACAGTAATTGACAAATTCTACAATAATTTTATTGGAGAACGGAGGAGGATTATACAGAACTGCCATCAAGTATTCAACTCCATCCCATTTTACCTGAATAAAAATAAATCTACCCTCCTTATTAATTCTAACTTCCCTCTTTTCCCATTTAACCCCCCGTGTACAAGCAGTGACACCCCCCTTGAGTACGAATATGTCGCACGATATTGATACCCCCACCTATTATCATACGCTATCCATAATGTGTCCTTCGTAAAATGTGTCTCTGTCAAACATATTATCCCTGGCATGTGTTTCTTAATATAGCTCATTACCACTACTGTTTTAACCCCCTCCCCTAATCCATCTACATTCCATGTTATTATTCTGTTAACTATTCCCTTTTGTGTATTTTATTAGTGCCTTCTCACAACTTGTATCACCTATTTGTAGTGTGTCAGACCAATTGTCAATGTCTCTAAATACTAAGTAACTAATGTGTAAAAAAAAAAGAGAAAAATAAATAAATAAACATAAAAAAAGAGGGAAGGGAGATAAAGAAAAAGAGGGAATAAAAATGCAATTATATATTTTCCCCATTATGCCCTCCACACTTCAGCACCCCCCCCCCCATTAAATATGTCATTGCTAATAAGATAGATTTCAGAACTGATAGCCCCAACTTATTTTATAAGTCCCCCCACTGAGGTATTACATTTCTCAATGGCTGACATAACTCCTGCAAGCCAAGGGGGAATCTCATCAGCCTGTTTCTCCTCCTTTTCTCCCATACCTTTTCTAGATTTTTCTGCCACAGGGCTTAAGTATTTCTTCATTTTTTGTCCTGTTTTTTCCTTTACTGGGCTAGTGGGATTTCTTTTAGGGGCCATTATTTTTCTCTTCCTCCCAACTATAGCTCTTTCTATCTTTTTTATTTTTATATCCTTTTATAGGGTAGTCAGTGGGCTGAGGTACTGGGAGTGGGGTTTTTAGTCAAGGTAGCGGGGTAGCAGGTAAGGATAGATGGCTTATTTATATTGACAGTTGTTACTACTATAAATTCCATGCTCCACGGCTAGAAAGTCTTTCCCAGATTCCCTTGTTTTGACCCTCTACAGCCCATCAGTACTTCAATAGGATCTAGGATAGTGGGCCTGGACTGGACTGGGAGTTTTGCTAGTTAATACATGGCTGTATATCGCTTTAACTGGTCAGCTGAAAATTTTTATTCAGTTATATACTGTAGAGATGTTAATTCCACCACTTTTCAATCTCCAATAAATATTACTACTATAAGCTCCCCAGTCAATAGTTGTATACAATCTCTCCAGAGGATTAGATATCTCACATACCGCTCAGTTCAAATATGGGATACACAAGCTGTTTTATTTTCTTGTATACAGCTTCAAGTCAAGTATACAGACCAGCGGGTGGAGATAATTTAATCTATTGAGCAGGCTTTAGCTCCCAGCGTTTTTAGTGTCCATCAAACAACTTTGCTATAAAACTCCATCAGCCGCAGCTGGGATTTTTCCCAAAAGGTATTACATTTTATTTAACCGTATGCGTTTTTTTTTCTTCATTTAACCTTCTGTGCCCCAATAGCTCCCAGCAAATAATTCCCAGATACAGGCTCTCAACTAGTCAATATATCACATGCAACAGGTGTGTCTCCTACTACTGGGCGACTTCTCTAGCTTTTCAAATTTATATGCTATACAGGCGTTGAATCCGAACACTCTTTAGCATAAGATGTCACTACCCAGACACTCCTCATGTCATATTAAGGGATTCCACCCCCCCCCCCCCCCCCAATCTTTTTTGTTTACTGACTCTCCAGTAGGTAGTATATCACACACCATCAATATATCAGCTGCTGTTGGATAATTCATCAGACTCTGCCCATTCAAATTCCAGTGTGGCAAGTCTGGGCTACACAGTGTATTTCATATGCTCCTGTAGAGCTATATGTAAAGTAAGCAGGTCAACAAATGAGAAGACAATTTAATTTATTTAGGGATATACTGTGCAGACATTTAATTCTGACCATTTTGAGCCACCATTGTATATCACTACTGCAAACAGTCCACAATTAGGAGTTTTTCCATAATCTCCCGTCACACAACTACTGAGCTCTGCACATTCAGATTCCAATAAAGCAAGTCTGGAAAGCACAAGATGCCTTTAAGTATTCATATATAGCTGCTTAACAAGTGAGAAATATCAGAGGGAATATCAGTGCTATGGAGTCTAATATCCCCATTCCCAGTTTTACCATCTTCCGTCTGCGCTTTACCCCCAGAGCCTCTAACACTCTGGGACTTCCACTTCAGTTCAAACCCCCAGCTACCTGACTCTTGCTCCACATCTCCGTCCCTCCACCTCTTCCAGCAGCTCCGGCTCCAATTCTGGCCATAGGGGCCATACATACGCACATCAAGTTAAAATTCCACCACACCACTGTATGAGCAAAGACTATACTTGACTATACTGTATCCTGGCAGCAAATTTAACAAAGAATATTTCGGCAGGTAAGAACCATGTGGCCCATCTAGTCTGTCGATTCTGAATACTATCAATAGTCCCTTGCCCTATCTTTCATGAAGGATACTTATATGTAGGATTCCTCTCCCACCCTGTATTACCTTGTGCCATATAGGATCATAAAATTATATCTACTGATGCACTTGGTTCATGAGATTATATGGTGATGCTCTTGGCTTGTGTTTCATTGCATGTCTCAGGGAAGTCTTCCCCAATTCTTGGAATAATATAAGTACATACCGAGTTTCTCCGAAAATAAGACCGGGTCTTATATTAATTTTAGTCACCAAAAACACACTAGGGCTTACTTTCATGGTAGGGCTTATTTATTTACATGTGATGGGTGCAGCTCTGCCCCCCAACATCCTCTCCGCCGGTTTATCAGCCCAGCGCTGCACCCCACATCGGGGGTCTAATCGTACCATATGTCACCCACGAGCGCAGCTTCTCTCCCCCCCCCCCTGCCAAATAATTATCAGCCGCTGCGCTGTACTTATAAAGTAGCTTGAGCATGAAGGGCCCACATGAATGTTTTTTATGTAGCACACACCTCTATACTTCTAAACACTGGCCAATACCTTAGCGCCAAAAGAGCAGTTAAGTATTCCTGTGCCCGGGCTGCAAATATTAAAAAACAAACTTTAACTTACCTTCGTCCTCTGTTTCCCCGTTGCTAAGGAACCGAACTCATGGTCCCTCCGCTGTTCTTGCTGTGGTCCTGGGGATGGAACGTCACAGAGCCTCCAGCCTATCACCGGCCGCAGCGATGTTCCGCCATAGCTGCGGCCGGTCATAGGCTGAAGGCTCTGAGACGTCACAACACCAGGAAGCAGCAAGAGCAGCGGAGAAAAGTGAGGCCGGTTCCTTAGCAACCGGGGAACGGAGGACTAAGGTAAGTTAAAGTTTGTTTTTTAATATATGCAGCCCGGGCATTGCCTAGATCAGTGGTCTTCAACTTGCGGACCTCCAGATGTTGCAAAACTACAACTCCCAGCATGCCCGGACAGCCAAGGGCTGTCCGGGCATGCTGGGAGTTGTAGTTTTGCAACATCTGGAGGTCCGCAAGTTGAAGACCACTGTCCTAAGTCTTATTTTCGGGGTAGGGCTTATATTGGAGCCCACCCCGATAATCCAGCTAGGGCTTATTTTCGGGGTAGGGTGTAAAACACGTATGTACCGTTTTCTTTACTTACAACACAAAATACTTACCGCATTGGTTGTTGCAACTGTTATTGTAGTCCGAACTCTTGAATGTTCTGCTATTGAATGAACACTAACCGATTTGTGTTTAAACCACATTTATTCATAACCTTGGTTCTTTTATTATATAAACAATAAAAGTTACAATATATATTTGTTGCACACAGGGTTATTGTGTAATTTGTATCCTTCAGGCCTATTGTTTGTATATACAGTAGCAATACCTTCCTGTGCGTGTGTGTGTGGGGGGGGGGGGGGGCAACTTAAAATAAAAGAGGGTCATATAAAATACAAGATCATAGTGCAGACACAACTTTGCCAGCTGTACATGATTCTACATAGGCAGTCAGAAGTTTCTAGTCCAATAGAGAATATTGAAAGTAGTGAGAAATCCAAAAGTATAGTAGTATGAAAAAGATATATATATACATATATATATATATATATATATATATATATATATCAACAGAAGGATGCAGCAGCACACTGCCAGCACAAGGATATAGGTGCAACATGAATATGCAGTTAAAACATGGAGAGCTATATAGCTATGGTGTAATAGATGCAAATGTGAAACTATGAAATAGAGAGGCACTTAGCTCGCAAATTTGTCTCCGCCGGCGGTCAAATAGCTTGGACCGTCCCACCGCGATAAGGTGGCCTCCTTGGGACGTACCCTACACTGTGAATATGCCTCTGTGTGAACAGTTCAGTAAGCATGGCAGGGTCTGGAACATCAAAGACACCTTATATACACACCTGATAGAGGTGGGTGGGGTGCAAGGCCAACATGGAGGTAGCCACTCCCCCGTATGTGCAATACAGACAAAGAATAAGTCAGCCAGCACTTTAGTTGATACCAAACTATTATATGGACCTGGCCTACAGGTGCACGCTACTAGGCTAGATATACAGCAACAGAAGAATGCAGCAGCACACTGCCAGCACAAGGATATAGGTGCAACATGAATATGCAGTTAAAACATGGAGAGCTATACAGCTATGGTGTAATAGATGCAAATGTGAAACTATGAAATAGTGAGGCACTTAGCTTCCAAATTTGTCTTCGTCGGCGGTCAAATAGCTTGGACCGTCCCACCGCGATAAGGTGGCCTCCTTGGGACGGACCCTACACTGTGAATATGCCTCTGTGTGAACAGTTCAGAAAGCATGGCAGGGTCTGGAACATCCAAGACACCTTATATACACACCTGATAGAGGTGGGTGGGGTGCAAGGCCAACATGGAGGTAGCCACTCCCCCGTATGTGCAATACAGACAAAGAGTAAGTCAGCCAGCACTTTAGTTGATACCAAACTATTATATGTACCTGGCCTATATATACAGGGGTGTGGAAATTAAAAAAAAAATACTTTTCCAAGGGACTAAAACAGAACGCAATCTACTTGTCCCTCATTAAAATCCACTTGTCCTGCTGGACAAAATAATTTTAATCAAAATAGTATGTAAACTTGGGGGTTTTCTTTTTTTGCCATTCACCTTGTGGTCAAACTTACATATTATTTTAATACTTTAGGTTGGCCTGATAATACCAATACATTTATTTTTTTTTTAATCCTGACCCCTATAACATGGGGCTGTATAAGGGTTCGATTTTGGGTCTGTAATCTGCTGTATGTATCGGTACAATTTTGTTATTGATCGGATTTTTTGAACACTTATTACTTTTATTTTTTCTGGCATATGATGTTATAAACATAAATTCTGTGATTTTTTTTTTTTTTTTTTTACATTAACGCCATATGGGATATAAAATGTTGTTTTTTTTTTTTTTATAATTCGGACAATTACGTATGTGCCAATACCAAATATGTTTATTTTTATTATGTTTAAATATTTTTTATATGGAAAATGGGAAAAGGGGAGTGATATGAACTTTTAATATGGAAGGGGTTAAGGGGTGTTTTTTAAAACTTTTATTAAACTTTTTTTTAAACACTTTATTAGGAAGAATCATTAGATTCCTCATACAGATCAATGCAATTCTATTGAACTTCATTGATCTGTGTTCATTTGGTTGAGTAGACCTAAGGGGGCAGGCGTGATTGCAGAGGTAAGCCCTCCACAGGGGATCTCCCTCAAGACCCCTCCCCCCCCTATGAAAAATGTATCTGCCCGGTGCCCGGAACTACATGTCCCGGTCGTCGGGCGATAGGATTTCCACATCCCTGATATATATATATATATATATATATATGTGGTGTCCCGGTACCGTATCTTATCCGGTACCTGCGTATGTGGGTCCCCTTAGACAGAGTCCCTAGGACGTCGGGGTCCCCATTGTCTCGTTCACCCCTGGTCACCTCTCATCTAGATAGTTATTGAGCTAATGGTTTATTTAGGATGCATGTAAATATGATTGTATAAATGTCTATAAATAGTTAATTACATGTATACAGCGTAGCAGGACCTGCGGGTCACGTGATCAGGAAAACTCTATGGTTTTTGCTTTAGGACCTTTGGAGGTCCCTGTGACATATTCTACCCATCACTCCTTGTAACGGTAAGTGACAGTTACTGGGACCAATCCAAAATGGCCCTGCCCATATAAGGGAGCTGCAGCCATTGCTCTTTCTCTTTGCTCCTGCGCTCCTGACAAGGAAGGACCTGTACAGCTATCTCCCGCAGTGAGTTAGGCCCGAGCCTTGTGGCAACGGCTGATCGAGTCTAAATTGATAGTGTATCAATCCCTAAGCACTGCATGATCACCGGACCTTATCTATCCCCTAAATCCGGACGGATCTTTAAATATTACCCTAAATTCAGAGACTGTATCTAAAAGTCAAGGTCCGCAACAACTGTCAGTCATTGCACTATATCAGGGGTCTCAAACTCCCGGCCAGCGGGCCATTTGCGGCCCGCGGACCGAAATTTTGCGGCCCACAGCCCCCTCCCCATACTGTGCAATATTTTGAGGGCCGCGGTTCCCTCCCTGTACTGTGCGATATTTTGCGGGCCACGGCCCCCTCCCCGTACCTTTCCCACTGCCCCCCGTACTCATTGTATCTGTGAAGTACCTCACAGACACTGGCAAAGCAGGGGTCAGGTGACGTCAGCGGCATGGGGGCGGCGCCGACGTGACGCGCCATCCGCACTGACCTGGTGCGACGAGTCTCGGCCTGCTTCGCCTACCTACGTAGCTAGTGTGGTGCACCTGACCCTGGTAAGTCAATACCAGTACTGTCAGGGAGAAAAGGGGGCGCTGGGGTGTTGCTGATGAATTGGTGCGGGGGTGCGCAGGCCTATAAACTGAATGGTTAGGGTGCTACTGCTGTTATCACAGGGGGGTGTTGCTGGTGGATGATGGGGGTGTTACTGCTGGGGAGGGTAGCACCCCAGCAGTATCACCCCCATCATCCACCAGTAACACCCCCCTGTGATAACAGCAGTAGCACCCCACCCACCCAAGCAGTAACACCCCATCAGTAGCACATCACCCACCCAAGCAGTAGCACCCCAGCAGTAGCACACCACCCACCCAAGCAGTAGCACCCCAGCAGTAGCACCCCCATCATCCACCAGCAACACCCCCTTCCCATTCCCCCCTACCCCCCTGTAGTAGTAACATGAGCTGATGGATGATGGGGTGGATGTTGCAGATGGATGATGGGGCACATGATGGGGCATTATATGTGAAGGGCACATGATGCGGGTATTATATGTGAGGGGCACATGATGGTGCATTATATGTGAGGGGCACATGATGGGGCATTATATGTGAGGGGCACATGATGGGGACATTATATGTGAGGGGCACATGATGGGGACATTATATGTGAGGGGCACATGATGGTGCATTATATGTGAGGGGCACATGATGGTGCATTATATGTGAGGGGCACATGATGGGGCATTATATGTGAACGGCACATGATGGGGGCATTATATGTGAGGAGCACATGATGGTGCATTATATGTGAGGGGCACATTATGGGGACATTATATGTGAGGGACACATGATGGGGGCATTATATGTGAGGGGCACATGATGGGGCATTATATGTGAGGGGCACATGATGAGGGCATTATATGTGAGGGGCACATGATGGGGCATTATATGTGAAGGGCACATGATGGGGGCATTCTATGTGAGGGACACATAATGGTGCATTATATGTGAGGGGCACATGATGGGGCATTATATGTGAAGGGCACATGATGCGGGCATTATATGTGAGGGGCACATGATGGGGCATTATATGTGAGGGGCACATGATGGGGCATTATTTGTGAGGGGCACATGATGAGGGCATTATATGTGAGGGGCACATGATGGGGGCATTATATGTGAGGGGCACATGATGAGGGCATTATATGTGAGGGGCACATGATGGGGGCATTATATGTGAGGGGCACATGATGGGGCATTATATGTGAAGGGCACATGATGGGGGCATTATATGTGAGGGACACATGATGGTGCATTATATGTGAGGGGCACATGATGGTGCATTATATGTGAGGGGCACATGATGGGGCATTATATGTGAGGGGCACATGATGGGGACATTATATGTGAGGGGCACATGATGGGGACATTATATGTGAGGGGCACATGATGGTGCATTATATGTGAGGGGCACATGATGGTGCATTATATGTGAGAGGCACATGATGGGGCATTATATGTGAACGGCACATGATGGGGGCATTATATGTGAGGAGCACATGATGGTGCATTATATGTGAGGGGCACATGATGGGGACATTATATGTGAGGGACACATGATGGGGGCATTATATGTGAGGGGCACATGATGGGGCATTATATGTGAGGGGCACATGATGGGGCATTATTTGTGAGGGGCACATGATGAGGGCATTATATGTGAGGGGCACATGATGGGGGCATTATATGTGAGGGGCACATGATGAGGGCATTATATGTGAGGGGCACATGATGGGGGCATTATATGTGAGGGGCACATGATGGGGCATTATATGTGAAGGGCACATGATGGGGGCATTATATGTGAGGGACACATGATGGTTCATTATATGTGAGGGGCACATGATGGGGCATTATATGTGAGGGGCACATGAAGGGGACATTATATGTGAGGGGCACATGATGGTGCATTATATGTGAGGGGCACATGATGGTGCATTATATGTGAGGGGCACATGATGGGGCATTATATGTGAACGGCACATGATGGTGCATTATATGTAAGGAGCCCATGATGGTGCATTATATGTGAGGGGCACATGATGGGTACATTATATGTGAGGGGCACATGATGAGGGCATTATATGTGAGAGGCACATGATGGGGGCATTATATGTGAGGGGCACATGATGAGGGCATTATATGTGAGGGGCACATGATGAGGGCATTATATGTGAGGGGCACATGATGGGGCATTATATGTGAGGGGCACATGATGGGGGCATTATATGTGAGGGGCACATGATGGGGGCATTATATGTGAGGGGCACATGATGAGGGCATTATATATGAGGGGCACATGATGAGGGCATTATATGTGAGGGGCACATGATGGGGCATTATATGTGAGGGGCACATGATGGGGGCATTATATGTGAGGGGCACATGATGGGGCATTATATGTGAGGGGTGCATGATGGGGGTATTATATGTGAGGGGCCCAATATGGGGGCATTATATGTGAGGGGCACATGATGGGGGAATTATATGTGAGGGGTGCATGATGGGGCATTATATGTGAGGGGCACATGATGGGGGCATTATATGTGAGGGGTGCATGCAGCCCAGCCTCACCCAGCCGCTACCTCCAGTGCCCCCAGATAATTCGAGTTTGAGACCCCTGCACTATATAGAGACTGTATTCCTGAGACTGTTATTGTGCATTGGATGTACCGCAAGCCTTTCAGTAAAGTTTGTTCAAGTTCAAGTACCTTGTGGACCTTCAGTCATTTTGTATATGCACCTATCGTTACTGGGAAGGACAGCGATAGGCCGGAGAATTACCTCAGTATACTAGCCCTCAGCCTGGCGTCACGAACTATAGGTTTAACATTAACCCCTCATTTACCGAAACAACACCCCAACTACCATACACCCCCCAAGGGCTACCACATATATAAAGCTAGTTTGCTGTAGTCCTCATATTATCATGCATTTAACTTGAGTCCACTCTAGGCATCAGGGTTCCATAGTAAACTATATATACATTAACATTTTAGCAATAAACCTAAAAACATAACCTAGAAGACATTTTTTTAAATCAGCTGGTGCCAGAAAGTTAAACAGATTTGTAAATTAGCCTAGACCACTAGAGGAGGAGAGAGCACACCGTGCAGCTGAACATGCAGTTATACGATACCGCTGATATACACTGGCAGCCTCCGGACCCGTTAAATAACAGAGCAGCACCTGCGGGGTGCACACACTAGGTAAAGTATCCAATAGTACAATAAAAAAAGAAGTAGCGTGCACTCACCACAGGTAAACGGCTGCAGGCCCAAGGTCCGGGATCACCGAGGCATAGACGAAGACGGTAAGGGGCGCTCAGAGGCCTCTGAGCGCCCCTTACCGTCTTCGTCTATGCCTCGGTGATCCCGGACCTTGGGCCTGCAGCCGTTTACCTGTGGTGAGTGCACGCTACTTCTTTTTTTATTGTAAGATTTGTAAATTACTTCTATTTAAAAATCTTACTCCTTTCAGTTTTTATCAGCTGCTGTATACTACAAAGGAAATTATTTCCTTTTTGAATTTCCTTTCTGTCTGACCAGTGCTCTCTGCTGACACCTCTGTCCATTTTAGGAACTGTCCCGAGTAGGTGCAAATCCCCATAGCAAACCTCTCCTGCTCTGGACAATTCCTAAAATGGACAGTGGTGTCAGCAGAGAGCACTGTGGTCAGACAGAAAGGAAATTCAAAAAGAAAAGAACTTCTGGAGCATACAGCAGCTGATAAGTACTCGAAAGGTTAAGATTTTTAAATAGAAGTAACTTACAAATCTGTTTAACTTGCTGGAATCAGTTGATTCAAAAAAATGTTTTGCAGTGGAGTACCCCTTTAACAAAAAGGTTTATAGCCTGCATACCACATAGAACATGCATTGTACCACAACACATAAACAACGACTGTAAATACATTTTTGTGTAGACAAAGTTCAAGGGAACTTGAAACAAAATAGCAGTAGGTTAATGTTATCAGTAAGTGAAGTGCAATTGAAATTCTAAAAGCAAAGTTTTTAAAAATATATAAAAAAAACTAACAAAAGATTGCAGAGATGAAAGGCCATCAGTCAACAAATGAAGGTTTTATTGCAACAAACAAAGGGAGACAATTACCTGTACAGCAAGTGAAGTGACTATACCAGCGAAGGAGTTACTAGAAGTTACAAGACCCCCTGAGTACTGTATAGTACTGAACACACCTTAAAGCATTCCTTTCAGATCCCTCTGCCCCCCCCCCCCAAAAAAAATAAATGTTTTATATGTTGCTCAGTACCTCATCCTGATCATGTATATCTAATTTTTATGAGCCTACAACCTTTATTTCTATTAGAATTACCTTTATTTACTTGCCATCATTGCTCAGTGAGTTTTCTGTCCATGCAGAGGCATGGGACGTGTCCCTCTCTTCTCCTCACTGTTTTGACTCCTCCTTCTCCATCACTCTGCTCTGACTCACAGAGGGCCGGGAGCAAGCACAGCAGCTTTGGCCCTGCCTGCAGCCCCATCAATTACTCATGGCGTCCATCAGGGCTGATGCAAGGTTTTTCGCCATTTTAGTCAAAACAATATTTTGCTGCCCCCTTGACTTTGCCTATTGGCTCTCCCTTTGACATGCCCTAGCTTACTACTGGGGTGACACACTGTAACAAGCCCCCTTCTCATGTAGGCTGAGCAAGTGATTCGTATGCTGGTTGTCTAACTTTCTTGCGGCAGGCAGAGCAGCGCCCCCCATCAAGAGGATGCTCTAAAGGGCTGCCTATTTTGCCTATAGGCAGAGCCAGCCCTGGTGTCCATGATGTGTCGATGACCACTCAACACTGCAGGACTTGTATGTGTCCCAGGAGGCAGGGGGACCCCCTAATGGCCTCTTTTTTGACTGGCTTTTTCAGTATGAAATACTGAAATTTTTCTGGTGAAAACAATAGCAAAACATATTGTTTTTGCATGCTTTATATCATATCAAAAGTTATTGTATTTGACAATGCCCATTTAACCCCAAGCATGGTCGGCTCCCGATCTGTGAAGAGCGCTCAGAAGCTGAGTGCGCTTCATATCTGCGGGGTCCCGATTGCTATCAGCAACCGGGACCCGTGGCTAATACATCGCCGATCGGGCTAATGTTTGGTATTAACCCTTTAGACGCTGCAATCAAAGTTGATTGCGGCGTCTAAAATGGGAGAATATGCTGCCGGTTAGCTCAGTGGAGCTCTTCGGGACTGCCGTGGTGAAATTGCGGCATCCTGAACAGCTGAGAGGACAACGGGAGGCTCCCTATCAGCCTCCATGCTGTCCAATCAGCGTTTTATTGCTTCAAGCCTGAGATCCAGGCTTGAGCAATCAAGTGCAGATAACACTGATCAATGCTATGCTATGGCATAGCATTGATCAGTGCCTGCAATCAGTGTAATGCATGTTATAGCCCCCTACGGAATATAATTTTAATCGTATGGACCTACAGAATGAAGATAAGGTGTCATTTTTACCGAAAAACGGAAGCCCCCAAAAGTTACAAAATGGCTTTATTTTTTCAATCTTGTCGCACAATTATATTTTTTTCCGCTTCACCGTCGATTTTTGGGTAAAATGACTGATGGCATTACAAAGTATAATTGGTGACGCAAAAAAAAAAAGACATCATATGGATTTTTAGGTGCAAGATTGAAAGAGTTATGGTTTTTAAAAGATAAGGAGGAAAAAAGGAAAGTGCAAAAGCAAAAAAACACTTGGGGGGAGATCTATCAAAACCTGTGTAAAGGAAAAGTTGCTAAGTTGCCCATAGCAACCAATCAGATCACTTCTTTCATTTTGCAGAGACCTTGTTAAAAATGAAAGAAGCAAGCTGATTGGTTGCTATGGGCAACTGGACAACTTTTCCTTTGCACAGGTTTTGATAAATCTCCCCCTTGGTCCTCAAGGGGTTAAGCTAGAAAGGAAAGAGTGAGCAGAGACAGAACGGAGCTGAGCACTTCTCCCATTAGTTTTAGTGATTGTTGGGGGTCTTAGCACCTGGAACCCAAAACTTGACGACATGTAGTGCACATGTACAGTACGACTTCATGGGTCTCAATGCACCGTGATAAACATATACAGTGCATTGTGCGTAATTAAGCAAGCGCAGTTCACTTCTACGGTTACTGATTTCACAACAATGCCGTTAGCATGAGGCCCCTACCATAGTGGACCCTCTGCCATCTCAACAATGGGGACCCCATTCTCTGTGCTGAATGGATCTGCAAATGCTTCATTCATTCTCTATGTAACTGTTGAGCCCCCTCCACGATCAGACACTTATCCCCTATCCCGTGGATAGGGGTTACGTTTTTACTGGTTGTAATACCACTTTAACGAATACTCCAGTTTAGGAAAATGCATCCCTTATCTAAAGTATAGGGGATAAGTGTTTGATCACAGGGGGTCCAACCGCTAGGAACCCCCACAATCTCCTGCAGGGCAATTTAGGGGATACATTTTCCTAAATTGGAATATTCCTTTAAGACTTTAAACTGGAGGAGTTGTTAACATCTGATTTCTAAGTCTGGGGTTTAAATAAACTTGTGCTCAGGGCTTACATTCGGGCTCGTGGTGGCAAGCGCTGAATACACAACTATGCAAACCATACATTGACTTACCAAGCGGTTTGAGTTGTTCCGTACTTGCGATTGCACCTTACATACAAACCTATGCACCTATAGAAAAAAGATGACTGACGAAGCGGTAGAGTTGAGCCCATAACCGCTAGAGGGCACGCCTATAGAGGGCATACCCTGTGGTGAATTGATAGAATAAGGGAGGGTTGGGAGGGTACCTGAAAACCATGTATGCCCCACCTGTAAGTTGCAGGGGCGTTTTATAGCGGTGCCTCCTGCATGGCCCCGCCTGTAGGTGCAGGGGGGGGGGGCGTGGGAATTCACGCCCCCTCACACAAATACAGCCAAAAAGCCTTCCTACTTGTGCTCAGGGCTTACATTCGGGCTCATGGTGGCAAGCGCTGAATACACAACTATGCAAACCATACATTGACTTACCAAGCTGTTTGAGTTGTTCCGTACTTGAGATTGCACCTTACATACAAACCTATGCACCTATATAAAAAAGATGACGACTGACGAAGCGGTAGATTTGTGCCCATAACCGCGTATGAGGGCACGCCTATGGAGGGCAAAGAATCAAGTAGAATTAATAACAACATTCCTGACCATGATAAGCAGCACCACAACTAGTCATATCTATCTTCCCCTGTCCGAGCTAGACTTAAGAAACCAAAAGGGTTGTGCCTTCCGGCTAGCGACCACATGAGGCAGTACCTGACACTGAGAAGGTATAGTGGTGACGCCTACTGCGTCCAGCCCGGCACTGGGAGAGGACCTGACTACGTGCTAGCTGATTCGTTCATATGGACATGCTCACTGTGGTAATTGCAGAAAGGGGAAACCGATAAAGCTTGTCGGGCATAACATGTCCTCCTGTCCCTGCTGAAAAGTGGCAAAATCTTCATTGTTAGTTAAGTGATATGAAGAGTTGACTGGACTGTGCCGTGAGTCATATCCTAACCTGCCAACATACCGTCATGAATATGGTCTCAGGAGTAATGCCCTGCAGCGAACGACGGGCCTCCTCATCCTGACCATGCCTGCAGACTCGACAGATCCTAGTAACAATTTAAGCCTAAGGACTGTCATGCTTCCAGACAGGTATCAACAGCACCACTGTGTCCGCAGACATAACCGACCTCTCCGTGACTATCGTACCTGTCGACTGACAGGTCTCGCATACCCTCGTGCCTGTGGATGTGACAGGTCTTTGCATGACCACTGCGTCTGAAAAGGCAGTCTGACTCGAACCTCGTACCTGTAGGAGTAACAGGTCTTTGAGTAACCCTCATGTCTGTGGAAGTGATAGCTGTTAGCGTGACGCTGACATGAGTGGACCAGACAGATTAATGCATGAAATAACCACCTATGAGTCGTGAAATTGTAACTCTATGACCTGTGTTAGGAAAACATTGACTAAGCCGTGAATCTCCCTGCAGGAGTGACAGGTGTAGATAGTATACAACCCCTGAGTCCTTTTTTTTTTCTCTTTCCATTTTATTTTTTATTTTTTTTTTTTTCGTAATGCGGAAGGGAATGGCAGCTGAGTGCCTGACATGATGTATGTATGGTGTAGTGAGATGCGACTAAGTGTATGCTGTTGCGCTGAAGAAGAGTCAGAACAGCATACGCAGGGGCCCCCACTGAAGAAGTGTCAGCCAGACGGTTGACCCACTGCCTATGTGTATCGAGTCATATTGCGCTGAAGCAAAGACAGGAACAACAGACTTCACCAGGACCCCGACTGAAGCGAGTCAGACCTGAGGAACTTGGTGGGTGAGAGGACGTGCGAGGCTCTGAAGACATGTCAGTAGCAGCGTCAGTGTGTGAAGCGAGTAACTGTGGTAGGCAACAAGAGTTGTGAAGTACATACATAAGAGTATAAGAGTGTGTGTATTTTTCCTTCATGTATTTATTTATTTATTTTTTTTTTTTAAGTGTAAGATCTGATGGAGTCTATAACCACAGTTACTCGGCCTAACCCCCTGTGGGCATGGCATATGAGGGCTACGCCCATCATCTGTGTTGCATGATGTAGAAGCTCTGAAGAAGTGTCAGTAACAACAACTGCGCAATGCTGCCCCCTGCAGACGTGGCAGGTATGATGTGGAATAATCACCTATGTGTCTTGATGTTGCTATTCAGACGACATGTCAGTAACAACAAATAAGTAGTGAGTCTCCCTGCAGAACGTGGCAGGTGAAGTGAGTGTACACCACTTGTGTCGTGGCATGAATGTGCAGAATGACGTGTCAGCGACAACAAATTAGTGCATGCTATAGGACAAGTTAGGTAACTGGTGAGCGTATGACAAGATACGGATGCTTAATCTGAGACTGAGCAGTTACTATGGTAACGTGAGTGTGGTATGTCAGCTACAGGGACCAATAGCCGGCACCGGCGTGTGTGCAGAGTAACTATTAGTGATTGTACCGTGCAACCTGATAATATCTGAACAGTATGGAGCTACGAGCGTGTGTGTGGTATGCAGAGTAAGGTTATGCATGTGAACAGTACTAACTATGAGCATGTGTGCGGTAACACAGTGAGGAGCTAGATGCGACAACAGTTGTGAGCGTACGTTCAGTGCAACCCGTATGCGCACATTTATGGATGCAACGGCACACGTGAGTGCGATATGACCATGACGGGCACGATGCAGTGCTAAAGGTATGAGCGTTCGGCACTATGACTGTACTCACAGTATGTGGCGTGATGCGCGTATGTACTGTTTGCAACAATGGAACTGTACCCACTGCATGGAAACTATTGACATATGAACTGTAACAGTACTATAGCTGTACTCACTGGAAATAACATTATGAGCATGTGTGCTGTATACGACAATGTGACTGTACTCCCTGTATGTAACAGTATGAGCGTGTGTACTGTGTGTGAAACTATAACTGTACCCCCTGTGTGCAACTGAGCGAGTGTATTGAAGCAACAGCAAACTGTACCCACTGTAAGTGACACCAAGAGCGCACGCACCGTACGCGATACCACAGCTGTACCCACTGTACGTGACACTGTGAGCGTGTATTCTATACGATGACGTGACTGTACTTGCTGCATGTGGCCCTGAAAATGTGTGTACTGTAAGAGACGTGCTGTACCCACTGCATGAAGCACTATGACGTGTGTGCTCTGTACAACACTGTAACTGTATGCCCTGCATGTGCCACTAAGAGCGCCTGTTATGCAGGATAAATATTATGAATGTTTATACGCGGTGTAAATGCTTGAGCGTATGTGCCGTATACGTGTTGCGTGCGGTGTGAAAGCCATGAGCTTATGTGTCGTGTGAAGCTACGTGTGGAATACATTCTATGAGTGACTGCATGGTATGAGTGCTGAGGGTAGCTGCATGGTATAAACGCTAGGAGACTGCACAGTATAAATGGTATGGGTGACTGCACGGTATGAGTGCAGAGCGACTGCACAATATAAATGATATGAGTGACTGCGTAGTATGACGCTATGAGTGAGTGGACTGTATGATGCTATGAGCGACTGCCCGGTATAATACTATGAGCGGCTGCATGGTATGAATGCTATGAATGACTGCATGGTATGAATGCTGTGGGTGACTGTGATGGTATAAATGCTTAGAGTGACTGCACGGTATGAAGCTGAGAGTGGCTGCACAGTATGAAACGTTATGAGTGACTGTACGGCATGAACGCTACTAGTGACTTTAAGTATGAAACGCTGTGAGTGACTGCGCAGTGTGAATGCTATGAGTGACTGCACAGTATGCAAGCTATGAGCGACTACACCGTATGAAGGCTATGAGCGACTGCACAGTATGAAGGCTATGAGCAACTGCACCATGAGAAAGCTAGGGTGCCTGCACAGTATGAATGCTATGAGCAACTGCACGTTGTAAATGCTATGAACGACTGCACCATATGAAAGCTATGAGCGACTGCACCATATGAAAGCTATGAGCGACTGCACCATATGAAAGCTATGAGCGACTGCACCGTATGAATGCTATGAGCAACTGCACCGTATGAATGCTATGAGCAACTGCACCGTGAGAGAGCTAAGGGTAACTGCACAGTATGAATGCTATGAGCAACTGCATGGTGTAAATGCTATGAGCGACTGCACCATATGAAAGCTATGAGCGACTGCACCGTATGCAAGCTATGAGCGATTGCACCGTATGCAAGCTATGAGCAACTGCACCGTGAGAGCTAGGGGTAACTGCACAGTATGAACGCTATGGGCGACTGCACAGTATGAAGCTATGAGTGACTGTACGGTATAAAAGCTGTGAGAGACTGCACAGCACGAAAGCTATGAGTAACTGTACGGTATGAAACTATGGGTGACTGCACGGTATGAAGTTATGAGTGACTGCACAGTATAAGGCTGGCTTCACACTACGTTTTCTCCCATACGGGAGCGCATACGGCAGGGGGGAGCTAAAACCTTGCGCTCCCGTATGCCTTCGTATGCGCTCCCGTATGTAATTCATTTCAATGAGCCGGCCGGAGTGAAACGTTTGGTCCGGTCGGCTCATTTTTGGGCCGTATGCGCTTTTACAACCGGACCTAAAACTGTGGTCCACCACGGTTTGAGGTCCGGTCGTAAAAGCGCATACGGCACAAAGCTATGAGCCAATTTAAACAAATCAACCCAAAATGAATTTGGGGAGATGCGCTGATCACTTCTTCGTATACAAGAACTTCAAGGAACGGTGCTTATAATATATGTAATATATACAGCGAGTGTCCTAGACACACCTTGCAGGCTAATTGGCGCTCAGATAAAACATGGGCTAACACATCCCGTGGACAGGGATGACGGTGTTCTGTTTTTCTTATCTCAGATTATGCAGTAAATGGAAAATGTGGCGGTTGTCTTAGAAGCTCTGCTGTAATATGCAAAAATGTTCTGAAACTTGACATAACTCACTAGAATATTACTTTTTATTTCCTACGAAGTGGCAAATCAGCGATGTACGATATCAGTTTGTCAGGGACAACTGTGATCTAAAAATATGGCGCTCGTTTACACACGCCGCAGTCCGTGTTCTTACTTCATAACCTGTCCGAAGCTTGAGACTGTATCACGATGTTCCCTCCTCCCCTCAAGTGATCACCATTCAGGCAAATTCCAATTTGTATTTTCATCTTTGCACATGACATATAAGCCGAATCTCATCTAGACCTCCTTGTAGCAATAACAATGCGACTGCCATCCTTCAGCACTATGCCCTGAATACATATTATTCTAGACAATAGAAAACATTGCACACAGCAATAATAGATAGCGCTATATGATAGACGTATAACGCTCACCACATAGTGCACTGTATACACACTGTACAATAGAATGATAGATTATACACTAAACAAACTGTCTAATAATCCATTGTGAGTATTCACAGTATATAGCCTTGGGATCTTTCTGCATTTGCATGTGTATTGTAGATATTTTGATTTATATTACTCTTAAACATGCTTTTATTGCACTAGTCTGAGACAAATGACATCATAGTGTGAGGCTCGGTGACATCACATCATATGAGATGCTAGGCTGATTGACCAGTTGAACCATCATGCTAGGATCTCCTGCTGGGCATCATTGTCTACTTGGTCCATGAAAGTCACCCATGTCCTGTACCACAAGGGCTTACTTGATTTTACCTTTTTAAAGTAAAAAGGCTATACAGGATAAAATAAAAAATAAAAAAAAATACATGGCAGATTTCTTTTAGAAATAGTATTACCCCAGTCTATGGGTTGTATCAAATATTGCAATTTATTTACACTATAGTTAGTGGGACTAAGTTTTAATACTGCAATGGGTGGGAAGGTGTAGCACTTTTTTTTTTGAAGAAAGCAAGTAAAAGAAAATCTATGCTGTTTAACCCCTTTAACCCCTTAACGACAATGGACGTAAATGTGCTTCATGGTGCCATGGTACTTAACGCACCATGACGAACATTTATGCTCCGCTATGACCGCGAGCACCGGACCGGTGCTCGCGTCATGCGGGGCAGGTCCCAGCTGCTATCAGCAGCCAGGGAACCGCCGGTAATGGTGGAAATACGCGATCGCGCGGATGTCCGCCATTAACCCCTCAGATGCCGTGATCAATACAGATCGCGGCATCTGTGGCTGTGCGGTACTTTAAGTGGATGATCGGATCGCCCGCAGCACTGCTGCAGGGATCTGATCATCCAGCATGGCAGCCGGAGGTCCCTTCACCTGGCTCCAGCTGTCTCCCGGTGTCTTCTGCTCTGGTCTGAGATCGAGCAGACCAGAGCAGAAGATCACCGATAGCACTGATCAGTGCTATGCTCTATGAATAGCGCTGAACAGTATTAGCAATCAAATGATTGCTATAAATAGTCCCCTATGGGGACTATTAAAGTGTAAAAAAAAAAAAAAAAAAGAGTAAAAAAACGTAAAATAAAAAAGTAAAAAAATTTGAAAAAAGCCCTCCCCATTAAAAAGGTAAAAAGTCAGTTTCCCATTTACCCCCCAAAAAGCACAAAAAAAATCATTAATACACATATTTAGTATCGCCGCTTGCGTAAAAGTCTGAACTATTAAAATATATTGTTAATTATCCCCTACAGTGAACGACGTAAACTTAAAACATTTTTAAAAAGTCCAAAGTTGATGCTTTTTTGTCACATTTTATAAAAAAAAATTATAAAAAATGTATAAAAAGTAAAACCTAGGCAAAATTGGTACTGATAAAAACTACAGATCATGGAGCAAAAAATTAGCCCTCATATCGCCCCATATACGGAAAAATTTTAAAGTTATAGGTGGTCAAAATAGGGAAGTTTCAAACATACAAATTTTGTTAAAATGGTTTGAGATTTTTTTTAAGCAGTACAATTATAGAAAAGCATATAACATGGGTATCATTTTAATTGTATGGACCCACAGAATAAAGAAAATATGTCATTTTTACCGCAAAATGTACAGCGTGAAAACAAAACCTCCCAAAATTTGCTAAATTGCGGTTTTCTTTTCAATTTTCCCACATAAATAATATTTGTTTGGTTGCGCCGTACATTTTACGGTAAAATAAGTGATGTCATTACAAAGTACAGTTGGTCTCTCTAAAAACAAGCCCTCATATGGGTCTGTGGATTGAAATATAAAAGAGTTATGATTTTTAGAAGGCGGGGAGGAAAAAACGAAAATGCAAAAATAAAATTGGTCTGGTCCTTAAATGGGCACTGTCACCAACATTTTTTTATTTATTTTTGATATGTTGTAGTAATTATGTACTACAACATATCTCTTATATAGTTTCTTTTTTTCTTTTTTTAATTAAAATGGTTTAATTTATATTTGAAAACCGGCCACTAGGGGTCTCCCTCCTAGTGGCCGGCTGCAGGCTGGCGTGACATCACGCTTGAATTAGGACCGATGCCGGCCGGGCATCGGTTCTAATTCATTCAGCCTGCGCTCGCCCCCTGCCTGTCAATCAGACATGCGGGAGAGAGCGCTGTGAAAGCCGGGGCTTGAGCGCATTGACTCCCTAGCCTCGTGCCGGCCCTGCCTCCCAACATAAGCATGGCAGTGCGCAGTGCTGCGCTGCTGCTTCTGTCATGGACAGGGAGCTGTAAGGGATCAGGTAGCATGGCCATGATTTTATTGCGAGTTTTTTGGAGGCGGGGGAGGCGGGCCTGGGGGTTGGGGGCAATGGGGGGATTTGCGCTGTGGCAGTGGTAAGGAATTGTTCTTATAAGGAACTGTGCAGGGGGGGGGGGGGGAGCAGGTTGCGCCCGTTACAAAGATTGTTTTCAGCACAGGGTGCCTCTAGTTGTTTCACCACTACAACTCTTAGCATGCCCTGACAGCCAGCCAAAAGATGTCAGGGAAATCTGGGAGTTGTAGTGGTGAAACAGCTGGAGGCACCCTGTATGTTTGAACTAAGGTTGGAAGTTGGCCTCCCGAGCAGGCATCAGTGACGTCACGCCTGCTGGGGAAGGTTGCCTGGTAGTGAACACACTACCAGGCAGACATAAAATTATTTCTAAGATGGTAAAAAAAAATTAAGGGTAGGGAGGGGGTTATAGATAGATGGGCAATAGGCAGGGACAGAAAAAAAATATATAGGATGGTGAGAGCTACTCTTTAAGGCCAAAATGGGCCTGGTCCTTAAGGGGTTCATACAGATCATATTTAAAGCTGTACTTCTCGGGAAAACTTTTTTTTTTTTTTTAAATCAACTGGTGCCAGAAAGTTAAACAGTTTTGTAAATTACTTCTACTTAAAAATCGTAATTCTTCCAGTACTTTTCAGCTGCTGTAAACTACAGAGGAAGTTCTTTTCTTTTTGAATTTCTTTTCTCTCTGCTGACACCTCTGTCCATGTCAGGAACTGTCCAGAGCAGGAGTAAATCCCCATTGCAAACTTATCCTGCTCTGGACAGTTCCTAAAATGGACAGAAGCTCTTATACGCATGTTAGTATATTTACTGAGCATTTTCAAGCAGCAATTTGATGATGTGTGTCAAGTTCTAAGGGGCTAGATGGCTTACATGAAGAGATCTTTAGGAATCAGCCTCAACTGGACGATGGGACAGTGAGCAAGTTAATAGTCCCTGAGCAGTTTCCAATTTCTTAACTTGATAAGAACAAAATTTGCCATATTACTTTATTATCTTTATCCTTAACCCCTCCCTGACCCATGATGTGAACTAAGGCAGGTCAGGGAGTATGTTGCCGCCTTACGAGACGGCCTATCTGCAGCACACCTGCCAGTAATGACCAACACTGGAGATCATTTTGATGTTAGTCATTTAAAGGGAAACTGACATATAAGACAACAATCATAACCTTACACAGGTGGATAGTGTGGTTGATCCTGAGTACAACGATGCATTGTCTACCAGAATCCATTCAGCGGTTCAAGATATATAGCCAAAACTTGTATTATTGGATTCTGACTGTGGAGCAGTGTAAATGTGCTTCATGGTGCCATGGTACTTAACGCACCATGACGAACATTTATGCTCCGCTATGACCGCGAGCACCGGACCGGTGCTCGCGTCATGCAGGGCAGGTCCCAGCTGCTGATAGCAGCTGGGACCTGCCCTGCATGACGCGAGCACCGGTCCGGTGCTCGCGGTCATAGCGGAGCATAAATGTTCGTCATGGTGCGTTAAGTACCATGGCACCATGAAGCACATTTACACTGCTCCATGTGTGTATATTATGTGTGATACTTCCTGCCAGGGGTCAAGTCCTCGGAAAAAGTGTGAGAACTTACCCAAGATTTCCACTCAAGGGTTGGTCCTGCTAATGGGAATGATGTTTCTGCTGTGAAAAAAGTGCAGGAACTCAGTGCCCATGCGTTCCTGCAGGATTTGAGCCCTACTTCCTGCCCCCTATTATGTGGGACACTGACTGTAATGCTGTGTATCTAAGCATCTTTTGTGTGATGCTGCCTTCAGCCTCTTATGTGTGACACTGCCTGTAGAGCAAGGTATCTAAGCTTATTTGTGATACTGCCCGGAGTCATGTATCTACGCTAATTTAGTGTGATACTGCTCTACAGGCAGTATCACACATAATATGCTTAGATACAATGCTCTACTGACAGAATCAAGGCCAATTACACACGTATGGCTCCCTTTGAAGTCACATGATCATGCTCTCTGTCTTTATGATGTGAAGAGAGGAGGAGGTCCAGAGAGCTGATGGGAGGAGGTCACATGGTCAGTGAAGCAGATGAATATAGATGAGCAGGTCAGTGTGAAGACGACCCAGGGAATGGTGTCAGAGATGCAGAGGTGTCTCCAAACCTGCCCCAATGCATTTAAGAGTTAATTTGCATAATACAAATTTAGCTATATCTCTTGAATCACTAAACATATTCCAGTAGGCAATATTCAGGATTATTCTTACTACCCCTTCTGTGATTAAGTTAGCTTGGCTGATCCATCTGTCAGTTTCCCTTTAACTGTTTAAATGCTGCAAAAATAGCGACCACTGCATCTAATCAGCCTTCAGATGCGTCACTGGTTGTGCAGTGTGACGATCAACTGTCATGGCAGCCTGTTCTAGGCCTTGGTGTCTGTCATGACTGGTCTGACTATAGCATGCTGTACCAGCAGAGCAGTGATAATATGGATCAATGCAATGCATGTGCATTGCATTGATCTCTGTATGCAATTAATGGATTGCCTTTAAGTGTAAAAAATGTATAAATAAATAGCTATGTGAAGAATTGTCAGAGCTATTTCATATTTGGTCAGATCATATCACAGAACAAAAGGAATACAAAGTGATCAAAAAGTCTCATTAATGAAAACATAGTATCACAGTGCAAACAATAAGCCCTCAGACAGCTACATAAGTGGGGTGGGTGGGAGTTAGGCTGGAATTCCACAGATTTTTTTTTTTTTGCAAAAATGCTGTAAAAGATGTTAGCTGTCCAGATGTTAGCTGCAAGTCAATAGTAAACTGCAAAATGCCAGATTCACTTGGCGTTTTTCAGTTTGCCGTTTTTTTTATCCTTTTGCCGTTTTTCAGCAATTTTGGGCTCAGAGGCTGGATTTTCAAAACACCCGACAAAACCTAGTTTGGAATTTTTTGCCCTGAAATCGTGGCATTTTCCTCCCAGAGAAGTCTATGGGAGAGCAAAAACGCCAAGAAAAACACCATGTTGGTTTTAACAGGCAGTTTTTATTCTTTTTTGGACTTTAGCGATCCAAAAGTGATGGAGATACCTTTTTTTTAATTAAAATTTCATAGGGTACAATTTAAAAAAAATGATAAAAAGATACAATAGTGATGAAAAAATCAATCAATTTATGTGGGCGGGTAAAGCACTAAAAATGTAGCCAACAATAATGAAAATGTATATAAAGTGTGTTTTTTTCACATTTTTTTTTTACATTTTTTAGGTAGCACTACTACTCCCAGCATGTAACACACTGTTCCATGATGGGAGTAGTAGTACCTGTACTAATAGACAGATTGCCTGTTGCGATCCTCCAGTATAATGTATAGATGCGACCGCTCTTCTATGGTCCCCTGCACTGACTTAAATATACACCTATTCATATTTCCCTGTGATTGGCTGCAACCATCCGGCCAATCACCACTCTGTGTGGGAAATATGAATCAGTGATGTTCTATTCACATAACTGGCCAGAGTACAGAGCAGAGATGGGGAGCGCTGTATAAAGGCCGCTCCGCATCTCTGCTATATTACGGACGATCGCATCGGGTGTCAGTAGTGACTCCCGGGGCAATATGTCTATCAGTACAGATACTACTACTCCCATCATGGAACAGTGTGTGCTGGAATGTTTTTAAGCCAAAAAAATCGCAGGGCAAAAATCTCAGTGGAATTCTAGCCTCACAGTGATCAGGACATGGCAATATGTATTGTAATTTTTTTTATAGTAAAAAAAACACAAAAATGATCCAAGTTTTGGATCATTGGCATTGTAATGACCTGTAGAATAAAGTAAGCATGTTATTTTTAGCATACGATAAAGTCAGAAAATATTATTGGACCCAAATAAACTGCACAATTTTTTCTTCTTTCTTTCTTTCTTTTTTTTATCTTTTTCTTTTGCCCTAGAAATATTTTTGTTTGTTGTTCTGACTGTAAAAAAATAATACAACTCTGCGAGAGGAAAAATAAAAAGGTCAAGGTGAGATGGAAGAAAATGTAAGCTAAAAATCAAAATTCAGGGAGTTGGAAAGGGGTTAAATTATGAATGAGCGTCTTTTTACAAACACCATGGAGAATGAGTCCTGAGAATAACTCTAAAGAAAAATGTCCTAATAATTGCTTGATGTTCTTGCAATTCTCCATGAGAAGGATGAATTGACTAAAAATGTGAAATTCACCAAACTTCATTGGGTGTTCAGTTTTATAGCTGGCAGCATCTTTTATGACCTGACCAGTTCATAAAGAGGGGTTACTATAAAGCATACAAACTTCCAGCTGACTGTATGTGCTTTGCTGTGCCTCACTCCCTTGTACAGATTTAACGCCTGGCAACAGTGTACTCCAGTAACAAGAAAACAAGTCTGTACGAATGAAGCTTTGTGAGGCAAAACCAGCATTATAGTTTATATTAGCTAACATAAAAAAAACTGTATAGGAACAGATAAGTGCAGATCCCGTCGTGTTTCTGGCACTAAAACACCCCTTCCTCAAGGTATTCAGAGTTTAAGATTAATGGCATATGCCCCCAATAGTTATAAAGTTAACCCTAAGGGCTAGTTCACTCTGATGAAGTTCAGGCAAAATTCTATGTTAAATTTTGCATGGATGCCCCCTTGATTCAGACTCCCATAAATTCATATGGAATTTCCTTGTCTCTGCTCATACAGAGTAAGTTCTGCACAGAAGTTTCCCACGGACATTTCAATGTGCAGCAGAATCCCAATTTCAATAGGACTTTGTATTTTCATAACAATTTCCACGCCAAATAAGCGGCAGTTCCGCATTATTTTAGCATGGGGAAGAAAAAAGATTTATGTTTCAAAATTTCAGAGAGAAAATTTTCCTTGTCATTTTCCTTAGTGCGAACAGAATTGTCTAAGGGTAAGTTTTCGCTCCACAGAACATGATTCTTCAGAAGTCCTGGCTACGACTATGGATACAGACTCACACAGTTCACATGAGAACATCACACTTTCTTGTTTAAAAAACAAAATTTAAAACCTAAACCATCCAAAAGTAAAAAATAAATTCATTAAAAGTCAAGTAGGCAGAAAATGTCACATGACTTTTTGACATGCACACAGGTGAAGCCACAGATGTTATGTAGGGCCAGCTGGGAGTTTTATTTCTCTGGGCCACGTTGACAATGTTAAGTAGTAGAATGGTAATAGCTGAACCATGGGCAACTTACTAGTGGACACAACAACCTCAGTCAATGGGGCTCTGCACTATGGAAATAATTTATGAACCTCCTGTGGGCAGAGCCGGCATTAAGGGGGGGCAAACTGGGCAATTGCCCAGGGCCTCCATCAACCAGGAGGCCCCCTGCAGGCGGCTACAGTGTTTTGCAGCTTCGGGAATGTGTGAAGTGAGCCTCGCTGCTGCTTAAAGGCTCTCAGCAGAGGCCTTCCATGTAGTGCTGGCAGGGAGAGGCTGGGCTCCTTTAACACCCCCCCCCCCCCTCACCTGCTCCTCCTCCCCCCTCCTGCTGCTGGTAGATCGCAAGTGTATGGCCTGTCTGCCGATGCATGAGGGAGCCTGTAGGATCCAGGAAGCACTGAACCCGCCATCAAAACCTAGATGCTGGAGTATTCTCTGCCCCAGCAGGCTCTCACTAAAAGTAAGTATATAAAAGTATATGGAAGCAGCACTCCTTGTTGCAGGAAGTAGAAATAGTGGGTGCAAACAGCCGGACTCCCAGGTCACTGGAATCACAACTTGAATATAGTAAACAGAAGGCTGTAGCACTCCAGGTGTGGTGAAAAAGCAGTGGCGTTTATTCCAGCTCAAACATCAAGGCAACGTTTCGGCTGCATGCAAGCAGCCTTTCTCAAGCAATTACATAGTGCACAAGGTGTGATATAAATATGGTGGAAGGATGTGACATCATCAGTGCATCACAACATTTGCATACAGACAATAACAAAGTCAATTTCAATGTATACAACAATCGAACATAAGGTAAAATAATCCAGATACAATAGATGCAAAGTGCTATAGTGATAATACATTGGTGGTACAAAGTGGCCTAAATACAGTGCATAAACATAAGTAAAAAACGTGTAATAACCTGCTGGGGCGGAATAATAAGGCGGGTCCTGCGTGATGTATGCAGTAAACGCCAGGCGCTCTGTCGCACACTGTCGCACCCGGTGGATGGAACGCACAGTGGAACACAACCGGAAGCAGTGTGAGTAATAGAAAGATCGTTGTGCGCAGGCGCGAGGCGCCGAAGCGGCCCGCGCATGCGCACAAACGAAGAGGTCTCGGAGGCGGATGCCGGAAGACAGTGCGCAGTCACGAGAGGTGCGTACCTGACTCGCGCATGCGCACTAACGCCAGCAGGCGCCAGAGGCCATCTTAGAAGTTGGAGAAAAGGGTAAGTATGGGCAAAGAAAAAGGGGAAGATATAAAAATATATTTATGGCTAAATGAAATAGAGCACCAAGCCCACAAAGGTATAAAAGTAAGTATATTTAGATCTAGTGCAGTGTTTCCCAACCAGTGTGACTCCAGCTGTTGCTTAACTACCACTCCCAGCATGCCCAGACAGCCAGAGACTGTCCGGGCATGCTGGGAGTAGTAGTTTTGCAACAGCTGGAGGCTCCCTGGTAGGGAAACACTGATCTATAGTGTGTGAACATGTGTAACTATCCTTACATGCATTTATAGTGTGTGTGTGTGTGTGTGTGTGTACAGCATGAATATATACAGTATATGTGTGTATGTGTATATATATATATATATATATGTATATATATATATATGTGTGTATATATATATATATATATATATACATATATATATATATATATATATATATATACAAGTGTGTGTGTGTAGAGCATGAATATATGTGTGTGTGTATATATATATATATATATATATATATATATATATATAAAATATGTGTGTATATATAATGTGTGTATGTATATATATATATATATATATATATATATATATATATATATGTGTCTGTGTATCCAGTATACCGCACAGGCCTGGCCTCCCCATACCACCGTTTGCAAGGCCATCACCCGGACAGTGTTTTGCTTCATCTGGGGCAAAATGGACAGAGTCAAGAGGACTGTGATGTACAAGGAGCCCCGCAAGGGTGGGAAGGGAATACCCGATATCCCCACTCTGCTGAGGGCCTCCTTTGCATGTGTCACCGTGCAGGCAGGTCCATGTCTCGCTTGTTTCTCATGCCCCTCTGGAGACAGTTGGGCTGGGACAAGTGGGACAGCTCCATCCCTTACAACTGGAACGCTCCCTGGTTCTATGGGGATGTTGTCCGGTTTGTTAGGGAGCACCAGCTGGAAGGACTGAAACCCGACCTATGGAAGCCGAAGACAATCTACAAGCTCATCCGAGCTAAGGACTTGACCGAGCTGGTTCCGGGACTCCCCGCAGCCACTGCAGAGGCAGTTTGGACTAATGTGGCCTCAAATCGGCTTACCAATGGACACAAGGACTTGCAGAGGCCGTCAAGGGAGGACTCTCCCTTAGGTCGTTCATTCATGCCCGCAACCTGTGCACAACCCGGTACTGCCCCCGGTGCCCCTACATGGAGGAAACATCTTTTCGCGTGTTTTGGCAGTGCCCCTTTGCACAGGGTCTGTTGGACGCCCTGGAACATGAACTCAGAGACTCTGTACCCAGGAGCTGCCTATCGTACCATTCGGTGCTTTACGGTCTGTTCCCTGGGACCCATGACATGGAGGCCATCCAGGAGGCCTGGCGCCTTATGAACTGTTTTAAGGACGCAGTGTGGCTTGCCAGGAACCGCCTCGTGATCAACAGGGAGAACATGTCCGTCCGGGACTGCCGCAGGTTTATCAAGAGCCTGCTTAGAGACTATTTCATCTTGGACAGCCCGGCCGTTGATGAGGAAGAAGAGGAGTGAAGACCCCTCTCCTTCTCCCATGTCTCCTTGAAGATATAGCCCAGCAGTTTGGCCCTGTGATCCGCCCCCTCCCCACCCCCACATAGTCGCCCACACCCCTACCCCGATCACAGATTGTATTGTTTTGTTGTTCGATCTCTTGTGCTTTTCTATTACAGGATTGAGCTGAGTGTTAGAGTAGCATGATGTGCGATGTATAGCTTAGCAGTGGCGTTGCTAGGGTTGGTGTCACCCGGTGCGGTAGAAAATGGTGTCAACCCCATACCTACCCCCTACCCCCAGTAAGTTTTTAGCCTGTTGTGACAGACACCACTGTTGTAGCGCATTGTGAGAAATTCCAGTATAATAATCAGATATACCAGTTGCCACAGAATAGGAAAGTGTTAAAGAAGTTTTCACCATTGAAATATACAGCTCCCAGAATTTTCTTAAAGGGGTACTCCACTGGAAAACATTTACTTTTATATCAACTGGTGCCAGAAAGTTAAACAGATGATTTTTAAATTACTTCTATTTAAAATCTTAATACTTACAGTATTTTTAAGCTGGTGTATGCTCCACAGGAAGTTGTGTAGTTCTTTCCAGTCTGACCACAGTGCTATTTGTTGACACCTCTGTCCATGTCAGGAACTGTCCAGAGCAGGATAGGTTTGCTTTTGGGATTTGCTCCTACTATGGACAGTTCTTGACATGGACAGAGGTGTCAGCACAGAGCACTGTGGTCAGACAGAAAAGAAATTAAAAAAGAAAATAACTTCCTGTGAATCGCTTATACAGCAGCTAATAAGTACTGGAAGGATTAAGATTTTTAAATAGAAGTCATTTACAAATCTGTTTAACTTTGTAGCACCAGCTGATTAAAAAAAATGTTTTCCAGTAGAGTACCCCTTTCAGCAGTGGTGAGGTTATGCTGGGAGTTGTAGTTTCACTCACCATAACTGTAGAACTGACAAGTGACTACAGCTCTGATAGGACATAGAGAGGAGAATGTACAATGGTATCAGTGACTACAGGTGACGTCTTCTCTATAGTGAGGAGAATACACAATGATATCAGTGATTACAGGTGACGTCTTCTCTATAGTGAGGAGAATACACAATGATATCAGTGACTACAGGTGACGTCTTCTCTATAGTGAGGAGAATGCACAATGATATCAGTGATTACAGGTGACGTCTTCTCTATAGTGAGGAGAATACACAATGATATCAGTGACTACAGGTGACATCTTCTCTATAGTGAGGAGAATACACAATGATATCAGTGACTACAGGTGACGTCTTCTTTATAGTGAGGAGAATACACAATGATATCAGTGATTACAGGTGACGTCTTCTCTATAGTGAGGAGAATGTACAATGATATCAGTGACTACAGGTGACGTCTTCTCTATAGTGAGGAGAATACACAATGATATCAGTGACTACAGGTGACGTCTTCTCTATAGTGAGGAGAATGTACAATGATATCAGTGACTACAGGTGACGTCTTCTCTATAGTGAGGAGAATACAAAATAATATCAGTGACTACAGGTGACGTCTTCTCTATAGTGAGGAGAATACACAATGATATCAGTGACTACAGGTGACGTCTTCTCTATAGTGAGGAGAATACACAATGATATCAGTGACTACAGGTGACGTCTTCTCTATAGCAAGGAGAATACACAATGATATCAGTGATTACAGGTGACGTCTTCTCTATAGTCTTTCCTTATCTAATTCAGATGGTACATACCGCCAGGACTTGTTCCAGCTAAAACTTCTCTCTGCAGAATGTGACGCCCAGACGTCTCCTCACTATGTCAGTGCATTCTCATCCTCTATATGAAAACAATTATTATTATAAACCTGACAGACACTGTATCCTCTAAATATAATACTACTATACACTATACTCTTTGATTATAAACCTTCCATACACCATACCCACTGAATATAATACTACCACACACTGTACACTCTGAATATAAATCTGCCACATACTGTACCCCTGAATATAATACCGCCACACACTGTACCCCCTGAATAAAATACCGCCACACACTGTACCCTCTGAATATAATACTACCACACACTGTACCCTCTGAATATAATACTACCACACACTGTACATTATGAATATAATACCATCACATACTGTACACTCTGAATATAAATCTGCCACATACTGTACCCCTGAATATAATACCGCCACACACTGTACCCACTGAATATAATACTACCACATACTGTACCCTCTGAATATAATACTACCACAAACTGCGCCCTCTGAATATAAATTTGCCACATACTGTACCCTCTGAATATAAATCTGCCACATACTGTACCCTCTGAATATAAATCTGCCACATACTGTACCCCTGAATATAAATCTGCCACATACTGTACCCCTGAATATAAATCTGCCACATACTGTACCCCTGAATATAAATCTGCCACATACTGTACCCCTGAATATAATACCGCCACATACTGTACCCTCTGAATATAATACTACCACCCACTGCGCCCTCTGAATATAATACTTAGAGATGAGCAAACTACAGTAAATTCAACTCGTCACAAACTTCTCTGCTCGGCAGTTGATGACTTATCCTGCATAAATTAGTTCAGCTTTCAGGTGCTCCGGTGGGCTGGAAAAGGTAGATAGAGTCATAGGAGACTCTTTCCTAGGACTGTATCCACCTTTTTCAGCCCACCGGAGCACCTGAAGGCTGAACTAATTTACGCAGGATAAGTCATCAACTGCCGAGCCGAGAAGTTTGTGACGAATCGAATGTACTGTAAGTTCGCTCATCTCTAATAATACTACCACAAACTGCGTCCTCTGAATATAATACTACCACCCACTGCGCCCTCTGAATATAATGTTGCCATACAGTGCACCCTCTGAATATAATACCACAACCGCAGTAACACCCCTTAACATCCGTTAGCTGATGCTATTACCACGGGAGGGGGGGATTGGTGGTGTTGCTAGTGGATGATGGGGGTTCTACTACTGGGGGGGGTGTTGCTGGAGGATTATGAGGGTGCTACTGGCCATCACCCCTGGCAGTATCACCCCCATCATCCATTGGCAGGATCATCCTCCTGGCAGGAGCACCTCCATCATCCACCATCAGGATCTGCTGATGGAGGTGTTGCTGGTGGATGATGAGGGTGCTACTGCCAGGGGGGGAGCATTAGGTAGGCAGCAGTTCCCCCACATTAGGTAGGTTGCAGTTTCCCCACATTAGGTAGCATCTATTCCCCACATTAGGCAGCATAGATTCCCCACATTTGGTACCAGTTCCTCCACATTAGGTAGGTACCAGTTACCCCACATTAGGTAGCAATTTCCCCACATTAGGTAGCACAGATTCCCCACATTAGGTAGCAATTTCCCCACATTAGGTAGCACAGATTCCCCACATTCGGTAGCACAGATTCCCCACATAAGGTAGCATAGACTCCCCACATTTGGTAGCACAGACTCCCCACATTAGGTAGCATAGACTCCGCACATTTGGTAGTAGTTTCCCCACATTAGGCCACAGGTTCCCTTGCAGGTTCCCCACAATGGGTCAAAGTCTCCCCACAATAGATCACTGGTTATACCCCTCCCCCCCCCCCCCCCACACACACACACAAAAAACACATACAACACAGAGAGACAAACACACACACAGAGAGACACACACTCACAGACAGACACACACACAGAGTCACACAGTCACACACACACAGAGTCACACAAACACACAGAGTCACACAAACACACAGAGTCACACACACACTCAGAGAGTCACACAAACACACACAGTCACATACACACACACACAGTCACATACACACAGTCACACACACAGAGTCTCACACACATAAGCATAGATAGAGACAGACATACACACTCACCCATCCAGCGCAGCGCTCCTTCTCTCCGGGCGCCGTGCGAGTGACGCAACTGACGTCCTCCTGCGCGGCCATGCAGTGTGACGTCAGGCCGGCGCAGACGTGGGAGCGGAGGCCGGGCACAGTGCTGGTGAAGGTGAGGGGGGGGTGTGATGACGGACGGGCGCACAGTGAAAGTGAAAGAGGGGGGTTGCCGGACGGACGGGCGCACCACACACACAGCGCAGGTGGCGGGGGTGCTGACGGATGGGAGGCCGGTCGGGCACAGATGGGGGGGGGGGTGTCTGTGTAGCTGGGGAGGGGGAGTGGGTGCTGCGGAGCGTCTTGGTGTCACCCCATTAGGTTGGTGTCACCCGGTGCGGGCCGCACCCCCCGCACCCGGGTCGCAACGCCACTGTAGCTTAGGGAACCTTTGCTGTGTATTGTACTGTCATGCTTTGTGTGATTGTAATTTATTGTATGACTTGTAATGACTGAACGGACAATAAAGCTCTTTCAATAACCCCGAAACAGCTGTCTGCAGATGGGTCCTCTTTCCTTCTGGAGAGAGTTCTGGCTTGGCATAAATCCCAATCAGTTCTGAGACTTCTTAAATGGAGCCTGAGCTGTTTTGCAGGACACACTACCTGTGAAGGTGGTGTGGTGAGCTAATTTAAATATATATATATATATATATATATATATATATATATATATATAGTGTGTGTGTGTACAGCATCTATATATATATATATATATATATGTGTGTGTGTTTGTGTGTGTATATATAATGTGTGTGTACAGCATGCATGTGTATATATATATATATATATATATATATATATATATATATATATATGTATGTGTTTGTGTATGTCTGCATGTATGCAGTTGTGATTAGTTTTTTTTCCCCCCCTGTATGTGGTATGTAGTGGTAACCGCTCACACTGTCACAAGCGCTGTCAACGCTGCACAATGTGATCTCCCAGGGTCCCTCCAGCTGTTGCAAGGCTCATATATATATATATATATATATATATATATATATATATATATAAAATCATAGATTAGGCATTTGTTAGAAATATACCCTGCAAGGGAGGGGGATAAGAGATGGGGGATATCTATGTATGTGTATAGATGTGTGTTATTGCAGTGTTATTCAGTCACGGTATGTGTTTTTGCAGTGTTCTGGTGTAGCATTTTTATTCAGTCATGGTATGGCGGTATTCTGTTCTGGTATAGCATTTTTATTCAGTCATGGTATGGCGGTATTCTGTTCTGGTATGGCATTTTTATTCAGTCATGGTGTGGGGGGGTATTATTCTGTTCTGGTATATTGTTATTCAGTCACGGTATGGCAGTATTGTTCTGTTCTGGTATGGCGGTAATGTTCTGTTCTGGTATGGTATGGTGTTGTTATTCAGTATTGTTCTGTTCTGGTATATTGTTATTCAGTCACGGTATGGCAGTATTGTTCTGTTCTGGTATGTTGTTATTTAGTCACGGTATGGTGGTATTGTTCTGTTCTCCTTTGGCGTTATTTAGTCATGGTATGGTGGTGTTGTTCTTTTCTGGTATGGTGTGGTTATTCAGTCACGGTATATCGGTATTGTTCTGTTCTGGTGTAGCGTTGTTATTCAATCACGGTATGGGGGTATTGTTTACAAATGTTAGAACACATGTTTGCAGATGCTGGCGGGCAGCAAAATAAGGTTTTGCCTAGTGTGGCAAAAATTCTTGCTCAGTGGTTAGCACTGCTGCCTTGCAGTGCTGGGGACTTGGGTTCAAATCCCACTAAGGACAACAATAAATAAAGTGTTGTTATTATTATTATAATAATAACATCAGCAGAGAGAACTGTACTTGTGATGTCATCAGAGAGCATTTCAAAAAGAAAAGAATTTCCTCTGTAGTATTCAGCAGCTAATAAGTACAGGAAGGATTAAGATTTTTTAATAAAAGTAATTTACAAATATGTTTAACTTTCTGCCACCAGTTGATTTAAAAGAAAAAAGGTTTTCACCGGAGTACCCCTTTAACAGCAAGTAAATAGCAAAGTGTCTTATAATTACATAAAGAACAATATATTAAGTTTATTTGGTGACAGGTACTCTTTAAGGTTTAAATTTGGGAATACAGTCCAAATAACTACTTTACTGTTAAGGGACATTCACGGTTTGGCTCCATGTAGAAGTAGACAATTTAGAAGAGTTGTGTTACTTATTACTACAATGCCGTATAGCATCTGTTGGAACAAAAGGACTCATGATATGGAAGACATGTAGCAATGGATCTGGCCCTCTAGGAGTCCAGTAGTTGCAGGACGGCACTTGTTCCTTCTTTTCTTCTTTCTAATTCTCTCCCTCTTGGAAGTGGATTATGGATAGTAGAAGATGCCCCCTCGGTGTAGACTGGTAGTAGCATGTGGCAGTAATTTTATTCTAAATGATCCAAATGATTAGATATTTGTGCACCCGCAGAACCAGACCTAACTAGCTATCTTTTAAGCAGCAGAGCGGGAAGACCCTAAACTATTCTCTGGCCCAGAGCATAATAATGACTAGAGATTAGCGAACTGTTAAAAAATTCAATTTGGCAGATTTGCAAAATTTTCCGAAAAAATTACTTTCGGGTCAAATTTATTTGCGGCGAATCTGTATAAAAAATGTCTATTTCTGGCTTACAGAGAGCCTCAACAGGGGTGTAGAACAGTTTACTTTGTTCTAACATGCATACAGAGTGTGCTGTGCTAGTGAAATAATACTGTTATTCAGTATGACATGCAGATTACAGGCATTTCTATTAGAATGGCAGCAGGGAGACTATATGGTGTCAAAATTGAAGAGGATAAAGAGATTTTTTCATGTCATTTTTATTTAATTTTATTAGAATTTATTTACATTTTTGAGTACCCATTCTGGTGAGCATCGAGCTGGCGGTCCTCTGCCAGGCGTGATGTCACCTGTTCCAGCCCCTGCCTCTCAGCGCCCCCTAACTATAAAAGTGTGAATGTTTCATTTAATCAGTTATGGTTCATTGTTAGTGCTACAAGCTGTTTCATTGGATTCTTGTGATAATTCTACAGGCAATATGACGTTGATGACCATAGGGCCTCAGTCTTGAAAAGATTAAATCGATTTTTTTAAATTTTTATTTAAGATTTATATTAGATTCCAAAGTTTAATGTCTGAACATTGAACTAATACTGTATGACTACAAAACCCAATCTAACAAGTAGTCACATGGCGGCACAATGACAGAGCCTAGAGGTGGCAGCAGCATGAGGAGACCATAATCTGACAGAATGACACAGCCTGCAATTGGCGGCAGCACAAGATGACCATATAGTGGCTGAATGACACAGCCTGGAATTGGAATTTAAGGTAATGTCTCAGGCCCAGCAGCATCACTAAACCATATAGTTGCTGAATGACACAGTCTGGAGCAGGTGGCAGCATGAGTAGACACTAGGGCTTCACAATCCCTAAGATTAAAAGATGAATTTTAAAAGTGAAATTGAAGAATTATGTTAGCTAGTGCTACCATAAAATATTTGTAGGTAATGTCCCAGGACCAGCAGCATCAGTAAACCATATATTGGCTGAATGACACAGTTTGGAGGTGGCAAAAGCATAAGGAGACCATATAGTGTCTGAATGGCACAGCTTGGAGTTGGCTGAAGCATGAGGAGACCATATAGTGTCTGAATGGCACAGCCTGGAGGTGGCTGAAGCATGAGGAGACCATATAGTGTCTGAATGGCACGGCCTGGAGTTGGCAGAAGCATGATGAGACAATTGAAATTTAAGATTTTGACATTTTAAATTTTAAAATTGAAATTTAGGATTTTGAAATTGAAATTTTAACTAACACTTTTAAGTTTTATTGTCTCGGGCCCCGGAGTGTGGGTACAAAGGACCAAATTAAACAAAGAAGTCAAATGTCACATGGCAGCACAATGACAGAGCCTGGAGGTGCCATCAGTATGAGGAGACCATATAGTGGCTGAATGACTGCCTGGAATTTGTGGCAGCATGAGGAGACCATATGGTGTCTGAATGGCACAGCCTGGAGTTGGCAGAAGCATGAGAAGACCATTGAAATTTAAGATTTTAAAATTGAAATTTTAGCTAATACTCCCAAGTATTAGTATCCTGGGCCCCGGGGTGTGGGTACAAAGGAACAAATCTAACAAGGAGTCCATGTCACATGGTGGCACGATAACAGAGCCTGGAGGTGGCATTAGTATGAAGAGACCATATAGTGGCTGAATGGCACAGGCTGGAGTTGGCTGAAGCATGAGAAGACCATTAAAATTTAAGATTTTGAAATTAAAATTTTAGCTAATACTCCCAAGTATTAGTATCCTGGGCCCCGGCGTGTGGGTACAAAGGACCAAATCTAACAAGGAGTTTATGTCACATGGCGGCACGATAACAGAGCCTGGAGGTGGCAGAAGCATGAGGAGACCACTGAAATTTAAGATTTTGAAATTTAAATTTTAGCTAATACTCCCAAGTATTAGTATCCTGGGCCCCGGCGTGTGGGTACAAAGGACCAAATCTAACAAGGAGTCCATGTCACATGGCAGCACGATAACAGAGCCTGGAGGTGGCATTAGTATGAAGAGACCATATAGTGGCTGAATGGCACAGGCTGGAGTTGGCTGAAGCATTAGAAGACCATTGAAATTTAAGATTTTGAAATTAAAATTTTAGCTAATATTCCCAAGTATTAGTATCCTGGGCCCCGGCGTGTGGGTACAAAGGACCAAATCTAACAAGGAGTCCATGTCACATGGCAGCACGATAACAGAGCCTGGAGGTGGCATCAGTATGAAAAGACCATATAGTGGCTGAATGGCACAGCCTGGAGGTGGCTAAAGCATGAGGAGACCATATAGTGGCTGAATTGCACAGTCTGGAGTTTGTGGCAGCATGGGGAGACCATATAATGGCTGAATGGCACAGCCTGGAGGTGGAAACAGCAGCATCAGGAGTCCTGAAAGTCACCCGGTGATAGAGTGGTGTGGTGGGTGGCAATACCAGTGCCCAGTGACAAAGGGGGGTAAAAAAAGGATGTGGAGGAATGTTTGTAACTGGGCAGCAGCACCTTAAATTTGTTTGGCACTATCCATATTTGTAAAGTGTTAGTGTGGCACCATTGTCCATCTACTCTGATGCATCAGGCATTGGTGGGTGGAAATCCTGGCTGATCCATGCCTGATTCACCTTCACAAAGGTCAGTCTCTCCACATTTTTCATGGACAGACGGGTTCTCCTTGGGGTGACTATGGCCTCCGCCACACTAAACACCTGCTCTGATGGCACACTACTGGCCAGGCAGGACAGCTTTTCCAGGGCAAACTCTGCTAGTTGTGACCACAAATCAAGTTTCGCTGCCCTGAAGTATAGCGGATCTTCAAGGTGTGTTGTCATGGGTGTGTCAAAGTATGCCACCACCTACTGGTTCAGGTCCTGCTCCAGGTCTACCTGCTGCTAATGGGTTACTTCACTATGCGGGTAAAGAAAGTTACTCATCAGCGACTGTAGACTCAGGCTGCTGCTGATGGAGCTAGTACTGCTCCTGCCACCCCACCCCTACCCAGCAGCCATGTCAGTTGAAGGTGAGCGCAGGGGGTCCCCCCTATTCAGACCTACAAGAGGATGGACGATGGCGCCGATAGGTCAGTTTGTCCCCCCTCTCAGTGGGTGTAAAAAGGCCCCTATTTTGTGGCGATAGCGAGCGTCCAATAAGAGTGTGAGCCAGAAGTCATCCCGCTGCCTAATGGTGACAATTTGGCTTTCACTATGCAAGCAAGTGAGCATGCATCGTGCCATTTGTGCAAGTGACTCGGAGGGACTCCCTGCCTCCATATCCCCTGCATACTGCCAAGGTGCGTCTGGGTCCTCTGTCTTGCCTTGCTCATAACCCTCTAGCTCCTCTGGCTGCTCCTGCTCCTCCTCTCCTCTCAGATTGCTAGAAAAAATGCCCATTTGGTGAAACCTAAACTGTGTTCCACTGTGCCGCTCCCCTCGTCCTCAGCCACCACAGGGCTCATGTAGCCGTGACATGTAGGCGCCACGTCTCCACTGCCCTGACCAGACATCGTTTCCAACATGTGTTATAAGAAATGAAACAGTGGAATGATGTTGTTTATCCCGTAATCCTGGCGACTTAATAATAATGTGGCTTCCTCAAAGGGCCTGAGCAAACGGCAGGTGTCACGTATGAGCTGCTACTGGTTCACATTGAAGTTACACAGGGGAGTACCCCTATCCGCTTGGATCATCAAGAAATCGGTGATGGCATTTTTCTCTTCATACAGTCGGTCCAACATATGAAGGGTGGGATTCCAACGTGTGGCAAAGTCACAAATACGACTCTGTTGGGGGATATCATTCTGATGCTGCAGCTCAAGGAGGGTGTGCTTTGCGGTGTACAAGTGGCAGAAGTGCATGCAAAGTTTCCTTCCCATTGTTAGGATGTCTTGCAAATGGGGGGAACACTTCAGGAACCGCTTCACAACCAGATTGAACACGTGTGCCATGCAGGGTGCATGGCTCAGCCTTCCCTGTCGCAGCGCATGCACGATGTTCTTACCGTTGTCAGTCACCATGGTTCCCATTTCCAGTTTTTGTGGAATAAGTCATGCTCCGATTTCTTTACGAATGACTTTTAGCAGTTCCTCCCGTGTGACTTAATTTGCCAAGGCAAACCATGTGAAGTACAGCATGACACCACCGCGCCCTGCACACATGGTATGCTGAAGGGCCACTGAGACTTGTCTGGGCAGTGGAGGCTGAGGACACGGTGGAGGATGAGGAGGCAGAGTCGCACACTTTCACAGGAACAATGGCATGAGAGCGTGGAGAAGGAATCGGCGTGAAGTGTCCAAGTTGGTGTTGTGGCAGTGCAGGAATCACATTCACCCAGTGAGCCGTAAAGGACATGTAGTGTCCCTGACCATAGTTACAGCTCCAGACGTCAGTGCTGCCGTGCTCACCTTCTCTTGCACGAAATTTTGCAGGGCTAGTACTGCCTTCTTTGCAAACGGTTTGGCACTCTCCACCTCAGCTCGGCACAAGCCATCAGTTCTCTGAAAGGTGCAGAGTCCACCACTTGAAATGGGAGGGACTGCAGCACCAGCAACTTGGACAGGAGCACATTCAGCTTCTGCGCCGTTGGGTGAGTGGGCGCATACTGTTGCCTCTTGGACATGGCTTCGAAGATGGATTGTTGGCAGAATGACTGACTAAAAGTAGGAGGAGCAAGAGCGTCTGGAGCGAAAGAAGGAGGGTATGACACACATCTCCTTTCGGCTGAGGTGGTGGAGTCTTGGCTGGCTGAAAGAGGAAGCGGCATGCCACTGGGTGATGCAGCAGGCTGGACCACTACATAGGAACCATGGTTCTCCCAGGCCGCTTTATGGTGGCGCAGCATATGTTGACGCAGGGCTGTGGTGCCAACATTGGGACCCTGGCCATACTTCACCTTCTGCCGACATATCTTGCATGTGGCTATGTTAATCTCCTCCAGATGCTTGATGAAAAACTGCCACATTGCTGAGTAGCTGATTTTCCCACCACCAGTCCGCACTGATTGACTGCTACTGCTGCTGTCTCCAGAAGCCCCTGTTCCACTACTTCCCAGGAAGGTAGGTGGCCGCGAAGCAGGAGGTCTCCACCGGGGACGTTTGGCTCCAGAATTTCAGCTTCTGCCACCATGCTGACAGCCAACCATGCTACCACCTTGCTGGCTCATCTGCTGCCTCATGGGCAACCTGCAACTCTCTTCTCCACAAGTGTCTGCACCTCACTGATGTCCTCCTCAGGTTCCTCAACAGTGTCCGCTTTAGGACCCTGAACGCTGGCAACACCGCCTCCCACGTCACTCTTCTCATCACTACTTGCTCGCCTGGCGGCGGAAGCAATAAATGTCTCCTCCACTTCTAGGCTTAGTTGACTGTCCTCTAATAGATCATCCTTACTGAATAGTTGAGCTGAACCCACAGCATAAGATACTTATTTAGGGGAGGGAACAGCATAGGACAGAGGCAATGGGAGGACAGGGACTGCTCCCGGGCCACGCCAACTGAGGGATGTATCTGAGGAACCCACCGACTGCTGACTGGGGGTATCAGATGTCATTTGTGATGATTTGGATGACCGTGTTAACCAATTGATGAAGGCAGATGGGTTGCTGGTCGAGACATGACCGCTAGCTGATATCGGGAGCTCAGGCCTCTCGCTGTGACTCCTGCTGCCCCTAGTCTGCTGCAACCTCTGCATGATAAATGTAGGCCTCTGCCACTCCTCTGTGCACGTCCTGGCACTTCTCTGCGTGACATACTTAGTGCGTTTATTAGGGGAGTCCAATATGCTTCACTACGCTTAAAACAGAATTTGTATAGAACAGCAGCAGGTGTGTACTTTTGGCTGTCCTTTCACAGTATCTAGGCCCTTGACAGAGTAACAGCTACAAAAAAGTACACTACTTAGATGTAGGTATGTGGTATGCACTTATGAGGGCAGAAAAAAATGCTCTACAGTACACTTAAAAAATCACTGGGGTAAAACACCAGCCAGTGATTACTTTTGCCTCGACTTTCACAGTATCTAGGCCCTTGACAGATTAACATGTAAAAAATTGTACACTACTTAGATGTAGGTATGGGGTATGCACTTATGGGGACAGAAAAATGCAATACAGTACACCTAAACAAGTATCTGAGTACAACACCAGCCCGTGAGTACTTTTGCCTGGACCTTCACAGTATCTAGGCCCTTGACAGATTAACAGGTACAAAATTGTACACTACTTAGATGTAGGTATGTTGTATGCACTTATGAGGGCAGAAAAATGTGCTACAGTACATTTAAAAATTCATTTTGTACAACACCAAGTAGTACACAACAGTGTTGCAGCACAGAGTTGCTGTTGATTAAAACTCCAGTTGGAGATTACTTTTGCCTGGACTTTCACAATATGTAGACCCATAACAGATTAATAGGTACACAATAGAACACCACTTAGATGTAGGTATGTGGTATGCACTTATGAGGGCAGAAAAATGCGCTACAGTACGCTTAAAAATACGTATTTTTGCACAACACCAGCAAAACACAGTTGCTGTGTACTAAACCCAAAATTGGACTCTCTCACAGAGTATTAGGAATGGACTGCTGGATATTATACCTTCTACAGACTAGTATAATCAGCAGATTTGTTGTGGAACAAAGACACAGAATTGCGCTGAAAAATTATTCCTGCTTCCTCTGCTAAAGTTTATGAAGTTGAGGCAGCTTGTTGAAATGTATGAGGCAACACACAGCTCTCTGCCCCTCTCTGTAATACAATGCTGTAGAAAGTGACTGGGAGGATAATGGCTGCAGTAAAAATCCTTTTCTTTGGAAAAAAAAAAAAAAGCACTGCTCTCTGTCCACCAGAACGCTGATGTGACTAGGAGGTGAAGCGCTGCTGTAATAAGCTTTTCTGTGTAACACACACACAGGCTGTCCTATCTCTCTGCGGTGTAATGAATGAAGTGATGAGCCACAATATGGCTGCCAATTATATAGGGCTGTGACATCACAGGGGTGACTGGCTGTTGATAGGCTTCATCCTGCATGTGATTCAACGTCATCCCGCCAATAATTTTCATTGCATACAGATTCATTATTTCTAGTTACTAGTATTCTTTATATTATGGCTTTAATTCCCTTATATGCACCTTGTTGTTATTGTTATTTTTATTTCTAATATTGGTTATGCATTCTTTCTAAGGGCCATGGAAGCGTTTTGAAATTGTATGTTCTATTTGACTTATGTTGCTAGGAACCACTGCAGTACGTGTGACTGCATTTTTATTTCCATCAGTGTTGCCGCTAGAGATGAGCGAATCGAAGTTGACGAACCCGAATTCGGTACGAATTTCATGAAAAATTTGATTCGCAATGAATACGAATATCGCCGCGATTTGATCGCACAAATCGCTTAATTAAACTCCATTTTACAGCGTTCCAGGCTATTGGAGACCTAAGATGGTGGATCCACATGTGAGTACATGGGGCAGGGGATTATGGGAGGGTGGGAGATAGCGGCGGGAATGAAGGTAGGCGGGCTGACCCTGAATCACATGTGAGATGCAGCCTATCAGTGTTCACTGACCCCTGTCATGTCACAGCCCCTATATAATCGGCGGCCATCTTGCCTCTCTTCATTTCATCTATGCACTCAGATAGAGAGGACGGGACTGTGTGTGTGTGAATAGCTCATACCACAGCGTTACACTGCAACTGCTAGTCACATCAGCCTTAGGTAAAGACAGGAGTGCAGAGTGCTTTGCTGTTACACTGAGAAGGATCATTGATAGCTAAACCTCCTATTCACGTTATTGAGCATTGCAGGAGAGAGGGGCAGATAGCTGTCAGCTGCCTCATACAGATCTCCAAGCTGCCTGAACTTTCTGAAGCATCTTATCTCCTCATTTTTCAGCCCAATTGAGTTTATTTTTATTTGCTCCGAAAATCTTCTGCTGCTCAGAATTGTGTGACAGAGTGCAATTTAGGGTTTAATCCCTGGATTTTTTTTTTTTGTGGTGCTGCACTGTTGGGTCCTGCTACTGTTCAGAAATAAGTCATATTAGTGTGGACTTTAGTGCCTTTTTACCATTTTTCACCTGTTACTCTGTCTCTGTGCTAAATTCAGTGTTATACCACACATTATACACCTGCCGGTGTATTAAAGAAAAAAAAGTTTTTTCTGTGTACAAATACGCTTAACAGTGGCCTTATCATTGCAAAGGGCCTAAATACAAGCAAATAGCGTACCATATACTCTCTTTTTTTCTGTCTCTGTGCTAAATTCAGTGTTATACCACACGTTATACACCTGCCAGTGTATGAAAGAAATAAAAAACGTTTTCCTGCTTACAAATACGCTTAACAGTGGTCTTTCATTGCAAAGTGCTGCCTAATCTGGGGGACAACTATGCTCCTTATCTGGGGGACAACTATGCTCCTAATCTGGGAGACAACTAAAATCCTAATCTGGTGGACATCTATGCTGCCTAACCTGGGGGACAAGTATGCTCCTAATGTGGGGGACATCTATGCTGCCTAATCTGGGTGAAATCTATGCTGCCTAATCTGGGGAACATCTATGCTGCCTAATCTGGGTGACATCTATGCTGCCTAATCTGGGGGACAAGTATGCTCCTAATCTGGGGGACATCTATGCTGCCTACTCTGGGGGACAAGTATGCTCCTAATCTGGGGGACATCTATGCTGCCTAATCCGGGGGACACCTATGCTGCCTACTCTGGGGGACAACTATGCTCCTAATCTGGGGGACATCTATGCTGCCTAATCTGGGGGACAACTATGCTCCTAATCTGGGGGACATCTATGCTGCCTAATCTGGGGGAAAACTATGCTCCTAATCCGGGGGACATCTATGCTGGGGACAACTATGCTCCTAATCTGGGGGACATCTATGCTGCCTAATCTGGGGGACAACTATGCTCCTAATCTGGGGGACATCTATGCTGCCTAATCTGGGGGACATCTGTGCTGCTTAATCTGGGTGTCATCTATGCTGCCTAATCTGGGGGACAACTATGCTCCTTATCTGGGGGACATCTATGCTGCCTAATCTGGGGGATATCTATGCTGCCTAATCTGGGTGACATCTATGCTGCCTAATCTGGGTGACATCTATGCTGCCTAATCTGGGGGACATCTATGCTGCCTAATCTGGGTGACATCTATGCTGCCTAATCTGGGGGACAAGTATGCTCCTAATCTGGGGGACATCTATGCTGCCTAATCCGGGGGACATCTATGCTGCCTAATCTGGGGGACAAGTATGCTCCTAATCTGGGGGACATCTATGATGCCTACTCTGGTGGACAAGTATGCTGCCTAATCTGGGTGACATCTATGCTGCCTAATCTGGGGGACAAGTATGCTCCTAATCTGGGGGACATCTATGCTGCCTACTCTGGGGGACAAGTATGCTCCTAATCTGGGGGACATCTATGCTGCCTAATCCGGGGGACACCAATGCTGCCTACTCTGGGGGACAACTATGCTCCTAATCTGGAGGACATCTATGCTGCCTAATCTGGGGGACAACTATGCTCCTAATCTGGGGGACATCTATGCTGCCTAATCTGGGGGAAAACTATGCTCCTAATCCGGGGGACATCTATGCTGGGGACAACTATGCTCCTAATCTGGGGGACATCTATGCTGCCTAATCTGGGGGACAACTATGCTCCTAATCTGGGGGACATCTATGCTGCCTAATCTGGGGGACATCTGTGCTGCTTAATCTGGGTGTCATCTATGCTGCCTAATCTGGGGGACAACTATGCTCCTTATCTGGGGGACATCTATGCTGCCTAATCTGGGGGATATCTATGCTGCCTAATCTGGGTGACATCTATGCTGCCTAATCTGGGTGACATCTATGCTGCCTAATCTGGGGGACATCTATGCTGCCTAATCTGGGTGACATCTATACTGCCTAATCTGGGGGACAAGTATGCTCCTAATCTGGGGGACATCTATGCTGCCTAATCCGGGGGACATCTATGCTGCCTAATCTGGGGGACAAGTATGCTACTAATCTGGGGGACATCTATGCTGGGGGGTTGTGAAGCCCGGGTGTGCACTGGTGCATCAGCCAACTCCAGGCTGTGTCCTTCAGGCAATATATGGGTTCCTGATGCTGCAGAGGTGGGGCCTGGGTCTGGAAATTTCTAATTTTTGGATAGCGGGTGCTACCTATGAGAAATCTTTGTCAAAAATTTCATATATTGTGTTGTTTTTTTTTTGGGGGGGGGGGATTGTGAAGCCCTGGTGTGTAGTGTACTAGTGCATCAGCCAACTCCACACTGTGCCATTCAGCCACTAAATGGTCTCCTCTTGCTGCCAACATGTCCACGCTGTGTCATTCAGCCACTATATGGTGTCCTCATGCTGCCAACACCTCCACGCTGTGCCATTCAGCCACTATATGGTGTCCTCATGCTGCCAACACCTCCACGCTGTGCCATTCAGCCACTATATGGTGTCCTCATGCTGCCAACACCTCCACGCTGTGCCATTCAGCCACTATATGGTGTCCTCATGCTGCCAACACCTCCACGCTGTGCCATTCAGCCACTATTTGGTCTCCTCATGCTGCCAACACCTCCACGCTGTGCCATTCAGCCACTATATGGTCTCCTCATGCTGCCAACACCTCCACGCTGTGTCATTCAGCCACTATATGGTGTCCTCATGTTTCAGCCTCATCCAAGCTGTGTCATTCAGCCACTATTTGGTGTCCTCATGCTGCCAACACCTCCACGCTGTGCCATTCAGCCACTATATGGTGTCCTCATGCTGCCAACACCTCCACGCTGTGCCATTCAGCCACTATATGGTGTCCTCATGCTGCCAACACCTCCACGCTATGTCATTCAGTCACTATATGGTCTCCTGACACTGATGCCACCACCAGGCTCTGTCATTGTGCTGCTGTGTGGCAGTGATTCTAAGAGCGATGCCGGTAATCTGCATGTTATTCTGAATAACAGTGTTATTTCACTACCCCAGCACACTCCATATGCGTTTTAGGACACAGCAAAGTGTTCTATACTCCTATTGAGGCTGTTTGTAGGCTAGAAATAGCCTTTTTTAATATCGATTCACCGCGAACAAATTCGGATCGAAACAAACTTTTTGGGAAAATTCGGCGAATCGGCCATTTGCACGTTGACATTTTCATTCTGAATTATATTTGGTTAGGCTTCCTATCCATGTTACTAGGGGTTATTACACTGCTTGCTATCGTATTTCATAATTCATTTATGTTGCTAAGGGTTAGTGCAGCACCTGCAATCGCATTGTTGCCCCAATCATCTTCTGTATGTTGATAATAATCTTTGCATATTTGCTATATAGTTTTTGCTTTATTTTGTTTGGACATATTGCTGGTGGCTACATGTATTTCTAATAATATTGTCAAAATTGTCCCACATTGGCTCTGCTTGGCAATACATTTGACTTATGTTGCTAGGGGTTACCACAGTGCTTGATACATACCAAGCTCCGTATCCCTATTAGTCTTTTCCAGGTGTGTGCCGGAATTGTCCGGATATGTCGTCACACGCTGGAAACTCCAGCCCGACGTTTCGCTGGCTTGACCATATGCAATCATTCATTCTTTCCCATTACCAGCATATATAAACCATGTTTTAACAGTTCTCTATAGCCATGATTAAAAGCTCTTTTGCAGCTCGAAACGCATTGGCATACTGTTTTTAGGGGCTTGGTCCCCTCACCCTTTCCCCTTTTTTGGGTTTGTGTCTAACTTTGATCATTTTAACATGAGCTGTTAAAAGCTACGCTTTACCTTTTTCCTAACCCTTTGAGCTGGATCCCTGTTGTTTATATGGTTGTCATCCCGCCTACCTGACTTCCCTCAATGCCTTCCCAGCGTTCCTTGCCCTATGTCCTCACATGTGGATCCGCCATTTTAGATGCCCTGGAGCCAGGACGGCACTAAATGGAGTTTAATGAAGCGATAAGAGCAATAGAATCGCGGCGATCAAATTTATCAGGAAATTCATAACAAATTTGGGTTCGTTAGCTTCGATTTGCTCATCTCTAATAATGACACACATTTAGTATCCAGTTTTCCACCCTAAACAAAAGGACCTAGCATTTTTTTCCTCTCCAGAACCCTGGTGCCAACTCCCCCATGTTTGCTAACAAAGCATTTTCCTCAGGCCATGTAAGGATCCTAGCCAAAAATTGATGGTGAATCTTGGCTTTAAAAACCATATAGTCAACCTCTATGGTTTATTAGATTGATGTGGAGTTTCATATTGTTATCCACCTCGTCTTGATCCGATGCTGCTATCCCTCTTGCAGCCACCTGAAAGCATTGGCCCATGTTGTGTCTTTATTACAGTTCTACTTATGTCGCCCAATGTGTGAAGAGATTTGGACGGACACCATTATCTAAGCTCATTCTTGTTAGTTTACTAACCTGTCTTTGACCATAGGCCTTTCCCATTGGTCTTGCTTTCATCTTGCACCATCTGATTTGTTAGTGACAATCCATTTCTGATTCCTAGCCCAGCTTTTGGTTACATCTTCTTCTGGTTTGTCATATCTTTACTGCTTTCCTCATATAAACTTCTGCCGTCACTGCTCTGATTCTGCACTGCTCCAGACATTGCTTCAGCGCACCTACCTCCTACTATTCTGTAGACCAGGACATACTGTATGTATCCAACAAAAAAAGACCATAGCCCCTTGAATGGGTTCAAAGGTGAAGGATTGGGGGCTTCCATAGACTTTGCACTACAGTTTAGCTAGTGTCAAACCAATTGAACACTTCCATATCAACTTTAGCTCTTTATAGGAATTTTCAATTTCGCTGTCTCAGTCTAAAATGGCATGTTACGGCAGTTGGTAGTGGATCCTCTGGACCTGTGTGAAGGATGACATGAGCTGTACCAGGGAGCGGAGCCTAAGGTGGCTACTCCTTGCATGATTCGACCTCACAGGCTGCTAGGTGTATCCAGACTAAGGAAGGATGACATGTAGAGAGAAGCGTAGTCAAGACGAAGCAAGGTCAGTAGGCTGGTGGCACAATGATTGCTTTCTCTGAGGCACTAGGCATTAGATCCAGCAAGGGGGTGTGGGAGGTTATCACACTTATAGGTAAGGGACAGGTGAAAGCAACAATCAAGGGTGCACTGGCCCTTTAAATTTTAAAGCACCGGCGCACGTGCGCCCTAGGAGGCGGGGACACATGCGCCGGCGATGAGAGACAACAGGAGAAACAGCAGATAGGGAAGGTGAGTGACAGCCTGAGATTTGCATGTGGGCACGTCCCGCGATGCGAATCCCGGGCCCGCCAGCAGAAGTGGACGGAGCAGGGGAGTGCTCACGGCCAGCGTGTCCGGCCGGAGCGCTAGGTGTAACATGGTAGTTATATCCGCACCACTACATATTTTATACTCAGTATGTATAATGACTATAGCCATGTGTGACCTTTCATAAAACTCCCATAGATCAAAATACACTCATACAGACAATAGTTGTCCAATCATTCCCCTCCCACATTGTTCTATGAAGAATTACTTTTATATGAAGATTCAATAGACCCATTCAGCTCTGGATTTATGCAGACAGCATTGGATGCCACCCCTTTCTATATAAATATTGTGCTTAGTTTCATCTTGGGAATTAAATAAATATACCTAAAATATGCCATCTTGATGAATGGATGGGATTCAGGAGTGAAGTGACATTTATGTGATCACTGACAGACAGGAAGATAAAGGGACTTAACTGTTTTCATTCAAATGGTTGGGAATAAGAGTAGGTGACTGTTCTGTAAATGCCAATATAACTACCCCAGTTATAGATAATGGTGTTCTAAGAGCTGAAGTATACTTTAGGAGAGTATATTGCTGGATAATTTAGCCAGGAGACATCCATGTAATGGTATTGGATATCAATTAGCCGTTTTGTACTAATAGACAATCATCTACTCCTTTTCCACCATAAATCACCCTTACACCCACACAAGTACACTATTGTAGCAGTGTTAAAATGCACTTAGAGATTACTTTAAGTCTTTTATTTCATTCAGGGAGATAAAAAAAAAACTTGTGATCTTCTAAAACACCACATTGGAACTACTCCCAAAATGCTTAATCTGAATTTAGAGGTCAATTTAAGGTAATATACACATTTAACTGTTTTTAGGATGCAGTGTTAAAATGTTTTCTAAATAGGATGAAAGTTATGTCATTACTTATACTGAAGGCCATGTTTACCACTAGGTAATGGTTGTCCAGTTCGTAGGACGGCAGCTTGTGGGTTAGGGGCGATAGGCTGCTCTCTGCAAGGGGGGGGGGGGGGGGGTACCAGTGATTTGTGGTGCTGCCTATTTACACCTTACTCTCTAGCAGCCAGCTGCAGATGAAGCCTGGGTGTATACTGCTGAACTCACTACTGGTCCCCCATTAGGTGGGAGTGAGAGGCGGCTCTGCACTGTGCCATGTGTAGCTGTTTAGGGGCCAGCCATACATCAGAAACAAGAGAAATGGAGGCCTTTTAAGAACACCTGGTAAGAACTCCAGGGGGAGAGAGGGAGTGCTGTCAGCATGAGAAGTCTAGGGGAGCAGGGGAAATCTACATGAAGGGAGAGGCAGAACGAGAAGGAGGCAGTTGGCATGCGGAAGGGGGTAGTTAGTATAAAGGAGGAAGCAGTCAGAATGAGGGAGGGGAATTCAGAATTAAGGAGGGGAAGTCAGCCTAAGGGAATAGGGCGGTCAGCATAATGGAGGGGGTTGTCATATGCTGCCACTGTTTGTAGACAGTGTAGCCACCTGTCGGTAATATCTCCCTTTAGTCTGCAGTCTTCTCTTCAGCAGCAATTTAATGCTCAGTGTAACCCCATTCCTTGCTGTGCTGCTGCTGTTTTTTCCTTTCTGCTCACATAGCACCTTGCAAAGCTGATGGATCAGGAACCGTTTCTTTCCTCACATGCCATCTCCCCAGCACAGTGCCAGCCTGTTTGGTGCACTTCCACCAGTACTATCTGTGATTGGACAAGTAACCTCGGAAGGAAATTACTATGTGGCTACTACTAATAAAGAGCCTAGTTCTGGTCTCACACTCTAAAACGAACAGAAGGAGAAATATTAATGCACCATGGAGGGGATCTCAGAGCCTCAAGAGTACTAAAATCCTATTGTTACCAGAAAAGTAAGAGTAACAAAACCATGCAGGTTTATAAAAATCTCTTGAAACTTCAGGCAAGCTTTAAAGGGGTACTCTGCCCCTAGACATCTTATCCTCTATCCAAATGTCCCACCTCCTCATGATGTCACGCCCCACCCCCTTAATGCAAGACTATGGGAGGGGGCATGAAGGCCGCCATACCCCCTCCCATAGACTTGCATTAAAGGGACGGGGCGTAACATCACGATACTCTGGCCTATTTTCAACTCTTGAATTTTATGCCTCAGCACACAAAGGTACAATGTTGACCATTAGACTTCCATAAGAATTACTGCTTCCTAAAATGTTCAGATCTATAACACAGCTATGTTCATTAGAATATATTCTCTTCCTAAATCATGCTAAACATAACGTAATGGTCTATGCTGCATAGAAATTAAGGCTTATCAATGGTAAATGTATGATAACTTAATCCAACTGCTGGGACCCCCACTAGTCATGAGAATGATGAACCTGATGCCCTCATATGAATGTAGTATTCACTGTACATGGAACTGACACAGATAGATTAGTGTTGTACTGTTTCAAGCTCTTAAAGAGCAGATAAAGCCACAATGCCCCTGTGTGGCCCATTTTGACAAAGGATTCAGGTCCAATGGTTTGGTTAACATTAGTGTTCTGTCAATTGGATCACAAATGATCATACTTTAATGTCCAGGGTAGGAATCAGTGCAGATTAGAGCTTGCCTCAATCAATATCCCTACCTACCTTATGATCTTCCTTAAACAGCGGCCCCCAACTGGGGACAGTCCCTATGCTGGACTTAGTGCAGGGACATTAAAAATAGTCAGATGGGAGAGGTTATCAGCAAACAAACAAAATCAGAATCAAAGGCAGAGTCAAAATCAATCAATGGGTCAGACCTTGAGTACAATGTGGTACAAAATCAACAGGCAAAAGGCAACCTCAGAAAACAGGCAAAAACTAAGGTCACAGAAAATCAGATCAGAATAAAAAGTAGAGAGTATTGGAATGCTAGTGTAGGGAAAAGCCTCTATCACAGGCACAGGATAAAATAGGTGCTAAATCTAAATTCCCCAGCATCGGGAGGTGTGAGCACTTGCGCCACAGCTGAATACCAACCACCTCCTGATAGGCAGGCCAGCGATGTCACTCAATGATGGCTACATTACTCCCAGGGACAGTGAGGAATGCCAAATGGACTATGGGGGTGGGGCTGATGCCGGGCAAGGTATACATATGACACATACATTTATAACTTACTCTGTGGATAGGTGATAAATATTTTTTTTTTCTTTCAATAGTTTTTTATTGAATTTTATCATAATAGAAAAACATAAACATATATAAAGGACAGACGCAGCTGTCAATTTATTATTTTATGACAACAAACACAGCAAACATTTGTTTACTGTATATAGGTAGACTTGGTTGTCATAAGATAGGCAGTTGTTTCACCAAACCAAAAGGAAAACAGAAATAAATAAAAATAAATAAAATAAATAAGAATAAAGGAAATATAACATCTCCGACATGACACACATAGTAGTATGTGTGTGTACCAATAATGTTATATATTTTCTTTTTCTTCTATCCTTATATATCTGATGCATAATGAAACGTAGTAGAAAAGTACAAATGTCAAGATAATACTTATAGAACAAGATGAAGATAAGGTTTAACTCTAATAATGGATGTCCATGTGCCTCTTGTAACATAATGGCCCTCATTTACAAAGACTGGAGTGTCTGTTAGGTTTTTTTTTTCAGTGTACTCGTCTTTATTTTCCTTGTGATTTACTAATCTGTCGCCCAATTTTCATTTCTTTCTGTCGCAGGTTTTTTTTTCTGTCGCACAAAATGTATTCTGTGCGACAGAAAAAAGTCTCTGCAAATTCTGACTACATTAGTGCTTGTACTACTACCCCCATCATTGAACAAGGTCTGTTCCATGTTGGGGGTAGTAGTACGGGGGCTGAGGGATTGATCGCACCGGGTCTCACAGCTGAGACCTGATCCGTTCAGATGTTATTAAGCAGGGGAGCAGACGGCATGCTCCGATCCCCTGCAATGTACAGTAAACTTTCATTTTTAAATTCCCCACAAGAAGCCCTCCTGGCAGGGTTTTAATATAGAACCGCTGTGGTGGGCAAAGATGTATAGAATCGCTGGGGGGGGGGGGGGGGGTATATATCTGGCCCCTCCAGCGTTTCTATATATACTTCCCTCTGCTGCGCTTGAATAAATGTACTGCCCCCCCCCAGCGTTATTATATATCTATACTGACCCCCACTGTGCATATACTGACCCCTGCTGTGCATATTTATATATATACTGCCTCCCCCAAGCTGCGCATATTAATCTTCATCTTCTCCCTCCCCTGGCTGCAAATAAATGAAAACTCTATTAGCGGGGGAGCGGAGGGCTGCTGCCCGCTCTCGCTGCTAAGAGTTTGTCATTCATAGCGGGCAGCAGCTGCATATCACGCTGTGGGGGTCAGACATATGGATATATGTCTGACCCTCACATCATACATATACAAATGCTGGCTCACCGCTATGAATGACAAGTAAGCTATTGGCAGCCGCTGCGCCAGCCTCCGCTCCCTGCACTGCTTTACTTGTCATTCATAACGGTGAGCCGGCACCTGTATATATAGATGCTGTGAGGGTCAGGGGAAGACAACTTCCTCTGCCAGTGGTCTTCAACCTGTGGACCTCCAGATGTTGCAAAACTACAACTCCCAGCATGCCCGGACAGCCGTTGGCTGTCTGGGCATGCTGGGTGTTGTAGATTTGCAACATCTGGAGGTCCGCAGGTTGTAGACCACTGTCCTATACTTTACATTGCACGGATCCCTCAACATACGATGGTTTCAACAAACGATGGTCCATTTGGAATGGATTACCATATGTTGAGGGACCACTGTATCTCTACAATAAGTAGACTATGATAACCATCTGGTGTTAAAAACTTATCCAACTTTCCAGAACCTCTAGCTATAACCTTTTCGAATGAATATGTAGTATTTATTTTATTCAGGATGATATCAAAACAGGGGACCAATGGAGTTTTAGGTGATAAATATTATTATTTTATATGGCACAACCGCTTTTAGGACACTTACATACATCCCTGTTAAATAAAATAGATTGCTATTATTGTTCAAAGTAATGTTCCTAGAGGCTCAGAGAATATAGCACATACAGAGAGATAAAGTGTAGATAGAGTAGATACTTTTTTCATTCCTTACTGTAATCCTATAAAAAAAAAAATCACTACAGTCAGCCTCTCTGCAGCCGGAAATGCCCGCTTGTAAGGAACAATGGGCTCCATTGAACTGCACAGTAAATGTAGATAAGGTAGTCTTTAGGTGTAATGTCCATTTGATTAGAGCAAGCATGCTGTGTTGAGAAATGAAATGGATAAATAATAGTTTCCCCGCAGAAAGCATTAAAGAGGCTCTCATCCGAAATGTATTTTACAGAAATGTGATTATTAAAACTGAGATAGGGATGCATAGCATGACTTCTCTCAAGCTGATGGCTACACCAATCAATCTTGGAGCAGAGCAGCATTTTTTGAGACAGACTGGTTACTAGGGACTGCTTAAATGAGGTTGTCAGACAGCTTGTCCATAGCAACCAGTCTCAGAATATTGAAGTCTTCAGCTCTCAACCAAATTGTAACTAAGCTCAGAATGTACCCAACCTTCACATTAATGAAAATTGAGGTAAAGAGTTACTGATAGGGCCTTATTTACCAAATCTAAAATTTAGTTGAATGGACACTATAATTTTAAAAACACTTTTGACATGTCGTAGATACGTCAAAAGTTTTGATCAGGTGTCTGAACAACAATCCCCCCCCGACCAATCAGAACTTTTGACATTTGTCTACAACATGTCAAAAGTTTTTGGACTGATTGCTGCAACAAGCCAGGAGAAGGACTCATTAAGCAAGTTTTCTCCTGACCGAGTCAAACTTTGTGGTACTTACAGAGATCTTGAAGAGCTTCTTTTCCAGCTTGTTTTAGCAATCACTTGAGGTCTAAACACTGTCTCTAGGATACGTCAAAAGTTTTTTAAGGAAACAGTTAACACTTAAAGGAGTCCAATTTTTCACTAAACCAAAACCACACAATATCATGACATGCTATCATAACAATCAGGGCGTCATTTAGTTAGCGATCACTAGGTGTCCAGTCATAGACAAACAGCTTATACAGCTTGTGAGGGAATGTCACAAAATTGTGTTGTTGTAAAAGTCTATCTTGTAACCTATGGTTGGCTAATTGGCTACAATATATAGGTAAGCATGAGCAATTCTTGTAATACCAGTTTTAAAAGATGAGAGTGAATGATGCATAAAAAATTTGCATAGCTATTCATTATACAGTATACCAATCACACTAAATTTCCTGAAAATGAAAACCCTCTCCTATAACAAAAATTGCATATGACAATTATGTATGCTACCAATGCAACTATGATGTACTTGCAACCTGGTGGTTTCAATATAAACTGAATGATCTCTTTTGAGCTTTTGTTCCATGAGACCTACAGCATTGTTGTAATCCCAGTAGAAATCCAACCACCCATCTGGCTGTCAAGGCAATGACATTGCAGTCAAGACTCATTTATTTGCAGAATGACTAGAGTACAAATTCAGGGAGATTTTTCAAAACCCGGGCAGGGGAAAAGTAGAGCAGTTGCCAATAGCAACCAATCAGATTGCTTCTTTAATAAAAAAAATAAAAAAAACATATAAAAATTTTAAAGAAGTAACCTCATTTGTTGCAGTGGAAAACTGCTACACTTTTCCTCTTTTTTTCACTCCTCTTTTCCATAGGTTTTTGATTAATCTCCACATTATGTTATCGTTTGAAGGCAACTTTTCCCAGGAAATTATTATGTGACTGGTGCCTATAATAGTCATTGAATAGTCATGCCTATAATAGTCATTGAATTACTGTTGTTCTTGACCACCTAGGGAAGGCACATAGTGACTATAGGGTGCTTTGTTGTGTAACTGGGACATTGCAGAGACATCCTATCCCAATAAAAGGGGAGGGCAGTCACTTAAGGGATACATTAAGGATGCCCACTATTTTAGGTTGTGCTGATGTAGCCTATGAGCCTTCACTTCCCCTTCCCATATCAACAAACAAGAGGCTAGTGTGTGTGATCCGATGGGTCAGGCAGTGGATAGCAAATCCAGCAAAGAAGCCATTCACCTGGTAGCCTTGTGCGGACTAAAGGCACAACACCCGAAATAGCAATGTATCAAAAATAGCGGCTGCTGCGGCTCCCCACGCTGATCATCAGATGTCAGACTTGTCAAGTAGCACAGTAGGAAAGAAGGGAAGACGGAACCAGGATCACGCTGCCACAAGGAACATCAGTCACTGGATTTCTCCTTCAGGTAGGTTTCTAAAACAAAAGAAATACATGCCACCATGGTTACATGGTGGCATGTATCTCTTTTATTTAATAAACCTACCTGAAGGAAAAATCCGGTGACTGATGCTCCTTGTGGCAGCGCAATCCAGGTCCCGTCTTCCCTTCTTTCCTTCCCATACCAAGGCATATTGAAGGCAACCTCCCTTTCCCTCATCCCTCTTTGGTTCCTAGAGCTGTTTTTCCCTATCTCCTTCTCTTTCGGCTTTCTCGGTTGTCAGATTTTCATTTTATTGTTGGTGAAATTCACAGCTAGTGGTTTCTTGCAAGAAAATACTGGCAGCTGGCAATATGGCTTTCTAGATCTTCCAATCTTCTAACTTGTGTTAATGGTCAAAAGATTCAATAACACTGTCTAATGTTCTCCCCATTTTGGGCCCTCTCGCGATGCTAGAATCCTATTTCACTGCCTTATTGTAATGTATTGCTTCCCGACCTTCACAGAGGTACCCAAAATCCATGTAAATGGCTTGTTATTGCATTCATATTGCTTTATATTTTTGTTATCAAAATATAAAAAAAAATATATATATATATATATATATATATCATAACTGTGGCTTACCATCATCCAGCAAAAAGAAAAAAATTGGTTTGGTGTGTATTATTTTACATGTGTAGATGTTAAGAAATGGGTCAGTGCCCCATTATCCATACTGTTTCTAATGCAAACACCAAAGTTCCCTCCATCACCATCTTCTTCACATATGTGCACTCCATAGTACAAAGCCAGCAGGTCACCCAACCACATGTCTACAGTAGGGGTTACCATTTCCCATAACTCTTCCTCTCCTGCCTCCACCCCTCATCTATATATATATATATTTTATCTGTCAAAAATGATCTATTCCTCCAACCTCTCATCTCCTCCTGATACACAGGAACTTGTATTTTAAAATGTATATTCATGAAGTTATTGTTGTTGCGGTGGTAACAGAACAATTCAATTTGACTTTTTGCTCTCTGTAACTATTCTCTCTCCAATTCTATCTAGACTAGAAGCCTTGATGCTGTTTAGCACTCAAAGGGATACACCAGCAATGGCAGTGAATGCAGCCAGCAGTTCCAGGAGAACTGTATCAATAATGTTTCATGTCTGGAGTAATCTTATTGTCTGTGGAGGGATCTTTGTCCCTTTGTTTAGAGCTCAGATTGAGCGCACATAATAAGGTCATTGCCATTGCTGTTTCAATAGTCCTTCTTTTATTGTGGGGAACCGGAACAAAATGGTTCTTTTGTGCAGTAGATAATTTTTTTAAGTGTGAGCTGTGAAAGTAATGACAACATGATTTTTGTATATTAAATGTTATTTTTAGTTTTTTTTTTCTTGCACACAATAAGATGGAATGGAGCTAGTTATTGATCACCCCTATTGACAAGGTGTCATTGCTTAAATGAGGTTAGTATAAGTGGCTGGGTCTATTCTTCAGTGATAAAACTGCATCTAGTATTCTAAGTTGTGCAACCTTAACAATTGTTGTATAGGTGAGAATTATCAAGTTAATTACAATACACTTGTCAATAGTAATCATATCCCACATAATATGTTGTAAGAACTTAAAGAGGACCTATGGTCAGTATAAAAATGTATTGTAACACTCATTATATTTTGTTGCTATCCCCCCTCCCCATATTAGCATAGGTTCATTAGGGATCGGTCCTTTCAAACTAACCTGATCAGCTTTTATGAGGAGGTGAGCTCCAGACTGGACATGGGGGAATCGCTGGATGTCGTATATCTATTTTTCCAAAGCATTTGATACAGTGCCATATAAAAGATTGGTACATAAAATGAGAAGGATTGGGCTGGGGGAGAATGTGTGTAAGTGAGTAAGTAACTGGCTCAGTGATAGGAAACAGAGGGTGGTTATTAATGTTACTTATTCTGATTGGGTGACTGTTACTAGTGGGGTACCACAGGGGTCAGTTTTGGGTCCTATTCTATTTAATATATTTATTAATGACCTTGTAGAGGGGTTGTATAGTAAAGTAAACTAAAGTGGTTAACACAATAGAGGACAGTGCACTGTGTATAGTAGATAACACAATAGAGGACAGTGCACTGTTACAAATGGGTCAGAATAGGTTGGAGGTTTGGGCTGGGAAATGGCAGATGAGATTCAACACTGATAAATGTAAAGTTATGCATATGGGAGGAAAAATCTAGGCTGGGATTATGTATTATGTGGAGAACACTCGGGACATCTGACATGAAAAAGGACTTAGGAGTCTTAGTTAACAGTAAATTTAGATGTAGTGACCAGTGTCCGGCAGCTGCTGCCAAGGCAAATAAAATCATGGGATGCATCAATAGGGCTATAGATGCCCATGACAAGGAAATAATTCTACCGCTACACAAATCACTAGTCAGACCACACATAGAATACTGTGTACAGTACTGGGCACTAGTGTACAAAAATGATATAGTGGGGCTGAAGAGGGTTCAAAGATGGGCAACCAGACTAATAAGGGGAATGGAGGACTAATAGCACCCAGAAAGATTATCAGCATTAGGGTTATTTAGTTTAGAAAAAAGAAGGCTTAGGGGCGACCTAATATCTAAGTATAAATATATCAGGGGGCAGTACAGATATCTCTCCCATGATCTATTTATACGAAGAACAGTATCTATAACAAAAGGGCATCCTATACGTTTAGAGGAAAGAAGGTTTCTACACCAGCACGGACGGGGGTTCTTTACTGTAAGAGCAATGAGACTGTGGAACTCTATTCCAGAGGAGGTGGTCATGGTGAACTCAGTAAGAGAGTTCAAAAGGGGCCTGGATGGATTTCTGGAGGGTGATAACATTACAGGTAATGGATAATAGATTTATAGGGACAGAATGTTGATCCAGGGATTTATTCCGATGCCATATTTGGAGTTGGGAAGAAATTTTTACCCCTAGGATGAGGGTTTTTTGCATTCCTCTAGATGAACTCAGCAGGGCCTTTTTTCAACCTTATAAGCTTAAATGTAACTAATTATACAACTATGTTCCCAAGAGAGACCATGACTATTTGTACTTTTTTTTTTTTCTTACAATCAGGAATATGAATGCTAGGCTCCAAGGAGCATGAACCTGATTCACACCCTCATATTCACATCCCCCAATCTAATTTACACCCCTCACCCTCGTAGTAACTCCTCCTCAACATGATTCACATCCTCTTAGGCTCATATTCCCACCTCCCCAAGCCTGATTCACAACCCCTTGGCCTCATATTTACATCCATTTGACCTGATTCACATACCCTTAGGCTCATATTCCCAACCCCCCTAGCCTTATATTTACACCGCCTCCAACAGCTTCACACCCCCTTAACTTGATTCACATCTCATCAGGCTCATATTCACAACCCCTCAACCTCCTTCACACTCTCTTAGCCTCATATATACACCCCTTTTGTCTTATATTCGCAACCCTTTAGCCTCATATTTACACAACCTCAGCCTCATAGTCATACACCATCAACCTGATTCACATCACCTCAGACTCATATTTACACCCCTCAACCTGATTCACTTCCCCTCAGGCTTATATTCACCTCCACTCCTTATAGTATATTCACACCTTTCTGTTTAATAAAGTTCACACCCACCTGACTTTTCAGGGAAAAGTGTGAATTGTGAACAAAATAATAAAAATCCCTATATCACGGAAACATAGCGTCTTGTGAGAGATAAAAACAGCGTAGCAAAAAAAAAACAAAATAAAAAAATAACATTATGTCTTTATCCTCTAGGTCAGTACGATTACAGCAACAACAAATTTATATGTTTGTTTTTTAATGTTTTATTACTTTGACAAAATCAGGTCTAAATACTCTGCTCAAAAAAATAAAGGGAACACTATGATAACACATCCTAGATCTGAATGAATGAACCAATCGTATGAAATACTTTCGTCTTTACATAGTTGAATGTGCTGACAACAAAATCACACAAAAATTATCAATGGAAATCTAATTTATCAACCCATGGAGGTCTGTATATGGAGTCACACTCAAAATCAAAGTGGAAAACCACACTACAGGCCGATCCAACTTTGATGTAATGACCTTAAAACAAGTCAAAATGAGGCTCAGTAGTGTGTGGCCTCCATGTGCCTGTATGACCTCTCTACAATGCCTGGGCATGCTCCTGATGAGGTGGCAGATGGTCTCCTGAGGGATGTCTTCCCAGACCTGGACTAAAGCATCCGCCAACTCATGGACAGTCTGTGGTGCAATGTGGCGTTGGTGGATGGAGCGAGACATGATGTCCCAGATGTGCTCAATTAAATTCAGGTCTGGGGAATGGGCGGGCCATTCCATAGCATCTATGCCTTCCTCTTGCAGGAACCGAAATCTAGAGAGAGGGAGGAAGGCGCCTCATGTGCGGAATCAGCAGGTCTTGTTAGTGGGGGAAGGGGACGGTAATTCCCAAGCCGCTTACCAGAGTTGGTTGTGCGCCCACACACAACAAGGTAAAGCATAGAATGAATATATGTATTGGTCCGCTGCAGCCCTCCTGGGTCGAAGTAGAATCAAAACAGGATGACTGTAAATTCAGGAGTTAGTCTGGCGCAGAGAGGAACCATCAGGGAGTCAGATAAAATCAATGGATTTATTAGATACATCTAATAAATCCATTGATTTTATCTGGCTCCCTGATGGTTCCTCTCTGTGCCGGACTAACTCCTGAATTTACGGTCATCCTGTTTTTATTCTTGCAGGAACTGCTGACACACTCCAGCCACATGAGGTCTAGCATTGTCTTGCATTAGGAGGAACTCAGGGCCAACCATATGGTCACAAGCATATGGTCTCCCAAGGGGTCTGAGGATCTCATCATGGTACCTAATGGCATTCAGGCTACCACTGGCAAGCACATGGAGGGCTGTGCAGGCCCCCAAAGAAATGCTTACCCACACAATTACTGACCCACCACCAAATCGGTCATGCTGGAGGATGTTGCAGGCAGCAGAACGTTCTCCAGGATGTCTCCAGACTCTATCACGTCTGTCACATGTGCTCAGTGTGAACCTGATTTCATCTGTGAAGAGCACAAGGCACCTGTGGACGTCAGGCCCTCATACCATTGAGTCTGTTTCTGACCGTTTGAGTGGACACATGCACATTTGTGGCCTGCTGGAGGTCATTTTGCAGGGCTCTGGCAGTGTTCCTCCGATCCTCCTTGCACAAATGCAGAGGTAACGGTCCTACTGCTGGGTTGTTGCTCTCCTACGGCCTCCTCCATGTCTCCTGGTAGAGCCTACATGTTCTGGACACTACGCTGACAGACACAGCAAACCTTCTTGCCACAGCTTGCACTGATGTGCCATTCTGGATGAGCTGCACTACCTGAGTTACTTGTGTGGGTTGTAGACTCCGTCTCATGCTACCACTAGAGTTAAAGCACCGCCAGCATTCAAAAGTGACCAAAACTTCAGACAGGAAGCATAGGAACTGAGAAGGGGTCTGTGGTAACCACCATTCGGGGTGGCTTGCTAATTGCCTATAATTTCCACCTCTTGTCTGTTCCATTTGTGCAACAGCATGTGAAATTGATTGTCAATGAGTGTTACTTCCTGAGTGGACAGTGTGATTTCACAGAGCTGTGATTTACTTGGAGTTACATTGTGTTGATATTTTGTTTGAGCAGTGTATATAGCTCACATACGTCAGCCTCTAGTATTGTATTACTATAATGCAGAGACGTACGTTGGGTCATGATAAATCAAGACTTTGCAATCAGAGATAAGTGAATCGAAGCTGACAAATCCAAATTCGTAATGAATTTCATGAAAAATGTGATTTGCAACGAATGCGAATATTGCCACGCTTCTATTGCACGAATCGCTTCGTTGAACTCCATTTAGTGCCATCCAGGCTCCAGGGCATTTAAAATGGCGGATCCACATGTGAGGACATGGGGCAAGGAACTCTGGGAGGGCGGGAAGGCAAGGCGGGAAGGCGGGATGACCCTTTATCACATGCAGGATGCAGCCTATCAGCAGCCAGTCACCCCTGTGATGCCACAGCCCTATATATTAGGCAGCCATTTTGCGGCCAGTCACTTCATTCATTATACTGCAGAGAGATAGGATGGACATCACTGTGTGTGTGTTACACAGAAATGCTTTTTCCAGCAGTGTTTCACCTCCTAGTCACATCAGCGTTCTGGTAGACAGAGAGCAGTGCTTTTTTCCACTGAAAAGGATTTTTACTGCAGCCATTAACCTCCCAGCCACTTTCTACAGCATTGTATTACAGAGAGGGGCAGAGAACTGTGTGTTGCCTCATACATACAGGAATAATTTACTGCGCAATTCTGTGTCTTTGTTGCACAACAAATCATCTGCTGGATTTGGGTTTATTACACAGCTTTTGTGAGCTGCAGCACTGTTGTGTACTGCTAGTGTTGTGCAAAAATAAGTTTTTTTAAGCGTACTGTAGCGCATTTTTCTGCCATTATAAGTGAATACCACATACCTACATCTATGTAGATAGAGCAAGGAGGAGGAAGCGTTGTGACCTGTCCAAGTTGGTGTTGTGGCTGTGAAGGAACCACATTCACCCAGTGAGCTGTAAAGAACATACCACATACTACATCCAAGTAGTGTACTATTTTGTACCTGTTAATCTTTCAAGGGCCTAGATACTATGAAAGTCCAGGCAAAAGTAATCACCGGCTGGTGTTTTACTCCAATGCGTTTTTTTTAAGCATACTGTAGCGCATATTTCTGCCCTCATAAGTGAATACCACATACATAGATCTAAGAAGTGTACTATTTTGTACCTGTTATTCTGTCAAGGGCCTAGATACTGTGAAAGGCCAGGCAAAAGTACTCACCGGCTGGAATTGTACTCAAAAACTTATTTAAGCGTACTGTAGCACATTTTATGCCCTCTTAAGTGCATACCACTTACTTAAATCTAAGTAGTGTATTATTTTGTACCTGTCAATCTGTCAAGGGCCTAAATACTGTGAAAGGCTGGGCATGAGTACTCACCGGCTGGTATTGTACTCAAATACTTTTTTAAGCGTTCTCTTTTGCATTTTTATGCCATCATAAGTGCATACCACATACCTATATCTAAGTAGTAAGATACAATATATTAGCGAAAAGAAGGCAGCGCTCTAATCCCAAAGTATAGGAAATGAGGTGTGTGTTACTCACCCGGTGTGAGTGGGGGGTCACACTGGATGTGTACTCCCCCACAAACACCCTGGGTCCTCTTCAAACGTAAAATTTATCTCCCAGTCTCTGACACAAGGACATCCCTTTCAGGAGTGCGCAAGGTATTCCGGAAAACCCATAAGGAATCCGTAGCGTTATAAAAACAAATATAGAAAAAAAAACAGCGCTCAGAGTAGGAGAAATGACAGTTATTTCAGGTTGCCATAAGAAGCAGAGAAGTGGTTCACTTATTTCACATGGGGGGAGTGTAAGACCAAGTCCCACATACTATCCCCCCTCCAGGAAGGCATATAGATAATAACCAAGAGAAGTACTCGCATATCATAAGGTTTTAATAGCAAAGCGTTTAGGAGGTCATATATACAGCCTCCTTCTTGCCTGAAGGAGGCTGTATATATGACCTCCGAAACGCGTTGCTATTAAAACCTTCTGATATGCGAGGACTTCTCTTGGTTATTATCTAAATGCCTTCCTGGAGGGGGGATAGTATGTCAGACTTGGTCTTACACTCCCCCCATGTGAAGTAAGTGAACCACTTCTCTGCTTCTTATGACAACCTGAAATAACTCTGTCATTTCTCCTACTCTGAGCTCTGTTTTTTTTTTTTTTCTATATTTGTTTTTATATCTAAGTAGTGTACTATTTTATACCTGTTAATCTGTCAAGGGCCTAGATACTGTGAAAGGACAGCCAAAAGTTCACACCTGCTGCAGTTCTATACAATTACTGTTTTAAGTGTAGTGAAGCGTATTGTACTCCCCTCATATACGCACTAAGTATGTTAGGCATTAAAGTGCCAAGATGTGCACAGAGGACTGGCAGAGGCCTAAATTCATCAAGCAGAGGTCACAGCAGACTAGGGGCAAGTGGCAGCAGGAGTCACAATGAGAGGCCTGAGCTCCCGATATCAGCTAGGGGTCGTGTCTCAACCAGCAACCCATCTGCCGTCATCAATTGGTTAACACGGTCATCCATTTCATCACAAGTGACATTTTATACCCCCAGTCAACAGTCGGTGGCTTCCTCAGACACAACCCTCAGTTGGCATGGCCGGGGAGCAGTCACTGTCCTCCCATTGCCTCTGTCCTATGCGGTTGCCTCCCCTAAAGTAGAATCTTATGCTGTGGGTTCAGCTCCCCTATTCAGTGAGGACGATCTCATAGAGGATAGTCAGTAGCTACTGCCCAGTCAAGAAGTGGAGAAGACATCCACCGCTTCCTCCGCTAGGCGGGCAAGTAGTGATGAGGAGAGTGAAGTGGGATGCGGTGTTGCCAGAGTTCAGGTCCTGAAGCAGACACTATTGAAGAACCTGATGAGGACATCAGTGACATGCAGACTCAACTCATTGATTATAAAGCCGATCGCACTTGGGAGCCGGGTGCAGAAGGGACTTCATCAACATCATCAGGAGAAGAGGGTTGCAGGTTGTCCTTGAGGCAGAAGCTGAGAAAGCAAGGTGGTAGCATGGTTGGCAGTCTGCATGGTGGCAGAAGGGGAAATTCTAAAGCCAAATGCGCCCGGGGGAGACCACCTGCTTCGCAGCAGACTACCTTCCTGGGAGGTAGTGAAACAGGGGTTCCTGGAGACGGCGGCAGTAGCAATCAACTAGTGCGGACTGTTGGTGGGAAAATCAGTTACTCCGTGGTGTGGCAGTTTTTCATCAAGCATCCGAAGGAGATTAACATAGCCACATGCAAGATATGTTGGCAGAAGGTGATGTGTGGCCAGGGTCCCAATGTTGGCACCATGGCCCTGTATCAACATATGCTTCACCACCATAAAAGCGGCCTGGGAGAACTGTGGCTCCGATGCAATGGTCCAGCCTGCTACATCACCCAGTGGCACGTCGCTCCCTCTTTCAGGCCGCCAAGACTCCACCACATCAGCTGAAGGGAGTTGTGTGTCATACCCTCCTTCTGTCGCTCCAGATGCTCCTGCTCCTCCTACTTTTAGTCAGTCATTCCACCAACAATCCATCAGCGAAGCCATGTCCAAGAGACAACTGTATGCGCCCACTCATCCAACGGCGCAGAAGCTGAATTTGGGCCTGTCTAAGTAGCTGGTGCTGCAGTCCCAAGTGGTGGACTCTGCACCTCTCAGAGAACTGATGGCTTGTGCAGAGCCAAGATGGAGAGTGCCAAGCCATAATTTCTTTGCGAAGAAGGCAGTACCAGCCCTGCGCAATTTTGTGGAAGAGAAGGTGGGTCAGTCCTTGAGCTGTCGGTGTGTACCAAAGTTCATGGCAGCGCCGACGTCTGGAGCTGAAGCTATGGTCAGGGAAAATACATGTCCTTTACGGGCTCACTGGGTGAATGTGGTTCCTGCATAGCCACAACACCAACTTGTTCAGGTCACGCCGCTTCCTCCTCCACGCTCTCAGGCCATCGGTCCTGTGACAGTGTGCGACTCCGCCTCTTCATCCTCCACCGTGTCCTCAGCCTCCACTGCCCAGATAAGTCTCAGTGCCCCTTCAGCATACCATGCGTGCAGGGTACGGTGTTGTCACGTTGTTCTTCACATGGTTTGCCACATGGTTTGCCACGGAGTCACACAGGGGAGGAACTGCTAAAAGTAATTCGTAAAGAAATCGGAGCATGGATTACTCCACAAAAACTGGCAATGGTAACCATGGTGACTGACAATGGGAAGAACATCCTGTCTGTGCTGCGACTGGGAAGGCTGAGCCTTGCGCCCTGCATGGCACTAGTGTTCAATCTGGTTGTCAAGCGGCTCCTGAAGTGTTCCCCCCCATCTGTAAGACATCCTAACAATGGGATGGAAACTTTGCCACTCATACACCGCAAACCACACCCTCCTTGAACTGCAGCGTCAGAACGATATCCCCCAACATAGTTTGATTTGTGTCATTGCCACACGTTGGAATTCCACCCGCCATATGTTGGACCGACTGTACGAACAGAAAAATGCCACCACCGATTTCTTGATGATCCAAGCGGATAGGGGTACTCCCCTGTGTAACTTCAATGTGAACCAGTGGCAGCTCATACGTGGCACTTACCATTTGCTCAGGCACTTTTATGAAGCCACATTATTAGGAGATCTCCAGGAATTACTGGAAATGATGACTAGTCAGGGCACTGGAGACGTGGCGCCTACATCTCACGGCCACATGAGCCCTGTGGTGGCTGAACTGGAGGAGGACGGGGATGGGGCACAGGGGAGCACAGTTTAGGTTTTGCCAAATGGGTGGTTTTTACTTGTAATAAGACAGGAGAGGAGGAGCAGGAGCAGTGAAGTGAAGGGATCTAGAGGGCTATGAGGAATGCGAGACAGAGGACCCAAACACACCTTGGCAGTATGCAGTGGAGATGGAGGCAAGGAGTCCCTCCGAGTCACTTGCACAAATGGCACAATGTATGCTCACTTGCTTGCTTAGTGATAGCCGAATTGTCACCATTCGGCAGCCAGATGACTTCTGGCTCTCCACCTTATTGGACCCTCGCTACCACCACAAAATAGAGGCCTTTTTTACACCCACTGGGAGGGAGGACAAACTGACCTACTACAGAGGCATCCTATGTAGTCAGTTGGCCAATGCCTATCGGCGCCATAGTCCATCCTCTCGCAGGAACTGAATCGTGGGCCCCCTTCACTCACCTTCCACTGCCATGGCTGCTGGGAAGGGGTGGGGTAACAGGAGCAGTACCAGCTCCATCAGCAGCAGCCTGAGTCTACAGTCGGGGATGAGTATCTTTCTTCACCCGCATAGTGAAGCAACTTATCAGCAGCAGGTAGACCTGGAGAAGGACCTGAACCAGCAGGTGGTGGCATACCTTGACATGCCCATGCCAACACACCTTGAAGATCAGCTGGACTTCTGGGCAGCCAAATTGATTTGTGGCCGCAACTAGCAGAGTTTGCCCTGGAAAAGCTGTCCTGCCCGGCCAGTAGTGTGCCATCAGAGCGGGTGCATGGTGTGGCGGGGCCATAGTTTCCCCAAGGAGAACTCGTCTGTCCACGAAAAAGGTGGAGAGAATGGCCTTTGTGAAGATGGCATGGTTCAGACAGGATTTCCACCCACCAATGCCTGATGCATGAGAGTAGATTGACCATGGTGTCACACCAACACTTCACAAATATGGATAGTGCTAAACAGATTTAAAATGCTGCTCCCGAGTTACAAACATTCCTCCGTATTAGAACTTTTTTCACCCACTTTCATCACCGGGTACTGGTAGAGATGAGCGAATCGAAGTTGACGAACCCGAATTCATTACAAATGTCATGAAAAATTAGATTCGCAATGAATGCGAATATCGCGGCGATTCTATTGCACGAATCACTTCATTAAACTCCATTTTACAGCGTTCCAGGCTATTGGAGAGCTAAGATGGCGGATCCACATGTGAGTACATGGGGCAGGGGATTATGGGAGGGCGGGAAACAGCGGCAGGAATGAAGGTAGGCGGGCTGACCCTGAATCACATGTGAGATGCAGCTTATCAGTGTTCAATGACCCCTGTGATGTCACAGGCCCTATATAATCGGCAGCCATCTTGCCTCTCTTCATTTCATCTATTCAGTCAGATAGAGAGGACGGGACTGCGTGTGTGTGAATAGCTCATACCACAGCGTTACACTGCAACTGCTAGTTAGTGCTGGTCACATCAGCATTAGGGAAAGGGAGTGCTTTCCTGTTACACTGAGAAGAAGGATCATTGATAGCTAAACCTCCTATTCACGTTATTGAGCATTGCAGCAGAGCGGGGCAGATAGCTGTCAGTGGCCTCATACAGATCTCCAAGCTGCCTGAACTTTCTGAAGCATCTCATCTCCTCATTTTTCAGCCCAATTGAGTTTATTTTTATTTGCTCCACAAATCTTCTGCTGCTCAGAATTGTGTGACAGAGTGCAATTTAGGGTTAAATCCCTTGATTTTTTTTTTGTGGTGCTGCATAGTTGGGTCCTTCTGTTCAGAAATACGTGATTGTTCAGTGGACTGTAGTGCATTTGTACCATTTTGTACCTGTTCATATGTCAAGGGGCTGGCTACATACTGTGCAAGTCCAAACAATACTATTCCCTGTCTTTTTTTTTTTTTTTTATAGTTTTTTCTGCATATAGTTACACATATAACTGCCCTCATCAGTGCATACCGCATAGGTACATCCAAGTATTGTACCATTTAGCACCTGTTAAGCTGTCAAGGTGCTCCATACCGTCAAAGTCCAAACCATTGTATCCACCGGCTGGCGGTTTTCAAAAATACTGAGTTTTTTCTGCTAATAATTAGGCATATTACTGCCCTCATCAGTGCATACCGCATAGGTACGTCCAAGTATTGTACCATCTTGGACCTGTTCATATGTCAAGGGGCTGGCTACATACTGTGCAAGTCCAAACAATAATATTCCCTGTCTTTTTTTTTTTTTTATAGTTTTTTCTGCATATAGTTACGCATATAACTGCCCTCATCAGTGCATACCGCATAGGTACATCCAAGTATTGTACCATTTAGCACCTGTTAAGCTGTCAAGGTGCTCCATATCGTCAAAGTCCAAACCATAGTATCCACAGGCTGGTGTTTTTCAAAAATACAGAGTTTTTTCTGCTAATAGTTAGGCATATTACTGCCCTCATCAGTGCATAGTGCATAGGTACATCCAAGTATTGTACCATTTAGCACCTGTTAAGCTGGCAAGGTGCCCCATACCGTCAAAGTCCAAACCATAGTATCCACCGGCTGGTGTTTTACAAAAATACAGAGTTTTTTCTGCTAATAGTTAGGCATATTACTGCCCTCATCAGTGCATAGCGCATAGGTACATCCAAGTATTGTACCATCTAGTACCTGTTAATCTGTCAAGGGCCTACATACTGTTCAAGGACAGCCGTAAGTAATCACCTGCTGCTGTTCTAGACAAATACTGTTTAAAGAGTAGTGTAGCGTATTGTAATACCCTCATAAACGCACTAAGTATGTCAGGCAGAAAAGTGCCAGGATGTGCACAGAGGAGTGGCAGAGGCCTAAATACTTCAGGCAGAGTTGGCAGCAGACTTGGGGCGACTGGCAGCAGGAGTCGCAGCGAGAGGCCTGAGCTCCCTTTATCAGCCAGCAGTCGTGTCTCCACCAGCAACCCATCTGCTGTCGCGGATTGGTTAACACGCTCATCCACATCATCACAAGTGACATCTGACACCCCCAGTCAACAGTCGGTGGGTTCCTCAGACACAACCCTCAGTTGGCATGGCCCGGGAGCAGTCCGTGTCCTCCCATTGCCTTTGACCTATGCTGTTCCCTCTCCTAAAGAAGTATCTTATGCTGTGGGTTCAGCTCCACTATTTACTGAGGACGATCTAATAGAGCACGGTCAGCAGCTACTGGACAGCAAAGAAGGGGAGGAGACATGCGCTGCTTGCTCCGCTAGGTGGCCAAGTAGTGATGCGGAGAGTGACTTGGGAGGAGGTGTTGTAAGTGTTCAGGGTTCTGAAGCAGACACTGTTGGGGAACCTGAGGAGGACATCAGTGACGTGCAGACAACTGTTGATGATGATGAAGCCGATCGCAATTGGGAGCCGGGTGCAGAAGGGGCTTCATCATCATCAGGAGAAGTGAGTTGCAGGTGGCCCTTGAGGCAGCAAGGCGGTAGAACGGTTGGCAGTCAGCGTGGTGGCAGTAGTGGAAATTCAGGAGCCAAACGTGCCCGGGGGAGACCACCTGATTCACGGCAGCCTACCTTTCCGGGAGGTAGTGGAACAGGGGTTCCTGGAGACGGCGCCAGTAGCAGTCAATTAGTGCGGACTGAGGGTGGGAAAATCAGCTACTCGGCGGTGTGGAAGTTTTTCATAAGGCATCCGGAGGAGGTTCACGTAGGCACATGAAAGATCTGTCGGCAGAAGGTGAAGCGTGGCCAGGGTCCCAATGTCGGCACCACGGCCCTGCGTCAACAATAGTGTTGAGCGGCATAGGCCATATTCGAATTTGCGAATATTCGCGAATATATGGACGAATATTCGTCATATATTCGCGAATATTCACATATTCGTAATATTCTCGTTTTATTTTTGCATAAGCCAAAATTCGCGAATGCGAAAATTAACATATGCGAAAATTAGCATACACAAAATTAGCATAAGCGAAAATTCGCATATTCGAAAATTAGCATATGCATATTTTCGCATATGCGAAAATGCGCTCACCAGTCTCACACAGTAGTATTAGAGCCTTCTTTACACCACACAAGCTGGAAGCAGAGAGGGATGATCACTGTGATGTGTACTGTGAAAAAAAAAAATACGAATATTCGTAATTACGAATATATAGTGCTATATTCGCGAATTCGCGAATATGCAATATTCGCGAATAAAATTCGCATTGCGAATATTTGCGAGCAACACTAGTCAACACATGCTTCGCCACCATAAAGCGGCCTGGGAGAACCGTGGCTCCGATGTAATGGTCCAGGCTGCTGCATCACCCAGTGGCCATCCGCTCCCTCCTTCATCCAGCCAAGGCTCCACCACCTCAGCCGAAGGGAGCTGTGTGTCAAACCCTCCTTCTGTCGCTCCTGCTTCTCCTGCTTTTAGTCAGCCATTCTGCCAACAATCCATCGGCGAAGCCATGTCCAAGAGACAACAGTATGCGCCCACTCATCCAACGGCGCAGAAGTTGAATGTGCTCCTGTCCAAGTTCCTGGTGTTGCAGTCCCTCCCTTTTCAAGTGGTGGACTCTGCACCTTTCAGAGAATTGATGGCTTGTGCCGAGCAGAGGTGGAGAGTCCAAAGCCGTCATTTCTTTGCGAAGAAGGCAGTACCAGCCCTGCATGAGTTTGCACAAGAGAAGGTGGGCCAGTCCTTGAGCCTGTCGGTGTGTTCAAAAGTGCACGGCAGCGCCGACATGTGGAGCTGTAACTATGGGCAGGGACAATACTTGTCTTTTAAGGCTCACTGGGTAAATGTGGTTCCTGCACAGCCACAACAGCAAATTGGACAGGTGACACCGCTTCCTCCTCCACGCTCTCGCTCCCAGGCAGTTGGTCCTGTAATAGTGTGGTACGCCGCCTCCTCATCCTCCACCCTGTCCTCAGCCTCCACTGCACGGCCAAATCTCGGTGGCCCTTCATCGTACCATGTGTGTAGGGCACGGCGATGTCAAGCTGTTCTTCACATGGTTTGCCCTGGCGAACGGAGTCACACAGGGGAGGAACTGCTTAAGTTAATTCGTAAAGAAATCCGAGTTTGGCTTACTCCACGAAATCTGGAAATGGGAACCATGGTGACCGACAACGGGAAGAACGTTGTGTCCGCGCTGCGACAAGGAAGTGTGAAACATGCGCCCTGCATGGCACACGTGTTGAATCTGGTTGTCAAGCGCTTCCTCAAGTCTTCACCCCATTTGCAAGACATCCTGAAAATGCCAAGGAAACTGTGCATGCCACTCGTACACCGCCAAGCACACCTTCCTTGAGCGGCAGTGTCAGAACGGTATCCCACAACTTAGTCTTATTTGTGACGTCGCCACACGTTGGAATTCCACCCTCCATATGTTGGACAGACTATACGAACAAAGAAAAGCCATCACCGATTTCTTGATGATCCAAGCAGAGAGGAGTACTCCCCTGTGTAACTTCAATGGCAGCTCATACGTGACACCTGCTGTTTGCTGAGGCCCTTTGAGGAAGCCACATTATTTGTGAGTCACCTGGATTACGCCATGAACAACGAAATTCCACTCCTACATTTCCTACAACAAATGATTGAAACCATGGCTGGTCACGGCAATGAAGACATAGCGCCTACATCTCCAGGCTACATGGGCCCTGTGGGGGCTGAACTGGAGGAGGAGGATGACGAGGGGCAGAGCGGAGCACAGATTAGGTTGGATGAGATGGCCGGTGTTTCTAGTCATCGGACAGGAGAGGAGGAGCAGGAGCAGCCAGAGTAGCTGGAGGGTTATGAGGAAGTTGAGACAGAGGACCCAGACACACCGTGGTAGTATGCAGTGGAGATGGAGGCAGGTAGTCCCTCCGAGTCACTGGCGCAAATGGCACGATGCATGCTCAGTTGCTTGCGTAGTGACCCCAGAATTGTCAAAATTCGTCAGCGGGATGACTTCTGGATATCCACCTTATTAGACCCTCGCTACCGTCCCAAAATGGGGGCCTTTTTTACACCCACTGAGAGGGAGCACAAACTGATCTACATCTGAGAGTTTCTAAGTAGTCAGTTGGCTGATGCCTATTGGCCACATGGTCCATCCACTCGCAGGTCTGACTCGGGGGGCCCTCTGCGATCACCTTCCACTGCCATGGCTGCTGGGGAGGGGAGGGGTGGCAGGAGCAGTACCAGCTCAATCAGCAGCACCCTGAGTCTACAGTCGCTGATGAGTAGCTTTCTTCACCCGCATAGTGAAGCAACTCATCAGCAGCAGGTAGACATGGGGCAGGACCTGAACCAGCAGGTGGTGGCATACATTGACATGGCCATGCCAACAACCATTGAAGATCCGCTGGACTTCTGGGCAGCCAAACTTGATTTATGGCCACAACTAGCAGAGTTTGTCCTGGAAAAGCTGTCCTGCCCGGCCAGTAGTGTGCCATCAGAGCGGGTGTTTAGTGCGGCCAGGGCCATAGTCACCCCAAGGCGAACTCGTCTGTCCACTAAAAATGTGTTTGTCAAGATGAATCAGGGGTGGATCAACCAGGATTTCCAGCCACCAATGCCAGATGGCTCGGAGTAGATTGACCATGCTCCTACAACAAAAATTTCTCAATTATGGTTGGTTATGAAACCCTCTGGGGCAGACCTGGGCATTGTATGGCCCGCTTGCCATATACGGTCCTTTGATTGGCTCTGACCGGCCCGCGCTGACTGGGTGACAACTATGCTGCCTAATTTGGGGGACAACTATGTTGCCTAATCTGGGGGACATTTATGCTGCCTAATCTGGGGCACATCTATGCTGCCTAATCTGGGGGACATCTATGCTGCCTAATCTGGGGGACATCTATTCTGCCTAATCTGGGGGACAAGTATGCTCCTAATCTGGGGGACATCTATGATGCCTAATCTGGGGGACAAGTATGCTGCTAATCTGGGGGACATCTATGCTGCCTAATCTGGGGGACAACTATGCTCCTAATATGGGGGAAACTGATGCTTCTGGCCTTGGGCCTATAATTTTTTGAAGTTTAGCAGTAGCTAAATATATGTTTAATGCAAATGTCAACATTGATCTTTAAATGTAAGTGGTTATGAAAGCCTCTTGGGTACTGCGAATGTCTGCTCCATAATCATTCTGTGTCTTTCAGGAACTACTTGCCTCCCTGCCCTCAGGCCTTGGGCCTTCAATTTTTGGATGTTTAGCAGTAGCTAAATACATGCTTAATGCAAATTTCAACATTCATCTTTAAATGTAAGGGGTTGGTTATGAAACCCTCTTGGGTACTGCGAATGCCTGTTCCATACTCATTCTGTGTCTTTCAGGAACTACTTGCCTCACTGATGCTTGGGGCCTTGGGCCTTTAATTTTTGGATGTTTAGCAGTAGCTAAATACATGCTTAATGCAAATTTTAACATTGATCTTTAAATGTAAAGGGTTATGAAATCCTCTTGGGTACTGCGAATGACTGCTCCTGACTCATTCTGTGTCTTACCGTAACTACTTGCCTCCACGATGCCTCGGGCCTTTGGCCTTAAATTTTGGGATGTTTAGCAGTAGCTAGATATATGGTTAATGCAAATCTCAACATTGATCTTTATATGTAAGGGGTAATGAAACCCTGTTGGGCACAGCGAATGCTTGCTCCTGACTAATCCTGTGTCTTTCAGGAACTTCTTGCCTCACTGATGTTTGGTGCCTTGGGCCTTTAATTTTTGGATGTTTAGCAGTAGCTAAATACATGCTTAATGCAAATTTCAACAATGATCTTTAAATTCTCGGCGTTCTGTCAGGGCCATGGCCTACCCCGCAGGGGCCGATCCGAGGAATGGATTGTGTAGCTTTGGTGCGTACTCATGCATCAGCCAACTCCAGGCTGTGTCATTGAGGCAATATATAGGTAGCACCCACTGTCCTAAATTTTCGTTAAAAATTTCCATTAAAAATTTCCATTAAAAATGTTTGACTTTTTTCGTAGGGATTGTGAAGCTTTGGTGCGTACTCTTGCATCAGCCAACTCCAGGCTGTGTCATTCGAGCAATATATGGTTTAGTGATGGCGCTGCTGGTCCTGGGAATTTCAAATTTTCTCATAGGTAGCACCCGCTATCCAAAATCTTTTTCAAAAATTTTGAAAAGTGTTGTGTTTTTTGGAGGGGATTGTGAAGCCCTATTGTGTACTCATGAATCAGCCAACTCCAGGCTGTGTCATTCAGCCAATATATGGTTTACTGATGCCGCTGCTGGGCCTGGGTCTGGGAATTTCAAATTTTCTCAAAGGTAGCCAAAATCTTTTTCAAAAATTTCAAAAAATGTTGTGTTTTTTGGGGGGGATTGTGAAGCCCTGCTGTGTACTCGTGAATCAGCCAACTCCAGACTGTGTAATTCAGGCAATATGTGGGTTACTGATGCAGCTGTTGGGCCTGGGTCTGGGAATTTCAAATTTTCTCATAGGTAGCATCCGCTATCCAAAATCTTTGGTTTAAATTTCTTAATTCATCTTTTAAAGTTAGGGATTGTGAAGGCCTAGTGCCTACTCATGCTGCTGGCAACTCAGGGCTGTGCCATTCATCCACAATATGGTCTCCTCATGCTGCCAACACCTCCATGCTGTGTCATTCAGCCACTATATGGTCTCCTCATGCTGACAACCAGTCCATGCTGTGTCATTAAGCCACTATATGGTGTCCTCATGCTTCAGCTTCATCCAAGCTGTGTCATTCAGCCACTATATGGTGTCCTCATGCTGCCAACACCTCCACGCTGTGCCATTCAGCCACTATATGGTGTCCTCATGCTGCCAACACCTCCACACTGTGCCATTCAGCCACTATATGGTGTCCTCATGCTGCCAACACCTCCACGCTGTGCCATTCAGCCACTATATGGTGTCCTCATGCTGACAACACTTCCACGCTGTGCCATTCAGCCACTATATGGTGTCCTCATGCTGACAACACTTCCACGCTGTGCCATTCAGCCAGTATATGGTGTCCCCATGCTGCCAACACATCCACGCTGTGCAATTCAGCCACTACATGGTCTCCTCATTCTGAAAAGCTGCCCATGCTGTGTCATTCAGCCACTATATGGTCTCCTCATGCTTCAGCTTCATCCAAGCTGTGTCATTCAGCCACTATATGGTGTCCTCATGCTGCCAACACCTCCATGCTGTGTCATTCAGCCACTATATGGTCTCCTCATGCTGCCAACACCTCCACGCTGTGTCATTCAGCCTCTATATGGTGTTCTTATGCTTCAGCTTCATCCAAGCTGTGTCATTCAGCCACTATATGGTGTCCTCATGCTGCCAACACCTCCACGCTGTGTCATTCAGCCACTATATGGTTTTCTCATGCTGCCAACACCTCCACGCTGTGCCATTCAGCCACTATATGGTGTCCTCATGATGCCAACACCTCCACGCTGTCTCATTCAGTCACTATATGGTCTCCTGACACTGATGCCACCACCAGGCTCTGTAATTGTGCTGCTGTGCGGCAGTGATTCTAAAAGCGAGGCCGGTAATCTGCATGTTATTCTGAATAACAGTATTATTTCACTAACCCAGCACACTCCATATGCATTTTAGAACACAGCAAAGTGTTCTATACCCCTATAGACGCTGTATGTAGGCTAGAAATAGCCTTTTTTAATAGCGATTCGCCGCAAAAAAATTCAAAACAAAACAAACTTTTTCGGAAAATTCGAATTTTTGAAAAGTTCGCTCATCTCTAGATACTGGTATTGCCACCCACCGCACCACTTAATCACCTGGTCACATTCAGAACTCCTGATGCTGCTGCTGCCACCTCCAGGCTGTGCCATTCAGCCACTATATGGTCTCTTCATGCTTCACCACATCCAGGCTGTGCCATTCAGCCACTATATGGTCTCCTCATGCTTCAGCCAAATCCAGGCTGTGCCATTCATACACTATATGGTCTACTCATGCTGCCACAAACTCCAGGCTGTGCTATCCAACCACTATATGGTCTCTTCATGCTTCAGCCACCTCCACGCTGTGCCATTTAGACACTATATGGTCTCCTCATGCTGCCACAAACACCAGGCTCTGCCAATCAGCCACTATATGTTCTACTCATGCAGCCGCCAGCTCCAGGCTGTGCAATTCAGTCACTATATGGTTTACTGATGCTGCTGGTCCTGGGACATTACCTAAAAATATTTTATGGTAGCGCTAGCTACAATAAATCTTCAATTTCAATTTTAAAATTAATCTTTTAACCTTAGGGATTGTGAAGCCCTATTGTCTACTCATGCTGCTGCCACATCCATGCTCTGTCATTGTGCCACCGTGTGACATGTGGCTCCTTGTTAGATTTGGTCCTTTGTAACCACACGCCGCCCGAAATTTACATTTCAAAATCTTCAATTTTAAAATTCATCTTTTAATCTTAGGGATTGTGAAGCCCTATTGTTTACTCATGCTGCCGCAAGCTCCAGGCTGTGCCATTCAGCCACTACATGGTTTACTGATGCTGCTAGGCTTTGGACATTATCTAAAAATATTTTGTGGTATCACAAGCTACCACAAATCTTCAATTTAAAAAAATCATCTTTTAATCTTTGGGAATCTTGGGAATTTAATATAAATCTTAAATTTAAATTTAAAAAAGTTGATGTAATCTTTTCAAGACTGAGGCCCTATGGTCATCTACGTCATCTTACCTGTGGAATTATCACAAGAATCCAATGAAACAGCTTTGTGCGATAACAATGAACCATAACTGATTAAATGAACCATTCACACTTTTATAGTCAGGGGGGTGCTGAGAGGCAGGGGCTGAAACAGGTGGTATCTCGCTTGGCGGAGGACAGCCAGCTCGATGCTCACCAGAATGGGTACTCAAAAGTTTTTTAATAAATTATAATTAAATTTAATTTAATTTAATTAAAATGACATACAAATATCTCATTATTCTCTTCAATTTTGACACCATATGGTCTCCCTGCATACACATTGACGCACTGCTGCAGTGATTCTAATAGCAATGTCTGAAATCTGCATGTCATACTGAATAACAGTATTATTTCACTAACACAGCACACTCCCTATGCGTGTTAGGACAATGCAAAGTGCTCTACTCCCCTATTGAGGCTCTCTGTAGGCCAGAAATAGCCATTTTTAATAGTGATTCGCCGCAAATAAATTCCTTCCGAAACTAATTTTTTCGGAAAAATCTGATAATTTGCCGAATCGAAATTTAATGTCTATAAGTATTTACATCCTTTTCCAAATGATTATGCAAATTCTATTTAAGTGTCACAAAGATTAAATATTTAGTTTTTCAGTGTAACTCATGGATGGCATTGTATCTCAGGCCTCTTTTGATCAATGAAAACAATCTTGGACACCTGTGATATTAGATTGCCAGGTGAGCCCAATTTAAGGAAAAACTACTAAAGATGGGTGTTTATTTTTTTATATATTTTTTTAAAATATTTATTATATTTTATATACATTTTTCCCCACCACATTTGCTCTCACTTTACCTAGCCCACATTTTGCACACAAATCCATTTCATCACCTATATATACCTAGAGGTCGGTCTATTTCTTCTTTTTATTATTGTGGCTTATAACCTGCCACTTTTGGGGCCTGTCCACACTGCAGAATTTCCATATATATTCTGTGGAAATTCTGTAAGCAGTGGGTGTGACAAAATACATCAGTGTCAGGACGGCACAGTCAGGTACAATGACCATTGATGACAATGCAGTATGGGTTAAATTTCGCCAAACGATTCATTCATTTAGTAAGTCAAGAATCCTGCATTTTCAGACATTCCGCAGTTTGAACCATGTAGCAGACTCAAACTGAAATCAACATTACTGCAAGTGCAACTTTTGCTGCAGCAATTTAACAGTGTGGTCGGGTCCTTTCACCCCCCAAAAATGCCTAGTCTGCTTTGAGAATCCTTAGCATTTACAGGGGTATTCTGGCTTTATACATCCTATCCCCTATCCAAAGCATAGGGGATAAGATGTATGATCGCACAGGGGTCCCGCCACTGGGGACCCTCGTGATCTAGGCGCAGCCCCCAGCATTCTGAGCCGGGCGCTGCCTCCAAGATGGGACGGGATGTAACGGCCACACCCCCTCCATTCATGTCTATGGGAGGGGGCGTGACGGCCGCCACGCCACCTCCCATAGACATGAATGGAGGGAGTGTGGCGTCCCCATCTCAGAATCAACAGCAGAACCCCTGCGATCATACCGCTTATCCCCTATCCTTTGGACAGGGGATAAGATGTATAAAGTTGGAATACCCATTTAGTTATTCTGCTGGAATAAAAATTGTCTAAGGGTGCATTCACATCTAGTTTTGTGCATATAGTATATTTGAAACCTAATTGCTGTCATATACCTGCTAGATCTGCCAAGGATACAGCAGCAGGCGGTTTTGAAATTCTCCCTTTGACTCTGGCTGTATAATGCACAAAACAAGATGTGAATGCACCTTTATTTGCCCACAGCAACCCCAGCTCAGCTTTTATTTTACCAGAGCAGTTTTGAGAAATAAAATTTGACCTGTTATTGGTTCCTATAAGACCATTTTTGTCTCAGACAGTTTTGATAAATCTTCCCCTATGTCATTACTGTATTTATTTGAGACAATAATAAATCACATTTAGAAAAGACAAAATTGGCCTTCTGTGTTTAAAGGGGTACTCCGCCCCTAGACATCTTATCCCCTATCCAAAGGATAGGGGATAAGATGTCAGATCGCCATGGTCCAGCTGCTGGGGAGCACCGGGATCGCCGCTGCAGCACCGTGCTATCATTACTGCACAGAGCGAGTTCGGTCACGCCGGAGCATCGTTAGGTCATGGCTCCGCCCCTCGTGATGTCACGGCCCGCCCCCTCAAAAAAAGTCTATAGTAGGGGGAGTGGCGGTCATCACGCCCCTGCCATAGACTTGCATTAAGGGGTCTGGCCGTGATGTCACAAGGGGCGGGGCCATGATGTCACGCTGCTCCATCCCCTGTATCGCCCGTCATTACGCACAGAGTTAACTCGCTCTCTGCAGCAATGATAGCGCGGTGCCGCAGCGGCGATCCCGGGGCTCCCCAGAAGTGGGACGGCGGCGATCTGACATCTTATCCCCTATCCTTTCGATAGGGGATAAGATGTCTAGGGGCGGAGTACCCCTTTAAGACCTTTAAAGGGGTAGTCCAGGAAACTGAACTTATCAGACACTTATCCCCTAGCCACAAGAGAGAGTAAGAAGTGTTTGACCGTTGGGACCCTAAAATCTCCTGTAAGGGGCCCAGCTACTTACCTGTCCTCGGCGCACTCAAGTCTCCCCATTCCTGAATGACTGCAAGTGATGAAAACTCAGCCAATCACTGTCCGCAGTGATGTCCCACCTCCATTGATTAGCTAAACTGGCCGCCACTTGCTCTCATCCATGTAAGTAGGGGCCGGAGCACAAAGAGGATGGGTAAGTAGACAGAGCCCACCCAGGAGATGGCGGGGGTCCCAGTGGTCCGACCCCACATGATCAGACACTCATCGTCTGTGGACAGGATAAGTGTCTGATGAGTTCAGTTCCCTGGACTATCCCTTTGAGTTCTTTATTACCTACTTTTCAATTCAATGATTTTAATTGGTGCAGACTTGATGTATTAATTGTTATCTGTATTACTGTAATTTTTTTTTTACTATTTGACCAAAGAGTATATTGTTGTCTGCACACTATCTAGGGGCAAGTCCTATCTGCTGTTTTACTAAATATTGTAAATCAGCCAGCAAATGTGTTGTCATGGTTATCTGTCACCGCTCAGTAAGTACAGGAACAGGCACTCCAGAATTCACATTCACAGGAGTGGCTGCTCCTGTACATACTTACCATGGTGCCATACTTCAATGGCATAGGGTGCAACAGCAGTAGGGACTTAGGTAGAGGTAGTAACCAGCAAGTTTATGGCTGGATCAACGATCAGATTCAATTCCGATCAACAGTAAATTCACAGCGTGTCCTGCCAAAAACAAATTTCAGAAGATTTGTTAATTTCTATTCAAAACTAATTGTAAAGGTCAGAACATCCTTTACTAAACCAAAACGGAACACAAACTGTAACATTTTCTTTCAAACCTACACTTCCAGCCTTTTGATACTTTATACAGTAATCTCTGACTTTATTATTCCAGTGTTGGGAAACTATGTACAGACTCTTGCATTCCTGTCTGCTATTGTTATAGCACAATAAGATTCTTTCCACCAAGCTCATTCTTATAGAAGGTACAATTGGCGCTCAAACTCGGTTCATTGACCCTTTTGTCTTTACACAATAAAACGATTTTAGAAACAAAACAGAACACACATGGTCTCCTGATGCATAATGACTTGTATTATTTTATTTTACTATTGAATTCTAGCAAAACAAATATTATTATATCCACGTTATATATATTATGTTTTTACTTGTAGATAAAACTGTTAGAGTATACACAGTAAGCATTGAGCCCTACTTTGCTTGGTGCCTCGGGCCCTATATTGTATATATTGGTAAGTAACTTGCAATTTGTCATTCTTTTTTTTCCCATCTTTTCTAACATATTTAAAACTTCTTTTTCTCTTAGTTTTGAATTTGTTTATTGAAAAGTAGGATGCAAATGAAATAATAAAATCCATGAAAGTCATCTATCAAGGGAAGACTAACCATTTGACCATAAAGACAGTGTTTGGGGGGGACCATGGTCATAAGTAATCCATAGCCTTTAGTTAGTTACGAAACCTAGTAAGAAGGATATGCAGCTTTCTGATTCCTGAACCTTTTAATGGTAGCTCCCCTTAAAATTAGTATCTAACTCCAACAAAGAAGCCTTAGGGGATGAATGGGAATGTCAGACAAGCAAAACCACTATATAAAAAAGGAGTATAATCATCTTTAGGGTTCTTACTCTTTATCAGTACAGTGTAGGGTGCTGGCTGGTTGGTTGTGGGACCAAAAAAATGATGTTTCTCCTTGAGGAGAGTGTCATAAAGATATGTGGAGGTATTTCATGTTCCACTGGGAATTCTGGGAAGAAGGATAGGCAATGCAGTTCTTCGATGCCACCTTTTGTCGGTAGCTTTACCTTAAAATAAGTGTCTTGCTCTGATAAGAAGCCTTAGGACTAGATTGGGAATGTTAGCCAAGTCAGGCAACTCTCGATAAGAACCTCTGTAGACAGCTTAGGGTTCTTACCCTTTGTTAGTGTACCCCCAAAACAGCTGTCTACTCTCTTTTGGAGAGTTGTCTGGCTTGGCGAACATTCTCAGTCATGTCCTAAGGCTTCTTACAAGAGTCAGAAACTTATTTAAAGAGAATGCTACAGTGAAAAGGAGGCATTAGAGAGCTGTTGTGCATATCATTCTTCCCAAAATTCCCAATGGAGCATGAAAGGCCTAAAAGTTTTCCTATTGGTTTCAACCTCCTCAGGTACGTGCTCATTCAGGTATACTTTAGTTAGATCCCTCTCAATTATATATTTACATGACACATTCCTTTTAAAGGGGTACTCCAGTGCTCAAGCGTTCTGAACATTTTGTTCAGAACTTTCGAAACCAGAGGCTGTGATTGTTACATCATGACGACGCCCCCTTATGACGTCACCTCATGCCCCTTACATTGTCTATGGGAGGGGGGGGGTGTCAGCCAACATGCCCCCTTCCATTTACATGAATAGAGGGCGCGTGACATGACATCACGTGGGGGCATGGTCGTGAAGTCACGACCACTGCCGTAGGAACCTGGCGTTTGTTTAGAACACAGGGTTCTGTGGGAGATCATGGGGGGCCCCAGCAGTGAGACCCCCGTGATCAGACATCTTATCCCCAATCCTTTGGGTAGGGGATAATATGTCTAGCAGCAGAGTACCCCTTTAAGCACCGTAATCTGCTTTTTGCCTAGGGTCCTGTTGTGTTTTATTTATATAGAAAGTCCTTGTGCTATCACTGTATGGCTTAACAGGTTTGTTTATGGGGAAAGCTGGATGATAACCCCCAGAATTAACAGTTACTGATATAAGTAAGAAACAGCTGTACAAAACACGATGGAAGACAACAACTAAATTGTTTTAATATTTATTCCTCTTTTTGTGGAAAATGTTTCTTCATGTTGATGTAATGGTCACTATTATAAATAAAAGGTATTGAAGTCCCCTCTCACAGAGACAACAGCTGAGTCATTCCTAGACTAGGACTCCGATGGCGCTCATCATTCGAGCCACATTGCGATACACGTGATCACAGAAAGAGATTACAAGAGATCAGCTTTTTCCTGTTTATGCAACTCTAAATGTAACAAGCTTATGCGCAGAAAACAGGCTTTATGTTATTCTCAAAAAAAAAAAAAATACATATATGTGTTTGTGCCGAAATATTTCAGCCATAAGAATAAAAAGCATTACCAGTTGGTGCTGGAATTTATAAAAGTATTGGATAAGGATAGAAAAAGATTACAGAGAGCCTTGCAAAAGAAACTTCACAATGAAGAAGATTAGATAGGGCTGCGGAAACCATACATAAGCCGGTTGGGGAACGAGATTTAGGAAAAATCGCTGCGGTCAATAGTAATGTACCTTGGAAACTCATTCTGTTATTAATACTCTGAGGACTAATAAAAAAAATTTTTTTTTAAATAAAAAATACACAGCGAGCCAAATACTCCTACAACAAGGCTTCGGAATCGACTTGGAGATATGTACTCAGCAGCAGGTATGGTCTGGATTGGAGGTAATTAAAATCCTTTGCAGGAAACAACCTAATGCACCAATTCACTACACAAGGAATACTCCAGGAATTAGATATGAAAATACGCAGCGTGAGCCACACTTTGCAGACATATGATTATACTACTCGGCAGGGATAATGTTTTTTTGTATATAGTTCTTCAAACTACATTAGAAGAAATTTCCTCCTAAAAAGCATATATTAAAGAAGGCTGAAAGTACCGTGATGTACCCCGTATAACCTGATTATAGAGTAGAAAGAAAAAACAGGACTAAATCATATTTATCAAAGAAGTTCATACGAATGGTTGATGGAATTCTGGGAAACGTCTATGAACTGAACTGACCACCATGCACTTTGCACAAAAGAAGTTGTTTCTCAAAGCCGTTTTCACGCCCCATCAGGTCCCTCAGTATTCGCGGGTCAAAAGGCCTAGCTATTTCCCAATGCCTGTCTCTTACAGCCATCAAGTGTTAGTGAAGAACTGGCAGCCCTTCACAGAAAGAGAAACCCTCTTTTCATTCTGATGAGCCTTCCAAACTTCTCCACTTGTCAGCGCCACCCATGCAAATCATTAAAATATTTGAGTAGACACGGTGAGAGACAGAATGAAAGGCACTGCTACTTCCAGGTGTGTGGTGGTGCAGGATCCCTATTCAGAGACTATAGTCCTGGGTGATGCACAACTCTCTCAGAAAGTGTAGCTACACACAATGCAGTCACAGCGAAGCAGATATTGAAAGAGGGCAACTTACCATGTTAGTAGATAGAAACAGACGGCTTTATTCTTTAGACAAGGTATGCGGCAGCACTTCGCCTCACAGGGCGGACGCCAGCCTTGTTCAGGAAGAAGGTGGTATCAATTGTTTTGCGCATGTGCGCTTCAACAGACCATCCCACCTATCCCGTGAGTGTCAGCTATATACGTGAACTTCTGCTGACGTAATCCACGGGGAGGTGCTTCAACAAAAGTAAGTGTATTAAAAACATATAATAATATTAAAATACAAAAACTGTAGCAAGTAATGTTACAGGAAAACCCCGAGATCGATTCTATCATTCATTCCAGGTTGCTCTTGTGCTCTGGTTTTTAGAATCCATTTTGCTTCGATCTCTCTTAGTAATTTTAAGTTGCCTCGCCCTTTTTCTGGTGTTATTCTTTTTATTCCCATAAATTTTAGTACACTACTGTCACTATTGTGTGCCATTTTTACATGTTCTATTAGCCGGGGGGAGCCTTTTCCCGAGCAGATGGACCATACATGCTCCCGGAAATGAGTATTTAATGCTCTCACGGAGCTCCCTGTATAAAACCGGCTACAAGGACATGTAATCGCATAGACCACGTAACTAGTCCTGCAACATATAAATTCGGTGATGTCTTTTAAATGTAAACCTAGCTGTATCTGTTTACCTGTACAGAAAAAAGAACACCATTACACCTGCCGCATTTGAAGTTCCCGGTCGTGGGAGCTTTTGTCTAACCATGTTTCTTTTTTCTTTTCACTGAATTTGTTAGACACTAGTTCATCTTTTAAGTTTTTTGTTCTTTTAAATGTTACTACAGGTTCTTGGAGTCTGACATTACCCATAGAAGGGTCTCTTTCAATCAGACTCCAATTAGACTGAATGGACTGTTTAATGGCATCTGCCATAGGACTAAACTTAAATGTGAACGCAAACTTAAAGTTCTCGCCAACACTAGTTTTTTTCTTCCGGGCAACTTTTTTCCTCGACTCCAGCAACATCATACTGTTAGTTCTATATGCTTTTTCAAAAGCTAGCTGTAACACATCAGGAGGATACCCTCTATTTTTCAGCCTCAGGGTGAGTTCATTTGCCTGCGTTAGGAAATGCTCGTCCGAGCTATTAATCCTGCGCAACCTTAAATATTGCCCATATGGAATTGCATTCCTGGTATGCACAGGGTGGTAGCTGGAGAAATGCAAGAACTTCCCCAATAATAGACCTGGACAAAGGAAAAACAAAAGGGCCTCAGACTTTTGGACAACAGACTCCGAAGCAAGTACCTCTGATGAGCAATATAAAGGATCTGATCCAAAAAACTTGCAGAAACCTCAAGCCCAGCAGTCAGCCAAAAAAAACTACCCAGGAGGAAAAAAATCCGACAAGGACGGGGGAAGAAAAGAAAAAACAATGTTCAAACGCAATAGAGTTGCCTGGCGGGACTAAATCATTATACAGGACTCTTGGACAGTCCCCCCCCCATCCCCCTTACCCCCACCTTTCTGCACCTCTCCCCTACACCCCAATCCTCCCTTTCAGACCCCTGAATTAAATGACGCACCAGCAGTGATCAACTTGTCTGGTGTCCCACTTAGTGCTGCTGCAATGAGACTCCTCTCGAGGGGATTGAGTTTCTGCATTCCTGAACAGTTCAGTCTCGAGGAATTCGAGGTTGACCTCTTCAGGAATATTAGAAAGCTTAATCTAAAAAAGTTTTTTTTCTGCCCTTGCGAATAAACCCCCGAGGGTTGAGAAAAAAGAAGGGGAAAAACCCGTTCACATTTGCCCTCTGGGCTTCAGCATTATGGGCGATATGGATGCACAAGAGGAGGAATGTTTAAAAGCCCTGCAGGAGTTGCTAGGAGAAGAATTCTCTGATGAGAGTTCCTTATATGATAACGAAGAAGACACCTTTATTGGAGGTAACAGATCCAGGTTTTCGCCCCCACTAACCCCGGGTGGAAGCCTGGACCTGTTTCAGGACAGTAGCCTTAGTCTATCCCCGGGCCCACCCAATCTTAGTACTGACGAGCTGCAAGCTCTAAAATGGTTGAAATCTCAAAAGGATTTGTTAATTATAAAAAAAAACGTACTATATGACCGAGGCCATGCGCCAACTAGGGGATCCCTTAACATACGATAAGTTAACTTCTAATCCTATGGAAAAGCTGAGGTCTAAACTTCAGACTTTCCTTAGGCGACAGGTCGAGATCGGTATGTTATCAGAGAAGACCGCTGAAAAACTATTTCCAACAATGCCTAAAGAGGCTTGTTGGTATTTTCTTCCAAAAATTCATAAGACTCTTGAGGCCCCGCCCGGGAGGCCGATCGTCTCCAGGGTGGGGTCTCTCACAGAGTCACTTTCGAAATATATTGATTGGCTTCTCCTGCCCCTTCTTAAAGAGATTCGAGCTCTGGTCCTTGATACCAATGATTTCTTGTCTGCACTCAGCGCCCTCTCTTGGCAAGATGGTTTCATCCTCACTTCCATTGATGTGGAAAGTCTATATACTAGGATTCCCCAGAGGGAGGGCGCTGAGTGCATACGACAAATCTTGGTACAACATGAAAAAGTACTAACTTTACTAATTTTGTAGTTGACGCTTTGCTGTTCATCCTTTAAAACAATGTTTTCAAGTTCGGGGAGCAAAGGTTCAGGCAGAAAGAGGGTACTGCGATGGGTACCCCCGTCACATATACCCTCGCTAACCTTTTCTTGGCTTGCTTTGAGCAATCGTATGTCTTTTCATTATCAAACACATACCTGAGGTACATTCGCTGTTACCTCAGGTATGTGGATGATATTTTCATGCTATGGAATGGCACAGTAGAGGACTTTACTGAATTTGTAGAATATCTAAATCATAATAGCATGAATATGAAATTAACCTCCAAATGGGACGCAAAAGAATTGGAATTCCTGGATGTGCAGGTGGTGGTGGAGGATGGAATGCTAGTCACAAAAGGCTACCGAAAGGCTACGGCCTCAAATTCATATTTGCATTTCTCCAGCTACCACCCTGCGCATACCAGGAATGCAATTCCATATGGGCAATAGTTAAGGTTGCGCAGGATTAATAGCTCGGACAAGCATTTTGTAATGCAGGCAAATTAACTCACCCTGAGGCTGAAAAATAGAGGGTATCCCCCTGATGTGTTACAGCTAGCTTTTGAAAAAGCATATAAAACTAACCGTATGATGTTGCTGGAGTCGAGGAAAAAAGTTGTTGGAGAGAACGTTAAGTTCGCGTTCACATTTAAGTTTAGTCCTATGGCAGATGTTTTTGTATTTTAATGTTATTATATGTTTTTAATACACTTACTTTTGTTGAAGCACCTCCCCGTGGACTACGTCAGCAGAAGTTCACGTATATAGCTGACATTCACGGGATAGGTGGGATGGTCTGTTGAAGCGCACACGCGCAAAACAATTGTTACCACCTTCTTCCTGAACGAGGCTGGCGTCCGCCCTGCGAGGCGAAGTGCTGCCGCATACCTTCACCGATGTCTAAAGAATAAAGCCGTCTGTTTCTAACTACTAACATGGTGAGTTGCCCTCTTTCAATATCTGCTTCGCTGTGACTGCATTAAAATATTTGAACATCTGCCATTGTCTACATAACATTAATGCCACGTGGGAGGCGCTGGGAAAGTAAAGCCAGTGAATTATCTTTTACGTGCCCATATTTTAGAATTGCTTATTGGGCCATTCTGGTTTTGGATTATTGAACAGCACAAAGGGATGTATAACGTTCTAAAGATCAAGTACTAATGGTGCAATTATTGTCAAATGTTCTGTCATTTTGGAGCATTATTTACTGTAGTGTCGGAGGATACATTGATTTGTATTTCACAATGCAATTACATTATGCAGGACAGAGCTGGTGTATACATTATCTGCATAAAGAAGTAGCCTTTAGGGGCCAGGGTTGAAATACACACACACACACATATATACATATATATATATATATATATATATATATATATGTGTGTGTGTGTGTTTGGCCCCTTGGTACAATTCAAGAGACTAATGTATAAAACATTTTCTGACGACTGTATAATATAACTTTATTCTTCATAATATGTTTTCATGATGTGGTATGGAATAGAATGCAAGGACGCACTACGGCCTAAGTCAGAGAATGGCACCATTCTTGTGCAAATTTTCCTTTATGACACTATGGTAAACTAATATAATTATTTCAATGGGCTACAAAAGAAAAAGGCTTCAAATACGGTATATATTTAACCCTATACACAGACCCATGTATGTATGTAAGAAAAGTATACCAGAAATTCTTATAACCAGCAGTCAATATGTGTTTAAAAAGTTAAATAGCAGCAAAAAAATGCAGGGATAAAAGTGGATTTGCAGGGATAAAATTGTGTGGTAACTTGGTGAAAAATCTTGGTGAAAAATCCCCAAATTTCATGAAAAAAATGAAAATTTAGCATTTTTCAAACTTTGAAGCTCTCTGCTTGTAAGGAAAATGGATATTCCCCAAAAAAAATTTATTATTCACATATACAATATGTCCACTTTATGTTTGCATCATAAAATTGATGAGTTTTTACTTTTGGAAGACATCAGAGGGCTTCAAAGTTCAGCAGCAATTTTCCAATTTTTCACAAAATTTTCTAACTCAAATTTTTCAGGGACCAGTTCAGTTTTGAAGTGGATTTGAAGGGTCTTCATATTAGAAATACCCCACAAATGACACCATTATAAAAACTGCACCCCCAAAAGTATTCAAAATGACATTCAGTAAGTGTTTTAACCCTTTAGGTGTTTCACAGGAATAGTAGCAAAGTGAAGGAGAAAATTCCAAATCTTCATTTTTTACACTCGCATGTTCTTGTAGACCCAATATTTGCATTTTTTCAAGGGGTAAAAGGAGAACATTTTTACTTGTATTTGTAGCACAATTTCTCTTGAGTAAGCACATACCTCATATGTCTATGTAAATTGTTCGGCGGGCGCTGTAGAGGGCTCAGAAGGGAAGGAGCGACAAGGGTATTTTGGAGAGAACATTTTTCTGAAATGGTTTTTGGGGGGCATGTCACCTTTAGGAAGCCCCTAGGGTGTCAAAACAGCAAAAAAAAAAAAACACATGGCATACCATTTTGGAAACTAGACCCCTTGGGGAATGTAACAAGGGGTAAAGTGAACCTTAATACCCCACAGGGGTTTCATGACTTTTGCATATGTAAAAAAAATATATATATTTTTTACCTAAAATGCTTGGTTTCTCAAAAATTTAACATTTTTGCAAAGGGTTAAAGCAGAAAATACCCCCCAAAATTTGAAGCCCAATTTCTCCAAATTCAGAAAACACCCCATATGGGGGTGAAAAGTGCTCTGCTGGCACACTACAGGTCTCAGAAGAGAAGGAGTCACATTTTGGCTTTTTGGAAGCAAATTTTGCTCTGGGGGCATGCCGCATTTAGGAAACCCCTATGGTGCCAGGACAGCAAAAAACAAAACAAAAAACACATGGCATTACATTTTGGAAACAAGACCCCTCGGGGAGCGTAACAGTGTTACAGTGAGTACTTACACCTCACAGGTTTTTTGAATAGTGGGCCATAAAAGTTTTATTTTTTTGCACTATATTGATAGTGTTACCCCAAATGTTTCATTTTCACATTGGGTAATAGGGCAAAAGGCCCCCAAAATTTGTAGAACAATTTTGTCTGAGAAAAAAAATACCCCATATGTGGATGTAAATTGCTCTGTGGACGCACTGCAATGCTCAGAATAGAAAGAGTGAAAATTATGTTGAAATTGAAGTTGGGGGTCATGTGCATTTATAAAGCCCCCAACAGCAAAAAAAAAAAAAAAACACATGTGACACCATTTTAGAAACTACACCCCTCAATGAACGTAACAAGGGGTACAGTGGGGAATAATACTTTTTTGAAAAGTGGGCCATAAATTGAAAAATTAGATTTTTTTACACTAAAATGCTGGGGTTACCCAATTTTTAACATTTTCACAAGGGGTAATATGAGGAATTGGGTTAAAAATTTTGGAGGGCTTTTTCCCCTGACTATGAAAATACATCCACATATGGGGTAACGTGCTGGGCGGGCGCACAATAAGGCTCAGAAGTCATAGAGGTCAGTTTGTATTTGTGGCCTATGGCATATCAGTAGCTGACAGTTATATACATTCCGAGGAAAATACAAAAATGAAACACCCACATGTGACACCATTACAGAAAGTACCCACCCTGAGGAATGGGTATAGGGGTAAAGAGGACATTTTGAACGCACGGGTGTTTCCTAAATTTATTTTCCAGGAATGGATGAAGGGTAGCTTTTGAAAATTGCAATTTTCTACCTATACTCTGCTTCATCTTTTTGGGAACAACTAACATGTGACTCCGAATTGTCGCCAGGAAATACGACAGAGCTCAGGGATAACTCTTCGCATTTGAGGCGGATGTTTGTTACGGACCTAACAGTTACATACATTCAGAGGAAAATACAAGAAAGGAACACCCATATGTGAGATTATTACAAACAGTACACCCCCTAGGGAAGGTGTATAGGGTGAAGTGGAGATTTGGAACAGATGGGTGTTCCCTTCATTTATTTTCCAGGAATGGATGAAGTGTACCATGGGGGGAAAGAAAATTGCAATTTTAGTACTGATATGGCAATTATTTTCCCAGAATGATGACCCAGAGTACAGCCAAAAGAAAAAATGATGCCCGCCCCAAACCCTATACTCTGAATCATCATTCTGGGAAGGGGATGTTTGGGGCCATCCCTATTCTGTTACCTAAAATGCGCACCCCGCTCAGGTGGGGAGAGAGCGTGTTGCGCATTTGAGGCAACTGCAAACCTCCAATGCTGTTGTCTCTGTGTCTCATGACCCATTTTTTAGGGGGAAGAAAAAAAAGATATTGGGGGTATTGGGAAAAAGGTTTTTTTTTTTTTTTTTTTGGGGGGGGGGGGGTTGGTATAACATTTGGAAGAGAATGTACCCTGGACTGGTACACTGGAGTCGAATTTTGGGGAATGAAAATTAGGGCAAAGGATGGAAAATTTAGTACTCCATGGAAGTGTGATACTCCCTGAAGCAGCCTATGCAGAGGCCCGGATTATCTGGGCAAGTGTCCCATTGAGTGGTGGTGTCCTTCCGAATCCCCCTCTTGCGACACACTCTGCATTTCTTCTTTTCTTCTAAAATTGTCCCTTCTTTCCAGTGTGGGGGATCACACCCGGAAAGTGTTGGCCGGGGACGATCCAGGGACCTGAAGTTCCAGAGGTGCTCTGACCCCCTCTTTGGCGGTCACCGTAGATGAGGGCCTTTAGAACTTCCTCTTGGAACTCCAGGTATGTCCCTGTGTTGCCAGCGTACTTGTACAGTACAAGAGTTGTACATGGCAACCTGTACCATATAGACCGCAACTTTTTTGTACCATACCTTTGTTTTCCACATGGCATTATATGCGAAAATAAAATGCGAATATTACGAATTTGCGAATTTAACGAATATATGACGAATATTTGTCCATATATTCGCGAAATATCGCGAATTCGAATATGGCCTATGCTGCTCAACACTACACGGGATCAGTTTGGGGGGGGACATGCCGCATTATCAGCATAATGCAAACATTTCGGAATGGCCTCGAACCGGGAACGTGCCATGGCCATACTGTAGAGGGGTGTCTGGTAAAAGACGTCCCCACTCCAATATTGCCTGACACTGGGTTCTTTAACTAGACCCATATTCAGCGCAAGGCCCCAAAAGGTCCAGCCGCCGGGTCTGGCTAAAAATGAGCCCTGGTTAGCGGCGACGAACTGTTGGGCATACAGATTTGTCTGTGTAACCATTAGATTAACAAAGTTGTCACTGAAAAAATGACCGATAAAAGTGCTTTTCAGTGAACCCGGCAATGTTAATCTTCATTCGCCAACAAACTCAGGAATCACGGGCTCGTGGTCCGCTGGCTCAGCCCAGACAAGTTCTTCGGTACGAGGTACCAGTGACCTTGGCCGGGGGGCTTCACTAGTATGAGCGCCAGGGGTTACTCATACTAGCATGGGGCACAGGGTCAAGGACAGAGGAGGTTTGCGGTGCTGCACGGCGGCGTCTCCGCCGCCTTGGTGGCTCATCATCAGAACTAGATGATGAGGAGGACGATGAAATAAGGAAGGTGGGGTCTTCATCGTCCTCTGAGCCGCTCTCGGTGTCGGAGGCAATTATGGCATATTTTGGCCACCCAATCACAACTGTACTGAGGGGGGTGGCCACAATGCCAGCCCCCAGTACAGTACGGATGGTGATTGGTGGTGTATATTACACCACCAGTCACCATCTATATCCAGGTCACAGGGTCACACGTGACCCTGATGACGCGGAACCGCTGCAGAACGCCGGTTAATACTTAACGGCGTCCTGCAGCGATTGCCGGTATAGGAGGTCCTCCGGACCTCCTCCGGCACACTGCCGGGATGTCTGCTGATTGAAATCAGCAGACATCCGGCTCCGTACCCTGCCCGGCGAGCAGAGGGGAACGGAATCGCAGCACATCGCTCGTCTGAATTGATAAGCGATGTGCTGCGATCGCCGACATGGGGGGTCATGATGACCCCCCTGGACGATATGCCGAGATGCCTGCTGAACGATTTCAGCAGGCATCCGGCTCCGGTCCCCAACCGGCTAGCGGTGGGGACCGGATTTCCCACGGGCGTATGGATACACCCTGTGTCCTTAAGGACTCGGAATGCAGGGCGTATCCATACGCCCTGTGTCCTGAAGAGGTTAATAGACCCTGTGATGTTAACCCAAGAATACAATCACCTTCATTCTACACTGTAATTGCGCCTGGTGAAGATCCACTTTTATCCCTGCCTTTTTTTGCTGCTACTTGTGAACCGGTGAGCGAGGACCTGACCGGAGGATCTAGGCTGCTTACAGAGCATTACCTCTTCTATACGCTATATGGTGTTGTGCCCTCAGCGCAACACTACTTGGTAAGTGTAATTCTATTTGCATCTGCCAAATACCTTACAGTACTGCACTAGGGGCGCGTGTGCCTTTTTTCTCTCTTTTTCTTTGCTATTTAAAAAGTCAAAGGAAGTGTTTTTATCCATTATAACTAGTAGAGAATGCCCCCTGTTGGGGCCTCCTTCTTCATCCAACATCTTTAAAGACAACCTGTTATCACTTTCTTGATGCCCGAACCACTAGTCATTGGGTGGGGGTTTCCTGGTGGCTTTTCCCCACCACACCAACTTTGATTTATAGGGAACTATCAAAATCTATCAATCAAGGCACGGGGTTCGGGCAGCATAAAGTGATGACAGGGATCCCTTTAACCAGTCCCCTTTAAAAATAAGACTTTGAAAAATATTAAATATTTAGTGATTTATTAATAGTCCAGCATACGTGTTCGTGCAGCCCTATTCTGTTATCTGGTTGCCATGACTGGACTGAAAATGCCTATGAAACATATCCCAAATTATTAGAAATCCTTCAGTGTATGTAGGTGACAACACTAGATCTTCTCCATAAAGGCGCTTTGGTGCTATTATCCTCCTGCTATGATCTCGGCAATAATTGGAGATGACTCTGTAATACTTCCACCATATTATTCAGAAACTGACAACTAATAAATATCTAGTTTAGGTAATCTTCTTCCCAAAAACGGTTGGAACGTTTAGAAAAAACATTTTCATACACCCCTTTACGGAATTCTGAGTTAACAGAGTTAAATTCAGGCATTAAAACAATAAACTACTAGCTGGAATTTATAGAGAAGTTTCATGAAGCCAGAATGTTCAACTAATGAACAAACATTTTTAACGACTCGCACCACCTTTTATATTATGTTTTTTTACTAGTGACTGAACTTTTATGCCGAAAGAAAAAAAAAGTTAAACAAAGCAGGTCATGATAGAAAGACCTCTGGGAAAAGCAAAAAGAAAGGAAAAGACAAATCAACATGTCTGTATTTACTGGACCTATGGGATATTTTGATGAAACTGCAGAGCAGTACAACTCTTAAATCGAGTGGTTTGTGGTTTGTACTTGCAAGAGAAATTGCTGAGGGTAAAACGATTGCAACTTTCATTTCTATCAGACCAGAGAAAGCCTCCACTAACCTGATATGGTGCATAGAAGTTCAGGATGGATGACTCTGTAACTTTTTACCACCTGCCCCCTCAACTTTTGTATTGTGTTTTTTTTACTTGCATAACTGTACATGCATATATTACAGTATCTATTATTTATTAACTCCTTCGCCATTAATGTACCATATAAACTGGTATAACCATGCTGTGCTACTTGTTGGCTTTAGACTCCTAATCATAAAGGATGAGAAGCTGCCAGCCATGGTTCTTTAGGGGTTTCCTTCTCAAGATGACCTTGAGATGAAGACCATTGGGTCAGCCATGATTCCAAAGAGGTTTCTCTCCAGGGCCAGTGCTCCATGAAGACTTACCCATCAAAATTCACATGATGATGTAATCTCATCACGCAGTGTAGGAGGTAGGAGGAACACCCCTCCCCCCCACCACCACCACCACATACAGTACTGTGGCAGGGATTCATGTTACCTGCTCCAGTTCTGAGTATGCATTGTCACTCGGTTTACCTTCTTGGGGGGGTTGATCTTTTAGGTTCTGAGTAATAAGTAAGTAATAAGTAGTAATAAGTAAGTAATAAGTAGTAACAAATGTAGAAACTGTTTTTATATGAGATTGGCTGCTGGAGGGAATATAGAGGTGTACCAGTCACCATGTTAGCCATGTCCCCTGATGAAGCTCCCAGTAGCAAAACGTGTACAGTTGTATACAAAAAGAAGATTGCAGAAGCACTCAGAAAATGGAGGCTCTTAGCATACTTTTTGCTCAGAATGTGTCCCCATCCACCACACGGAGGTGGCCTCACTTCAGATGGGACCCTAACAGGCTTATTCCCCTCACCTCTGCTGGGCATATAGCCTCTGACTGGGTGACATGCAGGATCCACTAATAATTTAAAAAACCTCCTGGAAACAGGAAGGCGTGCAGGGCTAAAGAGGGTGCCTCTCCCCCGATATGCATAGCAAAAAAAAGAGAAAGAAAATAACCAGCACAACTACTTAATACACGGGTGCACGCTGCTGTGGAAAATACTAAGTAGTGGTTGGACTTGGAACGACACATGGGGGTAATCCCATCACAGTAATGCCCGGCTTTAATCCCTTAGACACCACAATCAAATTTGATTGTAGCGTATAAAATACAAGTAAAAATTTCATGGCAGCTCTGTGAAAGTAAGTAAAAACACCTAACCTGCCAAATTCAGGACCCGGGAAAGTGTCTACTCCCCTCCCTCACAAGCGTCTAGAAAAAATATAAGTGGTAGAGCTTTTCCCAACCACAGCAGATCTGCGCAAAATTCATCATCCTGCTGCACCTTCTTGATAAATAAGATGCACGCTAGTCAAACCCACCACTCAAATAAACGTGGGAAAATAGCTGTACCATAGACATTCTTTGATAAATCTGGGCCACTGGTTTTTGGAGTTTTTCCCTGTTTCTCAGGATACTTTCTAAAGGGGTACTCTGGAGGAAAAAATGTTTTTCAAGTCAACTGGTGCCAGAAAGTTATATTGATTTGTAAATTACTGCTATATAAAAATCTTAACCCTTCCAGTACTTATCAGCTGCTGTATGCTCCAGAGGAAGTTGTGTAGTTCTTTCCAGTTTGACCACAGTGCTCTCTGCTGACACCTCTGACCATGTCAGAAACTGTCAGACGGACAGAGGTGGCAGCAGAAAGCAGTGATCTGACTGAAAAGAACTACACATCTTCGTCTGGAGCATACAGCAGCTAATAAGTACTGAAAGATTAACGTTTTTTATATGAAAGTAATTTACAAATCTGCTTAACTTTTTGGTACTAGTTGATTTGAAAATGCATTAATTCCTCTCATACTGCTATTTCCTGATCTCCCATAGAGTGCTCCAGATTTATCGTGCAGTTTTGAAAAAAATTATGATTCATAAAATTCACTAAATATTTGCGTAAACACTGCTGCACACCAGCCATGGTAGGGAGTAAAAAAAAAAAGGGTGCAGTCAGTGGAATGAGCTAAATATATATAGACACCACCCCCAAAGTCCTCCCAACTGGACAATGTTCCCTTTTAATGCCTGATCCTTTTTTTCCCCTGCAAGGCAGATTTCACAGCACATTTTTGCAATACAGTTCCCGTATCAGGTTTTTGATGAAAAACAGATTCCTCAAAACCTGACTAAGGCTGGGTTCACACTACGGTTTGTAATTATGGTTCCCGTATACGGCTGGGCGGAGGGGTTGGCGGGACTTAATCGCGGCGCCCGCACTCAGCCGTATTCGGGAACTGTAGTTAATGTATGTCTATGAGCCGACCGGAGTGAACCGCAGCCACCGGTCGGCTACTTTTTCGGCCGTATGCGGTTTCCTGACCGCAGGCAAAAACGTGGTCAACCACGTTTTTGCCTGCGGTCTGTGAACCGCATACGGCTGAAAAAGCAGCCGACCGGAGGCTGCGGTTCACTCCAGTAGGCTCATAGACATGCATTAAATACGGTTCCCGTATACAGCTGAGTGCGGGCGCCGCGATTAAGCCCCGCCCACCCCTCCTCCCAGCCGTATACGGGAACCGTAATTACAAACCGTAGTGTGAACCCAGCCTGAACTGTATCAAAAGATGTGTCCAAATTTCAACCCGTATACAGTTAAAAACCGTATATACGATTTTAACTTTTCACTCCATTTTGAATAAAGTTTCACTTGTTTGATTGAAATCCCAAGAAAAAAAACTGTGCAAAGTCAAAAAATGTATGGTGAAAACCGGATGGAACCGAATGCACATACGGTTCTGTACGGTTCCCATTGACTCCCATATTTTAAAAAAATGTATACAGTTTAATACAGTTTTTCACCCGGACCAAAAACTGTGGTAGACTACAGTTTTGGGTACGGGGAAAAAAACCTGACAAAACAGTACAGGATGCAAAACGGACACAACCTGATGCATCTTTTGGCATACAGTTTTCAATGAATAGTCAATGCATACAGTTTTCAATACGGTTCCGTACGGTTTTCACATTAAAAACGTATACGGGAACTGTATTGCAAAGACGTGGTGTGAATGCACCATAAGAAAAAGAGCAGCCAGAGGTGACTGACAGCTACTTATTCCTCTCTCCCTATGGAAATCCATGCTTGACTGAAGATGTTTGTGGTGAAGCACTATGTGGAAAGCCTTGTGGGGTGTAGGCTAGTAGGGGTGTTGTGGTTCTATATGATAAAGGACGCTGTTAACCCTTGTCACTCGTGACGCCAGGGTGAGGGTTAAAACTCTGTAGTGATGCTGGGCCTATCGCCACCCTTCCCAAGAGCGATAGGTGAGTGTAGAACAAATAGATTGTCCACAGCAGTGCTGAACTTAAAACTTGCAAGAATCTTTACTGAAGATTTTCTGTATATGCAGTAACGGTAACAGTCCAGATAACCGGGTCTTTACAAACAGCAGTGAATGACAGATGCTTAGGAGCGGAAAGTTCCCTTTAGATTAGGAGGATTGTATTTGCATAGATCTGCTGGATTTAGGGGTTAGATTAGGTCCAGAGGTCTTACTGAGATAGCGGGGAATTGTAAGAGCTATCTGTCTCTAAGGCAGGCCTAAGCCGCAAGGCTTTGGGCCTAGTAATTTGTCTTGTAAGCTGCGGAGGTCCTACCTCGTCCAAAGTCAGCAACCCAAGAGCAATGATGCTGCTTGCTTGGCAGCGCAGGAACAAGAGCATGACAAAATGGTGCAGTCCCTTATATGGGCAGGGGCTGGCCATTTTGGATTGGTCAAATCAGCTGTCACTCACCGTTACAATGGATTGTGGGTGATCACATGTCCAAAACCACCAAAGGTCCTTTAGCAAAAACCATAGAGTTCTTCAACCCGGTCACATGACCCACAGGTCCTGCGAAGCTAAAACAGTGAGTAATACCATATACAATTATTTATATACATAATATTTACAAATATTAATTGACTAAGGGGTGACTAGGGGTTAAATGAGGAAAGTGAACCCTGACAGTCCTAGGGACTCTAACTTTGGGGACTAATTAAGAAGGCACAGTATGAAATACGGTGCCGGGACACCACATGTTTATGGAGAGGTTATGAGAGAGCTAATGTCTACAGCAGTGTTTTCCCACCAGGGTGTCTCCAGCTGTCATAAAACTACAACCCCTAGCATGCCCCGACAGCCAAAGGCTGTCCGGCCATGCTTGGGGTTGTAGTTTTGCAACAGCTGGAGGTACCCTAGTTAAGAAACACTGTTCTACGGTCAACTTTCGTCACACAGAAATAAAAATGATGTGAAAATGAAATTATATAAAGCGAAACCAACCACAGGCTGCTTTGGCTTTTTGGGGGGAAAATTGTGATCTGTGATGTTTTTTCCAAACAGTAGAAGTTTCAGGATACAATAGATGTTATCAATATGTCGAATTTACAGCAAAATCCAAAGCAGATATGCAATTTTTTTTTAAAAATAGATACCTAAAAAAACAAGCACAAAAGAGAACAGGGTGCGCGCCCCTGGATGGAACCTGATGGATGAGATAGTGAAGAGTCCAATCAAAACGCACTCACCTATGCGAGTTGTGCAAATGGAGGCACAAAACTCAATGTGCTTGATCAGGAATCCTGTAATCGCGGCTGCTGCGGCTCCCAGCGTCCAGACACAAATGTAGATAAAAGGAGATTCAAGAAAGGGAGATGAATCCCTCTGCCACAAGAAGTATATTTGGGTAAATTTATTGCACACAAAGGATCCACGCAACGCGTTTCAAAGCCGTTCTGGCTTTTTCGTCAGGCGCCCCACCTGACAAAAAAGCCAGAACAGCTTTGAAGCGCGTTGCGTGGATCCTTTGTGTGCAATAAATTTACCCATATATACTTCTTGTGGCAGCGCGATTCATCTCCCTTTCTTGGATCTCCTTTTATCTAAAAAAAAAAAAAACTGAATAGAGCGGTCAATTGCTTAAAGAGGACCTGTGGTCAGCCGAAAAAAAATTCGGTTTTACTGTCATTATATAGCTTAGATTGTCCTAACCAAACACAGTTTTACCAGTTTCTTGATTTGCCCTTCTTTTCCCGAGATATGTGGGATTATAGTTTGTCTGACAATTAATTTCCTGTCATTTGGGAAAACTTTTTATATAACATATCAGGTAATCAGGTGATAGTCAGGATTATACAGTGAGGGTGTGTGTTTGTTGTACATTGAGGGGTGTGTATTCCTTATAAACCCCCCATGACTGTATAGCCATGCCCATCACCTCACTCTCAATATTAAAATTAAGTTCCCGTCCATTTGACTGATTTTCCTAATAGACAAAATTTAAACACTCATATCTTAAGAATGGAAGACGTATCAAGAAACAGTAAAAAAAAGTGTATGATCAAAAACAAACCCTAAGCTAATTAAAGAAGAAATGTTATTAAAATTTAATGGCTGGGGTTTCAACCGCCGGAACCCCTTGCGATCTTGCAGCCCCGGCTCTGCTTTGTTAGAGCGCCATGATCTGAAGTTTTTAGTGGTACCATTTTTTTATTGATCAGACTTTTTGATCGCTTTTTATTTATTTTTCCGTTATATAAAAAGTGACCAAAAATACGCTATTTTGGAATTCCGATTTTTTTTTGCGCATACGCCATTGACTGAACAATATAATATTTATTAACAATATATTTTTATAGTTCGGACATTTACACATGCGACGATATCACATATGTTCATTTTTATTATGGTTACATATTTTTTATAAGGAATTTGGGAAAAGGGCGGTGATTTAAATTTTTAATAAGGAAGTGGTTAATAGGTGTTTTTTTAAACTTTTTAATCAACTTTTTTTTTTACACTTTTAGTCCCCTTAGGGTATTTTTTAGAAGGAATCATGTATGATTCCTTATACAGATCAATGTGGTTTCATAGAACCACATTGATCTGTGTGCTCTGTTGATAAAGCCTGGTCCAGGCTATATCATTCTCAGCACAGCAGCCGGCATAGGATGAGAGGTAAGCCCTCCGGCTACTTCAGCAGTGGATCATCCCCCCGTGATCCCGCTGCAAGGGGGCGATCCACCCCACTGGACTACCAGGGAGCGTTTACATTTCCCTTTAGACGCCGCTGTCAAAGATCTAAAGGATTAATAGTCGGCCACGGCAATCGCCACATGTTGACTATTAACGCCGGCCTCCAGTTACAGGAATCAGCTGGGGGCCAGCCGGTATGATGCATGCTTGAGTCGGGAGCCCGTGTCATACAACGGTTGCCGTCTCAGGACGAGCCGGCTCGTCATTAGACTGCAACCGGTTAAATTGAACGCAATTGTTTTTATTTATTTATTTATTTTTTGTTTTACCCGTCACTAATTATCACATTAGCTCATATAGTGAACATGATCGGTACTCCGAGCCACAAGGCACACATGTTGGGTAATTACAGGATGCTTGTAAAGATGGCATCAAATTTTACTACAGCACATAAATTAAATAGCGGATGTTGTTTAAAGTTTCACAAACCTACAACACAAGTCCTATATCCTGTAACAAACTATCCAAAGATTTAATATGTATTTTTTTTAACAGACTCTGGTTTGAAATAGCAGAAAAACATGATTTTTACAGTTCCGACTCCCCACACACACACACACTATTCTGATGCTGATGGTTTTTTGGTTCCCTGTGGTCTTTGAATGCTCCAGTGCATTGATGACATGCTGTCTTGCATATGACCACAAAAATGACGTTAGTGAGGTCAACGACCAAGAAAGCAACGTCAGTGAGGACTGTTTACTATCATTATTTTTTATTTTTTACCAATATGCTACCATGCCCTTTATGTCTTTCTGGGAGTCTATCTAATTCTTTTCTGCCGTGAGCAGGGTTCCAATTTATGATATGTACTTCATCCTTGTATTTGCATATGCAAATATTTTATAATTCATTATGATTTTTCATTGTTTTGTCTATTCCTATTTTTAGTCCTGGCAACATATTAAATGAAGTAAAAAAAAAATATATATAATAATAATAATAATAATAATAATATATATATATATATATATATATATATATATATATATATATGACAGTTATTTTAGTACAAACATTTTTTATCTACATTTCCTTTAAGGAGACTATGAAAATTTGCCACATTTTGTATTTACTTCAACACTTAATACATTCAATATTTTTCACATTGTTTTTGTCTTCCTCTAAATGTTTTGATAATGGTGATTGGTAGTCAACAAGCTAAAACTGATTTTTATTTTATTTTTTTCTGAAGATTCGTCCTTTTAACTGTGTCACATTTCATGCATTACATACTGGCGATTTTCCATTCCCAACGTAGGGAGGCTATATGCATATCATCCATTTAAATAGTGTAAGAATTGCTGAACAGACGTTCGACTTGAAGATGACTTTCCTGTAAGATAAACTTGGTCGAAAGGTCGTTCTCCCACATAATCAAAAGGTCCAGCAGAGTAAAGTTGTTTAAAACTTAAAAGGGTGCTCTGCAGAAAAAAACATCTTATCCCTTATGCAAAGGATAGGGGATAAGATGTCTGATTGCGGGGGTCCACCACTGGGGACCCCCGCAATCTCTGGGCCAGCAGCGGCGACATCCAGAACACAGAAGCTTCAAGCTTCTGCATTTGTGATGACCCACCACGCCTCCTTTATTCATGTCTGCTGGAGGGGGTGCGACGGCTAGTACGTAGCTGTCACGCCTCCTCCTCTAGTCATGAATGGAGGGGGCATGTCGGCAGAAGAAGCCAGTCATCCGGCATGAAGCGGAGTTCACTCCATGCACGGATGACTGGGGTGCCGCACCGGAGATCGCGGGGGTCCCCAGCATCTAGTAAGGTGTGTTGAAGGACCTTTGGAGGTCTCATGTGTGGTCACATGGTTAGACCATAATTCCTCTTAAAGTGAATGACAGATGGTATGGACCAATGAGCTTAAGGCCAGCCCCTTGGAGCTGCCAGCCAATTCTCGCTCTCTTGTGCTCTTGTTCCTGTACTGCAAAGCAAACAGATCTCATGGGTTCCAGACTAGTGGAGAGAGAGAAGTGATCCGTGCAACTTACAAAGACAAGCTTAGGCCTGAAACCCTTTGGACTGTGCAACGCACCTGCCACCTTTCAACGCCTGATGGAACGATGCCTTGGGCACCTTAACTTCCAGTGTGTACTTCTGTATCTAGACAATGTCATTGTCTATTCCAGGGCTTACCAAGAGCATTAGGACCATTTGAAGGAAGTATTCCAAGTTCTCATACGGCATGGACTAAAGGTCAAGCCATCGAAGTACCACCTGCTGAAACCACGAGTTCTCTATCTGGGACACGTTGTCAGTGCCGAGGGTGTGCAGTCTGACCTTGAAAAAGGGAGGGTTGTGAAGAATTGGCCCACACCTCGCACAGTGCAAGATATTAGAAGTTTCTTGGGATTTCCCGGCTACTACAGGCATTTCATCCCTCATTTCGCCGAGATCGCAGGACCCCTTACTGCCATTCTGCCGGGTACCGTGAAGGAGAATTACAATGGAAGACTCCCGATATAATGGGCAGAAGAACAAGAGACAGCTTTCCGGACTCTGAAGTGTCTTCTCATTGAACCTCCCATCCAGACTATGGTCAGCCCTTCAGACTGTACACCGATGCTAGCTTTGAAGGCCTGGGAGCTATCCTATCCCAGGTGCAATAGGGTAAAGAGAGAGTGATCGCCTATGCAAGCAGACACCTGATAGGAGCCGAGAAGAATGATGCCAACTACAGTTCTTTTAAGTTAGAGCTCCTTGCCTTGGTCTGGGCGGTCACTGAGAAGTTCAAGGACTACCTGGCAGCCACTCCCTTTACAGTCTACACCGACAACAATCCGTTGGCACACCTGAATACTGCAAAATTGGGAGCTATTGAACAGTGTTGGGCCTCCCGACTGGCTAACTATGACTTCCGTATCAAGTATAGGCGTGGTAAAAGCAACATCAACGCTGATGTACTATCCCGTATGGCTTCTGGTGAAGAACCGCCCGTAGAAGACATGTGGGAAGATGTGGAGATGCCGCCCTTCTATCAAAGGTTCGTGAATCAAAATACTCAGGCTACCCAGAAGGGAGAAGAGCCTGGACCTCCTAAGATTCCAGAAGATCTGTATACTTGGAAGACTCTCCAGGATGAGAGCCGAACCATGGGGGATCTCCTAGACTACTTACTCCAGAAGAGGGTACCCACTCGCCTGCGCAAGTCACAAGGAGACTTTGAATTGAAACGATTGCGGCGACAACAACAAGGGATCCACAAGGGACTACTGTACCGAAGTTCCTTGGATCCAGTTTCAGGGGAGCGTCTGCATCAAATTCTAGTTCCTCGAAGGGATGCAGCCAAGGTCCTGAATCCATACCACGACCAGTCAGGACATTTTGGAGTTCACAAGACTGAAGCAACCATCAGACGAAGGTTTTACTGGGTGGGAATGCGTGGAGATATTGAAAAGTGGTGGCCGAATGCACTGTCTGCAATGTTACTAAGAATCTTCACAAGGATGCGAGAACACCTCTACAACCCATCCACACTGAGAGACATAATGAGTTGGTTGCCTTGGACCATGTGAAGCTGTCGCCCACTCGATCTGGCTATATATATATATGCCCTGACCATGGAGGACCATTACTCTAAGTGGGTGGTGGTCGTCCCTGTCAAAGACCTTACTGCCAGGACTGCTGCTCAAATGTTCTACAACCATTGGGTTCAGCCTTTGGGATGTCCAGAGTCAGTCCTCACGGATCGAGGGACTGCCTTTGAAGCTCAGCTGTTTAAAGAACTCTGCCAGTTCCATAATTGCAAGAAACTCCGGACCACAGCCTATCATCCTCAGGGGAATGGATTGTGTGAAAGGATCAATCAGGTGTTCATATGCTGAGAGCAGCGTCTGTCTCTAGACACGAAACATGGCCCCGACTCCTGCCTGAGCTTCTGGAAATCTACAATAACACTATCCACTGCTCCACAGGGTACACTCCGTTTTTCCTCCTGAGGAGACGACATGGTCAGCTGCCAAAGGATAGGGCTTTTGGATTACAAGCCCCTTTTAATAACTCCCCTCAGACCTCACAATATTGGGTCACTGAGCACTAAAGGAGGATTGAAGAGGCTAAAGAGATTGTGGAAAAGAAGATGGGAGAAGCTCAGGACCGACAGCAAAGAGATTTCAATCGGCATGCTTCAGCCAAACCATTGTAGCTCGGAGACAGAGTGTGGCTCAGAAAATTCTCCAGGTCACATAAGCTGGATTCCGTCTGGGAGAAAGAACCCTACACTATTACTGCAGTGCCGTATCCTGATGCGGATGTCTACGAGATCCAAAAAGAGGGATTTGAACCCCAGGTGGTCCATAGAAACAGGATTAAACTATGTCTAAAAGAAGAATTACAACAGCCACCTCCTCCTACTCCCCCAACTGCAAGGCCAGTGAGAGAATATGTTCCAGGAGAAGGAATTCAACCATCAATGGACATTCCAATGTTCTCCCCTCATCAGCCTGCAATGTTCTGTGGTGTACCGTGGCCAACCCCTGTCCAGCCTTCTTTAGTCTCCTCGCTCAGCTTTAGTCCATCTCCACTGACAGCTCCAAGCAACTTAGAGCCGTCTATGCCTATTCCAATGGGTTCTCTCAGTCCAGAAAGGGATCTCACTTCTGCTTCCAGCTCTCAAGGTGGTCCCTCAGGGACTGAAGTTATCAGAGAGTTGTTGATCGCCGAGGTTCCGAATAGCCCAGAGATGGTGTTGCAACGTTCTCAAAGGTCTACTCAGGGTAACCTACCTTAAAGATACCAAGACTGACTCTTCACATAATTCATGTACACATAGTACATCAATTAATCACTGTAGTCTACCTACCTACCTATAACTTAGTACACAAAACTAAAATATATCTCACATTCTAAGTAACCAAAGAAACAAAACTTTAAGGGATTGTAGCCCATGTCATTATTCAAATCCTGCCACTGTTGTGTACACTAACTTTGTTCTCTTTACGTGTTCAGGATGCTCTTCCTGGCCAGAAGGCGCTCCTGTAAGCCTAAGTATATACACATATTCAAAAGGTAACCTAGATAAGGTCTACCTGTTGAATTCTAGGGATTAGTGCGTGTAGCCAATGGACCCTAGGAGCTAGTTATTGGTAGACAGCCACAGGCAAGCCAATATAACTTCAGTGTACTAGACAGGTAACAAATATGGTAATAACAATGTCAAGTGATGTTTTTAATATGTTATAAACTGTTTCTAGTCAGTCAATAGAAAATACAGTAAGTAAAAGTGTTTAGGATGTATTTAATGCTGATAATGTCATCCTGTTTCTAAATTCATGAACAATGCAATCCTGTTCGTGAGTTTATCAGTACTCATGTATGTAAATCAAAGTATATATAAGGTTTGCTTAGAAAAAGAAAAAAACTAATATATAGTAACTAAGCAAAAAATTGTCAGAGCTTGCAAGAACTCTCATTATATGCAAAGACTCTCTTGTTGTGTTCATACAGCCTGAATAATGGACATTTGAAAGACTATGCCCAGGACTGTAAAACAACAATGTTGCACTTCGTCCCTCTGCCTTAGGGAACAGACGTCGAGGCCGACTTATCTTAAGTAAGGGGGTTTGTGGTGTCCCGGTACTGTATTGTATACCCTACCTTGAGTGGTGGTCCCCAAAGTCAGAGTTACTTCATTCCAGTAGCATCCTCCTGGTGGGATGGCCCCCTAGTCGCCTCTTTCTTATGCAATTCTGTGATGTTTGCATGTATAAATAATTGTATATTTAATTAGCTATATAGTGTCGCAGAACCTTAGGTCACATGACTCATGTTAATTCTAGTAAGGTGTGTTGAAGGACCTTTGGAGGTCTCATGTGTAGTCACATGGTTAGACCATAATTCCTTGTAAAGTGAATGACAGATGGTATGGACCAATGAGCTTAAGGCCAGCCCCTGCCCATACAAGGGAGCTGCCAGCGAATCCTTGCTCTCTTAGCACTCTTGTTCATGTACTGCAAAGCAGTAACAGCTCTCTTGGGTTCCAGACTAGTGGAGAGAGAGAAGTGATCCGTGCAACTTACAAAGACAAGCTTAGGCCTGAAGCCTACCAGCCTCAGCCTGAATCTAATCGTGAGTTACGATATCAATCCCCGCTAAAGCACTGCTGGACCTAAACTCAATCCCCTAAATCCAGCGGAACAGCACTTATTCCTTTTCTAAACTCAGAACTCACGAGGTCCCAACCAACTGTCAGGATCTTAATAGACTCTTCCACAAAGACTGTTCCTGTTTAATGTTGCTTTAAAACTGCAGTAAAAGTTCTGACAGTTTTATGAAAACCTCTGGTTGTGGACAATCATTTATTATATCTCCCTATCGTTCTTGGGACGGGTGGCGATAGGACAAGCATATACAGAGGAGCCCTCACCCTGGCGTCACGAGTGATAAGGGTTAAACAAGCACCCTAGTTATCGCACTGCTACACCCCATATACCCTACACCTCCAGGCTACCACACGTGCATCATCATCTATATCATGGACACACTTCCTTGATTGACAGCTGTGAGCACAGGGCTCACAGCTGGAGGCAAAATCCTCACACTGTCAGCTTGTGTCCCACTACTGTCAGTGAGGACAAGCTGGGAATTGTAGTTTTTCTAATGCTAAGGGAGATGTGAGCAGACAGCATACTGAGGCGGTGGAGACCTGCACGGTGAGGCCACACCCCCTCCCTTTGAGAGGAATTAGTGAGCTAAATTAAAAGTGTAATAAAAAAATTAAGGTGCTAGACACATAAAAATTAGATGTACATGATCAGGATTAGGTACTGAGTGATACATAAAAAAAATAAATAAAATTTTTGTTGAATCTGTCGGGTACCCTTTGAGCCCTGTATATCAGGATATTAGAACACCCCAGAGAGGGTGAGCCACCCCTAGAGAGGCCCAGAGCCACAGTCATTAAATTTGATAACGTGCGATGGTATGGCATCCTCATGGACTGCCATCACGGCGGAACCATTCTAGTAAATCAGAGGGCAGTTAAAAGAGACTATCTCCCACCACATCTGCATTCTCTCATGAGCGGGGAGATAGTGGAATACTCTCCGGTCAACAGAGTGAGGGGAGAATGGGCGGAAGCAGTGACCCGTCCAAAGAACCCAACGCAACTTCACTTTGCCTACGTCCCATCAGAGGACTGGAATACCAATCCCTTTGGTCTACTGCCCCCCAAGGTGAAAGGCTATATCAAGGAAGAAGAGTTCCTGCCTGAGATTCCTGCGATGGGGCTTCAGTATGTACCAGGAGCAAAGAAAAGGATGTCTACAGATGTGCCCAGGCCTCCTCCTGGCGTTTAGGAGGTTTGGCCTACTCACCAGGTACCAACCAATGTGCCTTGGTCTACTCCTACTGAGGAGGATTGGTGGGACCATCAGGCACCAACACATTGTCCCCCAGTGGAGCAACCAACTGATTCCAAGTTGTCTCAAGTGAATTGGAGCACTCATGTTAGTCCTTTAGAGGGGTCACAGTCCCATGGTCCCCGTTACATGGTCCCAGCCTAGGAATCAGTCCGACAGGTCAGGCTGGGATGGAAAGTTTCTAAGAGCTATTGTGTACATATGTAATATTTTCATGTGTTGTCAGAAAAGTGTATAACTGCTAGACCAAAGTTATCGGGAGAAGTAGCTTAAGCCGAAGGGCCCCATTAGCACCCATTATCAGCCCTATGAAGGACATTGGTGCAATGCCCCAGGAACTGTCTCGCTATTGTATGGCCTCCAGTGACCATTTAATCTCATCTGCCCTCCAGGACTGGGCTTCGAGGACGGCTGTAGTTAAGAGGGGGAGTTTGTGATGGTCCAGTACAGGAATTGCACTCCTGTACCTTTCTGTCCTGTGTGGCGGACTCTATGTCACTGAGTCCACCCTTATTTTATATAGAAGTATATCCTATTTAGGGAATAATATTCAATATATCATCAGTTGACATTGTGTTGTATAGAGGTTGGATAGTGAAATAGGTATATAAGAAAGACATAGCCATAATAGTGAATAACAATAAAATATGGTAGTCGCATTGAAAAACATGTGAGGAATATACAATATATTGGTCTGTGCATATATGCATAAAATATGGTGACATAGAGAAGGTGCGTGACAGAGTTCATCAAATGTGAACGCTTCACATCACTTAAATGTCAAAACAAGTTACCAGCTGCATAGTGTGTCTCCACATGCTTTCATCCAGTATAACTGTGACTTTTCCAACTTCCCAGTATTGCCAATAGAACAAATCCCAGCAACTTGCAACCGACGGTACACACAGCTCTGCAGGAGAGAAAACTTTTGGATATTTAACCTGAAAACTCTGGTTCCACAGGGTTTAAATGAATATATTGAGAATACAGTAAAATATCCACAAGGACCTGAAAAAACATGCACAGCCCATCATCCAAAAGTATTTTATTCATACACTTGGAATAGATCAAGGAAAAGTATTATACAGCTGCAGACGGAGGATTATACAGCCATAGGACGTATTACCATATTTAATTCTTCCACCTTTGCCATAGTCCTAATAGGCAGCTCTCCTAATATACAGCGGCCGGTTGGAATTCTATTGGCCACCTCCAGACATCCTTTCCACCAACCAAGTCTTAGGATGTAGGCAAGCAGTTGATTGGCAAGCCTATCACAATCCTTTTCATATACTATCTCTGCTGCGAACGTGTGACCATTCATTTAAACATATTCAAGTCTTTCGTTCTATGGACCAAGTAGGCATGACTCCGATTGGCCATCAAGCAACAGCCAGCTCGACTTTGATAGGCCACATTAATGCAGCTACTCCAGACAGGTCAGCACATAGGGTGATTGGCCAAATCCTTCTTTCAAACACATCTCCAGGAAATCACCATTGGTTGACTCCCGATCACGTGAAAACATAAAGTGAAAGCTGGTTCGCACACCATCATAGATGACATCAGCTACGAGCCAGCACCGTGATTGGTTGCTCGCTTTCATGAATGAAATAGCGGGCAATTCAAAACAAATAACAGTATACCATGTCCAAGCCTCGGCTTCATCCCTGAACATTCAAGCCTCGCTTGGAATTATCTAACGATCGCCAGAAATGTCATTTTACTCCTTTTATCGACTCTCTTAAAAGTGTATTATTTATATGTACGTGTTTTTTTTTCCATATCTCTATGTGCAAATGTTCTGCAAAAGTGCTATTTGATGCGATCTAATTCGTGTCACAATGTTATCCACTTTGAAACCTGACCCCTTCTTTTGGCACCAGAAATGACTGTATTTAAACAATACGAATGTGTAATACATCAGACAGCCTCATTTTCAAATGAAAAAGGGAGAAATTACTCCCGAAACGCATCTTGCACACTGCCCTTTGCTTTTTACTGTTTTTATTGTGTCAATAACATTTATTTGATACATTATCACCAGATTGTTGTCTGAAACCGATCACTAGAGAGCAGTGCCAGTGCAAAGTTTTTTTCCTGCTGTACACTTTGACTTCACATTCTACCGCCCCCCTTCGAGGAGACCGGTCCAGAATATGCAGGCTGCAGCTCGAGATCTAACGTCTGTACCCCAACACAGAGGGGTTATAAGCATGAACCCAAGGTTCACCCCAGGGGATCACAAAACCACATAAGGGAACTTTGGGACCTTACTGCATGGAATTACAGAATTTTTTTGTTAATTTTATCCAATGTAATGCAATGAATTAGCATTGCATTGAATCATAAAAACAATCCAATGATTGCTTATACCAGTTCCCTAAAGTATTGAAAATTTAAAAATTAAATAAAAATCCATAAAAACTATAACCACTTCCATTTTGCCATTTTTAAAATAAATAAAATGTAAACCAAAGGAAGTAAATATATTTTCTATTGCCGCATGTAGAAATGTCCAAACAATTGAAATATAATGTTATTGAAACCACAAAAAAACACCATATGTCAGACTTGTGTTTTTAGGCTAACCAAGTGAAAGGTTCAATCTACCCAAAAATGGTATTGATAAAATCTACAGATGGCCTATTAAATGATCCTCACACACCTCCATAGATTAAAAAAATATGGGATGTGTCCGATGAGTGTCCAACCGCTGTATTCCTCTATCATCTTTAAAATGTGCATGGACTCTCCCAGATTAAAAGGTTGGTGAGACAAGCATACGCACTGCAGCTCCATTTATTTTCTATGGAGACACCAGATGTAGCTAAGTGCCGGGGGGGACCCAGCGGTTGGACCCAGCGGTTGGACCCTCATGTTTGGACACTTTTCCTCTATCCTGTTGAATACCCTTTCATAACTATCAAAACTCCAGTTCCAGCTATTTACTGGGTGCTGGTACTCTCACTGATTGAAACTCTAAACATCTTAAATTCTAAAAAGTTTCATTCACCTGAGAATGATGAATCTTAAATATTTTTTTAAGTTCTTATTCTTAAAGGAAATCATCATAGAACAAATGATAACATAGATAAATGATCTGCTTATAGGGTGAATTTTTTTTATTTATTTATTTAATGTAGTTATCTCCGATAAACAAAAACCTTCTCTGAAGGTAATGTTTCACAGTGCGTTCTCTGTTGGAATAGTGCCACCAGCAAAATGTTGTCATGTCAGAACACAAAATACACTGTTAGGAGGTAATGTACTGCAATGAAATCTCAGTGGTAGCATTTCTGTTGTTAAGCATCACTACATGTCTTACAAACAATAAATATTTAATACAAGTGATACTTCGCGAGAAGCTTATATTTGAACAGTGTTACTTTGCTCCCCTAACCTTCTCCATCTTCATTGTAAGAATATTTCCATATAAATAATAGAAACTCCCATCACTTCCTGTTTAGTAGAACTATGTGTTGTTGCATAGACATCAATCTTTATTTTGATATGGTTTATAGTATTCTTATCTCTATTGGGCTTTTGTTTTATACAACATAGTAAAACATCTATTATAGACCATCGTACTAATGCAAATCCGGACATAGCACCCCCACCCCTGCACATCTAAGCTCAGTTCACCTCAAGGAGGTGATATTAGTATTAAAGGGGTACTCCACCCCTAGACCTCCTATCCCCTATCTCTCTTGCAGCACCCTCGTCCCTCAGAACGTGGCTGATGACGGGCGATACAAGGGACAGTGTATCGTGACCAGGGCTCAAGTCCTGCAGGAACTCACTGTATTGGGGAGCGGAGTCTAAGGTGCCATTGGTCTTCACCAGAGCCCGCCGCAAGTCAGGATGGGCTTGCTGCGGTAGATGACACACAGCTCGGCCACACAGGTAGCTGGGAAAGACGAGGTACCAGAGGATGAGGCAGAAGCGTAGTCAAACTTAGGAGGACGTAGTCAAACTTAGGAAGAGGTCAGGCCAGGCGGCAAAGGTGCGTAATCAAATAACGTAGCAGGAAGGTCTGAATACACAGGAAAAGGCAAACAGGCAAAAGGAACGCTTAATCTCAGGCTAGGGGCACTGAAGATCTGGCAGGGAAGTGGGGGAGGAGCTCGCATAAATAATGTATGGGATGGACCAGACACCAATTAGTGGTGTGCTGGCCCTTTAAATCTAGAGAAGGTGCCGCGCACGCCTCCGCCTCCTAGGGCGCGCGCGGCACCTTCTCTAGGGGGGAAGCAGAGAGTCGGGCAGTAGGAGGTAAGCAATGGGCCTCGATTCGCATACAGGTTGGAGGTGAAGAGCAGCCCAATAGGAATAGAAGAACAAGGGGACATAACCCTTCAAGTACTACACCTAGAAATGTAAGGCTAGGTTCACATATGTCCGGCATAGGTGAACTCAGCCTATATCTCTATGCAACTGATGCCCCAACTGATGACAAGTTGTCATCAGTTGTAGGGTATCTGGCATCCATTGTTTCTGGATGGCAGACAGGGGAACGCAGCAGGCTGCCTTCCCCTCTCTGGGGCCCTCTGGCGTATCCAACAGTCTGTCATCAAATTTGAGACGCTGAATGATTGTGAACTGTCCCATTCGAATGAATGGGATCAGCTCTGGCATCAGTTTCCCTCCAGTGCATGCCGGAGGGAAACTGTGCCGGACAACAGATATATGTGAACCCTCCCTAAGTAACCCCTCTGTTTAGAACTGTTCATCCGCACTATAACCCCCTGACTGATCTATTGCATAGGATGCCTAACAATGTCATACGTTCAACAAATATGTCATGAAAAAGATAAACTGGATCCCGTTTTAAACTATGGGGGATGGGTAAAACCTTTAGGCATGTTAGAGTATACATTGTAAGCATTTCCCTCAGTATATGCTTAATGGGGGGAGGGGGGACAAGATGTGAACATAGCCTTATACAGCTTCTATTGAAATAGTTGAGGCTGTAGGCATCCGGAATTTGATCATTTAATTCTCTATGTGAAGGGGATTTAGAGCTTTGATTCCTATAAATATAGATTATAAAATTAGGTAAACTCTGAAATAAATTGTGAAATTTAAATTCTAAGAATGTTCTAAAGTATTCTCTTTGCCCTTTTTCTTGTGTGATCTAAGCTACACATATTGCCAATATAAGGGCATAAAACACACAGTAACTCTACCAGATGGGTCACCGAAAACAACATATACTTAATCAATTAATTGTAAGTCATAACAATATTTCCTCAAGTCGCTAACAACAATTGACTGAAAGTCTCCTGCCCCGTCCTGAGGGCAACAACTCCAGAATCCACTATTCCAAATGTCAATTGCATCTATTTGTACCGCGCAGTCATTCAGAGATAATATAACAGAACATTATGCATTATGAGTCTCATGACATCGAACCCACAGTCCCAATGCATTGTATATTCTACCCACTACATTCTATTAATTTATTTGTGTGTGTGTGTGTGTGTGTGTGTTTTTCTTCCTTGATAAATAATGTGTTTTGAAAGAAAATAAAGGCAGGCAAACATAATTGCATTGCACAAAGGAGAACACCGGGCTTGGTCTTTTTACAAGCAGAGAATCGGTGAAAGAGATAAAGCAATAACAAGATGATAGAAAATACGGGGTGAAAGAGGGAAAAGAAATAATGAGGGGAGGGAATTAATCGGCATGTGGAGGAGAGATAGACTCAACAGAAGAAGAACAATAGACCATGCGGCAGGTGAACCGCTCTGTGGCTTATGGCATTATATCAAGTCACCGGCAATAGGATTTTTCATTTGCTTCCTGTAATTCTTTGTATTATTCTAGGAGCACCATAGACAGCGGCGGACAAGACTCATTTCCACTTGTGAGAAAACCATTCAGGTACATATGGTGAGAGAGACGCGGTGTCAAACGTCTACAGGCCTAGTGATGGAAAAATCTGATGTTGTTGTTGTCTGCAATATATATAGAAGTTAATGGATCCTATTAATTTCAATTGGACTTATACCGATTTCTGAGCTGGTAACATACTGAAATAACTAGTGATGCTTTTCGTATTCTTCAGGCTGCTATGCGGAGAGATGCCAGTTCAATATTGGAATCTTTCCGAAGCTTGCTTCAGTGATGTTCATTCTAGGGCAGTGTTTTTAAACCAGGGTGCATACAGTTGTTGCAAAACTACAACTCCTTGCATGCCCGGACAGCCGAAGGCTGTCCGGGCATGCAAGGGGTTATAGTTTTGCAACAGCTGGTGCAAGAAAGTTCAAGAGATTTGTAAATTACTTCTATTAAAAAAATCTAAATCCTTCCAGTACTTATCATCTGCTGTACATTATAGAGGAAGTTCTTTTCTTTTTGAATTTCCTTTCTGTCTGACCACAATGCTCTCTGCTGACACCTCTGTCCATGTCAGGAACTGTCCAGAGCAAAATAGGTTTGCTATGGGGATTTGCTCCTGCTATAGACAGTTCCTGACATGAACAGAGGTGTCAGCAGAGAGCACTGTGGTCAGACAGAAAATAAATTCAAAAAGAAAAGAACTTCCTCTGTAGTATACATCAGCTGATAAGTACTGGAAGGATTAAGATTTTTAAATAGAAGTAATTTACAAATCTGTTTAATTTTCAGGCACCAGGGAGTACCCCTTTATCTCTTCACCAAAATAAAGTTCAGCAGTCAGCATTGCTCAGCTAAGATAAGGGTGTGCTTGACCACAAGGTTGATACAGTATCTAATCTTAAAGGGTAGCTCCCACCAACCCTCTTTTTTTTCTGTCCCTGCCTATTGCCCTTCTATCCCTAACCCCCTCCCTACCTTTATTTTTATATTTATTGACTAACAAATGCCATTTTGTCTGCCTGGTAGTGTTCTCACTACCAGGCAGACTTCCCCAGCAGGCACCACGTCACTGATGCCTGCTGGGTGCGACTTCCGCCCTTAGTTCTAACAGGGTGCCTCCAGCTGTTTCACAACTACAACTCCCAGCATGCCCTGACATCTATTGGCTTACAGGGCATGCTGGCAGTTGTAGTGGTGAAACAACTGGAGGCACCCATTCATACCAACCCCACCAACTCACCTCCGCAGCAGATGGGGAGAAGAAGCCGGGACCGCGAACTCTGCGCGGTGAGCTGCGGAGAAACAGGGAATCCGGATGCAGGATGTGCCAGGGAATCCAATTCAGTTACTGGAGTCTGCAGAGAGAGTGCTGCCACCATGACACCAACTGGGCTGAGGTACAGGCTGCGTGCCTGCTGCGGCCAGGGCGGCTGCTCCTGGACTTTACTGCAATGGCTTCCTGCCTGTTTGAGTGACAGACAGGAAGCCAGCGCACTGTGAATGAATTTTGACTCATTGCCCGGCTGAAATGAGTCGGAATTCTGTAGTGACGTCACTGCAGAATGCATTCAGCCACTAGGAGGGCGACCCCTAGTGGCCGAATTTAAAAGTGATTTTAAACTGTTTTAAAATCACTTTGTAGTACTTAAGTACTACAACATATCAATTTTTTGTTTTCATGACAGCGCCCATTTAATGGCAGCCAAATGAAATCCACAGTTATGTGCCATGAAACCACCGCAAGTCTTGGCCTGAACTTCGATCTAATGGGAAGAATCAGTGATTGGACCTGCACTCAGGCCTGGGTGTTGTGGTGTTCATACAGACGCAAAAATGTAACCATATAATTCCTATGTCAATTCAGCATGGGTTGCCAACATTTCTTTACAGATGGCCGTCACGCCCTCTTCCATAGACATGAATAGAGGGGGCGTGATGTGACATCACGTGGGGTGTGGCATGATGTCACGTCTCCAGTCCCCAAAACACAGACGTTTCAGAGACTGGAAAAGCAGCCCTGCGATCAGACATCTTATACCCTATCTTTTGGAAAGGGCATAAGAAGTATTTGGCCGGAATACCCCTTTAACAAGAAAATATATAGAAAGAAAATAGAAAAATAGAAATATCTATAGTCTACATTATGGTATTGTCATATGTATTCAAATTTACCAATGCAAAAAGTACAAAAAAAGAAAAATAGATAATTCCACTAAAATGAAAGACCTTTTTTTTAACTACTGCAGAAAACAACTACAAAAAGCTCCAATATGTAAAACTTGTATTTTAGCTCTAATTTTTCATGTTTTCTCCACCATTAATGCTTTAATGTGAATGCTTAATATAACAAAATAATTAAATTTATTAAATTGAGGTTAATTTGTCTTTCGTATGCATTTTCATCTGTAGGGCACAAGAATTAACTATTGCAAAATTAATTCTGAAATTATGTAATTAGGGTAATTGATGAAAATTCACAGGTTGCCGAACAGAAACCATTATACATAAAATAACATATTAATGAGTGGGCACTTGAAACAAGATTAAAGCCCTATTTTACCACCAGATTTGATCCTCAGATTATCTGTCTGCCAGATAGGACTATTAATGGGCCCTCCTGATGTGACCAACAAAGAGGACAAAAAAAACAAATTGCTTGTAAAAATCTGTTGTACATATGGAGTATGAATTACCACGTTTAGTAACTGTAGAGGTTAGAAAAATTCAATTAAAGGAAACCAAGCAGTCGATATTACCATATCTAACCCTTGGCAATGCATTATATATGGTAAAATCTTTATCCTCACCATCCCCAGGGGATGTTTCTGCCTGCAGGAATGGAGAGGGTATGAAATTTGAGGGCCTGTTTTCTGAGCGCTGTCAGCAGCTGCTGTGAATCCCACGCTACCGAGGAGGTCCGGTATCCGAGGCCGTTAGACCCGTACTGAGCGGTGAGTGTAGGCTATGTTTCTTTATATTGCTACATGGTATGAAATTTGAAACTGCCCCCCAGTCCAGTAAGTTGCCCCCTGGACAGGGAGCTGTACTTACCTAGTCCCACAGCTCCTGCCATAGTGACACCCCCTCCGTGTGATTGACAGCCTGTGTCTCCATCTGTTTAGGGAGCCGAGCAATGATACAGGCCATCAATCAAGTCCAGGGGACATCTAAATATATAAGTTCATTTTCTGTTGAAGGGGTACTCCAAAAGATAGGGGATAAGATGTTAGATCGTGGAGGTCCCGCTGCTGGGGACTCCCGCGATCTCCGTTGTGGCACCCCTGTCATTCGGTGCTCAGAGCGAACTCCGCTCCGTGCCCAATGACTGACGATGCCAGCTGCCATGCCCCGTCCATTCACGTCTATGGAAAGAGGTGTGACAGCTATGTACTAGCCGTCATGCCCCCTCCCATAGACATGAATGGAGGGAGCGTGGCGTGACTTCACAAACGTGGAAGCTGCCGGCTCGGAGATCGCGGACCCCCGCAATCTAACATCTTATCCCCTTTGGATAGGGGAAAAGATGTTTTCAGCGGACTACCCCTTTAATGTACTCCTTTAACAACCTGTTAATATTTCTGTGCATGGGAACCATTACTGCCATTTCTGTCAGATTTGCCAGTAAGAATAAAGTAGCATTCAGCTTTACTCTTGCCATCAAAATTTCAGACACCACAACACAACCAACAATGTGGTGAGTCCAAACAGACCACACTGTAAGTAAGTTGAGTACATCGGACGTGATCAGCATCATGGCTTCCATGACAGCGTCCTACTAGATCATTTTGGGGGACACTCTGGAGACTTGGCTCTGCAACAAATTGATATCCCTATGCTCATCTAATGATTCTCTCAGAAGCATGCTGGACCAGTCAGAGACAGACAGATGGTATGTCCTAGTCCTGGGAGACAATCTGTCTCTTTGGCATTCCCTCTAATAGAATTTGCTCATATTGCTCCTGCTGAATAGGAATTTCTTCAATGAAACTTGACATGCTCCAGTTTGTGTTCAGCACATCTTTTGAGATCAGTTTACATGCTATGAGGGAAATTGAGTAAAACTGCGGAAACATTGGGAAATCGACTGTTTAACCATTTTAGTCTTTGATGTCTTTAATTAATGGGGCCTTTCATTGTCTCTAACATGACTTTCCTCTTACTAGAGAATAAGAGAAGCTGAAATAGCACTTTTGGATGTAATGTATTCCTTATGCTAGGGGTCAAACGTGGGATCTGAAAGGTGAGTTAATGTTTTGGTTATTTTATGACATTTGGAACCCTTTCGAAAAAGAAAACTTCGAAGAGTGGGAAGGGATAAAGGAATCTAGAATGGCGACAGAAATAATTTAAGATCCCGTATTTGACCTCTAACAACCCGGTCTCGGTTTAATGGTGGCCAAAATGACTGCTGCAACCAATCAGTATCCTCAGTGGTCAAGTGTTGTACTACTGGCATCATGGCAGTGATGACAGCAGTATATCAGATATAGTGAGGTCACTGACTGGCTGCAACAGTCATGTCTTTGCCACAAGTGACTCGGGGGGGGGGGGGGGGGGGGGGCAGGGGTGGTCACTTTAGTGCTTTAGCCCTGGACTGCTGTGAGATCAGAAAGATAAGTAAATATTTTTATCTCATTTTATTGTATTTGAGCAGTTTTTAAAATACAACAATTTATGTATTGCCCCTGCTCTGGACAGTTCCTGACATGGACAGAGGTGTCAGAAGAGAGCACTGTGGTCAGACACTGTTGCAGCTGATAAATATTGGAAGGGTTAAGATTTTTTTAATAGAAGTAATTTACAAATCTGTTTAACTTTCTAGAACCAGTTGATTTGAAAGGAAAGGAAACACTACAGAGTATTAAAATGATGGATTGAGACTTTGCAATAAAACCTAAAATGGCAAAATAATCTGGACTCCTCCTCCTCCTGTGTACTATTTCGGCTTTTAGGAATTTTCTGTATTATACTTTTTGTCAATTTTCTGCACTTTGTCTGCACCAAAGTTGCACTTTATTTGGATTTTAACAGGACAACGTTAACAACATGTACCGTAAGTGCAATTGGATAATTACTGGTGGCAGATTATCCCGTATCCTGTGGAAAGGGGATAAGTAAATATTTGCCAGAGTACACCTTTAAGGTCCCTACAAAGTCAGAATGTACAGACCTGATTGGTGGACCCATTATAAATTGGGCTATGTCATGTTACTATTGTACTATGATTAAAGGGCTGTATGTCAGCTTGACATGCGTCAACTATATCATGTACTGAGTTAGAACTTTTATGGATCTGTAAGTAAAGTTTTCATACCTCAGAGAGGGCATTGAATCGACTCCTACTTGCCTCATTTTCATGACGATGTGTTGTCCTGTTCCGAGCGCCCAGAGCTGAGGTTGCTTTATAGGTGAGCTGATTCTGCTCTTTCTGAAAATTAAGTACAACTGTGGAAACATTGTGAAATCGACTGTATAAGAATTTTAGTCCTACTTCTTACTAGAGAAAAAGAACTGAAATAGTAATTTTCAGACTCATAGCCTCATCTTATCACTATCTCTTATTACTGACTCTTTACCATTCCAGATTCCTTCACCTCTCCCCATCCCATACCCACGCTTCATATTATATTGCACGGATGCAAGTCTCAAACAGTTCACAAAAATGTTTATTATGTTTCCCATACTTACAGTAAAAAATATTGTTAATACATCTTTCTACGTGAATGTCCCATTTACATCTGGTGTTACAAACTGTGCTACACACTTTTCCTTGTGGGAAAAACCTTTTAACTCTGCAGGATGAAGATAGCACATGAAAATCCTACTTAACCTTTTGGGGACGCAGGCTTGTAGTTATGCAACAGCTGGAGGCACACTGTTACAAACTCCCAGTGTTTTGCAACCAGTGTGCCTTCAGGTATTGCATAACTACAACCCCCAGCATGCACGGCAATCAAAGGGCATGCTGGGAGATTTGGCTGTCTGGGCCTGCTGAGAGTTGTAGCTTTTTGCAACAGCTGAAGGCACACTGGTTGCAAAACACTGAGTTTGTTACCTAAATCAGTGTTTCACAACCAGTGCCACATCACCTGTTGCAAACTACAGCTCCCAGCATGCACTGCTAGACCGTACATGCTGGGAGTTGTAGTTTTGCAACAGCTGGAGGCTCAATGGCTCAAAGGCTAGAGCTGTTACAACCCCCAGCATGCACGGACAGCCAAAGGGCATGCTGGGAATTGTAGTTTTGCGACAGCTGGAGGTTTGTCCCCTTCCATGTGAATGTACTTTGTATATTCACACAGGCAGGGGTTTACAGCGAGTTTCTCACTGCAAGTTTGAGATGCAGCAAATTTTCCGCTGCAGCTCAAACTCCCAGCGGAAAACTCTGTGTACCCCGCCCGTGTGAATGTACCCTAAAAAAACGACACTACACAAAATAAAAAGTTAAACACTACATATACACATACCCAGACACAGTTACCTCCCCCCCCCCCAATAAAAATGAAAAACGTCTGGTACGGCACTGTTTCCAAAACGGAGCCTCCAGCTGTTGCTAAACAACAACTCCCAGTATTGCCGGACAGCCACTGATTGTCCAGGCATGCTGGGAGTTTTGCAACAGCTGGAGGCACCCTGTTTGGGAAACACTGCCGTAGGGTAAATTTGGAATCAGAGGCAAATGTAATTCTTGCATCCGGGTCGGTCCCTAAGCAAATCCCTAATTCAGGCCTCAAATGCGCATGGCGCTCTCTCACTTCGGAGCCCTGACGTATTTCAAAGCAACAATTTAGTGCCACATATGGGGTATTTCCGTACTCGGGAGCAATTGCGCTACAAATTTTGGGGGGCTTTTTCTCCTTTTACCCTTATGAAAAGGTAAAGTTTGGGTCTACACTTGCATGTTGTTGTAAAAAAAATAATTTTTCTGCACTAACAGGCTGGTGTTGCCCCATACTTTTCATTTTCACAAGAGATAAAAGTAAAAAAAGACCCCCCATAATATGTAACGCAATTTCTCCTGAGTAAGAAAATACCCCATGTGGGTGTAAAATGTTCTCCGGAAACACAACAATGCTCAGGAGTGAGAGCGCACTATGTACATTTGAGGTCTAAATTGGTGATTTGCACAGGGCTGGCTGATTTTACAGCGGTTCTGACATAAACGCAAAATATTTAATACACACGTGTCACCCCATTTTGGAAACTACATCCCTCATGGAACGTAATAAGGTATAGTGAGCCTTTGCACCGCACAGCTGTTTCACGATTTTCGTTAAAGTTGGAAAGGAAAATGAAAAATAAATTAAAAAAAAATGTTCACAAGGGAAAATAAGAAAAAAAAAGCCCCCCAAAATGTGTAACCCCATATGTGGATGTAAAGTGCTCTGCTGGCGCACTACAATGGTCAGAAGAGAAGGAGCGCCATTGGGCTTTTGGAGAGAAAATTTTTCCGGAATTGAAGGCCACATGTGTTCACAAAGCCCCCATAGTGCCAGAAAAATGGATACCCCCCCCCCCATATGTGATCTCATTTTGGCAACTACACCCCTCATGTAATGTAATAAGGGGTACAGTGAGCATTTATGCCCCACAGGTGTCTGACAGATTTTTGGAACAGTGATCCGTGTAAATGAAAAATTTAATTTTTCATTAGCACAGCTCACTGTTCCAAAGACCACTTGTAAAAATTTGGGGAAAAACTGCTTTTTATTTAAAAAAAAAAAAAATTATTTCTACATTGGACTTTAACGAAACGTCGTCAAACACATGGGTTGTTAAGGCTCACTGTACCCCTTGTTACGTTCCTTGAGGGGTGTAGTTTCCAAAATAGTATGCCATGAGGTTTTTTTTTGTTTTTTTTTGCTGTTCTGGCACCATAGTGCTTCCTAATTGTGACATGCCCCCCAAAAAACATTTTAGCAAAATTCACTCTCCAAAATCCCATTGTCGCTCCTTCCCTTCTGAGCCCTCTAGTCCACCCACAGAGCACTTTACATCCACATATGAGGTATTTCCTTACTGAAAGGAATTGGGTTACAAATTTGGGGGGATTTTCTCCTTTTACCCCTTGTAAAAATTGAATGAAATGAAAGCCCCTCAAATCCACTTCAAACTTAACTGGTCCCTAAAAATTCCGATTTTGAATTTTTCTTGAAAATTTTTAAAATTGCTGCTATACTTTGAAGCCCTCTAATGTCTTCAAAAGTAAAAAAAAAAAATGTCAACTTTATGATGCCAACATAAAGTAGACATATTGTATATGTGAATCAATATATAATTTATTTGGAATGTCCATTTTCCTTACAAGCAGAAAGTTTCCAAATTTTCATGAAATTTGGGGATTTTCCACCAAGAAAGGATGCAAGTAACAATTAAAATTTACCAGTATGTTAAAGTTACCAGATGCACATTTGCCTGATGAAATGCCTGCTACAGGCAGGAAACGCATTGCTCGTTGTGCCTAATAAATCGTTATGATAAGAACTTTGAACATTCCCATCTTTATTCCACACTGTTAATGCACCTGTTGAAGATTTTTTTTTATCATTTTCTGGCCAGTATGTTAAAGTAGAATATGTCACAAAAAAACTGTCTCGGAATCAGAATAAAAGGTAAAAGCAGCTCAGAGTTATTAATGCATAAAGTGAGAGTGGTCAGAATTGCAAAAAAGGGCTGAATCTTTAAGGTGAAAATGGGCTGAGTCCCTAAGGGGTTAAAGGGGTACTCAGGTGGAAAACAATGTTTTTCAAATCATCTGGTTCCAGAAAGTGAAACAGTTTTATAAATTACTTCTCTTTAAAAATCTTAACCATTCCAGCACTTATCAGCTGCTGTATGCTCCAGAGGAAGTTGAGTAGTTATTTTCTGTCTGTCCACAGTGCTCTCTGCTGACACCTCTGTCCATGTCAGGATCTGTCCAGAGTAAAAGAAAATCCCCATAGGAAACATATCCTGCTCTGGACAGTTCCTGAAACGGACAGATATGTCAGCAGAGAGCACTGTAGTCAGACTGAAAAGTACTACTCAATTTCCTCTGTAGTATACATCAGCTGATAAGTACTGGAATGATTAAGATTTTTTAATAGAAGTCATTTACAAATCTGCTTAACTTTCTGGTGCCAGTTGATATGAAACAAATTGTTTTCCAACCGGAGTACCCCTTTAACCATTAAAGGGAATCTGTCAGCTGCAATTCCCGTTCCAAATGGCTGACTCTGTTACATAGCTGATAGGACAAATAGACACATGGGCCCACATTTATCATTGCAGTGCAAGTGAAGCATTTTTTTACACTTTTTTTTGTGTGCTGATAATGTGTAGGAGCGCCAAATTTATTAAATGGTCAAAGAGCATTTGATAAATTTTGTGCAGGTCACATTTCTGAAATTTCTGTCTACATATACACCAAAAAGCTACACCATGTCTGGGCTGGTGTAGTTTTAGAGACTTTTCAGTGGCTTTGCGCCTTTTTTTGCTCCTTTTTACAAAAAGGCGCTATGATAAATCCCTTGCATATCATGTCTATTGCAAAAATCTGTGGATTGCAACTCAAAATCAGCAGAAATGTGTAAACAAAAAGGGGCAAAAAAAGGCGCAAAAAACCCTGCTTGTGCCTTTTTTGCCCCTTTTTTAGACACAAAAAAACAGTCTAATGACAATGATAAATGTGGGCCATGGTACCTTTCAAATAGCTGTCTGTGCGCTTCTATTCTCTGGTGCAAAGTGTCAAAGAGACGTTTCCCTAGCCCCTGAAGTTCTGAGGGCTGAAATACCTCCTTATTCCCCTTTCTTCCCTGTCCCTGCTTGATTGATAGCCAGCTTTGTTTCCAGATTTTCCACCTGTACACAATCTGTATGCACAGCGTATGAATGAGATTTGGAAACAGAGCTTGGCTTCCAGATGACAATCAAACAAGAATAGAGATGAGGGAGCGTAGAGATGTTCCAGTCCTTAGCACTTCAAGGGCTTGGGAACGCCTCTTTGCACCATAGAATCAAAGCATTTTACAACATTATAAAAGTAGAGACAGATATATGAAATGAGCCAGGTGTGTCCTTGTTCTAACATCAGTAGTTGGGAATGTAAATTTCAGCTGACACATTGCCTTTTATGGCTATCTTTACTGTTCTTGTAATGGTTAAAAAGGGTTGTCCTGCAAGATAATGTTGAAAAAAGAGAGCAAATTGTGTCCCCTTTAAACCCTTAACGACCCAGCCCATTTTAACCTTAAGGACCCGGCCATTTTTTGCACACTGTCACTTTAAGCATTTAACTCTTAGATGCTTTTATTTTTTTATTCTGATTCCGAGAATCTTTTTTTTGTGACATATCCTAGTTTATGTTAGTGGTAAAATTTTGTCAATACTTGCATCATTTCTTGGTGAAAATGTAAAAAAATGTATGAAAAATTTGAAAATTTAGCATTTTTTTAAATTTGAAACTCTCTGCTTATAAGGAAAATGGATATACGGTAAATAAATAAATTACCAGTTCAGTTTTGAAGTGGATTTGAGGGGCCTTCATATTAGAAATACCCCATGAATTACCCCATTATAAAAACTGCACCCAAAGTAATCAAAATGACATTCAGCAAGTGTGTTTACCCTTTAGGTGTTTTACAGGAATAGCAGCAAAGTGAAGGAGAAAATTCAAAATCTTCATTTTTTACACTCGCATGTTCTTGTAGACCCAGTTTTTGAATTTTTACAAGGGGTAAAAGGAGAGAAATCTTACTAAAATGTGTAACCCAATTTTTCTTGCGTAAGGAAATACCTCATATGTGTATGTCAAGTGCTCTGTGGGTGCACTAGATGGCTCAGAAGGAATGGTTTTTGGGGGGCATGTCACATTTAAGAAGCCCCTATGGTGCCAGAACAGGAAAAAAAAAACACATGGCATACTAGATTGGAAACTACACCCCTCAGGAAATGTAACAAGGGGTCCAGTAAGCCTTAACACCCCACAGGTGTTTCACGACTTTTCGTTAAAGTCGGATGTGTAAATAATTTATTTTTTCACTAAAATGCATTTTTTCCCCACATTTTACATTTTTACAAGGGGTAATAGGAGAAAATGTCCCCCAAAATTTGTAACCCCATCTTTTCTGAGTATGGAAATACCCCATGTGTGGACGTCAAGTGCACTGCGGGCGTACTACAATCCTCAGAAGTGATCAGAAGTGAAGGAGTCACATTTGGCTTTTGGAAAGCAAATTTTGCTGAAATGGATTTTGGGGGGCATCTCACATTTAGGAAGCCCCTATGGTGCCAGAACAAAAAAAAAAAAAAAATACATAGCATACTATTTTAGAAACTACACCCTTCAAGGGGTACAGTGAGCCTTAACACCCCACAGGTGTTTGACGACTTTTCGTTAAAGTTGGATGTGTAAGTGAAAAAATAAATTTTTCACCAAAATGCTGTTTTTTCCTCCAAATTTTACATTTTTAAAAGGGGAGAAAATGCCCCCCAAAATTTGTAACTCCATTTCTTCTGAGTATGGAAATACCCCATGTGTGGACGTCAAGTGCTCTGCTGGTGCACTACAAACTCAGAAGAGAAGGAGCACCATTGAGCTTTTGGAGAAAGAATTTGGTTGGAATAGAAGTTGGTGGCCTTGTGCATTTACAAAGCCCCTTGTGGTGCCACAACAGTGGACCCCCCCCCCCCACATGTGACCCCATTTTGGAAACTACACCCCTCACAGAATTTTATAAGGGGTGCAGTGAGCATTTAAACCCCACTGGCGTTTGACAGGTATTTGGAACAGTGGGCTGAGCAAATGACATTTTTCATTTTCAGGGACCAATGTTCCAAAAATCTGTCAGACACCTGTGGAGCGTAAATGCTCACTGTACCCCTTTTAACATTCCGAGAAGGGTGCAGTTTCCAAAATGGGGTCACATGTGGGGGGTCTATTGTTCTGGCACTATGGGGGCTTTGTAAACACTTTCAATTCTGGTCAAATTTTTTTGCCAAAAGCCCAATGGAGCTCCCTCTCTTCTGAGCATTGTAGTTTGCCCGCAGAGCACTTTACATCCACATATGGGGTATGTACTTACTCAGAAGAAATGGGGTTACAAATTTTGGGAGGCTTTTTTTCCTATTTTCCCTTGTGTAAATGAAAAATTTATGGTAACACCAGCATTTCAGTTAAAACTTTTTTTTTCCGTTTTCCCATCCAAATTTAAGGGAAATTCATCAAACACCTGTGGGGTGTTAAGGCTCACTATACCCCTTGTTACGTTCCATGACGGGTGTAGTTTCCAAAATGGGGTCACATGTGGATATTTATTTATTTTTGCGTTTATGTCAGAACTGCTGTGAAATCAGCTACCCCTATGTAAATCACCAATTTAGACCTCAAATGTGCACAGTGTGCTCTCACTCCTGAGCCTTGTGCCCGCATATGGGGTATTTCCATACTCAGGAGAAATTGTGTTACAAATTTTGGGGGTCTTTTTTTCCTTTTACCTCTTGTGAAACAAAAAAAGTACGGGGCAACACCAGCATGTTAGTGTAAATTTTTAAAGTGTAGCTCCCACCATCTGCATTATTTTTCTCCTGTTCCTACATATTGCTAAACTATCCCTAACCCCCTTCCTGCCTTTAAAAAAATGTTTGCTACCTTGTAAATGGCTCATCTTCTGCTCTTCTCCCTAGCTCTCCTGGAAGCAATGACTTCCGCCCTCACTTCATCTATGCTGCGCTCCTATTGGGAGCGCGCATAGATGAGCAGCGTATTGCACGGCAGGCTGCTCCGGGGTATCCTCCTCCCTGTTTAGCAGTGTATTGTTATTCAGGGAGGAGGAGTATCGTCCATCTACCGTGCTCACTGCCGAGACCCGGTGTGAGGTGGAATTTTGCGCCCCCGTAAATTCTCGCGTCCGCTCCTCCCCCAGCTCTCAGAAGAGAGGAGGTACACGCCCCCTCCCTCATCTCCCCGAGCTGAGGACGAAGATCTCTATGGAGAGAAGCACAACACGCCCCCTCCTTCCTCTCCCCTCCCCGAGCTGAGGACGCAGATCTCCACAGAAAGCAAGAGCAGCGGAGAGAGAAAGCCAGAGCACTGTTCCTCATCTCCCCTGCCTGAGCTTAGACTGTGTTTCCTGTACACGGACTGAGAATTCATACACTGCAGGGACTGGGAATAAATCTCTGCTTGGGGATGGTTTCTATGTGAGGAGGAGGGGGGATCCCTGTTATGTGTGTGTGTATGCTGAGAGTTGTAGTCCCTGTCAGGTGTGTGTGTGTGTGCTGGGAGTTGTAGTCCCTGTTAGGTGTATGTGTATGCTGTGAGTTGTAGTCCCTGTTAGGTGTGTGTGTGTGTGTATGCTGGGAGTTGTAGTCCCTGTTAGGTGTGTGTGTATGCTAAGAGTTGTAGCCCTTGTTAGGTGTGTGTGTGTATTCTGAGAGTTGTAGACCCTGTTATGTGTGTGTGTGTATTCTGAGAGTTGTAGACCCTGTTATGTGTGTGTGTGTGTGTGTGTGTGTGTGTGCTGGGAGTTGTAGTCCCTTTTATGTGTGTGTGTTGGGAGTTGTAGTCCCTGTTAGGTGTGTGTATGCTGAGAGTTGTAGTCCTTGTTAGGTGTGTGTGTTTATGCTGAGAGTTGTAGTCCCTGTTAGGTGCGTGTGTATGCTGGGAGTTGTAGTCCCTGTTAGGTGTGTGTATGCTGGGAGTTGTAGTCCCTGTTAGGTGTGTATGTATGCTGGGAGTTGTAGTCCCTGTTAGGTGTGTGTATGCTGGGAGTTGTAGTCCCTGTTAGGTGTGTGTATGCTGGGAGTTGTAGTCCCTGTTAGGTGTGAATGTTGGAAGTTGTAGTCCCTGTTGGGTGTGTATGTTGGGAGTTGTAGTCCCTGTTGGGTGTGTATGTTGGGAGTTGTAGTCCCTGTTGGGTGTGTATCTTGGGAGTTGTAGTCCCTGTTAGGTGTGTAGGTTGGGAGTTGTAGTCCCTGTTAGGTGTGTGTATGCTGGGAGTTGTAGTCCCTGTTAGGTGTGTGTATGCTGAGAGTTGTAGTCCCTGTTAGGTGTGTGTGTGTATGCTGGGAGTTGTAGTCCCTGTTGGGTGTGTATGTTGGGAGTTGTAGTCCATGTTAGGTGTGTGTGTATGCTGGGAGTTGTAGTCCCTGTTAGGTGTGTGTATGCTGGGAGTTGTAATCCCTGTTAGGTGTGTGTATGCTGAGAGTTGTAGTCCCTTTTAGGTGTGTGTGTTGGGAGTTGCAGTCCCTTTTAGGTGTGTGTGTGTGTGTGTGTTGGGAGTTGTAGTCCCTGTTAGGTGTGTGTGTGTTGGGAGTTGTAGTCCCTGTTAGGCATTTTCAGCATCTAAGGCAAGGCCTGATCAGATCTCTGATTATTCAAGTCTATAAGGCCCACCACTCGTCTGGTATTATCACCTCCTTGGCGGCAGGGAATAAATCCCACTTGATCTTTATGGACAAGGGAGGGAAGGAAGCAAGTAAGGTGTGCCACCAAGACCTTGGAAAAAAGCTTCAGATGCGAGTTAAGAAGAGCAATGGGCCTATAACTTGAACAATCATGAAGATCTTTGTCCAGTATAGGGATCAGAGTAACCAGTGCAGCATGGACTGCGGGATCTCCTCACCCCCCCAGAAAAGAATTGAAAAGGGGTGAAAGCCTGGGGAGGAGAACAGAAAATAAGGTAGTTATAGTATAAGTAGGTAAAACCATCTGGTCCAGGAGAGTGCCCCGCAGGGAGAGACCTAAAGGGGTACTCCGGTGGAAAACTTTTTTTTTTTTTTAAATCAACTGGTGCCAGAAAGTTAAACAGATTTGTAAATTACTTCTATTAAAAAATCTTAATCCATCCAGTACTTATTAGCTGCTGAATACTACAGAGGAAATTATTTTCTTTTTGGAACACAGTGCTCTCTGAATCACGACCACAGTGCTCTCTGCTGACATCTCTGTCCATTTTAGGAACTGATAAGAGCAGCATATGTTTGCTATGGAGATTTTCTCCTACTCTGGACAGTTCTTAAAATGGACATAAAATAATAGTCAAGGAAAATACAAGAGATCTTATCAGGGTGGTAGTTAAGTACCCCCAAGGAATCCTTCAGGGCAGAGAGAGACTGGGCAGCCGTACGGTCTCGTAAACATCAGGCCAACATAGTAGGGGCCTTATTGCCCTTCTCATAAAAACGCTGCTTAGCATAAAGCAGTTGACGCTCCACCTTCCATAGAGCCAAATCAGCCAATTGAGACTGAACAGCAATCAATCGGCTCAGCACCGACAGGGAGGGGGAGGACAGTAAAAGAGACTCAAGACCAGCGATCTGCACCCAAAGCTCCCGGGAACGAGCCACATCATCACATTTTAATCTGGAGCCCAAAGCAATACAATGGCCCCGCACCACGAATTTATGAGCTTCCCACAGCACAGCCTGAGAAGCCACAGAACCGTCATTATTAGCAAAATATTCAGTTAAAGGACTACTCCGGTGTAAAATTTTACCTGTAAAAACAAAATCATTAAAGAAAGTTATATAACATTGTACTTACGCTGTCCATATGGTAAGGATTCCGGTCCTCTTCTTCTTTCTGTCGCTCACCGGAAGCGCTGTAGTTTTCAGTCTTCTGATGACGGCTTAGCTCAGCAAACGCCATTGGCCAATCTACGTTATAGATGTGCGCATGCGCACATCGTTATCACCACTGGCCAATAAATCAGGGGGAGGGCAGGAGCGGACAGGAAATTAGACTAATGCATTATGGGAGATGTAGTCTTTTATGCTACACTCCATATGCACTGTACTCAGATGGGCATAGCGGACGAGCGGCTGGACCAATTCGCATGGAAATGGCATCTTTGGAAAGGTAGGAGCCTAGGCTACATTATGGTATTAATTAAGAGCATTGGAGTTCTACTTTAAGCACTGTTGAATCGAATCCCAGGAGGGTGGAGACTTAAGTAGGGAATTATTGAAAAGCCAATGGCAACACCTGGAAAAGGAGGAGAAGGGAGAAAAGGAGAGCAGGACAGGGCTGTGATCCAACCAAGAGATAAGTCCTAAGGAAGCGCCCGAGAGCATACAGACCATAGGGAGATTGCCAAAGAAGTAATCTATTCGAGTATGGAGATTGTGAGGGTGAGAGTAGAAAGTAAAGGGACGATCAGTGGGATGATTAATATGCCAGAGGTCATAGAGAGAAGAGGCACAAACTAGACATCGGAAAATTGAAGACAAGTGTAGTTGAGCAGAAGATGGAGGCAGGGGCGGACACAGACAGCATAGGGCCCCTGTGCAAAGAACGTGCCTGCCCCCCTCCCCCCATACATCAATTGTTCAGGTAGGAGATAAATATGAGATATGAGATAGATAGATAGCTAGATATGAGATATGAGATAGATAGATAGATAGATAGATATGAGATAGATAGATATGAGATAGATAGATAGATAGATAGATAGATAGATAGATAGATATGAGATAGATGGCTAGATATGAGATAGATAGATAGATATGAGATAGATAGATAGATATGAGATAGATAGATAGATATGAGATAAATAGATAGATAGATATGAGATAGATAGATAGATAGATAGATAGATAGATAGAGATGAGATAGATAGATATGAGATAGATAGATAGATAGATAGATATGAGATAGATAGATATGAGATAAATAGATAGATAGAGATGAGATAGATAGATATGAGATAGATAGATAGATACAGTAGATAGATAGATGATAGATAGGACATGGATATCTTTTTACCAACCAGGGTGCCTCCAGATGTTGCAAAACTAAAAAACTACAACTCCTGGGCCTTTGGCTGTTGAGGTATGCTGGGAGTTGTAGTTTTGCAACAGCTGGAGGCACCCTGTTGGATGGATAGATCGATAGGTAGATAGATAGTGTTTTCCAACCAGGGTGTCTTCAGCTGTTGCAAAATTACAACTCCCAGTATGCCTGGACTGTAATTTTGCAACAACTGGAGGCACCATGGTAGGAAAACACTGATCTATGCCCAGAAAATCTATCTATCTCAGTGTTTACCAACCAGTGTGCCTCCAGCTGTTGCAAAACTACAACTCCCAGCATGCCCGGACAGTCTTTAGCTGTCCGGAAGTTGTAGTTTTGCAACAGCTGGAGGCTCCCTGGTTGGGAAACACTGCCTTAATGGATTAATGATAAATAAACAAGCAGTGTGTCCACATGTTGTGGCCCCAGTGGGGTCACTTTCCCTCCTCCGGGGTCCACAGGTCACCTACAGGTCACATTACAAGAACAAGTTTTTGAAAAATCGCGGCAAAAATGGCGCAGTTTTACCGCGATTTTTCGAAATCGCGGTAAAAACCGCGACATTTTTGCCCCAATTTTTCCCAAAAATTGTTCTTGTAATGTGACCTGTAGGTGATCTGTGGACACCTGAGCAGGGAAAGTGACCCCACTGGGCTGCTACCCCCCAGGTTATACTGCTAGTGAGAAGAGAGGCAGGAATAGGGTTGCCACCCTGCCGGTATTTTACCGGCACAGCCGGTATTTTCATCTACATTCCGGGCTGTGCCGGTAAGTTTGGATGAAAAATACCGGCCATGCAATGGCCGGTATTTTTCATTCACTGACAGGGGCGGACGGAGCAGCATCCCCAGAACAGCACTGCTTTCATGACCGGCCGTACAATGCCCAGGTCTGACACCACCAGCCTGTGACAGGGAGAGCTCCGTGCGATGACAGGAAGAGACTGTACAGTGCTGGGGAGGGGGCGTGACCTCCTGTCTCCTCTCTCCCCCTCCCCCACCTTCTCTCTGCCCCGTGCAGTCTTACAACCCTCCATAGGCAGAGCAGGGAGGGGAGAGGCCGTGTATCCTGTCTCCATCTGCTGCGCAGGGCGGGTGAGTGTCTGTGTATATATGTGTCTGTATATATGTGTCTGTATATATGTGTCTGTATATATGTGTCTGTGTATGTGTCTCTATGTGTCTGTGTATATATATATGTGTGTGTGTGTGTGTAAGGGGGGGGGGTAAACTGCCTAATCTGGGGGACAACTATGCTGCCTAATCTGGGGGACAACTATGCTGCCTAATCTGGGGGACAACTATGCTGCCTAATCTGGGGGACAACTATGCTGCCTAATCTGGGGGACAACTATGCTCCTAATCTGGGGGACAACTATGCTCCTAATCTGGGGGACAACTATGCTCCTAATCTGGGGGACAACTATGCTCCTAATCTGGGGGACAACTATGCTCCTAATCTGGGGGACAACTACCCGGCCCTCTACAATATTTTTAGTTTCTCATGTGGCCCCATGGGATAAATAATTGCCCACCCGATTCCTCCTCAACCCCGGACATTCCTTAACCTGGAGCCGCCCTGGGAAAGGAGAAAGTGAAGACAAAAGACTGGTGAGACCTCTCTGCAAAATTGTGTATTTAATGCAGTGTTTCCCAACCAGGGTGCCTCCAGCTGTTGCAAAACTATTACTCCCAGCATGCCCAGACAGCCTTTGGCTGTCCGGGCATGCTGGGAGTTGTAGTTTTGCAATAGCTGGAGGCACCCTGGTTGGGAAACACTGATTTAATGTTTTAATGTGTGAAACTATCTGCTGCGCTCTGTATCTAATCCTGTCATGTGCGATACTGTCTGCTGAGCCTGTGTATCTAATCCTGTCATGTGTGATACTGTGAGCTGAGCCTGTATATCCAAATCTGTCATGTGGGATACTATCTGCTGAGCCTGTGCATCTAAATCTGTCATGTGTGATACTGTCTGCTGAGCCTGTGTATCTAATCCTGTTATGTGTGATACTGTCTGCTGAGCCTGTGCATCTAAATCTGTCATGTGTGATACTGTCTGATTAGCCTGTTTATCTGACGTTGCGCAGGGGGACGTCACTCGTCATCACAGAGAGCCAGCGTTGCTGTCGCGCAACACCACTACCGCCGCCGCTGGCATAAATAGGGTTTTGGTAGGTATTCTCTAAATGTAAATTTTTTGTGCGATATAGGAAAATTCCCCCCACATATATATTGTATTCCTCCAATACCCTATGCCATTTCTTAAACCCCCCTCCCATCCCCCGTGCCATTTCTTAAACCCCCCTCCCATCCCCCATGCCATTTCTTAAACCCCTGATCCCTCAGCCCCTGTGCAATCTGGCCCCTCCCCTTTTGTAGCTCCACCCCCACATAGCCACACCCATGACCGGTATTTTTCTGAGGGAAAGGTGGCAACCCTAGGCAGGAAAGGGGACATAACTTCCCCTCACAGCCGCTGTGCTCCTGGGAGGCCTGTCAGCTCTCGTCCTCCGTCCTGTTCCTGTGCTGGGGGCGGAGCCATGAATCAGATACCTTCATCCCTGCGCTTCTGCCTGTCTCCCTAATGATACCGGAGCAGGAGCAGCGCAGGAATTGTAAAAAAAATAATTGCGCTTGTCTGAGTGGGGATCGGGACAACTGTCCTGGATCCTCACCAGCTGCACCTCTCTCTCAAGGGGGCCCTTGGCCAGTGCCTGAGGGTCCCTGTGTAGTGGCGGGCCCCTGTGCAGCTGAACATGCTGCATATGTGATTTGTCCACCCCTGGATGGAGGGGCAGCTACAGTGGAGTGATGATCCATAGTAGGAGAAAATACTAGATTAAAATCTCCCCCAAGAAGCAACGCAGACGGAAGGTATTTATTGGAGATGTGTAAAAACCCAATGTAAAAAGGGGATTTGAGATGTGTTGGGTGCATAAAGATTGCAAAGGAGGAGCTGTTTACCCCCCCCCCCCCCCCCCCCAGAGAGCCCTCAACTATCACATGCCCCATGGGATCAGTATAAGACGAGGAGACCTGGAGAGGGCAGGAGCGGAAAATGAGTATAGCCACCCCAGCGACCTTCCGGTCAGAGGGGGCCATAAAGGCCAAGGGATATAATTGGTGAAGGAATTGGAAAGAGCCCGAATGGTCAAATTGTGTCTCCTGAAGGTAAACTATGTCAGCGTGTAGTGATACTACCTCTCGCTGCAGCAGGCGCTGTTTCAGGGGGGAGTTAAGGCACTTCACATTCAAGGAGACAAACTTAGCCATGGTGGGCCAAAAGGGAAGAGACAAAGCCGTTACAGAGTAGTACTCACTCAGACCACCAAAGAAGCCGCTCAGAATCAGGAAGAGTAGAATCAGATAAAAGGGATCGTACAATAACCGCCCGTATCCGGAGAACCTGGAAAAGAACAAAGCAAGAAAAAAGGAAAAAGCACAGAAGAGACAAATAAGCGGACCAGACCAAAAACAAAGAAACAACTACAAAGAGGACAATACAAAAATACATCATATCCAAAAACAAACCAGTTACCTAATGGTCAAATTGAAGCCCAACGAACAAAGAGAGGACAGGGAAAACACACATCGTAACATTTTCCCAGCCATTGCCCCCCCCGAGGCCATGCCAATGGAGCAATCTGCAAAAAAGGTAACCAGATGAAGACAAAATCAGTATGCAAACACATTATCAATAAAGTAAACCAATGGGGAGAAACCAAACACCACCACTTAGAAAGTGGAAAAGAGTCCTCTGCAACAGTCCGCAGGAAAGTCCTCAGGGTGGATCAGAAGAAGGGCTCCGTTACCCCTGCGAAGTAGAATGTTTGGCCAGAACAGGCTGCTACACATGGGTAAGGGGGGGGGAGACAGGCCCCAGTTCACTAGTTGAGGAACATGCAAGTCCAGGGCAGAACAAAAGGCCGTGAGGTAAGAAAAATAATGCAGTACAGCAGAGCGTTAATCCTTGCGGGCATGAAGGGCAAACAGAAAGGACTACCTGTATGGGATGTGATGGGAGCGGAGGACCGCCATGAGAGGGGGTGAGGAACATTTATATAGGGAGCGCCATTATGGAGTGCAAAACACAGCCAGTGATCGCACACAGCCCCTAGTGGACAGAACGGAAACTGTAGCAACAGACACACTAGAGCAGGACCAGGAAATACAGCAAACACCTGGCACAGAAAAAGTTGCCTGACGCTGGTAAGAACCAGGACATATGGTACGCTGTTCGGTGCCAACCAGCAGCATTACACTTATTTTATGTTTGTTTTTTTTTTACATAATATATCTTATATTAAATAACAATCCTGTTAGACAGCTACAGGATTTTTTATTGTGAGCGATTTAAGACTTTCTATAGTCAAAGAAGAGGGGAGATGTCAACATTATTTTTACAGAGCGATTTCTATGTGACGGACGTTTAACTGAGAAAAGAATAGTAGTGAATGCACAATTTTTTTCTCTGCTAAACTATCAAATCCCCAACAGACATTCAAGTAAATGGGGGGCAGTGTCCGTTGTGTTCCGACCTGTTTCAGGGTCCATTCTGCTCAAGAAAAAAAAGTGCAGAACTGACTCTGAACAGGACAGAAGACAACATCAATGTGAACATAGCCTAATAAAAAATAAATAAAAAAACTTAAGTACCCAGTTCAGCATATACTTCCCAATGTTATTCTATTATCTACACTTCAGACATTCCCAGCTATCGTGTCGCATTACATAGTGGAATGATAAGCCTTGCCAATAAATAGTGTCCACATTTACATTGTCCTTATTAGGGTGTTCCAGTGAAATCACTGCTTTCTATGGTCACAGGACTGACCATGTCAGGATTGCAGTTTATAGAGTAAAAAACACAATATCAGAAAACAGTATGGAGGGAGGTGATGGGAAAAAAAATAAAGCCGAGAGGAATTATTCTGTCAAGGAACGAGCTTGTGTCCTTAAGGGCCCATTACAAGTAGACATGAGACATCACGAGCAAGATCAACAATTCCTGGCAGCTGCAAATTAAATACAGGTAAACTCAATGGTATAGAAGAGCCTTGGGGTAAAAAAATAAATAATCAGGGGTAGTTATTGACTAAACAAGAAGAGACGTGCATGTTACTTAGTCTATTAGACGTCTCTCCAGATGAGCCAATTTCTCACATCTCGTTTTCTTCTGCCGTTAGTCATGTCTACCTCAATATGGTCAAGTCAAGACTTCCATTAACTTTGATGACATCGCCTACGAATCACTGGCAACATTTTAACATGACGGAAATCACACACAACCGTGATGGCGGGGGAGGAAATATCTAGTACAGTAATATCAAATGGTGGACCTCCAGATGTTGCGAAATTTCATGTCCCAGCATGCCTGGACAGCTATTGGCCATTTTGCAACATCTGGAGGGCCACAGTTTGAGACCATTGATCTAGTAGATAATAGGTCCACACCAATGGTCAAGTCAAGACTTTCATTAACCCCTTAAGGACCCAGCCATTTTACACCTTAGGACCCGGCCAATTTTTGCACATCTGACCACTGTCACTTTAAACATTAATACCTCTGGAATGCTTTTAGTTATCATTCTGATTCCGAGAATATTTTTTTGTGACATATTCTACTTTAATATAGTGGTAACATTTTTTGGTAACTTGCATCCTTTCTTGGTGAAAAATCCCAAAATTTGATGAAAAATTTGAAAATTTTGCATTTTTCTAACTTTGAAGCTCTCTGCTTGTAAGGAAAATGGATATTCCAAATATATATATTTTTTATTCACGTATACAATATGTCTACTTTATATTTGCATCATAAAATTGACGTGTTTTTACTTTTGGAAGACACCAGATGGCTTCAAATTTCAGCATCAATTTTCCAATTTTTCACAAAATTTCCCAAATCACAATTTTTCAGGGACCAGTTCAGGTTTGAAGTGGATTTGAAGGGTCTTCATATTAGAAATACCCCACAAATGACCTGATTATAAAAACTGCACCCCCCAAAGTATTCAAAATGACATTCAGTCAGCATTTTAACCCTTTAGGTGTTTCACAGGAATAGCAGCAAAGTGAAGGAGAGAATTCACAATCTTCATTTTTTACACTTGCATGTTCTTGTAAACCCAATTTTTTTATTTTTACAAGGGGTAAAAGGAGAAAATGTATACATCTATTTGTAGCCCAATTGCTCTCGAGTAAGCACATACCTCATATGTCTATGTAAAGTGTTCGGCGGGCGCAGTAGAGGGCTCAGAAGGGAAGGAGCGACAAGGGGATTTTGGAGCGTATGTTTTTCTGAAATGGTTTTTGGGGGGCATGTTGCACTTAGGAAGCCCCTATGGTGCCAGAACAGGAAAAAAAAAACACTTGGCATACCATTTTGGAAACTAGACCCCTTGAGGAACGTAACAAGGAATAAAGTGACCCTTAATACCCCACAGGTGTTTCACGACTTTTGCATATGTAAAAAATGTAAAAAAAAATTTCAATAAAATGTGTGTTTCCCCCCAAATTTCAAATTTTTGCAAGGGTTAATAGCAGAAATGTGCTCGGGGGGCCGAGCAATTTTGCTCGGGGGGCATGTCGCATTTAGGAAGCCCCTATGGTGCCAGAACAGCAAAATAACCCCCACATGGCATACCATTTTGGAAACTAGACCCCTTGAGGAACGTAACAAGGGGTACAGTGAGCATTTACCCCCCACTGGTGTCTGTCAGATCTTTGGATCAGTGGGCTGTACAAAATTTTTAATTTGCACAGCCCACTGTTCCAAAGATCTGTCAGACACCAGTGGGGTGTAAATTCTCACTGCACCCCTCATTACATTCCGTGAGGGGTGTAGTTTCCGAAATGGGGTCACATGTGGGGTTTTGTTTTTTTTGCGTTTGTCAAAACCGCTGTAACAATCAGCCACCCCTGTGCAAATCACCTCAAATGTACATGGCGCACTCTCCCTTCTGGGCCTTGTTGTGCGCCCCCAGAGCACTTTGCGCCCACATATGGGGTATCTCCGTAGTCGGGAGAAATTGCATTACAAATTTTGGGGGGCTTTTTTCCCTTTTACCTCTTGTCAAAATGAAAAGTATAGGGCAACACCAGCATGTTAGTGTAAAAAATATTTTTTTTTACACTAACATGCTGGTGTAGACCCCAACTTCACCTTTTCATAAGGGGTGAAAGGAGAAAAAGCCCCCCAAAATTTGTAAGGCAATTTCTCCCGAGTACGGCGATACCCCATATGTGGCTCTAAACTGTTGCCTTGAAATACGACAGGGCTCCAAAGTGAGAGCGCCATGCACATTTGAGGCCTGAATTAGGGATTTGCATAGGCGTGGACATAGGGGTATTCTACGCCAGTGATTCCCAAACAGGGTGCCTCCAGCTGTTGCAAAACTCCCAGCATGCTTGGACAGTCAACGGCTGTCCGGCAATACTGGGAGTTGTTGTTTTGCAACAGCTGGAGGCTCCATTTTGAAAACAGTGGCGTACCAGACGTTTTTCATTTTTTATTGGGGAGGGGAGGGGGGCTGTGTAGGGGTATGTGTATATGTAGTGTTTTTTACTTTTTATTTTGTGTTAGTGTAGTGTAGTGTTTTTAGGGGACAGTCACACGGGCGGGGGATTACAGCGAGTTTCCCGCTGCGAGTTTGAGCTGCCGCGCAAAATTTGCTGCATCGCAAACTTGCAGCCTGATACTCACTGTAAGCCCCTGCCCATGTGAATGTACCCTGTACATTCACAGGGGGCGGGGACCTCCAGATGTTGCAAAACTACAACTCCCAGCATGCACAGTCTATCAGTGCATGCTGGTAGTTATAGTTTTGCAACAGCTGGAGGCACACGGGTTGGGAAACACTGAGTTTGGAAACAGACAATGTTTCCCAACCAGTGTGCCTCCTGTTGTTGCAAAACCACAACTCCCAAACATTCTCAGGCATGCTGGAGTAGTAGTTCGGCAACATCTTTAGAGCCAGATGTTGCCGAACTACAACTCCCAGCATGCTTGGAGTTGTAGTTTGCAACATCTGGAGGACTACAGTTTGCAGACCACTAATACAGTGGTTCCCAATCTGTGCCCTTCCAGATGTTGCAAAACTACAACTCCCAGTATGCCAAAACTGTCCAGGCATGCTGGGAGTTGTAGTTCTGCTACATCTGAAGGGCCAGATGTTACAGAACTACAAATCCCAGCATGCCTGGACAGTAAGGGCATGCTGAAGATGTGTAGTTTTGCAACATCTGGAAGGGCACAGTGGTCCCAAAACTGAGGACTACCAGATGTTGCAAAACTGCAACTCCCAGCATGCCCAGATGCCAAGGGCTGTCTGGGCATGCTGGGAGTTGTAGTATACAGGGTCCCAATACAGCAATGCATGTCACTTTACGGCGACGTGCATTGCTGTAAAGGGCCCGACCGCGGCTGAAGATCCACTCACCTGTCGCCGCCGCCGCCGTCTTCATCGCCGGGATCCGGGTCTTCAGGGACGAGGTAAGTACCGGGGCCGGGCCCCAGCACTCCCCCGTCCCCTGCCGCGTCCTTCGGTCTTCCTCCCGTTCTCTCCGGACTTCCAGGGGCCGGGCAGGACGGGGGGAAGTATCCGAAGAATCGCAGGGGATCGGAGGAGGTGGCAGGCTTGCCACCTCGCTCCTATACTTTAGCATGGTGCTGGCTGTCTGTGACAACCGGGATCATGCAAAATTACCGGGCGGTCGTGTCCCAGAGACCCGATCAGCCTGGTATCGCCGCAGATCGCAAGGGCGATTTCCCTTGCGACTTGCGGCGATCGCCGACATGTGGGGCCTACATGGCCCCCCCTCGGCGTTTGTCCTGGATCCCTGCTGAAGGATTTCAGCAGGGATCCGCTTCCGATCTCAGCCGGGTGAGTGGCGGAGACCAGGAAAAGACCATGACGTATGCATACGTCATGGGTCCTTAAGACCCAGGGTGTGATGACGTATGCATACGTCATGGGTCCTTAAGGGGTTAAAGGCGTACTCTGGTGAAAAAAAACATTTATATTTATTTATTTTCAAATCAACTGGTTACAGAAAGATAAACAGATTTGTAAATTACTTCTATTGCAAAATCCTTATTATTCCAGTACTTATTCAGCTGCTGTATACTACAGAGGAAGTTGGGCTCTTTGTTGTTGTTCTTTTCTGTCTGACTACAGTGCTCTCTGCTGACAACTCTGTCCATATCAGGAACTGTCCAGAGCAGGATAGGTTTGCTGTGGGGATTTGCTTCTACTCTGGACAGTTCCTGATATGGACAGAGGTGTCAGCAGAGAGCACTGTGGTCAGACTGAAAATAACAACTCAACTGTAGTATACAGCAGATGATAAGTACTGGAAGGATTAAGATTTTTAAATAGAAGTAATTTACAAATCTGTTTAACTTTCTGGCACCAGTTGTTTTGAAAAAAAATGTTTTCCACCAGAGAACCCCTTTAACCCCTTAAGGACCAGGCCATTTTACACCTCAGGACCAGAGCGTTTTTTGCACATCTGACCACTGTCACTTTAAACATTAATAACTCTGGAATGCTTTTAGTTATCATTCTGATTCCGAGATTGTTTTTTCGTGACATATTCTACTTTAACATAGCGGTAAAATTTTGTGGTAACTTGCATCCTTTCTTGGTGAAAAATCCCAAAATTTGATGAAAAATTTGAAAAATTAGCATTTTTCTAACTTTGAAGCTTTCTGCTTGTAAGGAAAATGGATATTCCAAATAAAAAAAAAATTTTGATTCACATATACAATATGTCTACTTTATGTTTGCATCATAAAATTGACGTGTTTTTACTTTTGGAAGACACCAGAGGGCTTCAAAGTTCAGCAGCAATTTTCCAATTTTTCACAAAATTTTCAAACTCACTATTTTTCAGGGACCAGTTCAGGTTTGAAGTGGATTTGAAGGGTCTTCATATTAGAAATACCCCACAAATGACCCCATTATAAAAACTGCACCCCCCAAAGTATTCAAAATGACATTCAGTCAGCGTTTTAACCCTTTAGGTGTTTCACAGGAATAGCAACAAAGTGAAGAAGAAAATTCACAATCTTCATTTTTTACACTCGCATGTTCTTGTAGACCCAATTTTTTTATTTTTACAAGGGGTAAAAGGAGAAAATGTATACTTGTATTTGTAGCCCAATTGCTCTCGAGTAAGCACATACCTCATAAGTCTATGTAAATTGTTCGGCGGGCGCAGTAGAGGGCTCAGAAGTGAAGGAGAGACAAGGGGATTTTGGAGAGTACGTTTTTCTGAAATGGTTTTTGGGGGGCATGTTGCATTTAGGAAGCCCCTATGGTGCCAGAACAGCAAAAAACCCTCACATGGCATACCATTTTGGAAACTAGACCCCTTGAGGAACGTAACAAGAAATTAAGTGAGCCTTAATACCCCACAGGTGTTTCACGACTTTTGCATATGTAAAAAAAAAATTTTTTTTTTCACTAAAATGTGTGTTTCCCCCCAAATTTCACATTTTTGCAAGGGTTAATAGCAGAAAAGACCCCCCAAAATTTGTAACCCCATCTCTTCTGAGTATGGAAATACCCCATGTGTGGACGTCAAGTGCTCTGCTGGCGCACTACAATGCTCAGAAGAGAAGGAGCGCCGTTGAGCTTTTGGGAAAAAAAATTGTTTGGAATGGAAGTCAGGGGCCATCTGCGTTTACAAAGCCCCCCGTGGTGCCAGAACAGTGGAACCCCCCACATGTGACCCTATTTTGGAAACTACACCCCTCACAGAATTTAATAAGGGGTGCAGTGAGTATTTACACCCCACTGGCGTTTGACAGATCTTTGGAACAGTGGGCTGTGCAAATGAAAAATAAAATTTTTCATTTTCACGGACCACTGTTCCAAAAATCTGTCAAACACCTGTGGGGCGTAAATGCTCACTGTACCCCTTATTACATTCCGTGAGGGGTGTAGTTTCCAAAATGGGGTCACATGTGGGTATTTTTTGGGGGGGGTTTATGTCAGAACCGCTGTAAAATCAGCCACCCCTGTGCAAATCACCAATTTAGACCTCAAATGTACATGGTGCGCTCTCACTCCTGAGCCTTGTAATGCGCCCGCAGAGCATTTTACACCCACATATGGGGTATGTCCGTACTCAGGAGAAATTGCGTTACAAATTTTGGGTGTCTTTTTTTTTCCTTTTAACGCTTGTGAAAATAAAAAGTAAAGGGCAACACCAGCATGTTAGTGTAAATTTTTTTAATTTTTTTACACTAACAAGCTGGTGTAGCCCCAACTTTTCCTTTTCCTAAGGGGTAAAAGGAGAAAAAGCCCCCCAAAATTAGTAGTGCAATTTCTCCCGAGTACAGAGATACCCCATATGTGGCCCTAAACTGTTGCCTTGAAATACGACAGGGCTCCAAAGTGAGAGAGCGCCATGCGCATTTGAGGACTAAATTAGGGATTGCACAGGGGTGGACATAGGGGTATTATACGCCAGTGATTCCCAAACAGGGTGCCTCCAGCTGTTGCTAAATTCCCAGCATGCCTGGACAGTCAGTGGCTGTCCGGAAATGCTGGGAGTTGTTGTTTTGCAACAGCTGGAGGCTCCGTTTTGGAAACACTGCCATACAATACGTCTTTCATTTTTATTGGGGGGACAGTGTAAGGGGGTGTATATGTAGTGTTTTACTCTTTATTAGGTGTTAGTGTAGTGTAGTGTTTTTAGGGTACATTCACACTGGCGGGTTACGGTGAGTTTCTCGCTAGAAGTTTGAGATACGGCGAAAAATTTGCCGCAGCCCAAACTTGGAGCAGGAAACTTACTGTAAGCCTGCCCGTGTGAATGTACCCTGTACATTCACATGGGGGGGGGGGGGGCAAACCTCCAGCTGTTCCAAAACTACAACTCCCAGCATGTACTGACAGACCGTGCATGCTGGGAGTTGTACTTTTGCAACAGCTGGAGGCACACTGGTTGGAAAACCTTCAGTTAGGTTCTGTTACCTAACTCAGTATTTTCTAACCAGTGTGCCTCCAGCTGTTGCAAAACTACAACTCCCAGCATGTACTGATCGCCGAAGGGCATGCTGGGAGATGTAGTTATGCAATAGCTGGAGGTACGCAACTACAACTCCCAGCATGCCGAGACAGCTGATTGCTGTTTGGACATGCTGGGATTTGCAGTTTTGCATCTGTTGGGCTACAGTTTTAGAGACCACTGCAAAGTGATCTCCAAACTGTGGACCTCCAGCTGTTGCAAAACTACAATTCCCAGCATGCCCTGACAGCAAACAGTTGTTTGAGCATGCTAGGAGTTGTAGTTTTGCAAAATCTGGAGGGCTACAGTTTAGGGACCACTATATAGTGGTCTCAAACTGTAGCCCTCCAGCTGTTGCAAAACTACATATTCCAGCATGCCCAAACAGCAGTCTGGGCATGCTGGGAGTTGTAGTTTTGCAACATCTGGAGGGCTACAGTTAGAGACCACTGTATAATGGTCTCAAACTGTACCCTCCAGATGTTGCTAGGCAACTCACCGGCTTTCGTCGGATCCAGCCGCACGTCATCGCCGCCCGCCGATCTCCGTCGCCTGCAGCCTCCGACGCCCGCCCGGATCGGTAAGTGGATCTTCGGCGCCGGTCCCCGTCGTTTCCCCGTCCTGCCCCGCCTATTGTGGGAGGGCAGGACGGGGAAAACGAAAGTAAACCCCCCCGCCCCCGATCTGCTATTGGTGGTCGCGTCTAGACCACCAATAGCAGGGATAGGAGGGGTGGCACCCGTGCCACCTCACTCCTATCGCTTCAGGGGGATCGTGGGTGTCTTAGACACCCGCGATCCCCCTTACATTGCGGGTCACCGGGTCACTATAGACCCGTAATGACCCGGAATCGCGCAAATCGCAAGTGTGAATTCACTTGCGATTTGCCGCGATCGCCGACATGGGGGGGTCTGATGACCCCCCTGGTCATTTGCACGGGATGCCTGCTGAATGATTTCAGCAGCCATCCCGCTCCGATCCCCGCCCGGCGCACGGCGGGGACTAAAACTGCCCATGACGTAAATGTACGTCCCTGGTCCTTAAGACCCAGGGTGTCGGGACGTACCGTTACGTCATGGGTCCTGTAGGGGTTAACAGTGATAACATCTCCTACGAATCATTGGCAACATGTTAGCGCAACGAAAATCGCGCACAACATAGTGATGGTAGGGGAAGGAAATATCTAGTACAGTGGTCTTAAACTGTGGCCCTCCAAATCATGCAAAACTTCAAATCCCAGCATGGGCTGCCTGGACAGCCAACGGACAGCCTACGGATGTTGCAAAACACCAACTCCGATGCTGGGAGTTGAAGTTTTGCAACGTCTGGAGGGCCACAGTTTGATACCACTGATCCAGTAGGTAATAGGTTTGCGGTAATTAATAAAAACCAGTGGAACAAGCAAGATTTTAGATACCAGATAATTGTGGCGGAAAATGCAAGCGCTGCATATGAGAGCAAGGAGGCAGCAGATCCAACAGTTCTGTCTTTACAAAGGGACCCTGATTACTTCATTATTGGGGAGGTAGATGTAGAAATCTCCTGGGTATGTGTATCAAAGTATTCTCTGACACATGAAAATTAAAAAAGGGAAAAGAGAAATAAAAAAGTGCAGTAGATTTTTTTTTTGCTTGCGGCTGCATCAATTGTAAGCGGCTAATGAAGCCCTCTTTCCTGTATTTTATGCAGAACGTCAGCAGGGAAGGCGAGAGACAGGATTTGAAAGTTTATATTTTAATAATTGCATTGGTTCATCCCTTATACCTCGGCCAATTAATCAAATACTGCGGTGACACGCGGGGGCAAAAATTCCCTATCTCTTTAACTGCAGATTCTCTTTGATGCACTGGGTACGATTCATAAAAATGCAAATGCAGGGCTTTCTTTAATGGCACTGTCACCTGTATCGAGTCTGTTATGTTTGAAGGGGATGAAATGTTTTCTATAATCCTATTTACTGTTTAACGCCACTTTAATTAGCCAGCTATCGTTTTCTCCTTCGAACGTCTGCTGGTTTGATGTCATTTGCATCTCTCAATTATTAGATTCGTTGTCCCTGAACTACAGTGCAAAAGAGGGCATTTGCCTCCCGTAATGCTTTCCTCTGACCCAGAATTTCTCATTTTGTTATTATACCTATTTGGTGGGATCATTTGTAGATATGCTTTTTTAATTTAATATGGCACAACTGCGCTATAATACCATGATTATGTACTATAGTGTTCCTGCCTTTTCAACTTTTACTTTTCTGGATGAGCTGTCATGTGCGTACTTGAGGCATTAAGCTAATTCTGCCAATTGTAGAACTTATAAGTGGTATTTTTTTTTTTTTAACCAGATTTCTGCTTTGTCTCTGTCTTTGACTCTGTCTCCAATTTACAGACTGCCTGCAATGATGTCTCCCATCTCTCCTATATCTCTATAGTGGCTTTGTCAGGATCCGGACTGGTATGCAGGGACGACACAGGTAGTGGATCCTCTGTGTCAATAGCGACTCAAACTCACTGACTGCTGAGTCAGGCGCGGTACAGAAGGACTAGGCAAGAAGGAAGGTCAGATGTAGCAGAAGGTCAGGGCAGGTGGCAACGGTTCGTAGTCAATGGCAACGGCAACAGTCAGGAAACACAGGCAATGGGCACACGGGAATGCTTTCTCTGGCACAAGGCAACAAGATCCGGCAGGGACAGGAAGGGGAAGTGGGTTTTTATATTGTAGGGAGTGCTTGGAACTAATTGGGCCAGGCAGCAATTAATGGTGCACTGGCCCTTTAAATCTGAGAGACCCGGCGTGCGCCCTAGAGAGCAGGGCTGCGCGCGCCGGGACTGAGCAGGAGGACGGGGCAGGTGAGAGACACGGGATGCGACCCGCGGGCAGGCACATCCTGCCGCGGGGATCACATCCGTGCCGAGAAACACAGAGCAGCGCTCCCGGTCAGCGAGTCTGACCGGGGCGCTGCAAGGAGGAGAAGAATGCCACGAGCGCTCCGGGGGAGGAGCGGGACCCGGAGCGCTCGGCGTTACAGGCTTGAGTATATGGAGGACATAATGTAGCAGTAATGAACAGTGTAAATTGTGAATCAATCACTGTGGTCTAATCTATATAAGCTCCTGTAGTCCTTCCACAATCTTGTGGTCTGATTCTGGCTCTTTCCAGCTACTCCTCCCTAACTCTTCTTCTCTCTCGCTCCTCTTTGTATAAGTTTTTATGGGAAGCTGTAACCAACACACACAGAAAAGGAGATTTTGCTCTCCAATATTTCTTTAGAGTTTTTATATGTCATTTTTCACCAGATTTCTGCTTCGTAGACTCCTTCTCTAATTCCTCAAACCTGCTCTGGACAGTTCCAGACATGGACAGAGGTGTCAGCAGAGAGCACATCCTGCAGTCCAGAGCAGTTTGGTGTGCAGCTCATTCGGGTGTGTCTCTTTGTGTGCTCCAGAGACTTCCAGCAGACCAGAGCAGGTGATTCATCAGCCTCCCCAGGAGTGTGGCAGCCTCCTCGGGAGAGCCTCCCTGCATGGCGTCCCTGGCCTCCACCTCCCGTTCTTCAAGGCTGGCGGGGGGTGGAGAGCAAACAGCAACAGCCATTCCGGCCGGGGGGGGGAGAAGATCTGGCAGAGTCTGCAGCAATGCAGGCTTTGCTCCCCCGGCAACGGGTTCCAGCCAGAGATCCAGAAGTGGAAGAAAGGCTGGAGGAAAGAGCGTGGAGATGTGGGCTGAAAGAGAGCCCAAGGACTCCAGCTCCACTTACTGCTCCCGCAAGGCCGCAAGGTTTGCGGAATATGACCGCTGCGGTAAGGAGCTCAGGCTGGCGAGAGAGGAGCTGCGTGTGGCCCTGAGCCTGGCAAACTCTGTGTCCAAGAGCAACAAGCCTGAGCAGAAGAAAAGGATTACATCCCTGAAGGCTGAGATCACAAAGCTGGAGGAGCGGAGGTCTGAGATCCTGGAGCGGTCTTTTCAAGGAGAAACTAAAAAATTAGGTTCGGTTTGCCGCCATGAAATCCCCAGGTAAGATGAAAGTGGAGGTGGATGATGGGGAGAGTAGTGGTGATGAAGATTGTGAGGATGGCGGTGAAGGTGTAAAGGAGGAGGAAGAGGGAATGGAAAGTGTACAGGAAGATGCTGTAGCTATTCCATGTGATACACAAACCACCAAGACTACCCAAGACAGCTACATAGAGCCAGCCCAGGTGGAGCTACCATCAAGTGAGAGTGAGGAGGATGACGTGGAGAGTGAGGCTGGCGGGTTGTTAAGGGCGATTGCAATTCAGGAGTCCCCAACCAAGCTCCAGCATTTTACTTTTGGTGACGACCAGTGCGAGGATGTGGCAGTGAGGCGTAAAGTAAAGAAACAGAAGACCAAGGAAACAGTGCAGTATGTGTTTCTACCTTTCCAGCAGTCAGGGCCAGCTGCAAAGCTGGTTCAGGCTGCTGGGTCCCCCAGACTGCCAGACCCCGTTTCTGTGGTGGAACGGAGCCTGCATGGTGGATACAGCATGGCGTCAGGAAAGGCTGTGGACGCAATAGATATGAAGCCCACCCTTCCTGCCGGTAGGGAGGGGCAGGATAAGCTCATGGTGGGCAGTGGTGGGGCAAGCTATGATGCCGTGTGCTTGGGGGGCGGTTCCCCGAGTGCTGTTGGCATTACTGGTGCTGCGTGGCACTCCCCTGTGAGGGGGGGGAGTGTCCGGGAGCCGGAGGAGGAGAGTGGTAGGTCTGTGGGCTCGGGTGGCGGTCCTCCGAGTACTGTGTATTCTGTGGGTGCTGCGGGGCACTCCTCTGTGAGGGGGGGGGAATGTCCGGGCGCCAGCATTACCCACAGAACCCGTGCGACCGGGCAAAGCAGGTGCTGGCACTGTGGGAGGAGCTGGGGCGCGCCCGGAGATGCAGCCCCAGACTCCGGAAGTGACTTCAGCCATGGAGAAGGAACTATCAACATCGACCCTAGCAGCTAAGCCAGCAAAGAAAAGTGTTATAAAACCTGCAACACTACAAGTCCCAGCCAGCCCAGAATCTGTTAGTCAGGATAAGAGTGCAGGATGTGAGAATGCTGAGTGTGGAAGTGTTGTGGATGAGAGGAGTATATGTGGGAGTGTCAGTGGAGTGAATGATGGTGGGAGTAGTTGTGGTATGAATGGGCGGTCTGGTATGGATGGGAAGAAAGATGATGAGAGTAGTGGTGTGTATGGTGTTATTAGTGGTTCTGGGTCTGGTTCTGGGTCTGGTCCGGCTGCCCCTCCCAGTAGTGACCGCTCCTAGGAGCTATGCTAATGTCACTGCCGGGGGTTCAGGGGGGTCCCCGTCTCCGTCTGGCCCTGGGGGCTCTATGCAGTGGTGACAGGTCGATCTGGGTAGAGGGAAGGGGTGAGGTTGACCTGTCTTTCTGGATAGAGAGGCACGGTTTGGGGGCTTTTGGAGAGAGGAATGGGGAGGTGGTCTGGTCCCTCCCGACACCCGGGCAGGACAATAACCGTAGGAATGTGGTCCGTTTGATTTAGAGGGGTGAGGATGTGTGCCCACCTCGCGCTAAAGTGGTTGAGCTCCTTCTTCAGATGGAATTCAGGGCGAGTGACATCTTTTCCCTGATTCACCCTTACGGTTCGTCTGAGTTTGACGTCAGTTTCGTTCGGCCAGAGGGTCTTGAACTCTTCTGGTCAAACTACGAAGTGGCGAAGAGCGAGCCCGGCTGGTGGGATTTCGCTGTAAAGGCAATTTCCCATCAGAACTCTGTCAAGAAAGTGACCGTTTTGACCAGTAACGAGTCGCTTTCTTGTTATGACATCATGACCTGGCTCGGACGGTATGGGGATGTGACGGACATGCTCAAGAAAAACTTTGATGAGCACGGGATCTGGTCTGGGGCCTAGACGTTTTCCGTCAAACTCAAGTGTTCAGGGAGTACGGTTGCCCACATTTCGTCAGCCGCCTTCCTTGAACATGATAGGATCCAGGTCTTCTACCAGGGGCAACCTAAGGTCTGTCAAAGGTGTGGCAGCCCCACCCACTTTAGCGCAGCCTGTACTGTGCAAGTCTGCGCTTTGTGTGGTGGGGTGGGTCATCTGGCCGCATCCTGTCAGCAGATCCGGTGCCACCTGTGTGGTGTCCTCGGACATCCTTTCAGCCGTTGTCCTAGTGCCTTTGCCCGTGCAGCGGCCGCTCCAGCTGAAGAGAGCTGTGAAGTTGCCTCGGCTGGGGAGGGTAGGGGCAGGGATGGGGGCGCAACAGGGCTAGTGAGGAGGAAAAAGGGCCCCGCCAAACTAAGGCAGGAGGAAAATCGGAGGAGGAGTAGGGAGTTGGAGAGTGCCCAGGTGACGGGGGTAGCTCCGGACCCTGCTCCTGAAGCTGGCCCTGTAACTGCTGAAGCCCTGGAGGAGAAAGTGCTGGATGAGGAGATCAGGAGACTTCACAGAGAGGATGGCAATATGGCCGACCCTTCCGATTCCTCCCACTATGAAAGTGTGGATGAGGAGAGTGGGATAAGGCCCAAAAAGAAAGTTAAGGGCAAAAGGAAAGGGAGAAAGAAGAGGTCAGTGCCCTCTGTTCCTTGTACTGCGGGCCAGGTCCAAAACGGAAGCCTGACTGCCCCCCTTCTGATTTACCTGTCAAACCGGTACCTCGCCCTCGATACCATCTCCTCCCCCTCCTTGGAGGGGGAAGGTGAGGATGGGGTGCCTAGGGAGAAGGAGCCTCTGGGGGGAACTGGGCCCTGTCCTGTTGAGGCACCTTCCTCAGAGGGCAGGGCTAGACCGGGGCCGGACGGAGACGGGGACCATATGGATCAATCAGAATCCAAGAAAAGGTTCAAAAGCGGTCCTGCCTTCTCTTCTTCTTCGGGGGATGAGGGGGCTAAGAAGAAGGGGAAACAGAAGTAAAGGGAGAGGCCGTCTAATTTAATCACCCTGTATGGCGGCACTCACCACATTGACACTGGCATCTATTAACTGTGCCAGCATGAAGTCTGATACGGCTAGATTCGCAGCCTTTGATTTTCTCGGCCGTGTTGAAGCCGACATTTTCTTTTTACAGGAGACCAGGTTGTCAGATCTAGCCTCCCTGATAAAAGCCAGGAGAGAGTGTAGGCACGGTCCCTCCCACTGGTCTCTTGCGGCTGAGCCATATAGTGGGGTGGCGGTCCTTTTTACTAGTGTTGCTCGCGAATATTCGCAATGCAAATTTGATTTGCGAATATCGCATATTTGCGAATTCGCGAATATTCACGAACATAGCACTATATATTCGTAATTACGAATATAGTTTTTTTTTTTTTTTTCACAGTACACATCAGAGTGATCATCCCTCTCTGCTTCCAGCTTGTGTGGTGTAAAGAAGGCTCTAATACTACTGTGTGAGACTGGTGTGCGAAATTTCGCATATGCAAAAATTATCATATGCTAATTTTCGCATATGCGAATTTTCGTTTATGCAAATTTTTGTATATGCTGATTTTCGCATATGTGAATTTTCGCATACGCAAATTTTTGCATATGCGAAAATAAAATAATATTACGAATATGTGAATATTCGCGAATATGTGACGAATATTCGTCCATATATTCGCGAATATTCGCAAATTCGAATATGGCCTATGCCGCTCAACACTACTTTTTACCACTCCTGTTGAATGCCGACGGTTATTGAATTAGAAATGGGGAGGTGCCTGATCTTAGATGTCTTCATGAAGAGACAAGAGCTCCGGCTCATTAACATCTATGCCCCACAAACTAAGCGGGCCGTAAAGATCTCTTTATAAGGATTAAGCCCTTTCTTTTTACGAGTCGGCAAGTTATCTTTGGAGGGGACTTCAATAATGTCACGAGGTCCCAACATAGGAGAGGCTCCAATGGTCCGCTGGCTTGTGATAGTGTGGCGCTGATTAGCATAGCTAGAGAAGCTCGCCTAGAGGACGCCCACATCCGGAGCCCCTCGGGCCACGTGGGTTTCACCTATCATCAAGGTAGTCGCAGGTCTAGGATAGATAGGTTTTATTTAAAGGAGGAAGCCGTCTCTTCCGCATTGTCCGTGGTTGAGGTGGAATTCTCCGATCACTGTATGATTTCTTTTTCCTTGAATGTTTCAGAGACCCCCGAATGGATAGAGGTTACTAGAAGCTGAATTCGTCCCTCCTGGAGGTAGTGGAGATAAGACAGTCCTTTGAGGATTTTCTTCAGAGTCAGGTACCTTTACTGGGCCTTTGTAGTAGTAAGTCAGAGTGGTGGGAGATATTCAAGAAGCGGGTTGCGGGGTTCTTCCACCAGCTCTCGAGCCTCAGGTCCCTGAACAGGTACCGCTTGTATCAGGGTCTGAGGAGGAAACTCGAGCTTTTCGTTTTGACTGGAGGTAGCCGAGAGGATATCTCCAGAGTGAAATCCTTGCTGATGAGGTGTCAGTACGATAGGCATGCATCTTTGGTTTTTGAGAGGGATTTCGGGAAGTACCGCTCACCCGACCCTTACAGAAACTGTAAGATGTCAGTGAGTAGTAAAATCATTTCAGGACTGATTGATAGTACAGGATCCCTGAATCGGTCCAGATCAGGGATCTTAGAGGTTGTCAGATCCTTCTACTCACACCTCTTGGGGAGGAAGGATCTAGATCGAGACAAGATGTCTGTTTTCCTGGCTGAAACCATTCCTGAGCCAGGGGTAGACCCCTCTCTTGGCGTTTTGGCAGAAGAGATCAGGGAAGAGGAAGTGAGACTGGCGATCGAGGGGCTTGCCCCTAAGAAGTCGCCAGGTCCAGATGGCTTAACATCTGAGTGGTACAGGACCTTTAAGGAGTCTATAGCTCCCTTCTTGACTGAGGTATTCAATGAGTGTCTCTCCTCGGGCACTCTGCCGAAGTCAATGAGGAGGTCAGCCCTGATTCTTCTCTCAAAGGGTAAAGATCCCAGCCGTATTGAGAATTGGAGGCCCATAGCTCTCCTCAATACGGACAGGAAGCTTCTGGCCAAGATACTGTTTAATCGGCTGGTGAAGTTTGCATCCCGGCTCCTTTTGGAGGCCCAGCACTGCACTGTTCCAGGTCAAAGCACCTTAAGTGCTGTCCTTAGTGTCAGGGAGGCAGTGGAGCGGAGTAGTGCGGGTTTCTGGAAGGGGTACTTGCTGTCCTTGGATCAGGCCAAAGCATTTGATCGGGTGAACCACGAGTACCTCTGGTCCGTCCTCCTGAGATATGGCTTACCGAGTACTTTTGTTAATTGGCTTAAGATCTTGTATGCAGGGGCAGAGAGTTTCCCGCTGGTGAACGGGTGGTCTGGTCGCTCTTTTGAGGTGAGGTCCGGAGTCCGTCAGGGTTGTCCTTTGAGCCCGCTCTTATATGTGTTCATGATCGATCCCTTCCTTAGGAGGGTGAGTCGCGGACCATTGGCGGGAGTCGGGATGAGTCTGGCAGCGCCGGCTGTCACCCAGAGAGTGGTGGCGTACGCTGACGATGTCACTATTTTCGTCTCCTCGAGAGAGGAGGTCGATATGGTGATGTTGGAGGTGGACCACTACTCGGAGGCATCCGAGTCTAAAATCAACCGGGATAAGTGTGAGAGTCTCTGGCTGGGAGGGGGGATCCCACGTTTGATCTCCCAGACACCCTTCCAGGGCCCCAAGAATCAGCATAAATCTTAGGCATCACATTCGGCCAGGATGATTATGCCACCAAAAACTGGGATGGTAAGCTCCAGGATGCCGCTCAGAAGGTGGACCAGTGGAAGGGTTGGTCTAGGACCCTCAGGGAAAGGGTACACCTGATCAACCTGCTCCCCTTGTTTATCTATCTGGGCAGCATATGTATCTTGCCAGAGGCTTACTACACTAGGATCTACAGCCTGTTTTTCCAACTGTTATGGGGGAACAGGATGAACCTAGTCAAGAGGGAGGTTACGTACCGCACGAGGAGACTAGGGGGTTTATCTATGGTAAACCCGGTGGTGTTCTTTACGAACACCTTCTTGAAAGCTAACATTGCTAACCTCTGGAAAGAGAGGGCTCCTCCGTGGGTACTCTAATGCAGGGAATGGTTTCGGCCTTTCTTCCAGGAATGGGAGAGAGGAGGGCGAGTGAAGGACCTCCGTACGCCCTAAGGATATCTTCTGGCTTACGCTACCCCGACTCTGAAGGCGATACGTCGGTGGGGTCTGGGAGTGTGGGAGATCAGGACCCAGTCAAGGCAGTTCCTTGACAACCGGGTTCTGTTGACCCACTTCCAGAAGCCTCTGGCGCTCAGGGACTGCCCAGGTCGGGATCTGAGGGTGGGGTTGTATCTTTTAAACATGAAAAGGATCCCTCAGAAGTTTTGGGACTTGGCCTGGCGATGCTTTCAGGGGAAGCTACATGTGAGGGACAATTTGAAGTGTAGGAACTCTGATGATCGGGGATGTCCCCGAGAAGAGTGTGGGGATATGCTGAAAAGCATGGACCACTTCCTGCTTCATTGCCCCTTTAATATAGGGGTCTACAAACAGGTGGGCGCTTCCATCTGCTGGAGTCAACTTGCCGGCCTTACCTACCAGGAGTGGGCTTATGGGGCATTTAGGAACCTGGGTGGCCGAGACCGGGGCACTTTATTCTTAGTTACCTTAGTGGTTAGGTACTACACGTGGAACGCACAATGTTTAGTGTCGACCCAGCAGAAAATCCTCTCCGAGGTGGAGGTCTGTAGGAATATCACCGGTGACCTCGGGAAGATCAGGTCTTTGGAGTATGGCAGTCTTGGTACCAGTAGGGCTTCTCTCCTGTGGAGAGGTTTTTCTTTTGATGTGCCCTAGGTACTAGACCTTTTAGCTAGAGTACCTTTATTTTGGTTAGGGGCAGTGTTATAGGGATAGGGTGAGAGCAGGGTCAGTTTTAATGGAGGGATAGAATTAGGGAAAATTGTAGGGGGGAGTTAGGGAAAAAGTAAAAAATTATTTTCATGTATCAAGTCTGCCATCGTTCATCCTGGTGGTGGGCTAATGCATGTGCAAGCTAACTTTTTGTTTTGTTTTAAGCTGATATGGTAAGAAAGGTTTACAGGCGACCAAACTTGGGCCTAAGGTGGTTTTGGTTCAGTGTGTATATGTTAGTGTGTATAAGTTTGTGTGTAAGTTGGTTGGGAGGAGTGCTAGGTGGGGAGGGTGTATTTGTGGGTGGTGGTGTTTTGCTTTTCTTTTGGGGACCTGACATGGGTCAGTTAGGGATAGGACTTTGTGTATGAAAATTTTGGTAGGGTTTTCTATTGTTTTCGTAGCATATATATTTATTTTTAGTTAAATACTATATTATTATGTTCATGTGATTTTGTATGTATATTGTTTATATATTGTTTTTTTATATCATAGCATTACAGTAGTTATGGCAGTCAGACCAGTTATTATGTTGTTATGTGGTTTATTTGGTTTATTTCAGTTTATTTGGTATAGTGTATGTGTTTTTTTGTAGCCAGGTAGTGCTAAATTTTATGTTTGTTTATATTATGATAAGCCAAGGTGTGCTTTTTAATTAATTAATTAATACATTTTTTTATTTTATTTTATTTATTTATTTTTTGTAGTGGTGTGCTTGTTATATTTTCTGTTTTATTTTCTCATTGTGTTTCCTGAGTATGGATGGTTTTGAGTTGTAGCCAGGTAGTGCTAAATTTTATTTTCATATTTTGATAAGCCAAGTTGTGCTATTTTTATGTTCATTTTTGGTATGTGTGTGAGTGTGTTGTTTGGTTCAGTTAGGTGGGTTGGCATATTTTAGGTTATTGTTAAGCTGAGCTGGCCGGTTAGGCAGGGTTTTGTTTTTGCGTTTTTGGTACCAGTGTATTTCTTATTTATGTTATAGCTGGTTAAGCTTGTTTTGTGTTTTTGTATAAGTTTTGTACTTTTATAATAAAAAAAGAGTGTCAGCAGAGAGCACTGTGGTCTAACAAAAAATAAATTCAAAGAGAAAAGAACCTACTCTAGAGCATACAATAGCTGATAAATACTGGAAGGATTAAGATTTTTAAATAGCAGTAATTTACAAATCTGTTTAACTTTCTGGCATCAGTTAATAAAAAAAAATAAAAAAAAGTTGTTTTCAACCAGAATACCCCTTTGAACATAGTAGAGCAGTCCTGAACACTGTAACTGTAAATCAAGCTCTATGGTCAAATCTTATTATTCTAATACTCAAGATAAGCTCCCACAGTCTCCTTGCAAAGTCACTTTTTCTGCTTCTAGCCTTCTTCACTCACTCCACCCTTTACTTTCTCTTCCCCTCCCCTTTCATAGACTTGAATAAGCAGTTGTAACCCTATATCTATATAGCACATAAAGTACATTATAGAGCAGTATCAAACAGCGTAACTATGTATCAAACCACATACTGTCAGATCACATACTCAATATAAGCTCCTGTGGTCTCTCTGCAGTCTCTTTGGTTCTAGTTCTCTACAGCCACTCCCCCTCCCCTAGAATTGCATGGACAGCTCTAACCTGATGTTTCAATGTACCATTCCTTCTTTTCCCTTAAGATGGACTTGAGCTGCTTTTCAGAATAAATGATGAGTTTGGGTTGGAGAAAGAAAGGAGCCTGATAAGTGGAGAAAGAAGCATTTTTTATGCTAAAAAACATTACAAATGTTCTTATAATAATGCATACTCTTGATTTGCCTAAATGTAGTTGAAACGACAATGGCCATTTATGTTATTACAATACGTTTTAATGCTATAAAGCCATATGCACATACTGCATTGTACTAATGTGGGGCCCTTGCTAGGGATCATATTTTTCCATGATATGGCATTCATAGAATCAGCACCCTACAACCAAAAAATAAGACCTAAGATGGGCACAAGGAAGTGCATTAAAATGACAAAGTGAACTATATTATAAAGTATTGCATGATCAAAAATTTTAATCATCCTGACAAATATTATGTGTATCTCTGAACAAACTATGAAAATTTAAGGAATTTTCAGTAGTCATTTTCTCAACTTTGCATCAGGGTCAAAAAATGTGGTAGGGAAAATAGGTAGTCCTAATTCAATACAAAAGAAATGAAATTTATGAAGAAATGCTATACTTACTACTTCAAGGTTTATACACCAGTCGCTATATGGTATAGAGAAGCTGTGATCCTATGAAGGTGGTTACGGGAGTATAAAACAATGAATATGCACTCAAATGCCTACATATGTGACAGTGGTGGATGATGGGTATTCTAAATGCACACAAATAGGCTTCTATAAGGTGCCAGTCACACAGTTACATGTAGTGCACCATGTTAGATAATAGCCAACAGTCACACTTATACTTTTAGTTCAGGTGGGGTTTCCAGCACCCAAAGTACAGACACAATATTTTCCTCTAGCATCAAAAGGCCAGGCTGACACCCCACAAAAAAGCTTTAAGCATTAGTTGATATATAGACTTACCATTGAGAATATAGTGCAAAAAAATATGAGTTAAGACCCCAACCAATATGCTGAACTCTGGTACCAGACACAGACCAAGAGCAACACTGTGGCAGTAAAGGGTCGTTGGTATACCACTAGGATCTGCGCCCCACTCATTTCATTGATCCCAGATTTATCATCTAGGATAGACTATCAATATTAACATCTGAATACCCCTTTAACTCTCAATCAATAGGGTGAAATTTAATAGTGGAGAAAAGATCATGATAAATTCTTCTGTACAAAGTATATTTAATACAAGGAGCTGGAGTCTTAAGTTAGACATTAGTTGATGTAGTAATTACGTTCACATTTAAAGCCTGTACTTCGCTCATACCATGATTTTCATATGCTTAGGGATAAAAGGATTAATTGCACATAGCATTTATTCACATTTCTTATATGATGAAACAAATGGATTTTATAAAAAAAAATATATAATTTTAATGTGTTAGGCAGAACATTTCATTTGATTTGCAATTATACATGTTACTGGCCCTATCTAAATTTTTAGCCTCTTTTTTTTCTTCTTTTTTTTCTTTGGAGGAGGATGGATAATTCTATCATATTGAGGGAAGGAAAAAGGAACCAATAGTCTTAGAGGTATGATGTGAGATTCATGGGCCACAATGAAAAATCTGAAAAAGCACCTCCTAACTATCATGCCTCATTGATAGGATTGGTCTTTTTCTATGAGACAGAGGGACCTCATGGCCAAGGTGCAACTGCTGTACCCCTATAGTTACATCCATTTAACTGAAAGGAATGGGCACTGCCTTTAATACTAAATGGCTATAGTTGTCCAAAGCTAAGAAGGAAGCTAAAAGGAATAATATTTTTCTACCCTTTAAAATCCAATACCGATGTACTGTACATTCTGTTTTTAAAGGGGTACTCCGGCGCTAAGACATCTTATCCCCTATCCAAAGGATAGGGGATAAGATGCCTGATCGCGGGGGTTCCGTCGCTGGGGACCCCCGTGATCTTCCACGCCGCACCCCATTAGAATCAGCCCCCGGAGCTCTGGGGGCTGATTCGAACAGGGTACGGCGTGGAAGATCACAGGGGTCAATAAAACTGAAAATAAAACAGATACAGTAAATTTAACATTGAAGTCTATGGAAAATGGATAAGCCTTTAATGTTATCCGTTTGCATCGGTTTTTTTCAATCCTTTTTTTCAATCCGTTTTTACTTATGAGCATGCTCAGGAGAAAAATGTTTTTTTTATTTATTAACTGAACAATAATGGATCCAAACGGATAACATCCTTTTGCATCCGTTATTGTCCGTTGTTTTTTTTTTTGACGGGAGAAGAACGGGACGGGTCTAGACAGCAGTGTGAATGCAGCCTAATTGGCCAGAGAAACAGAAGACAGGATAGGCCAGGGTGTAACCTCAGCAACCGCAAGCTATGCAACCAACCAGGGGAGCTCAAACAGAAACGTCTTGCTTGAGTTGCTGCTCTGCTCTCATAAAGGTTCTTCTCAAAATGGTGGCATGTTGTTAGGACCTGCCAGTCACTTTGACCCCCACCAACTATGAGAAGGAATGGGCCACAGCATTGGTGTAGAGATAGGTCCCCATGCAAAGTAGCTCCTCTGGCCACCTTACTGTTCAGGGAAATGTAAGTGGCCCCATTCACTTAAATATAACTGTGGAGCACTGTAGCAGTAGTACTGAAGAAACCTCTTCAGCCCCTTTATCTTCATGATTGGTTAGTTTTTCAGTGGTCAAACCCCCTTTCCCCTTCAAACACACACACATACACACTTAAAAAGTGATGTCATGTTTGTGTTGACTTAAAGGGTACTCCTTTGGAAAACAACTGGTGCCAGAAAGTTAAACAGATTAGTAAATGACTTATATAAAAAAATTGGGATCCTTCCAGTACTTATTAGCTGCTGAATACTACAGAGGAAATTATTTTATTTTTGGAATACAGAGCTCTCTGCTGACATAACGACCACAGTGCTCTCTGCTTACATATCTGTCCATTTTAGGAACTGTCCAGGCCAGCATATGTTTTCTATGGGGATTTATTTCTACTCTGGACAGTTCTTAAAATGGACAGATATGTCAGAAGAGAGCACCTTGGTCATGATGTCAGCAGAGAGCTCTGTGTTCCAAAAAGAAAATAATTTCCACTGTAGTATTCAGCAGCTAATAAGTACTGGAAGTATTAAGATTTTTAATAGAAGTAATTAACAAATCTGTTTAACTTTCTGGCACCAGTTGATTTAAAAAAAAGTTTTTGCAGGAGTACCCCTTTAAAATAGCTCATCAACTTCTATGAGACAGTATGCTGAGTATAATCTACATGTTGTATGACCTGTGCAGAGATTACTGTGCAAAAAGTGGGAGGAGGTAAGATGTGTCCAACACATGTTGTGAGGGGTTGGATCTGTGTTATCTGCTATATAGTAGATATCCAGATATCCTTTGTTATCCATCTTTATAGCAGATGTGTAACCTTTCATCCTAATCCTGCCTGCAATAGAAATGAAATGACAACTGAGAAGTTATCACTACAGAACTGGAGGGGTGTCACCCTATTGTGAGGCACAGGGTACAGGGTGAAAATGTTAAAAAGAATGATATTAAATATAGAGGACATCAAAAATAGAAAACAAAAATATCTAAAGTAAATAAAGAAATATTGTTTAAATATGTTTGAAGCTTGCTTTAAACAATAGGTCATTATCTGACAGTACGTTCGCCCTCAGCTTTGCCCTTTTTTTAATTCAGCATGCTCTAATAAGGCACATGGGAATGTTTGTGTAAACCAGAAAATGCTGCACATTTTTAACAGATTTATGGTTCTTCTGGTTTGCCTGATAACATCAAATTATTTGCTCCTACTCCTACTATAAGATATGTCCTGGGCCATCTTATCTTCCAGGAGTGGACCAAACTATCCAACGTCAACTCACAAAAAAATTTGACATTTATTGTTACATCATACCTATCACTTGGATCTAAGAACGCCTGGTTCAGGTGGCAATGGTTGTGACGTCATGTCACGCCCCTAATGATGTCATGCCATGCCCCCTCCATTCATGTGTATGGGGGGGGGGGGGGGGGGCGTGATGGCCACCACACCCACTCCCATACACATGAATGGAGGGGGCGTGATATGATGTCATGAGGGGGCGTGGCACCACAACCACTGCCCAGAGTTTTTCCAGAACGCTAGTTGCTGCGCAGCGATCACAGAGGTCCCAGCAGTGGGACCCCCGCAGTCAGACATCTTATCCTCTATCTTTGGATAGAGGATATGATGTCTAGCAGCAGACTACCCTTTAGCATCAGAATCAGAAGCCAAAATGTTGGCACATCATTTTGTGAATTTATGCCCTGTCCACCAAAGTCATTACCAATTACTTTAAACCACATCCCTTTTTGACATAAAAGGTGGGATTATCAATGTTTTCACCAGAAAATAAAATTGCAAACAGTGCTTTCAATATTGGTACAAAACAGCGAACGACTAATCTATCTTTTATAATAATCCTGAAATCTTGTAGTTTCCATTCTGATCACTAGGTCTAAAACTAAGCTGAGACTTCCTGTTCTCATTTCCCAGTAATGCCTTTCTTCTCATAGACACTATGGGCAGCATTTTTATACTACTGTATATGCAGCTATTTTCTAATTGTTATTTGGTTTTTTTGTACTCTCTGTATGGAGCTATTTACTAGGAGGCCCGTTTTGGGGGGTCGATTTGCATGATCTGTGTAACACAATCAGCATAGCACAATTTTTTGGGGACACTATCTGTACTAAACAATTATTTGGAGGCGATATGGTTATTGGTGGACACTGGGAAGAACAGCAAGAACACGATTGGGGGTATAGTCAGTGATTTTGTGGCTATAGTCAGTTGGGATGCTAGAAGAGTAAGGGGCCAAATATGACTTATCTGCAAACTCAGCAGAGTCACGACTGGAAGAAGACAATATGGGGGACTGTGAAAGCACCACCTGAAAATCACTCAATTGGGAAGTATTCTGGTTGTGAAGGCTTCTTATCAGTACTGTAGTCATTTTGCTACCCTGCAAACTGCCTGTTAGGTATGTGAACATTATGTAACCACTGGATTTAGTCTCAGGACTGTGGTGATATTCATGTGTCAACCCAGCCTAAAATTAGAAATAAGAAAATAAAAAAAATGACCAAAACACCCATAAAAATATGTTTAATTTTGAAAACTTTATTTTTGGCTGTTATTTCTCCTACATCACAGCAGTCAGTTTCCTTCTATAGTTTTCGTTCCATACCTCTCCTCCCAAAAAAAGGCTAGGAGTTGGGGTAACCACATTAGGTAGTATAATATATTATATTAGTATAATAAGGGGAACATGCTTTTTTATGTAAGCAAAATCACAATGTCCTATTTGGAAATTTAGTAACAGTAATGGTAAAAATTGAGGCATAATATGCCATAAACCAAACATCTTCCCCTACCAGCTGTTTCTTCTGCCACCTTTAGACCCTGCACTCAGCATTTTCAGACAGAGGTGTGTGAGGTATAATAGTGAATGTGTCTCCAGAGAGAATCCCACTAAGATAAGCAAGGACCCATCTGTAATTTGTTAATTTTTCTATGCATGAATTAGACGGCCGGAGTTTATTTGCATGCGCTAATGGCTTCAAAATCAATTTGTGACTATGTGGCACCAATTTTAAATTTACCAGCGCTACAAATAAAATAAGTAAAGCTTTCAAGTGATTTTCTGTTTTGCTACATTGGTAATTACGTTAGAATTATGATCATGTGTAAAATACCAACTGAGATCTAACATAGGCTAACTATAGGGATTAAAAAACAATGGAGGCGCAGGAGGAAATACCTTACCAAAGTTTGGGATGTTTTTGTTTGTTTGTTTTTTGTTTTATTTTTAATAAGATCTTAGAACTCTGAATGTTGCCATTTCTTTGTTCTTCCTTCCGGAATAGTATGAATAAAATGACAAGTGACTTTTACCATTCCGCTTGTCAATGTGGTTTGTTCCTACTCGCTTTAAACCCTACAGTAAAAAGCTTTAGAATTATTTTAATACAAGTATTTACTAAGACAGTTATATCAGGGTAGCTGACAGGTTCACTTTAAAACACACTTACAAATTAGTAAGAGAATTGGAAGGAGTAATAGTAATACTTTATGTAGCACGAACTTATCCCATTGTGCCATTCAGAGCTACAAAGAGAATTATTCTTAAATACCTGAATATGATATAAAAAAAAAAAAAACCTGCAGAAGAATAAGGGTTCTATAAAGGTTTTTATCCCTCAGAACCATTGGGTTTCTGCCATTTAGGTAATAATTGAACAGATGTCTTTACTTCTTTAGAACAGTGGAACAAATGCTTGCCAGTTAGAAACCACATTGGGTAACTTGACTTTACACTAGGAATGGTTTACAAATGGTTCTTGACTGGGACCAGGGACTGCAGGAAATTGCACTTAGAGTGGTTGTCAACTTTTGCCCATCCAACCAGGCCACAGTTGGTTATTTGGAGGCAACTCCCTATCACACATTTGCCCATCTACTAATTTCTGTGGGTGTACACCAGTCACTCTGTATGTATATGCTATGTGCCCCCCCCCCCACCATGCTCCTCTATTGCTCCTATCAGTGCTGAAGTCTTATATACAGTACCCCACACATTCTGTAGAAATTGCTATATCCATCAATCTCCGAAATCCCACAAACTCACAAAGACTACATCAATCCAATTCTCCATCCATGAACATACTCTGGCCTTACTGCACACTACCATTCTGGCATTTCCAGACCTCTGGATCTCTATCACAATTTAAAGGGGTACTCCACCCCTGGACATCTTATCCCCTATCCAAAGGATAGGGGATAAGATGTCAGATCGCCGGGGTCCCGCTGCTGGCGACCCCGGGGATCGCTGCTGCAGCACCTTGCTATCATTACTGCGCAGAGCGAGATCGCTCTGCACGTAATGACGGGCAATACAGGGGCCGGAGCATTGTTACGTCACGGCTCCACCCCTCATGATGTCATGGGCTGCCCCCGACAATACAAGTCTATGGGAGGGGGCGTGGCAGTCGTCACGCCCCCTGCCATATACTTGCATTAAGGGGACGGGCCATGATGTCATGAGGGGCGGAGCCATGCCATCACGCTGCTCCGGCCCCTGTATCGCCCGTCATCACGCACAGAGCGAACTCGCTCTGTGCAGTAAAGATGGCGGGGTGCCGCAGTGGCGATCCCCAGGTTCCCCAGCAGCGGGACCGCGGCGATCTAACATCTTATCCCCTATCCTTTGGGGACCCACAGCACAGTTTCCACTCTCGTTTACTGTCATTTGCTTGTACTAACCTCTGTACTTAGTCCAATGATACAGGAATCTATCATTCCTGGTGCCAAGCTTTTTTACCAAGGTATGGCATTGCTGTCTAGGACACTGACCCACAAACCCAATGGACTATACAATGTAAGGGGACAATGTGAGATTTACCACTTTGCATACAGTACATTTAGTAGTGCTAAGATAGCATATAGACTTGTTTTAGAAATCTTAAAGAAATTATGCCCAGGGATTGGGGTTCATTGGGCCCACCTGAAGAGTTGTGTCTCATCCTTCACTTACAAATGTTTATGACCTCTTTTATTTGTATCATCTTTGTTGTTATTATTGCACACATAGGACACATCATCAACATGATCTAATTCTGTAGGTTACTTGTAAATCAACCCTAATGTTTTTTTTCTTTTAAATGTTGGCTCCTGATAGATCTTTCGGGGCCAATTATGGTTTTTAGAATCTAAGGATTATTTTACTACCTAATCGTCCAGTCTGACTGGGAGATCACCAATTCCCAAACCACAGTTAGTAATACAATCACGTTTTCCTCGGGAACGTTTAGGCCACCTTCGAGATTCAATTCAAATGACTGAATAAAAGACTATGGCATAAATACTGGGGAAACTTCTCATATGAATTGAGGTAGTCCCGTGGATGCATTAACACCTGCACAATTTCAGTTTGTTGGTTTTGGCAACTCTACTAGGTACACATACAAACACGGACGTATTGTAATTTTTAACATATTCGTTAATTATAAGGAAAACAATGGATAAAAGTAACAAAATATATCAAAGCCAAATGGAGAAGTAGTGCAAATTGTTTCCAAATGATAATTTTTTTTTCTTCCTGTACTGCGTAGATAGGCTTTTCTTACAGAGGAGGAGCTATAATTTGCTTGATGGACAGATGAGAAAAGAAAGTGAAGATTATTCTAATAAAATAAATCGCAGTTGTCTCATACTTGTATAAACACTTACACTATATACGCCTTACACTATGCATAATGTATTTGTTTATCTTTTTGTTGTCCATTCTTATGCCTTTAAAGGGGTACTCCCCTCCTAGACATCTTATCCCCTATCCAAAGGATAGGGGATAAGATGTCTGATCGTGGGGGTTCTGCTACTGGGGACCCCTATGATCCTTCTGCTGCACCCGGCATTAGTTTAGAGCATTGGGTGCAGCATCGGAGGCTCATGATGTCACGGCCACAATCCACTTGGAACGTCATGGTCACACCCCCTCAATGCAAGTCTATGGGAGGGGGCGTGATGGCCGTCACGCACCCTCCCATAGACTTGCATTGAGGGGTGTGGCTGTGATGTCACAGGTGGGGCATGGCCGTGACATCACAGGCTTCCTCCCCACTTCGTCAGTCATCTGGCATGAAGCAAAGTTCACTCCTTTGCATAGGAAATAAGATATCTAGGGGCGGAGTACCCATTTAATGCCATCAGTTTTACTTAATGTCACTGGAAATCAAGGGCAGAACCATAGGGGTACAGTGGTAGCCATTATGTGGAATTGTTAAGGGTTCACAATATTTTGCTTGAATCTTAATAACTAAAGCACAATTCACAGTTTGACCAGGTCCCTAATGCCTTTGGCAAGTAGAATGGCAACCTTTTTTTAAATTCTACTTAGTAAATGCAAATACAAGAGATGGATCCATTACAAAGTGATATCAAATACTGTAGATCCAGTGTGGTGGCTCAGTTATTGGCACTGTTGCCTTGCTGGGGTCCTAGGTTGAAATCCCACCAAGGACATCTGAAGCACTTTTTTATGTTCTCCCCATGTTTTTGTGGGTTTCATGCCACACTCCAAAAACATACTGATAGGGGAACTTAGATTGTGAGTCCCGATTAGAACAGGGTCCAATTTGTGTGAATCTGTGTGTGCTAAATAAATAAAAGATTATTATTATCCATCATACCCATTGTGGATGCTTTAAAAATGAAAGATACAAAGCCAGTGTGACCAAAGCCTGGTTCTCATTATAATTCCTATTTGACTAATATTGGCAAACATCAGAATTCGATTATGTTTCATAAAAACAAATATAATTATTTAAATAAGATTATTTAAGATTTAAATTAGATATTTAAACTGTGTTTTCAGCAATATCCCTTACATAATAAATCACAAAACTTTTCACTTCTTCATAAAGTTGGCCAAAATCCATTGCGGTCCAAGCCATGGTGAGCTGTTTTCTTCATCCAGACTGGAGAGGTTAATCACTGTTCTCCTCTTTGGCTTTTACCTTCTAAGAGGGCCATAAAGAAGCACTTTAAGGATTAGGTTTTTACAATGAGTGTTATCTGTAGGTCCCCATAAAAATAAATAGGGACCATTTATGAAATGTTAATGCATCTTACATCAGCACTAGGGATGAGCAAATCGAATCTGGCGAATCCAAATTCGTTACGAATTTCAGGAAAAATTTGATTCGTAGCGAATGCAAATATCGCTTCAATTCGATCGCTTCCTTAAACTCCATTTAGTGCGATCCAGGCTCCCGGGCATCTAAAATGGCAGATCCAGGTTTGAGGACATGGGGCAGGAAATCCTGGGAAGGCGAGAACAAGGGTCGGCGGGATGACCCTGAATCACATGCAGCATGCAGCCTATCAGCAGTCAGCCACCCCTGTGATGTCACAGCCCTATAAAATCGGCAGCCATCTTGTGGCCAGTCATAGTGTGGTGACCCATGGGTGTAAGGCAGGACCACAGGTATAGCGGTGTGAGTGGTGGGATCAGATGGTATTAATCCCAGGGGCAAGATGTTGTTAACCCCTAGTGTTCTTGACACCAGTGTGGTTTTAGGGTTCCGGAACACCACATGCCTGGTTCCTCCGTTATCCCAGTTGCTAGTAGTGAAATGAGAGTCCACAACCAGTTATGGTCAAACGGAGGCTTTACTGAGTATAAGACAGATGGAATCATCTTCACACCTAAGGCCAGATTTCCCAGAGAGGTGGCCAGGACCCAGAAGGACCTTGCAGCTTGCTGGAACAATATACTTGTAATTAACTTGAATTGAGATTGGACTATGTGCAGGACTTGACTAGTTTCAGTGACAGCAGACATAGACTTGAGACTTACTGAAATGACGGTAGCTTTTGGGGTCTTCCAGATGCTGATCACTTGATGAGATCACCGGTGTTAACTGTTCCTCAGCAAAGATCATAAGAGAGTGAATTGTAATGGCCGCCCCTTTATATAGTGGGGGGCCGGACTAAAGCTCATTGGTCAAGCTGCAGGTCATGGGTTAAGCTGGTGCTCTCTGGGAGAACATGTGACAAACAAATCATGTGACTGCATAACATAACATGTGACAGACTTACACAGGTCCTTGAGACCTCCCACAGGTCCTTTGTACTACCTATTCATAAGGATACTGTCTAGACATTAAAGTGATATACACACTATTCTGGAAACAACAGGGGGAGACCTTGAAGGGGAGCTCCCAGGTCACTGAGGGTCTCAACCTAACAGGGCCTAAGGGTAGTGCAGACCAGAGAGGGAGGGACACACAGCAGTGTATGTAGCAAAGAAAAGCATGTTTACAGCAGCGATTCCCCTCCCAGTAACATCAGCGTTCTATTACACAGAGAGAGAGAGACAGAGAGCAGTGTGTTGCACAGAAAAGCTGTTCTACAGCAGCGATTCACCTCAAGCCCAAATCCAGCCTAGAAGCACTGATAGGGAAGAGAGTGAGTTTGAGAGAGAAAGTGCAATTTTGGGTGTAGTACAAAGCGAGTTAGGGTGAGCAGAGCGCTAAAAGTGTATTGTCCTCTAAGTAGTGTAACCTGTGCGTACATCTAAGTGGTGTGCCATTTTGTAATAAAGACAATGTAGGAATACAGACCTCTAGATATAAATATAATGTTAAATAATTAGATTAAATAGCTAGTTGTACTAAAAACAAGTTTATTAACGCAATGGTATATCAATAGATAAGTCCAAGCAGGGCCCTTGCTATGGACTGCATACAATTGAAACACTCTGTACGTGAATACATAAAATAAATAAATGAATGAATGGATAGATATCAGCAGTTACAGCCACCCAGAGTCCTGTGTAAATTCAACAAGGTATTGTTAATCCAATAGGTGTGGTTCAACAAGGTATTGTGATATCCAGGATTGTTATAGATAGTTAGTAACAGATTTGAAGTTGTTTTGTAACAAATTTTGTAATAAGGTTTGGTGCTCTGCACCACTCACCGCACCGCTGAGTGAAGATCTCCGGAAAGTGAAAGTGTCAGGGCAGACTTCGCTTCTGTGGACTGGCACGGCTAGGCGGCCGGCCTGGGATGGTTTAGATGTCTGTATGAAGGTCTTACTGTGTCTGGAGTGGCACAAATCTGCGTCCGGCCATTAACCACGGTGGAAGGCTTGCAGCGGTTCGGCGGTGAGTGGGAGCGATGTCCTCATGTATCAAGCGCTGACAGATGCACATTTGGGCGGTGGGCCTCAAACTGGGGTGTTCCAGCAGTTGAGAATGGTGGCTGTAGGTTCTAGGATGTGGTTCTTCTGGTGGGTGGTCTCTGTTGCTGGGTCATATATCAATGCTAGACGCGTTTCGGGGTGTCCCCTTCCACAGTACCAGTACAATGATACATACTGCATACATAATTCCTGTTTTTTACTGTATACCATTTTGTTCCTGTTAAAGTCTGAAGTGCCTAGATACTGTGAAAGGCCAGCCAAACGTACACACCTGTTGGTGTTGTAGAAAAATACTGTTTTAAGCATACTGGAGCGCATTGTACTCCCCTCATAAGTGCATACCACATACTCACATCTAAGTGGTGTACTATTTTGTTCCTGTTAAAGGGGTAATCCGGGCAAAAACATTTTATCCCCTATCCATTGTTTAGCACACGTTTACATATTATAAATCCTGCCCTCAATTTTTTTGCAGTATATCTACAACAGGACTGCATTTTACATTGTTGCTGTACCAGTGTTTCGCTACCATTTGTACAAATACTACACCAGGATAAAGTTCTTTTTCTTCATCAACTAAGTATAAGTCCTATCTTAGTGTAGTCCTTCTGGTGTTGTAGGCAAATACTGTTTTAAGCGTAGTGGAGCATATTGTACTCCCTTCATATACGCACTAAGTATGTCAGGCAGAGAAGTTCCAGGATGTGCACAGAGGAGTGGAAAAGGCCTAAATTCATCAAGCAGAGGTCACAGCAGAATAGGGGCGAGTGGCAGCAGGAGTAGAAGCGAGAGACCTGAGCTCCCGGTATCAGCTAGCGGTCATGTCTCGACCAGCAACCCATCTGCCGTCATCGATTGGTTAAGACGGTCATCCACTTTATCACAAGTGACATCTGACACCCCCAGTCAACAGTTGGTGGGTTCCTAAGACACAACCCTCAGTTGGCATGGCCCGGGAGGAGTCCCTGTCCCTGTCCTCCCATTGCCTCTGCCCTAACTTTTTATTTTATTTTAAACATTTTTACAGGTTATACTATGCTGCAATACATTTGTACTGCAGCACAGTATGACCTGATGAGCTTCAAACACTACAGCCTGTTCCATCCAGCCTCTAGCTAGATCTCACAGGCTTCCTTAGCAGGCAGACAGGAGGTCATGATCTGACCTCCTGCTGCCATAGCAACCAGCGGCAACCCGCGATCGTATTGTGGCGCCTCCGTTGGTGAATAGGGGGAGAGCGCTCCCCCTGTCAACACCATAGATGCCGTGATCAGGATTGATCACAGCATCTAAGGGGTTGATGCTGCCAGGACCGGCGTGATCGTGTCTCCGGCAGCTGCGATTAATCACAGCCGGGTCCTGTCGCCAATCTCCTGCGCTGCCCGCGGCAGTGCCGGAGATCGCTAGGACCTATGCATATGTACGATTGCGTGAACGTGTCGGATGCTTGGACGTATGCATATGTCTTATAGCGGGAAGGGGTTAAGGTGCTGTTCCCCAGTTACTGACATTCCTCCGCATCAGATCACAAAAAAGTATTGAGGATATGCATTAGCTAAAACAACTTTTCTTAGGATAAAATATATGTACCCCAAATCTTTTGGGAATCAAACAAAAGGAAAGGTGTGCACAAAACACCATGTGCCACCTACACCACCAAGTATTGATGTGATTCAAAGACCTCTTAAAGGTGGAAGTGAACAATGTATGGTCCATTGTATCCGGAGGGGGTAAAAACTTCCCCTGTAAGGCCGTAATCTCGTATTATTAATTACCTTTTTGGCAAGTGTTACTTGCCCTAAAAAGGGCGGCCCCACACAGGAACCTCTCTGTATTTTCACTTACAAATGCTGCCATTTCACAGGGTTTTCAGATGGAAATAGGGAGAGTTTCCTGTGTGGGGGCCACCCTTTTCAGGGCGAGAAACTCTTGCCAACAAGGGAATTAATATGGCGAGAGTAGGGCCTTAAAGGGGAATATTTTACCCCCACCTGCTACAATGGACAATACATTGTTCCCTTCCACCATTTGGAGGAAAGTGTTATTCATTTTAAAAAGGGCGGCCCCACACAGGAACCTCTCTCTATTTCCTCCTAAAAACCCTGGGAAATGGCAGTGTTTGTAGGTGGAAATAGGGAGAGGTTCCTGTATGGGACCGCACTTTTAGGGTGAGTAACACTTGCCAAGAATGGAATAAATAATGCTAGAGTAGAGCCTTACAGGGGAAGTTTTTACCCTACCAATTACAATGAACGGTCTTTGCAGCACATCAATACTTGGTGGTGTAAGTGGCACATGGTATTTTTTGCACGCCTTTCCTTTTGTTTATTTTCAAAAAAATGTTCGGTCCATATATTTTATCCTAAGAATATTATTAAATGTTAAGTTTTACATAATGCATATCCTCAATACTTACTTGTGCATACCAACACTTTTACAAAAGAGACCGTTGTCTTCTGCTTACCTGCCTCAGCTACTATTCTGATCCTGCCACCCACCTGATGCCTCACATCTGATGCCAAGTTCTCCTTTTTTCACCCACCTTTGTCACCGGGTTCTGGTATTGCCCCCCACCGCCCCACTATGTCACTGGGTCACTTTCAGGACTCCTGATGCTGCTGATGCCACCCCCTGGGTTGTGCATCTTTGGGTTTTAAATGGGTTTAACTATTTCACTACTGGTGGGTTCACTGAATCTCCATCCACCCCTTCATTACTTGGCCTGGTTTGATGAAAATGTTTAATTTTGGTGGGTTTTCTTGTTTTTTTTTTTATGTTATTTTTCCTTTGATATATTTGTATGACTACGTACAGTGGGGAAAAAAGCATTTAGTCAGCCACCAATTGTGCAAGTTGTCCCACTTAAAAGATGAGAGAGCTTTGTCATTTTCATCATCGGTATACCTCAACTATGAGAGACATAATGAGAAAACAAAAATCCATAAAAATCACAGATTTTTAAAGAATTTATTTGCTAATTATGGTGAAAAATAAGAATTTGATCAATAACAAAAGTTCATCCCAATACTTTGTTATATAGCCTTTGTTGGCAATGACAGAGGTCAAATGTTTTCTGTAAGTCTTCACAAGGTTTTCATACACTGTTGCTGGTATTTTGCCCATTCCTCCATGCAGATGTCCTCTAGAGCAGTGATGTTTTGGGGCTGTCGCTGGGCAACACAGTCTTTCAACTCCCTCCAAAGGTTTTCTATGGGGTTGAGATCTGGAGACTGGCTAGGCCACTCCAGGACCTTGAAATGCTTCTTATGAAGCCACTCCTTTGTTGCCCGGGCAGTGTGTTTTGGATCATTGTCATGCTGAAAGGCCCAGCCACATTTCATCTTCAATGCCCTTGCTGATGGAAGGAGGTATTCACTCAAAATCTCACGATAGATGGCCCCATTGATTTTGATTCTTTCCTTCACATGGATCAGTCATCCTGGTACCTTTGCAGAAAAACAGCCCCAAAGCATGATGTTTCCACCCCCATGTTTCACAGTAGGTATGGTGTTCTTTGGATGCAACTCAGCACTCTTTCTCCTCCAAACACGACCAGTTGAGTTTTTATCAAAAAGTTTACTTTGGTTTCATCTGACCATATGACATTTTCCAAATCCTCTTCTGGATCATCCAAATGCTCTCTAGCAAACTTCAGATGGTCCCAGACGTGTACTGGCTTAAGCAGGGGGACATGTCTGGCACTGCATGATTTGAGTCCCTGGCAGCGTAGTGTGTTACTGATATTAGCCTTTGTCACTTTGCTCCCAGCTCTCTGCTGGTCATTCACTAGGTCCCCCCGTGTGGTTCTGGGATTTTTCCTCACCATACTTGTGATCATTTTGACACCACGTGGTGAGATCTTGCGTGGAGCCCCAGATCGAGGGAGATTATCAGTGGTCTTGTATGTCTTCCAATTTCTAATAATTGCTCCCACAGTTGATATCTTCATACCAAGCTGCTTGCCTATTGCAGATTTAGCCTGGTGAAGGTCTACAATTTTGTTTCTGGTGTTCTTTGACAGCTCTTTGGTCTTGGCCATAGTGCAGTTTGGAGTGTGACTGTTTGAGGTTGTGGAAAGGTGTCTTTTATACTGATGACAAGTTCAAACAGGTGCCATTAATACAGGTAATGAATGGAGGACAGAGGAGACTCTTGAAGAAGAAGTTACAGGTCTGTGAAAGCGAGAAATCTTGTTTGTTTGTAGGTGACCAAATACTTATTTTCCACCATAATTTGCAAATAAATTCTTTAAAAATCAATGTGATTTTATGGATTTTTTTTCCTCATTATGTTTCTCATAGTTGAGGTATACCTATGATGAAAGTTACAGACCTCTCTTATCTTTTTAAGTGGGAGAACTTGCTCAATTGGTGGCTGACTAAATACTTTTTTCCCCACTGTATATATCAACAGAAAAATAATATTAACCCCTGTAACCTCACTTAACAACCCTAAACTCTAGAAATGATCATTCTGCGATTTGCTTCCACTCATATACAAACGTCTTAGGTCACACTTCAAAACAATAAACTAGTAATATCTCTCCACTCCAGAAATCTATAATGGTAACATTAGTTATGCGAACTAAACAGACTCTCCCTGCGCTTAAATTCAGATTAGAGAACACAAGACAGAATTGAGTAAAATAACTTCACAGTGCTCTTACACAAATATGTATACAAAAAGAAGACATAAATATTGTCACGATGCCGGCTGGCAGGTAGTGGATCCTCTGTGCCAGAGAGGGATTGGCGTGGACCGTGCTAGAGGATCGGTTCTAAGTCACTACTGGTTTTCACCAGAGCCCGCCGCAAAGCGGGATGGTCTTGCTGCGGCGGTAGTGACCAGGTCGTATCCCCTAGCAACGGCTCAACCTCTCTGGCTGCTGAAGATAGGCGCGGTACAAGGGAGTAGACAGAAGCAAGGTCGGACGTAGCAGAAGGTCGGGGCAGGCAGCAAGGATCGTAGTCAGGGGCAACGGCAGAAGGTCTGGAATCACAGGCAAGGAACACACAAGGAACGCTTTCACTGGCACTAGGGCAACAAGATCCGGCGAGGGAGTGAAGGGGAAGTGAGGTGATATAGGGAAGTGCACAGGTGTAAACACTAATTGGAACCACTGCACCAATCAGCGGAGCAGTGGCCCTTTAAATCGCAAAGACCCGGCGCGCGCGCGCCCTAGGGAGCGGGGCCGCGCGCGCCGGGACAGAACTGACGGGGAGCGAGTAAGGTACGGGAGCCGGGGTGCGCATCGCGAGCGGGCGCTACCCGCATCGCGAATCGCATCCCGGCCGGAGGTAGTAACGCAGCGCCCCGGGTCCGTGGAACCGACCGGGGCGCTGCAGTGAGGGAAGTGTAGCGAGCGCTCCGGGGAGGAGCGGGGACCCGGAGCGCTCGGCGTAACAGTACCCCCCCCCTTGGGTCTCCCCCTCTTCTTGGGGCCTGAGAACCTGAGGATCAGACTTTTGTCCAGGATATTGTCCTCAGGTTCCCAGGACCTCTCTTCTGGACCACAACCCTCCCAATCCACTAAAAAAAAAGTTCTTCCCCTGACCTTTTTAGAAGCCAAAATCTCTTTGACAGAGAAGATGTCCGAGGAGCCGGAAACAGGAGTGGGAGGAACAGATTTAGGAGAAAAACGGTTGAGGATGAGAGGTTTAAGAAGAGAGACGTGAAAGGCATTAGGGATACGAAGAGAAGGAGGAAGAAGAAGTTTGTAAGAGACAGGATTAATTTGACACAAAACTTTAAAAGGACCAAGATAGCGTGGTCCCAACTTATAGCTCGGGACACGGAAACGGACATATTTAGCGGAGAGCCATACCTTGTCTCCAGGGGAAAAAATGGGAGGAGCTCTTCTTTTCTTATCTGCGAATCTCTTCATGCGAGAAGAAGCCTGTAAGAGAGAATTTTGGGTCTCTTTCCATATGGTGGAAAGATCACGAGAAATTTCATCCACAGCGGGCAGACCAGAGGGCAAGGGGGTAGGGAGGGGGGGAAGAGGGTGACGGCCGTACACCACGAAAAACGGAGATTTGGAGGAAGATTCAGAGATTCTGAAATTATACGAGAATTCGGCCCAAGGTAGAAGATCTGCCCAGTCATCCTGGCGGGAGGAAACAAAATGTCGTAAATAGTCACCCAAGATCTGGTTAATTCTCTCTACTTGTCCATTGGATTGAGGATGGTATGCAGAAGAAAAATTTAATTTAATCTTGAGTTGTTTACAGAGAGCCCTCCAGAATTTAGACACAAATTGGACGCCTCTATCCGAGACGATCTGTGTAGGGAACCCGTGAAGACGAAAAATGTGTACAAAAAATTGTTTAGCCAACTGAGGCGCTGAAGGAAGACCAGGAAGAGGGATGAAATGTGCCATTTTGGAGAATCGATCAACGACCACCCAAATAACAGTGTTGCCATGGGATGGGGGTAAGTCAGTAATAAAATCCATACCAATCAGAGACCAAGGTTGTTCGGGGACAGGTAGAGGATGAAGAAAACCAGCGGGCTTCTGGCGAGGAGTCTTATCCCGGGCACAGATAGTGCAGGCTCGCACAAAGTCCACCACATCAGTCTCTAGAGTCGGCCACCAATAGAAGCGAGAGATGAGTTGCACAGATTTCTTGATGCCCGCATGACCTGCGAGATGGGAGGAGTGACCCCATTTGAGGATCCCAAGGCGTTGGCGTGGAGAAACAAAGGTCTTTCCTGGAGGAGTTTGCCTGATGGAGGCTGGAGAAGTGGAAATCAGGCAGTCAGGAGGAATGATGTGTTGAGGAGAGAGTTCAATTTCAGAGGCATCTGAGGAACGAGAGAGAGCATCGGCCCTAATGTTTTTATCAGCAGGCCGAAAGTGAATTTCAAAATTAAATCGGGCAAAGAACAGAGACCACCTGGCCTGACGAGGATTCAGCCGTTGGGCAGACTGGAGGTAGGAGAGGTTCTTGTGATCGGTGTAAATAATAACTGGAAATCTTGATCCCTCCAGCAGATGCCTCCATTCCTCAAGTGCTAATTTAATGGCTAGAAGCTCTCGATCCCCGATGGAGTAGTTCCTCTCCGCCGGAGAGAAGGTCCTGGAAAAAAAACCACAAGTAACAGCATGCCCGGAAGAGTTTTTTTGTAGAAGGACAGCTCCAGCTCCCACTGAGGAGGCATCAACCTCCAATAGGAAGGGTTTAGATGGGTCAGGTCTGGAGAGCACGGGAGCCGAAGAAAAGGCAGACTTGAGTCGTTTAAAGGCGTCTTCCGCTTGAGGAGGCCAAGACTTGGGATCGGCATTTTTTTTTGTTAAAGCCACAATAGGAGCCACAATGGTAGAAAAATGTGGAATAAATTGCCTGTAATAATTGGCGAACCCCAAAAAACGTTGGATGGCACGGAGTCCGGAGGGGCGTGGCCAATCTAAGACGGCAGAGAGTTTATCTGGGTCCATTTGTAGTCCCTGGCCAGAGACCAAGTATCCTAGAAAAGGAAGAGATTGGCATTCAAACAGACATTTCTCTATTTTGGCATAGAGTTGATTATCACGAAGTCTCTGAAGAACCATACGGACATGCTGGCGGTGTTCTTCAAGATTGGCAGAAAAAATCAGGATATCGTCCAGATATACAACAACACAGGAGTATAGTAGATCACGAAAAATTTCATTAACAAAGTCTTGGAAGACGGCAGGGGCGTTGCATAGACCAAAGGGCATGACCAGATACTCAAAGTGTCCATCTCTGGTGTTAAATGCCGTTTTCCATTCATCCCCCTCTCTGATGCGGATGAGATTATAAGCACCTCTTAAGTCCAGTTTGGTAAAAATATGGGCACCTTGGAGACGATCAAAGAGTTCAGAGATGAGGGGTAGGGGGTAGCGGTTCTTAACCGTGATTTTATTAAGACCGCGGTAGTCAATGCAAGGACGTAGAGAGCCATCTTTTTTGGACACAAAGAAAAATCCGGCTCCGGCAGGAGAGGAGGATTTACGGATAAAGCCCTTTTTTAAATTTTCTTGGACGTATTCAGACATGGCAAGAGTCTCTGGGACGGACAGAGGATAGATTCTGCCCCGGGGTGGAGTAGTACCCGGGAGGAGGTCAATGGGACAATCATAAGGCCTGTGAGGAGGTAGAGTCTCAGCTTGTTTTTTGCAAAAAACGTCCGCAAAGTCCATATAGGCCTTAGGGAGACCGGTTACATGAGGAAGCACAGGGACACGGCAAGGTTTACTGGGAACCGGTTTTAAGCAGTCCTTGGAACAAGAGGGCCCCCAACTCTTGATCTCCCCAGTGGACCAATCCAGGATTGGGGAATGGAGTTGAAGCCAGGGAAGTCCAAGAAGGATTTCAGAAGTGCAATTGGGGAGGACCAACAGTTCAATCCTCTCGTGATGAGATCCGATGCACATTAGAAGGGGCTCCGTGCGGAAACGTATAGTACAGTCCAATCTTTCATTGTTTACACAATTGATGTAGAGGGGTCTGGCGAGACTGGTCACCGGGATGTTGAACCTGTTGACGAGAGAGGCTAAGATGAAATTTCCTGCAGATCCAGAGTCCAGGAAGGCCACAGCAGAGAAGGAGAAGGCAGAGGCAGACATCCGCACAGGCACAGTAAGACGTGGAGAAGCAGAGTAGACATCAAGGACTGTCTCACCTTTGTGCGGAGTCAGCGGACGTCTTTCCAGGCGGGGAGGACGGATAGGACAATCCTTCAGGAAGTGTTCGGTACTAGCACAGTACAGGCAGAGATTCTCCATGCGGCGTCGTGTCCTCTCTTGGGGTGTCAGGCGAGACCGGTCGACCTGCATAGCCTCCACGGCGGGAGGCACAGGAACAGATTGCAGGGGACCAGAGGAGAGAGGAGCCGGGGAGAAGAAACGCCTCGTGCGAACAGAGTCCATATCCTGGCGGAGCTCCTGACGCCGTTCGGAAAAACGCATGTCAATGCGAGTGGCAAGATGGATGAGTTCATGTAGGTTAGCAGGGATTTCTCGTGCGGCCAGAACATCTTTAATGTTGCTGGATAGGCCTTTTTTAAAGGTCGCGCAGAGTGCCTCATTATTCCAGGATAATTCTGAAGCAAGGGTACGGAACTGTACGGCATACTCGCCAACGGAAGAATTACCCTGGACCAGGTTCAACAGGGCAGTCTCAGCAGAAGAGGCTCGGGCAGGTTCCTCAAAGACACTTCGAATTTCCGAGAAGAAGGAGTGTACAGAGGCAGTGACGGGGTCATTGCGGTCCCAGAGCGGTGTGGCCCAAGCCAGGGCTTTTCCAGACAGCAGGCTGACTACGAAAGCCACCTTAGACCTTTCAGTGGGGAACTGGTCCGACATCATCTCCAAGTGTAATGAACATTGGGAAAGAAAGCCACGGCAAAACTTAGAGTCCCCATCAAATTTATCCGGCAAGGATAGTCGTATTCCAGAAGCGGCCACTCGCTGCGGAGGAGGTACAGGAGCTGGCGGAGGAGATGATTGCTGGAGCTGTGGTAGTAACTGTTGTAGCATAACAGTCAGTTGAGACAGCTGTTGGCCTTGTTGCGCAATCTGTTGTGACTGCTGGGCGACCACCGTGGTGAGGTCAGCGACAACTGGCAGAGGAACTTCAGCGGGATCCATGGCCGGATCTACTGTCACGATGCCGGCTGGCAGGTAGTGGATCCTCTGTGCCAGAGAGGGATTGGCGTGGACCGTGCTAGAGGATCGGTTCTAAGTCACTACTGGTTTTCACCAGAGCCCGCCGCAAAGCGGGATGGTCTTGCTGCGGCGGTAGTGACCAGGTCGTATCCCCTAGCAACGGCTCAACCTCTCTGGCTGCTGAAGATAGGCGCGGTACAAGGGAGTAGACAGAAGCAAGGTCGGACGTAGCAGAAGGTCGGGGCAGGCAGCAAGGATCGTAGTCAGGGGCAACGGCAGAAGGTCTGGAATCACAGGCAAGGAACACACAAGGAACGCTTTCACTGGCACTAGGGCAACAAGATCCGGCGAGGGAGTGAAGGGGAAGTGAGGTGATATAGGGAAGTGCACAGGTGTAAACACTAATTGGAACCACTGCACCAATCAGCGGAGCAGTGGCCCTTTAAATCGCAAAGACCCGGCGCGCGCGCGCCCTAGGGAGCGGGGCCGCGCGCGCCGGGACAGAACTGACGGGGAGCGAGTAAGGTACGGGAGCCGGGGTGCGCATCGCGAGCGGGCGCTACCCGCATCGCGAATCGCATCCCGGCCGGAGGTAGTAACGCAGCGCCCCGGGTCCGTGGAACCGACCGGGGCGCTGCAGTGAGGGAAGTGTAGCGAGCGCTCCGGGGAGGAGCGGGGACCCGGAGCGCTCGGCGTAACAAATATGTGTTTACAGAATTACAGTAGTAGAAAAAGAACAGCACAACCACTGAAAGGAAAAGTGTTGTAGGGAGGTGCACGCAGCTCCTGGATCCTTGGTCAGGGGATCATCTTTCAAACAGAAAAAAAGTCTCGTCCACAGCACCAAAGTTCAAGAACAAAAATAGGTGTTTATTCCATATTGACACCTTATATGGAATAAACACCTATTTTTTTTTTCATGAACTTTGGTGCTGTGGACGAGACTTTTTTTTCCGTTTACAGAATTAGATAGAAATAAAAGGGCAAATTAGGAAATATCATATTCAAGCATGATACTATGCTCCAGACGGTGGGATAAAGACTACACATGACCAGGCTAGGACAAGCAAAATGACACAACATCTCTTTCCTTCATCTCAGGCCCATGAGGCCGTGGCAGCCACTGGTACCCCTTTGATGACTGCATGACCAAAGCATTAGTGCGTTCATAGGCAATTCACTAAATAGGGGATAACCAAATAGAGGATAAAAAGCTGATTGGTTTAGGTTTGAATATTTATACCCCAACAATCCCAAGAACAGGGAACACTTTGTCTTAGGAATAAAGTGAGCACCTCGAACTGGCGTGGCCAGTATTTCATTTATTCTCTATGGGGCTTCTGAGCATTGCCAAGCTCAGTGCTGGAAGTAAGTCATCCACATTGATAGGGAAGATATTAGTTAGCCTTTTGACATGCAGAATGTGATGTGTTGTTTATTTCCATGCTTGTAAAGGCTGTATTTTGTTTTGTGCTGAAAAGTAAAGACAGGAAAAGTCCTGTTTGAACTATGCATGTGTCCTTGTCTCTGACTGCTGTTTTGCTGTTATTTTCCTGGCTCTTCAGAGCTAATCTTCCACAAAGGGAAACTTATGTTAAAGTGTACCTGTCAGAACCCCCCCCCCCCCCCACCCCCCCAAAAAAAAAAAATATATATGTTGCTCAGTACCTAATCCTGACCATATTACATCTAATTATGCCTCCGTCACCTATATTTATTATTTAAAAAAATACCTCTTAATTAGCTCACAGTGTTAGAAATTCTCTCAGAGGAAAGGGGCATGTGGTGGAAAGGGATTGGTGTGTCTGCTTATGCAGCCATGTCAATCAGTCATCTCTTGTCCATGACTAATGGGCAAGTATGATGCTGCAGGACTGGTTAATGCCCCAATAGGTATGGGTACCCCTAGTGGTGGGATTTTCAGAGGCCATCTTCTTTATTAATCCCTGTAAATTACTTCTGATTAAAAATCTTAATCCCACCAATACTTATCAGCTGCTGTATGCTCCAGAGGAATTTGTGTAGTTCTTTCCAGTCTGATCCCAGTGCTCTCTGCTGCCATCTCTGTCCATGTCAGGAACTGTCCATAGCAAGAGCAAATCCCCATAGCAAACATTTTCTGCTCCAGAGAGTTCCTGACATGGACAGAGGCAGCAGCAGAGAGCACTGTGGTCAGACTGGAAAGAACTACACAACTTTCTCTGGAGCATACAGCAGCTTATAAGTACTGGAAGGATTAAGATTGTTCTATAGTAAGTAATTTCAGATCTGTATAACTTTCTACCACCAACTGATTTCAAAACACCCCCCCCCCCCACCAGGTACCCCTTTAACCAGATTTATTTGTCTATCATCTAAAAGCTAGACTACTACAACATCTATTTTGGGCAACAGGGTCCCCTGTTGATAGAGTGCCCATTTACTGTGTTTTTTCTAACCATGACATCACAGAGTAAATAAGGAACTACACATTACAATTGAGACTTTTCCTCCGGAGCTGCTTTCACTCTAATGGTCATAACTAGGGAACTCTCTTCTTATAACTGTTATTAGGATAAGGATTTTCCTAAACCCTATTACGCCTCTCAATGGCTTCCATGATTGAATCCATCCAATTCGCTGCATGTTGCTTTCTTTCTCTTTTCTTTTCAGTTCTACAAAGCATAATTGCATTTCCCATTGAGCCGGTCTCCTAATATTGCCAAAAAAAAGAGAAAGCCACAGTCTGATCATTGTGTGCAGACACCCGGGTCACATTGGGTCTATATTGGATAGCCAGCTTGATAATGATCGCAGCTACCGCCATGTCTCCGCTTTCCTAGAGCCGCGGCTTTACGACTATTCTGTGAGCTTTAAGTTATCAGATGCAGCTGGTTAATGGTAAGACACAGTCATCTTATTGACATTGCCCACTGCAAACATACCATTGAATAATAAAACAGCATTTTGCATTAATAAACAGGAAATGTAGCGAAATCCAAGGCATCCAGTTTATTAAAGCTTCAAACCGGCATACACCGGTTTTCGTTAGGTTACACCATTCATTTTAAAGTACAAAGAAATCCAGGCTGACGGCAGCATTATATACCGTACTCTACACATCTGATGGGTTTCTCGGAACTTAAAACAACTTCATTACTTTTTTTTTCCCCACCAAAACATGTTGTGTTGAAAACCGGCAATTATCCTGTCTGTGGTTTGAAGTAAATAACAGAGAACAGTATCCTGCTAATCCCATGCTAGTGGGATATCTTTAACTGTTTTAATATTACATTTTGCAGTTACAGAGATCATTGCTTTCCTGTTTGAGCGATGCCTCCACTGTGCTAGAGGTATAAAAGAAATTATATACAGTCTCACTGTAATGGGCAAATCTAACATCATTTTATTCTTCGCTCCTACGTCTAGGGTTTAAAAATGACCCACTCGGAAGATCATCAGTTTCCGAAAGTCACTCTTCTGACTTAACCTGAATGTTTATCCTTCCTCTAGTTGATCATTTTTCATGCGCTGCACCTCTGTCACTGTACGAAAAAGGAAATCTATCTCTGCATATAAATATTGCCTGTGTGAGGTAAGGTGCCGAGAATTCTGAGAGGGATGTATTTAACCTGTGGCTCTCGGAACGTTATTAAACTGCACCTCCGAACGTTCTTCCTTAGTCTTTGGTAATGCTTGCATGCTGACAATTCCAATAATGAACACACATTAAAACTTATTCTTAAGTTTATTCTCCTTACGTATCTGTAAATATTTGCATACCCCATAAAAAAATGCTGAAAAAGATTTTCAAAAATGCTGCATTATGTTGTTTCTTTGTTATAAATCCTGGTAATGTATCATCTAATTCAGAGGTCCCCAACCCAGTCCCCATCATAAGCCCAGGATTTACATTTTTCCCTGTCCTATTACAATGGAGTAATTGAACAAACCTGAAATGTTGGTGGCTGTGGGGACTGGTTTGGGGAGTACTGATCTAATTCCCAACTAGATGACACTATCCTTGTCAATGGGACATGTCTCTACACAGTCTGGCTATGTCAATATTGGTTGGACAAAGTCAAACCGTGGAGGGACACACTGCTTTGACAAAAAAAAAAAGTTAAGGCCCAGTTGTCAACTTATTAATACATTTCCAAGAGAAATAAGGCTAGGCTCACATTACAAAAGTATAGTACAGTATGTCGGTGGAATGTGTTGGCATAGAGGCAGAAAGGTATGCCAACATATACTACCGTGTGCCTGCATCAGACCCATTCACTTTAAGGCTATGTTCAAACATACAGGATCTGCTTCATATTGCGTGTAGCTAATTTTGCTATCCATTGACTTCATTGAGTAACAAAATCAGCTGCACAAAATATGTATCAGATACTGTACGTGTGAATGTACCCTTATGGTCTCTTAGTTGGCTACATTTTGTTTATTTCTCGAAGGTATACATTTTTGGCTTACTGTATAGGCTATGTTCAGTCCATTACAGTGAATGTTTGCTCCAGTTTATGGGCCTGTCGCAGTCATCCATATGATTAGTGGCATGCTACACCACATGTATGATGCGCAATGCTATTGCTATAGCATTCCACATATTGTACGTAAAGGAGCGTGGACTCCAATCTATCAATGGACTCCCTGCTCCTGTAGGCACTGAGTGGTAGCTCAATTAACATTTGCCAGTCTAGATGTGAGTGGCTATGCATACAGTATAACATAAGAATAACACAATGCAAAGATCGAAGGAAAGATGCTCCAAAGACTATTATATTATTATTATTATTATTATATTATTTTATCTTTCTTAACAAAAATGCCCACCAGTTTAAAACACATTCTTAGTTTCAAAGCTCTGTTTCATTTTCTTAATAGGTCTTTATTTTTCTCATACAGAGATGTATATTGACATAGATTGAAACAAAATGAAAATAGTTTGGGGGATACTAGTATGCTGTTTTATTGAGTTCAATGATTTGGTCTCCTTCTGCATGTTGGGAATGTGACCACTGAGGCCCAAAGAAAATACCTAGAAAATTAAGCTAAAAGCAGGAGATTGCATTGTAGTCAGATCTCTGAACATCTTATTACAATGTCTGTGATTTTCTCATCATGTACTTATCCTAATAACCTCATATGTACATTTTCAATTCTGACCTTGAATCTCCAAGCACATTCCTTCAGGTTCATGTTTTGTGCAGAGTGTGCCCTACATATTTGCTTTCTAGAAGGTTGAATTTGTTTCTAGTATTCTTATAAAGAAAAATAATAAGATCTTACCAAAAATATAAACATAGAATATTGTCAGCAAAAAAAGACCAAATGGTCTACGTAGTCTTGTTTTTTTTTATTTACTTTTTTTTGAGCATGTTCACACAGCACGCATTTGCCAAAGGTAAATTTATTATGCATTTTTCATAAATCCACAGCAGAAATTTGCAGCTGAAGCTGAGGTACTGCCCCCTAAGGCTGGGTTCTCACACAGAGGCTGCAACTGAATTGGTATGTAAGTCAGTGCAGTACCAAACTGATTATAATGAAGTCAATTTGAAATCTTTGCTTACCTGCATGTGTGGTTTTAGCCACATCTCAACAATACCTTAGCCACCTTGCTACTTTGTGGAAAGTTAGCCTTAGACTTAAACGAGCACTGTTATTAAAACTAATTTTTGCTATTGCACTCCTTATGGTAAATAAAAAATCTTTCTAATGTGTTTTGTAAAAAAATCTTTTTTTATTTGTGTTTTAAAAAGCTGCCACTAGGTGTCTCCCTACTTATCCAGAGCATATTTCCCCCATCTCTTGCACAGACTTTGGACTGGCCTGGCAGAAGTCCATAATCAAGAAATGCAGTGCTGAGGGGGTATGTGCAGCCTTAGGCAATCATAGCTCATCGCACACACCGAGTTGCTCTTGGCTGTGTGTAGCAAAGTGAGGGAGGAAGTTCTCCCCTGTATGGCTTTAGATGATTTTATGCCTGCTGGGTAACACCCCCTTCCCAGTCTGTGAATCTGACTGAGCAGAAAATACAATATCAAGCAACAGAGAACTAAAATATAATAAAAGTAAAGGCGGGGGGGGGGGGTTATCATGATGGGGCAATGAACTGGAAGAATTATAAAATTTAATTTAATCATGAGAGGTACTCAAAAATATAACTCAAAATATATTAAATAAGATAAATAATAAAAACAAAACAGTTTTATCACAATGATTCCAACAAATAGAAGAAAAAAAATACCCTCCTTGTTCTCCCACTACCTATAAGTCGGTCTCTCACTATGCTGTGCTTCTTGGTATCTGTGTCATACAAGAACCTTCCCACTCAAAGCAGGTGGGACATTGCTTTGGCCATGGATTGGGTGAGAAGGTCCATGTGTGACACAGGCACAAGGAAGTACAGCATGGCGACGTGGGACCAATACAGATATAGTTCAGGTAGCAGGGGAGTGAAGGAGTAATCATGAGTTTTTCTATTTAGGTGTGGCCTGAGCACAGACAAATAGAAAAGATTTCTCCAGAATACCACTTTCATTAAACTATGAAATTTGAATCCTTAAATTGGCATTGTTTCAAACAATTTTCCTTCCTTTCCTTTCATTGGGATTTCTAACATATATGTAAATCACTTCACTCAAATAATTTCATTAAACAGAAATGACTCCTTACCCCAGAAAAACAATCTACTATCCATATTCTGTTGTCAGTGAAGGTCTGTCTCTAGTAACAGCTAAATTAGGACAAATTACAGGAAGTGGGGTTGGAGCTTAGCATGTGCTCTGTGCTGGAGAGGAAGAGAGAGAAAGAGAGAGAAAATGACTAACAAAGCTTGTACTGAGAAACTGCTGAAGAAGATGCACCAAAAGAAGATGCGCCAAAATGTTCCTCAAAAGAAATCAAGACTTCGGTCTCATCTGTCACCATCTATAAAGCTTGGGAGCAGCTTTTCTTTGTGTAAATACCAGGGTGCCTGCTTTTGGAAGTCCACATTACTGAACTTTAAATCTACCCCCCCCCCCCCTTAGCTCAGTTTTTAACATAACCCTTGCTTTAATCCAGCTGCTCCTGTTTCTTTTCTTCCTGCTCACATACCTAACTTGCAAACCCAGTACATCAGTAACCCCTCTTATTTTACATGCTTTCTATAGTACTGTGCTGTGGAATCATTAGCGAGAGAGAGAGAGAGAGAGAGAGAGAGAGAGAGAGAGAGAGAGAGAGAGAGAGAGAGAGAGAAAGTAGTTCTTACAGAGTTAAATTCTAAGTGCAGAAAATCTTATACCACTATTGTCCTCTAGGGGTGGCTGCATACATTCAGAATTATATAAATTATCAAGCCTCCTACAGCGACAAACTATGAAACTCAGACAATAGCTTTAATAAAGGCAATTAGCAAAGATATCACAGGGATTGGGTTCTGCTATAGGGCTCTACAAGTCTGTATATACCCCCTTACAAAGCTCAATTCTGAACATTGTACGCAATGCCTACCCCTGCAATACCCGGGAAGCAATATCATATACTAATGTTTAATTTGTTTTGTTTTTTGTCACTCTGTGCAGGTTGCGTTATATTTGGACATGAGTCATAAATTTAATACATAAATATACATTTCAATTGCCGCAAAGTTTCCTTGGCAACCTGACTGCTGAGTTTCCTAAGGGGTTATCTAAAAGACGCATTGGTCTTTGAGGAAACACAGTTATTAGAAGTAATGATTCATAATATCAACCATTTATACAGAGTCATACAATTTAATGAATTGAGACAAACAGATATATGAAACATGAAAGAGGCTAAAACAAGAATAAAGGATTACCACTCCACAGGAGATAAATCATATCCAATAAACACAGAGCATGAACTGAATAGCCAACAGACACAGAACATGAACAGGATCATCATTACTAATGAAGAATTCATCTGTGTAAAGAGTCTCATGGCTAAGAACATGGTCAAGGGCATATTAGTAGTTCCCTTTAGTTGGCGTATAGTTGACTTTTTTCTTTAATAGTTATTGAGCAGATGCCTTGAGTTCGGCAACATTAAAGGGGGTTATCCACCGTAAGGTGATTTTAGTACGTACCTGGCAGACAGTAATGGACCTGTTTAGGAAGGACCTGCGCTTGTCTTGGGGCTAAATGGCTATGTTGTGATATTACCATAACACTGTGGCTAGCTTTTTGTGAACTTGTATTTCCTGTTTGACTTTTCTTTTTTGACTACAAATCCCACAATTCCATTTCCTCCCTCCCACACATCAGCTACCTCACCCATTGAAACAAAAGACCTGTGGTTTTCAATCAGGGTGTCTACAGCTGTTGCATTAGTTGCAGTTGATCTCTCTCCCACCAAGCGATCCCTCCACCCGTTGAAGCAGACAGGCTTCCTGTCATCAGCTGACTAGTGAGTTAGGTCTCGGCCGCATTTCAAGCTGGGAAAAATCCGAGACAACAGTCATTTTGTATAATGGTAAAAATAAATAGTGGGGTGAAAATCACAGAAGAATTGTGAGAAAACCGTCACACACAGGTACAGACACTATATTATGAACTACACTAACTTTACAGCCCCAGCCAGAATAGTCAAATAAAAAAAATCCTGGAATACCCTTTTAATGTAAACACTCCACTAGGAGTAGAAGGGACAATTAATATACAGTTTTTCCATCTGAACAATGTCAGCAGACATTGAACCATTCAGCACTCCTAAAGGGGAAACAACTCTACGTATTTTATATTAAGACAAAAGAACTTTATTATGGAGAATTCCTTGATGTAATGGTGATTCCCACTCTAGTGCATGCAGCATTTCCATGAATAACACCCACGTGCCCATGACTGGTTGGTAAGTGGTTAAATAAGTATTTAAAAGGGTAGTCCCGTGCCCCAGACTTCAGAACATCCGATTCAGAAGGCTTAGAGCAGGGGCCATGGTCACAACATCATGCCACGCCCCCTCCATTGATGTCTATGGGAGGGGACATGCCGTGACATCACGAGGGGATGTTGCTGTGATGTCGCAACAGTGGCTGCTGCTACAAGCCTTCTGAACCAGATGTTCAGAAAACAGGGGCACTGGAGTACCCCTTTAAGTGTATGGTATATCCACAGGATTAGAGATGAGCGAACATGTTTAGTCAAAACTTTCTTAAATGTTTGGTTAGAACATGAACTTTGGACAGTTCAGTAGAACCTGCTAAAGGAAATCTGTCACATCGAGGAAAGGAGAAGGAGGAGGGATCACATGACCTTCAGGAATCCCATTATGCCTATCAAACAGCTCTTCCAGCCAATCAGGAGGCAATATAGGTGTGATGTCAAAGATGCTATAAAAGTTTATGGTCATAGCTTCAGCGGCCATTTGAAAAATAGCAGGTGTTAGATGATGATCTCTGTGAGGGACACTAAGCAGTAAAGAACATAGATAGGTGTAGGACCACACATTTATAATAATTGTAATAAAGCAAAAGAGAAGATTCTGTATCTGTTCTGTCAGTGCAAAATCTGTGGCTGTCTCTCCATTGACAGTGCCCTCAATGAACCTGAGAACAAAGGTCACATGACCCATCCAGAATTTATAACATATCCAATGCCCTCTGGAAATGATAGTTAAAAATTCCAGCAGACAGGTAGAGCTGTTGTTTGGCTATTGATCCTCATGTGAATGTTTCCTTTCCTGAGCACATAGCTCACAGGAATCACTGATGTACAGCTTATTTATGGGGTCTCATAAAGACAACTTCTGTCTACATGCCCTATACTGGCTGTCATAGAGGGGAGTCTTCTATCTATGAGCCAAAATATAGGCCACCACTGAAAAGCCATACCATAGTGATCGGGTTATCATGTAGAAACACAAAATATAACAACATTTGCATAATAAAATATAGATAATACAATATAGATCTCTTTAAAGATTACAATTTTATCCTAGCAAAACCCTCAACAGGCTGCAAATTCCAAAAACTGGGTGTTCACACACACACATAACATATACATCGCCCAACAGAGTATTGCAAAGTGATGTATTTTATGAAGCTTAGTTATTTATTTATTTATAACTCAGCCATTTTGTGACATACAATTTAGTTATTTTGAATCATGAAGGGAAGTATAAAAGGACACATCTAATTTTTTTTTACATAAAGCAGGACATCCACTTTTTTTAGACTCATTGGGAAGGTTCTTGGTTGTCACTAGTAAGTTCTAGTGACCTTTTTTAAATATTATATGTTTTTTTTTATATATATATTTTTAATATATATTCTTGACAACATAACCTTTGGCTACTTTGTTCTTAATGCCGGTTTAGTACATAGTGTCCGTGATGCCTCCAAACCTGCAATGACGCAAGTCAACTCAGAATCAATTTGAACAGAAGTAAATTTTAATGCAGATTGGCTTCACCTATGTCAGCAGCCTAACCACAAAGAAATGTTATTATTGCCAAGGCTTATGATTAAATGTATTAATATATACAATCAAATGTAAATTGCTAGTATATTAAAAACCAATAAAGAATTCTGAGAAAAATGAAATACCTCAGGGCACTGAACTGAAGGTGACCTCTGAGACGCGGTGTTAATAATGTCAATGTCCTGTATGTTATTCCTTACAACGCAAAAGTTTCCTGATCAATGTTAGCAAGGAAAATCACTTATCACGTGTACCTGTCATTTTCAAAAACTTTTTATATAACGTAGAAAATAACATTATATGTATATTTGTAGTGTACATTGGTTAAAAAATTGTGCATATTTTTGTCCCTGCAACTGCTGCCTGTATGTCTCTGTGAGGAGACCAAATATAGGAAGTGGGGGTGGACAAGCAGGGCTCTGTGCACTGAAAACAAGAACGACTCTGTACACTGAGGACAGGGAGGGCTCTGTACACTGAGGACAAGCAGGGCTCTGTACTCTGAGAACAAGCAGGGCTCTGTACTCTGAGGACAAGCAGGGCTCTGTACACTGAGGACAAGCATGGCTCTGTACACTGAGGAGAAGCAGGGCTCTGTACCCTGAGGACAAGCAGGGCTCTGTGCACTGAGGACAACCAGGGCTCTGTACACTGAGGACAAGCAGGGCACTGTACACTGAGGACAAGCAGGGCTCTGTACACTGGAGGACAAGCAGGGCTCTGTGCAGTGAGGACAAGCAGGGCTCTGTACACTGAGGACAAGCAGGGCCCTGTACACTCAGGACAAGTAGGGCTCTGTACACTGAGGACTTGCAGGGCTCTGTGCACTGAGGACAAGCAGTGTCCTGTACACTGAGGACAAGCAGGGCTCTGTACACTGAGGACAAGCAGGGCTCTGTGCACTGAGGACAAGCAGGGCTCTGTACAATAAGGACAAGCAGGGCTCTGTACACTGAGGAAAAGTAGGGCTCTGTACACTGAGGACAAGCAGGGCTCTGTACACTGAGAAAAATAGGGCTCGGTACACTGAGGACAATCAGGGCTCTGTACACTGAGGACAAGCAGGGCTCTGTACACTGAGGACAAGCAGGGCTCTGTGCATTGAGGACAAGCAGGGCTCTGTACACTGAGGACAAGCAGGGCTCTGTACAATGAGGACAAGCAGTGTTCAGGGCTTTTATAGAGACACACAAGCAACAGCTGCAGGGACAGCATTTTTCACCCAAAAATATACAGTTTTTAACCAATGTATACTGTATACAAATAGACATATAATGATAGTATTCACATTATATAAAAAGTTTTTGCAAACAACAGGTACACCTTAAAGTAGATTTAGGCTAAACCTAGAGATGTAAGCAACAGGCATGCCATCTTCTAGTTCTGGGTGAGACCTTCCAAGGACAATGAAGGTTGTATACTGTCACTGCTAAAAGGTGCAATTGTAAACATAAAAATAGAAATGCACCTGACAATTGTTTTCTTTGTCTCAGTATCGCCAGACAGATAAAGGAAGATTACTGATGGAGAATAATAATTGCAGAATAAATATCTACCTTTTAATGCTAAAGATAGATGGAAGCGGGGATGAGCTCTCTACAATAAAGGAGGAGGAATATGCTACTGTACGTTCCTTTTAAAGGAGTTGATAATATGACAGGTAACAGTAAATGATAATGATACATTTAAGTTTTCTGGTTCAATGGCCATTTAGTTTATGGCATTAATAGTGATAAAATTACAATGTACATTATAATCAGACTATATATATATATATATATATATATATATATATATGTAAGTTTCTTTTTCTACATAAAGCTTTAAGGAGATCTGATAAAGGAAGTCTATTAATATCTCACTTCTATGCTGAAATAAATTAACCTGGATTTACAGGCTTGGTGCCTAAAGCTGTAATAGTGTACAATGAAACCTGAAGAAAGGAAAACCTTACAAAATGTGTTTTGCAAATAAATATTTTATTATTTTCTCATATCAGACCGGTAACAGTGGATTCATTCTACAGATATCCTTATGTGCTTAACAGTGTTGAGTTTGAAGTGCAACACAACCAGGAGAGCTCAAATAGAGAAAAACACATTTGTTAAACTGTCAGGTCGTTTGTGTACTTAACTCCTTGGGGACTCAGGGCGTACCTGTACGCCCTCAGCCCGCACCCTGTCTATAACGCGGGTCCAAGCTGTGGCCCCGCATCATAACGGGTCGGGCCCAGGCCGTTGTTAGACGACCGGGACCCATGGCTAATAGAGCGCAGCATTGATCACGGTGCCGCGCACTATTAACCCTTTAGACGCGGCGTTCAAAGTTGAACACTGTGTCTAAAGTGAAAGTAAAGCACTGCCGGAACGATGAAATCGCGGCATCCTGAACAGCTGTAAAGACAGCAGGAGGGTCCCTACCTTCCTCCATGCTGTCTGATCACCGAATGACTGCTCAGTGCCTGAGATCCAGGCATGAGCAGTCAAGCGGCACAATCATTGATCAATGGTTTTCTATGAGAAACCATTGATCAATGTAAAATATCAGTGTATGCAGTGTTATAGCCCCTTATGGGAGTTATAACATTGCAAAAAAAGTTTGAATCACCCCCCTTTTCCCATTAAAAAAAAGTGTAAATAAAAATAAACATAAAGTGTAAATAAAAATATATCATTAATTAAACCGCGCGGTCAATGACGTATGCGCAAAATAATTCCAGAGTCCAAAAAATATTTTTGGTCACTTTTTAGATCATGAAAAAATTTATGAAAAGTGATTAAAAAGTCAGATCAATACATAAATTGTACAGCTAAAAACTTCAGATCATGGCACAAGAAATGAGCTCTCATGCCCCCCAATACGCAGGAAAATAAAAAAGTTATAGGGGTCAGAAGATGACAATTTTAAACATATACATTTTCCTGCATGCGGTTATTATTTTTTCCAGAAATACGACAAAATCAAATCTATATAAGAAGGATATCATTTTAATCATATGGACCTACAGAATAAAGATAAGGTGTCACTTTTACTGAAAAATTTACTGCGTAGAAACGGAAGCCCCCAAAAGTAAAAAAAATTGAATTTTTTCCTCAAGTTTGTCGCACAAGGATTTTTTTGTTCCGTTTTGCCGTAGATTTTTGGGTAAAATGACTGATGTAATTACAAAGTAGAATTGGTGGTGCAAAAAATAAGCCATCATATGGATTTTTTGCTGAAAAAATTAAAAGGGTTATGATTTTTAAAAGGTAAGGAGGAAAAAACGAAAGTGCAAAAACTGAAAAATCCTCCGTCCCCAAGGGGTCAATGATCATGAAGTGCAAGCCTGCTAGCCACGTCACGGCAACCTATAATTAGTGGGTCTCTAACATCCCTAGCATAAAATGGCGCTGCACTGAGCGGTGACAACCACCGCTACTATACACGAGTTTTCACAGGGGGAACGAACCACTGGCAGAGCAGCCCCAGTGCCGCCCGACCAGACACTGGGCCGCACGTCTCCACAGACAAGGCGCAGCAGCAATAATGGACATCAAGTACAAAAACAACCTGTTTGGTTAATAAACTTTGCTGAGAAGCCTTAGATGACTGTGCATGTTGTAGATTTGTGACATCTCTATGTGGAATTCACAACCAGGAGAGCATTCATCCACTTTCTGCTAACCACCTCTGTATACTATGAAAATCATAACACTAGACAGCATCATCTTCCTGTTCTTTTTTTTCTTTAAATGCTTCCACACTGTGCATGTGGTGCACTATTGTCTTTCTCTCATGCAGGGAGCACCACATCGGTCAACAAGGCACTTATCTTTTTGATGAACGTGATATGAGCTAAAACCAACAAAAAAGTTAATTGATAATTTTTTATGCCATTTTATGCATAGGATTGTCAGCAAATAAGTTATCCTTTGTATGAGACCAGAGCAGCAATACGCTTGAGGGATATCAGAAAGAGACGAATAGTCACTCAAAGTGTCAGGGAATAGGAACAATTTCACAAGGCAGATCTAGTGGAGTGAGACTTGACTGGAGTAGAAGCAGGGAGGTGGAGGAAGTGTTCTTTTTAAAGTATAGGCAAGGAGAAGGTAATTTATGGGTTGAGTATGGGGGAATGCTAAATGAGATAAGGGATGTTTTCTTATGGCACCAGGAATTGTAATGTGTCAGTAGCTTGGGGATGTACAGTGAGGTAGGAAGATTGACAGGTTGCAATTTAGATCAGTATGTACAGCTCTCTGGAGGATTTGCTGGCCTCTGTGCATCCCAAAAGTGTCCCAAAAATCTATCTCTGTTGTTGGGGCATGATGGATCCAACATGGTTCCCTGCTCACCTTCTCCAGGAAGCGCTGCATGTTCATTGTTGTACCTTTGTACCACAGACATATTACTACTGCAACAAGTTGTTTCATAGTGGTGTGTAGTACTGCTTTCTTCATATGTCAGATGGTAGATATCAAGTTTTGCCTTCAAGAAACATTTTGCTACATTGAGGAATTTATAATTATTTATGTTTACCTGGATACAATTTTAATGTATATTTTTTTCCAATAAATGTGGCTGCTATAGATTTAATGATCATGGTTTCTGGGCTATGTTATCAGAAAATCAGGCTGCTTCAATTGCATATTGAGCTGTGATGTTAGGATATTGGGCTATGATTATGATTGTAAACTTTGCTACTTCTGTGTTTTACCACATGTGTCTGTTCATGTAAATGGGGTAGCTATTGTAATGATGTGTAGTCTTTAGGCAGATACATGGGGTGAAATATTTTTAAGTCCTTAGTGTCTTTAAAGGGGTTATCCATCATAAGGTGATTTAAGAACGTACCTGGCAGACAGTAATGGATATGCTTAGGAAGGATTTGCGCTTGTTTTGGGGCTTAATGGCCATGTCATGAGATTACCATAACACAGTGGCTAGCTTTTTGTGAACTGGTATTTCCTGTTTGACTTGTCTTTTTTGCCTACGAATCCCAAAATTCCATTTTCCTCCCTCCCACACATCAGCCACTCCACCAATTGAAACATAAATAAGCTGCATCCATTCAGAAGACCTGTGGTTTTCAATCAGGGTGCCTACAGCTGTTGCATTAGTTGCCGATTGATCTCTCTCCCACCAAGCGATCGCTCCACCCATTGAAGCAGACAGGCTCCCTGTCATCAGCTGACTAGTGATGTCAGGTCTCAGCCACATTGCAACCTGGGAAAAATCTGAGATAACAGTCATTTTGTATGCTGTTAAAAATAAATACTGGGGTGAAAAATCACAGAAGTATTTTGAGAAAACCCTCACACACAGGAACAGACACTATATTATGAACTACACTAACTTTACAGTCCCTGTAGCATAGTCAAATTTAAAAAAACTCCTGGAATACCCTCTTAAGGTGGGGCCTGATTATCTATCTCTACAGGCTCCTAAGATGTAAATCTGTTCTTAAGGATATGTGTGAAGCATAAACACCTGTTCCTTGAAGAAAAAAGTTATTACTGTACATGAAATATGTATTAAAGTGTAGTTCTACTCCACATATATCTACCAATAGATGCTGTACGGAAAAATCTCACATTTTATAAAAATGATGGAGCTTTATGTTTACTAGCACATTGTGTGGTCCGGCATATTATTGAAAGTGAATAGTTTTGATTTTATTGAGCAGTAATCTTGAATTTTGAAAAAAGGGACAGATCACAAAGGTTTATACAGATATAAATGTATATATACAGTATATATATATATATATATATATATATATATATATATATACACACCCACACACACACACACCCTCAGTATTTGCATATATTAGTGATATATTTTGGTTTAGGAAGTTCCCGGTGTAAATTCTTTATACATTTTGTAAAGTATACATTACTTTTATCATGCGATGCCAGGGCAAACGAAACAGCCTTACGAATAAATACATTCTAATTGCCATCCTAAAAGATGACAAACACACTTTATACAATTGTGAATATCCCTCTTTATTCAGCCTAAATGTGGACATATACCGCATCTTAAAAACGGATCCACTTCATGGCCATATTTGGTAAAATAGAATTATATAAAGATGACATTTATGCGTCTAACACTCAATAATAAAAACAAGTCCTTGTAGGATTTTAGCAAACAATAAAGTTTTTACTACAGCTCTAAAATGTATGCAAGAAAACCTACGACCATAGGACTATAGCGAAAACATTCAGGCAAACCGCTCACGTTTGTCGACTATTCCATACTACATAATTTGCATCATATTAGTCATCCATATTAGCTCTTCTCTAATTAACAATCACATTTTCGCAGAGGTGCATAAAGGTTCATTTCTTTAACACTCTCAAATCTATTTTTTTCCCCTGTTAAGAAATAATTAGTCTGTGACTTGTAGTATTCCTCCACATGCCGATCCCCTCGTATCTTGGTGTTTTTCACATTCCACTGTTCTTTTGAAGCAGATCAAGATAATTAGAACACAAACGAACAGACATGGAAAAATAGAGCATTTAAGACTGATACTGAGGGCTGGAATTGAATGCTTACAGAGTATTAAGTTATTTGCTCAAACTTTCTTTGGTTGTGCACCTCAGGGAGTACGATAACAACTCTCTAGTTTTATTTATTTTTCAAACAACTGTCTGCCAGGCTGTACATCAATTTCCTCCTTCAATGAACTGAATGGAAACACTTAAAGGGATATTCCTTTATCATATAATTGAATTTGAATAAGACTATTACCCTATGATATATAAGGCTGGATTCACACATGTTCAGTGTGAATCCAGCCTAAAACTCCACTCAACTGATGCTACAACTGATGATAATGTGCATCAGTTGTCATCAGTTGTGCAGCATCCTGGGTTCATTATTTTTAAATGGCGGACGGGGGAACAAAGCAAGATGCATTCCTCTGCCAGTGACAGTCCGGTGTGTCCAACCATCAGGCCTACAAACCAAGACGATGGATGATTGTGAACTGTCCCTTTCAAATGAATGGGATCAGTTCTTGCAACAGTTTTCCTCTGGTGCTTTTTAGCAAGCAACGGAGGGAAAACATGACTGACCCTGGACATATGTGAGCAAGCTTTACCTTAGGTCAAGTGCACATAAGTGTTCGCTCCATTCAAGGGAGCTCCACTGGCTGGGTGTGTTAAAACAGTGGGACATGAGCAGAGAAAAATATATTGCAAAAAGTGCTAAAGCTTACAAAACAACAGACATCAAATGGAAAACCGGACAAACATCCTTAAAGGGGTACTCCGGGGAAAAACGTATTTTTTTTAAATCAACTGGTGCCAGAAAGTTAAGTTAAAGGGTACCTTTCATCAAAAAAAACTTTTGATATATTATAGATTAATGTATGCAGAATATTTTTCCAATAGCATGTTATTAAAAAATATGCTTCTTTCTATTTAATTTTCCACTTTAAAAAAATGACCACTATGGGTCTCCCTACCAGTCCTTTTTTTTTTTTTATAGATTTCAGACTCATGCAGGAGTCCTAAATCTCAGACTGCAGATGGAACACAGACAAACTCACCACTGCTCACTGCCAGGGAAATAGAAAGAAGCATATTTTTTAATAACATGCTATTGGAAAGTTATTTTGCATACATTAATCTATAATATATCAAAAGTTTTTTTGATGAAAGGTACCCTTTAAGATTTGTAAATTACTTCTATTAAAAAATCTAAATGTTTCCTGTACTTATTAGCTGCTGAATACTACAGTGGAAATTCTTTTCTGTTTGAAACACAGAGCTCTCTGCTGACATCATGAGCACAGTGCTCTCTGCTGACATCTCTGTCCATTTTTAGGAACTGTCCAGGGTAAAAGGAAATCCCCATAGCAAACATATGCTGTTCTGGACAGTTCATAAAATGGACAGAGATGTCAGCAGAAAGCACTGTGCTCGTGATGTCAGCAGACAGTTCTGTGTTTCAAAAAGAAAAAGAATTTCCACTGTAGTATTCAGCAGCTAATAAGTACAGGAAGGATTAAGATTTTTTAATAGAAGTAATTTTGCAAGTGTATGTGGCTTTTGGATGGACTAAAAACTATGTTTAGCTCCAGTTTTTAATATAGGCCAAAAGCCAGATATGGCCAGAAAATAACCTGACCAGAGTCACTAGTTGATTCTATTAAGCTCATTGAATTGAATGGGGTACAGCATGGGGCCAGTAGGGATACAGCAGCAGTTGGTTTGAAAATTCTGCTGTCAGACCTGGCTGTTGGGGGCTGAAAAAATGGTGTGAATGCACCCTAAGAATATGTACAGAAAAGCAAATTAAACATTCACAGTTTTGTAGTTTTTAGGCTGGGTTCACATATATCAGTTGTCCGGAACAGTTTTCCTCCGGCGTGCACCGTAGGGAAACTGATGCTAGAACTGATCCCATTTGAATGGGACAGTTCACAATCATCCAGCGTCTAAATTTTGACGCCGGATGGTTGGAAACACCTGAGGGCACAGAACAGGGGAACGCAGCTTGCCATCCAGAAACAATGGACGCCGGATGCCCATACAACAAATGAAAACTTGTCATCAGTTGTGGCATCAGTTGCGTAGAGATATAGGCCGAGTTCACCCATGCCAGATGCCGGACATATGTGAACCAAGCCTTAGCTACTTAGCACCTTTGTTGTACAGCAGGCATAGGCAACCTTTGGCGCAGCAATTTTGGAATGCATCTCCCATGATGCTTTGTCAGCATTTTGGCTGTAAAAGCATAATAATAGATGTAGTCCACGGCATCTGCAGAGCCAAAGGCTGCCTAACTCTGTTCTACAGTATAGTTTAGAGCTTGTGCTACAATCTTTTCAGATGTGAAAGAGCTTGCAGATGCTCATCATCACCCAAGAGCAATGGATCATATTCCAAGTACTACAAAGAATATAGAAAAAATGGCTACCGCAGGCATAAGTATTACTTTGTGTTTAGATACAAGAAGAAAACGTTAAGTTGATCCATTGCCACATTTTATATCCAACTGGAATGAGGTAATCACATGACCAATGTGTGTTATAAAATGTTTCAGCTTTTAGTGTGTTTTATGCCATGGATTAAGGGTAGTAATACCCAAAACACGTAGGCTATACGCTGTGTGTTTATGATTTTATGCCTTAATAAACGCAAGAAGCATTGTACATTGTGTGCTGGACATTCTCTTCTTGTATGCTGTATACGGCGGGCTACGCCAACCGCCAGTACGAGCACACGTGTATTAGCAGGTGAATTGGAGCTGTCTATATCTATTTCATTTGTGTTTAGATGGTTTCCTTCTTTTTCTGACATTCTATTTCTGACTCAAGACCAGACTCATAGGGTGATTTATTTTGGATACAGATAAAATAATGGTTGATGCTATGTAGAATTGCACATCTCTGGGGTATTCCTTAGCCATCAGTGTAATCTGCCTTTGGAGGAAACATTGAATCTGAGACACTTGAAATGATTTTCATTATAATGTTCTAGCACACAGATCAATATTAAAGATCTTTTTCTATATACAGATATCTCATTTACCACACTCAGAGGCTATTTTCTATACATATGACTACTACGTAGACCCTCATAAAAGTACCACTGTGAGGGTTAAATCATTACATTTTGCTATGAAGCAAAGGCTATCGCATTTACAAAATGGATCAATTTCTGTGTTCTGTACTTAGATAAAGGGAGATACATTGACAGGCAGAAATAATGGAGCTGCCTGGTACACCAATCTACGGCGACTCAATTCATGCAGAGAGATAGACTTGTCTGACAGAGATGAGCAAATCTTAAGAAAAATGTATATTCTACATTTTACAAAATGCAAATTTACTACAAATCTTTTTTTTTTTTTTTTTTTTTATCCAAAGGCTAAAAAACTTACCCTGAAAATTAGAAAAAAGTGAATCCTGATACTTAAAGGAGTTGTCTGCTTTAGAAAATCCATAGAAAAATATTGCATTAGAGAAAACTGAGCCCTTCATTCTGACCTCCATCAATTAGACTCGAGCTCCCACTACATGGAAACAGGACCCCATATACATTACATGAATAGATTATTGACTTTAGTGAGCACTGTGGAGTGCTTCATTTCTCCTATGAGCATTTGACATTTGGCGACAGGTTATTCTGCATATTATTGTACACTTCATCGCTAGAGGTCCCTAAAGTATGGTACCCAGTGTTATGCACCCAGTAGAGAAGAGCAAATCAAACCTGTAGAATCTGAGTTCAGTCAGAAGTTTGCTAAAGATTTGGTCCAGCTAAAACTCAAATTTTGGGCATTTTAGTTCAATAGAACCAGCTAAAATTACATTAATCACATAGCAGAAAGAAGAAGGATCACATGACCTCAGGCAATCCCATGATGTATTTAAAACATCTCTCCCAGCCAATCGGGAGGCAGTATGAATGTGATGTCAGAGTCACTATAAAAGCCTATGCATATAGCTTCAGCAGCCATCTTAGATGAAGATCTCTGTGAGGGACATTAAGCAATGAACACAGATAGCAGTACACATAATAATTGTAGTAAAGCAGCAGAGGACATTCTGCATATGTTCTGTCAGAGTGAAATCTATTTTATTTGGAAGCTAGGAGTGACAGGTTGTTGTCTTTTTTTTATTTTTTTATTTACACAAATTCAGAAAAGCTTGTGGATAGGGAATAAGTGCCTGATAAGTTCAGTTCTCTGGACTAACCCTTTAATATTACTGTAACATAAACTACACAGTTTTTGTTTATATCTTTCCCATTGTTGGTGTATGTGCGTGGTTGTGTAATGTTTGTATATTTGTGTGTGTGTATGTGTTTGTGTAATGTTTGTATATATGTGTGTGTCTTTTGAGTGCAGCATGTGTATTTATTTGGCACAGTATAATGCAGTTACTGTATATACATAAACAGTTTTTATGTATACAGTTTATGGCAGCATTATTGAGAGAGAAAGAGAGAAAGAGAGAAAGAAAGAAAGAAAGAAAGAGAGAGAGAGAAAAAGAGACAAAGGCTTAAGTTATGTATATGTATTGTATATGTATGTATTGGTGTTATTAATATTTTTTTTTTGCGCACACTATTGTACTATTGTATGTATAGTAAATGGTGGCTTTATGTTTGTATATTGTATATAGCAGAATTATGTATATGTATGGTATGTCAGTATTATTCTTGTATAAAACATGTAAAAAAAGAAAATGGCAGCAACACACTTGGTCAGCAAAATGGAGGCTCTTAGCGCACTTTTTGATCAAAACATGTCCCCCATCCACCACAGGAGGTGGTTTGGATTGATAGTGGATCCAACATGTCACCCAGGCCTGATGAAGCGTGAATGCGCGAAATAACCAGTTATAGCCTCTGAGTGCTACAACGTCTCTGCAGCTTCGGTCCGATGACACTCTCCATATAGGAGCTCCGACAGCCGAATCCGGTGGTGAGTGCTGATGTACTTTGTTTTTCTTTCACTCACATTGTATACTAGTTCTCGTTTTGTTTACATCCTAGCACCTCTGCTCAGGCTTATCCTCATGTGTTGGTCTCGGTGAGCTACATCCGTTTGGCTTTTACTATTAACCCCTGAGATTCATGCAAGCATTTGTTGCCTTCCCACACCTCTATTCACACTAGTGAACTTTACTATTGGTTGCTAGGGATGCTGTTGATAACCTCTGCCAAGTGTATTTGCATCATTCTAATTGGCTCACAAGTGAAAAGAAGGAATATGCAAATATTCACATATGCGAATATACGCATATGCGAATATTCACGTATGCAAATTTGCACATATGCGGGAAAAAAGTGAATATTCGTAATTTTGTATATATAGCGAATATATTTGCAATATTTGTGAGTTTGCGAATTTGCGATATTCGCAATAAAAATTTGAAATGCGAATATTCGCGCCCAACACTAGTTTCATCCGGTGCTATATATGAAACTACACTTTCCAGAAGAAGCACTGTGTATAGGAGAATGCTTAGCCCAATATATGGTATCCTCAGTACAGCCCACAATACAGCTCGGTTTTGAGTACAACATTGCATCCTGACTCAATGTCTAAAACAGAACATTCCATATTCTAATGTAGCTATATGTTGGGCCCCCAGAAAGAATTCAACTAGAGGGCCCTGGGCACCACAGCCTGACACTGATAACAAAGATCTTTAATTTAACTCTGCTTTTGGCTATAAGTACCCTAGTATTTTATTGATAATACAATTCAATTTTCTTTGGGTGTTAGTATAAATAGTTATCTTTTATTACGATACCTTTGATCTTTATACAGACATCGGTAAATCAATACCTTCCTGTGGATGAAGACATTGTTAGTTATTAGATCATGTAACATAGTCTGCACCTAAATGGAGCATATGGGGCTAGTTCTAAATGTCTTCTTTTACTTTATTATTATACCATTGAAGGTGTAAAAGTGCTTGTCTTCTGCCAAAGCTCTGAATACTTTTTTTTATTGAAATACATAGTTGGAATTTATACAGATGTATCAGATGTACCTTTTTTGTCCCTCGTGGTAGGTTGCCCTTTATAATGCATCATATGGTGTTTTAGATCTCTTGATAGGTCAAGTACGGCACTTAAAAGCGCACTAGGAAATTCAGATTTCACATCAAAGAGATTTTGTTCAGGTTGAATTAAATAATATCTATTAAAAAAATACTAAATATAACCGGCACAGGGATTCATTGTTAAAATGAGGACACAAGATTGCTTACTTTTCCTACCTGGTGATAGTCAAAAAGTCATTCCTACTTTAATCGATCCTCCATATAACACATGGAGGTGTTTTATTTTTTAATGTCAAGTATATAGCTAAGTTTAGATCTGCTAGAACTTATATTCACCCCTTATATTCACCCTACTTATATTCACTACACTTTTGAGTCATGTTGTAATGTACCTTTAATTGAGATAATTCTGTAATGCTAAATCTATGAAACTTTTTTATATAGTTTATGCCATTGTACCCACAGAGTCGGGGCACTCTCTGGAGTGTAGTGTAAAACCTGGTGAACTATTGTTTCATTTATGTCAGTGGCAGAGTATAATATGGGCAGTTTTGGGCAGCTGCCCAAGGGCTCAAAGCCACCAAATCACCCATCAAGAGATGTGTTTTTCTTTTTTTTCCCCCACACTATCCACTGTGGGGGAGCACTATTTTGAGCTATCTACAGTGTGAGGAATTTACTACTGTGTGGGAGGAACTACTGTGGGGGGAGGACTAACAGGGTTATTACTGTGTGGGGCACAATTGGGAGGACTAGTGAATGGAGGCACTGTTGGGGGTAACTACTGTGTAGGGGCACTTGTCTTTGGGCATAATATTTAAAAGGCAATATTACTGTATAGGTCACTTGGCAGTTTGTATAAAGGTGGGGAGGGTGATGGCAATGTGTGGAGCCTTAGATGTTTGACAGATTCTGCCGGTATGAGACATGGCAAGAAGAAGTCGCCATGATGGCTGGAACTGATTATAAGAGATAAGAGAACTAGAAAGACTCAGATCAGAGAAGAAGTCACCTGTGAGTCACTGTAATCAGTATGAGGGACATTTGCTTTGGTAAGCAAGTTCTGAAGGTATTTTTATTTTTTTTGCTCTAGTTTTGCTACATATGTATTATACTATGTGCTACATATGTATTATACTATCACAGGAGGTTGTTACATTTGGAGCGCATAAACAAAACAAAAAGTTGCAGCTGAGACTTTTCATGACTTTCTAAATTTGCTCACGTACGGGAGTTTTGTACTCCAGATTAGACCTGGAGCAGACTTGCGACTTGTTGTAAGAGGTTTGCGACTTTTTTTGCCTTCAACTTTCACACATCATAAATACCTGACCACTGCAAAGGGAAAACTGAAATTTGACAAAAGAACATATTTTTTTGGGCCATTTTACATTCAATTTTAAATTATTGGAAAATAACTAGAGATGAGCGAACTTGCAGTAAATTCGATTCGTCATGAACTTCTCGGCGCGGTAATTGATGACTTATCCTGCATAAATTAGTTCAGCTTTCAGGTGCTCCCGTGGGCTGGAAAAGGTGGATACAGTCCTAGGAGACTCTTTCCTAGGATTGCATCCATCTTTTCCAGCCCACCGGAACTCCTGAAAGCTGAACTAATTTATGCAGGATAAGTCATCAACTGCCGAGCCAAGAAGTTCGTGACAAATAGAATTTACTGTAAGTTCCCTCATCTCTAAAAATAACCTTCATTCAGCCAAACATCAGCCCCCATGTAAAAGACCCTTAAAGGGATGCTCCCCTGCTAGACATTATATCTCCTATTCAAGGCATAGGGGATAAGATATCTAGCAGTGGAGTAGCCCTTTAAGCTAAGCTTGAGCCATAATAGTGCATGGTTGGAAATTGTTGTGTCAGAACAAGCAAGGAAATTCTATGTTTGTTTTGCTTTCAAACCCTTTTAATATAAATACTGACAGTTAATTGACAGTTTATAAGTTTCCTTTCTTCAATTCCTTTTTTGTTTTAAAATTACAATAAGGAAATGTGCATAAATTAATTTGCAGCTTTGTTCATTTCCTTGACAAAAATAGGTTTCCTTCTTAAATTTTACATTTGCATTTTGGAAAATATTTATTGCTTTTTACAGAATGGGTTTTACTTTTGATTAAAGGGATTGAGTGTTTTAATGGGAAAAAAAAATCCTGAATAACAATGTTAACAAACTGGTGCTTAACACTAATTTATTACATCCTTGACTATAAATTTATGAGTTTGGCTGATGATTGGAAATTATGGTGTTGTCTTAGAATAGACATTCTTGTTGACACGTAAATAAGTAAGTGAAATATTTTAATGTGATTATAATTGGTGTGTGTCTATGATTTTAAGGAATCTTGTTCTATTAATTTTTTTTTTTTCAAGGGGTTATTCAGGATTAGAAAAATAGCTCCATGTCTGTCCCCAGGTTGTGTGTGGTATTACAACTTGGCTACATTCACTTCAAAAAAACTGAGCTGCAGAACCACACCCAACCCAGAGACAGACGGGGGTGGTTTTTGAAAGAAATTAGCTCTGTTTTTCTATTCCTGGATAACCCCTTTAAAGGGGTAGTCCAGTGGTGAAAAACTTATCCCCTATCCTAAGGATAGGGGATAAGTTTGAGATCGCGGGGGGTCCGACCGCTGGGGCCCCCTGCGATCTCTCTGTACGGGGCCCCGGCTCTCCGCCGAGATAGCGGGTGTCGACCCCCGCACGAGGCGGCGGCCGACACGCCCCCTCAATACATCTCTATGGCAGAGCCGGAGATTGCCGAAGGCAGCGCTTCGGCTCTGCCATAGAGTTGTATTGAGGGGGCGTGTCGGCCGCCGCCTCGTGCGGAGGTCGACACGCTCCCTTCCCGCGGGCTGTCGGGGCTCCGTGCAGGAGATCGCAGGGGGCCCCAGCGGTCGGACCCCCCGCGATCTGCAACTTATCCCCTATCCTTAGGATAGGGGATAAGTTGCTCACCACTGAGTCACCACTGGACTACTCCTTTAAGTTTTCATTTTCTTAATTCTCTGAAGATTTTGTATTGTTAACTATTGTGGATTTTAAAGAGCCCCTGTATTTATGAATAAAACTTCTGATATGTCACAGAAGCATCAAAAGTTATAATTGGTTGGGGGTCTGAGGATCTAGATTCCCTAACTCTTTATATGTAGCTGGAGGCTGTGCTCTTCTCTTCCCAGCTTCCTGCAATCTCCTTTTCAAGATAACAAGATCACATGCTATCAAAGATTGCAGGGAGCCACAGAGAGAAGCGCACAGCTGTGTGCTTCTCCCAGCTATATCTGGAAATCGTTCTGCATCTTTAACATGTTAAAAGTTTTTTTCTATCATGATAGAGACACTGTAAAGGGGTACTCTAGTGGAAATTTATTTTTTATTTTTTTAGATCTACTGGTGCCAGAAAGTTAAACAGATTTGTAAATTACTTCTATTAAAAAATCTTAATCCTTCCAGTACTTTTTAGGGGATGTATACTACAGAGGAAATGTTTTTCTTTTTGGATTTCTCTTATGTCACGCGCACGGTGCTCTCTGCTGACCTCTGCTGTCCATTTTAGGAACTGTCCAGAGCAGGAGAAAATCTTCATAGCAAACATATGCTGCTCTGGTCAGTTCCTAAAATGGACAGCAGAGGTCAGCAGAGAGCACTGTGGTCGTGACATAAGAGAAATCCAAAAAGAAAAACATTTCCTCTGTAGTAAACAGCCCCTAAAAAGTACTGGAAGGATTAAGATTTTTTAATAGAAGTCATTTACAAATCTGTTTAACTTTCTGGCACAAGTTGATAAAAAAAAAAAAGTTTTCCATGGGAGTACCCCTTTAAGTATCTTGAGGCATCACATCATGAATCATGAAAGCCTATGTGATTCATAAAGTGTAATTTACGAAACAGCCAACTGATTCACGTATAGCATAATTGTGGAGCCTCTGCAACATCTATAGTCACCACTGATGGAAATAATCTATTGAATGTAAATAATTATAATAATAAAATATTTACATAGGGCTTGGGGCTCATAACCTAAGCTAGTCTTCGGTAAACAGTAGAAAGCGAGGGAAAACCACAAAAAACTGAGAGAGGGGGAGACAACATATTTTAAAAAATTGCTATGTTTTATTTAGACTTTAGTTGGACTAGCCAATCAAAGATTGCACTGGATTTTTAAAGAAACACCCCAGTTTTTGCTTTTTTTTTTTTTTACGTAATGCACACTCACCATCACTAGCCCTACAGGGCCATTGGTTTTATTCCAGCATACTTGCATACAAGTGTTTCATTACTCTAACTTCTTCATGTGATCATCATTCTACATTCTAACTCTCAAAATCTTTTAGTGCCTAAAAGTTACAACAGGATGCCAGACTCAGATATCCTGTGGCCTACTGGATGACATCATCACCTACCAGATCCCCTCCTACTAGCTCCCAGACTCTTTTCCCACCTCTTTCAAAGTTTGGATTCCCGGTCCTCTGAAGGGTCAGTCAAGTCCAGCTTCCAATGCTGTCATAGTGAGAGCTTTAGACAGTACTAAAGGAAACAAAGATCCTTTTCACAGTAAACACCAAGTGTTGGATCCAAGTGGGATCATGTAAATTTTAATCCACCTAGAAAAAGTCTTACGCAGGTAGACCTAGCATATGATCTAACCTCAAAATAGAGGAAACAGTTAAATTATAAATGTAACTCTGCTCCCTTTATTGTTATTCATTAAATGTGTATGGAGGTGTTTTATGAGAGACAAATATTGCCATTATAGTCAATATCTGTTGTAACAATAGGGAAGAAACGCTTATCATGCAGAACATTGAAACAAAGGGGGGGGGGGGGGGATTGTCTTTTTGCCTTTTTGCACTGTATAATTAATTCTTTCCATTTCCTCTCCCATCACAAAACCCTTCTGTCTGAGGCAGATGTCTCTATTTGCTCCATTATGAGCGCACAGCGGAGCCTATTTTCCGTCCTGATACATACTGTCCTTTCCAAAGGTGTTTTTTTACATCAAGTTATTCATTCAGCAGACAATGCCACAAATGGAATGTATGTGGGAAAAACAAAAGTCTATAGCATCAGGGCGATGGAGAGGATAATGGAAGACCTTGAAATCTGTATTCAAAATATACTCTGCTTGATAAGTTAAAATTATTATTATTATTATTAAGATCATCATCATCGCCATGGAAAGAGATTATGTAACCACCATAATTTTTTGTTTATGCAAATATTAGGGCATTTTCATCCTAAAGTTACTTTTTGAGAAAAAGTTGAATGGAAAAAAATGGAAATTGGTAATGCCATGGTATGACTGCTGCCAAGCTCTTGTTCCCTACATTGTTGCCTGTACAGCTCAAATTAAAGGGGTTATCCAGGAAAAAAACTTTTTTTTATATATCAACTGGCTCCAGAAAGTTAAACAGATTTATAAATTACTTCTATTAAAAAATCTTAATCCTTTCAGTACTTCTGAGCTTCTGAAGTTAAGGTTGTTCTTTTCTAAGTGCTTTCTGATCGCACGTGTCTCGGGAACCACCCAGTTTAGAAGCAAATCGGTTCCCGAGACACGTGTCATCAGAGAGCCCTTAGACAGAAAAAAACAACTTTAACTTCAGAAGCTCATAAGTACTGAAAGGATTAAGATTTTTTAATAGAAGTAATTTACAAATCTGTTTAACTTTCTGGAGCCAGTTGATATATTAAAAAAAAAAGGTTTTTCCTGGATAACCCTTTAAAGTGTTCAAGTTTCCCATCTCTCAGACTGTTTATATAGGACATATTGCCTAACAACCTAAGTCTATCCAATAGATTGCCAGGAAGTATCTCCCTAGTAACCAGTCTATATGTTATAACTCTTCTAAAAAAGAATAAAAGCTTTGGCAAGACTCAAGTATTGTCATTGAAATAAACATTTGACATGTCATTCAGATCTGTCAAAAGTTTAGTCGAGGCCTCAGTGCTGAGACCCCTTCCAATCTTTGGATACAGCAAGGAGAAGCATGTGGCTGTGTGCTTTACTCGTCCGCTTGCTGCTTGATCTGACTGGTTGCAGGTACAAGCTTCATTATAAGTCTTTGGAGTTATACTTATTTTTAGGGCAATATCTAATGATCATAGAAGGTCTCAGGACTAAGACCCTGACCAATCTAAACTTTTCACATGTCTGCATGGATGTATTCAAATGACAATTACACTTTAAAGCATTTCTCTTATTCTTGAAAAACTCTGGCATGCCATAGAGGGAGAATCTTTCATTGTAGAACATTCAGTGAAGACCCCCGCAATCACTAGATTGAAGGGAAACAGTTGCTCTGAAGAGTACACAGTAATGGGGAGACCTCTACAAAGATCTACAACGATCTCTATGCTGGTGCTCATGGGGCACCACATGAAGCAATGAGCAGATATCGTCTGCACAGAGGCATTGTATTAAGAAAACGTATTGAGATAAGAATACCAAGAGACATCATAGAGGAAAGACAGACACAGATGGAATACAGAGGCCATGGATACGTATTATTTTCAAGCAGTTTCAAGACAATAAAGGCAAGAAGTTGATTATGGTAGACCTAATAGGAAACTTCATTAAACTTCAGGTACCACTAGCAGGGAGGCTTTCAATAATGCTCATTGCAATTCCTAAGACTGCTCCATGTGTCGTCTACTGAGATATTATTTTCAACTCCATCAACAAAATTGTCTGACAGATTCTTGGCCTTCCCGTTTTATCTGAAACTCCAGGTAGATAAAACATAATGCATCTAAAGCAGATCCCAAAGATGACAACTTAATAGATTTCTAGAACATAAATTCATAGTAATAATTGTGATCTTCAGGTTTGTTTGGTTTAAAAAAAATAATAATCACATACCGCTTCCTATGTACAGTACTGGGGTTCTAAGGACAGTCTATACCATTCAGTAGGTAGTTGAAAAGCTTAAAGAAATCACAGGATATAAGTGTGGTGTGCCACTGTGGTGAGTGGCAGGGCCACTGGTGTTGCGGTGATGAGTGTAGGGATCAGATGTTATTATCCTCGGGGGTCGGATGGTATTAACCCCTATGTGTTCGTGACGCCAATGTGGTTTTCGGGTTCTGGAACACCAAACGCCCTGATTCTCCGCTATGCCACGGGCTAGTAGGGAATAAAGAGTCCACAACCAGTTGAGGGTAAACGGAGGCTTTACTGAATAGAAGATAGGTGTAATTATCTTCACAGTTTTAGCCAGAAATCCCAGAGAGGGGACCAGTACCCAGAGGACCTCGCAGCTTGCTGGACCAATACTTGTAATAAACTTGACTTTGACTTGTAATTTAGACTTGCCTTGTACTATGTGCAGGACTTGACCAACTTCAGTGACAGCAGACATAGACTTGTAGACTTACTGGAGAGTTGTAGCTTTGTGGTACTCCAGATGCTGAACACTTTTCCTGAGGATTTCTGGTAGCTGCTTCAGCAAAGACTTAGATGCTACTGCTATGAGCATATATCTCAAAGAGAGCTAATTAAAGATGGCCACCCCTTTATATAGTGGGGGGCTGGACTAAAGCCCATTGGTCAAGCTGTGGGTCATAGGTTAAAGCTGGTGCTCTGGTGTAACAAATCATATAACTCTATAACAAGTGACAGTCTTACTCACACAGGTCCTTGAGACCTCCAAAGGTCCTGTATGCTATCTAGACATTAGGATCATGTCTAGGATCTTAAAGATAAACATACCACATATAATAAATTAACAAGAGAACAAGGGAAGTCCCTGCAGTGGAGCCCCCAGGTCACTGAGGGACTCAACCTGACAGGGCCTACAGGTAGTAAAGGAACATGTATCTGTAATGCGACATCAAATAAGTCTCTGTAAGCTGCAGAGTTTCTAAAGCTCCATTCACACAGCAAAATTCGGCACCCATTTGGACACAGAATCTGTACATATCTGTGCATATTCTGTATTGAAATCAATGTTTTTCTCCCGGTAAACCATGTTCCATTGATTGGGAAACAGCTCAACAATGCACACAGTGCTGATATTTCCTCTTGCTGTTTTGTAAACAGTGATACAGAATTTTTAGATGCTGGGAACATAAACATGACACTTCTGCTGAAATGTCAGAGTTATAAAAGATATGCAAATAAGGCTTTGGCACCTACTGGGCATTGACCTGAGAGACTAGATTACAGGGGAGAGGCGGCGATTACAGGAGGGGACCAGTGCACAGAGGAGAGTGAACATCTGGTGATGGGGGCCAAACTTTGTTAGTCTCAAGCAGCTAAGGAGAACGCCCAGTGGTCTCCAAAGCCTAATATGAGTATATTTGAAACTTTGATGTCTCAGCACTGAAGCTGTTCATTAACTAAAGAGATGTATGTACTGATTCATGGTCAAAACCCCAAAACAGCTATACCTTTACTTTATAAATTAACTACCTGCTGACAAGTCCACTCAAAAAAAGTGCAACAAAATCCAGTAAATTCTGCATCAAAATCTACTTTTGGAAGACATGTGAAAAATGTGCATGGATTAAAGGGGTACTCTGCCCCTAGACATCTTATCCCCTATCCTGCGTTTGTTTAGAGTGTTGGGTGCAGCACCGGAGGCTCGGGATGTCGTGGCCATGCCCAGCTTGTGACATCACGGCCGCGCCCCCTCAATGCAAGTCTATGGGGGGGGGGGGGGTGATGGCAGTCATGCCCCCTCCCATAGACTTCCATTGAGGGGGCGTGACCGAGACGTCACGAGTGGGATGTGGCCAAGACATCAAGAGTGGGACATGGCCGTGATGTCACGAGCCACCGCATCGCCAGTCACCCGCCACAGAGCAGAGTTTGCTCCGTGCACTGGATGTCTGGGGTGTCAGCGTGACCCCCGCGATCGGACATCTTATCCCCTATCCTTTTAATAGGGGATAAGATGTCTAGTGGCGGAGTACCCCTTTAAGCATCATTCATTTCAGCATGGAAATTAGTCATGTGACCACAGCAAGATCTTTATTATTATCTTTTTGGAGGTCCCCACGGAGAATGAAGTACTGGATAATCTACTTCTTATGAACACATTTTCTGATACATTTTCAGTTTGGCCAAAAGCACCAGACCATGGACCACTGATGATCATTAAAAAGATCTGGACCTCTGTATAGTGTATATGCAAATGGTCATGTGCCTGAGTGTGAAGGTGGTTCTGCGATTCAGTGTCGGTCGTATTAGATATTAAAAGTATAGGGGAAGTACAGTTTTGTTTAGAGGTCATCTCTTGTCTATGCAATATTGCTGGTTTACTATGTCGTAAGCCAAGTACCCTGTACACAAATAAATTACATCAAGGTATCCCCATGGCTGGGAACATACACTGTATGAAATGCACAACACAAAGATAGTGCGAATAACTCCTGGAGTTCACATATCACAGGTTTAAAGCCTAGATAGATATCAGAGTATACAGATAGATCTTTTTTTGTTGTTTTTACTTTGTCACGCAAAAACAACTGAAACAACTTTACATTATTTATAACAACACTTGGGGCTAACATCTATTAAGTTCCTCCATAAGCACATTTTCTTTGCACCTTTTTATTTTTTCTTCATGTAAGATTAATGTCAGGCAGTAAATAGCAGTAAATCTCAAATATTATTTTGTCGTGTACAGCATGTATGCTTACAAAGCACCTAAAAGACATGCAGTTCTTTATCTTGTGTTACAATAAAACAGTGGTGTTAAAACGGTCACTATATACCGATGGCTGATAAATTTGGAATTTGCCTAAAGGATTTTGCAGGTTGGTACTAAAATGGGAAACTAAGATAAACTGTAAAACTACAGGTACAACGATTAGAAGGTGTTATCTACGAATGTCGCCGGAAGATGAAGTCCATCATTTTTGGTGTAAATTGTATAATCAAACTTTTTTTTAACGCTTTTTGCCTGGTTTTTAAACTAGTAAATGCTTGTGGATTCCATCTATTCAACACATTACCAATTTGTATACAGTGGACAGTAATGAAAATAGGAACAAAGCTGGAATGAGAAAAGAGGTTTGTGAGTGGCTGGTAATGAGAGATTATGATAATATAGATATTTATATAAATAGGGGCAGCCATTATTTGTAGGCTACGGATAAAGTGTCATTATCTATAATAAAATTAATCCATAGAACAAGGTTTCCAGGTGAATTGAAGAACATGTTAATGATTTATTTAATTTATGTGATTTTCAATATTTGAATAGCAACGGACAGTGGATTGTCTTGGATTTATTGTGTTGAACTCAATGTGAAATTCCGCTCTAGCTATGGCATAGTAAAAAATATTGGAATTGTTCATAGCTAGCTAGATTGCACTACTGTTTTGACACCCGGTAACTAAGGACTCTATAGAGCACGGATCGAACGCGTGAAGTGTTTTTCTGAAGAGTTGATGTTTTAAGACAAAGGCATTTCAGTGCTTGATACACTTCTTTTTTACCAGATATTTCTTTGTCGATTATGTTTTTTTACTGGTTTCTTTATTTAACTTTCATGCCCGGCAAGATTAAAATACCACAAAGAAGCGTTTTATGTGTTTCCCAAACTTTAGTTATAGGATACAGCTGATGTGGCATTTATCTCAAAGAATGAAGTAAGGTGATCTTGAAGTTGCCAGAGGTGGACAGGATTGTGTCCTGACATAGGCAAAGGTGTCAGCAGAGAGCACTGTGGTCAGACAGAAAAGAACAACTCAATTTTCTGTGGAGCATACAGCATCTGTACTGGAAGGATTATGATTTTTAAATAGAAGTAATTTACAAATCTGTTCAACTTTCTGGCACCAGTTGATCCTCACTGTAGATGAGGTTTTAGGACTGAGGAGTTCTTAGACAAAGTGTCTCTCTGAGGTTCCAAGAAGAGAGAAGGTTGGAGTCTGCAGCAAGATTGGACCTTCTGCAGGTCCTCCAATGCTTTAAGGAGCCAGGGTTTCTTGTAGGAATTCAACAGAAGCATTATTCTTCTTTAAGAGAAAGAGAATATGGGCTCTTAGGGAGTTCAAGCCCTTTGCTTTATAGGAAACTAAATTAAGGGATGCCATGAGGAAGGTTATAGTACTCCCAACTATAAGTGCAGTGAGAGGTGACCATGACACCAAGGAGGAAGGGCAAAGAAAAAGGTAAAGTAAGGAGAGATGGAAAACTAAGAACAATATCAAACAAGTTTTGTTTTGAGGGTACTGTTATAGATATGAAAGTCACAAGAACACTGTAATATCATGAAATAGCAAAGAGAGTATACAGGGGAAACATTATCCTAAACTGGTGCATAAGCTCAAACACCTGCCATTACTTATGAATAGAAGATATGTTGAAACAGCCAAAGATTCTAGCCGAACACCCTAGTAGAGGAGAAGAACCTTGAACGAAGAGACACAGCATGATACTTGGAAAAAGATAACCACAAAATTTGTACGAAAGAGTCTGGAGGCCACAGAGCAGACAAAACCATATGTAACACATAACAGACTACAAGTCTTCAGTACATAACAGGCAACAAGTCAACACGTGTATCTGCAACAAGTTGCAGAAAGTATAAGGTGAGATTAAATTTTTTTTCTTTTCCCTTTGTCTTCAATCTCTCCCCCCAAAAAATGGGGAAACAATGAGGAATGATAATAGTAAGCATATTGAAAATTGGTTTGTAATCTGTGGAATAACTGAATATAGAAGATGTATCTGTTCTATTGCTAGGTGCATTTCATTTAAAACAGGAAATGATAGGGAAAGGAAAAAACTTGATGAGGGATAAAACCATGAAGGGAATTCCATAGTGTCACTAGGTATTAAAAGAAGGAAAATCATGTCAGAGGAGTCACTATCATGCAGAGGGCCAAAACTCAGAAGTCCAGTTGCAGTGTCTATGACAGGAATCTCCAGCAATGAGATTTAGGATCAGATGAATACTTCAGGTGGCCTTAAAAGGGGTAATCTATGAGGCATACTTTCATGCTCTTGGAGATTGGGGTAACTTGGGCAGTTGGGACAGAGCTAGATCCATCTGGATAGGAAGGAGGATCTATACTAAGCATCTCCCAAGAACTTTGTAGATCCGAAGGAGTATAAATAACAATTAGATTATAGTCCTTTAAAACTGACAGGCCAATGGGACTCTTAAGAGTTTTACATCCTAGAGTTTCTGTAACAGAAGTCCTTGTACCCAGCAAAAGTAGTGGCCACGATGTCCTAAAAGATGTTAATAGATGCATCATCCACCTTCAAGCCATCGGGCTCTCAGTTAGCTGTGAAGATGGATGTTGTATCCACAAACCTTAGAAGGCCACAGATGACGTTACATGGAGAATCCTGTGGTTAAGGCTTAAGACATACTGCTTGTTGTATATTTTCAATAATGATCTTGCTCACATGGTCTTATCCTAACAGAGAGGAGAATATTTGCTTCCACTTCATAGGACTCAGGGATATCTTTGCCATGCAGATTTTTTCACCTACTTTGGTTCTCCTGATGCTCCAACAAAGCAAACACCTTTTTCAAGTGAATCTCATAGAGTGTGAGATGTTTGACTGCTGCAAAATTAGATGGTATTGTCAACTACAGTCTGTTAGATTCCTCACAATGTCCTATATGGTGGATAAGAAAAGACCAGGAACCTCCAAAACGAAAGTGGAATACTTTGGGCACTGAGAGACCACGGATACCAGGTATAGCAAAGTGAAGTTTATTCCCAACATGCAATGCGTTTTGCGCCTTGGTGTAAAACGCGTTGCATGTTGGGAATAAACTTCACTTTACTATTCCTGGTATCCATGGTCTCTAAGCACCCCAAGTATCCACTTTCACTTGGAGGTTCCTGGTCTTTTCTTTTCTATACTGTGGAAAGGTGCCAGTGAGACTGATCATCCATGTTTTCATTCTATGTTGTGCTGGGGTTCGCACAACTTTCACCGGTAAGTGCCAAATCACATGAAGTGTTTATCATTGTCAACACAGTAATACACTATGGAGGGCTCTTTCTTTTTGTTTTACTTTATGGTGGGTGTCAGCTTTTATTTCTGCCAGTTCATAAAGGACCAGGCTGAATGCTTGCGGCCCTGTTTGCTTAACAACCTTGCAGAGCACAAAATAAGGGATTGGGTGTTGGTCCAGATTGCCACAGTTCGAAGCAACATATGTTCTCATAGACATTCCTCCTCATGTTTCGGATCACTTGTTGGGGCCGGGGCTATCTTGCCTGATTACTGAAGACTCTTTGTTTGCCTCTGTATTAATCCAGTTTTGACTGCATGTTCATGATCCAGGGTGCCAGAGGTGCCTCTTTCCCAACCTTTCCCATGTTGCTGTAGAATAGCTACTGTTTTTCGTCTAATTATGACTGCTGCTTTCTGTAGCTAGTCGGTCACACGTCAAGGTCCGCACCATAAACACAGTCCCTTTATCCTTTTGTGACCAGGACACCTATTACTCAAATACTGGTTCTGTTACAGAGCGTCATGGGATTCTCCACTATTTTCATCTCAATATTCTGCTGGGACAGTTCCAATACTACCCAGAGGGACATCCAATGGTCACCACTACACCATGCCTAGCAAAGCTTACAGCAGACCTGCAGTCACTAACCACTCTGACCTCTGCTGCACTTTAATTATAGGCTATAATACACAGCGGCATCTAGTGGCACCAGGTGACATTGCAAACATACATTCAATGCACTGTATGTAAGCGACACTAGAACCGTGCTGATTTAAGTACTAGTCTACACAGACTAACCTAAAAAAAAGGTTAGTCTGAAAAAAAGGAATTTTTAATGGCCAATAAACTCTTGAAATAGCATTTATGTATTTGAATTGGAGAAATATATATACCATATCAGTAGCTTTTCTGTGGGATCAGACCAGACAGGCATGCTTTAACTCCCTGTACGTGTTAATGACGTGAGGCCCCTAAATTGTAGTTGTCCATTCTTTGACCAATTTTAGTAGGTTTTGGAGATGTGTTGACCCAGTCGTCTAGCTAACTTAATTTTGTCCCTTGTTGAAAGTCACTCAGATCCTCACGCTTGCCCATTTTTCCTGCTCATAATAAATAAACTTCAAGAACTGACTGTTTACTTGCTGCAAAATATATCCCACCTCATTGACAGACGCCATGGTCGTGAGATAGTCAATGTTATTCACTTCAGCTGTCAGTGGTCTTAACGTTATGGCTGATCGGTGTACATTTTCCATTTTTATATAATTTCTGCTATATTAGATAAGCAGAGCATTACTCAGTGTAATTTTTATGTAATTAAAGACAACATTTTGTGCATAATTTGCCTTAATATTGTTGATGACTTATAATTGAAAAAAGGAAATTTAACTTATCAGTTTCACAGCAGTCCTAATGGATGAAAGAATTGAGAAGATTGCAAATGTGCTTCTGCAGCCTTCCTGCTGTGCTTATAGCGAAAGAGCAAAAGGGTGGGGGAATATGAGAACACCGTATTCTGAAAAAGCGCCTTCGTAAGATGTATACCATGTGCATTCTTTCCTGACATCTACATACATTTCCTGCACTGTGTAACATACAAAGTCCTGACAATTCCGATTCATGGGCCTCTTGCATACAAGGTTTACGAAGCACCCTGGCACCCAAGACCTAGTTACCCAGGGTCAAACTGGAGACTCGTAATCCAGTAAATTTTGATTAAACAGAAGCTTTACTTTTGGAGCTGCAAAAAATGAAGCTATAAATAGTCTGCAAGTGAGTAATGGACACACAGAGCTCTATTACATGGCTCAGGAGGGGCCGTTCTCTCACCCACGCCAACCTTAGCCAACAGAATAATGAAAAATTAGGATTTGCAGCAAGAAGTCGGTGTGAACCGTTCGTGTTGACAGCAATGCAGTTCAAGAGTAGCGATCTGCAGAACATCAAAGACGAAAGTTTATAAGAGGTTCTAAGTATATTTTCCTGTTACTTATTCAGAACAGCTTTTCTTTTCTTCAACATCAAGAATAATTTGAATGTGAATAAGTTTAGCTGGCTCAGGTCCAGGATATTTTGAGCTTTGAGGGCTAGACACAGCTTAGCTGTGTTCAGTACATGTTAGCTTAGCAGTATTATTCATGTAATCATAATGATACTTATATTTGTATACCAGCAACATATTCTGCAGCACTTTACAATTCTGAGGGGGCATGTATACACAAAAATCACACATTTCAGAATTTAACAACCTGAATTTTTAATTTTTGTATTTTTTTTTAAATTTTTTTAAATCAGTGCAGGTTGATTTAAAAATAAATAATTTAATAAATATGATGATGACAAATAGTGTCATTGATTACTGAAATATTTACAACACATCACAAATTATGGACATACAAAATCTAACAAAACTAATGCCATGAGAACAGTTGAGTATTTTTTGAGTACATTTCCATGGTGCAGGGAGAAAATTACTAAATAGAATCTGCTGAATATTCTCATCACTCCTATTACACAATATTGTTGTGCTGTTTTGATTCTTCCTCAGGGGACTGGTCAGGGGTAAAATATTAAAACAATTTGAGGACTCTGCCGATACAGGCAGAAGAAAGACGTAGGAAGGCTCTAGGGTTTAATAGGGTATACTAGGGACAAGTTCCATTGTGGGGCCATCCTTCTCAGGGCAAAGCAACACTAGCCAAGAAGGGCATTCTAAGGTCAGTGTGTAGGGTAATTTACACCTATTTTCCACCACTACTCCTAGCCCATCTGGTCCCACCAACCCATCCCCTATTGTGTTAGTATAATGTTTGGTTGAACATCTTTTATTCACACTGGGTTTTATGTATCACTGTGGTAAATCATTTTTGAGGTCCCATTAATTGTTATGCTTTTAACGATATAATAAAAGTAAAGTTTTATATGCATATCCTAATTTTTGATCTTATTGAGTCAGCCTCTTTATTCAATTTTAAATTGTATTATACTATATTTGAAATTGATGTTTCTAAGCCAAACAATCTACTCAAAGGGAATGTTGGTTTATAAAATGACCTGTTGTTTAAATCAAGTTTTTAAGGTAAACATATTTTTTTAAAGAATTGTTGGTGATGTTTCCATGTTACTATGTATATAACAAAATATTCCTGTTTATTTGCATTTTTACCACGCAAGTGTTAGGTTTGAGAAAACACTTGAATAGGTGCAAAATGGTCTTCAAATTACTAATTTTTTCCTTCCTTCTTTAGTATATCATGTGTAAATGATATCAGCCGCTCCTCTTATGACACTCCAGCACTGATATAACATTCAGAGAAATTACATTTAACGTGACTGATATCAGCTGCTTCTCATATAACGCTCCAAGTACTGATATAACCTCAAGAGACATTTACATCATGTGGCTGATATCAGCCCCTCCTATTGTTATGCTCCAGTACGGATATAACCTCCAGAAATATTACGCAGACTAATAACCCTTCCTCATACAGTGTCCATATAGCAGAAGATATCATCTTCAGGCCTAGAAAACTAGTGTCACTTTTTACTGTAATCACATTATGATACGCCTACAGTTAAAAGTGCGGCTGACCAATATCTACCGCTTTATTTAATACACCAAAAAAGGAAAACTGAGTCGCTCAAAGAAAAAAAGTATACACAATTTTATATAAACAAAAGTAAAAACAATCCACACTACACTCTGGTAGCACCGTGTCTCAATTCCAAACAGGTAATTTAGAACAATAGAATACGGGGGAGACAAACCTGTATTAAAACGTAACTTTTACTAGTAACTGTATAAAATAATAATAACCCCACAGACATCAACATATGGCCCATACGGCCTAAAAAGGCCAGACTACTTGTAATCAGGGTATGCATCAACCAAAGGCCAAAGGCACAAGAACAAGTAACAGTGTACTGTAGGTAACCGATGCTCAGTGATAATCACAGGTGCTTACCTATTAGACGTTCTGTGTGATGTCATAAGTCGCCCATGGTGCATCCCTGAAGAGATATCCAGCGAGGATCAGTGGTACAAAAAGAAACTGGTAGGGAGAAAAATCCCTGGTAAGCCCTGCATGTAGAGTAGTGTAATCTAAGTCCTACTCGCACAGGGAACCATCTGGCATCAAAATTTGGTTCGGTCTGAATTTATTTGCGGTGAATTGCTATTAAAAACAGATATATACAGAGGGCGTCAATAGGGGTGTAGAACACTTTGCCTTGCTGTAACATGCATAGGGAGTATGCTGGGTTAGTGAAATAATACTGTTATTCAGTATGACATGCAGATTGGATATGTTGCTATTAGAATCACAGCTGCAGAGCAGCACAATGACAGAGCGAGGAGGTGGCATTAGTATGAGGAGACCATACGTTATGAGTAGCAGCGCAGGCCATGGGCACTCTCCCTGCCCGACACCACGCACAGACTGTACTGCGCTTCGCATGATGCGATGCAAAAGCACGCGGTCCACTGCTCGCCATCTTCCTGCATCCACCGTTCTCCATGCTAGCTGGCGTGAGAGCCGTTTCTCAGAGATTTAAAGGGCCAGTTATTTAACCCCTCACACTCCCTCCTGTTCCCTGTTGGATCTTTGTGCCCTGTTGCCTTAGAGAAAGCGTTCCATGTTGTATCAGCTATTCCGTGTACCAGTTATTGTGCTACATTTCCTGACCACTGTTCCTTGCTGTCTGCCCTGACCTACCTGCCTGTCCCTGAGTCTGTGTACGTCTCATCCTTCTGTGCCATGCATCACCTCTGCCTTTGTGGACGAGTCATGCTGGGGGTAGCGACCTGGGAACCACCTGCCGCAACAAGTCCATCCCGCTTTGCGGCGGGCTCTGGTGAAACCGAGTGGCTCCTTAGACTCGTGGTGCAGCATTGCCATCGTCCACTCAGGTACAGGGGAGCCACACCACCAGCCGTTACAGTAAGATCCGGCCATGGATCCCACCAAGGTGTCTCTGCCGAATGTCGCTGATCTATCTGCCATAGTGGCACAACAATCTCTGCAGATTAAGCAACAAGCGCAACAGCTGAATCAGCTATCAGCAATGATGCAGCAGCTCCTCTCCACTCCTCCTCCACCTACTCCAATGGCTCCTACATCTGTCTCTGCCGACGAATTTCGAAGGGGACCCTAAATTGTGCAGGGGGGTTGGGACCCAATGTTATATGCATTTGGAACTTATGGCTGATCAGTTCTTGACATAGCGTGCCAAGATGGCGTTTGTGGTCAGTCTCCTTTCCGTGAAAGCCCTGGCCTGGGCCACACCTCTCTGGGACAGAAATTAACCAATGTCCTCCAATCTGCAAGCCTTCATTTCAGAATTCCACAGTGTCTTTGAAAAGCCTGCATGGGCCTCCTCTTCCGAAACAGCATTTCTGAACCTTCGTCAAAGGGACTCTACTATTGGTGACTATGCGGTCCAGTTCCACACTCTAGCCTCCGAATTGGCCTGGAACAATAAGGATCTGTGTGCTACCTTTAAAAAGGTATTTTCCAGTAGAGTTAAGGATGCTCTCGCTGCACGGGACCCTCTATCTTCTCTGAGTGAGCTCATCGATGTGTATTTTGCAGAGAGGCAGGAGGAACTCCGCCAAGAATGTAAACCAGTTCGGACACATTGTTTTCCCCAATTGGTGTCAGTGTTCCAGTGGCCACCTCATCCACCAACGTTGCCTCCTGCCGAATAGGCTATGCAGGTGGACCGTGCCCACTTGTCCCAACAAGAGAGGTCCCGCCGACATGAAGAGAATTTTTGCCTGTATTGTACTAGCATGGAACATTTCCTTATAAATTGTCCTCTACAGCCACCACGTTCGGGAAACGCACGCACCTAGGGCACGTGGGGGAGGCATCTCTAGCTGTGAATTCTCCCTCACCTTGTTTGACTATGCCAGTTCTATTATTCACATCTGCAAGAGCTTCGTTCCACGCCCCTGCCTTCCTGGATTCTGGTTCTGCAGGACATTTAATCAACGCTTCTCTATTCAACAAGCACCGTCTTCCAGTGACACGGCTCATCAAGCCTTTATATTTTTCCTCCATCAACGGTGAATACTTGAACTATGCGGTGTACTTCCGCACTGAACCACTTTTGTTGCAAGTGGGTGCTTTACACAAAGAGAAGAGTTCTATGTCCTTCCTCATTGTACTTTGAGAGCTTCTCCTCGGTCTTCCCTGGCCTCAACATCACGCCCCAATTCTTGACTGGCAAACTGCTGAAGTCATTCGCTGGGGACCTGTCTGCCAAAATCACTGTCTGACGTCACCTCAGCCAAAGTATTCTTTACCTCCTTCATCTATGCTGGTCGTTTATCCTGTAATCCTGGCGACTGACTAATAATGTGGCTTCCACAAAGGGCCTGAGCAAACGGCAGGTGTCACGTATGACCTGCCACTGGTTGACATTGAAGTTACACAGGGTAGTCCCCCTATCCGCTTGGATCATCAAGAAATCGGTTATGGCATTTTTCTGTTCGTACAGTCGGTCCAACATATGGAGGGTAGAATTCCAAGGTGTGGACCCATCGCAAATCAGACTGTATTGGGGGATGCATTTCTGACGCTGCAGCTCAAGGAGGGTGTGCTTTGCGGTGTACGAGTGGCTGAGGTGCATGCAAATTTTCCTTCCCATTGTTAGGATGTCTTGCAGATGGAGGGAACACTTCAGGAACTGCTTGACAACCAGATTGAAATGCAATGCAGGGCGCATGGCTCAGGCTTCCCGTTTATGAATGACTTTTAACACTTCCTCCCCTGTGTGACTCCATTTGCCAAGGTAAACCATGTGAAGAACAGCGTGACACCGCCTTCTGCACATATGCCCTGCACACAATGGTAGGCTAGAGGGGCACTGAGACTTGTCCATGCAGTGGAGGCTGAGGACACGGAGGAGGATGAGGAGGCGAAATCGCACATTGTAACAGGACCAATGGCCAGAGACTGTGCAGGCGGAAGCGTCATGACCTGTCCAAGTTGTGGCTGTGCAGGGACTACATTCACCCAGTGGGCCGTAAAGGACATTTATTGTCCCTGACCGTAGTTACAGCTCCACACGTTGGTGCTGCCATGCACTTTGGGACACACCGACAGGCTCAAGGACTGACCCACCTTCTGTTACACAAAATTGTGCAGGGCTGGTACTGCCTTCTTCACAAAGAAATGACGGCTTGGGACTCTCCACCTCGGCTCGGCACAAGCCATCAGTTCTCTGAAAGGTGCAGAGTCCACCATTTGAGCTTCTGCGCCGGTGGATGAGTGGGCGCATACTGTTATATTTTGGACATGGCTTTGCCGATGGATTGCTGGCGGAATGACTGACTCTAAGTAGGAGGAGCATCTGGAGCGATAGAAGATGGGTATGACACACAGCTCCCTTTAGCTGAGGTGGTGGAACCTTGGCTGGCTGAAACAGGGAGCAGCGTGTCACTGGGTGCTGGAGCAGGCTTTACCACCAAATCGGAGCCACGGTTCTCCCAGGCTGCTTTATGGTGATGCTGCATATGTTGACGCAGAGCCACGGTGCCAACATTGGGACCCTGGCCACGCTTCACCTTCTACTCACAAATCTTGCATGTGGCCATGTTAACCTCCTCCGGATACTTGATGAAAAACTGTCACACCGCTGAGTAGCTGATTTTACGACCAACAGTCCACACTGATTGACTGCTACTGCCGCCAAGTCCAGGAACCCCTGTTTCACTACCTCCTGGGAAGGTAGGCTTCCACGAAGCAGGTGGTCTACGCCGGTCACGCTTGGCTCCAGACTTTCCACTTCTGCCACCATGCTGACTGCCAACCATGCTACCACCTTGCTGGCTCAGCTGCTGCCTCAAGGGCAACCTGCAACACTCTTCTCCTGATGATGATGAAGCCCCTTCTGCACCCAGCTCTCAAGTGCGATTGGCTTCATCATCATCGAGTTGTGTCTGCACGTCACTGGTGTCCTCCTCAGATTCCTCAACAGTGTCTGCTTCAGGATCCTGAATGCTAGCAACACCACCTCCCACTCCACTCTTATCATCACTACTTGCCCACCTAGCGGAGGAAGCGGCGGATGTCTCCTCCACTTCTTGGCTGGGCAGTAGCTGCTGACTGTTCTCTACATCCTCCTCACTAAATAGTGGAGCTGAACCCACAGCATAAGATACTTCTGTAGGGGAGGGAACAACATAGGACAGTGGCAATGGGAGGACAGGGACAGCTCCCGGGCCATGCCAACTGAGTGTTGTGTCTGAGGAACCCACTGACTGTTGACTGGGGATGTCAGATGTCACTTGTAATGAAGTGGATCTCCGTGTTAACCAATCTATGACGGCAGATGGGTTGCTGGTGGAGACAAGACTGCTAGCTGATACTGGGAGCTCAGTTCTCTCACTGTGACTCCTGCTCCCACCTGCTGCCCCTAATCTGCTGCGACCTCTGCCTGATGAATTTAGGCCTATGCCACTCCTCTGTGTGCATCCTGGCACTTCTCTGCCTGACATACTTAGTTAGTATATGAGGGGAGTACAATACGCTCCACTACACTTAAAAAAGTATTTGTGTACAACACCAGCCGGTGTATACTTTTGCCTGGCCTTTCACAGTACCTAGGCCCTTGAGACTTTAACAGGAACAAAATAGTACACCACTGAGATATACGTATGTGGTATGCACTTATGAGGGGAGGACAATTCGCTCCAGCACGTTTAACCTCTTAAGGACTCAGGGTGTACCTGTACGCCCCACGCCCGGTCCCGGCATATAACGCGGGGTCCCGCCGTGATCCCGTGTCATACCCTGGGCTAATAGCGTATGGCACTGATCGTTGTGCCGCACACTATTATCCCTTTAGACACAGCGATCAAAGTTGATCGCCGCGTCTAAAATGAAAGTAAAAGCTTCCCGGCAGCTCAGTCGGGCTGATCGGGACCATCGTGATAAAATCTCGATGTCCCGATCAGCTAGGACATGAGCGGAGTTCCCCTTACATAGCTCCGTCGCGTCCGATCTGCGTTTGATTGCTCCACGCCTGAGATTCAGGCTTGAGCAATCGACCGCCTATAACACTGATCAATGTTAAGGCTTTGCAGCGAACAGTGTAAAAGATCAGTGTGTGCAGTGTTATAGCCCCCTATGGAAGCTATAACACTGCAAAAAAAGTTGAAAAAAAGGTTAAAGGGTACCTCTCATCAAATAAACTTTTGATATATTTTTTGATTAATGAATGTTAAATAACTTTCCAATAGCATGTTAATGAAAAATATGCTTCTTTCTATTGTATTTTTCCCGATCAGTCCTGTCAGCAAGCATTTCTGACTCATGCTGGATTCGTAAACACTCAGAGCTGCCAGCCTGCTTTGTTCACAGCCAAACAGGCTGTGAACAAAGCAGGCTGGCAGCTCTGAGTGTTCTCCTTTGTGAACAAAGCAGACTGGCAGCTCGTAGTGTTTAGGACTCCAGCATGAGTCTGAAATGCTTGCTGCCAGGACTGGTAGGGAGACCTCTAGTGGTCATTTCTTCAAAGTGGAAAATTAAATAGAAAGAAGCATATTTTTTAATAACATGCAATTGTAAAGTTATTCTGCATACATTAATCTATAACATATCAAAAGTTTTTTTGATGAGAGGTACCCTTTAATAAAGGTCATTTAACCCTTTCCCTAATAAAAGTTTGAATCACCCTCCTTTTCCCATAAAGAAAAAACGCACGGTCAATGGCGCACGCGCAAAAAAATTCCAAAGTCCAAAGTAGCGTATTTTTGGTCACTTTTTACCGTATTTTTCGCCCTATAGGACGCACCAACGTATTAGACGCACCCAATTTATAGGTGCCAAATCTAAAAAAATAATGATTTTGAAAATAATGATTCAGCCGTTGGCTGTCCTGGCATGCTGGGAGTTGTAGTTTTGCAACATCTGGAGGTCCTCAGGTTGAAGACCACTGGTATAGGAGGTAGTACTCACGTGTCCCCGCCGCTCCGGACCCGTCACCGGTGCCCTGGATGTCGCTCCATCGCTGTCGCCGCGTCCCCGTGGTGTCCCCGACGCTCCGGACTTCTTCTTCCCCGGGATCCATGCTCTCCGTTGCCATCATCACGTTGCAGTCATCATGCCGCTACGCACGCCACTCCTATTGGACAACGGAGTGCGCGACGACGTGATGACGTCGAAAGAGAGCGCAGGGGATCCCGGCACGGAGAAGACACCGAGGAGGCAGGTAAGGTCCCTCTCGGTGTCCTGTAAGCTGTTCGGGACGCCGCAATTTCACTGCGGCGGTCCCGAACAGCCCGACTGAGCAGCCGGGTTTGTGTTATTTTCGCTTCAGACACAGCGGTCAGCTTTGATCGCAGCGTCTGAAGGGTTAATACAGGGCATCACCGCAATCGTTGATGTCCTGTATTAGCGGCGGGTCCCGGCAATTGATGGCCGCAGGTATTCGCCGTATAAGACGCACCAACTCCCCCCCCCCCCCCCAGTTTTGGGGAAGAAAAAGTGCGTGTTATACGGCGGAAGATACGGTATATCATGAAAAAATGAATAAAAAACGATCAATAAGTCTGATCAATACAAAAATGGTACCAATAAAAACTTCAGATCACGGCGCAAAAAATTAGCCCTCATACCGGCCCGTACGCCGAAATGAAAAAATTTATAGGGGTCAGAAGATGAGAATTTTTAACTTATACATTTTCCTGCATGTATTTATGATTTTTTTTCATAAGTACGACAAAATCAAATCTATATAAGTAGGGTATAATTTTAACCGTATGGACCTACAGAATAAAGATAAGGTGTAATTTTTTCCGAAAATGCATTGCATAGAAACGGAAGCCCCCAAAAGTTACAAAATGGCATTATTTCTTAAATTTTGTCCCACAATGAATTTATTTCCGTTACGCCGTGGATTTTTTGGTAAAATTACTAATGTCACTTCAAAGTAGAATTGGTGGCGCAAAAAAATAAGCCATCATATGGAATTTTATGTGCAAAATCGAAAGCGTTATGATTTTTAGAAGGTTATGAGGAAAAAAGGAAAATACAAAAATGGAAAAATGCTGAGTCCTTAAGAGGTTAAAAAAGTATTTGTGTACAACATCAGCAGTACACACCAGTACTGCTGTACACAGTCGCCGTGTACTACACCCAAAATTGCACTTTCTCTCTCAATCTCACTCCCTTCCCTATGAGTGCTTCTAGGGGTACGTTCACACTACGGAATTGCCGCGGAATTTCCAGGCGGAATTCCGCGGTGTTAACTTTAACATTAGTGTGAACGAGTCTCAGCGAGACCTGCGCTCACACTGTGTAATTTCAGTGGCGAACATTTCCGCCGCTGAAAGTGTTCCGCGCAAAGAAAGAACATGTTAATTCTTTGTGAGGAATCAATGGTGACGGCTCAGTGCCCCGCGGCCCTAGCGCCGAAGTATTCGGCCAGGCAGGATTTGGGCATGAGCTGAATCGCTGCTGTTTTGTGCAATGTACTGCTCTCTGTCCCTCTGTGCAACAGAATGCTGATGTGACTAGGAGGTGAATCGCTGATGGAAAATTGCTTTTCTGGCCAACACACAGCGCTGCCTGTCCCTATCTATATCTCTGCAATGAAAAGCTGAAGTGACTGGCCGCAATATGGCTGCCGATTATATAGGGCTGTGACATCACAGGGGTGACTGGCTGGTTATAGGCTGCATCCTGCATGTGATTCAGGGTCATCCCGCCTACCCTTATTCCTGCCTACTTAGGATTCCTTGCCCCATGTCCTGACATGTGGATCCACCATTTTAGATGCCCTGGAGCCTGGACCACACTAAATGGAGTTTAAAGAAGCGATTCGCTCAAACGAATCGCTCTGATATTCACATTCGCTGCAAATTGATTTTTTCCAGAAATTCGTAGCAAATTCGGATTTGTCAGATTCAATTCACTCATCCCTAATTGTGAACTGTTTCATTCAAATGAATGGGATCAGTTCTAGCATCAGTTTTCCTCCGATGCACACCGGACGGAAACTATGCCGGATGCCTGATATATATGAACCCAGCCTAACAGAGCACAGGTAAACAATGAATATGCAAGTTATTTTCATCCTGCTGGTAACTTATAGAAAATATATACAACTCGTATATGGAGACAAAAGCATAATGCAGATCCTTGGCAATGAAACACATATATATAAAAAAAAGAGATACAATGACGGAAAAAAGCTATTTGATCCCCTGCTGATTTTGTACATTTGCCTACTGACTGAGAAATGATCAGTCTATAATTTTAATGGTAGATTTATTTGAACAGTGAGATATAGATTAACAACAAAAAAATTCAGAGAAACAGATTTCAAATTAGTAATGAATTGATTTGCATTTTACAAAGTGAAATATGTATTTGACCCCTATAAGTTAGCAAGATTTCTGGATCCTAGGTGTCTTTAACCCCTTAAGGACTGAGGACGTACTCATACGTCTCCTTTTCAGAGTCCTTAAGGACTCATGACGTATGAGTACGTCATCAGCTTTCCCGGCCCCCCGCAGCCAGCTGGAGCGGAGTCGGTGCCCGATGCCTGCTGAAATCGTTCAGCAGGCATCGCGGAATATCGCCCAGGGGGGTCATGATGACACCCCATGTCGGCGATCGCCACGCACCGCTCGTCAATTCAGACAAGCGATGCGCTGCGATTCCGTTCCCCGACGCTCGCCGGGCCTGGATCGGAGCCGGATGTCTGCTGATTTCATTCAGCAAACATCGCGGCAATATGCCGGAGGAGGTCCGTAGGACCTCCTATACCGGCGATCGTTGCAGGGCGCCGGTAACTACTTACCGGCGTTCTGCAGCGGTTCCGCTTCATCGGGGTCACGTGTTCCCCAAGGGATCTAGTTTCCAAAATGGTATGCCATGTGTTTTTTTTTGCTGTCCTGGCACCATAGGGGCTTCCTAAATGAGGCATGCCCCTAGAGCAAAATTTGCTTCAAAAAAGCCAAATGTGACTCCTTCTCTTCTGAGACCTGTAGTGTGCCAGCAGAGCACTTTTCACCCCCATATGGGGTATTTTCTGAATCGGGAGAAATTGGGCTTAAAATTTTGGGGGGTATGTTCTGCTTTAACCCTTTGTAAAAATGAAAATTTTTGGGGAAACCAAGCATTTTAGATAATTATTTTTTTTTTTACATATGCAAAAGTCGTGAAACCCTGTGGGGTATTAAGGTTTACTTTACCCCTTGTTACGTTCCCCAAGGGGTCTGGTTTCCAAAATGGTATGCCATGTGGGGGGGGGGTTGCTGTCCTGGCACCATAGGGGCTTCCTAAATGCGGCATGCCCCCAGAGCAAAATTTGCTTCCAAAAAGCCAAATGTGACTACTTCTCTTCTGAGACATGTAGTGCGCCAGCAGAGCACTTTTCAACCCCATATGGGGTGTTTTCTGAATCGAGAGAAATTAGGCTTCAAATTTTGGGGGGTAGTTTCTGCTATTACCCTTTTTAAAAATGTTAAATTTTTGGGAAAACAAGCATTTTATTTTTTACATTTGCAAAAGTCATGAAACACCTGTGGGGTATTAAGGCTCACTTAATTCCTTGTTACGTTCCTCAAGGGGTCTAGTTTCCAAAATGGTATGCCATATGTTTTTTTTTGCTGTTTTAGCACCCTAGGGGCTTCCTAAAGGTGAGATGCCCCCCAAAAACCATTTCAGAAGAATGTTCTCTCCAAAATCCCCTTGTCGCTCCTTCCCTTCAAAGCCCTCTACTGCGCCTGCCGAACACTTTACATGGACATATGAGGTATGTGCTTACTCGAGAGAAATTGTGCTACAAATACAAGTAAAAATTTTCTCATTTTATCCCTTGCAAAAATTCAAAAATTGGGTCTACAAGAACATGCGAGTGTAAAAAATGAAGATTTTGAATTTTCTCCTTCACTTTGCTGCTATTCCTGTGAAACACCTAAAGGGTTAAAACACTGACTGAATGTAATTTTGAATACTTTGGGGGGGGGTGTAGTTTTTATAATGGGGTCATTTATGGGGTATTTCTAATATGAAGACCCTTCAAATCCACTTCAAAACTGAACTGGTCCCTGAAGAATATTGAGTTTGAAAATTTTGTGAAAAATTGGAAAATTGCTGCTGAACTTTGAAGCTCTCTGGTGTCTTACAAAAGTAAAAACACGTCAATTTTATGATGCAAACATAAAGTGGACATATTGTATATATGAATAAAAAAATGTTTTTGAATATCCATTTTCCTTACAAGCAGAGAGCTTCAAAGTTAGAAAAATGCTAAATTTTTTATTTTTTCATCAAATTTTGGGATTTTTCACGAAGAAAGGATGCAAATTCCCACAAAAATGTACCACTATGTTAAAGTAGAATATGTCACGAAAAAACAATCTCGGAATCAGAATGATAAGTAAAAGCATTCCAGAGTTATTAATGTTTAAAGTGACAGTGGTCAGAATTGCAAAAAACGGCCGAGTCCTTAAGGTGAAAAAGGGCTAAGTCCTTAAGGGGTTAAGGGTCTATTCACATGGCAGAATTTCTGCCTGCATAATTTCACCTCAAATGAAAGCCCAAAGACTTCTATGGGATTCCGCACTCCCATTCACACTTCTGAATTTTCACTTGCGAAAATTCTGCAGTGTGTGAATAGACCCTTTTACAGGCAGGGCCGACTCTGCCTATAGGCAAACTAGGCCTGCAGCGGCCTCTTGAGGGGGGCGCTGTACTGCCTGTCGTAGCAAACGCAAGCAGCTATCTTTTCAGCCAACCAGCGCACCCTAATAGCACCAACCCCCGCCCCATGTTGGAGGAGGGCGGCATGCAGCATTGCACTGACTCTTTCTCATGTTTGAGGAGCGCAGCTAGATCCAGTACCACCCGCTTCAACCCCCCCCCTGCGCGCTTCTAGATCAGTAGCATCCGCATCATCCCCCCAACCACTTGTGGTTGGTAGTTTTGCTTACTTCATGGAGGAGCGCTCCCTCCCCCGCCGTGCCTCTGCCTCAGCTACTGCACTACATGTGTCTTCAAATCAGGGTGAAAACTTCAGTCACAAGTACTATCTGACTTTCCTGTCCTTAGAGCCACCGCTGGAGAGGGAAGTGACACTGACCTGGTGAGACTCCTGTGATGTGTCATCTGTCTGCAGCTGTGTATCTAATCCCCCCATGTGTGATACAGTTTGCTGAGCTGTTTATCTAATCCCCCATATGTGTTCTGTCTGCTAAACTGTGTATCTAATCCCCCCCCATGTGTGATACTGTTTGCTGAGCTGTGTATCTAATCCCCCATGTATGATCTGTCAGCTGAACTGTGTATCTACCCCCCCCCCATGTGTGATCTGGTATTCTGAGCCCCTGTATCTAATCCCCCATGTATGATCTATCTGCTGAGCCTCTGTATCTAATCCCCCCCATGTGTGATCTGTCTGTTGAGCCCCTTTATCTAATCCCCCTGTGGTGAAGCACGGTGTGGAAAGCCTTGTGGGGTTATGTAGGGTAATTGGGGTGTTGTGGTTCTGTATAATAAAGGGAGCTGTTAACCCTTGTCACTCGTGATGCCAGGGTGCGGGTTAAAACTCTGTAGTGATGCTGGGCCTATCGCCACCCTTCCAAAGAGCGATAGGTGAGTGTAAAATAAATGGATTGTCCACAGCAGTGCTGCACTTAAAACTTGCAGGAACTTTACTGAAAATGTTCTGTACATGCAGTATCGGTAACAGTCCAGATAATAGAGTCTATATAGACAGCACAGCAGTGACTGACAGTTGCTTAGGACCGGAAAGTTCTCTTAAGATTAGGAGGATTGTACTTGCATAGATCCGCTGGATTTAGGGGTTAGATTAGGTCCAGAGGTCTTGTGGAGATAGCGGGGAATTGTAAGAAATATCCGTCTCTAGCGCTGGCCTAGGCCGCAAGGCTTTAGCCAAGTAGTTGTCTTGCAAGCTGCGGAGGTCCTACCTCGTCCAGAGTCAGCAACCCAAGAGAGAGACAAAATGGCGCAGCTCCCTTATATGGGTAGGGGCTGTCCGTTTTGGATTGGTCCATATCAGCTGTCACCCACCGTTACACGGCATTATGGGATAACACTTGACTCAAGAACCACCTAAGGTCCTTCAACATACCATAGAGTTCTGAACCCTGTCACATGACCCGCAGGTCCTGCGACACTAAAGCAAGTTAGTAAGACCATATACATATTTACAATGATAATATTCATAAATATCAAGTTACTAAGGGGTGACTAGGGGCTAATTAGGGAAGCGAACCCTGCTAGTCCTATGGACTCTGGGGACTAGTCCTGCTAGTCCTAGGGACTTTGGGGACTAATAACCAAGGCACAGTATGAAATACGGTGCCGGGACACCACAAACCCCCTTACTTAAAACAAGTTGACCCCGACGCCTGTCGCCTAAGGCAAAGGGACTAGGACGAGGACAGAATTATAAACATTCTATATACATTCTGACGAAATTCTCTTTTAGTCTGACTAGTATCCTTACTAGACAATTATGAAGCTTACTAGACATTATGAAGCTATCTAGACATTATGAAGCTATCTAACCTTTAGTTTCTAGCTCCATGGACATTTTATAGCTCTCTATACATAGGCTAACTAGACATTAGTACAGCTCTCTATACCTTTAGTTTCAAGCTGACTAAACATTTTTGAAATCTCACCACATTTACTTTTGTTTTGCCACGATGAGTCACCTGTCACACAGAAGGGTATATTGGCTTGCATGAGGCTCTCTACCAATAAGGTTAGCTACTAGGGTCTATAGGCTACACGCTACTTACCCCTAGAACACAACAGTATAACCTTACCAAGGTTACCTTTAGAAATACGTGTTTAATTTTAAGATCGCAAGAGCACCTACTGGCCAGGTAGAGCATCTCACACACGTAATAAAGAGAAGAGAGAAGATTAGTGCACCTAACAGTGGCAGGAATCGGATATCAATAGGCTACAATTCCTAAAATGTTTCTTGAGTGTGAGACATATTTTTATTTTTTGTATGTACTGAAGAACACTGTGGTAGTACATTTAAGTGAACAAAGTAAGGTACTATGTGTGCAAGTACTGCTTAATAGTTAGTCTTGATATCTTAAAGGGGTACTCCGCCCCTGGCATCTTATCCCCTATCCAAAGGATAGGGGATAAGATGTTAGATCGCCGCAGTCCCGCTACTGGGGACCCCGGGGATCGCCGCTGCGGCACCCCACCATCATTACTGCACAAAGCGAGTTCGCTCTGTGCGTAATGACGGGCGATACAGGGGCCGGAGCAGTGTGACGTCATGGCTCTGCCCCTCATGACATCAGGGCCCGTCCCCTTAATGCAAGTCTATGGCAGGGGGCGTGACGACTGCCACGCCCCCTCCCATAGACTTGTATTGACGGGGACGGGCCGTGATGTTGCAAGGGGCGGAGCCATTCCATAACGATGCTCCGGCCCCTGTATTGCCCGTCATTACGTGCAGAGCGATCTCGCTCTGTGCAGTAATGATAGAGGGGTGCTGCAGCAGCGATCCCCGGGGACCCCAGCAGCGGGACCCCGGCGATCTGACATCTTATCCCCTATCCTTTGGATAGGAGATAAGATGTCTAGGGACAGGGTACCCCTTTAAGGTTAGTTTTGTTTGATGAAAGGTGCTAGCGATTGGCGACTGGAATGCTACTCTCGGAGGGGCCGGGAGAGTCACCTATTTAGCAACTACTAAAACACCTTTTTTAGTATTTCTATATATTTGAATGTACATGTGTACAAGAATTATTTATGTTTTTGTTTTTAGTGTACACGTGCATCTAGCGAACATTTTTTCGTGTACAACACTTACTTATTTTGTATGTACACAGACACAAAGCTATGTTTCTGTGTACAAGAACCATATACATTTTTTTATACAGATCTACACATTTATTAACACTCCAACAAGGTTCAGGCACATACACCTGATAAGTGTAATTTTTAGCAAGAAAGTCCTATGAATATAGGGATATGTACACAAAACTGTCCTGTAAGGATCTGCAGTCCACCTACACTAGGAGTCTTTTGATAGAACACGGCCTTACCACAATAAGCCGGGCACAAAACTTATGAATCTCCTACTGGCTTGGAGTCTCTTGACCTGATGGTCAGGCACAAAGCTTAATGGTTACGTTGCTGAACTTTGAACTGGAACAATCTTAGCATAGTCCTGCTAGGCACATTTTCTTGAACTTGGTTACTGAAAAACTAAAGTGGTTAGCAAAGAAGAGCAATAGTCATTACTTTACAGTCCTTCAAAAGACGTTTTTCCAAACTCTTATTGTGCCTCTTGTAGACCCCCTAGCCCATCCAACATCAGGGACTGGCTGGGAGTTAATGTAACTCTCTCACACCACACTGGTGAGAGTAGAATGGATAACAGTGGGATTCAAAGTGACCAGGGGCTTACTGGTCGGGATCAAGGTTGGTGCGTAAGGTTTTAGCATCATCTCCATACCAGGAGTGGGCAAAAGCACTTTCGTCGGAACCCTGGAAGCAGGCAAACTCTCCACGTTGGAAGAGGGCCTTGGTACATATGTTGGTACCTGTGCAGGAGGCAAACTCTCATTGCTCCGAGAGGGCCTTGGTACGGTCTTTGGTGCCCGCAGTTTTGGCTTACTTTCTTGGCCTTGAGAAGGTCTTGGCACTTGGCTGTATGAAGAAGATGGCGGATGCTGTAGAGGCTCCTCCTCCTTGAGTACGGTGGTAGAGGCATCAGGAGCAGACCATTTCGGCCTCAGGTTGAAGGGATCCGATTCCCAATCTGTAGACGGAAAGTATTTGAAGGGAAGCTGTGTTGGGGCTGTTGGTCTTGTGACCACAGCAGCCCATTCTCCACGCAGGCTCTGGACGGGGGTGTACTCCACTATCTCACCCACCTCCAGAGAGTAGAACTTTTTATGAAGATATGGCCTCTGTACTGCTTTCCGGTTTACGAGGATGGTTTGCCCTGTGTGGCAATCTAGGAGTGTCCCATAACCTCTGACCTTGTCGAACTTGGCCACAGTTGCTCTTCATCGTTCTAAAGGCTCCTCCCCTTCTCGGGGATGATCCCACTTGCGGATATAGAGTGCCTCCATCTCTTTAGTATTCTCCCGATAACGAATTATTTCCTCAGGAGGCAAATGCACATGCTTAGGGGCATACAGTTCTCTGTGTCGGGCCTTTAATTTGTCCATCAACTCAGCCAGCTCGGCTTCCTGACGGGCCCTTTCTTTTTGTTCGGTTGGAATTGATGGGAGTGGCTTCCCAGGTATAGGTTGTAGAACTGCGTGCATATACTCGATGGTGAGCGCGATCGTGCACTCGGCAAGTTGGACAGGGGTATTTCAGGCTCAAGGCTGGAGGAGGAAGAAAAGGCCGCATCTGGCGGGGTATTCACTGCAGACTCCTCCGATGGGATTTCGGCCCACGAGCCCCAAGTTCTGTGGTGAGGGGACAATCTCACCGGCGATGCACCTCCAGGTGTCCCTGCGCTCTCTGCTGGAGGTGTGTCTGGCCAAACGTAGTCATCATCAGGCAGTGGGGGAAGATTGCAGGCCCCCTCTTCGTCTAATGACAACGCTGCAGACAGTCGTCAAGTTCTTGGAACAGTTGGGCTGCGACCGCCACAACTTTCCGTTGCTCCGGTGCCATTTTGCTGTTCTCACCACGTGGAACGCTGCTCTCCTCCATGTCTGTACTCTCCGGCTCCTTTTGCAGACTGAAGAGGTCGCTGTGCAGGGTGTCCTTTATACGGGGCTTCCCCAAAATGGCGGCTGGCAGGAAGGACGTCATCGGTGCAGCCACGACTTCCTGTGTTCCCAGAAACAACTCCTCTGTTTCCAAGTTCCCTTTCAGCTGTGATACAGCAACTTGACAGCCACGCCCAGTGGCGCAGCTCGGGACTTTTTTGCACTCTTCTCCGGCAGCAGGTTGACTCTTCCTGTGCTGACCGGACTAGAGGATCGTAGCATGTATTCATTTCGCAGTTTGCACATTCTTGCTGTGAATACATTTTCGCCTCCCCCCTTACTTTTCGCGTGGCCCCCTTGTATTGCGCACCACGCGCACCACTCTTGTACACAGAAATGTGGTTTGCAGCACATGAATTAAGTCCGTTATATTGGGGGGAGTACAGTTTCACTAGTGGTAACAGCAGCAGGCACACACCCGAATCCTGTTCGTGACGCCAAAAAGGCTTTGTGGTGAAGCACGGTGTGGAAAGCCTTGTGGGGTTATGTAGGGTAATTGGGGTGTTGTGGTTCTGTATAATAAATGGCGCTGTTAACTCTTGTCACTCGTGATGCCAGGGTGCGGGTTAAAACTCTGTAGTGATGCTGGGCGTATCGCCACCCTTCCAAAGAGCGATAGGTGAGTGTAAAATAAATGGATTGTCCACAGCAGTGCTGCACTTAAAACTTGCAGGAACTTTACTGAAGATTTTCTGTACATGCAGTATCGGTAACAGTCCAGATAAGAGAGTCTATATAGACAGCACAGCAGTGACTGACAGTTGCTTAGGACCGGAAAGTTCTCTTAAGATTAGGAGGATTGTACTTGCATAGATCCGCTGGATTTAGGGGGTTAGATTAGGTCCAGAGGTCTTGCGGAGATAGCGGGGAATTGTAAGAAATATCCGTCTCTAGCGCTGGCCTAGGCCGCAAGGCTTTGGTCTAGAAATTGTCTTGAAAGCTGCGGAGGTCCTACCTCGTCCAGAGTCAGCAACCCAAGAGAGAGACAAAATGGCGCAGCTCCCTTATATGTATGTGTGTCACCCCAGTAGTAAGGAGATTACATGAGGAGGAGGTTTGTTACAGTGTGTCACCCCAGTAGTAAGGAGGTTACATTGGGAGGAGGTTTGTTACAGAGTGTCACCCCAGTAGTAAGGAGATTACATGAGAAGGAGGTTTGTTACAGTGTGTCACCCCAGTAGTAAGGTGATTACATGAGGAGGAGGTTTGTTACAGTGTGTCACCCCAGTAGTAAGGAGATTACATGAGGAGGGGTTAGTTACAGTGTGTCACCCTAGTAGTAAGCTAGGGCATGTCAAAGGGCAGGGTCAAGGGGCGGCAAAATTAGCTTTCGTCTAGGGTGGTAAAAATCTTTGCACCAGCCCCGTATACAGTTAACGAGCTGAGAGGTGCCTACATTTTTGTATTGTATTATTCTAATTGTTACACATCCACACCTTCTATCTGGTGTAGGATTCTATTGTGGCACTTGTAGTCCGCGGCAGGCATCCTCCATTGTAAGCATGTTTATGCTGGGGATCGCCCCTAGCAACGGACTACAAGGGCAGGATTTGCTCTCCCAGTATAAATGCACAACCGCATTTCGGGTTGAGCACCTCAAGCCATTTGAGACCACGTTTTTTGTTGTTGTTTGAATTTTATACTTGGAGATGTGTAAACTCCATATGTAATGCGCCTTGAACATCTTCCATGCAGCATTAACCCCTTCAGGACCAAGCCCATTTTGGCCTTAAGGACCAGAGCGTTTTTTGCACATCTGACCACTGTCACTTTAAACATTAATAACTTTGGAATACTTTTAGTTATCATTCTGATTCTGAGATTGTTTTTTCGTGACATATTCTACTTTAACACAGTGGTAAAATTTTGTGGTAACTTGCATCCATTCTTGGTGAAAAATCCCAAAATTTCATGACAAAATAGAAAATTTTTCATTTTTCAAACTTTGAAGCTCTCTACTTGTAAGGAAAATGGATATTCCATTTTTTTTATTTTATTATTCACGTATACAATATGTCCACTTTATGTTTACGTTAAAATTTATGAGTTTTTACTTTTGGAAGACACCAGAGGGCTTCAAAGTTCAGCAGCAATTTTCCAATTTTTCACAAAATTTTCAAACTCGCTATTTTTCAAGGACCAGTTCAGGTTTGAAGGGGATTTCAGGGGTCTTCATATTAGAAATACCCCACAAATTACCCCATTATAAAAACTGCACCCCCCAAAGTATTCAAAATGACATTCAGTTAGACAAAACCTATACAAATTGAGTATCAATTTATTTGTATGGACCTACCGAATAAATATAATGTATCATTTTTACAGAAATGTGCACTGCGTAGAAACAGAGGCCCCCAAAAGTTGCAAAATATTGTTGTTTTTTTCATTTTTGCACCACAAATAATTTTTTTTCGTTTCATCGTAGATTTTGTGTCATTACGAAGTACAAATGGTGGCGCAAACAGCAAGCCCTCATATGGGGAAAATGGTAAACATCATGATTTTTAGGGAGGAGGAAAAAAAGAGAGTGCAAAAATGAAAAAACCTTTGTCCTCCGCTTGCAGGACGTGACAGCATTAGGGGGTGGGGCTATGACATCAAAAGCTCCCAGTGGCGGCTCCAACGTTCAGAACAGTTTGTTCCAAACGCTGAGCAGTGGAGTACCCCTTTAAGGGGTTAAACCCTATGCTTTATCAATAACCACATTACAGCTGCCAACTATGATCAGGCCACAACTGAATATATTATAATTCATTTTGGCCAAATGCTGTATTTATGATCTTAAAGGGGTACTCCGTCGCTAGACATCTTATCCCCTATCCAAAGGATAGGGGATAAGATGTCTGATCGTGGGGGTCTCGCAGCTTGCACCCCCGCAATCTCTGTACAGCACCCAGCATTTGTTTAGAACGCTGGGTTCCGGCAGTGGGGGGGTCGTGACATCATGACCCTGCCCCTCATGATGTCAAACCATGCCCCCTCAATGCAAGTCTATGGGAGGGGGAGTGGCAGTCTTGCATTGACTTGCATTGAGGGGGCATGGTGTGACATCACGAGGGGCGTAGTCGTGACGACACGACCCCCGCCGTCCGCTCCAAGCGTTTGGAATAAAATGTTCTATAAGATGGACCAGCGGACTACCTCTTTAAGAACTACATGATTTCCCTTTGCTCCCCTTAAGGATAATGAAAGATAAAGTGACACGGAAATGTTGTCTCTTTTCTGGACTCAATACAAGATTTCCCATAAATTGTTGTATATCTAGGCTGGAGCTCTGGAGGCCAAGGGAGGACCTTCTTTAATTTTACCTATCTTCTCTTCTATTCTGGCAGAGATTCCGTCTGTGCCGTCACCACTGGCAACAGTAAGGGCCCCTGGGATTTCCGCCAAAATATTTCAGCGGGTCCGTAATCCTAAATTCCCATGGCAGAATGGGTCAACATAAAACTCATTCACACTAATGTTAGAATCATGCAGCCGAATTTCCCAGCAACATTCCTGTAGTTTGAATATAGCCTTACAGCCCCATGTCAAAAGTACAGGGGCTCTACATTGTACAGATTGAGAACATGAGAACAGATTCACTTTGCTATAGGAATATAAAAAATGTTAAGCTTGTGCCTGTATTTTTCCAACCACTCGACCTTGAATATAATGTTAAAAAATAAATAAAAATGAGACTGACTTCTTTTTTTTTTTTTTCTCCTTTTACTCGAACAAGAATATTATCATAAAATAATAACATGCATGGTGGTGAATAAGTTTATTGTTAAGCCAATAAGCAGCTAGTCTCTCCCATTTAATATCTCTAATACCGTATTTTCGCCGTATAAGACGCACTTTTTCTTCCCCAAAACTGGGGGGGAAAAGTTGGTGCGTCTTATAAGGCGAATACACATCTATCGCGGCGGTCCCTGCGGCCATCAACGGTGATGCCCTGTATTAACCCTTCAGATGCGGCGATCAAAGTTGACCGCCGCGTCTGAAGCGAAAGTGACACTAACTTGGCTGCTCAGTCGGGCTGTTCGGGACCGACGCGGTGAAATCGCGGCGTCCCGAACAGCTTACAGGACACCGGGAGGGACCTTACCTGCCTCCTTGGTGTCTGCTCCGTGCCGGGATCCCCTGCATGGCCTGCACTCTCCTTCGTCGTCATCACGTCATCGCGTACGCCGTCCCGCCCTCCAATAGGAGCGGTGTGCGGAGCGGCGTGCGGTGCGGCGTGATGGCGGTGACGGAGAGCAAAGCTACCCGGCAGCAGAGACGTTCCGGAGCGACGGGGACACCCTGGGGACGTGGCGACAGCGATGGAGGGCGACATCCAGGGCAGCAGTGACGGGTCCGGAGCGGCGGGGACATGTGAGTATTACCTCCTATACCAACGGTCTTCCACCTGCGGACCTCCAGATGTTGCAAAACTACAACTCAAGCCAACGGCTGTCCGGGCATGCTGGGAGTTGTAGTTTTGCAACATATGGAGGTCTGCAGGTTGAAGGTTCGGAATCTTTTTTTCTAGATTTTTATCCTTTAAAATTGGGTGTGTCTTATATGCCGGAGCGTCTTATATGGCGAAAAATACGTTAACTTTAATTATTTATTTATTCATGTTTTGTTTTTTTATAGCAAACAATAGATATCAAATTTCTTTTTCATTTTTTTTTAAACATACAAAAATAATACAGAATCCCCTATCTCTGTTTACATTTAATCCCCAGCCTTTTTTTCTAATAAGGATTGTGCACCTCTATATTCAGGGTTCTCTCTTATAATTATTATTATTATTATTTGTTCCCTAATCCTTTATCATAAGAGATTTTTTATTTTTTTTTACCACCTCTTCTGGGAGTCAGTTTAGTAATTCCTTCACCTTTTCTTTAGGCACACTGCTTCTTATACAATTCCGGGAAACCTGCGCCACCTCCGGAACGTAATATCTTGTTCTAACATTATCTTTCTCCCAGATACGCTTCTGTGTGCCTGTGTGTTATGTGTGTATGTGTTTAATCCCTTCATGTATTTGAAAAGTTTCAATCACAGTTTTTATTCTATAAATACAGAGGTGCCAGTGAAAGTAGAACCTTGAGGGAGAGAAGGGAAATTTCGCAGCTTATGCAGAGATTAATAGGAATCCAGCGGAGAGAGTTTAGGAGGTCAAAAATACACACTAGTCAAGAAAAGCAGGAGATATAATACAGCTATAATTTATTTATAAGACACCAACATATTCTCCAGCATAATAGAGTTACGGCATAAAAATTACAAACATCGGTTATACAACTAACAATAGGGGGGGGGGGGGGGTTTATGACCAAACTTTGCTCGTAGGAATGGATGCACACAAAAAAAAATGCTTAACCTTGTCTAGGTACACAAATCCCTATACAGTACATGCCATAGACTGCGTTCCGCTTGTGCAATGAATTCTAAGTTGCCTATTTTCTAACACCACAGATTCCATTTCACACCGACTGCGGTGCTAAAAGTCAACAGAAGTTAACACCCTGCTTGTGCCTGAAGCGTTCGGCAACTGAGAACAGACGCATTGAGAAATACACAAACAGGACGACGTATTCCTCAAACACTCAAAATGAGATTTGTAGGATAAACGACAAAACCAACAATGCATATGACAATATATGTGGGAAGAAAAAGAGAACAGGCGGGGGCACTACCCGGTGCTGTTACCTTTACACAGATGATTGTTCCAAATACAAGAAGGCTGCTTACCTTGTGGTGTTATACACAGGGCCCTGGCACAACACGGGTCCGGGACATTTTCAGGTTTCCAAAGGAGCGGTCTTTTTGAGAGAAAAGGCTACCAAAGGGATTCGAGAAGGATAGGCTTACTGCTGGTTCACACTGGTACCACAAAATGGGACCACAAAACAAAATAATAAAAGATGATTTATTTTGCACAATGCGTTTAGAAAAAGTTAATTTCTTCTTCATCAGGTCCATCTAAGGGTCTATTCCTCTTCCGCTTGTGCAAATGAAAGCCCAATAGACTTCTTTGGGATTCCACACTCCTATTCACACTTCTGAATTTCCACATGGATTCTGCACAAAATCTGCACAAGCCAGAAATCACCCAAGGAAGCAGAAGCGAAATTGGTGTATAAATTCTGCCGTGTGAATAGACCCTAAGGCTATGTAAGGTGACCCAATAGAAAATATAGCATTCCTGCCCATCCTTTGTGGCAGATGCTGCCTTCAGTTTCCGTCTTGGGCCCACACTCTTTAGGACTCTATATTTCACACTATAATGCAATGTTATGCAATGGTTAATGTATTGGTATTTTCTATGCACCTGTTACTTTAAAGGGGTTATCCAGGAAAAAAAACTTTTTTTTATATATCTCAACTGGCTCCAGAGAGCTAAACAGATTTGTAAATTGCTTCTATTAAAAAAATCTTAATTCTTTCAGTACTCATGATCTGCTGAAGTTGAGTTGTTCTTTTCTGTTTAAGTGCTCTCTGATGACACGTGTCTCGGGAACAGAGTAGAAGCAAATCCCCATAGAAAACCTCTTCTACTCTGGGCAGTTCCCGATACAAGCAGAGATGTCAGCAGAGAGCACTGTTGCCAGACAGAAAAGAACAACTCAACTTCAGCAGATGATAATTATTGGAAGGATTAAGATTTTTTAATAGAAGTAATTTACAAATCTGTGGCTCTCTGGAGCCAGTTGATATATATAAAAACGTTTTTTCCTGGAATACCCCTTTAAAGATCCTGTTGTGATGAACCTTTTTGTTAGGGGAGTATGCAGAGATGAATCATGTGACTTATCTGCCAAATGGGAACGCTCCAAATTGCTCCTAGATGTAGGTGGGAGGAGTTAGCTTAGCTCACTTTTAGTTTCACTTTGTCCTGTTAGCAGCTTAGTTCCAGTCATGCTGTGAGCTGAACTCCTGAGGTACAAAATGAAACAAACTTGCAATAGGGCAAAAAGGAGGGGCCCACAATAATAAATCTCCAAACCCCTGGGCCATGGCCTGGGGTAAAAAAAAACTCAATATATAGCACCTAAAGCATCACTTTTATTGTGTCATATAAAATTATTTACTTCCAACAAAAAATATTATTAAAACTGATCACTGACTGGCAAATCAGTACAACTATAATCGTATTGGGAGTAATACGTGACCACAGTGACCGCACTAAACTAGACCAGTTAGGTATCGCTTAAAATGCAACTCTATTGCCAGCCTCTACATGTTTCGCCGCTACCACAGCGTTTTCAAGAGGCAATAGTGGCAATGACTCATGAGGTACAGTTTGGAGAAGTGTGAAGTGAGTCTGTGAGGTGATTCTGAGGAGGCCTCAAGTCAACCACTCATCTGTTAAAGGATACCCCAGCACCCAGGTAAAAGTCAAAGCCTAGTGGTAAGCACCAAAGTCCCAGGGATTCTATGCCAGTCAAGTTAGTCAAGTCCAATTCACTAAAGTCCAGCGTGGATTGCCATACAGCAAGTCAGTCATACACAGCACAATCAACTATAAGTCCCAGAAAGCCGATAAGCTTCCAAGGTTCACCCTGCACCTCTCTTTATACCAATGTGAGCTGTAACGGATTTGTGGTGAGCCACCGGTGTTATAACGAGACCACAGGGTTTAGAGGTGTAGGAAGCGGGGCCAGATGGTATTAACCCCGGGGCAAGATATTGTTAACCCCTAGTGTTCGTGACGCCAGGATGTGGTTGTATGGTGTAGGGCACCGCCAACAACCAACCCAAAACGGCACATAGTAAATGAAAGTCCAAAACAGCGTTTTGACGCAACTGGAACTTTACTGAAGAAGGCAGAAAACATTCTTTACAAATAGCCAATTTCCACAGAGGTGACCGGGACACAGGGAACCTCTCTGGCTTGCTTGGACTTGTAGTTGCAATAATAATGATGCAGGCCACTGTACTACTGTTATGACTTTGGTAGGGACAGTAGAGACTTGACTTGTACTCACAGATTAGATGTGGCTGCAGATTTATAGGCTTTGGTCTAGATATGCTGGACTTGACTTGTACAGGAATTGTGCTTGCTTTTGGGTCCAGGAGATAAGAGAGTGCAGGAACTAAGAGAGAATATGGAGACTACAGCCCCTTATATATCCGGGGGGTGGACTAAAGCCCATTGGTAACTGGTTGCCTGTGGTTACCTGTGCCCATGGAACTCTGGGTATATCATGTGATCACAAATCACATGGCCATAGGAAGGTCCTATACAGGGTAAATATCCTAATAACCTTTATATACAGTTTACATTCACTGTACAGTACTTATGATAGATGTGCATACTTAATATACAACAGAATACCATATCATGACTTAGGGGACCCTGCAGGAGAGCCCTGTGGACCTGAGGGACTCTACCTGAGGGGACTTTAGGATTGTACAGAACCATGCTCTGTACCCAGAGACCACAGATTGTACCATCTATCCTGCCTCAGTAAAGTCAGTTTCCGCCGTAACCTTACGTTGGAGTATTTATTTTCCTGTGCCTGGCCCAGGAGAAGCTGGCTCAACCTCGGGAGGTGTATAGGTCAACCACGCCCTGGCATCAGGAAGAGGTTAATTGCACATTACCCTCACCCGACACCACATATGTTTCCAAATGGAATTCCGTGGTAGATGTTTCTGCCGCGGACAAGATCTGTTCCAGTGAGTCAAGAATTTATGTCTGTGACTACAATAGTTTCATGCTGCATTCACACTTGTCAGTAGAATTCTCCAGGGCCTGAGCAGACTCTCTAGGAAAGACTTCTGTATGTGCTTGTGTTAATATCAGAATGCTTTAGAAACTTTCAGGCTATATTCACACGATGGAATTTCTGTGCCAAACAGAATATTTCAGTGGGGTTGCATTGTTCACACAGTGGGAATCCTAATTCAGGAGTCCACAGAAAAATACACGTCTATTCTTTCTGCACGGAAATGCACTGCCGTCTATGAAACAGTGCGTTTCTGAATTCGGGGGAATGTCCACACAGAAATTTTCTTTCCAGACATTCCCCTGTGTGAACGTAGCCTCGTGGAAATCATTTTCCAATCAGTTTTTTTTGGTAACTTTTTGTTTAGTTATTTTGACTTTTTTGAAATAATAAGTAACATGTCTATGGTCAGATTATGTACGTAAGTACGTACGTTTCTAAATGTATGGAATAACAATAACCCATCCTTTGAAGTCTATAGGGCCATAATCTATCTCCATATGTCACCAATTTTGTACAGAATGTGTGTTAGGGACATTTACCATGAACTAATTGTTTCTCAGGAAGACAATGTCCATCATACAGAGGCACCATGTGGGACACGTGGACAAGGAACAGATATGTGACTACATGTAGAGTTACTGTCAATATTGTCTGTACATGGAGGTGGGGGGGTTGTTTATTTGTTTTTGTTTTTTCTTTTAACAAATTTAACAGATGTTCTTTTAACAGATTAAAAAAATCTAACCAATATTGTCTCTCCCAAAATAAAAGAAAACAAATCCTTTTTGGAGATTTATTCCAGCAGCTTGTTCAGTGGGTCACATGTGTTTCTCTGGAATCATATTTCCGTCTGCCGCCATCTCAACAACTTTTCATGGACGGCTCTGTGAGAGATCATTTTGGCAGAAATGAATATCTGCTTGTGGAGCTTATTTTAGATAATGTTTATATCATGGCAAAGCTATTTGTTGTGCACATCATACAGAATTTTTGAGTCAAAAAATGATTGACAATGGAACAAACATTTTCTGAGGCCCCCTTTACATATATGCAGCGTCTGTTGTCAGTTCCCTCTGGAGCTGTAAAAGCTGCGTCGGAGGGAAAGTGAAACCAGAACCAATCCCATTCATTTGAATGGGACTGTTCACAATCATCCGCCATCTCAGTTTAGACACCGGATCGGGGACTGGTGCAATGAATAATACACAACCAGGGTGCCTCCTGCTTTTGCAAAACTACAACTCCCTGCAGCTACCAGTGGGCATGCTGGGAGTCCTAGTACTCGAGCCACCCTGTCTAATGCTTGAGGCACCCTGGTTTGAGCAATTACAGGTTATTTTTTCCGGTTTTGTACCACTAGCCCACCAGGATTGACAATGCCTACCTTTCCCCACGGGAAAATAAAGAAAATATACAGTACATGCTGCTAATGCTTTATAGTGTCGGTGGGTAGAAACAGCTATACTTTGCCAAAATAGAACCCTATGTAAAGCAGCCACACCATGTGTAACAGTGCCCATGTCATGTAAAATGGTATCTAAAAGTGCCACATTTCACCCAAAATTTTTCTTTAACTGACTAACATCTATGGCGGCCTTTTTACTTTCTCTGACATACGGAGAGAGAATGGTTGGGCATGATGGATTTAAACTGCCCATCCCTATTGTTTTTGGAGGGATAAGCTGCCGCTACAACTGTCTGGCATGGCAGCGGCTTACCCCTCCACTCTTCATAGGCGACCAGTACGTTTGCATGTGTATGTAATATTAGCAGATATTCTTGAGTTGGCAACATATGGATTTTGTACATATACTGGCATTAGGGGATAGGGGATAAGTGTACGTTCGCAGAGGGTTTGACCTTTGGGACCCAATTTGATCTCGAGAACGGGGTCCGGACTTTTCCGCCTTAACTGACCAAAGAGTTGGTACATGCACCCTGGTGCTCCATTTATTCTCTATAAGTGCTGTTACTCAGCCGTCTCTGGCGGCTCCATAGAGAATGAAAGAAGCTGGTGGGTGCACATGCTGACCTGCCTGTCCTTTAGCTGAAAGAGTTAGTGCCCTATTCTCAAGATCCCAGCCAAGCCCCCTGGCATCAGGCACCTTTTAATGCGCACACTACTGAAATACTGTAGGGAATAGATTGTAATATCCACACTATTGTTTGTGAAATACCGCAGGTAATGCATTGTAATGTTCAGTAGATTGACGTCTGTAGAATTTCAGCAGGCTGCCTGTTGCGTTCTTCTATACAACGTGGCACCTTGATGTGACCTCTCTTATCCATATTATCTTCTCCTTGTGAGTGTGATATTTTGTATAATGCACAAGCCGTAACACTGATCTTAATATTGATTTAATCCTTTTATTGAAGAGGAAAGATTAAAAGTGATTATAAGAGACGCAATGTTCTACACATTGTATTGATAATGCTAATGAACAATGACACGTGTTGTGTTCATATCTCCACTGACATACTTGACGGGACGAATGTCTGGGTATTGTAATACACAGTATATATACAGTAGCTGCAGTAGTAACTGCAAGTGACAAATTAACACATGTGACGTGCTGTATGTACTGGTTGTGACATGATTGACAGTATAGTTTAGTGTCATACCCCCCCCCCCCCCCCCCCCCAACAGCAAATTCAGTATTGTGGATGGTACCAGTGTTTAAGCTATTCTGCTGGGGTCCACATACTATATTATATCATTAAAGGGGTACTCCGGAGGAAAAACAATGATTTCACATCAAATCTTATGCCAGAAAACTATACTGATTTGTAAGTTATGTATACTAAAAAATCTTAAGCCTTCCAGTACTTGTCAGCTGCTGTGTGCTCCAGAGGAAGTTGTGTAGTTCTTTCCAATCTGACCACAGTGTTCTCTGCTGACACCTCTGTCCATGTCAGGAACTGTCCAGTGTTCCCCATAGCTAACTTCTCCTACTCTGAACAGTGTGTGACATGAACAGAGGTGGCAGCAGAGAGCATTGTGGTCAGACTGGAAAGAACTACACAACTTCCTTTGGAGTATACAGCAGCTGATAAGTACTGGAAAGCTGACTTTTTTTTAAATAGACATTATTGCCAAAATAGTATAGTTGATTTGAAAAAAAAAAAAAATGTCCCTCCCATGTACCCCTTTAAAAATATGTGACTTAATCCACCTTTGAGATGGAAACCAGCCTTCTCCTAAACGAGTGTTTTCAAAACAGTGTGTCTCCAGCTGTTTCAAAACTACATTTCCCATTTACAGCCAATGGTTGTCCGGGAATGCTGGGATTTGTAGTTTTGCAACACCTGGAGACCCATTGCTTGGAAAACGCTGTTTTAGGCTGAGCATACTCCAGAAAAAAATTATCACCAATATACTGAGTCATCTCATCAGAGCCAATTATGTCCAAAAATTGCACCACCACCTGTCCTCAGGTTGTGTGTGGTTTTGCAGCTCAGTTCCATTAAAGTGAATGGAGCCAAGTTGTAATACCACGCATAACCTGAGAACAGGGGTGGTGCGGTTTTTGGAAGAAATCAGCTCTCGTTTTCTATTCCTGGATAACCCCTTCAAATAAAATGGGTTATATCGAGCTTAAAAGCTATTTCCTCTCGTCTGAACAGGGGACAACTAGCTGATCATGGGGGATGGAGAATGTGTGTGTGTGGGGGGGGTTATGACCACTGGGACTCCCACAATAACAAAAATGGAGGTCAAATGACCCCCAAGTGCTCAGCCACTCCTCCATTCAGTCTCTATGGTATTTCCAAACATTGCCAAATGCTAAACTTGTCAATGTACAGTATGTGAAGATGAATTTGCGCAGTGCTACTCCATATTCTCATGAGTAAGGGTTTTTACTCTTGGAATAATCCCTTTTAATGGACTAATTTCTGATCCCATCGACATTGCACAGAGGTTGGGGGGGGGGGGGAGATTAGTGACACATTAGTTCATGATAGGTACTCTTTAAACACTTGTTCACATTGTGTTGTGGTAAGCAGTGTTGCAAAAGTGACAACTCTGATTTATTTTGTGAATAATTTTTAGTCTTCTCTGCACCCTCACTATACCAACATATGGCACGGATTTTTGATAGGGTTGTCTGCACATTCTCTATTCTCTACTCCCATTCCTATGTTATGTTCCTACTGTTTACCACTTTCTTATCATCCTCCCAACACACAGGAGTGCCCACTCAAACCAGTCATGAGCCACCTCAAACAGTACCCAAGAAATGGTGAGCAGCAGAGATGGGCATTGTCGGAACATCAGGGAGGGGAGGGGAGTATGGCTTGTATATTTTTCCATTAATAGAATGAAAATAATGGACATATATTGTAGGTCTTCTTCAGATTCCATATAAATGAATTCAATCATATTGTGTATTACTCATTGCATATGCAGCAGCCAAGAGGAAAGTACAAATGTTACTGAAGGTTGTAAATAGGAGGCTGGCACCAGACACCATCGACTCACTGGAATGCCACTCTAAAATTGCCAAGTCTGAGGGAAAACAGTGAGAGCCGAAGCAGGAGGTCCAGGAGATATTGTGTGGACTTGCAGTGACAGTGGACCAGCACATTAAGCCTTGGTGTCCCTGGGGCACCCCTTGTGAAATGTCTGGCCTGATGGGAGGTGGACTGCCCTTGATGTTGAGGTGCAGGTACAAGACAGACACTGAAGAGTTCAACAGTTTTTTCTACTTAAATAATAAGGCAATATTCCAAGAAATGGAGGCACAGTCTCTTGATAACATTGACTTAAAGAGAAAGGTTGTCAGTATGGGGATTGTATAGGTGCCAGGGTCTCTTTATCTTTAGTCCATTAGTCCTAGTTGGTTTCCTTCTTGAACAAAATCCAGCAGGCCACAAATGTGCATGTGTCCACTCAAATGGTCAGAAACAGACTCCAGGAGGGTGGTATGAGGGCCCGTCATCCACAGGTGGGGGTTGTGCTTACAGCCCAACACCGTGCAGGACATTTGGCATTTCCAGAGAACACCAAGATTGGCAAATTCGCCACTGGCGCCCTGTGCTCTTCACAGATGAAAGCAGGTTCAAACTGAGCACATGTGACAGAGTCTTGAGACCCCATGGAGAACGCTCTGCTGCCTGCAACATCCTCCAGCACGACCGGTTTGGCGGTGGGTCAGTAATAGTGTGGGGTGGCACAGTGTGGGGAGGTAGAGGTAGCCTCACTGCCATTAGGTACTGAGATGAGATCCTCAGACACCTTGTGAGACCATATGCTGCTGTGGTTTGCCCTGGGTTCCTCCTAATGCAAGACAATGCTAGACCTTATGTGGCTGGAGTGTGTCAGCATTTCCTGCAAGAGGAAGGCATTGATGCTATGGACTAGCCTGCCTGTTCCCCAGACCTGAATCCGATTGAGCACATCTGGGACATCATGTCTCGCTCCATCCACCAACGCTACATTGCACCACAGACTGTCCAGGAGTTGGCGGATGCTTTAGTCTAGGTCTGGTAGGACATCCCTCAGGAGACCATTTGACCCCTCATCAGGAGCATGCCCAGGTGTTGTAGGGAGGTCATACGGGCACGTGAAGGCCACACACACTACTTAGCCTCATTTTGACTTGTTTTAGGGACATTACATCAAAGTTGTAGTGGGGTTTTCCACTTTGATTTTGAGTGTGACTCCATATCCAGACCTCCATGGGTTGATCATTTTTGTGTGATTTTGTTGTCAGCACATTCAACTATGTAAAGACAAAAGTATTTTGCACGATTAGTTAATTCATTCAGATCTAGGATGTGTTATCTTAGTGTTCCCTTTATTTTTTTTGAGCAGTGTATAATACAAATACATCACACAACAGCACAAATTCAAGGTAAAGGCACAAATTCACAGTAATACATAGAGTGCATGTGCAAAAGTACAGAATCAGTAAGACACCTAACCAATAAGTCTCTAAACACATGCAGTGGGACACTCCACATACTGCATTTTAGAGGCTATTTGGAAGCACCATATGGTGGCACATGTCGTGTCTAAAGGTCAGTATTACAGATCATTAAATAGCCACTGTAATTTAAAAAAACAATTTGAACTAGCGTCCTAGCGACATGTCAAAATTTTGCATCGGCAGGGGTCAGACCCCCACGAGTCAGGAAAACAAGCCGAGGAGAAGTTTGCGCTTAGTGTGTCCTCTCCCTGCTCCATGTCACATGATCAAGACACACTCGCAATATAAGTCTATGGAGAGTGTCTTGATCATGTGACACAGAGCAGAGAGAGGAGCAAACGGCAGTGCAGACTTCTCCCAGCTCATTCTCCCGATTGGCGGAAGTCAGAACCACTCAGAACCCCGTCGATTCAAACTTTTGACATGTAACTAGGACATGTCAAAAGTTTTTCCAAATGACAGGTACTCTTTAGGGGACACTGTGTGCAAAACTCCATTGTTGTTTGCACCATAAGCAGTAAATGAGCAACAATAAACAGAGACTGTTTTCTGGTGACATACTGGTAGGGCAGCGGTAATAAATGACTCTTCATCTAAACTGCACTGCTCTAATGTTAAGAAAACATGATAATAGATGCATAATAGATGCACAGCTAAATGCCGCTAAATATGATGTTATACAAGACCAGGTTCACTGATGCGTAAACAACACTTTTGTTCAATAGTAAAAATAAAAACAAAAATTCCACCTAGAACAAAAAGTCTTCATTAATTTATGGTAAATAAATGTTTTTCTGAATATGTTTCTAGCCTTACACCCCCCCCCCCACCCCTTTAAACTGACAAAACCAGGTTTCCAGGGCGATAGATACATTGCAGGGTCTTTCTGCATAAAGCAGATACAGTAAACACATTGATTGATAGGTTGTTAATTAGATAAATCCTATAGCACTGTGGGGTCACTGACCCTTACTGACCGCTCACCGTCCCTGGTTTATACTCTGGTCATACAAAATAATAGCTTCCTTTAGAGGATTTTCCAATATGACTTCTAGTTACTGTCTCCATTTCACTTCTAGGTCCCCAGAGTGAAGGTTTTCTTGTGTGATTTGTTTTTCTTGTGTGATTTATTTATTTATTTATTTTTTTGTGTATGTGGCTTTTTGATTGCTACTTTGTATCTCAGCGCTGCGGTTAATCTGTTACAATAATTTACTAACCATACTTTAATTTCGATTTCACTAAATCTTTTTCTCTGCAGTCTCGCTATTTGTATCTTGTCTGAACTTTACATTTTTCCCTTTGGTTTTCTTTTTATTAATCTGTTCATTTCCGCTGCTCATGGTTTCTACTTGTTTCATCTTTCAGAGTTTGTGATTTTAAACTGTATTACATTATTTGACTGTTCTTTTGAAGTTTTTGCTATTTATCGATTTCTACTGAAAAGTTTAACCAGTGAGGCTTAAGCTACACTACATGATGCCCAAACACAAGGTATTTTATATACTCGGTTGTGCATAACATGACTGTTACACAGTGTGACTCTCTACAGGAATCAGTGGAAATGGATGTTAAATAGGTTTTCAGTGTTTGTAAAGCCTATGCATATAGGGTGAATTTCCAATATTTTTTACTTTACAGATTATGCTCCAATTCCCTAACACCAGATTGCCCTCTGTGCTTGCTGAGATGACAATATGTAAAGTAACTGGTTCCACAAATTATTTGCTACAGCAGTGACTTAAAGGGGATATGTCACTAGAAAATGACCTATTGTTTAAATTATGTTTTTATGTTAAACATTTGTTTAAGAATTTCTGGTGATGTTTTCTCCAATTTTCCACTTTACTATTTATATTATAAAAAACATTCCCGAATTCAGTTTTTTTTATTTTGTCCACTAGGCTGAGACTCCATGTTCTGTTTGTGATGATAAGGAGGAGGCTGCTGGAAAGTGATCAGTCAGCATTACAATGAAAGGTTACATCAGTGCATAGATAAGACAATAGCAGCTCAGCCTCCCCTCCCTGTAGAATGACCTCTGCACAGGTCACAGAGCATTCTTACCAACATCCCCCATACAAAGAAAAGGGTCTGGAGATGTTCATTTTGTCCATATGGCTTGCCATAGAGTATATCTCTAAATGCTTTTTAAAATAGCTCAGTCAAGATGTCTGCAAAATTGTTATAAACTACTATAGAAGCATTAAAGCATACCTGTCATATCACAGAAAAAAATATGCTTATATATGTTACTCATTAGGTCATGCAGATGCTTTACATGTCCTTTTCTATGTGTCTAGCTCCTGTATTTGGTTCACAAATACCTATGTTCTGCTACTCACTCATTCTCACATCCACTGCTCAGCAAGGGACATGTCCCAGGCAAGCACTGAGCCCGCCCTCACTCTCCATGCATTCACTTCCTCCCTAAGTCTGCTGTGCTGGATCTCTTTATCAAATCACTGTAGGCTGCTCTGTAACTGCCTCGTCTCTGTTTTCATGCTTCAGTCAGACAGGACAGGAGTGAGCACAGAGGAGTGCTAATCCCACCCTAAATTACAGGATTATGTTCTGGATAGTATGGGAACCCATAAGGGTCTTTTTTATAAGCAGTAAAAAGAGGGCAGCAACCCAGTCCTACAAGTAACTTCATTCTGTAAAAAGATAAAACATATCCAATAGGTATCAACTCTGTGCATAGGCAAAGGGCGTGGTTGCTCAGTGCTCTTCTCCTAACGTAAACAGTAGGGTGTTTCATTTTTCCAAATATGTGATTTTCATATGACTTTGCTTACGGCCCGAATCTCAGTGATGCAAAAGATATATATGCCAAATTTCAAAAAGATTAAATAATATTTAGGGGGTTGCACACATTGATCACTTTTATTTCAAACTAGTGACATTTTTAATAATTAGTTTCAGGATCCCAGGGGCTCTGCATCAAGCAAGGTGGATGGCAAAGGCAATACATGCACTTAAAGGGAACCAATCATCAGGTTTTACCCTATATAATGCTTGGCAATGCGTTATATAGGGTAAAATTGTTGTCCTCACCATCCCCGGGGGACGCTCCTGCCCCCAGGGATGGTGAAGATATGAAGTTATAAACTAGTCACCGTCGCCACTATATGTAGTCACCTGGGCGGGGAGCTCTTCTCACCTACTCCCGTTCTTCGTCCGGCAGCGACGCCCCCTCCGCTTTATTGATGGGCCGCATCATTGTTCCGCTCACTGAACAGACAGAGCAGAGAGATGACGCCGCCCATCAATCAAGCGGAGGGGGCATCACTCCCGGCCGAAGAACGGGAGTAGGTGAGAAGAGCTCCCCGCCCTGGTGACTACTTACGGCGGCGGTGGTGACTAGTTTATAACTTCATATCTTCACCATCCCTGGGGCAGGAGCGTCCCCCTGACATGGTGAAAATAAAGATGTTACCCTATATAACGCTTTGCCAAGCGTTATATAGGGTAAAATCTCATGATTGGTTCCCTTTAAAATTGTCCTCTTTACTAAACAATGGAATACTCCTCAACGAGAATTGAAAGGAATGAAACGGGTTGCACATTTTAATAGTAAAGAAATTGAGGCTCAGGGTCTAGAATAAATGGTAAATAAATTGATTTATATTAATATATGAATTTACACAATGTTAACATTTAATATGTGTGCCGTGACTCACAGGGCCCTTGTGGGTCAGTGGAAACACAAATAGATAGATGCAATATTCATCAAAATGACAAAAATACATTAAAAATAAAACAATCTAAACTAGATAACCACAGACATGTGGCCTATTATTAAAATTAATACGGTAATAGGCCACACGTCTGTGGTTATCTAGTTTGTAAAAGATGTCAGTATCACACGTTTAAAAAATGATCCCAATAAATATAGCAGGAAAAAATTGTAATGAATGAAATCTGTTGGTATTGGTAATGGTAATGTCCACAGAAATGATAAAGTTCTGTTTTTGTTTTGTTTGTTTTTTTAATCAAAGCTCACTAATAGAGACTTGGCCATCTCAATAGATATAGTGATGCTTTGAAGTTGATACAATGTTAGTGGTGGATACAATGTTAATAAGTAACAGATGGACTGGAATTTCTACAATGTAGCCCTGCTCTCAGAGCAGAGAGCTCGCTGTTAGAGTTTCCGCAGTCTCACTCGTATACAGCGATGTGTGTGGGCTATAGACAAGGGGACTGCAGCACCTCAGAATGCAATCACGTACATGGTACCTTATTAGAATGATAGTCCCGGCTCATATGATGAATGTGATGGCAGTTAGAGACTCGGCCGTCTCAAATTATACAGCAGTGATAGTGGTAAGTCCGGTCTTCTAGGAGCGCTGTGGTGGTTTCATTCATTCAGCCCTAGGGCCGGCAATCTCCTCGTGGCTGTGGCGATGTGCACAGAATTTATCTGTGTCTGAAGGATGCCGCAATGGGAACAGATGGTTGAATGCTGGATATGGCTGGATAAAGTGGCGATAATAGATTAAAGCTGGACACGTTTCAAGTCCTCCATAGGACTTTTCCTCAGCAGCTTGTACTATTCCAAGCTGCTGAGGAAAAGTCCTATGGAGGACTTGAAACGCGTGTGGCCTATTATTAATTTGAATAATTCTATTTTAAGTATTGTCATATTTTAGATTTTTTATTTTAATGTATTTTTGCCATTTTTGATTTGTGTTTCCACTGACCCACAAGGGCCCTGTGAGTCAAGGTACACATATTAAATGTTAACATTGTGTAAATTCATATATAAATATATTTATTTACCATTTATTCTAGACCCTGAGCCTCAATTTCTTTACTATTTATTTGCCATTTTTGACACCGTGGGTATAGGTGCCATTTGAATGGCTCGGGTCGCAGGTCACTAGTCTGATAAGAGCCTCTCCCAAAATTTTCTCTGGGTTGCACATTTTGTCAGCCTCATAAATGTTCGCTTTTGGCACGAGGCAATTGTAAGTCAATGGGCTCCAAAGAATGATTTCGATATGCCACAGCTTCTGAGCACTTACCCAGATGCAGACGTCAAAAAAGGACTCCCATAGGTGCTAAGAGATACCTTTGGTATCTGTCAGAAACAAACGTAGGATTGGCTTTTTTGGACGAACGCATTACTCGGCAGATAAGGAAAATATGACAAAAAATTTAGAAACCAAACCTGCAAAGAAAAAGGAAATTAAATTATTAGAGGGTAAAAACCTAGTTTTTGAAGGAAAAGACCTGAGCCATTCCGTTACTAATAAAACAAAGACATTCTTTGAATTGTTTGGGATCCACAACGTGACAGAATACTGCAGTGATTCTCTGAGAAGCCATGAATGCTCTTAAAGTGGTCAATGATACTGCAGAAAGAGGAATTGCTCTGATAAAAAGTTTAACGAATCGGTCAAGGAAGAATAACAAAAGCAATTCTTGTTGGTGGTTGTTGAGCGTCACAGAAAAGTAGTCACCAAGCAAACAAAAGAAGGGATTGCATCATTCAAAGTTAATATAATGTTTTGCCTATCATACTACCTATTAATCTTAGTCTCTAGTTTTAAGAAAAATCATATTTTTTGCATAGTTTTAAAACTGATCAAAGTGTGCTACCTTTAAATATTATACAATCTTCTTGAAATTTGGTATATATATATATATATATATATATATATATATATATAACAACTGTGTAGAAAGAGGAGCACCGTGATAAGGATTCGAGATCCGGCTGGGTGCTCAGCTCCGGGAACAGACCAATTCCCAAACAATAACAACTGAAGGTAGAAGCGGCACTCCAATCTTGATTGAATCAAACTGTGTTTTTATTCACACATCTGTGCAGAACAGCAACGTTTCGGCTTAGCAATAAAGCCTTTCTCAAGCATAGTGAACAGCAAAGCATAGTGCATATATATAGGCCCCCTGATTACATATGCAAATAAGAGGGGGGTGTGCCCAGTATAAATCACAACAAAGTATAAACATACTCAAGAGACCACAATCGGTCATTACAATTTGTGCTAAATACAAAATCAAACAACTATCTATGTACAGTACACACTTTATAAGTGATTACATAATCAATAATAGTGCATAGTGTATAAAATTCATATAAGTCCGATTTCCAAGGCGGCGCTCACCTGCCGACACGAACACAGGGAACTAATCAGCATCGTTTCTTCCTGGAACACGTTGTGTTTGTATACAAGGTCAGTGCGCAAGTGCCGTGAGTTCATGTCCGGTCATGGCCGGAAGACGTCAGGAGTCACATGGTTTTGGGTACAGCCGGAAGGCATCAGTGGTCACATGATTGCTTAACGTAATTACTTAATTTACTCTGGCACGCATACGTGGCCTCATTTCTATTCCACCTCCATGGTTAATCAATACGCATGCGTAGAGGCCCACACAGTGTCATGTGAAAGTTATAGCGCCATATTGAATATGGGCAAACAATAGGTGGATACAGCATAGCAATGTTGCAGTCCCGTAGATGACCATGCTACCATATATAAGCAAGGCATATCATGAAAAAAATGATTCTACATACTAACAAGAAAGGTTTTATCCATTGTATATGGTTTGCGGAATTCATTATAGGGGTCCATCCTATGGACGGAAACCAGTGTACTTAGACAGACTAATTCCAGAATACACATTGTCAGGCTAGGATCCCTATATATAACTGGGACCATATTGGTTGCCACAATGTTTTGGTCCATATCCAGGACTCATATCCACCGTAGCAAAATTAAAGGCCCCTGTGTTTTTAAACTGGAGCTGTCTTACTGGATATTGCATAACCCCTGATATTCGCTCCCTAATACAATGCAATTCACTCTAAAAAGCTCTTGCTCAAAACTACACGTATTTAAGGTAATCCACTGTGCTGCAAAGCATGCTATGCTGTAAAAAAGAAAATAGTAAGGGATATAGCGTATTAACTGGCCATTGATACCGTGTTCCAGAAGATTTTGTTCATGTGATCAGCAGTGAGTCGCCGTCTTGTATTCGAATCCTGATGAAGAGTATCTATGTAAAGATAGAAATCCACAAAGTGTAAGTAAAAAATAAATATATATACATACAAAATCTTTTTATAGATAAACCCTACTATGGATTAGCTAACAAAAATGTACCAAGTGGCTCACTCTAGGGTTGCTCACTCCCTGATAATCACTCAAGATCAATAATTAAGGTAAGTATATCAATTAAACACTCGTATGGGAAAATCAACATTTAGTCCTGCCGGATATAATGCGCCCAATTTGTTTATCCATTTCACCTCCTTTTGCTTCAGAATTCTCAATCTATTACCCCCTCTCCTGGGTACTGGGACATGTTCGATGATACTGAACCTAAGTTGATTAACACTATGTCCTTGTTCAATGAAGTGACGTGGGACAGGAAGTTCCATTTTTCTAGTTCTAATGGAAGATTTATGATTATTTAATCTTGTTTGGCATTGGTTACTGGTCTCTCCCACATAAATTAAATTACAGGGACATGAAATTACATAAACAACAAAATCTGTTTTGCATGTAACATGTTGTCTAATCCTGAATTGTTGTTTAGTCTGAGGATGTACAAAATATTCTCCTTTCATCATAAGGCTACAACTCTCACAGCTGAGGCATGGGTAACATCCAGGCCTCAGCTGTGTGGCCAAATCTTGTTTAACTGGGGAGATATCAGATTTAACAATTCTATCCCTCAAACTAGTTGACCTCCTATAGGAGAACAGAGGTGGACTAAGTAGTTCAGGGATATTCGTGTATGAGTGGGATAACACCGGCCAATGTTTGTGTATGATCTGGGCTACCTCCTTACTATATGTATTGTATGTGGAGATGAATGGTATCCTTGGTTTCTGATTATGATTGGGAACTGGGTGTCGTAGGCTCATTCTATCCAACTGTCTTGCCTTACTTTGTTGTTCTCTAATTAATGTCTTTGGATAACCTCTTGAAATAAATTTATTATTCATATCCGAGAACCTTCTTTCTAGGTGTTCCGGATCATCCACGATCCTTTTCACCCTAACGAACTGGCTGTATGGTAAGGAACGGACCATCCTTCTGGGATGTAGGCTGTTGTAGTGCAGCAAGCTATTCCTGTCCGTTTCCTTCACATACAGGTCAGTCCTCAAGCGATCGCCTGACACATAAACCCAAGTATCCAAAAATTGTAAACCCTCTTTAGAATGGACCATAGTAAATTTAATGTCTTCATCTATGTCATTAAGGAATTCAAGAAATTTGCCCAACTGTACATCATCCCCACACCATATGGCAAAAATGTCGTCTATATACCTCCACCACTTCAGCACAAGGCCAAAGTGGTGGGATATATAGATCGACACTTCCTCCAGTTCTGCCATGACCACATTAGCATAGGTCGGGGCCATGTTAGACCCCATGGCCGTTCCTTTCAATTGAATGTAGTATTGATCATCACATAAAAAGTAGTTACAGGTAAGTATTATCTCAACCAATCCCAACAAGAATTCTTTGCATTCATCAGAATACTCTGAATTGGCCAATGCTCTTTGTACACAGTTCAAACCTCTTTCATGATTGATGCTGGTATAGAGACTTGTAACATCAAAAGACACCAATGTAATATTTTCAGGGACAGTTATCTCAGAGATTTTATTTAGGAAATCAGCTGTGTCTTGTAAGTAAGAACGTGCTCTCGTGGCATATGTCCTTAGTACTTTATCCACAAAAATTGCTGCGGGACTCAAAATAGAGTCCCGACCCGAAACTATCGGTCGCCCAGGTGGCCTTTCCAAATTCTTGTGGATTTTGGGCAGAATATAGATAACAGGGGTGACCGGATGGGGGGGTAGCAGAAATTTATGTAGTTCAGCATCAATCACGTCAGAAGCCAAAGCATGATCCACTAATATTTTCAATCGATTCATGATCATGACTTTGGGGTCTACATTAGTACGTTTATATACAGATAAATCATTCAATTGTCTGTACAATTCTTCAAGGTACAAACTCCGGTCCATAATGACGAACACTCCTCCCTTATCGGCAGGTTTTATAACAAAGTCGTCATTATGGACCAGAGCATCCAGAGCCTCCCTTTCTGCTTTAGAGATATTGGGTCTACCCCAAGTGACAATGCCCCTCTGTTTATTTTTTAGAATCTCGATATCTTTATTCACCAATTCAGAAAAGGTGTCGACAGCCTGTGGGGTAAGTTGGGGAACAAAATCGCTCTTGTTGAATAAACCCCAACTTTTCAATGAAAGTTCACTACCAATCTGTGTATGTGTACTGCTGACACCAGTGTTGAACCAAATTTTAAGCTTTACATTTCTATATAAGGCTGCCAGATCGGCATACAATTGTACCCAATCCACCCCCGCAGTTGGACAGAAGGAAATATATACACTGTAGATATATATATATATATATATATATATATATATATATATATATATATCTTTTACATCATTGAGACTCGGGGCGTAAGCAAAGTCTGCAAAAATTTTGCATTTTATTCTTTGCCTTGCAAAATGAAACACCCTAGTAAACAGGTTACAGCTGTTTCACGCAATCTCTGTGCTTCTACAGACCTGAGGACTTATTGTCAAAGTGCACTTCTAAGGGTTGTTCACATCTGTTGTAATTAGTGTTGAGCGCGAATATTCGAATAACAAATTTTCAACAAGAATATCAGCACTTCGCGATTTCGAGAATATTTATAATATTATAGCAAATATTTTCGATATGACAAATATTCATTTTTTTTCACAGTACACATCACAATGATGAATGTACTGTGTAAATAAAAAGTGATCATCCCTCCCTGCTTCCAGCTTGTGGTCCAAAGAAGGCGAATATGCGAAAATTTGCAAATAACAGCACTTCCAGAGGACACTGATCCCTCCCTTCTTTTAGCTTGTGGGCCAATGAGAAGGGTGCAAATACAGTTGTAAGAGTTTAGCAACATCCCTAGCAACCAATAGGAAAGTAGTTAGTTGAAAGATATAATCGCGCATGCACATTTTGCGAATTTCATTACGAATTTCACATTGGAAAAAGTTAACGAATATGCGAAATTCGCGAATATAGGACAAATATTTGTCCATATATTTGCAAATTTGAATATGGCTTCTGCCGATCATTACTAGCTGTAATGACCATTTTTGTGTTTTGGGATTTTATGTCCTGGAATCTGTTCAGACATTGCTTTTTATTTCTGAGTAGTTCTTGTTCTAATTCTTCCTAGCCTTGGAAGAGTTAAGTTTCTCATCCTATTGCAGCTCAGGTGTGGCTTTAAAACTCTAGCTCTGCTGCACTCTGGTTGCTGGTGATTGAACTAATCTGACTATTTTTTATTATGCACTCTGTTCATGTTTGCTTAATCATGCACCTTATATTTATATTGTGGTATTTATGAGTTTTTAACAATGGTTAATAGTCAAGTTAATTGTAGATTTTAGTCTGAAGTACAATTGTCTGTTTTTAAGATTATTGTATGCTCGTTCTGCTTGTACCTTGTTTCTTAGTCTGTGTTCACACAGTGAGTATCCTGGTCTGTGCCTTCAGTTTGGTTTTGAATATTATCTGTCTTCTATTTTGAAAAATATCTTGTCTAGTATCCAGACCTGTGCCCCTCCACATTGTGGAATTTGGTTTTCTTGTATCCGTTTTTATAGAGTTCATGATTGCTGATCTTTAGAGTTTATAGTACATGCACTGATCATAGTGAACATGATCACTGATCTAGTGTTTCCCTTGGTCTATAGTGTCCTCTGTGCTTACTCACTGATCGGTGTCCTCTGAACTTAGTGTCCTCTGTGCTTACTCACTGATCGGTGTCCTCTGAACTTAGTCTGTTTATGTTAGTTATCTTTGTCCAGTGTAAACAGTGTTCTATGTTCCTGATCACCAATCACTGATAAATAGATCAATATAAGCTAACTTTAAACTACCAAATCAGGAATAACAATAGCTAAATTTAAACCTTTTATTACAAAATTTCTTATTACAGAATAACGTACACAAATCCCCATAAAAAACAGTAGATATCAATTATTTCACAGAGTGCAATAGTAGTAGGGACAATCCCCCGTAATACATGCCTCACCTACCCGACGCGTTTCCCCGTAATTCAATAAAAGAACATACGGTTCATCAGGGGTATACAAGCAATTAAAGTAGTCGCTTTAGGACAAAAATGCACAAAGAAACAAACAGCAAAAAGCAAGCAACAAACAAAGCTTGCTTTGTTGCTTGCTTTTTGCTGTTTGTTTCTTTGTTTCCTTTTTTAGGTCTGAGAACACAGCACGGCAGTCTTCATCGACAATAAGCAGAGCCGAGCTCTTTCTGTGCATTACTATGTATATGTTCTATATGTACTTATTATGTGTATGTGCATTTTTGTCCTAAAGCGACTACTTTAATTGCTTGTATACCCCTGATGAACCGTATGTTCTTTTATTGAATTACGGGGAAACGCGTCGGGTAGGTGAGGCATGTATTTCGGGGGATTGTCCCTACTACTATTGCACTCTGTGAAATAATTGATATCTACTGTTTTTTATGGGGATTTGTGTACGTTATTCTGTAATAAGAAATTTTGTAATAAAAGGTTTAAATTTAGCTATTGTTATTCCCGATTTGGTATGTTCCTGATCAGTTTAGTGTTTAAAATTCAGTTCTTCTGTTCATTCCCTGCGTTTCCTGGTTTCTGCTGTTTACTCATTCTATACCTTGTCAAGTTCATTTATTCATATTTGCCATTTATCTGGATTCCGGTTTCTGAACTGTTTTTTAGTACCCTATATTCTGCCTTGTTTGTTGTATTTATATTCTGTCTCTGGCTTTGTTCATTATTTTTTGTTTTTATGCCCACTGAACTTTAGCTCAGGTAGGGACCAGCACCATGGTTGTCGGTCCACCATTTAGGGTGGATGGGTAAGTAGGCAGGGACAGCTTAGGGCTCACTCTCGCTGTCCTAGCCTCCATTTCATGACATCTGTGTTGGAGCTCTGTTAAGGAGATCCATTTGCAGAATCTGTTCATATGATGTGAGCTGAGAAAAAAATTACCTCTGGTCAGTTTGTTTTCTACACTCTACTTCTGCAATACAATGGACCCAATACTGAACCCAGTTAAATCCCATTCAAAGACAATTGGACCCTTCAGGGCCTGTTGGTGTTTATTGTGCAATGGACCATTGTGGCAGTTTTTTATTTTTTAATAAAACAGTAGAGTAAATTATAATTGGCAGAGAACTCCAGTTGAAATTATACTTTTTTTTTTCTTTTTCTTTTACTTTTTTGAACATGGCACTTACCATGTAAAGCAGGTAGGAAAATGTTTGGTGCCTTAACAATGCAAGTTAATATACTACTGTATAAACACTATTGATATACGACTCATAATGAGTTTATATATAGAAGTACTGGGTGTTGTGAGAAGGTGGGGTGTTATACACATTTTAACAGGTTTGAATTGCTTTAAAATTATATAATGTATCAATAGCAATATACATAATACAAAGAGGCATTGAATATGGAAGGGGAGCGTGTTCCCATGGCAATTTAGTTGTGAAGCAGGTTATTTTAGAATGTTCCACAATTGTTATATACGCTGAAGCCTGGAGTTAGACAGAACCCTAAACATCACATTGTTGGCCTTATAATATATTTAACTTTGAAAACAAAGCAAAATAATACAATAGGGCACTTGAAAGATGTTAAATATTTAGTCTTTAAATAATGACAATTGACAGATCATGTAAATTAGCTTAACAACAATCATCACCGAACAAGAAGCAAGTTGGAGAAAAGATATTTCAGGATTATACAGAGGTTTAAAGCAAACTTGTGGGGAACTATTTTTGTGATATGTCAATGAGATGTGTCAGAAATGTCAGATACATGAGGACTTAAAGGGGCACTCCGGTGGTAAACAAATGTTTTTAAAATCAACAGGTGCCAGAAAATTATACAGATTTGTAAATGACTTCTATTTAAAAATCAAAATCCTTCCAGTACTTATCAGCTGCTGTATGCTCCAGAGGAAGTTGTGTAGTTCTTTCCAGTCTGATCACAGTGCTCTCTGCTGCCACCTCTGTTTGTGTCAGAAACTGTCCAGAACAGGAGAGGTTTGCTATAGGGATTTGCTTCTACTCTGGACAGTTCCTGACACAGACAAAGGTGGCAGCAGAGAGCACTGTGATCAGACTGGAAAGAACTACACAACTTCCTATGGAGCATACAGCAGCTGATGTGTACTCGCTCGCTCCGGGTCTGATTACTGGCGATCACGGGAACGGAGCATAGTGATGTCACGGCTCCGCCCCATGTGACATCAAGCTCCGCCCCCTCAATGCAAGCCTATGGAGGGGGCGTGACAGCCGTTGGCTGTCCGGGCATGCTGGGAATTGTAGTTTTCCAACATCTGGAGGTCCGCAGGTTGAAGACCACTGCCCTAGCTCTTACTCCACTCACTCCACTAAGACTCATAGGGGTCCTGCAGTTTCCCAGTGATCACCCAATGGAAGCAGAACTTTTTCACTTCTACTGTGATATACTTTTAGCATCATATTTTTTATTAGCTCCCATAATAGTCACATTTTAACCACCAAGCAACAGAACATCTGTATCTCTTTGAATAAGATTCTTAGAAGAAAAATGCTTGACTGGCAGCTAAAAAACTTTTTTTTATATATCTCAACTGGCTCCAGAAAGTTAAACAGATTTGTAATTTACTTCTATTAAAAAATCTTAATCCTTTCAGTACTTATGAGCTTCTGAAATTAAGGTTGTTCTTTTCTGTCTAAGTGCTCTCTGATGACACATGTCTCGGGAAACGACTAGTTTAGAAGAGGTTTGCTTCTAAACTGGGCGGTTCCCGAGACACGTGTCATCAGAGAGCACTTAGACAGAAAAGAACAACCTTAATTTCAGAAGCTTATAAGTACTGAAAGGATTGAGATTTTTTAATAGAAGTAATTTACAAATCTGTTTAACTTTCTGGACCCAGTTGAAATATAAAAAAAAGTTTCTTTCCTGGATAACCCCTTTAATAAATTGTTAGGACGTGTCCTACTTTTACAAATGTTCTTCTTCCAGTTGACAGTGCCTGTTGACAGTTTCTTTTTACCCTTTTTTTTTCACTTTTTTTTTTTTTATCATTTAGTCCAAGTTGTTAGTAATTTTGGCGCAAGTGTTGAACTCAGCTGTTCACAGCGCCTGTGATACAGAACTTACCGCCACAGAGGATTCTACCCTGCAGAGCAGCCATTTCGGAGCCCCTCCTGCAGTATACCAGCAAGTATAACTTGAGTGTTTTTTTTCCCCGGTTACTTTTAGTACTTACCTTTCCTGAACCTGTGTGGCCATGTCCAATGCTGGCTCAACGGAGGGTGAAGGTCCCTCAGAGAAAACCATGTTGTAGGATAGTATTGCGCAGAGGTGTCGATGCTTTCACAAAAAAATGTTTTAATGTATTTTGACACCTTTACATTTTCTGACATTGCTATGTGTGTTTTCCATGTACAAAATTTCTTGGCGGTGAAAAAAACCTAAAGGCGCAAAATTAGGCCAAAGTTCGATTGGCGCAAATGATGAATTACTGACCAAAGTAAAAATCACACACAGGACCGTGTGATTTTGAGAAAGTTTAAAAAACGACAGTGGAGAGAATGCACCAAACTTATGGTGAAAGTTATGGTGAAAAAACACATAAATCCTTTGATAAATATCCCCCCATACACTGTATCCCGGTCTGTGTCTGTATAGGTCTAATTGGCTGCTCAATATGCTTAATATTACACCAATTAGCAGTAAAGTGAATTATCTGCTGTTCTTTGCTTCTGCACTTTAATTTACTGGGCAGTTTTATTTTATTCTATTTGACATGGATTAGTAGATGGGCAGACTGATGAATCTGTACCTCAGGATTTATGGGGACATTTGCTCCTGTTAATGGGAATGTCTCGGCGGGTTAGGGCTTTTCAACCTGCTGATAGAGGCTTATAGGGGATTTCCCCTTTTATAAGTGCCCTCTAGTGCACCATTTCTTTGTAATACCCATTTTATAGATAGTGATGAGCGGCATAGGCCATATTTGAATTTGCAATATTTTGCGAATATATAGACAAATATTCCTCCTATGTTGGCGAATTATACATATTTGTTCACTTTTTTCCATACAAAATTTGTAATGAAATTTGCAAAGTGCGCATGCGCACTTCTATCTTTCAACTAACTACTTTCCTAATGGTTGCTATGGATGTTGCTAACCTTTGACAACTGTATTTGCATCCTTCTCGTTGACCAACTAGCTAAAAGAAGGGAGGGATCAGTGTCCTCTGGAAGTGTCAATGTTTGCGAATTTTCACATATTTTCGCATTTATTAGTGTTGAGCGGCATAGGCCATATTCGAATTCGCGATATTTCGCAAATATATGGACGAATATTCGTCATATTAGCTAAATTCGCATATTCGTAATATTCGCGTTTTATTTTCGTGTATGCGAAAATTAGCATATACAAAAATTAGCATAAGCGAAAATTCGCATATGCACAAATTAGCATATGCAAATTTTTGCATATGCGAAAATTCGCACGCCAGTCTCACACAGTAGTATTAGAGCCTTCTTTACACCACACAAGCTGGAAGCAGAGAGGGGGTGATCACTGTGATGTGTACTGTAAAAAAAAAAAAAAAACACGAATATTCGTAATACGAATATATAGTGCTATATTCGCGAATTCGCAAATATGCGATATTCGCGAATAAAATTTACATTGCAAATATTTGCAAGCAACACTAGCATTTATACGAAATATTCGCACTCCACACTGACTCACACAGTAAATAATATTGGAGCCTTCTCTTGGACCACAAGTTGGAAGCAGGGAGGGATGATCACTTTTTATTTACACAGTACACATCATTATCACCAATATCCATGTGTCTGGGCTATCATGCTAAGAGTTCAGGATACGGGGGCGTGGCCTGGCAGCCGAGGTGCATGGTCGAGGTCTGAGTGTGCTCCGTGACTAGACCCGCTAAAGCGACCACTACAAAGCTCCACATCACCAGAAATGACCCCCAAAGCCTCTGGAACACCTTCTGTGATGCAGGCAAGATTGAAAAGGCAGCCGAAGGACAGCACACTACAGAAATTTAGCTTTATCTTCTGAGTGGCTCCGAGGCAAGATGACGCCGGGAGCTCCTCTGCCTCTCCTTCAACAGTGGAACGGAGCGCACAACACTCTCCGCTGCCATCTTGGAGATCCACGTCCGACCCAGCCCTCCATGTCTTCGACACTGCCACAAACTCATCTCTCCTGCATGACGACCGGTGTCCGAGGTGTGATTCCTTCTTGGGGACAGCATCTGTCAGCTCAGCGTGGGGCTCCCCGCTCCTTCCTACATCTCAGCAAGCTGGCATCTCGCCCTCCTGCAGCCCGGAGGCACCTCAAATTTTGACTCCTCTGCCTGCTTCCCTACATGAGGTGAGCTCCTGGGATGCTCCTCTTTTGGGGGACAAAGACACTGGGGATCCCTTAGCCACTGTCCCTGTTGCTAACCAAGCACTAACTGACACAACTTTAAAGGACATGTTGCTGTTGCTGCGCACCTCCTTTTTACAGGATATACACAAAATGGTTAAGCCTATCCAAACCACCACATAGAGCACAAATTTGGAGATTTTGCCACCTCCCATAACGCTCTCATTGATCTTAGAGATGACCTGGAGGATGAGATGACAGCTCTCAAAATAAAAATTGCAGATTTGGAGGACCGGAGTCGCCGCAACAATCTCAAATTGCGCGGCATCCCTGAAACAGTGGTGTCTGCAGACATTCCGGATTATGTCCGCTCCTTGATTCATGCCACACTACCTGATTGTCCGCCTCATGAACTCATTGTGGATAGAGCCCACAGAGTCCCTCGGCCAAAGCATATGAGGCCCGTGTCCACTTCTTCCATGTAAAAGAGAATATTATGGAATATGTCCGTCGAAACGGCTGCCTGCCAGCACCATATCATACAGGCACACAGAGCCCTACTCCCTATAACTTCGGCCCTCAGAGCCTCTAAGGTGGTGTACCTCTGGGGGTTACCGGTTCGTTTGCTGATTAAACGCGACGGCTCAATACATGTGGTGCGTTCCCTTTCCGAAGGTGCAGACCTACTGAAATCCTAGAACATAACCCCAATTTACCTGTCTCGTCTGCCAAAAGATTCCCGTCCAAGAGCTGTGGAAAGGGACTGGTCCACCGCCTGAACAGTCTGGAGACGTTTCTAAAATCCAACAGTTGAGTTGCGGGTGACAAAGTCTTGTCCAAGGTGCCCGGTCCCGGTAGAGACTTTAACCCCCACTGGACCTTGGATGGCTCCTGTTTAGTTGAACCATCCTCAATTCTACTTTGTCTTTTTTTGTTTATATGTTGTTTTGTTTTTGTATGTCTAAAAGTTCAGGATGAAACGAAGCTGGGTTGAGCCAAACCATGCAAGCTTCCTCGCTCCCCCAACCCTGCCTTGATTGAGGTACAGAGCTTAATTGCTCTGTATTGAGCACAGCCAATTTGACTGTGAAGTCCTAAGGTACAGCATGATATAGAGCTGATAGAATATCATGAACAAAAACATATCCCCTAGGGGATACTGGACCCCCACTATCTCCTGTACATGACCTTGGCTATCCATGATGGCTAACACGCCCCCTCCATGTTTCTCTATGGGAGAGCCTAAGCTAGCCAAACGACTCTCCCATAGAGATATAGAGATTCATGCGGAGGTCAACATGTCCCATTCCCGGAGAGGGCTGGGGTCCTGTGAAGGAGATCGCAAGTGGTCCCAGCAGTCAGACACACACCCGACACCAAGACAGTCCTGCAGATAGGTGATAAGGGAACCTATCATCACTTTCATGCTGTCTAAACCACAAATTCATCTAGTGGTGTGCCCTGTCTTTCCTGCTGGCCTTGAATGATAGATACAGGGGAATAATGATCGCAGTTATAGGGGAACCGTCTTGTCACTTCAGCTGGGACTTTTCGTGTGGGTAGTGTCTCTGAATGACACTACCTACATCAAGAGCTAAGAGAGGAGGAGAATAGGGGGAGCAAGGTGCAGGAGCTGTGTGGGAACAATGAGGTTAGGGGAGAGAGCTGGTGCCAGACCATCTCGCCAAGAACAAAAGGATGGGGCATGCTTAAACCCAACTCTTCCCAACAATTGCCATTAAGGGAGACTTGGGAGCCCCTCATACGTAATAATAATAAAAATAATCTCATGTGTATGGTCAGATTTTTTTTGTGAATGTAAAATCTCCCATTACGAAAAGACTACAACAGGAATACGTTCCATAAGGCATAATCCATCAGAAAATGCCATGTTTTGTCAGCATTTTTGCATTAATTCACAGCAGTATTTTTACCTGTAGGTTATCTACCATTACAAATCAAGATACTATTAATCTATTACTGTTTTAATAACCAGAGTATGTGATAATCCTGCGCCTATCAGGTCCCATGGGAGGTTATTTCAGCATGACAGGTGCATGCACCAACATAAGAATCCATACTACTTGTTTCATCTTCCGGCAGCAGTGTAAAAGCCCCAGTAGTAGACCTAGAAAAACCAAACATGTTCTATGAGTGCAGCATCATATCATTCTGTAAATGCTGTTTAACAGCTGTGAAATTTATGGAAATCTAGAAGCATACATTATATTTGAAAGATAGATGGAGAAAAATGCATCCAGTTTGACCCTTCCCCAAGTAGCGGGCTTATTACATTTCTAGGCACATATTGTTTATTCATCAATGCAGCTCAAAACAGACTAATGCTAGGTAAATGATAGAAATAAATCACATATTTAATATGGAAAATAGCAGCTTTGTAAGGGAGATGGGGGGGGGGATGTGTGCAAAAAACACAATTAGCGTCTCATCTATTCATCCTTCGGAACATATTCAATTATTTAAATCTGCGTGTATAGAAATAGACTATAATGCACAGGAATACATTATATTAATCTGTACATTTAGCAATTATAGGAATGTTTCAAGCCAGTGGTTGTAAATGTGAAAATACCTGGACAAACTGTTTATGAAGACCGGAGTCAATTCAATAGATTTGAGATCCTCAGAAAACCAAAATGAGTCACATTTTAGAGAATCAATGGAGAATTTGGAGAATCTCAAGTCTTCATTTCTCTGGCCTTGATGTTACTGTCTTCACAGAGAGCATTGTTTTCAGACTGAAAGGACTGCACAATTTCCTCTGTAGTATACAGCAGCAAATAAGTACTGGAAGACTTCAGATTTTGAAATAGAAGTAATTTACAAATCTGTTTAACTTTCTGGCACCAGTTGATTTGAAAACATTTGTTTTTCACTTTTTCCACTGGACTACCTCTTTCGGGTACATTCACACATACAGGATCCGGCATAGATTTGATGTGCAGGATTTGATCTGCCGATTAGAAGCTGTGCTCAGATATTTAATTTACATTGAAATCTGCAGCAGAAAATCCTGTGCATCAAATCCTCCGCATCAAATCTGCCTATGTGTGAATGTACCCTTAAACTAGTTTGTATTTCTACCATGTTGATCCAGAGGAAGTCAAAGGCCCTTATCGGGTAAATGCTCATTGTGCCATATTATGGGGAAATACTCTGATACAGCTGCAATGATGGCAATCAAAATAATTTCTAAGATCAGTGAACCATCTCCAGAAATTTATAACGCATAATATATCTTTCCGGAAAGGCATCCAGATTTTTAATCAGCTGGTTGAATAAATCAGTAATACAGCATTTCATGGCAGAGAGTTCCATAGTCTCCTGGAGTAAAGAAACCAAGTCTTCAGGGACATATTTTTCCTTAGACACTAATGGTGCAGTGCTCAAGGCAGCAGAGGAAGCACTGTAGAACACAAAAAAAAAGACATTTCAGCTTTTGCTTCCCACCAAACTTCTAACCTGATACAGTGTTTTTTTTTTTTTTTCAATAACAGGCAGTCTATGTAAGAAATAGGGGGGAAAAAGCAGTCTGTGAGAGAAGAGGAGTCATAGGGAACAGAAGGGCAAATGCATGTGCTGTACAAGTGGGAGGTTGGCAGTCTGCAATTACAATTCCTATCTCCATACTTGTGATAGCCTGGGGGATGTAGGGTATGGGGAGTGTAGCTGTGAGGTTATTAAAGGGTGCTTGTTAACCCTTGCTATTCGTGACACCAGGGTGAGGGCTCCTTAGTAATGCTTGTCCTACCACCACCCTTCCCTAATAATAGATTGTCCACAACCGGAGAGTTTTCCGAAACAATATTAACGTTTACTCAAGGTTTTCTGCAAGCTTCAATAACATAACAGTCTCTTAGCATTACAACGGCTTTCTTTGGAGATTGACAATGGTCGGGACTTTAGCATTTAGAGTCTTTCAGTACTGTGCGTTGTTCCACTGGATTTAGAGGATTTAGTTGCAGTCCAGCAGTCACGCTATTATTCGCGGGGATTTAGATTTGAACTCACGGTTTTGGTTCAGCTGAGGCCGGTAGGTGGTTAGGCCTAGCATGTCTTTGAAAGTTGCTCAGAACCATCCTGTTAGTCCGGCATCCACAAGAGCAGCAACCCAAGAGAGCGACAACCGGACGCAGCTCCCTTATATGGGCAGGGGCTGGACTAATGCTAATCGGTCCATACTGATGTCAATCACCATTACAAAGATTTGTGGGTAACAAGTGACCCAAGGACCTCCAAAGGTCCTCCAACATACCATAGAGGTTATTAACATGGTCACATGACCGAAGGTCCTGCGATGCCGAACAAGGTAAGTACTATACATTACTATAAAATATATATAATTATTAAATATATACATATATTATCATTAGAGATAGACTTGAGGAGAGGCGACTAGGGGCTGTCCCACCTGAGGAACTTTACCTGAATGTAGTTACTCTGACTTTGGGGACCTCTACACTAGGTACGGTATGCAATATGCTAAAGTTTTTGTGTCTGGCAAGGGTAGTGAAGAAGTTTGGTCCTGTTACTTCATTTATACTGTAAGCTTAGTTCCCTTTTCATATCTATGCAGTGAACTTTGCCTTGTTATTCGGTATACTTGTTGCTGTTATTGTATCTCTGCAGTTAGCTTGATTCTGTTACCATATCTATGCCATGGGTCTGGTCCTGTTATCATGTTAAAAAATTATTTGTCTATTGTATTTAAACATTTGTTGTGCAGGGAGGGTTGCCACCACAGCCGTCATGCACCCTCCCATAAACACAAATGGAGGAGGTCTGACGCCACGACTATGGACGCCCGAAACTGGTGTTCTGAACATTCTGGCCTCTTTAGAAAGTATTGCCATGTCAATTTTTTCTGCAGAATCCTCTCTGAAATGTATTGCCATTGAGAGTGCATTTCCAAACGACGGCATGTTTAGAAATGTTCTTGGCAGATATTCTGCCATGTGAACATGTCTTTACTATGGTCTAGTCAAGAACTTACTTCTTCATAGAAGCTGTTCAGAGACAATTTGTGAAAACCGATTTCTCATAAATCCATATTCAACTATAGAACCTCTTGGGCTATGTTCACACGGTGGAGTGCCAGCAGAACATGCCGTTGCTAGGACTTCTTATAGACAGCAATGCATTTCCAAGCAGAATCCACAAAAACGGAATACATAAAAATACCTAAAGCAATAAAATTACACTGCAGCCTTCTTGAATATTTTACGCTATGAAAACCCAGCTTTAGTGGTTTCCTAAGAAAAGTGTTAAAGGGTACTCCGGCGCTTAGACATCTTATCCCTTATCATCCTCCGCCCCTCAATGCAAGCCCATGGGAGGGGGCGGGACAATTGTCACGCCCCCTCCCATAGGCTTGAATTGAGGGGCGTAGCGTGACGTCCCACACCGCCTGCCCCGTGGTAATCAGACCCGGATCGTACATGCTCCGGGGACTGATTTTAACTGGGGTGCTGCGTGCAAGATCACGGGGATTTCCAGCGGCGGGACTCCCGCGATCAGGCATCTTATCCCTTATCCTTTGGATAGGGGATAAGATGTCTAAACGCCGGAGTACCCCTTTAAACCTGTTTATTCTAGGATGACTCATGCTATTGCAGTCTGCATAATAAACTAGGACATTTCATTGAATATGCTGTCTGGAGTATCAAGCATACCAGCCCCACCACCCACTCACTGTTTCTACACAGTTATTATTGGAAGTTCAAAATATGTAGATATTTAAATAGACTTCAATAGTGCTAAGAAAAGGAGAATCCAGCTTACAGGATCTGTTACCTATGCCTCAAGTCAGCAATGCAAAGAGGAAATGCCAAATTAATGATGAGTCAGAACCTAAAATCACAACATATATATATATATATATATATATATATATATATATATATATATACACTAGATGAGTACCCGTCGTTGCCCGGTTTTCCCTTCCTATTCCTTGTTGGGGAGGAAAATAAACAAAGGAGGAAGCTTTTGACTTCATATCCCATCCTCATATATTGTTGTCATATCCCAATCCCACATCCCGACCTCCTATCCTGTCCTCCTATCCTGACCTCCTATCTCGACCTCCTATCCTGTCCTCCTATCCAGTCCTCCTATCTCGACCTCCTATTCCGACCTCCTATCCCATCCTCAAACTTCAAGCTTCTATCCCGACCTCCTATCCTGACCTCCTATCCCGACCTCCTATCCCAACCTCCTATCCCGACCTCTTATCCCGACCTCCTATCCTGTCCTCCTATCTCAACCTCCTATCTCAACCTCCTATCCCGTCCTCCTATCCCGTCCTCAAATCTCAAGTTCCTATCCCGACCTCCTATCCTGACCTCCTATCCCGATCTCCTATCCCAACCTCCTATCCCGACCTCCTATCCCGTTCTCCTTTCCCATCCTCCTTTCTCGTCCTCATATCTCGACCTCCTATCCCATCCTCCTATCTTGACCTCCTATCCCGTCCTCCTATCCCGTCCTCCTATCCCAACCTCCTTTCCCATCCTCATATCTCGACCTCCTATCTTGACCTCCTATCCCATCCTCCTATCTCGACCTCCTATCCCGTCCTCCTATCCAGACCTCCTATCCCATCCTCATATCCCGACCTCCTATCCCGTCCTCATATCCCGACCTCCTATCCCGACCTCCTATCCCGACCTCTCATCCCGACCTCATATCCCGACCCGTAATATGTGTACCATGTATTGAAATAGCTCCAGCCGTACGGAAATTATATGGGAACATACATTTCCCATGGGACTTTAAACAAAAACCCCAACCCTCACAAATGGGGGGTAGTTAAGGATTAAATTAACTATCCTATATTTTTAAGTGGACATATAAGTAACATGTGACCAATTATTATTGAAATATCTCCAGCCGTTTGTAAGTTATGCGGTAACATATATTTCCCTTTGACTTGCATGGGACTTTAAACATAAGGCCCGCCCCTGGCAAATGGGGGTGAGTAAGGGTTAAATTACCTATCCTATGTTTGTTGTTGACATATAAGTAACATGTGTGCCAAGTTTCATGTTAATATCTTTAGCCGTTTGAAAGTTTTTGTGGAACATACACACACACACGTTGAGTTTTATATATATAAACTAGCTGAATACCCGGCCTTACCCGGTTTTTCCTTCCTAATCCTTGTTGGGGAGGAAAATAAACAAAGGAGGAAGCTTTTGACTTCATATCCAGACCTCATATATTGTTGTCATATCCCAACCCCATATCCTGTCCTCACATCCCGACCTCCTATCCTGTCATCATATCTCGACCTTATATCCCATCCTCACATCCCGTCCTCATATCACGGCCTCCTATCCCGACCTCCTATCCCGACCTCCTTTCCTGTCCTCCTATCTCAACCTCCTATCTCGACCTCCTATCCCATCCTATCCCGTCCTCCTATCCAATCCATCTAATCCCAACCTCCTATCTCGAACCTCCTATCCTGACCTCCTATCCCGTCCTCATATCCCGTGCTCCTATCTCTACCTCCTATCTTGACCTCCTATCCCGACCTCCTATCCCGTCCTCCTATCCAGTCCATCTATCCCAACCTCCTATCTCGACCTCCTATCCTGACCTCCTATCCCGTCCTCCTATCCTGACCTCCTATCCCGTCCTCCTATCCAGTCCTCCAATCCTCCTATCCCGTCCTCCTATCCCGTCCTCCTATCTCGACCTCCTATCCCGACCTCCTATCCCGTCCTCCTATCCCGACCTCCTATCCCGTCCTCCTATCTCGACCTCATATTCCGACCCATAATGTATACCAGGTATTGAAATATCTCCAGCCGTACGGAAGTTATGGGGGAAGATGCATTTCCCATTGATTTGCATGTGACTGTACACAAAAACCCTGACCCTAACAAATGGGGGTAATTAAGGGTTAAATTAACTATCCTATATTTTAAGTGGACATATAAGTTACATGTGACCAAGTATTATCGAAATATCTCTAGCCTTTTGGAAGTTATGCAGTAACATATATTTCCCATTGACTTGTATGGGACTTTAAACATAAACCCCGCCCCTGGCAAATGGGGGTGAGTAGGGGTTAAATCACCTATCCTATGTTAGTTGCTGACATATAAGTAACATGTGACCAAGTATTATCGAAATATCTCCAGCTGTTTGAAAGTTATGCAGTAACATATATTTCCCATTGACTTGTATAGGACTTAAAACATAAGCCCCGCCCCTGGCAAATGGGGGTGAGTAAGGGCTAAATTACCTATCCTATGTTTGTTGTTGACATATAAGTAACATGTGTGCCAAGTTTCATGTTAATATCTTTAGCCGTTTAAACGTGATGCTGGAACATACACACATACATACATACATACATACACACATTGAGTTTTATATATATATAGATTAAAGGTACATGTTAAAATGTATCAGTCATTTTAGCTGCAGATTTTCAGCAGATTTCTACCTTGCAGGCTTCATCTATAATTTTCAATTCCTCCAGAGAGTGAGTAGAACCTAACATCTGGACAGTTCCTGACATGGACAGAGGAGTCACCAGAGAGCACTGTATTCAGACTGAAAAGGACTATACAACTTCCTCTGGAGCATACAGCAGCTAATAAGTACTGGAAGGATTAAGATTTTTTAATAGAAGTAATTTACAAATCTGTTTAACTTTCTGGAATGAATTGATTTGAAAAAAAAAAATTTCCACCAGAGAACCCCTTTAAGGGCAGTAAAGAGTAATTTCTCATATCTCAGATTATTCCGAGAGGCTCCATCCATAGAGATCAGTTATGAGACCAATGGACTGAGGCAATTTTCCAGTGTTGTGCTCCCTAATACTGCCCCTGTTTATAAACCCGTAAAGCGTTATTCTTGGGAATATTCCAGCAGAGTCTCATTGATTTCAAAGGGATTTTGCTGCACTTTGCACACGTTCGTCCGTCGTCCGCAGAAACAAGTGACTTGTCTATCCTTTCTGTGGAATCCGCTCGGAGCTCCATTGCCGGTTACGGAGAGGGCACAACGGTCCTAGCTCCAGCATGTTCTGCTGGCTAACCTAATAGAGGACCTGGTAAAAGACACCAAGTGCAAACAAGGGCAATATGGTCCTAACATGTAATATTATTTCTCAGTATAAATTGTTACATTTATGTCCAGAATACTAATCCTTTCATTTTCCAGAATAGGGTGACATTGGAACATGCCTTCTATTTGCTCGTTCTAGTGGTTTTACTATTTGGGGCTTACGTGTATAATTGCACTTTTCCACATAAAGTGTATCCTCGGGGTGAATATGCCATTCCTTTACAAGTGCAGACTGACAACTGATTTCCATCAAATCCAAGATAAAAATTCAGCCGCTTTTACTAAAGGAAAAAGAAATGCTTATTCTATACTCCCATGTTTTCTTAAAATATCTAGGGCTTGCGAGTACATAAGAATCCTGTGGTGTGAATGTACTTTTTATAATAGAGGGGATTATGTGTAACATTTTGTTTCTACATGAAATTTGAAAGCACAAACATTTTCTTTTACATCTACCATATACTCGAGTATAAGCCGACCCGAATATAAGCCGAGGCCCCTAATTTCACCCCAAAATCCCAGGAAAATTTATTGACTCGAGTATAAGACAAGGGTGTGAAATACATCATCCCCCACTGTCATCATCCAGACCCCCATCATTAACACCCTCATCATCATCACCTTGTCATCATCCCCTTTTCATCATCCCCTTTTCATCAACCCACACCCCCCTTCATCATCCCCTTGTCATCATCCCCTTGTCATCATCCCCATCCCCTTCATCATCCCCTTGTCATCATCCTCTTGTCATCATCCTCTTGTGAACTCTCCGCCCTCAGTGATCTTCAACCTGCGGACCTCCAGAGGTTTCAAAACTACAACTCCAAGCAAGCCCCGGCAGCCATCGGCTGTCCGGGCTTGCTGGGAGTTGTAGTTTTGAAACCTCTGGAGGTCCGCAGGTTGAAGACCACTGCGGCCTTCAACATCATCCAGCCCCCTCTCACCCCCTTTAGTTTTGTACTCACCTCCGCTCAGCGGGACGTTAGGGTGCGCTGGTCCGGTGCTGCAGAACTGTCCGGTGGGGAGGTCGTCCGGTGGGATAGTGGTTCCGGGCTGCCATCTTCACCGGGGGGCCTCTTCTCCGCGCTTCGGGCCTGGAATAGAGGCGTTGCCTTGACGATGACGCAGAGGAACGTTGGTAATGAACATGCCTCTGCGTCGTCGTCAAGGCAACGTGACTATTCCGGGGCCGGGCCCGAAGCGCGGAGAAGAGGCCCCCCGGTGAAGATGGCAGCCCGAAACCACTATCCCACCGGACGACCTCCCCACCGGACAGTCCTGCACCACCGGACCAGCGGCGAGCGGAGGTGAGTACAGAACTAAAGGGGGTGAGAGGGGGCTGGATGATGTCGAAGGCCGCAGTGGTCTTCAACCTGTGGACCTCCAGAGGTTTCAAAACTACAACTCCCAGCAAGCCAGGACAGCCGATGCTGTACTGTAGTTATTACCAAAAATATTGGTTATACCTGTGCATATAGCTAAACAGTGCCCACCTCTATCTGGAATTATTTAATTGGCTGGGTACATGTACATCTTGTGTTATGGTAATATAGGCAAAAGATTTTCTTTTTTTTCTTGCTTTCCATGAATGTGCATGGCTTTGGACCTGAGGGTCTTTTCATATCACCGCTGGTCATTGTTGTTCATCTTTTAGATATTATTTATTAAAGGTTAAGGTAATTTAGGCAATACTTTTTTTGCCGTCTGTCTGTGATATAACAACTCAAATTTATGTGGAGCATACTGCAGCTGATAAGTACTGGAAGGATTAAAATTTTTTAAATAGAAGTAATTTAGGGTGCGTTCACACGCTAGTATCCACTGCGAGTTACGCTACCATTGATTTAAATGAGTCCACAGACAGTCCACAATAGTGTCAGATTTGAGGACTGTCCGCTAACCCATTCAAATGAATTGTAGCGTAACTCGCAGCGGATTTCCCGCAACGGAAAATCCGCTGCTAGTTGCTAGCGTGTGAACGCACCCTTACAAATCACTTTCTGGCACCAGTTGATTTGGAAAAAAAAATGTTTCTCCTCCTGAGTACCCTTTTAACTTGGAAAAGGCAAAGTTCACAAGAATAGGAACCAATCTTTACTCAATTATGACATGTGATTGTTTTCATCAAGGACAACCAAAAGTCCAGGATCTGAATTTGTCCCTTTTCTATTCCAAAGTAACTAAAATAACCTGAAATGTAGGTGGGCCTTGAGGACTGGGTTGGGGACCCCTGCTATATAGTATAGTGTAATATTTTGCACTACAGAGATGAACGCTAAGGCATGCAGATATTCATAGTCCCACATCCTCTGAAGACCCACATATTGGCTATCTCTGATTTATTTTCTACTAAACATATGGAGACTCTGCACCTTGAATAATTATAGGAGAAGCCTTTTTACATGGAGTGGATGGTGTAACACAAGCCGCATCTGCCAGGTGTTTCTCTTCTAAGCTGAAATAATAAACTTCACATGACAAGTGGTGATATGTTAACTATATTTTTATGGGTTACGTTCTAGCTAAGTAGCAATATCCATTATTTACTTACATTCCTTATATAGGTTAAACTAAGAATAGCAGTGTTCTCTGTTTCTGAGCTATAGCTATGGGGCTTTTGTGACATTTTGTTTTGTTCTCGTATGTAGGAAATATTCATCTTGCAACTGTTGGAACATAAACGGTGATAAGAGGTGAGTATACATTTCACTTGGAATTCATTATGGTGACCACAAAGCAAAGGGGCTGTAATGGAGCGGCAGGAATTCTGCATCACATTAGTGGTTTATGAGACAAAGGCTTGTGGACCCCCACTAATTATATTCAAGGCTTACGGACCCCCACTAATTATCGGTCCTCTTCCCTTTCCTCTGCGGTCGTACTTTGCTCATTAGTATGTCCTTGTACTTAGCCTGGGAAAGTTAACATTATGTTGAACTATATTTAGGTCTCCAGTGACTGAAATCTATTGTATATTATACAATGTAAACTCATGTAAATTTAATGACTAGATCTGTATTGTCTATTAAAAATCGCAGCTTTTTTGCCTTTTAAATCATGTTTTTTGGTACTGTAGTTATGTTTTTCTCGTGGCTCTTTTCTCATAGAGATGATTAATTCTTTAAGGGGTATTCAGTTATCAGAAAGGTCCTCATAGAGAATGGATGGAGTGCTGCTCTGTTCTCTCTGAGGGCAATTATTTTCCTATCTTTGTGGTTTGTGGGGGTCCCAGCAGTCCCCTATGGATCAGGGATAACAAGCTGAAATGGGAATACCGATTTACTATTAAAGGGGTATTCCGGTGAAAAACATTTTTCTTTTCATATCAACTGGCTCCAGAAAGTTAAACAGATTTGTAAATTCATTCTATTAAAAAAATCTTAATCCTTCTAATACTTCTTTTCTGTCTGAGCACCGTGCTCTCTGCTGCTTTGTCTGTCTTAGGAACCATCCAGAGAAGGAGCAAATCCCCATAGCAAACCTCTCCTGCTTTGGACAGTTCCTGACATGGACAGGGGTGTCAGCAGAGAGCACTGTGGTCAGACAGAAAAGAACAGCTCAACTTCAGCAGCTGATAAGTACTGGAAGAATTAAGATTTATTTTTTTATATTAGTAATTTACAAATATGTTTAACTTTCTGGAGCCAGTTGATTGGTTACCCCTTTAAATTTGCCCCAAACTTTGGTCAACCAAATCCAAATTTTTGGGAATTCATCACCACAGAATGTGTGTCATTGTACACGGAGCAGCAAAGCATACACAGCTAACCTCAAAGCAAGAAATGACGTAACCAGAAAGGCTATATGCATTGCCACTAACACTCCCTTCATTCACTGGGCCAGGTGTTCTGCCCTCAGCCAACTAAATGTTGTTCTGAGAGGTGAGGCATACAGTGCATGCAGTGCCGCTGAGTGTACAGGAGCAGGGACAACTGACTAATAGGACTCCCTGCTCCCGAATTAGCACTGTCAAATTCAATTTGAAATGCAATTAGAACTCAATGGTCAATTCATGTGAATGGGATCTGAAATGAATCTCAAGAGATTTGCTCATTTCTACCGATAACATATCATGTGATGAATAGATCATATAATCCAGTTTTTCTTCCCTGAGTCACATTATTTGTAATGTAAAAAATGGTACAAAAAAACAACAAGATAACACTTGTTTTAAGAAGCAAAACAAAACAATTCTATGGGAAAAACCCTCTGGAAAAAAACACCACACAACCCAAAATAATGCACCCAAAGTGAAGGATAAACATGCCACAAAAAAGCATTGTTTGTATCAGTATTATATTTCTCTAATGACTTCCATTCAATATCTGGCCGCAACACTTTTCTGCACAAAAACACACTGGACACGAGTCTAAAGTTGGCCATACACATAGATACATGTTGGCTCAATCCAGCAGTATTGGAAGTATATTCCCACTCTCTCCAGGTGAGCTGATTGAGCATGTGTATGGGGGCGAGGAATTGAAGACATATCCATTGACCAAATGAGAACTTGACCCACAGCTTTTTACATGTGCAGAGTTTTTACTTGTATGGTTTGAGGCAGAGGCCATCCCCCAACCCATCTCCAGAAACGAATTATAAAGATATGGATCCATCATCTCATGGCCTGGTACCTCTTTCTACTGCCCTCAGCTAAAGTAGCCATGACCAAGCTCTCTCGGTTAGGAGTGTTACAACATTATAGGGGTACTCCCCTGGAAAACATTTTTTTTTTTTTTTAATCAACTAGTGCCAGAAAGTAAACAGATTTGTAAATTACTTCTATTTAAAAAATCTTACTGTACTTATCATCTGCTGTATGTTCCAGAAAAAGTTATTTTTTTTTTTATTTCCTTTCTGTCTGACCACAGTGCTCTCTGCTGACACCTCTGTCCATGTCAGGAACTGTCCAGTGCAGGAAAGGTTTGCTATGGGGATTTGCTCCTACTCTGGACAGTTCCTGACCTGGACAGAGGTGTCAGCAGAGAGCACTGTGGTCAGACACAAAAGAAATTCAAATAGAAAAGAACTTCCTCTGGAACATACAGCAGCTACTAAGTACTGGAAGGATTAAGATTTTTAAGTAGAAGTGAAGTAATTTACAAATCTGTTTAACTTTCTGGCACTTTGTGGTTGAGATAGCCTTTTTAAATCAGTTTTTTTTTTTTTTTACTAAAGTAAATGTTATCTTTTTTGTTGTTGGAGATAACATCTAATAAGAGAGAAATTATTCAAATACAATTTGTTCCTGAATCTAATAATATCCACAATAATAACTTGTAATTTGAAGACCTTGAAACATTTAAAGATGTCTCCACATATGGAGGAAATTGCAGTCTTAGTTTATCTGAGTTTTTCAAGCTTGCCAGCTTCTTACTATGTACAAAGTCACTGCTGTGATTCAGGAGAGGGATGGGGGTGGGGGTGGGGGGGAGCTTTTAATATAGTGTCTTAAAAATAACCGATCCAATGTTAATGTTCGACTCATCTGCTCCTATTTTTTTCCCAACCTTTCTCTTTCTGTGATGTGTTTCCGTTAACAAATCATGTACAGATAGTGTCTGTGAACATTCAAATGAAGTATTTGTGCTGGTGGCTTATCTCCTAAATTGCAATCACATCACACTCTCTTCTCTTTGAAAATGTACATGTCGAAATCTCTCTATCTTTTCCCACAGAGCTTTTAATTACAAAGTTTTTTTTGTTGGTTTTTTTTTTTTGCAATAGTTGATGATTTTCACCAGAGTAATTATAATTAATGAAGTGTCATTTTACCTCTAATGCCGCCACTTTCCTCTCGGTATTTATGATCGCTTCTCTTGTACAACAATTGATTTATTGAAGCGAGCTGAAGGAGTAGCTTTACAATATTTTCTCGCAAAGCTTGTATTCTACTGTCACTTTTAATGTTGACATTGGCAAGGTCATCTTCGTTTAGAGTACAGTTCATCATGTCTTCCTGGAACCTACACATGACCTCCCAACACATGACCCTCCCAAACATTGTCCACGTGCGTCACCCTTGCAGGATTTATACTCTATCCAGTATTTTTGTCCAATATGCAGGATTTTTGTTCACTTGTTTCGGAGATATTCTACATAACTGACTCAAAGTTGGTTGAAGAGGTGTCCAAAAGAAAATTATAGTTACAAAATTCTGACTAATATAGCAGTGAATGAGAAAAGCATTAGTTGGCTTTGGTTCATCCCCTATAGTCTCCTTAATGATATTTAACCTTGATCTGGGTTGGTTTCTTGGGAGTTGTTGCCTGAAAAATACCTGCATGCTATCCATAGCAACCATATAATTTCACATCTAGTTAATATTAATCAGATTTTTCCAGATATAAATGAAGATGGAAAGTATTTAGTGCTCAATAAATTTAAGTAGAGAACTTGAGAATTATGCAACACCATCACTGTTTGATGAGTCCAAGAAGGAGACCACTCTATATGATGTGGAATCTTCAGTAGATTTATGATGATAAAGCACAACCAACACAACACTTGGGGAGGAAGGGGGTAGAGTTTTTAAGCATACCCAACTAAGTAGGGAGAGTACACAGGGACTGCGTAGGGGCTGGGGGTTGTTACAGATTGGGTACTGGGGTATAAGTTGTCATGAAGCAGAAAAGGAGCTGTACTTTTTGGTTGCCTCCTCTCTATCTCCTACTCCCACAGAAAAGTGGGAAGCCCTGACACAGGAATTTTACCAATGACTATCTATATCCCCATCTTCCACTACTAATCTTAAGACTATACTGTCATCAGAAAATGACCTACTGTTTAAATGTTTAAAGTTTTTATATTAACTATATATTTATCAAGATTTTTGGGTGATTTTTTTTCTTTACATTTTTCATTTTATTATCTACATTTTAAAATAACCTTGAAATCCTTGAAATCTTGCAGTTTCCACTCTGGCCACTAGGCCTAAAAATAAGCGGAGACTTCCTGTTCTGTACAAAAAATGTCATAGCAGTGCCTTTCATAACATCACGGGGGGGGGGGGGGGGGAGGGTACAGTGAAAAGTGACACCAGTGTATAAATACCTGAAATATAATAGCTGTTGCTCACAGGTCAGCCTCCCCTCCCTGATCTCTGAAAAGATCAACCAGCACATCCAGACCCATTTCCTATTCATCTTAATTAAACAGGTCCTGTCTAATGTTGCCTATGTCCATGGGGCTTGCTGTAGATCACATGACTAAATGCTGTTAACCCCTTAAGGACCCGGGGGTTTTCCGTTTTTGCATTTTCGTTTTTTGCTCCTTGCCTTTAAAAAATCATAACTCTTTCAATTTTGCACCAAAAAATCCATATGATGGCTTATTTTTTGTGCCACCAATTCTACTTTGTAATGATGTCAGTCATTGTGCCCAAAAATCTACGGTGAAACGGAAAAAAAATCATTGTGAGACAAAATTGAAAAAAAACACAGTTTTGTAAATTTTGGGTGCTTCCGTTTCTACGTAGTACATTTTTCGGTAACAATGACACCTGATATTTATTCTGTAGGTCCATATGGTTAGAATGATACCCTACTTATATAGGTTTGATTTTGTCGTACTTCTGGAAAAAATCATAACTTCATGCAGAAAAATTAATACGTTTAAAATTGTCCTTTCTGACCCCTATAACTTTTTTATTTTTCCGTGTATGGGGCGGTATGAGGGCTCATTTTTTGCGCCGTGATCTGAAGTTTTTAACGGTACCATTTTTGCATTGATAGGACTTATTGATCATTTTTTCATGATATAGAAAGTGACCAAAAATGCACTATTTTGGACTTAGAAATTTTTTTGCGCGCACGCCATTGACCGTGTGGTTTAATTAACGATATATTTTTATAAATCGGACATTTCCGCACGCGGTAATACCATATATGTTTATTTTTATTTTTATTTACACTGTGTTTTTTTATGGGAAAAGGGGGGTGATTCAAACTTTTAATAGGGAAGGGGTTAAATTATATTTATTCCCTTTTTTTTTCCCTTTTTTTTTGCAGTGTTATAGCTCCCATAGGGACCTATAACACTGCACACACTGATCTTTCACATTGATCACTGGTTTCTCATAAGAAACCAGTGATCGATGATTCTGCCGCTTTACTGCTCATGCCTGGATCTCAGGCACTGAGCAGTCATTCGGCGATCGGACAGCGAAGAGGCAGGTAGGGACCCTCCTGTTGTCATGTAAGCTGTTCGGGATGCCACCATTTCGCCGCGGCTATCCCGAACAGCCCACTGAGCTAACCGGCATGGTTTCAGTTTCACCTTAGACGCGGCGTTCAACTTTGAACGCCGCATCTAAAGGGTTAATAGCACACGGCACAGCGATCAATGCCGCGCGCTATTAGCCATGGGTCGCGGCTATTAGCCACGGGTTAGAGGCCGGGCCCGACCCGATATGACGCGGGGCCACGCCGTGGCCCCGCGTTATAGATTGGGAGCGGACACATGACATTCCAGTACGTCACGTGTCCTTAAGGGGTTAAAAACAACTTACAATCAGAAAATAGAAACAGATTAGAAAAAAAGACACAGCCTTCCTGTTTTGACTTCCTCATAACAAGTTGTCCATCTCGTCCTCCCTTTCTTTGTTATTTCTTCAGATCACAGCTGACAGTTTTGGGGTAATTTGTTGGTGAAATCGATAAGACAGTAGGATGGACTAATTCTCAAGGGGCATATGAATGTTGTATATAGATAAATAAAATAGTGAATTAATAAATTTTGTCAAGGCTGGCATGAGGTGAGGCATTAAAATGTGAGTGACTCCTGTTATATACTGCTGATTGCCGGCACAAGGAATACACACCAGACAGAATGTTGGTATAATATCTCCTTCTCAGCATACTCGCTAAGCAGCTGCCCCAAAGGAGTTCTGTTTAATTACACAGAAGTACATTGTTTTTATATTTAACAAAAAAGGGAGGTTTAGTTATGATGTCAAAATCATCATGTTGCATTTTGATTGGTTATTTGAACTTTATCTCTGTATATATTAGCATATTTTAGGCATCTATTTCTTTCTCAGCCAAAGTTCACTCATGCAGCTCTTTTCCCTCTGAGACTGGAAAATCCCAGATCTTTGTCCTTCCATGCAATCCATATCTGCTTCAGATGTTTTGTCTTCTAAAATCTCATCTTGGGCCCCCTGGCGTCATTCCAAGGTTGCTTAGTCACGAGCAGATTGCAAGCTGATTTATGGGTTAATGGTAGTTTAGCAAATATCTTTCTCCAGCATCAGCCATGGCATATTAGTATTAATATATTGATCAGTCATCAGAAACATAAGGGTCATCCTTGTCAATTCCCCCCTAAAGATATTGGATAAACGTACACGACATCTTTCCCTATAATATACTCTGCCTAACAGTCTCAGGCTTACAGGGAAAAAAGAAAAAAACGGGTATGGCATGCTTCACTGGTTTGAGACGAGTGGGTCCTAATGAACAACCCCCCTTTGCACCCAGACTGATCCATCACCTGAGACTCCTATATTAGCCCTACTCTACTGGAGCTACTAATGAGCAGTTTAACAAGTTTACAAGTGCTGCTTTTTAACCCAATGGGACAACAATGGTTAAAAAGCAGCACTTGTAAACTGAAAAAAGTACAGTATGTTCTTATGTTCTACAGGGCCTGGAAAGTATATATATATATATATATATATATATATATATATACACACACACACATATATATGCTAAATGTATTACTGCAAATTTTGATTACCATGAAATTATATATTTTGTCACTTATTAAACCATGATTTATTTAAAAAGAATATACATGGGAACCCTCCTGCAGTGCGAGGCGTGTGTCCATGTTGATTTTTCTTCCAGCTTCACACACCCTGCTGACTGGGGGTGATATACACAATAATTTAGGAGTTTAGAAGGATTTTTCTCCATACGTACTAATTGATATAATTTTCATCTAAATTGTAAAAATGATCACAATTAATTAAGTACATTACCAAATATATGTGAGGCCTCTAACTTTAAGTAATGGAAAAAAGAAGGAAAAATATGAGTGTGACATGTGCCCCTGGGTATGAAGACTCCCTGAAAATAATAAGAAAAAATAAGAGCTACCAATACCATATGTTTCTAGCTAATGTCTGACTATGAAGGACATTGTAGCTAGGACCTTAAGAGATAACTAGTGTTGAGCGGCATAGGCCATATTCGAATTCGCGAATATTCGCGAATATATGGACGAATATTCGTCATATATTCGCGAATATTCGCATATTCGTAATATTCTCGTTTTATTTTCGCAAATGCGAAAAATTTGTGTATGCGAAAATTTACATATGCGAAAATTAGCATATACAAAAATTATTACAAGCGAAAATTCGCATATGCGAAAATGCGCATATGCAAATGTTCGCATATGCGAAAATTCGCACGCCAGTCTCACACAGTAGTATTAGAGCCTTCTTTACACCACACAAGCTGGAAGCAGAGAGGGGTGATCACTGTGATGTGTACTGTGAAAAAAAACAAACAATATTCGTAATTACGAATATATAGCGCTATATTTGCGAAATTCGCGAATTCGCGAATATGCGATATTCGCAAATAATATTCGAATTGCGAATATTCGCGAGCAACACTAGAGATAACCCAAACAAAGCTGATATAGTGCTTGAGAACATTCTGTTGTTATGAAAAAAATTTATCTAACAACATTAATCATTTTAGTATTTAGGGTTAAGTTTTGAATGCAACTGCTTAAACATGGCTGCTAGGATCAAAATGGAGACTCATGTCTCTCCACTTCATTCTGATCCTATCAAAATACACAACTTATCCCAAACAAACTGCATGGCATATTTAACCCCCCCCCCCCCCCCCTCTCCACTTCATTTCGGGTGAGTCAACAGGAAATTGACTCACCCGAAATGAAGGAAAGGGTAAAGTGCTCCCCATTATCATATATTGGAGAATATACCTTTAATTTAAAATAAATGGGCTAAAAATTGTGTTTACTTTTACGACACATACTCAATGTGCAAATATAATTATGCGACTTCACTTTCAGTGTATTAATGTGGATATTAGTTGTAAACCATTAGTGAATATGTACTAATGATAGCCACAGTTATTTAGATGACCACGGTAGGAAAAAATGTCTTGATTATTGATTTAAGAAACTCAGCTGCTAGTCCGGCACCTGATACCTCAGATGTAGTACTAAGCTTCTATTTTCCACTTTAGATACAATTCAAATAATTATTTCTAAGGAGTATATTTGGCCTTGACTTGGTACTCTGTGTTTAGCGTTGCTGATAAGGCATTCACAGTGAGCTGAAAAAGAAAATATTTATTTGAAGCTGCAAGATTGTGACAGGCAAAAGTCTACCCTGCTATGCCCCCCTCCTTTGCTTCCTAGATAATAGAGGGCTCTTTAGTTAAAGTATATTGAATTTTTTTTACTTTATCAGGAATTATTTAGAAAGAATATATATATATTCTTGCCTCACACTCTCAATTCCATTGTATCCACAGTACAGTACAGTTCAGTACAGTCAGACAAGGATATACTTATATTGGACCACCTTAAGCAGTTAGATGATGTATACTCATATTATCTGAAACAGGTAAGATGATTATGGAGTGTGTTAGTAGGGTACCTTTATTGTTTTGCCTAGGTCATAACAGATGTAGATAATTAAGTCTGTATAAACTCTCTTTTTGCCTTGTTGAATTCTGAGGCCACCCAATATACGGATATTACTACACACATCCCTTCTGTTTAGCGTATGAGGCCACATATGTTACCATGGGGTACAAGATTGTGGGCACACACAGTTTGTTACCAACTTTTTAGATGCCATCTTTGCCCTGCACCACCACTATCTTCTTCCATTGGTCTCTCTCAACATGCATTTCTGGTTCCTGCAAGAGACTTAAACCACAAATCCACCTGTACACTCTGTACCATAACTTTGGGAGGACAGTAGCACTGCAGCCTTGGCAGCCTCCATCACCATTCAGTCCCCTTGGCTTTGGGGGCTGTTTCCTTCATGTGGCTCTGATCTTTACGATGGCCACTTTCTCTGGCCGCTCTTGGATTTTGAACATTTTAATTGCCAACTACAGATTGGTTTGCCACAAGAATAAAAAAAAAAAAAAACTTTTTAACTTCAATAGGCCCATACTTGTGGGCGGTAATAAAAGTGTACCCATACTCATGGGCCCTCATTTACTAAGAGTGGAGTGTAGGTTTCTTTTGTGGGTTTTAATTCCCTACAATTTTATTTCCACAGTATTTACTAAGGTTTCCCTACATTTTCCACTTTCCCTACACTTTGCTTTTTTTACACATTCTGTGACCTGTAGGGTTTTCCTCAGCTCAAATCCATCACATTTTATGTGGAAACCTTAGTAAATGTGTTGTTTTTTGTGAAAATGTCATGAACACGCCCCTTTTCGGAGACCATGCCCCCTTTTCCCGGTAGCAATGCCCCTTTTCGGGTTTACTTACCAAAAGGAGAATTAGTCGGGGTTTTTTTCAATTCTGGCGCAAAATCTGGCGCAATATCTGGCACAGACAGAATTTATGGTCCTATGCGACAGAATCTGGCGCACAACCCGACAAAACATGTCGGGTTTGCAATAGTAAATGAGGGCAATTGTGTCATACCTTCAAATATCTTACACATCTCAGTGAATATCTTCAACTCTACTTTCTGAACCACCAGCTCAGATCGAGTGGTTTATTGCAGTAGAACTTCATTCTGAGTGTGGTCACCATATATCCTGCCTTATGTATTACACCTTTGCGTCACTTGGAACAAGCTTACATTTATAACTCAGCATCAACCATGGATTCTCTGATATTTTATCATGGCTCTTGAATTCTTAACCTCATAAGTTCAAAGCAATTTTAATCATAATCTGAGAGTAGCAAAGCTGCCAAAAGGGGAAGAAGTGCGGGGGGGAGGAGAAGAAGAAAAAGAAAAACAGTCTACTTTTCAGCATCTTTAGATTACACTAAATTATTGTTATAAAATGATCCATTCAAAATTGGTATTATTCAAATAAATGCATTGTAGAAGGTATAGGTATACAACATTGTGTATGCAGGTACTATAAACATTATTTGTTCGAAATAGTAAATATATTTATACATTTTCTTCAAGTGTGGTTTTTGTATTTCAGAAGAGGAGGCAGTAATACTCCCTATAGGCCCCACCTTTCAAGGATGCCCCCCCCTTTCTCCTCACCAGTCACTGCCCCTTTGAGCCTGGTCCTCTGCTTTCCCTCAAGATAGGTCAGTCTTCAACAATATTTGAATGTCCAGTATCTCAGTATTTCTGCACTACTTTACAACAAGAGACATACAAGACACATGCAACATGTAACAATACCAACATACAACACACATGGCCAACATTCTCACAAAAAAATGAAAAAAAATTAAAATATATAGAGCTCTTTTTTTTGGGGGGGGGGGGGGGGAATTAGCTGATTTTTAATATTTAGGTAATATTTATCAATTGAATAGTGATCACTTTTTTCTTTTTTTTAATCTTATTTTATTTTCCTTGGCCAAACTTCTTCTCTTGTTACTCCTGTAATATAATCAGACAATTAATCGCATTTCCTGATGCATTTCATTTTTTTGGCATCAATCCTGTGCAACTGTGAAGACAAGGAAATTAATGAAATATCATCAAAAAAGTTCATTTAACACAATCAACACAAAAAGCTTCACAGAGAAAACATTCACTGGCCATATTCCATATATTCCTGATTCATTAATACACATCACACATATACAACATACTTTATATCACAAGAACCATTCTATGAACGTCATCACATGACTACATACACCCAGCTTTCCCAGAGACCTAGTACACTATCGGCATTCCACAGCACCAAACATTCCTGAACAAAGGATTAACACTTTTTACAGTTTAAACAAACTTTTTGGACTCTTCTACATTCGTGTACCATAATATCACTTAAATGAACGCTTTCAACTTTGCTAATCCAACTTCTTGAGTCTGCGTCTTCTGCAGCATTATCCTCCTAAGCAGCAGCAGTCACCTTTACATTTCCCTTTGCCTTTCAGCTTATAACTGTATACAAATACGGTATATAACACTGCTGTATATGAATACCTCTATCCATTAACCATCAGTATATTCCAAACTTTCAACTAACATAATTTTCACATGCTTTTCCCTTCACAAATCACTGTTTTTTTCATCAAAACGTTGAGTCTTTATTTTGTCTCTCTCTCTCTAATCCTATCAAGCAACTTACAACAATCTGTTCCGACCTCACCTGTCTCACCATTTGTACACACCAACAACTCCAGGACCAAAACCACCAACCTCTTCAACACAATGCACACAGCCATTTGTCCACTCAAACTACCAAATCCAAATCCCCAAGGAACATTCTTTAGGAGACACTGAGACAATCAATCCTACTCAACAACTTAATTTACAACACAGACACATTTCTTTGCACACTGAACACTTTTTTCCTTGGCACAGCTCAGTCATCCATTTCTTTGGTGATAAAACATTAGGGCATTACCACATGACACATTTAAATACAGTTCTAACTTTTCATCTAAGTCTGGCTGCAGACTGTTCATATCTATCAAAGTTTAACAATTTCAAAGTTTAAAAACCAAAGTTTGTCTCTGATACTATTCTTATCTTCTAATCTAAATCTTTTACTGATACACCACAAAAGATACGAGAGTCAATTTTTTGCTCGAGTACAGCACAAAAAGATATCAGTAAGCCGCCGCAAAAACGTCCTCTGATACAGAAAAAGATACTGCCCTGATACAAATCAAAAGCTATTGGCAGTACAATCAACCAAAAGTTACCAGGGACTTCGAACACAAAAATCTACGGCATTTTTAACTCCCTTGACCATATCCACTGAGTAGGCCAAGGAAACTCAAAAATCGAAATCCAAGCAAAACATTTTTCCAAATCCAAAAATGTCTGTTAGATTCCTTAAAGCTCAAAAATCCAAAAGAAATCTGATTATGTAGTGCATTTTCGATGTTAATATTTTACTGATTCTCTCACAACTTCTCCCGATTTGCTAAATTATGGACTTAGATTTAAACAGCAGCAATCAGTCACCTGCGTCTAGAACTCCTCTATAAAATTGAGACCACACAGGGGGATGATTCCCCGCTGCTAGGGCTAGTCATAGAGGGTCGACAGACGCCATTTCCCAGGCTCCAAGGCCTGCCCAAAGAACACAAATAAGCTACAGTTTTATAAAGAAATCAGTAAACTTAACATGTTTTTTGTGGAGATTTGACTCCTAGTTTGGACAGTTCTGGGTTGCCCTGGATGGCTTGAAAGGTGTCGGTCCACCAGACTTGGCTCTTCCCTCGAGTGTGGTCCAGGGAACAGATTGCCTGCATTCTCCACCAACTGTCAAGGCTGGCCTGAGGTGAGGCATTAAAATGTGAGTGACTGCTGCTATATACTGCTGATTGCCGGCACAAGGAATACACACCAGACAGAATGTTGGTATAATATCTTCTTCTCAGCATACTCGCTAAGCAGCTGCCCCAAAGGAGTTCTGTTTAATTACACAGAAGTACATTGTTTTTACATTTGACAAAAAAGGGAGCTTTAGTTATGATGTCAAAATCATCATGTTGCATTTTGATTGGTTATTTGAACTTTATCTCTGTTTATATTAGCATATTTTAGGCATCTATTTCTTTCTCGGCCAAAGTTCACTCATGCAGCTCTTTTCACTCTGAGACTGGAAAATCCCAGATCTTTGTCCTTCCATACAATCTGTATCTGCTTCAAATGTTTTGTCTTCTAATGTCTCATCTTGGGCCCCCTGGCGTCATTCCAAGGTTTCTTAGTCATGAGCAGATTGCAAGCTGATTTATGGGTAAATGGTAGTTTAACAAATATCTTTCTCCAGCATCAGCAATGCCATATTAGTATATTAGTATTAATATATTGATCAGTCATCAGAAACATAAGGGTCATCCTTGTCAATTTCATAAATGTAAATATATGAATGTAAATATATGTAAATACAATCAATTGATTTAATTCATTTATTATATTAATTAGTAAATTGAAAAAAAATTGTTGAATACATTTGTAAAATAAAATAGATGAATAATTTGTTGTTTATCATGTGTGCAAGAACAATTTGCTCAGCAGGAATTTGGCAGTCAAAATATGGCCCTGAGCGTCACAATTTCTGTTTGGCCTCAAGTGACTTTTAAAGTTTTAAAATAAACGCTGGGATGGACAATTGTTCAGCAAAAGAATTTGCAATGCGTCCTTATATTTCACTATGGTTAACTTATGGCGGGTATGCTTCATTTCCCTTACAGTCTCCCTTATGTATTCCGCTTCCCTGCAGTCTTAGATAGACCAATGCATGCACCAGGCGAGCACTGACCTAGTAGATCTGTACCAGTTTAAATGGGCGCTGTCAGATTCAAAAACATTTTATATGTTGTACATCTTTGCAAAACATTAACCTTTCCAATATACTTCATGAGAAAATGTTATCTAATTTTTATGGAAATCATGGTTTATGAAAAGATTGCCAGGTGTCCCCATACCATTCAGAACATAATCCTGTCCAGGTGCATTATCATATTTTCCCATCTGAAGCACATGTTGGGACAAAGTTCAGGAAGTGAGGACAAGAATAGTACTCCTTTGTGCTCACTCCTGTCCTGTCTATCAGGGGGTTATAGAGCATAAAATAATAACTACACGTCAAAGGCACCACCATACAATATGGTGCATAATGTTGGAATTATATAATAGACAGAGCATGCTTCAATTTCACAAAATATTTATTACATAAAATATAATACATAAAATTTACAAACATGTGGTAATGCAGCAGTAAGCGGCAGATGGTAGTGGATGCACTGGCCTATGTGGACAATAAATTAACTGTACCAGGGAGCAGAGTCTAAGGTACCGCTGGTTTTCACCAGAGCACGCTGCAAAGCAGGATGGTCTTGCTGCGGCAGGCGGCACCCAGGTCGCGACCCCTGTCATGATCCGTCCACACAGGTTGCCCAGATGTAATTCGGCACTGAAAGTAATAGGCGTTGTCAGGACGCAGCAAAGGTCAGAAGGCAGGTGGCAAAGGAACAAGGTCACTAGCAAGGAGGTGAGGAACACGGTAGGCAAAATATAGCTTTCTCAGAGGCTCAAGGTAAAATGATCCGGCACAAGAATAGAGAGGTACAGGACTTATATAACGTCCACCCAGCAGTAGTCCAATTAAGAGCACACACAGAGAGGATCTAAGAGCAGCGTGGGGTAAGGAGATGCCTGGGACTCCCATGCGGGTGTGTCCCGCAGAGCGAGTCCCGGAGCCGCCGGAGACAAGAGGAGAGGAGCGCTCAAGGCCGGAATGAGCAACCAGAGCGTAGCCCATAGCAACGCCCAGAACACGCATGCGGAGGTGTCACGCACAGCAAGTCCCAGAGCCGCCTGTAACACATGTATAATAAAAAGAACTAATAGTATTTGTCACCACTGGGCCCTAGTGGTGGAGATATAAAATTAATAGACAGCACTGTTACTGTATTGGGAAATATTATATCTTGTAATTGTTCACACATAGTGATAGCGTTCTATTCGACCGGCAACTGATAGTTCGGTACTTTGGTTGTATATCCTTACATCAGTAGTCTTAGGTATAGTGGTGGATACGTCCAATTATGTGCAATATCATACACAGTTCAAATGCGTCTCACCAGTGTGTCGCCGCTGGTCCCATGCTGCGACGGACCTGAGTGGATTCCTGCGGCTGTAATTTCAATCTTTGCGTGAGCACTTGGAGATCTCGTGGATAGGGGATAATTTTTGCTATTGCACTTCTAATGGTAAATAAATAATATTTCTAATATACTTTGTTTAAAAATGAAGTTTTCTATGTTTTATTTGTGCTTAAAAAAGCTCAAGAGCACATTTTCCCCCATCTCATTCACAGACTTTGAACTGAAGCCCAAACACATGAAGTGCAGCCTGGAGTGCTGAGCCGGGTGTGTCCAGCAAACAGCATATGGCAGTTAAGTGTGAGAGGAGCTATGATTGGATGAGGCTGGACACCCCCCCTCAGCACTCCAGGCTGCACTTTCTGTGTTTGGACTTCAGTCCAAAGTCTGTGTATAAGATGGGGGAAAATGTGCTCTTGAGCTTTTTTAAGCACAAATAAAACATAGTAAACATTTTTTTTAAACAAAGTATTTTAGAAATATTTTTTATTTACCAGAAGGAGTGCAATTGCAAAAATAATTTTTAATGAGTTACTCTTTAAGGAGTCTTTTACACAGTTCAGTCATTGTGCAGGCAGGGCCTTCAATTTCATCATTGACTAACAATGATTTTTAGGCCTGCATAACCAGTACGATCAACATTCAAGCAAGTGTTTTCTTGCTCATCAGCCGATTTCTGATCCATTAACAATTATCAGGAACAAATGTTAATATGAAGGTTTATTTGGTCAATAATTGCCCACATAGAAGGTCCTTACAATTTCAACAACAAATAACCAAATAACTGCAGAAAAGATGTACTGTAGAAAAGGGGCCTTCCAGGAACTTATGAAAAACCATCAGATTTGGTCAATATTATTTTTCACACAGAGAGTTAAATATGTGTCTAAAGGCTCATGCACTCAAGAATATTAGAGTCATGGAGTACCCCGGAGGCCCCTGTGTCTCAGGAGTACAGAGGCCCAGGGACTTCATAAGTCTGTGGAGTCATGGGAGCATGAAGCTGTGGTATGGCAAATTAATAAGACTGTTTCTTGTAAAGCAACAATAATCCAAAAGAAAAATAATTTCAAATAAACTGAATAAACATCTAATGATATAATTTGGGAGAGGATCTTTTACATGCTTTGCTGTCATTATTTTTGTCTTAGTTCATGGTATGTTCTACAAATTCCTTGTCAAGCTTCCATGATGCCAATTAATGTATCTAATTAACACATCTCCCATGCATAGAACTCTACTATGTGTATTAGAACATTAATATTGATGTCAACCATTTCTAGAAGTCTGGAAGTAATAAGATCATTTTACTATAACAGTAATACACTTAAACTTTTGTACCTCATTTTATATCACACTTTATGAAAAAATTAATTTATATACTATTATCATCTAAAATAGCTTTCTGTTTTTATGAAACTACAATTACCCAAAGAGTCCACTCTTCACATTTTTGTGCATATTTTATTATATCTTTTTACATGACAACACTGAAGAAATGACAGTCTGCTACAATATAAAGTAGTGAGTGCACAGCCTGTATAACAGGGATTAACCCCTTCCTGACCTATGACAAACATGTATGTCATGGATTGGGTGAGCGGACCTGACATGGGCCCACGGGTCATGTCCGGGTCATAACCGGAAAATACCTACTGCCATCAGCAGCTGACATCTGCCGGTAATGACAGACATGGGAGATCACTCTGATGTCTGTAATTTAACTGGTTAAACACCATGATTTATAGAGATCACAGCACTTAAACATTAAATGCAGCCATTCCCTTTTGTCTAGTGGTCCAATAGCCCACCTGCAATGTAATCCTAGGACTTACCTGGTCCTCGGCGTCTTCCCTGGCTCTGTTATTGCTTAAAGGGGTATTCCGGCTTTAGCCATTTTATCATAATATGCCATAAGATGTCTGATCGCGGCGGGTCCCTGCAGCACCCGCATTATGTGTGGAGCTGTGTCTCCAGGCTTGGAAACTAGAAGTTTCCGGGACAGGAGACGTGACGTAACACCGAGCCCCCCTCGTGATGTCACGTTACACCCCTACCTTCATGTCTATGGGAGGGGGCGTAACGTGATGTGGTAATAGCATTGTAAACTTTGAGAAAAATCAAAACATTATGAGCAAAACAGGTGTGTGCAAACAGAAATGTGCAACTTTTTTACACCAAATACTGCCATAAATTCTTTAATACATCCCCCATGTCTTTCTGCCCTCCCCAGGGACCAATTTCAGATGTCATAATGTGTTGCATGTAACCATCTGTATTATAGTCATAATATCTAGTCTCATTCTGCCACATATGTTCTCTTCATGCTGATGCCAGCTCCAAGCTGTCTCATACTGCCACTATATGTTCTCCTCATGCTGCTGCCTCCTCCAGGCTGTGTCATTAAGCCACTATATGCTCTCCTCATGCTGCCACAAACTCCAGGCTGTGTCATTCAGCCACTATATGCTGCCGCCAACTTCAGGCTGTGTAATTCAGCCTCTATGTGGTTTCTTCATGCTGCCGACAATTGCAGGCTGTGTCATTTTTCCACTATATGGTATCCTCATGCTTCCGCCACCTCCAGCCTGTGTCATTCAGCCACTACATGGTCTCCTCATGCTGCCACCACCACCTCCACGCTGTGTCATTCCGGCACTATATGGTCTCCTCATGCTGCTGCCACCTCCACGCTGGGTCATTCAGCCACTACATGGTCTTTGCATGCTTCCGCTACCTCAAGGCTGTGTCATTCAGCCACTATATGTTCTCCTCATGCTGCTGCAAACTCCAGGCTGTGTCATTCAGCCACTATATGCTGCCACCAACTCTTGGCTGTGTCATTCTGCCACTATGTGGTCTCCTCATGCTGCCGCCAACTCCAGACTGTGTCATTCAGCCACTATATGGTCTCCTTATGCTGCTGCCACCTCCACGCTGTTTCATTAAGGCACGATATGGTCTCCTTATGCGTCTGCCACTTCCATGCTGTGTCATTCAGACACTATATGGTCTCCTCATGCTGCCACAAACTCCAGGCTATGTCATTCAGCCACTATATGCTGCCGCCAACTCCAGACTGTGTCATTCATCCACTATGTGGTCTCCTCATGCTGCCGCCAACTCCGGGTTGTGTCATTCAGCCACTATATGTTCTCTTTATGCTGCCAACACCTCCACGCTGTGTCATTCAGCCACTATATGGTCACCTCAGGCTGCCATCACCTCCATGCTGTGTCATTCAGCCACTATATGGTCTCCTCATACTGATGTCACCTCCAGGCTCTGTCATTGTGCCGCTCTGCGACAGTGATTCTAATAGCGATGCCTATGATCTGCATGTCATACTGAATAACAGTATTATTTCACTAACACAGCACACACCCTATGCGTGTTACAGCAAGGCAAAGTGTTCTACACCCCTATTGAGGCTCTCTGTAGGCCAAAAATTCACTCATCTCTAGTAATAACGTAATTATAGCAAAATTATTTTTTCTGTATTTGTACTCCTCTCTGCAATCCCCCCTCTCCCCCAGTTTCTGTTTTTTTTTTTTTTTTTTTTAACACAATTCCAGCCAATTGTCCACTGGTCCATCTTCTCCAACTATCCCAAGCACATCCAGATTGTTCTGTTCCTGTATCTCCGTATAATTCCACCATGTCTCCAAACTAACATACTAAGTCTCCATACTAAAACATGTCATGCCCCTCAGTCCCCACATAATCCTCTTGTACACACTTCAGTAATCTCTCAATAACGTCCCATGCCTTATTATTATTATTATTATTATTTTTGTTGCCTCTTTCATGTCTCAGTCCTCCATCAGTAGATATGTACACCTTTCAGATCCTATGTAGCTCATCCTTGTTCAAAACATTCTCTGCATTATTAAATAAAGATTACATACATCCCCATATGTCATCTTAATTGCATCATTTCCACACACAAATCAGCCCATGTTCCATTACTGATTCATCTGCCCGTCTTTTTTGTAATAAGATTCAATTATGTGGCAGATTTTTCCAGTGACCTACATGAATTCTCTCAAGCAACATTATAGCCCAGCAATTCAAAAACGGGCGAGTGCAGCCATCATCTGCACTATTCACAGGTCACATAGTGCTGTCAGCGCTTCATCCACCGATCACTGGAATTACAGAACTAGATGCGCAAGTGCATCTCACTATGATCGTCGGCACACCCAGCAGTAGAAACACTGAATTAGACGCGCAAGCAGTTCTCACGCGATCCTTCAGCGGAGCCAGCTGCCAGAAAAAAGGTGCCTGCAATGCTTCTGCCGATATAGTTAACTCGGCTTTACCGAGTGATATTTGTTTTTATCAAGGCGGCTCATTACTATTATGCCCTGACTGCACATGAGTATATTAGTCCTATTTTATACAGTTTTTATGTATTGATCCCTTTTAATGCATTATTGTTAACCCGGTTTTGGTTCTGTGAGTTCTCCTCTCCCGGTCACTGGTCATCCGGAAGTATTCTCACACAATTGTTTTTAAGTGACACCAATTTTAGTGTTTGCATGCCTGATGAAGAGCCCAGTTCGGGCTAACACTAGATTGTTTGCGTAACATCTTTTCCAAATAAAAATCATTTTATATGAAACTTGATCCTGTGAGTCCAGCGTCCTGTTTTTTTCCCTCCTGGGTCAGCCCTCCGTGACTGTCCTTCTTCTGTTTGCACTAATTTAGGAATTTGTAAGTTACACACTCACCATATTGACTTTGGTGGTAGAGTACAGTCAATCTCCAATTAATCATTGTGTGTGTATGTGGGTGTGTGTGTTCACAACATAAAACCAGAGAGTAAAGGGTTACAGGACTGCCAGGCTCGCTCCTGAGAGAAGTGTGTCGGCAGAGTTAAAGCGGGGGAGGAGTCATTACAGTGCAGGCATGAGGGGACACGCCCACTTTCTCTTGAAAGATGAAAAAGACAGTGAGCAGCTGCAATATGCTATTTAATGAAATATTGGTGATAGATACATAAAATGTACTACATGTACTGAGTAACATAACCGTTTTTTTGGTAGGATCTGACAGGTACGCTTTAAGGCTGTAAATACAGGAACAGTAAGAATTACTATGGTAGCATGGGGATAATAATATATAGTATTTAATTTTTCTTACAAAGTCAAGCTAATAATATGAAACACTGATAAAAAGAGAAACAGCATATATTTATGCCTCTATGTAGAATGTGTCCATTATATGGCATTATTCTACCTTGTATTCTTATAAATTTTTAAATAATGGTCGCACAGGTACATATTTGGAACCATAGACGTCTATAAATTTACATGTACAATAAAAAGCAGCAGCACTGAGTGGACATTTTTAATAGAGTTTTACAAGATACAAAGAGGCAAAGGCAATGCATACTCTGCTGCCATAAGGTCAGTAATGGATTTGGCAGCCAAAGAATTATTTGTGAATTTGAAAGATAATAATAATTGGAGACTGGAGTGATCAGCCAGTTCATTAAGCCCTTACTAAAGCAGTCACCTTGTCCTCAGACTTAGACCTGGCCGTACAGATGCTGCTGCTGAGGCTGCAAGTTTGTTTGCAAAAGGCTTCATTGTTGGCCTTGGAAGCTTAAACCTCTAAAGACATGATATGAGCAGAATTATAGGGATAGATCAGATAACATAATCCTGGTGCTACTATGGAAATAATGGAGCCTTCATAGACTAGTTAGGTCATTGCACAGAGTTCTCGGTGGGGACTTTACAATAGTACCATATTAAATGGGTACTCCGTTCCTAGACATCTAATCCTCTATCCAAAGGATAGGGGATAAGATGTGTGATCGGGGGGTCCCGCCACTGGGGACCCCCGCCATCTCTCTGCTGCGCTGCACCCCAGCATTCGTTTAGAGTGTCGAGTGCAGCACCGGAGGCTCGTGAAGTCACAGCCATGCCCCGCTCGTGTTGTCACAGCCACACATCCTCAATGCAAGTCTATGGGAGGGGGCGTGATGGCCGTCATGCCCCGTTCCATAGACTTGCATTGAGGAGGCGTGTCTATGATGTCACAAGCGGGCGTGACCAGGACGTCACGAGACTCCACCCTGCATTGCCAGTCATGCAGCATGTAGCGAAGTTCGCTCCGTGCACAGGATGTCTGGGGTGCCACAGCCGAGATCCTATCCTTGGGTAGGGGATAAGATTTCTAGGGGTGCAGTAATCCTTTAACCCTTTCAGTTAAATAATTATAAAGCACAACTTACCCTTGCTAAAAAAAAAAAAAACATATTTATACCTTTAACCCTTTAACCCCTTAAGGACTCAGCCCATTTTGGCCTTAAGGACTCAGACAATTAAATTTTTACGTTTTCATTTTTTCCTCCTCGCCTTCTAAAAATCATAACTCTTTTATATTTTCATCCACAGACTAGTATGAGGGCTTGTTTTTTGCGCGACCAGTTGTCCTTTGTAATGACATCACTCATTATATCATAAAATGTATGGCGCAACCAAAAAACACTATTTTTGTGGGGAAATTAAAACGAAAAACGCAATTTTGCTAATTTTGGAAGGTTTTGTTTTCACGCCGTACAATTTCTGGTAAAAATGACATGTGTTCTTTATTCTGAGGGTCAATACGATTAAAATGATACCCATTATTATATACTTTTATATTATTGTTGCGCTTAAAAAAAATCACAAACTTTTTAACCAAATTAGTACGTTTATAATCCCTTTATTTTGATGACCTATAACTTTTTTATTTTTCCGTATAAGCGGCGGTATGGGGGCTCATTTTTTGCGCCATGATCTGTACTTTTTTTTTATACCACATTTGCATATAAAAAACTTTTAATACATTTTTTATAAATTTTTTTTTAATAAAATGTATTAAAAAAGTAGGAATTTTGGACTTTTTTAATTTTTTTTCGTTCACGCCGTTCACCGTACGGGATCATTAACATTTTATTTTAATAGTTCGGACATTTACGCACGCGGCGATACCAAATATGTCTATAAAAAATGTTTTTTACGCTTTTTGGGGGTAAAATAGGAAAAAACGGACGTTTTACTTTTTTATTGGGGGAGGGGATTTTTCACTTTTTTTTACTTTTACTTTTACATTTTTTTACATTTTTTTTTACACTTGAATAGTCCCCATAGGGGACTATTCATAGCAATACCATGATTGCTAATACTGATCTGTTCTATGTATAGGACATAGAACAGATCAGTATTATCGGTCATCTTCTGCTCTGGTCTGCTCGATCACAGACCAGAGCAGGAGACGCCAGGAGCCGCACGGAGGAAGGAGAGGGGACCTCCGTGCGGCGTTATGAATGATCGGATCCCCGCAGCAGCGCTGCGGGCGATCCGATCGTTCATTTTAATCGCGAACTGCCGCAGATGCCGGGATCTGTATTGATCCCGGCACCTGAGGGGTTAATGGTGGACGCCCACGAGATCGCGGGCGTCGGCCATTGCCGGCGGGTCCCTGGCTGCGATCAGCAGCCGGGATCAGCCGCGCATGACACGGGCATCGCTCCGATGCCCGCGGTTATGCTTAGGACGTAAATGTACGTCCTGGTGCGTTAAGTACCACCTCACCAGGACGTACATTTACGTCCTGCGTCCTTAAGGGGTTAAGGACCCAGCCCAAATATACCTTAAGGACCCGGCCATTTTTTGAACATCTTACCACTGTCACTTCAAGCATTAATAACTCTAGGATGCTTTTACCTTTCATTCTGATTCCAATATAGTTTTTTTGTGACATATTCTAATTTATGTTAGTGGTAAAATTTTGTCGAAACTTGCATCATTTCTTGGTGAAAAATTCCAAAATTTGATGAAAAAATTGAAAATTTTGCATATTTTTACTTTGAAGCTCTCAGCTTATAAGGAAAATGAACATTCCAAATAAATTATACATTGATTCAAATACACAATGAGGGACATGTATCATTATTTGTGTATGGTAGAAGCAGTTTACCCCTTTTCCCGAATTCTAAATTATGCGCAGAAGCTAAATTTATCAGTCAAGCGCAATGAGTTTCATAAATTGCGGGTACATATAATAATCTCCTCAATCCACTCTATGGAAAATAGAATAGATGATTTAGAGCATCTTGCTACGTTAAGTCCAAGATGGCTTATATTTGCGCAAAAAAAACAGCTCTTGCGGCAAAATTTTTGCTGTAAAGGAAAAGTACGCAGTTAATAAATCCATGTGTACTATAGATGTCACTCCAAGTTACCCTGATTCGGCCACATCTGGAGGACATGCTCTACCAAAACGTGTACAAAAAAATGCGCAAAAAAGGGCTTGCGCAAAATTTTGCGCAAAAAAATACACACAAAACAGGGGTAAAATCTTTGATACATGTCCTCCAACATGTCTAGCTTATGTTTGCATCAGAAAGTTGACATGTTTTTACTTTTGGAAAACATTAGAGGGCTTCAAAGATCAGCAGCAATTTTTAATTTTTCACAAAATTTTCTAAATCAAGGAACCAGTTCAGTTTTGAAGTGGATTTGAAGGGCCTTCACATTAGAAATTCCCCACAAATGACCCAATTATGAAAACTGAACCCCTTAAAGTATCCAAATGACATTCAGTAAGTGTGTTAACCCTTTAGGTGTTTCACAGGAATAGCAGCAAAGTGAAGGAGAAAATTTAAAATCTTCATTTTTTACACTCGCATGTTCTTGTAGACCAAGTTTTTGAATTTTTACAAGTGGTAATAGGAGAAAAAGCCCCCCAAAATGTGTAACCTAATTTCTCTTGAGTAAGGAAACACCTCATATGTGTATGTCAAGTGTTCGGCAGGCACAGTAGAGGGCTCAGAAGCGAAGGAACAACAATGGGATTTTGGATAGTGAATTTTGCTGAAATGGATTTTGGGGGGCATGTCACATTTAGAAAGCCCCTATGGTGCCAGATCAGCAGAAAACCCCACATGGCATACCATTTTGGAAACTACACCCCTCAAGGCACCTCAAGGGGTCCAGTTAGCCTTAACACCCCACAGGTGTTTGACAACTTTGTGCTGTTTTTCCCCCCAAATTTACCATTTATACAAAGGGTAATGGGAGGAATGCCCCCTTAAATTTGTAACCTCATCTCTTCTGAGTATGGAAATACACCATGTTAGGACGTAAAATGCTCTGCGGGCAAACTACAATGCTCAGAATAGAAGGAGTCACATTTGGCTTTTTGAAAGCAAATTTTGCTGAAATGGTTTTTGGGGGGCATGTCGCATTTAGGAAGCCCCTGTGGTGCCAGAACAGCAAAAAATACCCACATGGCGTACCATTTTGGAAACTACACCCCTTAAGGAACGTAACAAGGGGTACAGTGAGCCTTAACTACCCACAGGTGTTTGACGACTTTTTGTTAAAGTTGGATGTGTAAATGAAAAAAATATTTTTTTTTACTAAAATGCTGTTTTTTCCCTAAATGTAAAATTTTTACAAGGGGTAATAGGAGAAAATGACCCCCAAAATCTGTAACCACATTTCTTCTGAGGATGGAAATACCCCGCGTGTGGATGTTAAGTGCTCTGCTGGCGAACTACAAGGCTCAGAAGAGGAGGAGCGCCATTGAGCTTTTGGGAAGAGAATTTGCTTGGAATGGTAGTCAGGGGCCATGTGTGTTTACAAAGCCCCCGTGGTGCCAGAACAGTGAACCCCCCACATGTGACCCCATTTTGGAAACTACACCCCTCACAGAATGTAATAAGGGGTGCAGTGAGTATTTACATCCCACTGGCGTTTGACAGATCTTTGGAACAGTGGGCTGTGCGAATTAAAAATTTATTTTTTCATTTTCACGGACCACTGTTCCAAAAATCTGTCAGACACCTGTGGGGCATAAATGCTCACTGTACCCCTTATTACATTACATGAGGGGTGTAGTTTCCAAAATAGGGTCACATGTGGGGGTGTCCATTGTTCTGGCCCTATGGGGGCTTTGTAAACACACGTGGCCTTCAATTACGGACATATTTTCTCTTCAAAATCCCAATGGCGCTCCTTCTGTTCTGAGCAGTGTAGTGCGCCAGCAGAGCACTTTACATTCACATACGGGGTATTTTCTTACTCAGAAGAAATGGGGTTACAAATTTTGGGGGGATTTCTTCCTATTTTCCCTTGTGAAAATAAAAAATTTAGGGTAACACTAGCATTTTAGTGAATTTTTTTTTTCATTTTTCCATCCAATTTTACTGAAAATTCGTCAAACACCTGTGGGGTGTTAAGGCTCACTATACCCCTTGTCACGTTCTGTGAGGGGTGTAGTTTCCAAAATGGGGTCACATGTGGGTATTTATTTTTTTGCGTTTATGTCAGAACTGCTGTAAAATCAGCCACCCCTGTGCAAATCACCAATTTAGGCCTCAAATGTACATAGTGCGCTTTCACGCCTGATCCTTGTTGTGCGTCCGCAGAGCATTTTACGCCCACATATGGGTTATTTCTGTACGCTGGAGAAATTGGGTTACAAATTTTGGGGGTCTTTTTTTCCTTTTACCACTTGTGAAAATAAAAAGTATGGGGCAACACCAGCATGTTGGTGTAAAAATGTTAATTTTTTTACACTAACAGGCTGGTGTAGCCCCCAACTTTTCCTTTTCATAATGGGTAAAAGGAGAAAAAGCCCCCCCTAAATTTGTAGTGCAATTTCTCCCGAGTACGGAAATACCCCATATGTGGCCCTAAACTGTTTCCTTGAAATACGACAGGGCTCCGAAGTGAGAGAGCGCCATGCGCATTTAAGGATTAAATTAGGGATTGCATAGGGGTGGACATAGGGGTATTCTATGCCAGTGATTCCCAAACAGGGTGCCTCGAGCTGTAGCAAAACTCCTAGCATGCCTGGACAGTCAGTGGCTGTCCAGAAATGCTGGGAGTTGTTGTTTGCCAAAGCTGGAGGCTCCGTTTTGGACACTGCCGTACAACACGTTTTTCATTTTTATTGGGGGGGACAGTGTAAGGGGGTGCATATGTAGTGTTTTACCCTTTATTTTGTGTTAGTGTAGTGTAGTGTTTTTAGGGCACTGGCGGATTATGGTGAATTTCCCGCTAGGAGTTTGCGCTGCGGCAAAAAATTTGCCGCAACCAAAACTTGGAGCAGGAAATTTACTGTAAACCTGTCCATGTGAATGTACCTCCAGCTGTTTGAAAACTACAACTCCCAACTTTACTGAAAGACCGTGCATGCTGGGAGTTTTACTTTTGCAACAGCTGGAGGGACACTGGATGGAAAACCTTCAGTTAGGTTCTGTTACCTAACTCAGTATTTTCCAACCAGTGGGCCTCCAGCTGTTGCAAAACTACAACTCCCAGCATGTACTAATCACCGAGGGCATGCTGGGAGATGTAGTTATGCAAGAGCTGAAGGTACGCGACTACAACTCCCAGCATGCCGAGACAGCTGTTTGCTGCCTGGGCATGCTGGGATTTGCAGTTTTGCAACATCTTGAGGGCTACAGTTTATAGACCACTGCACAGTGATCACCAAACTGTGAACCTCCAGATGTTGCAAAACTACAAATCCCAGCATGCCCAGACAGCAAACAGCTATGTGGGCATGCTAGGAGTTGTAGTTTTGCAAGATCTGAAGGGATATAGTTTAGAGACCACTGTTAATGGTCTCAAACTGTATCACTCCAGCTGTTACAAAACTACATATTCCAGCATGCCCAAACAGCTGTCTGGGCATGCTGGGAGTTGTAGTTTTGCAATATCTGGAAGGCTAGAGTTTAGAGACCACTTTACAGTTGTCTCAGACTGTAGCCCTCCAGATCAACTTACCGGCTTCCGTAGGATCCAGGGAGTCGTCCTCTTCTGCCGCACGACATGCCGCCCGCCGATCAACGTCTTCCGCAGCCTCCGGAGGGGTATGTGGACCTTCGGCGCCCGGTCCCCTTCGGTTCCCCGTTCTGCCCCGCCTATTGTGCATGGGCAGGACGGGGAAAACGAAAGTTAACCCACCCAGCCCCCGATCTGTTATTGGTGGTCGTGTCTAGACCACCAATAGCAGGGATAGGAGGGGTGGCACCTCTGCCACTTCACTCCTATGCCTTCAGGGGGATCGTAGGTGTCTTAGACAACCGCGATCCCCCTTATATTCCGGGTCACCATAGACTCGTATGACCCAGAATAGGCGCAAATCGCAAGTGTGAATTCACTTGCAATTTGCGCCGATCGCCGACATGGGGGGGTCTAATGACCCCCCTGGGCATTTGCGCGGGGTGCCTGCTGATCAATGTCAGCAGTCACCCCGGTCCAATCCCCGCCCGGCGCACGGCGGGGACCGAAATTCCCACGGGCGTATGGATACGCCCTGGGTCCTTAAGTACCAGGACGTCAAGGCGCATCCATACGTCCTAGGTCCTTAAGTGGTTAATCTACAAAAATGTGTTTCTTGCAGTGACATACACAGATAAGAGGGGGACCCAAAACTAAACATATGACCCCCATTAAGCAAGGCATAACAGGGCCTTGTGTTTGTTAGGCTATAAGCCACCTTTCCTGAGGTCTAAGGCTGGGTTCACATAAGTCCGGCTACCGGCTTACGTGAACTCAGCCTAGACCTCGACACAACTGATTTCATAACTGATGACAACGTGCATCAGTTGTTATCAGTTGTATGGTATCTGGCATCCATTGTTTCTGGATGCCAGAGGGGGAACGCAGCAAGTTCCCCTGTCCGATGCCGTCCGGCGTGTCCAACCATTGGGCGTCAAAATTGAAATGCTGGATGATTGTGAACTGTCCCATTTAAATGAATGGGATCAGTTCTAGCATGAGTTTTCCTCCAGTTAACGCCAATAGTGATGAATTGTAGAACAATAAAAATCATAAAAAGGCATATAGCAGGCAACAAATAGCAAGAACAAGACCTAACCATTTGATGTCAAAAACCGAATGATGATGGAACGGATGATGGCACAAAGGATTGATGAAGATGGTTGTCAGGAACTGAAGCAGATGGATGATGAACCAACTGCAAAAATGACTCTACCTATGTATCCCTAAATCGTTCCCAGGATATATACCTGAACACTCTATGTTTCTGCAAATATCCCCTATAAACTCCATACTAAACTGTCCCTAACACAAAACAGAAGAATTCTAGAACCCAGAGATAAAAATAAGGGTTGAGCAGTACTGAACTAAGGAGCAAATGGAACAAGAGCAAGCTGAACAAAAGAACAGCAAGCATAAGATACAGAGACATAGACTACATACAGAGCAAGACACTACATACTAGAAGCAAGAACTAACTCAGCTGACGAGGAACAAAACTAGATTAGAAAAATGCACTAGAAAAAAACCACAAGGAATACTGGAGACAATTGCACAGAGCATTCATTGAAATCTGAACCATGCTGCAAAAGCTGAAATGCTTTAAAGTGAGCCCAACTAAACAGAAAACTCTTACTTCAAACAAGTCTCGAGCTTAGCAGCAACATCAGCTAATCTGGCGTAATAGATAAACTGTGAGGCAGTTGAATGGCCCAAACTAATAGAGAGGAGAAAACTGAATAGCAGGATGGTTCCTGCTATTCAAAAAATGTTTTAACAATTCAGTTTCTCTGGAGAGGAGAGTCTTGTACAGGTTATTGCTGTGGGACAAGCCAAGGCTGAGCTTCTTCTCTCCAATGGCCTGACACAGCAACATGTCACCATGGTACATTTGTCCTTGCTCATTGGATGCCTGGGATTTCAAGAGACCAGGAGTAAAATTCCATCGTCCTCACAGATTGCTCTATTGATATATGTCAAATGCACTGAGCTGGAGATTTTTTTATTTTTATTTTTTATTTTTTTTACTCTGCTATGAAATGTTCCGCCTGGTATCTAACTTGTTACAAAATCACACACCATCCTTCATATTCTGGGTGTATTTAAATAAAGACAAACAATATTTCAGACAGGACTGAAGAAACAATTGAAACAAGACAGTAAAAAAGAAAACTAGGTCTTGTATTCTGTTTGAACAGGTTGTTTAGACAAGAAAATGTTTTTGTGTCTGTCCCTTATGATTATTAAATATTCAGCTATGTTCTCCACATGTGCCTTTGAAACTAGGAGCCAGAAGGAATGCGAGAAACCTAGATAAATATGCCTAGCCTTACATAACCTGGACTGGATGTCTAGTGATTCCTCTTATGTTTTAGGTGGGCTATGTTAGTTGCTCCTAGCAGTTATGAGCTACTTTAAGGATAGGGGATAAGATGTATGATAGTGGGGGTCCCACCTCTGGGGACCCCCGCAATCTAGCATGCAGCACCCGCCTGTGAGCACGGATACTCCGTCCCCGTGGTCGGGAGCCATAAGACTTGGAGCCACCAGCGCTTCCTGCAGTGCTCACAGGTGGGTGCTGCATGCTAGATTGCGGAGGTCTCCAGGGGCGGGACCCCCACGATCAGACATCTGATCCCCTATTCTTTGGATAGGTGATAAGATGTCTTAGGGCCGGAGTACCCCTTTAAGACCAGTGTATAAGACATATTTCTTGTGCATATTCTATATAGATATGTATGTCAATTCTGCCTCCAAACTGTGATTGTAAGGGCTCATTTACACTGATGAATTTCGCCAGCTGAATGTCCCCTTGCAGCAGGTGCCGCCAAAATCCTCATCGGTAGGACCACATTGACATGCGCTGTCTCATAGATGGCAATGCTTGCTGGCAAAAATTAGCTCCATTCCACTAGCAGAATTCTGCTGCAGTGATTCCTCAGTCTGCACAGAGCAGCAGAATCCTTTAAAAAACAAAGGGACTCTGCTGGAAAGGGAATCCCACAGCGAAATTTGCAGGTGGACATTAGACAACTTTAGTCTAATGCCTTAAAGGGGTACACTGCCCCTAGACATCTCATCCCCTATCCAAAGGTTAGGGGATAAGATGTTGGCTGAGCCCTTAGGTTACATACACATGGGCAGATTTTCCACAGTTTTTCGCCCTGCGGGTTTACCCATGATGGATTTTTTGCAGATTTTTATGTAATGGTAAATCTGTAACAGACCTCATTAAAGGCAATTGGTAGCAGACTTGCTGCTGCAGAAAACCTGCTGCAGGTAAATCTGCAGCAGAAAACCTGCAGAAAATCTGCTGGTGTGTATGTATGGCCAACTATAGGCCCCATGCACACAACAGTCTTCTGAGGTGAAATTTATTTTGCAGCAGAATTTCTGAAGCAAATTATGTTGCTACCAATGACTTCAATGGGGAAAACCTGCAACGGGTAAACCCACTGCGGAAAACCCACAGAAAATACGCCTCTGTGAACGTACCCAAAATAACTGTGGTAAAAACATTTGTTCAGTTATCTCTCCCAAACTCCCCATACACATGAATGTTTTCTACAGCTGATCATTTATGTGTTGTCTATTGGGAGAGGTAAACTGCAGCCTGACAGCTCTGGTGCCGGCTTATCACTCTAAAGAACCAAAATTCGATGTATTGACATCTTCTGAATCCGCTAACGATGGCGGGTTAAGACAATTTTAGTCTAATGCCTTAAAGGGGTACTCCACCCCTAGACATCTTATCCCCTATCCATCTTATCCCCTATGCCAGTGGCGGATCCCACGCAATTTCAGCTGCGGCACCCCAGAAACCGCTCCGTGCCGGATGACTGGCGATGCGGGGTGGAGGCTCGTGATGTCACAGTCACGCCCCTCAATGCAAGTCTATGGGAGGGGACGTGATGGACTTTTGCTCCGTGCACCGAATGTCTGGGGTGCTGCTGGTAGCTAGTGGTACCATAAAAAAAAAATTTAGGTAATGTCCCAGGCTCAGAAACATCAGTAAACCATATAGTGGCTGAACGATACAGCCTGGAGCTGGCGGCAGCATGAGGAGACAATAGGGCTTCACAATCTCTAAGATTAAAAGATGAATTTTCTAATTTAAATTGAAGATTTATGGTAGCTAGAAGTACCATAAAAAATGTAGGCAATGTCCCAGGCCTAGCAGCATCAGTTAACCATATAGTGGCTGATTGGCACAGCCTGTAGTTGGCGGCAGCATGAGGAGACCATATGGTGGCTGAATGGCACAGCCTGGAGTTGACGGCAGCACGAGGAGAAAATATAGTGGCTGAATGGCACAGCCTGTAGTAGGCAGCAGATGAGGAGACCATATAGTGGCTGAATGACACAGCGTGGAGGTGGGGGCAGCATGAGGAGACCATATGGTGGCTGAATGGCACTGCCTGGAATTGGTGGCAGCATGAGTAGAATATAAAGTGGCTGAATGGCACAGCCTGGAGTTGGCAGCAGCATGTGTAGAACATATAGTGGCTGAATGGCACAGCCTGGAGTTGGCAGCAGATGAGGAGACCATATAGTGGCTGAATGGCACAGCCTGTAGTTGGTGGGAGCATGAGTAGAACATATAGTGGCTGAATGACACAGCATAGCGGTGGCGGCAGAATGAGGAGACCATGTAGTGGCTGAATGGCACAGCTCGTAGTAGGCGGCAGAATTAGGAGAACATATAGTTGCTGAATGGCACAACATGGAGTTGGCCGCAGCATGAGTAGAACATATAGTGGCTGAATGGCACAGCCTGGAGTAGGCGTCAGAATGAGGAGACCATATAGTGGCTAAATGACACAGCCTGGAGGTGGCGGAAGCATGAGGATACCATATGGTGGCAGAATGAGACAGCCTGGAGGTGGCAGTGGCAGCATTAGGAGTCCTGAAAGTGACCTAGTGACAGAGTGGTGCGGTGGGTGGCAATACCAGTACCAGGTGACGAAGGTGGGTGAAAAAAGGGCTGATGCGGAGGAATGTTTGTAACACGGGAGCAGCGCCTTAAATATGTTTGGCACAATTCATATTTGTGAAATGTTGGTGTGGCACCATGGTCAATTACTCGGATGCATCAGGCATTGGTGTGTGGAAATTCTGGCTGATCCATGCCTGATTCATCTTCACAAAGGTCAGTCTCTCCACATTTTCTATGGATAGACAAGTTCTCCATGGGATGACTATGGCCCCTGCCGCACTAAACACCCGCTCTGATGGCACACTACTGGCTGGGCAGGACACCTTTTCCAGGGAAAACTCTGCTAGTTGCGGCCACAAATCAAGTTTGGCTGCACAGAAGTCCAGCGGATTTTCAAGGTGTGTAGGCATGGGCATGTCAAGGTATGCCACCACCTGCTGGTTCAGGTCCTGCTCCAGGTCTACCTGCTGCTGCTTAGTTGCTTCACTATTCGGGTGAAGAAAGGTAGTCATCAGCGACTGTAGACTCAGGCTGCTGCTGAGGGAGCTGGTACTGCTCCTGCCACCCCTCCCCAGCAGCCATGGCAGTGGAAGGTGAGCGCAGGGGGCCCCCTGAGTCAGACCTGTGAGAGGATGGACGATGGTGCCAATATGCATCGGCCAAACTGACTATGTAGGATGTCTCTGTAGTAAGTCAGTTTGTCCTCCCTCTCAGTGGAGAGCTAGAAGTCATCCCGCGGCCGAATGGTGAGCCAGAAGTCATCCCGCTGCCGAATGGTGACAATTTGTCGGTCACTACGCAAGCAAGTGAGCATGCATCGTGCCATTTGTGCAAGTGACTCGGAGGGACTCCCTGCCTCCATCTCCACTGCATGCTGCCATGGTGTGTCTGGGTCCTCTGTCTCCCCTTCCTCGTAACCCTCTAGCTTCTCTGGCTGCTCCTGCTCCTCCTCTCTTGTCAGATGACTAGAAAAACTGCCCATTTCCGAAACCTAAACTGTGCTCCACTTTGCTCCTTCACACCCTCAAGTTCAGCCCCCACAGGACTCATGTGGCTGTGAGATGTAGGCGCCATGTCTCCAGTGCCCTGACCAGCCATTGTTTCCAACACATGTTGTAGTAAATGAAGCAGTGGAATGATGTTGTTCATCCTGTAATCCTGGCGACTGACTAATAATGTGGCTTCCTCAAAGGGCCTGAGCAAGCGGCAGGTGTCCCGTAAGAGCTGCCACTGGTTGACATTGAAGTTACACAGGGGAGTACCCCTATATGCTTGGATCATCAAGAATTTGGTGATTGCTTTTCTCTGTTTCTCTGTTCGGTCCAACATATGGAGGGTGGAATTCCAACGTGTGGCAACGTCACAAATCAGACTATATTGGGGGGATACTGTTCTGATGCTGCAGCTCAAGGAGGGTGGGCTTTGCGGTGTATGAGTGGCTGAAGTGCATGCAAAGTTTCCTTCCCATTGTTAGGATGTCTTGCAAATGGGGGGGAACACTTCTGGAACCACTTTACAGCCAGATTGAACATGTATGCCATACAGGGCGCATGGCTCAGTCTTCCTTGTCACAGAGCAGACAGATGTTCTTCCCGTTGTTGGTCACCATGGTTCCCATTTCCAATTTTCGTGGAGTAAGCCATGCTCCGATTTCTTTATGAATGATTTTTAGCAGTTCCTCCCCTGTGTGACTCCATTCGACAAGGCAAACCAAGTGAAGAACAGTGTGACACCGCCTTGCCCGGGCATTGAGACTTGTCTGTGCAGTGGAGGCTGAGGACATGGTGAAGGATGAGGAGGCTGAGTCGCACACTGTCACAGGACCAACGGCCTGAGAGCGTGGAGGAGAAAGCGGCATGACCTGTCCAAGTTGCTGTTGTGGCTGTGCAGGTACCACATTCACCCAGTGGGCCGTAAAGGATATGTATTGTCCCTGACCATAGTTACAGCTCCAGACGTCGGTGCTGATGTGCACTTTAAAACACACCAACAGGCTCAAGGACTGGCCCACCTTCTCTTCCACAACATTGTGCAGGGCTAGTACTCCCTTCTTCACAAAGAAATGATGGCTTGGGACTCTCCACTTCGGCTTAGCACAAGCCAACAGTTCTCTGAAAGGTGCAGAGTCCACCACTTGAAAAGGGAGGGACTGCAGCACCAGTCACTTGGACAGGAGCACATTCAGCTTCTGCGCCGTTGGAGTGGGCGCATACTGTGGTCTCTTGGACATAGCTTCGCCGATGGATTGCTGGCGGAATGACTGACTAAAAGTAAGAGGAGCAGGAGCATCTGGAGCGACAGAAGATGGGTATGACACATGGCTCCCTTCGGCTGAGGTGGTGGAGCCTTTGCTTGGCTGAAAAAGGGAGCGGTGTGGAACTGGGTGATGCAGCAGGCTGGACCACTATATCGGAGCCACGGTTCTTCCAGTCCGCTTTATGGTGGTGCAGCATATGTTGATGCAGGGCTGTGGTGCCAACATTGGGACCCTGGCCACGCTTCACCTTTTGCCAACACATTTTGCATGTGGCTATGTTAGTATCTTCAGGGTACTTATCAAAAACTGTCACACCGCCGAGTAACTGATTTTCCCACCAACAGTCCGCACTAATTCACTCTACTGCCACCTTCTCCAGGAACCCCTGTTCCACTACCTTCCAGGTGGTCTCCCCCGGGCACATTTGGCTCAAAAAATTTGTGATGTAGTGGGTGACCATGGTAACCAATCCATGATGGCAGATGGGTTGCTGGTGGAGACACGACCGCTAGCTGATACTGGGAGCTCAGGCCTCTCGCTGCTACTCCTGCTGCCACCCGCCCCTAGTCTGCTGTGACCTCTGCCTGCGCCTGATGAATGCAGGCCTCTGCCACTCCTCTGTGCAATGCCTGACATACTTAGTTTGTATATGAGGGGAGTACACTACGCTTCACTACGCTCAAATTAGTATTTGTCTAGAACAGCTGCAGGTGTGTACTTTTGGCTGTCCTTTCACAGTATCTAGGCCCTTGACAGATTAACAGGTACAAAATAGTACACTACTTAGATGCAGGTATGTGGTATGCAATTATGAGGGCAGCAAAATGCGCTACAGTACGCTTAAAGAAGTAGTAAAGTAAAACACCAGCCGGTGAATACTTTTGCCTGGCCTTTCACAGCATCTAGGCCCTTGACAGATTAACAGGTACAAAATAGTAATCTACTTAGATTAGGTATGTGGTATGAATTTATGAGGGCAGAAAAATGCGCTACAGTACGCTGAAAGAGGTATTTGAGTACAACACCAGCCGGTGAGTACTTTTGCCTGGCCTTTCTCAGTATCTAGTCCCTTGACAGATTAAAAGGTACAAAATAGTACATTGCTTGGATGTAGGTATGTGGTATGCACTTATGAGGGCAGAAAAATGCGCTACAGTACGCTTAGAAAACATATTTGTGCACAACACCAGCCGGTGATTACTTTTGCCTGGACTTTCACAGTATCTAGGCCCTTGACAGATTAACAGGTACAAAATAGTACACTTCTTAGATGTAGGTATGGGGCATGCACTTATGAGGGCAGAAAAATGCGCTACAGTACGCTTAAAAAAGGGGCCTAAAATTAAATAAGGTGCACAAAATGGGCACTATGTATTGGGGTAATACACATGGGGAGTTTGTAAAAAGGGGGCATTCTGCTGGAGAAAAGAGCCTAAAATGTCTGTCTGTCTGCTCTGGCAGGTTCTGTGGAGACGAGTCTTGCCAAGGAGAATTCTTCAAGATGCCGTGGGCCAGATAGTGAAAAAAGTAAAAGTAAACAACTCAATCAGAGAAGATGTCACCTGTAATTCACTGCAGAGCGGTTGAAGGTATTAAAGGGGTACTCCGACGCTAAGACATCTTATCCCCTATCCAAAGTAATCAGTAATCGCTGTAATCAGACCCGGAGCAAACATGCTCCGGGGACTGATTGTAACGGGTTGCTGCATGCAAGATCACAGGGTCCCCAGCAGTGGGACCCCCGTGATCAGGCATCTTATCCCTATCCTTTGGATAGGGGATAAGATGTCTTAGTGCCGGAGTACCCTTTTAAGCACTATATGGTCAGTATGTGGGGATATTGGCAAATTTTTAGGCTAATCTTTAGGTCGTTTTTACAACTGGAATAAATTATAGCAGAGTGCAGTGCAATACTTTACAGCGCTGTGTTTTACTGCACTCCTCTCTGCTATAATCTAATTAGAAATATATAATTAAAAACTTGGGGGCAGACTTGGGGGCAGGCCATGGGGGGTCCACACCTCGAGCCGTGTTAGGGGCCCCAAAATTCCTGATTGCAGTCCTGCCAGCAGTACACAACAGTGCTGCAGCACACAGTCGCTGTGTACTTAAAGGGATATTCCAACTGGCTCCAGAAAGTTAAACAGATTTGTAAATTACTTCTATTAAAAAATCTTAATCCTTTCAATAATTATCAGCTGCTGAAGTTGAAGTTGTCTGGCAACAGTGCTTTCTGCTGACATCTCTGCCTGTCTCGGGAACTGCACAGAGTAGAAGAGGTTTGCTATGGGGATTTGCTTCTAAACTGGACAGTTCCCGAGACACATGTCATCACAGAGCACTTAGACAGAAAAGAACAACTCAACTTCAGCAGCTCATAAGTTCTGGAACTGATTTTTTTATAGAAAGTAATTTAAAAATCTGTTTAACTTTCTGGAGCCAGTTGATATATTAAAAAAAGTTTTTTTCCTGGATAACCCCTTAAACCCAAAATTGCACTCTGTCAAAGACTATTAGGAATGGACTGCTGGGTATGTATTATACCGTCTACAGACTAGTATAACCAGCAGACCATTTGTTGTGGAACAAAGACACAGAGTTGGGCTGAAAAAGTATTCCTTCATCCTTTGCTAAGGTTTCTGAAGCTGAGCCAGTCTGTTCAAATGTATGAGGGAACACACAGCTCTCTGCCCCTCTCTGTAATACACTGCTGTAGAAAGTGACTGGGAGGTTAATGGCTGCAGTAAAAAAATTGTGAAAAACGCACTGCTCTCTGTCCACCAGAACGCTGACGTGACTAGGAGGTGAAATGCGGCTGGAGAAAGCTTGTCTGTATAACACACAGTGCTGTCCTATGTCTCTGCAGTGAAAGAATGAAGTGACTAGCCGGAATATGGCTGCCGATTATATAGGGCTGTGACATCACAGGGGTGACTGACTGCTGATAGGCTGCATCCTGCATGTGATTTTTGGTCATCCCGCCTACCTGCCTTCCCAGAGTTCCTTGCCCCATGTCCTCACATGTGAATCCGCCATTTTAGATGCCCTGGAGCCTGGATCGCAGTAAATGGAGTTTAATTAAGCAATTTGCGCGATAGAATCGCGACGATATTCGCATTTGTTGGAAATCAAATTTTTTATGAAATTCGGAACAAATTCAGGTTTGTCAGATTCGATTCGCTCATCTCTAGTTACAATCACTGTAAATGTAATACAGATTACCCGATTTCAGAGACAATGGTACATACTAATTCAATCAAAATGAGCAGAGACAATGGATACATTTTAGATATCCATCCAAAAATTTTGCATGTAAATGAAACTTTGCCCTTTTGTTCCCCCAATTGATCAAATTTAAGAATTAAATTAACTTTTATATTACAGCAGTTCAGTAAAATTGCTTCAATAAGAGAACTGAAAGGTGAAGCAGATATATGCAAGAAGTGCTTAGTTGCAATTTTTGCATCAGTAAATGCTTTGTGCTTAGGTAGGGTAGTAAATAAAATATTTCATGTTCACACCAGAAGATTTAATCTTAATGGATACCTGTTTGTTGTTAGGATATTTTAGAATAGAATATGCTCTTATTTTTCCTGCGCTATTAAATAACTTTGCAGTGACATCACTGAGTATTATCCCTGTACTGTGACATCACTGTTTGTATTATAATTGTACTGTGACGTCACTGTGTATTATCCCTGTACTGTGACATCACTGAGTATTATCCCTGTACTGTGACATCACTGTTTGTATTATATTTGTACTGTGACATCACTGTGTGTATTATCCCTGTGCTGTGACATCACTGAGTATTATCCCTGTACTGTGACATCATTGAGTATTATGACATCACGGTTTGTTTTATATTTGCACTGTGACATCACTGTGTGTATTATACCTTTACATGTCACTGTGTGTATTATCCCTGTACTGTTACATCACTGTCTATATTATACCTGTACTGTGACATCACTGTATGTATTATCTTTGTACTCTGACATCACTGTGTATATTATCCCTGTACTGTAACATCACTGTGTATTATCCCTGTACTGTGACATCACTGTATTTTTTATACCTGTTTGGTGATGTCACTGTGTTTATTATCCATGTACTGTGACATCACTGTGTGTATTATCCTTGTACTGTGACATCACAGTGCTTATTATCCTTATGCTGTAAAATCAATGTGTATGTATTATTCCAGTAATTTGACATCACTGTGTGTATTATCCCGGTACATTGACATCACTGTGTGTATTATCCCTCTACTATGACATCACTGTGTGTATTATCCCTGTACTATGACATCACTGTGCATATTATTCCTATATTGTGATATCACTCTATGTATTATCCCTGTACTATGACATCACTGTGTGTATTATCCCTGTACGATCACATCACTGTGTGTATTATCCCTATACTGTGACATCACTTTGTTTATTATCCCTGTACTGTGACATCACTGTGTGTATTATCCCTATGCTGTGACATCACTGTGTTTATTATCCCTGTGCGATCACATCACTGTGTGTGTTATCCCTGTACTGTGACATCACTGTATTTTTTATACCTGTTTGGTGATGTCACTGTGTTTATTATCCATGTACTGTGACATCACTGTGTGTATTATCCTTGTACTGTGACATCACAGTGCTTATTATCCTTATGCTGTGAAATCAATGTGTATGTATTATTCCGGTAATTTGACATCACTGTGTGTATTATCCCGGTACATTGACATCACTGTGTGTATTATCCCTCTACTATGACATCACTGTGTGTATTATCCCTGTACTATGACATCACTGTGCATATTATTCCTATATTGTGATATCACTCTATCTATTATCCCTGTACTATGACATCACTGTGTGTATTATCCCTGTACGATCACATCACTGTGTGTATTATCCCTATACTGTGACATCACTTTGTTTATTATCCCTGTACTGTGACATCACTGTGTGTATTATCCCTATGCTGTGACACCACTGTGTTTATTATCCCTGTGCGATCACATCACTGTGTGTGTTATCCCTGTACTGTGACATCACTGTATTTTTTATACCTGTTTGGTGATGTCACTGTGTTTATTATCCATGTACTGTGACATCACTGTGTGTATTATCCTTGTACTGTGACATCACAGTGCTTATTATCCTTATGCTGTGAAATCAATGTGTATGTATTATTCCGGTAATTTGACATCACTGTGTGTATTATCCCGGTACATTGACATCACTGTGTGTATTATCCCTCTACTATGACATCACTGTGTGTATTATCCCTGTACTATGACATCACTGTGCATATTATTCCTATATTGTGATATCACTCTATGTATTATCCCTGTACAATGACATCACTGTGTGTATTATCCCTGTACGATCACATCACTGTGTGTATTATCCCTATACTGTGACATCACTTTGTTTATTATCCCTGTACTGTGACATCACTGTGTGTATTATCCCTATGCTGTGACATCACTGTGTTTATTATCCCTGTGCGATCACATCACTGTGTGTGTTATCCCTATACTGTGACATCACTTTGTTTATTATCCCTGTACTGTGACATCACTGTGTGTATTATCCCTGTACTGTGACATCACTGTGTTTATTATCCCTGTACTGTGACATCACTGTGTTTATTATCCCTGTGCTGTGACATCACTGTGTTTATTATCCCTGTACTGTGCCATCGCTGTGTTTATTATCCCTGCACTGTGACATCACTGTGTTTCTTATCCCTGTACTGTGACATCACTGTGTATGTGACATCCCAGTGTTTATTATCTCTGTACTGTGGCATGACTGTTTTTATTATCCATGTACTGTTACATCACTGTGTATTATACTTGTATTGTGATATCACTGTGTATTATCCCTGTACTGTGACATCACTATGCATTATCCCTGTACTGTGACATCACTGTGTGTATTATCCCTGTACTATGACATCACTGTGTATATTATTCCTATATTGTGACATCACTCTATGTATTATCCCTGTACTATGACATCACTGTGTGTATTATCCCTATACTGTGACATCACTTTGTTTATTATCCCTGTACTGTGACATCACCGTGTGTATTATCCCTGTGCTGTGACATCACTGTTTTTACTATCCTTGTACGATCACATCACTGTGTGTATTATCCCTATACTGTGACATCACTTTGCTTATTATCCCTGTACTGTGACATCAGTTTGTTTATTATCCCTGTACTGTGACATCACTGTGTGTATTATCCCTGTACTGTTACATCACTGTGTTTATTATCCCTGTACTGTGACATCACTGTGTTTATTATCCCTGTGCTGTGACATCACTGTGTTTATTATGCCTGTGCGATCACATCACTGTGTGTGTTATCCCTATACTGTGACATCACTTTGTTTATTATCCCTGTACTGTGACATCACTGTGTGTATTATCCCTGTACTGTGACATCACTGTGTTTATTATCCCTGTACTGTGACATCACTGTGTTTATTATCCCTGTGCTGTGACATCACTGTGTTTATTATCCCTGTACTGTGCCATCGCTGTGTTTATTATCCCTGCACTGTGACATCACTGTGTTTCTTATCCCTGTACTGTGACATCACTGTGTATGTGACATCCCAGTGTTTATTATCTCTGTACTGTGGCATGACTGTTTTTATTATCCATGTACTGTTACATCACTGTGTATTATACTTGTATTGTAATATCACTGTGTATTATCCCTGTACTGTGACATCACTATGCATTATCCCTGTACTGTGACATCACTGTGTGTATTATCCCTGTACTATGACATCACTGTGTATATTATTCCTATATTGTGACATCACTCTATGTATTATCCCTGTACTATGACATCACTGTGTGTATTATCCCTGTACGATCACATCACTGTGTGTATTATCCCTATACTGTGACATCACTTTGTTTATTATCCCTGTACTGTGACATCACCGTGTGTATTATCCCTGTGCTGTGACATCACTGTTTTTACTATCCTTGTACGATCACATCACTGTGTGTATTATCCCTATACTGTGACATCACTTTGTTTATTATCCCTGTACTGTGACATCAGTTTGTTTATTATCCCTGTACTGTGACATCACTGTGTGTATTATCCCTGTACTGTTACATCACTGTGTTTATTATCCCTGTACTGTGACATCACTGTGTTTATTATCCCTGTGCTGTGACATCACTGTGTTTATTATGCCTGTACTGTGACATCGCTGTGTTTATTATCCCTGTACTGTGACATCACTGTGTTTATTATCCCTGTACTGTGACATCACTGTGTATGTGACATTCCAGTGTTTATTATCTCTGTACTGTGGCATGACTGTTTTTATTATCCATGTACTGTTACATCACTGTGTATTATCCCTGTATTGTGATATCGCTGTGTATTATCCCTGTACTGTGACACCACTATGTATTATCCCTGTACTGTGACATCACTATGTATTATCCCTGTATTGTGACATCACTGTGTGTATTATCCCTGTATTGTGACATCACTGTGTGTATTACCCCTGTATTGTGACATCACTGTGTGTATTATCCCTGCATTGTGGCATCACTGTGTGAATTACCCCTGTATTGTGATATCACTGTGTGTATTATCCCTGTACTGTGACATCACTGTGTATTATCTCTGTACTGTTACATCACTGTATATATTATCCCTTTACTGTGACATCACTGTGTATTATCCCTACACTGTGACATCACTGTGTGTATTGTCCCTGTACTGTGACATCACTGTGTATTATCCTTGTACTGTGACATCACTGTGTATTATCCCTGCACTGTGACATCACTGTGTATTATTACTGTACTGTGACATCACTGTATGTATAATCCCTGTACTGTGACATCACTGTGTATTATTCCTGTACTGTGACATCACTGTGTGTATTATCCCTTTACTGTGACATCACTGTGTATTATCCCTGTACTGTGAAATCACTGTGTATTATCCCTGTACTGTGACATCACTGTGTGTATTATGCCTGTACTGTGACATCACTGTGTATTATCTCTGTACTGTTACATCACTGTGTATATTATCCCTTTACTGTGACATCACTGTGTATTATCCCTGTACTGTGACATCGCTGTGTATTATTCCTGTACTGTGACATCACTGTATGTATTATCCCTGTACTGTGACATCACTGTGTATTATTCCTGTACTGTGACATCACTGTGTATATTATCCCTTTACTGTGACATCACTGTGTGTTATCCCTGTACTGTAACATCACTGTGTATTATCCCTGTACTGTGACATCACTGTGTATTATCCCTGTACTGTGACATCCCTGTGTATTATCCCTGTACTGGTACATCACTGTGTATATTATCCATTTACTGTGACATCACTGTGTGTTATCCCTGTACTGTAACATCACTGTGTAGTATCCTTGTACTGTGACATCACTGTGTATTATCTCTGTACTTTTACATCACTGTGTATATTATCCCTTTACTGTGACATCACTGTGTATTATCCCTGTACTGTGACATCACTGAGTATTATCCATGTACTGTGATATCACTGTGTGTATTATCCCTGTACTGTGACATCACTGTGTATTATCTCTGTACTGTTACATCACTGTGTATATTATCCCTTTACTGTGACATCACTGTGTATTATCCCTGTACTTTGACATCACTGTGTATTATTCCTGTACTGTGACATCACTGTGTGTATTATCCCTGTACTGTGACATCACTGTGTATTATTCCTGTACTGTGACATCACTGTGTGTATTATCCCTTTACTGTGACATCACTGTATATTATCCCTGGACTGTGACATCACTGTGTGTATTATCACTGTACTGTGACATCACTGTGTGTATTATCCCTTTACTGTGACATCACTGTGTATTATCCCTTTACTGTGACATCACTGTGCATTATTCCTGTACTGTGACATCACTGTGTGTATTATCCCTGTAATGTGACATTAACGTGTATTATCCCTGTACTGTGACATCACTGTGTGTTATCCCTGTACTGTGACATCACTGTGTATTATTCCTGTACTGTGACATCACTGTGTGTATTATCCCTGTACTATGACATCGCTGTGTGTATTATCCCTGTACTGTGACATCACTGTGTGTATTATCCCTGTACTGTGACATCACTGTGTTTATTTTTTAAGGGTAATAGTATTTGATATGAAAAGCTTGCAGTTGTACTTGGGAACCAGGTACAAATAAAAATACCAGTACCATAAACTACAAGTAAAGTTGGGGGCATGGTACATATTTTACTTTTGCAGAGCGTGAGCTATAGTTAAAGTTTTCTTTGTTTGTTTGCTTAATTTTTAGTTAAGAGCTGTCAAAAGATAAGACTGGTTAGTGTCTGTAAGCTGGGAACCCCATGAATTCCCAATAATAAAGAACAAACCATTGGCTTTTCTGTTCCTGCAATGTGTAGTAGATTCCAAGCTCCATAAATCTCTGACAAGTGTTTGGCCGTATCCTTACGCTCTGCAGCCAATTCTTTTTAGACACAAGTGGCGGCCCAGCTCATACTATATTCATAAATGATGTGTCATGAGATTGTTCAGTGTGAAATACCCCTTTAGGGACAGTTTATCTCCACTTTCGACTGTCTTCTTTTTAATAGAAATTTGTACCTTTATGCAGAACATTCTTAGCCCATGAAAAGTGACTTTAAACAAGTGTGTACATTAAAATCACTTTATAAGGCCTCACATATTTTTTTTTACATTTCATTAACCATTCAATGCTAATATGATTGTAAAAAATCTAGTCCGATTTCTCTCCACCATCTCTCACTAAATGTGTCCATCTTTCTGTATCCATTTTGTAAAAATGACCCATAGACAAAGGATGTAAAATTATCTGATATGCAAGTGGAACTAAAATACATCCCTTCCCCTTCTTCCCTTCAATTGATCTTGATGGACGTATGTCTTTTTTCAACCATACTAACTATGTAACACTATTAATCAGGTTTAGATTGTGTCAGGTTTTTTTTCTGTTAAAGAAACAATCCTGATCAGAAACAATTTGGTGTTAGTACAAGCCCATCCTCTTTCAGCCTGATGCACACTTTTGTTTACCACATGGCATACCTACTAACCCCTTGCCTCCCACCATACCTGTGGTAGCATTGCACAGTAATTCCACCCTCCCCTGTGGCTAGCAATGCGTACTGACTCAAGCAGCAACCCCTATGGATAGCAATGTGCTCTTATTAAACATTTCATAAAAGAAGAGTAGATTCCACTCACCAATCTTCTTAACCACATGGCTTCTTTATTGCAACTTCAGTAAGATGAAACAATGAACAAGGCCATGCTGAGAGAGGAGTCGGACACCGGCGCATATGAAGGTGCGACAGCTGTTTCTTGGGATACACCCACTTCGTCAGACCACACCTCCTGTGCACGTCACATTCCCTTTATACCTGTTGGGACTGACGTGACCAGGTAGATGTGTACATAGAGTGCAAGTGAGATAAAAACAAGTTAATATCACTAATTCAAATCACATCACATCAAATCACAAGTAACATATAATGCACATGAAACAAATAATATATATATATATTTATATATACATTTTTATATATATATATATATATATATATATATATATATATATATATACTAGCTGAGTACCCGGCGTTGCCCGGTTTTTCCTTCCTAATCCTTGTTGTGGAGGAAAATCAAAAGAGGAGGCTTTTGACTTCATATCCCGTCCTCATATATTGTTGTCAAATCCCAACCCCATATCCCGTACTCATACCCCGACCTCCTATCCCGACCTCCTATCCCATCCAGTCCTCCTATCCCGTCCTCCTATATTGACCTCCTATGTCGATCTCCTATCCAGACCTCCTATCCCGACCTCCTAACCCGACCTCCTATCCCGTCCTCATATCCCAACCTCCTATCTCAACCTCCTATCCCGACCTCCTATCCCGACCTCCTCTGCTGTCCTCCTATCTCTACCTCCTATCCTGTCCTCCTATCCTGTCCTCCTATCCTATCCTCCAATCTCAACCTCCTATCCCGACTTCCTATCCCGACCTCCTATCCCGACCTCCTATCCCGTCCTCCTATCTTGACCTCCTATCCTGTCCTCCTATCTCAACCTCCTATCCCTTCCTCATATCCTGTCTTCCTCTCCCGTCCTCCTATCCCAACCTCCTATCTCGACCTCCTATCCCGACCTCCTATCCTGACCTCCTATCCTGACCCGTAATATGTGTACCAGGTATTGAAATATGTCCAGCTGTACGGAAGTTGTGTGGGAACATACATTTCCCATTGATTTCCTTATATCCCATCCTCATATCCCTTCCTCATATCTCGACCTCCTATCTCGACCTCCTATCTTGACCTCCTATCTCAACCTCCTATCCCGACCTCCTATCCCGACCTCCTCTGCTGTCCTCCTATCTCTACCTCCTATCCTGTCCTCCTATCCTGTCCTCCTATCCTATCCTCCAATCTCAACCTCCTATCCCGACCTCCTATCCCGACCTCCTATCCCGACCTCCTATCCTGTCCTCCTATCTTGACCTCCTATCCTGTCCTCCTATCTCAACCTCCTATCCCTTCCTCATATTCTGTCTTCCTCTCCCGTCCTCCTATCCCAACCTCCTATCTCGACCTCCTATCCCGACCTCCTATCCTGACCTCCTATCCTGACCCGTAATATGTGTACCAGGTATTGAAATATGTCCAGCTGTATGGAAGTTGTGTGGGAACATACATTTCCCATTGATTTGCATGGGACTTTAAACTAAAACTCAACCCTCATAAATGGGGGTAGTTAAGGATTAAATTAACTATCCTATATTTTAAGTGGACATATAAGTAACATGTGACCAAGTATTACCAAAATATCTCCAGCCGTTTGGAAGTTATGCAGTAACATATATTTTCCATAGACTTGTATGGGACTTTAAACAAAAACACTGCCCCTGGCAAATGGAGGTGAGAAAGGGTTAAATTACCTATCCTATGTTTGTTGTTGAAATATAAGTAACATGTGTGCCAAGTTTCATGTTAATATCTTTAGCCATTTGGATGTGATGCTGGAACATACACACATACATACACACATACATACACACACACACACACACACATTGGGGGAGATTTATCAAAACCTGTGCAGAGGAAAACTTCCCCAGTTGCCCATAGCAACCAATCAGCTTGCTGCTGTCATTTTTATGAGGGCCTATGAAAAATGAAAGAAGCGATCTGATTGGTTGCTATGGGCAACTGGGCAAGTTTTCCTCTGCACAGGTTTTGATAGATCTCCCCCATTGAGTTTTATATATATATATATATATATATATATATATATATATATATATATATATATAGATGAGTACCTGGCGTTGCCCGGTTTTTCCTTCCTAATCCTTGTTGGGGAGGAAAATAAACAAAGGAGGAAGCTTTAGACTTCATATCCCGTCCTCATATATTGTTGCCATATCCCAACCCCATTTCCCGTCCTCATATCCCGACCTCCTATTCCGACCTCCTATTCTGACCTCCTATCCCATCATCATATCTCGACCTCATATCCCAACCTCATTTCCTTGTCCTCATATCCCGACCTCCTATCCCGACCTCCTATCCTGACCTCCTATCCCGTCCTCCGATCCCGACCTCCTATCCCGTCCTCATATCCCGTCCTCCTATCTCAACCTCCTATCTCAACCTCCTATCTCGACCTCCTATCCGAACCTCCTATCCTGTCTTCCTATCTCGACCTCCTATCCTGACCTCCTATCTCGACCTCCTATCCCTACCTCCTATTCTGACCTCCTATCCCGACCTCCTATCCAGTCCTCATATCCCATCCTCCTATCCCGACCTCCTATCTCAACCTCCTATCACAACCTCCTATCCCGACCTCCTATTCCAACCTCCTATCCCGACCTCCTATCTCAACCTCCTCTCCCGTCCTCCTATCCCGTCTTCCTATCCCGTCCTCATATCCCGTCCTCCTATTCCGTCCTCCTATCGCGTCCTCCTATCCCATCCTCCTATCCCGACCTTCTATCCCGGCCCTCCTATCCTGGTCCTCCTCTCCCGGTCCTCCTATCCTGTCCTCCTATCCTGTCCTCCAATCCCGACCTCATATCCCGACCTCCTATCCCGAACTCCTATCTCGACCTCCTATCCCAACCTCCTATCCCGACCTCCTATCCTGACCTCCTATCCCGACCCATAATATGTGTACCAGGTATTGAAATATTTCCAGCCGTACAGAAGTTATGTGGGAACATACATTTCCCACTGATTTGCATGGGACTTTGAACAAAAACCCAGGCACTCACAAATGGGGGTAGTTAAGGGTTAAATTAACTATCCTATATTTTAAGTGGACATATAAGTGGCATGTGACCAAGTATTATCGAAATATCTCCAGCTGTTTGGAAGTTATTCAGTAATATATATTTCCATTGACATGTATGGGACTTTAAACATAAACCCCGCCCCTGGCAAATGGGGGTGAGTAAGGGTTCAATCACCTATCCTATGGTTGTTGTTGACATATAAGTAACATGTGTGCCAAGTTTCATCTTAATATATTGACAGTTTTTGACGTCAACTCTGCTTCTCCTCGCCTTACTGTGCCTGTGCGGATATCTTCCTCTACCTTCTCCTTCTCTACTATAGCCTTCTTGGATTCCGGATCTGCAGGAAATTTTATTTTGGCCTCTCTCATCAACAGGTTCAACATCCCGGTGACCAGTCTCGCCAGACATCAATTCTGTTAACAATGAAAGATTGGACTGTACCGTGCATTACCGCACGGAACCTCTCCTAATGTGCATCGGACCTCATCACGAAAAAATTGAATTTTTGGTCCTCTCCAACTGCACTTCTGAAATTCTTCTTGGATTACCGTGGCTTCAACGCCATTCCCCAACCCTTGATTGGTCCACAGGAGAAATCAAGAACTGGGGTACTTCTTGTCTCAAGGACTGTCTTAAACCGGTTCCCAGTACTCCCTGCCGTGACCCTGTGGTTCCCCCTGTATCCGGTCTTCCTAAGGCTTATATGGACTATGCTGACGTCTTTTGCAAGAAGCAAGCTGAGACTTTACCCCCTCACAGGCCTTATGACTGTCCTATTGACCTCCTCCCGGGTACTACTCCACCCCGGGGCAGAATCTATCCTCTGTCTGCTCCAGAGACTCTTGCCATGTCAGAGTACATCCAGGAAAATTTAAAAAAGGGGTTTATCCGCAAATCCTCCTCTCCTGCCGGAGCTGGATTTTTTTTTGTGTCCAAAAAAGATGGCTCCCTACGCCCTTGCATTGACTACCGCGGACTTAATAAAATCACGGTAAAAAACCGCTACCCCTTACCTCTTATCTCGGAACTCTTTGATCGCCTACAAGGTGCCCACATCTTTACCAAACTGGACTTAAGGGGGGCTTATAATCTCATCCGCATCAGGGAGGGGGACGAATGGAAGACTGCATTTAACACCAGAGATGGACACTTTGAGTATCTGGTCATGCCCTTTGGCCTGTGCACTGCCCCTGCCGTCTTCCAAGACTTTGTTAATGAAATTTTTCGTGATCTCTTATATTCCTGTGTTGTGGTTTATCTGGACGATATTCTGATTTTTTCTGCCAACTTAGAAGAACACCGCCAGCATGTCCGCATGGTTCTTCAGAGACTTCGGGACAATCAACTTTATGCCAAAATGGAGAAATGTCTCTTTGAATGTCAATCTCTTCCTTTCCTAGGATACTTGGTCTCTGGCCAGGGACTACAAATGGACCCAGATAAACTCTCTGCCGTCTTAGATTGGCCACGCCCCTCCGGACTCCGTGCTATCCAACGTTTTTTGGGGTTTGCCAATTATTACAGACAATTTATTCCACACTTTTCCACTATTGTGGCTCCTATCGTGGCTTTAACCAAGAAAAATGCCAATCCCAAGTCCTGGTCTCCACAAGCGGAAGACGCATTTAAACATCTCAAGTCTGCCTTTTCTTCTGCTCCCGTGCTCTCCAGACCTGACCCATCTAAACCCTTCCTATTGGAGGTAGATGCCTCCTCAGTGGGAGCTGGAGCTGTCCTTCTACAAAAAAATTCTTCCGGGCATGCTGTTACTTGTGGGTTTTTTTCTAGGACCTTCTCTCCAGCGGAGAGAAATTACTCCATCGGGGATCGAGAACTACTGGCCATTAAATTGGCGCTTGAGGAATGGAGGCATCTGCTGGAGGGATCAAAATTTCCAGTTATCATATACACCGATCACAAGAATCTCTCCTATCTCCAGTCTGCCCAACGACTGAACCCTCGCCAGGCCAGGTGGTCGTTGTTCTTTGCCCGTTTTAACTTTGAAATTCATTTTCGCCCTGCTGACAAGAACATTAGGGCCGATGCCCTCTCTCGTTCTTCTGATGCCTCTGAAGTAGAGGTCTCTCCGCAACACATCATTCCTCCGGACTGTCTGATCTCCACTTCTCCAGCCTCCATCAGGCAAACTCCTCCAGGGAAGATCTTCGTTTCTCCACGCCAGCGTCTCGGGATTCTCAAATGGGGACACTCCTCCCATCTCGCAGGCCATGCGGGCATCAAAAAATCCTTGCAACTCATCTCTCGTTTTTATTGGTGGCCGACTCTGGAGACGGATGTTGTTGATTTTGTGCGGGCCTGTACTGTCTGTGCCCGGGATAAGACTCCTCGCCAGAAGCCTGCTGGCCTCCTTCATCCTCTGCCCGTTCCCGAACAGCCTTGGTCACAGATTGGTATGGACTTTATTACAGACTTGCCCTCATCCCGTGGCAACACAGTTGTTTGGGTGGTCGTAGATCGATTTTCCAAGATGGCACATTTCATTCCTCTTCCTGGTCTTCCTTCAGCGCCTCAGTTGGCAAAGCAATTTTTTGTACACATTTTTCGCCTTCATGGATTGCCCACGCATATCGTCTCGGATAGAGGCGTCCAATTCGTGTCTAAATTCTGGAGGGCCCTCTGTAAACAGCTCAAGATTAAATTAAACTTCTCTTCTTCTTATCATCCCCAATCCAATGGGCAAGTAGAAAGAATTAATCAGGTCCTGGGTGACTATTTACGGCATTTTGTTTCCTCCCGCCAGGATGACTGGGCAGATCTTCTACCATGGGCCGAATTCTCATACAACTTCAGAGTCTCCGAATCTTCTGCTAAGTCCCCATTTTTCGTGGTGTACGGCCGTCACCCTCTTCCCCCCCTCCCTACTCCCTTGCCCTCTGGTTTGCCCGCTGTGGATGAAGTGACTCGTGATCTTTCCACCATATGGAAAGAGACCCAAAATTCTCTTTTACAGGCTTCATCCCGGATGAAAAGATTTGCCGATAAGAAAAGAAGAACTCCCCCCATTTTTGCTCCCGGAGACAAGGTATGGCTCTCTGCTAAATATGTCCGCTTTCGTGTCCCCAGTTACAAACTGGGACCACGCTATCTTGGTCCTTTCAAAGTCTTGTGCCAGATCAACCCTGTCTCTTACAATCTCCTTCTTCCTCCTTCTCTTCGTATTCCCAATGCCTTCCATGTCTCTCTCCTTAAACCACTCATCATTAACCGCTTCTCTCCCAAACTTGTTTCTCCCACTCCTGTATCCGGTTCTTCTGACATCTTCTCCGTGAAGGAGATTCTGGCCTCCAAGACAGTCAGAGGAAAAAAAAATTTTTGGGTGGATTGGGAAGGCTGTGGTCCAGAAGAGAGATCCTGGGAACCTGAGGACAACATCCTAGACAAAAGTCTTATTCTCAGGTTCTCAGGCTCCAAGAAGAGGGGGAGACCCAAGGGGGGGGGGGTACTGTTACGCCGAGCGCTCCGGTTCCCCGCTCCTCCCCGGAGCACTCGCAACTTCCTCGCATTTTCAGCGCCCCGGTCAGACCTGCTGACCGGGTGCGCTGCAATGTCTCTCTCAGCCGGGATGCGATTCGCGATGCGGGAGGCGCCCGCTCGCGATGCGCATCCCGGCTCCCGTACCTGACTCGCTCCCCGTCGGTCTTGTCCCGGCGCGCGCGGCCCCGCTCCTTAGGGCGCGCGCGCGCCGGGTCTCTGCAATTTAAAGGGCCACTGCGCCACTGATTGGCGCAGAAGGCTTAATTAGTGTGTTCACCTGTGCACTCCCTATTTATACATCACTTCCCCTGCACTCCCTTGCCGGATCTTGTTGCCATTGTGCCAGTGAAAGCGTTTCCTTGTGTGTTCCTAGCCTGTGTTCCAGACCTCCTGCCGTTGCCCCTGACTACGATCCTTGCTGCCTGCCCTGACCTTCTGCTACGTCCGACCTTGCTCTTGTCTACTCCCTTGTACCGCGCCTATCTTCAGCAGTCAGAGAGGTTGAGCCGTTGCTGGTGGATACGACCTGGTTGCTACCGCCGCTGCAAGACCATCCCGCTTTGCGGCGGGCTCTGGTGAATACCAGTAGCAACTTAGAACCGGTCCACCAACACGGTCCACGCCAATCCCTCTCTGGCACAGAGGATCCACCTCCAGCCAGCCGAATCGTGACAGATACACTGAGAACTGTGATTATTTATTATTTGATTATTCCTTTTTTTCCCTCTTTATTGGGTGAGAGGGCCACAGTTAACCTCGTGTTGTTTTGTTTGTGAGCTCCACATCATTTATTTTAGTCTCCTATCCAGAAAAATGTTTGTAAAAAGGCTTTCTATATCTACTGAGGTAAAAATTTAGCCGGTTTTCCACTCAGTTTTGTCTAATTTAGTGAGAAATTCATTAGTTTCCTTCCCCATATGAGGTAAGTCATTAAGTATTGGGTGGAGAAGCCAGTCAATGTATCTAGATAAGGGTTCTAGTAGAGACCTCACTCTGGAGACGATAGGTCTTCCGTGTGGGGACTCTAAGAAGAACTACTAAACAAGTACATGGATTGCAGGATAAAACGTACCAGGAAAGGTTAAAGGACCTTAACATGTATAGCTTGGAAGAAAGATGAGACAGAGTGGATATGATAGAGACTTTTAAATACATAAAGTGAATCAACATGGTAAGGGAGGAGAGCATATTTAAAAGAAGAAAAACTACCACAAGAGGACATAGTTTTAAATTAGAGGGGCAAAGGTTTAAAAGTAATATCAGGAGGTATTACTTTACTGAGAGAGTAGTGGATGCATGGAATAGCCTTCCTGCAGAAGTGCTCGCTGCAAATACAGTGAAGGAGTTTAAACATGCATGGGATAAGCATAAGGCTATCCTTCATATAAGATAGGGCCAGGGACTATTCATAGTATTCAGATTATTGGGCAGACTAGATGGGCTAAATGGTTCTTATCTGCTGACACATTCTATGTTTCTATGTTTCTAAGGTCTTGTTAAGTTAGGTAAGAAGCACCAGCATGGGTATTTAAGGGTAGTAGGAAAGAGTTTAACAGCAGTACTGTTAGAAATGTTCCCTTTTTCTACATGATTTCTTATAAATGTTTGTAATCGGGACGAAAATTTTGGAATGGGATTCTCTTTGAGGTCTACGTAATTATTAGTATTAGATAGTTGGTGTAGGGCCTCTTTCACATGTAGTCTTCTGTCATGAGCACGATGTTTCCCTCCTTTATCTGATCTCTTTATTTTAATACCTTTCAATGATTTGAGTTTCTGTAGGGATTTTCTTTCATTAGATGTAAAGTTAGGGGTGTTAGTCGGATACCTTAACCTCTTAAGGATGCAGGGCGTACCTGTACGCCCTGCACCTGGTCCCAGTGCTATTCATAGCCGGGACCCCAGGCTAATAGCGCGCAGCAGCGATCGTTGTGCCACACGCTATTAACCCTTCAGACGCGGCGGTCAAAGTTGATCGCCGCACTGAAAATGAAAGTAAACGCTTCTCAGCAGCTCACTCGGGCTGATCAGGACTATCACAATAAAATCGTGATGTCCCGATCAGCTAGGACGCGAGCGGAGGTCCCCTTACCTTGCTCTGGTGCGTCCGATCTGAGTTTGATTGCTCCATGCCTGAGCTACAGCAATCAGGCCCCTATCTCGCTGATCCATGCAAAGCTATGACATTGCAGGGATCAGTATAAGAGATCAGTGTGTGCAGTGCTATAGGTACCTATGGGAGCCATAGCACTGCAAAAAAAAAGTGAAAAAAAAAGTTAACAAAGGTCATTTAACCCCTTCCCTAATAAAAGTTTGAATCACCCCCCTTTTCCCATAAAACTTTGTAAATAAAAATAAACATTTGTGGTATTGCCGCGTGCATAAATGCCCGAACTATAAAAATATATCATTAATTAAACCGCATGATCAATGGTGTATGCGCAAAAAAATTCCAAAGTCCAAAGTAGTGTATTTTTGGTCACTTTTTATATCATAAAAAAATGAATGAAAAGCGATCAAAAAGTCTGATCAATGCAAAAATGGTACCGATAAAAACCTCAGAACACAGCACAAAAAATGAGCTCTCACACCGGCCTGTACGCGGAAAAATAAAAAAGTTATAGGGGTCAGAAGATGACAATTTTAAAAGTATAAATTTTCCTGCATGTAGTTATGATTTTTTTCCGAAGTACGACAATATCCAACCTATATAAATAGGGTATCATTTTAACCATATGGACCTCCTACAGAATAAAGATAATGTGTTATTTTTACCGAAAGATGCACTGCGTAGAAACGGAAGCCCCCAAAAGTTACAAAATGAAATTTTTTTTTCAATTTTGTCACACAATTAATTTTTTTTTCCATTTTACCGTGGATTTTTTTGTAAAATGATTAATGACACTGCAAAGTAGAATTGGTGGCACAAAAAATAAGCCATAATATGGAATTTTATGCGCAAAATTGAAAGCTTTATGGTTTTTAGAAGGTGATGAGGAAAAAATAAAAATGCAAAAATGGAAAAACGCTGAGTCCTTAAGGGGATAAAGCTTTCAGATCTTCCAATGGAAGAGGTCTAAGTAACTCCCCGGGGTAAGGGGGAGGGGTTGAAAGTTGATTAAACATGACCTGAAAAGAAGCTATGCTTAGAAATAAGATGTTTGGAAGAAGAGTGGGTTGGACCCAATGGCCCAGATTTATCAAACTGCGTGGGAGAAAAAGTTGTGATTTTTCCAACAGCAACCAATCACAGCTCAGCTTTCACTTTACCAGAGCACATTAGCTGAGCTGTGATTGGTCGCTGTGGAAATATCTCTCCACTTTTTCTCTCTCACAGTTTGATAAATCTGGGCCAATATGTGTATATTAGATATGTATATTTTACATGTTTCATATGTATTATATGTTACTTGCATTGTGATTTGAATTTGTGATACTAACTTTTAAACTACATTTTTATCTCACTTGCACTCTATGTACACACCTGCATGTCAGCCCCAACAGGTATAAAGGGGATGTGATGTGCACAGGAGGTGTGGTCTGATGAAGTGGGCATGTCCTACGAAACAGCTGTCGCACCTTGATGTACAATGGCGTCTGACTCTTCTCTCAGCATGGCCGCGTTCACTGTTTCTTCTTACTGAAGTTCCAACAAAGAAGCTGTATGGTCAAGAATAGATATGATTGATCTTTTGAAAAATTCCATTCGGCCGATTTGCCACATTTTTCCGAAAAAATTTGGTTAGTTGTGAATTTATTTGCGGCGAATCTGTATTAAAATGGCTATTTCTGGCCTACAGAGAGCCTCAACAGGGGTGTGGAACAGTTTGCTTTGTTCTAACACACATAGGAAGTGTGCTGTGTTAGTGAAATAATACTGTTATTCAGTATTACATGCAGATTACAGGCATCGCTATTAGAAACACTGCGGAAGAGCGTCTGAATGTGGCAGCAGGGAAAACATATGGCATCAAAATTGAAGAGAGTAAATAGATTTTTTTAATGTCATTTTTATTTTATTTAATTTGAATTTATTTACATTTTTGAGAACCCATCCTGGTGAGCATCTAGCTGGCGGTTTGCTACGAGGCAAGCTACCACCTGTTCCAGCCCAAGCCTCTCATCCCCCCTCCCACTGTCTTACTCTTTTGTGGAACTGCAAATGTTTCATTTAATCAGTAATAGTTCATTGTGATCGCTCCAATCTGTTTAATTGGATTCTTGTGGTAATTCCACAGCTACTATATGACGTGGACGACCATAGGGCCTCAATCTTGAAAAGATTACATTTATTTTTTTAAATTTAAGATTTTGAAATTTTTTTTTGTCTTTTTTTTTTGTCAAAGTATTGGTGTGCACAAATAAGTATTGAGGATATGCATTACGTAAAACATAACTTTTCTTAGGATAAAATGTATGGACCTAAATTTTAAGTATAACAAAAGGAAAGGTGTGCAAAAAAAACACCATGTGCCACCAAGACCACCAAGTATTTATGCGATGCAAAGACCTCTAAAAGGTGGAAGGGAACAACGTATGGTCCATTGTAACACGTGTGGGTAAAAGCTTCCCCTGTAAGGCCCTACTCTTGCACTATTAATTCCCTTATTGGCAAGTGTTACTCGTCCTTAAAAGGGTGGCCCCACTCAGGAACCTCTCCCTATTTCCACCAGCCGGTGATTACTTTTGCCTGGATTTTCACAGTATCTAGGCCCGATCTAGGACAGATCTAGGACAGATTAACAGGTACAAAATAGTACACTACTTAGATGTATGTGTATGTGGTATGCACTTATGAGGGTATGTGGTATGGACTTATGAGGGGAAAAAAATGCGCTACAGTACACTTAAAAACACCAGCAGTACACAACAGTGCTGCAGCACACAAAAGCTGTGTACTAAACCCAAAATTACACTCTGTCAAAGACTATTAGGAATGGACTACTGGGTATTATACCATCTACAGACTAGTATAACCAGCAGATGATTTGTTGTGGAACAAAGACACAGAATTGCGCTGAAAAATTATTCCTGCCTCCTCTGCTAAGGTTTATGAAGTTGAGGCAGCTTGTTGAAATATATGAGGAAACACACAGCTATCTGCCCCTCTCTGTAATACAATGCTGAAGAAAGTGACTGGGAGGTTAATGGCTTCAGTAAAAATCCTTTTCAGTGAAAAAAAGCACTGCTCTCTGTCTACCAGAACGCTGATGTGACTAGGAGGTGAAACGCTGCTGGAAAAAGCTTTTCTGTGTAACACACACATAGGCTGTCCGTTCTATCTCTCTGCAGCGTAATGAATGAAGTGACTGCCCCATGTCCTCACATGTGGATCTGCCATTTTAGATGCCCTGGAGCCTGGACCGCACTAAATGGTGTTTAATGAATAGAATAGCAGCAATATGAATTCGAGTAGAATACAGACATAGCGCACATCTACATTCTTGTACAATGATCTGATTGCTTCTCAGCACAATATCAAAAACTAACAGGTTGTATGTATACATTTTTGATCAAAAAGTACAAGCCCACTCGCCATGTCAAGGCCACCTATTCAGAGTGGGTCCCTAACGTCCCTAGCATAAAATGGCGTAGCACCAGGCGGCGACCACCACCGCCGCGACTCAGGTGCCCACGGGGGGGAGGGGAGCGACCCACTGGCAGAGCGGCCCCAATGCCTCTCAAACCAGTGTATAGGCCGCACCCGCCCGCAGACACAGCGCCATGGCAGCAACAGACGCCACCCCGCACCACACCAGTGTGAACAAGGTGTAATGGCTCACTTACCTTGCTCTCCCAGTAAGAGGAATGAAATGGCCCTAGAGTGGCTAATTACCACCTATATAGGTTTGGGCTGAGTGCAGCACATGTTCAAAAAAAAAAAAAAAAGAAAAAGGGGGAAGATAGAAATCACAATATGAATTCGAGTAGAAAACATACATAGTGCACATCTACATTCTTGTATAATGATCTGATTGCTTCTCAGCACAATATCAAAAACTAACAGGTTGTTAGTATACATTTAGAATTGCAGCAATATTTGCATTCATTGCGAATCGAATTTTTCATGAAATTTGTAACGAATTCGGATTCGTCAGCTTCGATTCTCTCATCTCTAGTTAAGAAGATTGGTGAGTGCGATCTACTCTTCTTTTCTGAAATAATTGTCAGTTCCTTGTGCATTCTATAGACTCTGCACCTCCGCTTCTTGACGGCTATATTGTGTTTGCCACCGCACGCTTCTATAATAAGGGGATCACATAGTGCTATTGCTGTGCCGAGCACTGTCTCTTCTATACACTGCTCTTATTAAACCCCCCCATGATAGCAATGTGCACCCTATCCCCCCATGGATGGCAATGTGAATGTATTTATTTCCCCCACCCAAATGAAAAGCAATGGGCACCTAATAACCCCCCCCCCCCCCCATGGATAGCTATTTACACCCCTGGCTTCACTTTCTGTACAATCAGGATGTTTGCAGAGGATGTTTACCATGTGTAACTTGCCATCCCCACAATGGGGGCAATTATGAAGTCAAAGAGAAAAAGATGTAGAGGGGCTGTTACCCATTGTCAAATAGGGTAAAAAGACAAAAAAATTTCCAGCTTACCTTAGAGGGGTACTCTGCACCTAGACATAAGATAAGATCCCCGCGATCTCGGCTGTGGCACCCCAGACAACCTTTTAGATGCTGCAATCAAAGTTGATTGCGGTGTCTAAAACGGGAAATTGTCGTTGTCGATTAGCTCAGTGGGCTGTTCAGGACCACCACGGGTAAATCGCGCCATCCCGAACAGCTGAGAGGACAGCAGGAGGGTATTTACCTTTCTTCCCGTTGTCCAATCATTGCTTGATTGCTCCAAGCCTGAGATCCAGGCTTGAACAATCAAGCATAGATAACACTGATCAATGCTATGCTATATAAATTAGGTATCCTTGTAACCGTATGGACCTACAGAATAAAGATAGGGTGTCATTTGTACTGAAAAGTGCACTGCGTAGAATCGGAAGCCCCCAAAATTTACAAAATGGCAGTTTTTGGGGGGTTTGCCCCACAAATATTTTTTTTTTCTGGTTTTGCAGTAGATTTTGTTGTGAAATTATTAATGGTATTACAAAGTAAAATTGGTGACGCAAAAAACAAGCCCTCATATGAGTCTGTAGGTAGAAAGTTGAAAGTGTTATGATTTTTAGTAGGTGAGGAGGAAAAAACAAAAGTACAAAAATGAAAAATGGCTCGAGAGGGAAGGGGTTAAACTAACTGGTCGTTAGTGTACTTAATGATTATGAAGTGCAAGCCTGCTAGCCACGCTACTGCCACCTGTAAATAACAGGTCCCTAGCATCCCTAGCATAAAATGGCACTGCACTGACCAATGACCACCACTACCGCAACACCAGTGCCCACAGAGGGAACAATACACTGACAGGGCCGCGCCAATGCCGCCCAAACCATACACTGGGCCGCACATCCCCACAGACACCCGGCAGCAATAAACACCACACAGTGCAACACCAGAGTCAACAGGTCACAAAGCTCACTTACCATGTGCTCCCAGTCAAAGACTGGTAGACTGCCAGAAAGAATAGGGCCCTATGCAGCTTCCTGCCAATTTATCTAGGCCTGGGCTGAGGGGTGGGGCAGAGTGCTGACCAAGTAAAAACAAAAAAAGAGGGGGATAGAAAACACAATGTGAATTCAAATAGAGAAAAAACAGACATGGTCACACATCTACAACATACACCTTGATCTAAGGCTTCTCAGCAACATTTATTAACCTCTTAAGGACCCAGGGAGTACCTGTATGTCCTGAGTCCGCTCCCTTTCTATAATGCGGGGCCATGGCTAATATCGACCAAGACCTGTGGATAAAAGCACGTGGCACTGATCGAGGTGCTGCATGCTATTAACCCTTTAGATGTGACGTTCAAAGTTGATCGCCACATCTAAAGTGAAAGTAAACTACTCCTGGCTAGCTCAGTGGGCTGTTTGGGACCGCCGCAGCGAAATTGAGGCATCTCAAACAGCTGCAGGACACAAAGAGGGCCCCTACCTTCCTCCTGTGTGTCTGATCGCAAAATGACTGCTCAGTGCCTGAGATGCAGGTATGCCCAGTCAAGCGGCAGAATCATTGATCAATGTTATCCTATTGGATAACAATGATCAATGTAAAAGATCAGTGTAGGCAGTGTTATAGTCCCTATGGTGGCTATAACATTGCAAAAAAAAGTGAAAAGTCCAAAATAGCGTATTTTTGGTCACTATTTATATCATGAAAAAATGTATTAAAAAGAAGATCAAAAACTTCAGATGATGTCACAAAAAATAAGCCCTCATACCACCCCGTATGCAGAAAAATAAAAAAGTTATAGGGGTCAGAAGATGACAATTTTAAACGTATATATTTTCCTGCATGTAGTTATGATTTTTTCCAGAAGTAGCGTATCATTTTAATCGTATGGACCTACAGAATAATATGGTGTCATTTTTACCCAAAAATATACTGCGTAGAAACGGAAGCCCCGAAAATTACAAAATTGTGTTTTTTTCTAAAATTTTGTCGCACAATGTTTTTTTTTTGTTTTTCCATAGATTTTTGGGTAAAATGACTTAGATCATTGAATTGGTGGTGCAAAAAATAAGCCCTCGTATGAATTTTTAGGTACAAAATTGAAAGAATTATGATTTTTTACAGGTAAGGAGGAAAATACAAAAGTGCAAAAACAGAAAAACCCCAGGTCCTTAAGGGTTTAAAATGGCACCACACTGAGCACCGCAACACCAATGCACCACCTCCGCAACGCCAGTGCCTCCAGGGGGAATGACCCACTGGCAGAGCAGCCCCAATGCCACCCAAACCAGACCCTGGGCCGCACCTCCCCACGGACACGGCGCCGCAGCAGCCATTATCATTTGTAAATCACTTCATTTATCAAAATTGACTCCTCATCCCAGAAAAGAAGCTCTAAAATTATGACCACTTGGTGTTTTACCTCCATACAACCCAATGTTTACGGCCTGATATTAGGGGAATTCCGTCTTTAGAAGTAGAGAGACCAACACATAACACAAGAAGTGGAGGGCAGTAATTAGTTAGTGAATAGAGGAAAGCTTGGACTGTATGGACGCGAGCCTGTCTGCCTCCTACAGAGGGTTCATATTGTGCCTGAAAGGTAAATTTAACTATTAACCCTGTAATCCCTTACCACCCATCTGGTCCGGATCAGCTGCTTTTTGTGTAGCTTGTCATCATCAGCATCAGTTCACTTCTTTTTACCCCTTCTTTGCTGTGTTCCTATCTGCACACATAGCACCTTGCAAACACAGTGAATCAACAATCCACTTCTCCCTACTACGTGCGATCTATGGTAATGGGAATTGTAAAGCACAGTACCATCCTATTTACTTCAGTTAACCTTCAATAGCACCATATAATGGCACAGCAGAGAGGATTCAGTACTGTTGTGTTCTTGGCCAGACAAGTAAGGGTAAGGAAGTTCAGGTGTGAGAACTGATGGCAAACAGCCCAGTTCTGGTCCCACCATTTGAAATAAAGAGAATGAAAAATAACAGAGCACCATAGAGAGTGTAACAGCAGTAAGCACACATATTACTTTGTCACCGCTCTGAAGGGTTAATTTTGTTGTATGTATGTTGTATAAGTATACTATAGGTACATTTAAATGTATAATTGTACCCTCAAATGAATGATTATTAAAAGCACCTACATTTATCACAAAAGTACTGAACAATTCTCCAATGTACTGCTTCACTGGCACCTACCTCCCCTATTATAAATACTTATTGTGTATGACCTGGCTGTTGGAATGTGTTAGACACCTCCTGTGATACTTGTCGATTTGAAAACTGTACTTGATATTTGTAGACTGTTTCTCATTTTCCTGTATGTGACTCTGCATTATGATTTGGCAATAATCCTTGAACTTATTTGTTGACTAAATTGTATATTTTTGTGTTCACCTTGCTCAGTGATTCTAGGTACATTGTAAACCTTTTGAGGACATGAATACTGATACATAGATATCATGTCTGGTGGGTGGAAAGATAAGTTACTTTCATTGGTCAGGGACATATAGAAAATAACAAGAAAACAGTCCTCTTGATCCAGCTCTTCAATTAGAATTAGTTTGGACATTTACGCACATGCCAATGCCAAATATGTTTATTACTTTTTTTTTTTTTAAGTAAAATGGGAAAAAGCGGTGAATTTGAATTTTTATTGGGAAAGGTGCTTATTCACATTTTTTTAAAAACTTTTTTGGTCAACATTTATTTTAATTTTGTTTTGCCCCCATAAGGGAATATTTATAGCAATCATTAGACTGCTAATACTGTTCATTGCTATGAATAGGCATAGCACTAATCAGTATAATCGGCGATCTTCTTCTCTGGTCTGCTAAAAGGCAGAAAAGAGAAGAAGAGCCTGGGTGGGTGGCAGAGGCAGGTGAGGGGACCTCCGTTCACCATCTTGGTCTTTATGATCCCTGCAGCCGTGCCGCTGGTGATCGGATCAGCCATTAGAAATCCCTGAAAAGGGGCATGGCTAAAAAGTCTCCAAACCACAATTTATATGCTTAAAGGGGTACTCCGCTGCTCAGCATTTGGAACAAACTGTTCCAAACGCTGGAGCCGGCACCGAGAGCTCCTGACGTCATAACGACGGATTTCCCGCCCCCTCCCATAGACCTGCATTGAGGGGGCGGGGCCTGATGTCATGAGGAGGTGGGGTTATGACGTCACTAGCTCCCATCGCCGGCTCCAGTGTTCGGAACAGTTTGTTCCAAACGCTGAGCAGTGGAGTACCCCTTTAAGAATTTTGTTTAAAATGTGTGAGAAAAGCATACAGTTTGCTCACCACCTAGACGGAGGTAAGAAAATAAGCATCTCTGAGAAAAAAAATAATTTGTTAAATAGGTCTTTTTAAACATTATTTAGACATTCAATAGTTTTTAAATGTACTAATTGTTTAAATGTAAAAATTATCTTTGCTTTTTATTATTATATATTTTTTCCCATTCAACACCTAATTTTTTTGTTCTTTTAGTTATATTGTGAAGTCTTTAAAGTGGAATTCTGAATAGGCATTGTATTACACCGTTTTTTTGTTTCCAAAATAATTAGGTTCTAATGAATGGAAAAATAAACCATGCTCTGATGATGTAATTGGTGAAAACTTTTTTTTTTTTACAATTTTTTTTTTTACTATTCATACTGTGAAAAATCATTTAGGAACTCTGTCATATTGCCCCATTTCTCACCATCTGACATGAAATGTAAGTTGACTTACTGTTACAGTGCACCAAAAAAACTGTGCACCAGAAAAATACTAAATACTATTATTTATTACTAAGTAATAAATACCATGAATACCATGGGTCAAAGCAACTCTTTCTTTAAAGGCAATCTGTCCTCAGCATCACCCGCACTAACCTGTTGGTACATGGTTGTAGTGCAGGTGACACTGATGATCTTAACCGTTTCCGGGTCTATAGCTCCATTCCTCCAATGCCCCCCTTTTTGTATTCATGCAAATGAATTAGCTAGGTGCACTTTGGGCATTCCCAAGTCCTGAGGACAACGAGGTGTCTGGTCTACATTCTCATAGTAATTAACCTCCTATGCATATTAATCATCCTTCCAGACAACAATGATCGCACCTGCGCAGCTCGCCGCTTCCGGGTGTAACTAGGGAGCTACAATTGGTAGTGGCGCATGCGCGGTGGTCACTGAGAGCAGACAGTATGAGAGCAAGAAAGATCAATATGCATAAGAATATGAGAATGTGGACCAACTGTCACGGTGCACTTCCTTTGCATAACTACAAAAAAAAAAAGGAATGATGGTCTGAGCCAACAGGTTAGTGTGGGTGTTGCTGATGACAGATTCCCTTTAACACTTAAGTTGATCTCATTTTACTACTGTGGTATCCATGGGGGAGTTATTGAGAATAACTGATCACTTTGTGACACCAGGGCACCATTATACTATATACGGTTCAAGGTTTGGGACAGCTTCTCCTGGGCCAGACACATGGAGTAAATTAATACACCGATGTCAGGTTATGGATAACTGTCTTTACTGTGCTGGTGCAGATGGTATTACACATACAGCTGGCTTTAGGTGAAAGAGTGCAGTATAATCCCTTGTGAGCACTGTTGTCTTGCTGGGACTTGTGGTGCGTACACCAAACAGATTAATACTGACTTGTGAGATGGAAAGATGAATCCTGGTAGGTAGGGTCCTGTCAAGGTACTGAAGCCTTCTCCGCCAGAGCATGAACTTCCACCGTGCGAGTAATCCTTGCAGGATGACCAGTTGAGAGATTAGATTTGAGCTAGGCCTCTCCTCAGAGCATACGACACACAGCACACCTGAACCAAACTGTGGCTCAGCTTAAACTCTGCTGAACAACTCCTCCCCCCCCCCCCACTACACTACATAGGGGAGATTTTAGGGGTTTCCATTGGCAGGCAGGATCACATAGGGTTCACTGCTCTCATTTAAGGGTACAGTAACACATAAAAACATATATACACATAACAAGAACATAATTGACTTGGAAAAATATATTACTTTGCAATAGAATGTAATCATAATGAATATAACAGTAAGTCCTTTGGTGGGCCCAACACCTTATGTTGCCAAGCGTCCCGAGACAGTCCAAAGCCACAGGTAGGGTTGCCCCCCTGCCAGTATTTTACTGGCACAGCCGGTATTTACATCTACATTCCGGGCTGTGTCGGTAAGTCTGGATGAAAAATACCGGCCATGCAATGGCCGGTATTTTTCATTCACTGACAGGGGCGGACTGAGCAGCATCCCCAGAAGAACACTTCTTTCATGACCGGCAACTAAATGTTGCCTGTGACCTGCAGGCTGCCGCACTACAGTTTCAGCCCCCGACACAAAGCCCACTGACTGTCGGGCCGTACAATGCCCAGGTCTGACACCTCCAGCCTGTGACAGGGAGAGCTCCGTGCCATGACAGGAAGAGATTGTACAGTGCTGGGGAGGGGGCGTGCACCTCCTGTCTCCTCTCTCCCCCTCCCCCGCCTTCTCTCTGCCGTGCAGTCTTACAACCCTCCATAGGCAGAGCAGGGAGGGGAGAGGAGGAGAGGCCGTGTATCCTGTCTCCCTCTGCTGCGCAGGGCAGGTGAGTGTCTGTGTTTATATGTGTCTGTGTATGTGTCTGTATGTGATTACATGTGTCTGTGTATGTCTCTGTGTTTACATGTGTCTGTGTATATATGTGTCTGTGTGTGATTATATGTGTCTGTGTATATATGTGTCTGTGTTTACATGTGTCTGTGGGGGGGGGGAGCTGCCTAATGTGGGGGACAACTAATCTGGGGTACAACTATGCTGCCTTATCTGGGGGCAACTATACTAATCTGGGGGACAACTATGCTGCTAATCTGGGGGACAACTATGCTGCCTAATCTGGGGGACAACTATGCTCCTAATCTGGGGGACAACTATGCTCCTAATCTGGGGGACAACTATGCTCCTAATCTGGGGGACAGCTATGCTCCTAATCTGGGGGACATCTATGCTGCCTAATCTGGGGGACAACTATGCTGCCTAATTTGGGGGACAACTATGCTGCCTAATTTGGGGGACAACTATGCTGCCTAATTTGGGGGACAACTATGCTGCCTAATTTGGGGGACAATTATGCTGCCTAATCTGGGGGACAACTATGCTCCTAATCTGGGGGTCAACTATGCTCCTAATCTGGGGGAAAGCTATGCTCCTAATCTGGGGGACAACTAGGCTCCTAATCTGGGGGACAACTATGCTGCCTAATCTGGGGGATAACTATGCTGCCTAATTTGGGGGACAACTATGCTGCCTAATCTGGGGGACAACTATGCTGCCTAATCTGGGTGACATCTATGCTGCCTGATCTGAGGGACAACTATGCTGCCTGATCTGGGGGACAACTATGCTGCCTAATCTGGGGGACAATTATGCTGCCTGATCTGGGGGACAACTATGCTGCCTAATCTGGGGAAAAACTACCCGGCCCTCCACAATATTTTTAGTTTAGTGAGCCTGTATATCCAAGTCTGTCATGTGGGATATGAGCCTGTGTATCTAATCCTGTCATGTGTGATACTGTCTGCTGAACCTGTATATCCAAATCTGTCATGTGGGATACTATCTGCTGAGCCTGTGCATCTAAATCTGTCATGTGTGATACTGTGAGCTGAGCCTGTGTATCTAATTCTGTCATGTGTGATACTGTCTGCTGATCCTGTGTATCTATATTTGTCATGTGGGATACTATCTGCTGAGCCTGTGCATCTAAATCTGTCATGTGTGATACTGTCTGATTAGCCTGTTTATCTGACGTTGTGCAGGGGGACGTCATTCGTCATCAGAGAGAGCCAGCGTTGCTGTCGCGCACCACCACTACCGCCGCCGCTGGCATAAATAGGGTTTTGGTAGGTATTCTCTAAATGTACATTTTTTGTGCGATATAGGAAAATTCCCCCCCGCATATATATTGTATCCCTCCAATCCCCTATGCCATTTCTTAAACCCCCTCCCATCCCCTGTGCCATTTCTTAAACCCCTGATCCCTCAGCCCCTGTGCAATCGGGCCCCTCCCCTTTTGTAGCTCCACCCCCACATAGCCACACCCATGACCGGTATTTTTCTGAGGGAAAGGTGGCAACCCTAGCCACAGGACAGCTATTGGTGCTGGGACACCACACTATTGATACTGGTAGCAGTATTGCAAACCCAGATAGATTGAATTCTGATGGTGGAGGAGTCCGAGCACTGGGGATGAATTGGGTCCCTTGCACTATTATTTCTTTCTGTCCAATGTTGCTCCTGGTATAGAATTTTGGTGCTCACCGGGGATCTACAACACAATAGCTAAAAGAGTAGGGTTCATGAAGGCGTTTTTACTTGATGCACCCACACAATTCCGTCCATGGTCAATGACTATTGTGTAGAAGAATATACTCATAATGAGATACATTGATCCACCTCAATAGATTTTTGATGATTCGTGTACTGATTCCCGATACACGGCAAAAGGCGAATTAACGTGTTTATGATTCATTTTTCAGCAACGCAAAGCGAGTAATAGCCCAATCAGTTCACCCATTGTGTTCCATGGACTGGCAGATATGGCAAATCAGTGAATATTTTTTCTCACTTGTGTTCGGAACAGACATGATGCATATTTGCCCTAACCAATACAGTCAGCAAACCACAAAAAGTTGTGTAGGAACTGACATGAACAGAATTGTTTTATTACTTTTTCCATTTTCTACAAGTTTTTTTTTTCCGAACATTCACTTGGCAAGCTTTCCTGTTTGTAACCAACGCTGACATGTTCGGAATAAAGGGGGCTGAAGGTTTGTATTCCTAATCAGCGCTAAGCCAAGAAAAGGTATCATTTGCACAGAACCATCTGTTGTGTTTTTTTTCCCAACTGTTTACATGCAGTGCAAGCTTTTCTCTCTCCCTGTTTCTGGGTCATTTAAACATTTTAATGAATTCCTTAAATACCATTATAATGACAATCAATGTGTGTATCCCGAGTACAATGGTGCTGCTGAAGTGACGGCCGCTGACACTATTCCATCTCCATAGAGATCTTCTTTAAGTGACCATAATAGTCATTCTGCCCACTGGAACAGGGATAATGAGACGGACAATATACCTGACATTTTGACACCTGTAGAAATCAATGGCTCCAAGCTTCTTTTTTTCCACCCTGTGATCTAATAATTTTATTTCTACTTATTGTATTTGCAGACAGATCAAGAGATAATAATTCACCCTATAGATGTCTGTGACATTCACATCCAGATGTCTAGCTGTCTTGGCACCTGACTGATCAGCATGAATCTTTTCAGCAGTGCCCGAGGGAGGGAATGTAGCGCAGAGTATGCCACATTCTGGCTCACTACCACCTGCTGCGACTGTATCTATTCATACAGTAAGTTGTCTGTATACAGAAAACTAGGGCTGCCTGGTTGGAGAGGGTAAAGAAAAAGAGAAATGGAATAATTACCGGGGTGGTGGGATTTAAATATGCCGATAAAGATTATTTGCGGAAGAAATGGAGAGAGAAGAAAATAAGAAAAGAGAGACAGGTAGACGGCGGTGAAGCTACACCGCACACCATAGATGTCACACATTATGGAGTGACAGAGTGCTCACAGCCATGCAGTCAGCAAAATGCTAATCTTGTCCCCAGTGGACCATAACAGGGGAAAGTAAACCATAGAGCGGAAGAAATGAGTGAGAAGAGAGGGAAGATGCAGGAGGGAAATAAAAGCTCTGTTGGGGGTGGAAAGGCTACACTGCACATCCAATGAATTATGAAAAAATGAGGATGGGGAATGGATTTGTTTCTCAAGGCACAGGAGATGGAAAAGGACACACTAGATACAAGGTTCAGGCCAGGAAATGGTGTGATAACCCGAGTTATTGACAGCTATGGAAATGTTTGGGTAACATCGGGGTCAGTGGTGTCCTAAGGCCATGAATAGATTGAGTTGCAGCTCTATTTTATTTTGTTACTGCTCATATCTCATTCATGGAGAGAACTAGAATAGGTCAACAATAGTTTGCTCCTATTTTTTGAGTTAGAATTCAATTAGAGTTCATCGCTGACAATATAAGCAATTTATTGAAAGGCAAAGATGTCTAAGAGAGATTGTCACGGCACACATGACTTGGATGCCACTGTAAGGTGTTCATCAGCTCTGCACACTAAATCATAGGATGCAAGAACACTAAGGAAATTCACATTTCCATCAGGTTCAACCAAGGAGTGGAGAAATTGGATGAAGGGAAGTGGTGTGGGTGGATGAAGGGGTGAGGATGTAGGCAACCATCAACAAAAATGTATACTTCTACATATGTATTAATGTTATTTTGTTCTTAGAATGTATCTAAGGCTGGGTTCACACTACGTTTTGTCCCATACGGGAGCGCATACGGCAGGAGGGAGCTAAAACCTCGCGCTCCCGTATGTGACCGTATGCGCTCCCGTATGCCATTCACTTCAATGAGCCGACCGGAGTGAAACGTTCGGTCCGGTCGGCTCATTTTTGCGCCGTATGCGCTTTTACAACCGGACCTAAAACCGTGGTCAACCACGGTTTTAGGTCCGGTTGTAAAAGCGCATACGGCGCAAAAATGAGCCGACCGGACCGAACGTTTCACTCCGGTCGGCTCATTGAAATGAATGGCATACGGGAGCGCATACGGTTACATACTGGAGCGCGAGCTTTTAGCTCCCTCCTGCCGTATGCGCTCCCGTATGGGACAAAACGTAGTGTGAACCCACCCTAAGCCTGTTTCGAAGAAGCCAGCTGCGAACAGTTCTGAGGTTGACTGTTCCACAAATTCACAGTTCTTATGGTAACGAAGGCTTGCTGCCTCTGGAGACCCTTTTTTTTCTTCAGAGGGAAGGAATGCCCCCTTGTCTTTTAGGAGGATCTGGAACAGCTTTTCACAATTTTTTTTTTTTTTTTGTATGGGCCAGTTGATAGTTTAAAGTTAATCATATCCCCCTTAATGTCTCTTCTCAAGGCTAAACAATTTAAAGCGTTATTGTCATTAAAAACAACTTTTAACATGCCGTTTAGAAATGTCAAGAATATGTTGATCGCACTTATCACTTCTTAGACAAACTGATAAACACAAATTCACATCTATTTATGGCAGTGGTCTCCAAACTGTGGACCTCCAGGCATCAGGGCATTCAATGAGTTGTAATTTTGCAACATCCGAGGTTCAACAGTTTGGAGATCACTGATCTTAAGGTTCCCATACACCTCAAACTAAAGTCTACTTAATATGCTGCCTTTGGTGGGTTTAGCTGTTAAAAGTGTCTGGCCATGCCAAAAATTCATGTGTGTGGTTGGGAGAAGTCTGTCAGTCGAATGAACATTCTATAGCCACATTACAGATATTCATATTTTAATGTAGATGTTGAATGAGTCAGGATTAAAGGGGTACTGCAGCCAAGTCATACTGCACTCCGCCAATAACCAGCCACAGCGAAGTCCCGACTCGGCTGGTGATAGGCTGAGCGGCAGTGTGACGTTTTCGGCCCCGGCAGCAGGTGTCGGTGTCGTGAAGAATTGTGTGTCTTGAAGTGTTCTCACACTGCCACTCAGCCTATCGCCGGCCGAGTCGGGACTTCGCTGCGGCCGGTGATTGGCTGAGTGCAGTATGACTCGCCAACCACCGGCAACCAGGAAGAGGATCACGGCGGAGGCCAGAGCTGGTTACTAGTGTTGAGCGGCATAGGCCATATTCGAATTCACAATATTTTGTGAATATATGGACGAATATTCGTCATATATTCACTAAATTCGCATATTCGTAATATTCGCATTTTATTTTCGCATATGCGAAAAATGCGCATATGCGAAAAATTCGTATATGCGAAAATTAGCACATTGCGAAAATGCGCATAAACCAAAATTAGTATAAGCGAAAATTCACATATACGAAAATTTGCATATGCTACTTTTCGCATATGCGAAAATTCGCTCGCCAGTCTCACAGTAGTATAAGAGCCTTCTTTACACCACACAAGCTGGAAGCAAAGAGGGATGATCACTGTGATGTTTACTGTGAAAAAAATTCGCGAATATGCGATATTCGCGAATAAAATTTGCATTGCGAATATTCGCGAGCAACACTACTGGTTACCCGAGGCACTGGGGGAGCGAAGGAAGGTATGTACCTGTTTATTTTTTTTACTGCCGGCAGTATGGATGATAATTTTCCTATTCTGGAGTTCTCCTTTAATTTCTATAGGAGCTCTGAAGAGACCTAAGTCCAGCATTCGCTTGATGACATGTGCTCCTTACTGAGAGAGCCGGTGTAATGTCCGTTTATTTGTTTTTGTATTTTTCTGTTTAGGTGTGTGTTCACACACTAGTTTGCTCAGAGCAATTTGCTATTCCACCTGGATAGGGAATAGTTGATGCTCTGAGCGAATGAAAACTCGGGTGGAGTTATTTTACCAGAGTTCTCCTGCATTCTGGGGCTGGTTATTGAGTGCAATACTACCATGTCTGTTTGTGCTATATTCTGACTTTGTCTGCTTGAGTATTCACCTTGTATTTATCTTGTATTTTTACTGGGCTTTTACCCATGGTTATATAGCATGCTCCTTGTATTTTAGTCTGTGTTACGTTAGTCTATTTTAGGATTATGCTTGTTCGTTCTGCTCTGATTGTGTTCACACTCTGTCTATGTCTAGCTTGTACCCTGTGCTCTGTATGTTATATTCCTGTTTAGTATTCTGGAGTCTATTCAGACTCATCCGGTTTTATTCTAGTGTTTCCTGTATTATATTTCCGTTTCCTACTGGTCAGCATTTTGTCCACACGGTGGAGTGTTTCCGCTGGCCAGTAGCCTATTGTGCTTTATTATTAATGGCTACTCCTATAGTGGAGTGGGGAGTCCAGTTTGTATGTTCTGTGTCCCAGTGTGAACAGTGTCCTATATTTAAATCCTGTTTGGTTGATCTGATCTTTGTCCTTTGTACTTGTACCTGTTTGTGAATAGTGTTCTATTTTACCTGTTCAGTTTAGTGTTTTGGCTCTCAGTTCTTCTGTTTATCCCCTTCATCTCCTGGATTCTGCTGTATAACTCATATCATGCCATGTCTTGTTCATTTTATCATGTCTGCAGTTTTTTCTGATATCCGGTTTATGAACTGTTTGTTAATTCACTATATTCTGCTCTGTGAGTTTATATTCTGCCCTGTTAGTATTTGTATTCTGTCTGGTATATCTGGTTATCTAGTAGTTTTCAGTTTCTGTTCTGGCCTGTGACCGACTATGTATATTATGTGTTTTTACGCCACTGCACTTTAGCGCAGGAAGGGACCGATGCCCAGTTTTCGATCAATCGTTTAGGATAGATGGGCAAGTAGGCAGGGAGAGATGTTTTAGGGTCAGTTTAGGGCTCACTCTCCCTGTAACCCCAGTCAGTCAGTGACAGCCTGAGTCTCGTTCCAGAGATCGTGGGGGGTTTAAGTTCTGGACCCCACGCAATCAGCTATTCATCCCCTTTCCTTTTGCATCAGATATCCGATAGCATATGCATCCTGTAACAGCAGAATGTTTTTTGCATGTCCTACTTTATGCTGACCTCACAAATCATGTAAACATTACCGGAGTTAACCTGAATCAACAGGAGACCAGGTTCTAACTTCTAGTTTTCCAACAGGATTATTTCTTGACATTGATAGAAAAAATGTAATTGACATTCCTACATAAATACCTTGCAAAAAGGAAAAACTGCAGTAAACATTACTTCTGTGGTTTAGGTCAACAAAATTCAAGCAGCATGTAGCTGAGGATGCACCCCCCACCCCACCCTACCCCCTCCAATAGAAGATCAGCTCTCCCCATCAGTAAACCCATCAGCTGTGTGGTGTTCTTAGTCAATTGTAAAGCCTATAAAATTATATGGTACAAAGCATTAAATTATATGGAATTGCTTTTGCATGTTTTCATTTACTGGACATTGACAGCTGAAGAGATAATATGTTATTACTTTGGCTAGACTGTAATTCTCTTTACTTAAAAATAAGAATTTTACATACAGTACAACTTGTAAAATGAATTTGACTGTTTTTGTTATAATTTTTTTATGAATAGCATTGTCCACTGTTTAGATAGCATGTTACAGAGGAGCCAAGCAGAACAATATCTATCTATATATACATGCAGTGGATGAAATAAGTATTGAAAATTTTTCTCACTTTAAGGGCATAAAATTGACATTAAATTTTCAACATATGTTGGTAACAACACAAGTAATCCATATATACAAAGAAACCAAAACAAGATCAGAAATTAAAGTATGTGTAATAATGTGAAATGACACAGGGAAAAGTATTGAACACATGAAGAAAGGGAGGAGCAAAAAGTCATGGAAATCCAAGACAACAACTGAAATCTATTCGAAAGCAATCCAGCCCCATGTCAGTGCAAATTATTATCAGCTGGTTCAGTCCTAACTGATGTCTACGAAATGGTCTCAAAGCCAAGATGTCACACAACACACATCTCATGATGGGTAAAAGAGCCGCCTCAAGAACTTCACAATCTAATTGTTGCAAAACATAACAATAACGTTGGTTACAGATGAATTTCTAAGCTTCTGAATGTTCCAGTGAGCGCTGTTGGGGCCATAATCCCGAAGTGGAAAGACAATGATTACAGCATGAATTTACCTCATCCAGGTGTTTCTCACAAGATTTCTGTCCAAGAACTAAGGACCACTTGTGGAGAGCTTCAAAATGACCTGAAATTAGCAGGTACTGTTGTCTCAAAGAAACAGTATTTAGGGAGAAATTGGTGACTTGTTTCATAATCATTCTAACTAGTAATTTATTTATGTAATCTACTGCTTATTCCGGGCTTAAAGGGGTAGTCCAGTGGTGAAAAACTTATCCCCTATCCTAAGGATAAGGGATAAGTTTGAGATCGCGGGGGGTCCGACAGCTGGGGCCCCCTGCGATCTCTCTGTACGGGCCCAGGCTCTCCGGCCAGATAGCGGATGTCGACCCCCTCTATGGCAGAGCCGGAGATTGTCGAAGGCAGCGCTTCGGCTCTGCCATAGAGTTGTATTGAGGGGGCGTGTCGGCCGCCGCTTCGTGTGGAGGTCGACACGCCCCCTTCCCGCGGGCTGTCGGGGCTCCATACAGGTGATCGCAGGGGGCCCCAGCGGTCGGACCCCCCACGATCTCAAACTTATCCCCTATCCTTAGGATAGGGGATAAGTTGTTCACCACTGGGTCACCACTGGACTACTCCTTTAAGAGTCCCGTGGGCAGTCCTAATGATGACTGGCATCCTTCTTTGTATCAAGCTCACTGTCAATCACTGATTAGGACTGCCAACAGGACTCCCAAGACCAGTATGAGAATAGACTTAGATAAATTACTTTTATCTTGTGACAACCTCTATTAGTAACAGCATCCAAAACTCATGTAAATTCAAAATCAAGAACCAAATTGCAAATATATTCTAGGCAATAGTTATAAATACATATACATGAAATAATCAAAAGCTACACTTTTACAAATTATAACAAACACTTAAAAAGTTAGTCTAAGTCTTAAAAAATAATAATAAAAAAATTATAATAATGACAATTTGTTGTTGATCTTGCAAAAAAAAAAAAAAAAAAACAATACTTAGCTACCACTGTTCCCCTGCTGGTCATGCTGCAGTTCTGGTTCTTCGTTTTTTCCAGTCCTCAGCCTCTCTTCTCTTCAGCCTGCTTCCAAGACCCAGAACTATTTAAACAGTCTATACACAAAAGTAGAGATGAGCGAATTGAATTTGATGAAGTCAAATTCGGTCCAAATTTCCTGAAAAATTTGATTCGGACCAAATCTGATCATCGACTCGATTCTAAATAATGAATTTCTTCATTAGTGACACCCCTAGGATTGTCCTGTATAATTTATAGATGCGAGCGGCTATTTCCTGCTCTGGCATCTCTGCAATAGATAGGACAATCACATTGGGTGTCAGGAGTGAAACTTGCTGTGATCTGTCCTCAACTGCAGGTACTACTGCTCCCAACATGGAGCACACTCTGATCCATGCTGGGAGCTGTAGTACCTGCATTAATAGACAGATCGCAGCGAGTGTCACTTCTGACACCGGATGCGATCGTCCTGTATAATGTATAGATGCGGGCGGCCGCTCTTCTCTGGTCCCACTGTAGTATGAATTTATGCAGTATATATACCTATTATTCATATTTCCCGCAGAGAGCTGTGAGTGGCTGGAACCATCTGGACAATCACAGCTCTCTGCGAGAAATATGAATAGGTGTACATACGGCAGTGCAGGGAACCATAGAAGAGCGGCCGGCCGCATCTGTAAATGATACAGAAGGATCACAATGGAACCCGGGGAGATCTGTCAATTAGTACAGGTACTACTACTCCCATCATGGAACAGTGTGTTCCATGCTGGGAGTAGTAGTACTACCTAAAAAAAATTATAAAAATTTAGAGAAAAAAGTGAAATACACACACAATTTATTAAACACATTGTTAAAATACATTACTAATAAAAATTCTCCAAGGATTTATTCGAATCAAATTGATTTTAAATTTGGCGAATCGGACAAATTGAATTTTTTCAAAAATGCGCTCATCTCTACACAAAAAGCAATATGGAAATGCTAATTATAATGATAGTATAGGTAACACAATCACAACATCTGGTACAGGCACCAATACATAATGGAGCATGCAATATACTATATGTAACAATTCAATACCTGGAAGCTGATGACTACGTTAAGAACAAGAAAAAAGTGAGGAATCCAAGACCCAGTGCACAGAAGCATAAAGTGCAAGTACTAAGGATTGCAAATATTAAACATCACTGCGTCCACCTCACCACACCGACACATGTTTCTTGTAGAGCTTTGTCAAAGGTCTATGCAAAACCTGTATCCAACCAATTAAAATATTGGTACAACACCTGGATTACTAAATGCATGCACCAATTGATGTCTTCTTGCCCCAAAGGGTCATATAGAAAAAAGGTAATCTTGATGGAACAACCCCTTTAAAGAGGACCTTTGGTCATTCCCCAAGAAATGAGAATTTACTGTTATTAAAAGAAAACTGTCAGCTTACTCCCCCCACACTAACCATTGGTATTGGCTGGTAGTGCGGGGGACGCTGATCAGTTTGATGCTTACCGTGCTCGGATTCGTCCGTAATCTTCTATTTTCTGTATATGCTAATGAGATGCTAACTGGCACTGGCCGGGCTAACTGGCACTCTGACGTCAGGGCCGCCTGCCGCAGCACCGCCCAGCTCATCAATATTCCTCCCCTCTCTTCATTACAGAGCGGGGAGAAGAGGGAGAGGTGGAGGGAGGCGAGGAATATTGATGAGCTGGGTGGCGCTGTGGCAGGCGGCACTGACGTCAGAGTGCCAGTTGGCCCGGCCGGTGCCAGTTAGCATCTCATTAGCATATTCCAAAATTAGAATATTACGGACGAATGGCGCGGCGGATCCGGGCATGGTGAGCATCAAACTGATCAGCGTCCCCCGCTCTACCAGCCAGTACTGCTGGTTAGTGCGGGGGGGGGGGGGGGGGGGGGGGGGAGTAAGCTGACAGTTTTCCTTTAAATAGCTTAGGGTGTCCTGATCACACACCCTTTTACAGTTACTTGATACTTCCTTCCATTCCCAAGATATGTGGGCTTATGTTTTGTCTGACAATTCAGTGAATCAGTCAGATAGGCGTATAAACCTTCCTGTCACTCCCATTATTAAAATTAGGTTCACGTCCATCTGACTTGCCAGACTAAGCATTAACTCTCATATCTCAGGAACAGAAGGGCTTATCAAGAAACCATAAAATAGTGTGTGATCAGGGCACCCTAAGCTGTTTAATGATAATAAGATCTGGAAATTGTCCACAGGCTCTCTTTAAAGGGGTATTCCAGCCAAATACATCTTATCCCCTATGCAAAAGATATTCTGATCTATCCCCCCGCGATCTCAGTGCTGCACCCACATTCTATGCGGGGCTGCGTCTCCAGTCTCGGAAACCTCTTTGTTTCCTGGACTGGAGACCTGACGTCACGCCACGCCCCCTCGAGATGTCATGTCATGCCCCCTCCATTCATGTCTACGGGAGGGGGTGTGACGGCTTGTCATGAGGGGGCGTGGTGTGACATCACGAGGGGGAGTGGCACGACATCATGAGGGGGTGTAGCATGATGTCACATCTCCAGTCCTGGAAACAAAGAGATTTCCGAGACTGGAGACACAGCCCCGCAAAGAATGCGACTGCTGCACGGAGATCGTGGGGGTTCCCAGCAGCGGGACCCCCACGATCAGACATCTTATCCCCTATCCTTTGGATAGGGGATAAGATGTATTTAGCTGGAATACCCCTTAAGGGCACGTTCACATGTACACTGATTTGATGCGCAGGATTTTTTTTGCTGCAGATTTCAATGTAAACTGAATGTCTGAGCACATCTTCTTATCTGCAGTTACAAATCCTGCGCATCAAATCTGCGCAGGATCCTGTATGTAGGAACCCACCCTTAAGCAGATGCTAAGAAATCTGAAATGTTACATCATGTAAAACGCTCTACCGGGGAACTGCAAAAAAATAAAAAATAAACATAACATCTACACCGGCATCTGATGCTCATTAACCTATATGTATTCTATTGTGCCAATGATGTGTACACTTCAAGCATTCAAACCCACAGGAAATAAAGATGTAGCCAGGAAATATTGTCTCTATACCTGAAATCTTTGTCTTTGTCTAAACTGCAGAATTCTTATCCCAGTGACATGGGTCCACCGGCAGAAGAATAATTACCAGCATTTCTACCATTCATTCTTTTTTTTCCACCTGATGTTTTATTCTGCTAGGCAGTTTCTTATTATAGATAGATGTTATAAGCCAAGCTTTGGAAGAATTAATGAAGCTCTCCGAAATCACCTTCTTGCAAAGGATGCAGAGCAAAAAAAAAAAAAAAAAACGTATTTCAATATCGACTTCTTTACGGCTGCTTTCTATATGTTAAATGTGTAGCATAATAAGGTCGCATAATTCTGAATAGCGGGTCTCGCCTCTTAAGTAGTTACTTAGGTAATGTTACATACTTATTTTTTGACGAGGATCCTGCTGAGCAGCTGTATGAGAATGGGAAGAGCTTGGAACTTTACAGTCAGCGCCACCGTGACCCTTCGAATTGCTGCGGGCTGCATCCAGGACTTATTCCATAGCATCCAGACTGCTCTAACTCACTACAAAGAGGAGGCGATCAAACAGTCTTGAGGTTTAAGTGAAATAGAGGCAGGACTGTTGGATTTTTATACTGGTCTGAAGGGCTGCATTTGAAGTTGTGTCTTAGAACAGTTTTAAAATATGGCACTGAATTTTATAATTGAATGCTATGATGTAGAAAGTTCCGAAAAGAATCGCTCAGTGTGAAAATAAAAGCTGCTTTCCCTGTAGATAAGGGCGTTCCCAGTGATACATGCAGACAAATCCATCTCTGGAAACACAATATTCTGCGCCTTCACTGATGTTTACCACTCGTTTTCCCGATAAGAAGAAGTAGAGATTAGTTTGTTCTTTTAGATGTTTCATGTTCTCTTGTCAGTCTTTTCCCTTCTCTTTTTTTCTTCAGTTTTTGGGATATGAAACTAATACCATTGTAAGAATTTGTTAATTAAAGGAGCTATTTTCATATGAGCGAAATTCTTAATTGAATTACGAGGTAGCTTCGTTCCTACAAAAGAAGCTTGTGAACATTGGCCTCGATTTACTATTGTAAACCCGACATGTTTAGTCGGGTTGTGCGCCAGAATGTGCAAAAAAAACGATTAACTCTCCATTTTACTGAGAAAACCCGTAAAAGGGGCATGGTCGTCGAGGAAAAGTGGGCGTGGTCAATGAAAAGGGGCGCGCCCCCGACATTTTCTCAAAATCCCTACATATTTACTAAGGTTTCCACAGAAAATGTGGTGGATTTGAGCTGAGGAAAACCCTACAGATCAAAGCATGTGTAAAAAAAAAAGCAAAATGTAGGGAAAGTGGAAAATGTAGGGAAACCTTAGTAAATACCGTGGAAAATAAATTGTAGGAAATTTAAACCCACAAAGAAACCTACACAACACTCTTAGTAAATCAAGGTCATTGTCTTAGTCACCAATCTTTGTGGCGGGAAAGGGCTCAAGTCCTGCAGGAACGCATGGGAATGGAGTTCCTGCACTTTTTTTTTGCAGAAGGACCACTGTATCCATAAGCAGGAGTCCTGCAGGAGATGCCCTTGAGTGGAAAACTTGGGTGAGTTCCCACACTTTTTTTCCAGGAATTGAGCCCTGGGCTGGGGGTATATTGTCTCTTCTTGCAGCGACCACTAGCTGGCATAGGGAGTCTTAGGCTAGGTTCACACTACAGAATTTTCAAGTGGAATTCCATTTTGAAATTTTGCATGAAAAATTCATTGGTGTCCTATTGCTGTCAATAGGATTCTGATGTACAGTCCACATTACAGTATTTTAGCAGCGGATATTCCAATGGGGATGGCAGTGCCTGCGTAGTCCATGCACCGACTGATTAAATTAAAGGGTACCTCTCATCAAAAAAAACTTTTGATGTATTATAGATTAATGTATGCAGAATAACTTTACAATTGCATGTTATTAAAAAATATGCTTCTTTCTATTTAATTTTCCACTTTGAAGAAATGACCACTAGGGGTCTCCCTACCAGTCCTGGCAGCAAGCATTTCAGACTCATGCTGGAGTCCTAAACACTCCGAGCTGCCAGTCTGCTTTGTTCACAAAGGAGAACACTCAGAGCTGCCAGCCTGCTTTGTTCACAGCCTGTTTGGCTGTGAACAAAGCAGGCTGGCAGCTCTGAGTGTTTAGGACTCCAGCATGAGTCAGAAATGCTTACTGCCAGGACTGATCGGGAAAAATACAATAGAAAGAAGCATATTTTTCATTAACATGCTATTGGAAAGTTATTCAGCATTCATTAATCTAAAATATATCAAAAGTTTATTTGATGAGAGGTACCCTTTAAATTTTTCCAGCTGGAAACCACTCAGTGTGAACCTAACCTTATGGTCTATTCACACGGCGGAATTTCTGCTCGCGGAATTCCGCTTTCTGAATTCCACCTCAAATTAAGGCTAGATTCACACTGTGAAATTTCTGGGCAGAATTTCTGCCTGAGATCGAGTCGGCGGCGCTAGGACCGAGCAGACTGCATTGCTGCCCCCATAGACTGCAATGCATTTCTGGGTGGATCTTTTGGGAGATCTGCTCAGAAATGCATTGCCATTTATGGGGACAGCAATGTAGTTCGTGCGGTCCTAGTGCAGCCAGCTCGATCTCCGGCAGAAATTCTTCCCAGAAATTCCACAGTGTGAACCTAGCCTAAAGCTTATAGACTTCTATGGGATTCCGCACTCCCATTCACACTTCTGAAATTCCACTTGCGGAATTCCGCTAGCGGAATTCCGCAAGTGGAATTTCAGAATTGTGAATGGGAGTGCGGAATGCTATAGAAATCTAGGGGTTTTAATTTGAGGCGGAATTCCGCAAGCAGAAATTTTGCCGTGTGAATAGACCATAAGAGTTTATTCACACTACGGAATCTTCATGCTGAGATTCCATCTGCAGTGGGCCCTGACTAAACCCATCCACGCTAGGACCATGTGGACCAGTTCTGTCACCATTGACTGCAATGCTGTCTGCACAGAATTCTGACAAAAGCATTGCTTCTACTGACAAGGGGTACTCTACTGGAAAACATTGTTTTTTTAAATCAACTGGAGCCAGAAAGTTAAACAGATTTGTAAATTACTTCTATCAAAAAAATCTTAATCCTTACAGTACTTCAGCTGCTGTATGATGCACAGGAAGTTCTTTTCTTTTTTCATTTCTTTTCTGTCTGACCACAGTACTCTCTGCTGACACCTCTGTCCATTTTAGGAACTGTGCAGAGTAGGAGCAAATCCCCATAGAAAACCTATCTTGCTCTGGGCAGTTCCTAAAATGGACAGAGGTGTCAGCAGAGAGCACTGTGGTCAGACAGAAAGCAAATTCAAAAAATAAAGAACTTTCTATGGATCATAACAGCAGCAGATTTTTTAATACAAGTACTTTACAAATCTGTTTAACTTTCTGGTACCAGTTGATATAAAAAATGTTTTTTCCAGTGGAGTACCCCTTTAATATGTTCATTCTTTTGCTGAGTCTGGAATTCCACAGTGTTAATTCCACCAATGTTTCTTTCATAAAGCAGAATTTCCAAACAGGATTTCTTAGCGGAATTCCAATTAGAAATTCCGTAGTGTGAATGGGCCCTTAAAGGCTGTGCTATCTAGGAAAAGGTATGAAACGTAGCTGTTCTCCAGACAAATCAACACCAGGGGAGACAATAAAACACTGTCTAACTTCTAAGAATGTGCACAATTTTTAACATTGGCTCATGCTGTTTGAAAATCTGGCGCATCTTTGAACTGCCTAGTCTAAGTTTGCATCATTGTCTAGTTGGCTTTGTCAACACTAACTTTATAACTAAGCCCTATCCTGTGTTGATTAAGGTGCAAAAGTGTGTAAAAAACATTGATAATTTGGTGCAAGTCAAGTAAGTAAATTTGCTTAGTTTTCTTTTAGATTTGGTGCACAACATTTCTAGTACAAGTAGTTTTGATTATCATTCCCATTGTCTCTAACATCCTATATTACAGGTAGCCTTCCTGTGGGTAAATGTCAGATCCATTAAAGGGGTACTCCGGCCCTAGACATCTTATCCCCTATCCAATGAATAGGGGATAAGACGTCTGATCGCGGGCGCTCCGCCGCTGGAGACCACTGCAATTTCTCATGCAGCAACCCCTATCATCAGCCTCACAAAGCAAAGATCGCTCTGTGTCTGATGACTTACGATCACAGGTCCAGAGTATCGTGAAATCACTGCCACGTGCCCCCTTCCCATAGACTTTCGTTGAGGGGGCGAGCGTGACGTCACGAGGGGCCGGGTGTGACGTCACGAGGGGGCGGCCGCGAACACGGAAGCCCGCACACAGCGTTCAGAGTAATGAACTTACAGACGCTGCGAGCGGAGCTCCGAAAGGCAGGGCAGCAAACAACCCCTTTAAAGAAATATAAGTAGATAACTAATACAGATAAAGCAAATCCTTACATATAAAAGTAAGAAAGATCTGCTGGGAGCTGTAATCACTGTTTATGTCAGTGTTCCCCAACTAGGGTGCCTCCAGCTGTTGCAAAACTACAACTCCCAGCATGCCCGGACAGCCAAAGGCTGCCCGTACATGCTGGGAGTTACAGTTTTGCAACAGTTGGAGGCAACCTCTTTGGGAAACACTGGTCTATGTAGAGGACAGAAGCTTCTTCAGGGTCCTGTAAATAACACGCAATGTCCTAAATAAAGCTATCCCTGGCACAGGTAAAGAGTAGCACAGAACATGTAGTTCCTCCATGTACTGGAGGGGGCGCTACCAGACACCAGTCAGTGCATGCACGTTAGGAAAACACGGGTTTTACCAGTGAAATATCCATTCTGATTGGTCGGTTCTTCCGGCCATTCACACGTTTCACAGATCTGGACTGTCCATACATTGTATGTTGAGTCTGGTTTCAAGTTACAATGGTCCAGAAAAGACCATTGTATGTTGAAACTATTGTATGTTGAAGCAATTGTAAGCTGAGGGATCACTGTACAGTATTAGGTGAGGTACAACATTGATTTCCTATATTGTCTATGGTAATACTCCTTTCAAGGTGGTCTAGTGTAATGTGTACTTTCTTGATAGTCAAGGTTAAAAATGTATTTGCCTTATGGCATAGGGTAGTGCCTCTTTCTTGATGATGTCCCCATTGTTTTTCATCTCTTACTGCAAGCTGAATGCTTCCATGCTGAATGTTTTCAGCTTCCACTTTCGCACTTTACTGATCAACTCCATCAGTTTCAGCCCAGGAAAGACTGTGCTCAATGACACTTTTGAAAAATGGTCAAAGGACATTAAGGCATGCCCCCAAGACCACCCACAACCGCCCAAGAATGCACCCATGAAATCCACCTCCTATGGTCAGACCTACCTTCTTTGTTTTTTTTTTGTTCTCTCTATGATAAGGTGTCAAACTCTTGATTTTAAACTACAAAAAGCTAGGGAGAGATAGTTGACAAATAAACATTCTACCTACAGCTATTCTGTATGTATACACATGTTTTGAGTCTATAAAGAGTGTTTTACCACAATCTGTAGCCTTCTCCCTATAGGTGATTGATATTCTATAGTGAATCAAAAAGGAATCTTACAGTTATTTTGTATCTTGTAATAGAAGGAGCTTGCAAAGACATCCTCCAAAACAGCACAACTCCTGGAAGAAATGGACATTTTCTTGGTAATACTGCTGCTACTACCACCCAACACCTGACTGCTGCTACCTGTACTGGGCATGGGCAAATGGGTTGTGCCTACAATGACTGCAACCAACATGCTTACTGGCAGAGAACATGGCAGGGGTACTCTTCCCTCTACCCCATCCTTGTCCAACTATTCCTTTACTAGGCATTGTTTTTTAATTATTGAAAATGATTTTGAGGTGATCTTTGTGTTTCTGGGGTTATTTGTCACTCACTAACTTGTCAAGGGCCAGGAACTGCCAGTTAACTTTCACTCTCACAGCCAGAAATGCTGTTTTGCTGTTGTGCTGTTTGCTAATACAGCCCCACTGCTGGGATCTATAGTGCAGAATCAGCACAAATCGTAACTGAACTGCTACAATCACGCCCCCTCCCATAGACTTCCATTGATGGGGCGAGGCATGATGTCATGAGGGGTGGGGCTATGTTGTCACGAGCTCTCGGCGCCGGCTCCAGAGTTTGGAACAGTTTGTTTCCAACGCTGAGCAACGGAGTACCCCTGGATGGACCAGTTTTTTTACCTTAACGACCAGGCTCTTTTTTAAATTTGACATGTGTCTCTTTAGAACACTTTTTCTGAGCATAGTGATTCTGAGATTGTTTTTTTGTGTGACATATTGTACTATACATATATATATATATATATATATATATATATATATATATATAGTAAATTTTTGTTGACACGAAGCATTTTTTGTGAAAAACTCTAACATATTGTGAAAAACTGGAAAATTTCTGGTGTTTTTTACAAAAATAAATTTTATGGTGTACCATTGAGTGACACCATTGAGTGAGGGCTTATTTTTTGTGGGACAAGCTGTACTTTTTATTGGTATCATTTTTGCGATGCTACCTTTTGATCTTTTTTATTTTGCTATTTGTATTAAAATTGGAAAATTATTTTTTTCTTACAGTGTTCACCGTTCGGGATAATTTACATTATAGCTTTATAGTACTAATAAGCAATATCTAATATGTACATGATTTTTTTTTTCACTTTTTACAGGTTATACTATGCTGCAATACATTTGTACTGCAGCACAGTATGATCTGATCAGCTGTACACAGTATAGCCTGTGGCTGGATCTCAAAGGCTTCCGTTGCAGGCAGACAGGAGGTCATGATCTGACCTCCTCCTGCCATAGCAACCAACAGCGACCCACAATCATGTCGAGCCCCAGCCGCAGATCACGCCCGCACACTCGCGGTGCCGTGATCGGGAATGGACATATTTATACATCCATTTGCGTTAAGTGATGGGGAAAATGGACGTATATATATATATATATATATATATATATATATATATATGTCCATTTGCGGTTAGTTGTTGTGGGACCAGAAATTACCTGATGTCATTCATTAAGCGCAAGTGCGTGAAACGGCCCGTCAGCCAAGCATTGTAATGACCAGCATTTAATAAAGGATATCGCTGAAGACTTGAGTGCCTCCATACTACTTTTGTCTGGAGATTGATCTATATTCTGGATGAGCACCAAGAGTAAGCCATGTGAATGTGGGTCCGTGAGTAGAGACTGTAGTGCCCATACAGCCTAGTCCAGCAGTGGCAGTGCCGACATGAACTGTATTCTTTATTTGCTATTCCAGTTTAGCATTGCTCTGACTACAAACAAGTGGAACCAAAACTGTATTTGATCTTGAAAGATTTAAAAATAGATTCCTTGGTCCCCCACTGGCTGTGCTTTTAATCTATGGCTCCAAAGGTAGCAACAACTAACTTACAACAAAAACAAAACTCAGTGTCACCATTTATCGCCATAGATGTTGTGTTGGTTGGCAGCCCTTGGAAGTGGCCCCCAGCTGATGTGTTCAGACAACTGCTTATTGTCAGCCTTCTGCGGACCCATGCTGTGGTTTGTTATTTGCACCTTTAAGATCTCCTATCTAGTCCTTTTTGGTGTGTGAAAATGCTACAGTACTGATGAGACAAGACGGCCGAATGTATTTTCAGACTTCTGGATCAAACACGAGGAGCAATCACTTTGGATAATGGAAATTTATTCGGATTTTTTTTGTAGTTAACGCTTTTTGTCCTATAACTTTTGGAAAGTCATAGCAGATGTGATTAGGAGTAATACTTGTCTATCACAAGGTCGCTGTTTTCTACATAGGATTCACTGCAAGATTTTAAGGCTCCTTCTAGAACATGCAGATCTGTGTCCTTTTAATTTGCTAAATATTGATGTACATAAGTTTCACCCATTTTTTATCAGGGGAAAACATGGTGTTTTGTGTTAGTTACCAAGAAAACCAGCAGATGTTTTGTGTGTAAACGCATACAGTTGATTAAATAAGTATTAAATAGGATTGCAGGATTTTTTTATTTGACAATGCTACAGAGGGTGTACAGTTAGTGTAGTTCATAATATTGTGTCTGTATCTTAATTTGATGGCTGGTCTTGCAATTCATATGTGATTTTTGCCACATAACAGCATACAAAATGAGTGAGGATGCACTGCAGCCCGAGACATAACATCACTAGTCAGGTGTTGAAAGGAAGTCTGTCTGCTTCAATGGGTGGAGCGACCGCTGTGCGGGAGAGGGATTATTCTCCACATTGCTGCCAGGAATTGACCAAGGTGTGCTTCAATGGTTGGGGTGGCTGCTGTGTTTGAGGGAGGAAAGTGAACTCACACTTACAAACAAGGGATCTTGGGACTTGTAGTTGGAAGGAGGGAACTCCAACAGGAAATAGCCTTTTCACAAAAAGAAAACAGCAGCATTATTGTGGACTCACAAAGTAAAGATCCTTTCTAAGCAGGTCCATTACTGTCTGGTGGATAACCCCTATAAACACATCACAATTTTTCTCACTAACTACTGTTTCTTTCAGACAACAGCACCTGCTGATTCCAGATCTTTTTGAAGCTCTCCACAAGTGTCCTTGGCTCTTGGGCAACTCTTCTGATTCTTCTTCTTACTCCTTTCAGAAATCTTATGAGGAGCACCTGGTCAGGGCAAATTTATGGTAAAATGATTGTCTTTCCCCTTCTGTATTATGGCCCCAACAGTGATCACTGGAATATCCAGAAGCTTAGAAATGTGCCTGTAACCAACGCCATTGTTATGTTTTACAACAAGTAAGTTGTGAAGGTCATGAGACAGCTCTTTGCTTTTACCCATCATGTGTCTTGTGTGACACCTTGGCAATGAGACCTTTTTGTAGCCATGGTACTGGATTGCTTTTTAATTACAGATAGATTTCAGCTGTTGTCTTGGCTTTCCATGCTTTTTTACACCTCCCTTTCTTAATGTGGTAAATGAATTTTCCCTGTGTCATTTCACATTATTACACAAATTCTGATCTTATTTGTTTTGGATTCTTTGTATGTATGGATTACTTGGGTTGTTACCAATATCTGGTGAACATTACATGTCAATAACACCTTTGGAAATATATTTAGTAAGAGAAATGGTCACGTGTTTAATACTTATTTTACCCACTGTATTTCCTGCAAAATTCTGGATCAACAGACAAAAAAGCGAGGGCGTGTCTAAACAAACAATAAGATAACCACATTCTAGATTCCAGCTAGGGAAAATACCAGCTGGATTCAGAAGGTGATGCATCTATTTATCAATTTTATACTTTTATATTTGTATGCAATGAATCATTCATATTATAAAACGAATCATTTTACTTATTCTGTTTCTTTGTGGCAACATAATCAGAACCACTTTTTAGGAAGGACAAGAAGTATGAATGCCCCATAGCAGTGTGTTCCAACCAGGTGTGCCTCCAGCTGTTGCAAAACTACAACTTTCAGCATGCTGGGAGTTGTAGTTTTGCTACAGCTGGAGGCACACCGGTTGGAAAACACTGCCCTGCAGATAATTATTATTGGGACACTGTTATGTTAATGTTGGAAAGACTTTTGTGCTTTTGCAACATTTCATAATGTTTTTATTTTATACCTGTGTTATAACTGTGTTGGTGTCCTTTCCAATGCTTAAAAAGTGATGATCTTGTTCAATTTTTTTGATAAACCACCCTCTGCCTTAATTTTTATAATTGTTTTGTTTTCTACCTTGACAATGCTCTATATATTCTGCTCAGTCTCATTATGATTTACAGACTGGGAAGAGGCATTACCCAGCTAGTGGGACATTATCTGAAGCCATACAGGGGAATACATGCATGCTCAGCTGACCCAAGCATGCATTTGTATGTGGGCATCAAGAGAGATAACTGCTCAGAGAGTGTGCAGATTTTACTACAGAGAGAGGACTCCTGTGGGATTACATTATGTCACACTGGCACAAGGGCTTTCACAAGATAATCCTGGTGCAATGACAGGGTGTGCATCCTACAATGCACAACGTGATACCAGTATCAGCATTATAAATGTGGCTGCTACCCCCTGTGCCACTTCACCCCCACCCCTTCATCATCCCATGTGTAATTTGATTACCCCACCTTGATTACGCTGTGTCACTTCACTTGATCACCTCACATCTCCCTTGATTCGTTATGTCACTTCATTCCCCGATTCTTGATCCTCCCCCTGTTCATTTTCATTCACCCCCTGTGCCACTTCCATCCCCTCTCCCCTTCCTCCTTCCTCACCCTCTGTGCTATTTCGTTCTCAACTTGCCTCGATCCCCCTCTGGCAGGCTTAGGTGCAGGGTTGAAAGCTGGGTGGGTCTGCAACAGTGACGAGTGACGTCTTCCCACTCCACTCCTCGGTTTGATATAAGAGGCATCAATTGCCAGCGCCAGCAGCCACTGCTGCTCACTGATTTAAAGTGGCCACAACATGGGTTGTGTGTTCAAAATCATCAGCAAGGGCTGTGGCCACTTATGAAGGGTGACCAGCAGAGGCTACTACTGTGGGATGTGGCGGTCCAGCGACATGCCTGGATTCTGCCAATGTCCCACTAATGTGTCAAGGCACCCAGTTTGGAAAGCCCTGTATTACAGCCATGCACACTCGCCACTGTAGTATATAAGGGAGGAGCTGGGCACCAATCGGAGCCTGTACTAGAGTGTCCTTAGAATCTGTCAGCCCGCGGCAGGACATACTAAATACAGTAACCCCCCGACATGCGATGGCCCCGATGGCCTCTCAGAGGCCATCGCATGTCGATGTCAGCATCGACATACAATGCTTTTATATGTCGGGGCCATCGCATTAACTGCTATCTGACAGTGCAAAATGCTTAAGCTGCTGTCGGATAGCAGTTTAAGCATCCCGGGCAGGTTCACTTACCTATCCCCGCTGCTCCGGGTCCACTTCGCGATCCTCCAGCGTTTTCTGCATCTTCTCCCGAGTCCGGGCCTCGCTTTCCGGAGCCGTTATTACGTCGCTGCACACGCCGTCCTGATGCAGCAACGTAATAACGTCACCAGAAAGTGAGGCCCGGACACCGAAGAAGATGCGGAAAAAGCCGGAGGATCCCGAAGAAGACGCCGGAGCAGCGGGACAGCATCGGGAGCCCCTGGGACAGCATCGGAAGCGGTGAGGATGCGGTCCGGAGCGGCGGGGACAGGTGAGTATGACTTCCAATACTTTACATTGCACGAATCCCTCAACATACGATGGATTCGACAAACGATGGGTCGTTTGGAACGAATTACCATCGTATGTTGAGGGACCACTGTACTGAGCATACTGTTTCTATTTTTTTTAAGCATTCTTACTTTTGCAGAATGTTGTACACACCCGTCTAAACCTAACATGTGTCCATAAGTATAACAGAATATTTTTTTATACTCAACTGCATCATACCTACCCAGAAGATACGTAGGTGAGCATTCCTGAACCTTCCTGTAGATGTGTTATTCTTTGCCGCTCTGTGGTTAGTAATTTATCTTAATGTGTATCTATGTGAACCCTTTTAAGTGTCCAGGCGTATAAGGGTTAATATGGTATACAGGTGTTGATTATTTGTGAACTGTTACAAAATGTTCTTTTCTTCCCAGGCAACATATAATTTGAATTTCTGCCCCTTCTATACATTTTCTTCTTGCTGTTATTAAATCGCCTGTGTAGAAAATAAAATTTCAGCTCGGCCTTACAATTTGTGACATTTACAGCAAAGCACCAGACACCGAGGAGCGCGCCGCTGATGTCCATACAATTTATGCTTTAGTGGTGGGTTAGTTTAGCTAATATTGTTGACATTTAGAAGTTTACCGGAATATAATAAACACATCAGTTACTCTAGACAGAGGTTTATTCCCTTTATTATAGGAGCCTTCAGTGACTTATTGTAAGATCTCTCTATACTGTTCTTTCTCCCCCCAGCACTAAAGGTGTTACATGGTTGATATAGATTCAGAAGGAAAAAAAAAATCCAGCAGGGAAACACAACCAAGGCAGCGTTATGAAATCACACACGCCATAATACGAATTACGCCGCGGCGCAACACGCTGGAAAATAAAAATGTAGCTGTTAAACATATCAAAGAAACTTAAATATAAGAAGGGAATCCTGAATATGTATCAGTCAGCAGAGGGATGCATGTGAGGAGGTCATACATTAGAATCGTAGAGGCGCAGGCTTTGTAGGTGGAGGTATGGTGTGTTTGAAGTGGTGTGAGATCTATGCATTTTATTCCCTGGGTAGATGCCGTTAGTTAAAAATTAAACACAATTAAATTCTCCTAGGCCGGCACAACAGGATTCATGGACAGATTTGGATTCATTCATTCATTTATTGCTGTTTTGATCCAGCTTTGCAGGATTTATAGGCAATCTTATTCGGAGAGCTGTTTCTACAGCGCAGACATAGTCAACAACATTGGACACAGGTCGGAATTTCTTCTTCTCCTCACTGGAGGTCACCACTACATCCTGTTCCAAATTATTGTGCAAATAATATTTTTCTCATTTACCTAAATAATTGATGTAAATAACATTCAACATAAGTCTCATGTCATCAACTATTAAGAGTACAATTCAAATTTTATTGAAAAAAACTCCTAATGATAACGCACAGTAAGTTTCAAAACACTTTATAGGTTGTAGAGACTTGAACATTTTCATTTGTTGTGTTGCAGCATATTTACTGAAATCAAAAGCTATTTCAATCAAACTTTGAACAACATTTTAACTTTTTAAACATTTTAACAGGTCACATTACATTTTAACATAGGACCCCAGTTTCACAAGTCTTGCATCCATTGAACTTGAGTTTTTGGACAGTTTCTGCTTGAATTTGTTTGCAAGAAGTCAGAATAGCCTCCCAGAGCTGCTGTTTGGATGTAAACTGCCTCCCACTCTCATAGATCTTTTGCTTGAGGATGCTCCGAAGGTTCTCAATAGGATTGAGGTCAGGGAAGGATGGAGGCTACACCATGATTTCTTTCCTTTTATCCCTATAGCAGCCATTGATGCATAGGTATTATTTGCAGCATGAGATGGTGCATTGCCATGCATGAAGATGATTTTATTACGGAAAGCATAGTTCTTTCTTCTGTACCAGGGAAGAAAGTGGTCAGTCAGAAGCTCCACATACTTTGCAGAGGTCATCTTTACACCTTCAGGGACCCTAAAGGGCCTGACCAGCTCTCTTCCCATGATTACAGCCAAAAACATGACTCCACCACCACCTTGCTGATGTTGCAGCCTTGTTGGAACAAGGTGGCCATCCACCAACCATCCACTACTCCATCCATCTGGACCATCCAGGGTTGCACGGTACTCATCAGTAAACAGGACTATTTAAAAATTAGTCTTCATGTATTTTTCTGCCCAATGCAGCCGTTTCTGCTTGTGAACATTAGTTAGTGGTGGCCAAATAGAAGGTTTGTTCACAGTTGCAAAACTCTGGAGGACTCTACACTTTGATGTCTGTGGGACTCCAGAGGCACCTGCAACTTCAAATATCTGTTTGCTGCTATGTAATGGTATTTTAGCAGCTACTCTCTTGATCCGATGCATGGATCTGGCAGAAATCTTCTTCAATGTGCCTTTATCTGCACAAACCCATCTGTGCTCTGAATCAGCCACAAATCTCTTAACAGTGCGATGATCACGCTTACGTTTTTGTGAAATATCTAATGTTTTCATACCTCGTCCAAGGAGTTGAACTATTTCACTCTTTTCAGCGGCAGAGAGATCATTTTTCTTCCCCATATTGCTTGAAATGGTGCTCTGCCTAATAATGTGGAACACCCCCCCCCCCCCCTTAGTAGTTTTTCCTTAACCCCTTAAGGACCCGGGCTTTTTCCGTTTTTTCATTTTCAATTTTTCCTCCTTAACTTTAAAAAATCATAACTCTTAAAAATTTTCACCTAAAATTATATATAATGGCTTAATTTTTGCGTCACTAATTCTACTTTGTAATGAAATTAGTCATTTTACCCAAAAATCTACGGTGAAACGGGAAAAAAAATCAATGTGCGACAAAATTGATGAAAAAACACTATTTTGTAAGTTTTGGGGGCTTCTATTTTTACGCAGTACATTTTTTGTCAAAAATGATACCTTATCTTTATTCTGTAGGTCCATATGGTTAAAATGATACCCTATTTATATAGGTTTGAATTTGTATCACTTCCGAAAAAAATCATGAATACATGCAGGAAAATTTATACGTTTAAAATGGTCATCTTTTGACCCCTATAACTTTTTATTTTTCTGTGTTCAGGGTGCTTTGAGGACTCATTTTTTGCGCCGTCATCTGAAGTTTTTAGCGGTACCATTTTTGTTCTGATCAGACTTTTTGATCACTTTTTATTCACTTTTTTGTGGTATAAAAAGTGATCAAAAATGCGCTATTTTGGACTTTGGAATTTTTTTGTGCGTACGCCATTGAACAAGCGGTTTAAAAAGCGGTATATTTTTATAAATCGGACATTTCCGCACGCAGCGATACCACATATGTTTATTTTTATTATTATTTACATAATGTTTTTTTTATTTTTGGAAATGCCGGGTGATTTAAACTTTTATTAGTGGAAGGGATAATTGAAAGGGTTAATGATTTTTTTACACTTTTCTTATGCAACATTATAGCTCCCATAAGGGGCTATAACATTGAATTTACTGATCTTTTACACTGATTGATCCATCTCCATAGGAATGGATCAATCAGTGTTTTCGGCGATTGAATGCTCAAGCCTGGATCTCAGGCTTGAAGCATTCATTCGGCGATCGGACAGCACAGGAGAAGGTAAGAAGACCTCCTCCTGTGCTACAGCTGTTCGGGATGCCGCGATTATACCGCGGCGATCCCGAACAGCTCCCTGAGCTAGCCGGGCACTTTTACTTTCGTTTTTAGCCGCGTGGCTCAGCTTTGAGCGCGCGGCTAAAGGGTTAATAGCGCGCGGCACAGTGATCAGTGCCGCGCGCTATTAGAGGTGGGTCCCGGCTTCACTATGACACCGGGCCCGCCGCGATATGATGCGGGGTCACCGTGTGACCCCGCGTTATATCGCAGGACCGGGACCCATGACGTATGCATATGTCATGGGTCCTTAAGAGGTTAAATTGGGCTCACCTGGCAATCTAATTATCACAGGTGTCCGAGATTGTTTTCAGTGATCTAAAGAGCCTGAGACACAATGCCACGAGTTAAACTAAAAAAACAAAATATTTTATCTTTGTGATACTTAAATAGAATTTGCATAATAATTTGGTACAAGGTGTTGTAAGAGCTGTTTTTGGGATTCTGCACAAACACTTTGGGGACTATTGTATAACATCCAAATAAACTCACAACAGTGTCACTAGACTTGGGTAACATGAAGTAGGCAATGTCAATGATCCCAATGCTCCCAATTGGCATTGTATTGACCCATGTGTAAGGTGGTAATGATTGGTCATTTTATTGCGGTATTGTTTAAATGATTTGTATTTAGAGGTATACATCATTTGCTATTTACATAATGTGCCTCATGTACTATGATTCCCCCTTTTTTCCCCTTTTCATAGTGAAATTTATTCACCTTTCCCATCACATGCATGAATAAGACTCCATATGTCCTTGAACTTTGGTGCATTGGAAATGCACCAAAGTGCGCCAAGGTTTTTAACCTCTCTGTTGAAAGTAAAAAATCTCAGCCTAAAAAAATTATTTATAAACGACTCAGATTGTATTAACAATAAAAAAAAACCTTAGAAAATAAGCAGTATGTGATGGTTTGGCTGGAAAAATTGTCAAAGAGGTACTTTTTTTATTTTTTTTTACATCCTTTACATACCTCCCAAGTCTTGGGAAAAAGTGTGGGGACTGTACCTGTGGGGATATTTATCAGCAGGCATCCTGTAGCAATGCCTAGGGGGCTCCTGAGACCCCCCCCCCTCATGTCGGTGATCGCCGCAAATCTGCGCAATTGACCCGATCACCTGGAAAATAAGAATGATCGGAACTGTGCTGCCCCCTCCTCCTATCCCCTGCCATTGGTCGGTCAGTACGACCACCAATGGCAGTTGGGGGCGGGGGGGGGGTGTTAAAGTTCATTTCCCCCGCTCTGGCCACCGATCAAAGTCCGGGCAGAGCGGGGGGGAACACTAGCGGCGAGGCGGGGGGGGGGGCAAGGCCGGCTTACCGGGCGGCATCGGAGCAGTGGCGGCGGCATTGAGCAGGAGGATTGCGGCCGGAAAGTGCAGCGGTGGAGGAGGCTGTAGTGAAGATTACTGGTAAGTGATCTTCACTGTGGCCTTCTAAAAGTTGCAAAACTACAACTCCCTGCATGCCCAGACAGCCAAAGGTTGTCTGGGCATGCTGGGAGTTGTAGTTTTGCAACATCTGGAGGGCCACGGTTTGGAAACCACTATTCGGTGGTCTCCAAACTGTAGCCCTCCAGATGTTGCAAAACTACAATTCCCAGCATGCCCAGACAGTCTGGAATGCTGGGCATGTGGTTCTGTAATATCTGGCCCTTCATATGTTGCAGAACTACAACTCCCAGCATGCCTGGACAGTCTGAGCATGCTTGGAGTTTTTAGGGTGTGCAGCCTAAAGCACAAACTCACGCTGTGCGCGTGCCTGTACATATGTGTATATATATATATATATATATATATATATATATATATATATACACACACACACAAATACACTCTTGCTTGTATGCACACATACATAAACAGTCCTGCACTCATATAGGTGCAATATAAGTGCCCGCACATTAGGTTGGCAGTACAGTTCCCCCACATTAGGTTGGCAGTACAGTTCCCCCACATCAGGTTGGCAGTACAGTTCCCCAACATTAGGTGTGCAGTACAGTTCCCTCACATTAGGTGTGCAGTACAGTTCCCTCACATTAGGTTGGTAGTACAGTTCACCCACATTAGGTGCAGTATAGTTCCCCCCACATTAGGTGCAGTACAGTTCCCCCACATTAGGTGCAGTTCAGTTCCCCCACATTAGGTGCAGTATAGTTCCCCCACATTAGGTGCTGTATAGTCCCCCCACATTAGGTGCAATACAGTTCCCCCACATTAGGTGCAGTATAGTTTCCCCACATTCGGTGCAGTATAGTTCTCTCCACATTAGGTGCAGTATAGCTCCCCACATTAGGTGCAGCATAGTTCCCCCCCACAGACATACAGCTTTCAGCCATATACAGTGTATGGCTGGAGGCTGTATGTCTGTGTACTGCCCCCCTTAGTGTTCCGACCACCGCTCCTCCGGTCCGGGGTCACAATCCACTGCTATGGCCTATAGACCATAGCAGTAGGTCCCGGGATTGGAGGAGCGGTTGTCGGAACACTGAAGATGACGTGCTGCCAGCTGGTGCTGGTGACTTACCGGCACACGTCCTCCTCCTCGACGATGGTTCCTATGGGCGCAAGAACGGGAAGTCAGTCCCTGCATGCGCTACCTTCCGGCAGCCCCTGCATTTTTAAAGTTAACACGGGGGCCGCCGCAGAAAGATAACCGAGACATCTTTGTGTCCCCCCCTGGGCTTGATTAGGGTGTGCCCAGGCACACCCTGCACACCCTGTGCGCACGCCTATGCTGACTGTCTGGCCATGCTGGGAATTATAGTTTTGCAACAGCTGTAGGCACACTGGTTGGGAATCACTGAGCTAGAGTCTGTTTCCTAATTCAGTGGTTCCCCACCAGTGTGCCTACAGCTGTTGCCGAACTACAACTCCCAGCATGCATTCTCGGAGTTGTAGTTTTTCCACAGCTGAAGGTTTGTGGTAGCCCCCCCCCCCCCCCCATGTGAATGTACAGGGTACATTCACACGGGTGGGGGTTTACAGTGGGTTTCCTTCTACAAGTTTGAGCTGCTGCTAATTTTCCACCGCAGCTCAAACTCCCAGAGGAATACTCACTGTGAACCCCCGCCCGTTTGAATGTACCCTAAAAGCACTACATTATACTACACTAACACATAATAAAAATTAGCCCCTTAAGGACGCAGGGTTTTTCAGTTTTTGCACTTTCGTTTTTCCTTCTTACCTTTTAAAAATCATAACCCTTTAAATTTTCCACTTAAAAATCCATATTATCGCTTATTTTTTGTGTTCAAATTTTGGGGCAATTTTCTCCTTTTACCCCTTATGAAAAGGTAAAGTTGGAGTCTACACCAGCATGTTAGTGTAAAAAAATAAAACATTTTACACTAGCATGCTGGTGTTTCCCCATACTTTTCTCCTGAGTATGGAAATATCCCATATGTGGACGTAAAATGCTCTACGGAAGAACTACATGGCTAAGGAGTGAGAGAGTGCCATGTACATTTGAGGCCTAAATTGGTGATTTGCACAGAGGTTAGTTACAGCGGAGCTGACATGAACGCAAAAAAAATACCCACATGTGACCCCAGTTTGGAAACTACACCCCTCACGGAACGTAACTAGCGGTATAGTGAGCCTTAACACCCCACAGGTCTTTGACAAATTTTTGCTAAAGTTGGACATGAAAATAAAAAAAAAAATTTTTTTATTTCCTGAAATGCTAGTGTTACCCCAATTTTTTCATTTTCACAAGGGGTAATAGAAAAAAAGCCTCCCAAAATTTGTAACACTGAGTATGGAAATACTGAGTATGGAAATACCCCATATGTGGAAGTAAAGTGCTCTGCAGGTGCACTACAGGGCTCAGAAGAGAAGAAGCGCCATTGGGCTTTTTGAGAGAGATTTAGGCTGGAATTGAAGGCCATGTGTGTTTACAAAGCCCCCATGGTGCCAGAACAGTGGACCCCCCCCCCCCCCCATATGTGACCCCATTTGGGAAACTACATCCCTCACAGAATGTAATAAGGGATGCAGTGAGCATTTACATACCACAGGTGTCTGACAGATTCTTTGAACAGTTCTTTGAAACATTTTTCATTTGCACAGCCTACTGTTCCAAAGATCTGTCAAATGCCAGTGGGGTGGAAATGCTCACTGCACCCCTTATTAAATTCTGTGAGGGGTGTAGTTTCCCTAATGGGGTCACATGTGGGGGGGTCCAATGTTCTGGCACCATGGGGGGGCTTTGTAAATGAACATCGCCTCCGACTTCCATTCCCAACAAATTCTCTCTCCAAAAGCACAATAGCGCTTTTTCTCTTCTGAGCATTGTAGTTTACCCGCAGAGCACTTTACATCCACATATGGGGTATTTCCATACTCAGAAGAAATGGTGTTACAGATTTTGGGGGGCTTCTTCTATTATTACCCCTTGTGAAAATGAAAAATCTGGGGTAACACCAGCATTTTATTGAAAAAAATCATTTTTTTTTATTTTTACGTCCCAATTTAACGAAAGTTCGTCAATCACCTGTAGGGCATTAAGACTCACTGTACCCCTTGTTACGTTCCTTGAAGGGTGTAGTTTTCAATATAGTATGCCATGTTTTTTTTTTTTTTTTTACTGTTCTGGCTTCCTAAATGAGACTTGCCCCCCAAAAACCATTTCAGCAAAATTCGCTCTCAAAAAGCCCAATGTCGCTCCTTCCCTCCTGAGCCCTCTAGTGCACCCACAGAGCACTTTACATCCACATATGAGGTATTTCCTTACTCAAAAGAAATGGGGTTACAAATTTTGGGGGGCATTTTCTCCTATTACTCCTTGTGAGAATGAAAAGTTTGGGGCAACACCAGTATTTTAATGTTAAAAATCAAATTTTTCATTTTCACATCTCTCTTTAAGGAAAGTTCGTCAATCACCTGTGGGGTATTAAGGCTCACTGTACACCTTGCTACATTTCCAAAATTGCATGCCATGTGTTTTTTTTTTTTTATTGTTCTGGCATCATGGGGGCTTCCTAAATGGGAAATGCCTCCCAAAAACTATGTCATCAAAATTCGCTCTCCAAAATGCCATTGTCGCTCTTTCCCTTCTGAGCCCTCTAGTGCACTCACAGAGCACTTTACATCCACATATGAGGTATTTCCTTACTCGAGATAAAATGAATCACAAGTTTTGGGGGGCCTTTTTACCTTTTACCCCTTGTAAAAAAAAAATTTGAGATGGTACCATACATCTGACAGACTGGCCCTTATCTACCCATCAATGTCGAACAAGTGTTGGAGGGGGTGTTGGTGTAAAGGCACATTACTCCACATACTTTGGACTTGTCCTCTGATTCAGGGATACTGGTCTAGTTGTAGGTCACTCATCAAGCTGCTCATTCCCGACTTCTCTCACTGGTCCCCACAACTTGTTCTCCTACTTATTCATATAGCTAGTTTTACGGTGAAACAGAGAGGTTTATTGTGTATTTTGTGTGCTATAATGAAAATTTTTTAGTCAGATACTGGAAATCCCCTGCGATCCCGGAAGTGGTTGCCGCCATCAATCTCACATGTTCTTATGAAAGGGTGATCTCACTTGGTAACATAACTTATGAACGTTTCCTAGACAAGTGGACCCCGTGGTTAACCTCCTCATACTCCAACCTACCCTAGCTTCCCATCTTATGCCTCTCCCTATTATTTCCTCTTATTTCCTCTTCTCCCTCCGACCCGTTTCTGTTCCCTCACTCTCCCCGACTCTCTCCCTCCACCCCCCTCCCCCTTCTCTTCTTCCCACCCTTGTTTCTTCAGCTCCTCTCTCTCCTCAACTACATATGTTTTCTATAGACTCACTGGCAACTGTTACGCCGAGCGCTCCGGGTCCCTGCTCCTCCCCGGAGCGCTCACAGCATTCCCCTCTCTGCAGCGCCCCGGTCAGACCCGCTGACCAGGAGCGCTGCACTGACACTGCCGGCGGGTATGTGATTCGCATAGCGGGACGCGCCCGCTCGCGAATCGCATCCCAAGCTACTCACCTGTCCCGGTCCCCGGCTGTCACGTCCTGGCGCATGCGGCTCCGCTCCTTAGGGTGTGTGCGCGCCAGCTCCCTAAGATTTAAAGGGCCAGTGCACCAATGATTGGTGCCTGGCCCAAATCAGTCTAATTAGCTTCCACCTGCTCCACGTCCATATGACCTCACTTCCCCTTCCCTGCATTGCCGGATCTTGTTGCCCTTGTGCCTAGAGAAAGCGTTTACTGTGTTTGCCATACCAGTGTTTCCAGACCTTTGCTATCATCATTGACTACGAACCTTGCCGCCTGCCCTGACCTTCTGCTACGTCTGACCTCGCCTCTGTCTAGTCCTTCTGTCCCACGCCTTCTCAGCAGTCAGCGAGGTTGAGCTGTTGCCGGTGTATACGACCTGGTTGCTACCGCCGCAGCAAGACCATCCCGCTTTGCGGCAGGCTCTGGTGAATATCAGTAGCAACCTAGGACCGGTCCACCGGTACGGTCCACGCCAATCCCTCGCTGACACAGAGGATCCACATCCAGCCTGCCGAATCCTAACAGCAACATTCTCATGGGCTCTAGCTCTCTCACACATTCAGGCAGTAGACTACATTTATGAAGTTTAAGAATGCTTTCATTTTCCACCACTTTTCTGAATGCTACACTGTATAATTTCTATGCAGTTTATATGACGGATTATTCCTATGTTATTTTGTTTGCTGTTTGCCTTTGATATTCTTCTTATCCTCTGTTTATGTTTCACGCCGGTAATGCCCGGTTCATCCTGTATTGAAAATTCTTCAATAAAAAACTTTCGAAATAAAATGTCTTCAAAAAGCAAAAATATGTCAACTTTATGAGGCCAACATAAAGTTAACATATTGTATATGTGAATCAATTTGTAATTTATTTGACATGTCCCTTTACCTTACAAGCAGAGAGCTTCAAAGTTAGAAAAAAGCAACATTTTCAAATTTTTCCTGAAATTTTTGAATTTTTTCACCAAGAAATAATGCAAGTATCGACGTAAATTTACCACTAACATAAGGTAGAATATGTCACGAAAAAATTATCTCGGAACCAAATTTATAAGTAAAAGCATCCCAGAGTTATTAATGCATAAAGTGAGAGATGTCAGATTTGCCAAAAATTCTCCCATCCTTAGGTTTATAATGGACTCTGTCCCCAAGGAGTTAAAAAGATCAGAAGACCCATATCACACTCATTTTTACAGTTTCTTAATACACTCTCCCATTCCCAAGATGTGAGGCTTCATACACATATATATATATATATATATATATATATATATATATATATATATATATATATATGTGTGTATATATATATATATATATATATATATATATATATATTTTTTATTTTTTTATTTTTTTTATTTGCTTTATTGAAAAGTGAAGGATAGGGGATAAGATGCCTGATCGCAGGAGTCCCGCAGCTGGGGACGCCCGGGATCATGCACGCAGCATCCCGTTTGTAATCAGTGCCCGGAGCGTGTTCGCTCCGGGTCTGATTACGGTCGACCGCAGGGCCGGCGGCGTGTGACGTCACGCCCCCGCACCTGTATGACATCACGCCCCCTCCCGTAGGCTTGCATTGAGGGGCGGAGCGTGACATCACACGGGGGCGGAGGCGTGATGTCACACGCCGCCGGCCCTGCGGTCGACCGTAATCAGACCCGAAGTGAACACGCTCCGGGCACGGATTACAAACAGGGTGCCGCGTGCATGATCCGGGCGTCCCCAGCTGCGGGACTCCCGCGATCAGGCATCTTATCCCCTCTCCTTTGGATAGGGGATAAGATGTCTAAGCACCGGAGTACCCCTTTAAGGCAGTAGTTGTATTCAGGCGTAGAGTATAACAATACAGGTCCATAATAGCAGTTGGGATAGGACAACATGTGGAGATCATAAAACACATAGCATGAGGTACACATGAGCAAGTGTATGAGTGCTAACAATGGGAATGTATACAACGGAGAGGGGAATAGGAGCTAAGAAGTGCACTCTTGAATTTGAGAATGTCAAAGGAAATCCCACAAACTGAGCATCCCGAGTGTTTCTAAATGCAGGAACTGTGTATTGGATCAAGGAGGAAGAGCACCACATACCCCATATTTTATCGAACTTGCCAGGGCATCCCCTATGTTTGAAAATCAGCAGTTCATAGGGAATAGTAGCATTCACTATATGTTTCCATCCAGACAGGGTGGAGGGCCTGGGATCAATCCATCTCATCGCAATCACTTTCCAAGCAAGGAAAAGGGACTCACTCAGGAAGGTACATACATGATGAGTCCAGTCTTCCTCAGACAAAATCCCAAACAGGCACACCAGTGGTTAAAGAGGAACAGGTATAGAGAGTAATATAGACAACAAGGAGATAACATCCTGCCAAAATATAGCAACATGAGGGCAGTCGCACATTAGGTGCCAGAAATCAGCATGAGGGGCATGGCATCTATGGCAATTAGCATCCGGCATCCTACCCATACGATGTAACCTGAGGAGTGTTAGGTAACTAGCATGAATGATATACAGCTGAACCATTTTATTATTAGCTGTCGGAGATACCAGTGTATGGTAAGAAGTCACTCCCTGCCACTCCTCATCTGTTAGGGAGGGCAGTAGTCCTCAGACACCAGAGGCATGTTTCCATGCTTAGTGGTAATCAAATGGGTATATAACACAGAAATGAGCCCCCCTAGGGCCCTGAGATCTTAACAATCCAATCAGGGGTAATACGAGATGGAGTGACCTGGTGGAGGAAACTGACTAGCTTGGGCATGCCGCAGTTGTAGATATTTGAAGAAAGATGTTCTAGGGAGGTTAAACTCATCTTGTAATTGGGAGAAGAACTTAAGCGTATTGTTGTCAATAGAGCGAGTTCAAACGGAGGACATTGTGCTCCTTCCAGAATTGGGGGTCCAGATCTGAGGAGAGATGGAGGAAACCTATATTATCCCAGAATGGTAGGTCTGCCATGATGTCTGAGAAGGAATAAATCGTTTTGGCTGCCCGCCAAACCTGTAGAGCCAATCTATGGATCGGCCGTACCCGCCGCCCAGTAGCGGACGGGGCCTCCAGCCAGACCCGCAGATCAGACATATTAAGAAAATGGGCCAAATGATGCTCAGAGCTTGGCATGGCAGAGGGCAAAAACCAGGACCGCAAAAGGCGCAATTGTCCCGCTAAGTAATACACGTGAAAATCAGGCAGAGCAGAGCCCGCCATGTCCTTCAGCCTTTGCAGAGTGGACAGTTTCAATTTGAATCTAGAATTGCCCCAAATAAAGGAGGGTAACAACGAAAGTAAAGACTTAAAAAACGAAGTGGGGATAGGAGTGGAGGCATGTTGTATAATGTACAGGCATTTGGGCAATATTATCATTTTAATTAGGTTGATCATACCAGAAACAGACAAAGGGAGAGAGCTCCAGACCCTGAATTTATCTCTAACAAGAGTTAGAAGAGGGGAGACATTTAAGGAAAAATCCCAACTAGAGTCTCTATGTATCACCACCCACAGATATTTAAAGCTATCCACCACCTCATGGCCACAGACAGTAGCAGGCCACGGGGCGGAGGAGAGCGGGAGGAAGACAGATTTAGACCAATTTATACGGAGACCAGAGAAGTCACCAAATACATCTAACAGAGATATAGCCCGAGGCAGAGACACACGGGGGTCCCTAAGAAACAAAATAAGGTCATCTGCGTAAAGGCCTATTTTATCTTTCCTATCCCCCACAACTATATCCGGAATCAGAGCATCCTGTCATAGACGGATAGCCAGGGGCTCCACCGCCACCGCAAACAAGAGCAGCGACAGGGGATACCCCTGTCTAGTGCCCCGCACAAGGGAGAAGGAAGGAGAGCAAGTCCCATTCACCAATACCTGGGCTGTAGGTGCAGCGTAAAGAATAGTGATCCAACACATGAAGACCTCGCCGAAAGTGCCTCAATTCAGACATGAAATATGACCATTCAACAGAGTTAAATGCCTTGGCCACATCTAGTGAGGCCAAGGCCCAGTCCTCACTGATGACAGAACCCAGCTGCACAATTGTTTGGGTGCGTCTAATGTTATCAGTGGTCGACCGACCTGGCATAAAGCCGGATTGATCGTCATGGATAATTGAGAGTATAACTTTATTAAGTCTATTTGCTAGAATTTTTGTGAAAATTTTATAATCCATGTCAGGTTTCAACAAGACCTCAATAGTGGCCTCATAGGGGGGCCTAGGCAAGGAACCAGACCTAAAGGACTCTCTGAACATGGACTGCAAAGGGGATAAAAGATGGGGTAAGTAAGATAAACCTCCAAAGGGAGGCCATCCAGGCCAGAAGCCTTCCCCTTCCCCATATCCCGGAGGGCATCCTCAATATCCTCCACCATAATGTCTCCATCTAAAAGTGCCCTATCATCAGCGGATAAAGATGGAAATTTAATTTCATTCATATATAATTCCAGGTCCTCAGTGCTGTATCGGGCCCTTGATTCATACAAGTCGCTATAAAATTGAGTAAAATGCCAGGCAATGGCATCAGTGGCAATCAACATCTCTCCCGTATCCGAGCGGATCCTCAGAATAGAGGGCGAGGCCATGTTCTGTCTGACTATGTGAGCCAGTAATTTCCCTGACTGATTCCCGTTCTCAAAGTAAAATTGTTTGGTAAAAAAAGTTTCCTATTCATCCTCTCATTTAAGAGTTGCATGTAAAGCCTACCCATTGACAACCATGCCTCCCGATTGGCGTCCGAGGAGTAAGCTACATTTCTAGCCTCTAGCTCTGAACATCTGGATGCCAGGTCCTCCTCTGTGCGAGAAGATTCCCATTTTAAATAGGATATACTTGACTTAAGGCAGCCCCATAAATAAGCCTTCAACGTTTCCCACATTATCCCTTGGTCCCCATGGTCTACATGTGCGCCCAAAAAGGCCTGCAATTGGTCTGGGATTCTATCTACTAGACCCAGAAGTTTCAGCCAAAAGAGATGTACCTTCCATTTACAGGGGGGGGGGGGCATTCATGGATATCAGGGCTAGTTTAACAATTACAAGGGAGTGATCCGATATCGCCCTAGGTGTATAAGCTATCTCAGACACCATATTCAAAAGTAGCGGGTTCCCAAACACTAAATCTATGCGGGAGAGGGAGTTACGCCCCAGTGTAAAACATGAGTACATATGACTATGTGGGAAGTGCACTCGATAAACATCTACCCACCCCAGATCAGACATCAATGAGGACAGGGGAGAGGCCACTGAGGGCAGAGGCCCCACCCCTGCTCCATGGCGGTCCAAATCATGCTGGGGCACCATATTGAAATCTCCAAAACACATACATTTAGCCGCCGGGTAGGCAGCTGCAAATACCGCTGCTCGATGGAGAACATCCAAAGAAGTAGTGGGGGTCATAAATGCCCATAAGAACAAACGGGTCGTTATTGATGTAAGCATGGACAAAAATATACCTGCCATGAGGTTCTGTGATTGTAGTAATCCGGTCCCATCTCAATGAGTGGTGTACCAAAAAGGAAATACCTCAGGAAAAGGAAGTGTGGAAGGAGTGGGCCTGCCACTGCAACCACGGTTTATGAAGCAAGAGACACCGCTCCTTCACCAGATGCGTCTCCTGCAAACACACAATTTGAGGGTAAAATTTTCATATACGTGAAAAAATCAAGACCAGTTTCTTAGGAGCACCCATCCCCCGCACATTCCATGACATTAAGGTACATTCACCCATCATGTATATATTGCTTGCAGCTTGCCCTCACAAAGAGGGACAGAGTAGACCATAATAGACCTCCATAACTAATACTGAAATACATTTTACCCCATATAACAAGACCTTAAAACATAATAGGGAAGGCCAGCAGGGCTTGTCACTCAAACAGTACAGAGGGGATCCCCGTAAACAGTGGAAACAAACAGTAAAATGGCATGATAAACAGTGAACTTCCTATAGAAGCACTAGTATGCAAGGGTAGAACAAGTGAAAGTGGCCCTAGTATAGGGTAGAACCCGTGATATTAGATATGTAAAGTATCCAACTGCCGCCCCCCATCACCTATTAATGGTAGAGCAAATGGGGGAGGGAGATGGATAGGCACAAGTTATTCCAAACAGTAATAAGGGACCAACTAAAATTATATGGTCAGCTGTCCTGTTCAGAAAGTCCAGCGCACTCAACTATTAGGGTACGCAGCCAGAAGATAATCCCTGTAAGGCAAGCAGGATATTCAGGAAAATGGGAAGGGGAGGAAGGGGAATGTAAAAGGGGGACAAAAGGAAAAGGCCAGAAAGAGAAAGAAAAGGGGGAGAAGGAAAATCGAAGGAGGAAGAAGGAAAGGCAGAAAAAGGGAAAAGGAAATTGAGGAGGAGGAGAATGGGGAAGAGGGCAAAAGAAAAGGAAAGAAGGGAAAGGGTAAGGAGGAGGAAAGAAAGGGAGAGAAGTGAAAGGGGAGGGAAGGAAACAAGCAAGGAGGAGAGGAGAGAGGAGAGGCAAAAGGTGGAAAGGAAAGAGGGGAAGGAAGGGGAAAGGGGAAGAGATTGGGGCAAAGGCCCACTAAAAGGGAGGAAGAGGAGAACCCAAAGAACTAATAGTGGCAGAAAAAAGAGAGAGTCAGGAGAAGGAAGGGGGAGGGGAAACATGGTAGAAGCAGCAAAAAATAACGGATCAAAGGAGAAAAAATGTCACAAATGAGGATAAGGACGCCTCTGTCTCCGCACCCAATTGTCCACCTCAGCAGGGGAGTTAAAGAATAAGGCTCTGTTGCCATCCACAACCCACAAGCGGGCCGGATAGGCCATGGAGTAGGCAATATTAAGGTCCCTCAGTCTCGCCTTCACAGCCGTGAAGGTAGCTCTGCGCTTCTGCAAATCAGCTGAAAAATCTGGGAACAGGGATACCTTGGCATTATCAAAAGTAATGTCTAGGAGCTGCCTGGTCAGGCGCAAGTTCAAGTCCCGATCATTACAATTAAGAATCCAAGCTAGGAGGGGTCTCTGGGGTGCTCCAGGAGGGGGGGCCCGGGCTGGGACCTGGTGTGCCCTTTCAACAGTGAAGGCTGCGGACAGTGGCGCATTAGGGAATAAGTCCCAAAACCACCTTTCCACAAATACCGCAGGCGACTGGCCCTCTGCCCGATAATCCGGACGTTATTCCGTCTCTGTCTGTTTTCTAAATCATAATTTTTTGCCGGCACTGCTCTAGCTGTGATTCCAGGGCCGAAATTGCATTGGGCAGGGGAGCCATAGTGTCCTCCAAAGTGGATTCCCGGCCCACCGACTCAGTAATACGGCCCCACAGAGTCTGCATATCCTGCCGCAACAGCCCAACATCTATCTTCACCTCCTCCATCTTACCAGTCAGGGTAGTCTGGCACAAGATGATGGCAGTGAGAAGCTAAGCTGTGACCTGCTTCAGTGGGAGGTCCGGAGCGGGTCCCGGCACCAACATCGCTGCTCGCCGGAGGCCACAGCATCCTCACCAGGCTGACCTCCCTCCACAGGGCCGCAAGCGCCATCTTGGCTGGAATCCCGCCCGAAGTCCCGGAGCCTCTCTATAGCGGAGTGGTCCCGGTTGCGGGTCTGGTCAGTCCTGCTGGTTCTGACCATCTTCAGGAACGGGATGGAGGTAAGCAAGGTCTCAGGATGATAAGCAGGAGGCTGAAATCACAGGCTCAGAGCGGGAGCTACTCCAATATGCTACCGCTCATCGCACAGGTCAAGCCATGCCCCTCCGAGGGTTTATAGTTTGTCTGACAATTCATCAGTCAGATGGACGGGAACTTAATTTTAGTAATGGGAGTGACCAGATGATGGCAGGATTATACAGTCCAGGTGTGTAAATGTTGTGCATGGTGAGGAGAGATATGCCTAAAACCCATCCCCTGACTCTATAAGCCCGCCCATCTCCTGATATTCACTCCCATTATTAAAATGAAGGGGGTGCTTTCCACTAAAGCTGCACCTCTACTCCATTGCTTTCTTTCCATTTCCTGCTCTGGTATAGGTCACTTCCAGGTCCATTGCTATACCATGACCCAGTTCAGTCTTACACCCAGTTTGCTCCCTTATAGCACCATATGTTGTTCCTAATTGACATATTTCCAAAGATATGTTCCTGGTGATGTTGACCTTGAGGTAAAATGAGCAGTTGTCACTGTGCGGCACCCTTAAAGCCAATATAAAAGGAAACGTCTAAGTAAATGAGGAAGTGATGGATTTTAGCTATAGAGAAAAAAAATCTCAAAATGTATTATTCCCTGAAGCCTGTGTGTCAAATGTATGTGTTCCATGCAATATGTTAATCTACGCTCCACAGGGGGCCTTTCTAATAAGCTATCCCGGGGAGTTTCTTGTTCCCTTTGTACTGATGATTATTACCATCTGTATATCATCCATATATAATTTGACTTGCTTGAATGTTACATACTGTCTTCGTTCTTTCTCTCCGTCCCTCCAGACTGCATTATGTCATTTTCCTTGTCTCCCTATTTTATCCAAAATTAACACCCTTGCCTGTGTAAAAACTTGCATTGTTCTGAAGCATTTCTCAACACGCGGAGGCATAATTGTGCTGCGTCATACACAAGGTGACTTTTGCATTTGTTCCTGACAATTGCGCCCCTTTTGTTTTGCATGAAAGCTTTGCACTATTGAAAAGGATAAGCAATTTTTGTTCTTTGAAGCGATATTTTTCCGCACAGTTTGCCATGATACATACACTGTTGTTTTTTTCACTTTGATTATCTAGACTAGATAAAGCCGTCAAGACTGGGACATGATAAAATCTCTTCGTTCCGAAAGGCCCATCCCTCTGTACAAGTCGAGTAGATATGTTTTTCTTTTCTCCTTAGATTCCTTCCCTGCCAGCGGTGCAAGAAGAGAGAAGAAATCCTGTGGTCTGAGATAGCTTTAATTTTTCTCCCACTATCCAATAGGAAGCCGGACTTTCACTGCTACGAGAGGTGACTATCTTGACGTGTGAGGCTGTCTAAAAATAGCTTGCATACATTGTAGCGCTGAATGTATAATATCAGTGCTTCCAGGAACATGGACCCTTCGCAAAAATGTCAACGTATAAGTAATGACAAACTGTCACTTTTCAAATGTATGTTTTGCCGGCCGCGGTGTCAGCGCTGAATGGGTTACTTGCGATATCGCTGCCCTGAACAAACAGTAAAACGTGATTTTAAAAAAAAAAAACATTCCAAAGTGTTATATTGTACCGTCTTGGAAATCGCAAGAGATATTTAATTATTAGCAGAAGCGCCGGGAACCTGAAGCCTTTTCTTACTCATCTCAAATCCCTCCGGTGCTCACAAACTGATTTGTTCAGCATGAAAAATGAGGCAAACCGTACTGCGGAGAATGGAAAATGCTCGGTATTAAAAGGTGACCGGTATATTCTTACAGGAATCAAATAGTCTGGGTTATGTACCTGTTGTTTCGCAGCCCCTCCCTTGATGCAACCACCCCCTCCCCCGTCCCTTATGGCGTTGCGGCCCATGTTTGCAAGCGCCATAAATTATGAAAGGTTACGTTACACCTTTCAGGGAATGAGTTAGTGGTCTCCCATCTCTGTCTTTCCCATAATAAAATAATTACGGGTACGGATGAGATGCCAATTCGCATTAAATATTAATTGTAAAGTGCATATGAGCAGCGGTTTAAGTGTCTGAAGAATATAATTCCTTGATGATTGATTTTAGGGAATCGCGCATCAAAAACGGCAAAGATGCCTCAGAAATGTATTTTTAGAACCATTCAGGTGATGCATCTATACATTTAACTAGAAATCTTGTGACGAAATGGAAAATTGTCAGGATTTAACAAGAACACAGCAGGTAATATCGGCGCTTGACTCAGGGGCCTATGTACAAATATTAACCAACAGAAGGAAAGTCAGTATTAATCCCTATTTCACCCGCAGCACGAGAGAGAGATGAACAGAATGCACCCGGGTCAGAGATCAGCGCTTACGTTCTGGCTTTTTCTGGAGTCATGTGTTAGACTATGACGGATTACGCCTTTGCTGTACACTAGAAATAAGACTAAACCTAATAAATCTTTTACCCTTCAGATGAAATGTTTCCACTGGCAGAGAATATTGTTGATTTACTAGAGATGTTTCATTTTTATCTTTGAAGGGGGCTTCCCGACAGAGATGGTTATGGCATATCAATTGGCTGGGTCGTAAATGTCTGATTTGTGGATGTTCAATGGAACTCCCAATGATCTCAGGGACAAGGATATCCCTTCCTGCCAGCTGATGGATGACAAGACTAGAAAATAAGCTTAACTTATCTTGCCAAGTAAATGTCCCATTACAGAGCTAGACGTACTGGACACTTTATTGGGTACACCTTTTTAGTACCGGGTTGGACCCCCTTTTGCTTTGATTCTTGGTAGCATACTTTCTACAAGGCGCTGGAAACATTCCTCAGTGATTTTACTCCAAATGGACATGATGACAACAAGCAGTGGCTGCAGATTTCTCAGCTGCACATCCATGATGCGACTCTCCCGTTCCCCACAACTCAAAAGGTGATTTATTGGATTGAGATCTGGTGACTGTGGAGGCCATTGTAGTCCAGTGACTTTGTTGTCATGTGTGAGATGAGGTGAGCTTTGTGATATGGTGCATTATACTGCTGGAAGTGGCCATTAGAAAATGGGTCCACCGTGGTCATAAAGGGATGGACATGGTCACATAAATACCCTAGGTAGGCTGTCACATTTAACCCCTTAAGGACGGACCCATTTTTTTTTCCTTAATGACCAGGCTCCTTTAAAAAAAAAAAAATGACATGTGTCCCTTTAAATGGTAATAACTTTAGAACGCTTTTTCAGAGTGGAGCGATTAAGATATCCTTTTTTCATGACCTATTGTACTTTATGTAAGTGGTGCATTTTTGTTGACACATGCAGAAATATTTGTGAAAAACTCCAAAATATTGTGAAAAACTGGACAATTTCTTGAATTTTTTTATGGTGTACGCTGTGCGGTAAAAGTGATGTTATCTTTATTCTGTGGGTCAGTACAATTATGGCGATACCTGTTTTATATAGCTTTCTATGTTCTTTTTCCTTTTCTGAGCAAAATTATTTTTCTGCCGTTCATTTTCCAACAGCCGTAACTTTTTTTATTTTTCGTCTGACACCATTGAGTAAGGGCTTATTTTTTGCGGAATGAGCTGTACTCTTCATTGGTATAATTTTTGCGATACATGCTACCTTTTGATCTTTTTTATTCTGCTATTTGCACCAAAATTGGCGAATTTTGTGCTTTTCTGTTGTTTTTTTTTATTTACGGGGTTCAGCGTAGGGGATAATTTACATTATAGTTTTATAGTACACGTCATTACAAATGTGGCAATACCTATTATGCATCTGATTTGTTTTTTCTATCTTTTTTGGTGATAATACAGGGCTTTATTGGGAAAGGGGTATTCCTTTTTGTTTTTTTACACTTCATACTTTTATTAAAGAACTTTTTATTTAATTTTTTACACTTTTTACAGGTTATACTATGCTGCAATACATTTGTACTGCAGCTCAGTAGTATGACCTGATGAGCTGCACACACTACAGCCTGTGCGATCCAGCCTGTGGCTGGATCTCACAGGCTTCCGTAGCAGGCAGACAGGAGGTCATGATCTGACCTCCTGCTGCCATAGCAACCAACGGCGACCCGCGATCGTATCGCGGCACCGGCGCTGGTGAACAGGGGGAGAGCGCTCCCCCTGTCAACATCATAGATGCCGTGATCAGGATTGATCACGGCATCTATGGGGTTAATGCTGCCGGGATCGGTGCGATCGTGGCCCCGGCACCTGCGGCGGGACTCCGGCTGTAATTGACAGCCGGGTCCCGCTGCCGATCTCCTGCGCTGCCCACGGCAGTGCAGGAGATTGCTAGGACATATGTCCCATTGCGCTAACATGTCGGATGCTGGGACGTATGCATACGTCCCATAGCGGGAAGGGGTTAATAAATGCTGGTAAATGATTGGTACTAAGGGGCCCAAAGTGCATGAAAAAATTTTCTTCACAGCATTACACCACCAGCCTAAACCCTTTGTACAAGACAGGATGGATCCATGCTTTCATGCTGTTTACCAAATTCTGACTTTACCATCTGAATGTCATAGCTGGAATCATCAGACCAGACAACATTCTTCCAGTCTTCCATTGTGCAATTCTGGTGATCCTATGCCAAATGTACCCTCCGCTGACTGGAGTGGCACTTGGTGTGGTCTTCTACTGCTGTAGCCCATCTGCTTCACGGTGATTGTTTTATTCACTAGTATGACTGTAGATAGTTCTAAACAGAACTTCACCTATCTCCATAAATATTATGTCAGCTATTCCTAGACCCCCACGCCCTTTTACAGGTAAATATTGCGATTTCGATATGCGATTGTGATGAAATAATAAACAAGTGGTCAAACCCCCTAATTTCATATCCAATCCTGCAATTCATATGCAATCCCCCCATGTTATGTTCATCCATCCTGTTCACATCCCCCATTTCACTTCTGTTTCCTAATTTCATGTCCCCTTATTTCACATCTGTCCCCACATTTTATGTTCACACACCCCTATTTTACCCCCCCCCTCCCCCACCACCACCTCCATACACACACAAACACATGGTTCATGGGCTGTCCAGGCTTGCTGGGAGTTGTAGTTCTGCATCAGCGGGAGGCAGCCTTGTTAGGAAACACTGTGCTATTCAGAGCTGCACATTGCCCCGTACATTCAAAACAATATCTACCTAGACAATGGAGAGATATTAGAGTGAAATTAAATGTGATCCACCGACAATTCCCATTATTACAGCCCCATTGTTAGATGTTTTTCCTCTAAGTTTCTGCCTCCTGTACTTTGCATTTCTTCGCTGCTGTCTCTATTTGAAGAAGGAATTACACACTCAGCTAATTCTCGACAGAATTCAGAATAGTTCTGCCAATTCTGTCAATATTTGATATCCCTGCTAGGCTAATGTCAAGTAAAGTTAACAATTTCAGTACAAACCCGAGTAGAGCGCCCTGCTCAGCAATACGTTCCAGGCCTTTCAGGCTCTCCCTGTAATGCTCAGATAATGCTGTTTAACATTGTTTGGTAAGGGAACTATTTATAATGCATATAGCTGAATCAGAAGCCGCCACTTTCCTGTCAGCGTATGATAAGCCCAGTCTTGTAATATGTCTGGGAGAGGTAATAATGTATAGTCTTGTTTTGTAATGATTATGTACTTTTCTATGTATATTTAATAATAGCAAGTCACCGATAAAATATTGATATTAGGATCACTCCCTTTATAAAAGAAGCAACCTATAATTGTACATGTAGCTCTGGAGGATAATACACACGTACCCATCAGAAGGCATATCAAAAACATAAAAATCCAGCTCCAATGGTGCATTATAAAAGCAGTTTTTTTATTTAAACATCCAAAACTAACATATGGCACAATAGATCAAACACTGACGCATTTTGGGTCAGCGTGACCCTTAGTCATGGCATATGAAGGCATCAGAAGGCATAGGCTAAGACCCTGTAAGCTTTCAATATACTCTAGACCAGTGTTTACAACCAGTGTGCCTCCAGCTGTTGAAAAACTAAATCTCCCAGCATGCCTGGACAGCAGAAGGTATATGGTAAATGTCAGAAAGTCCATCAGTGACGGTCAAACTTGTGTTGGTCCATTATTGATTTTTGGCTGGGTTCACATGCATTTTGGTCAGAATTTTAGCTCAAACCCCAGAGTAGAACTTGGTACTTGGCTTAAAATACCGACCAAAATAGCTAAACCGGCACAGACGGGGGTTCTTTACTGTAAGAGCAGTGAGACTATGGAACTCTCTGCCAGAGGATGTGATAATGGTGAACACAATTTAAAAAAAAACGTTCAAAAGAGGCCTGGACGTTTTTCTGGAGAGCAATAACATTACAGGGTATGGATACTAGATCTATAGGGACTTATAGTTGATCCAGGGATTTATTCTGATGCCATATTTGGAGTTAGGAAAGAATTGCCTCCCTTAATATGGAGCAATTGGCATCAGTATTATAAAGTTTTTTTTTTTGCCACAGTTACAGATTGAACTTGATGGACTCTGGTCTTTTTTCTACCTTAAGAACTATGTGTATCTATACTGTGTGATTATTTACAAATGGAAGAAACACAAAAAAAAAACCACAATCTCAGTTGGGGTCTCAATGCAAGATCTCACATTGTGGAGTCTCAATGATTAATAGAACTGTGAAGAATCAGCCTAGAACTACACAGAAGAATCTTGCCAATAATCTAAAGACAGCTGGACCAAAGTCATGAAGAAAACAAATGTAACACACTACGCTGTAAAGAACTGAAATCCTGCAGTGGCCGCAAGGTCCCCCTGCTCAAGACCTTGGATAGAATCCTTATCTTACTAAGAAATATGCAAATTAATTCATAAATTATTTGAAATGCGTTTTTCTGGATTTTTTTTAAATTCTTTTATTCTGTCCCTTACTGTTAAACCAAATCGACAATTAAAATTATAGATTGATCATTCTTTGTCAGTGGGCAAAGGTACAGAATCAGCAGGGGATCAAATACTTTTTTCCATCACTGTAGTTATTGCCTATCCTAAGGATATGAGATAACTAGTATTCATGGGCAATCCCCTTTGAGGCCATGTTCACATTTCCGAAAATGTGTGGAATGTCTGCCTAGAAAACACATGTGCACATTCCGGCAAACACTAGGACCACTCGCGCATGTGCCATCTCATAGACAGCAATGCATTTCCGAGTGGAATCTGCACAAAGAATAGACATGTCTATTCTTGCTGCGGACGCCGGAATCAGGATTTCTGCAGCAGAAACATCTGCATTCGAAATTCTGCCATGTGCACAGTGCAATAGAATCCCACTGAAATCAATGGGACTCTGCTGCAGTGGAATTTCTGAGTTAAATATTCCCGCGCAATTCCGCTCAGAAATTCAGCCGTGTGAATATAGCCTAAGGTAGAAGAAAAAAATCTGCAAGTAAATCCTTTCGTTGTGGTTTTTGTTGCACATTAGTAGTGTGTCCACAGCAAAAGCCACAAATCAATAACATTTTGAAATATAAAAAAAAACACTACATTTATCTTACAGCTCATCTAGGACTCTTCCAATGACACTTCCAAGGACACTTCCATCACTAGTCTCTACACAGCCAACATTAACATTAACCTCTTCAGGATGCCGGGCGTCTGCATATGCCCTGCATCCCGAGTCCTTAAGGACGTGGGGCGTATGCATACGCCGCTAGCCGGTTGGGGACCGGACCGGGATGCCTGCTGAAATCATTCAGCAGGCACCCCGGCACATCGCCCAGGGGGTCCTGAGACCCCCCCCCCCCCCATGTCGGCGATCGCAGAAAATCGCATTTCAATTCAGACATGCGATTTTCTGCTATTCCGGGCTGATCGGGTCTCTGGTGACCTGATCATCTGGAAAACATCCCCTGGATGTCAAGGGGAACATGGTGAGAAGATGGAGGCTGATACCTGGAGAAGAAGAAGATGCCTGGGAACCACTGATCTTCGCTGGAGACTGCAAAGATCCAGGCTCAGGTAGGGAAATGAAGGTGAAAGTAAAGTGATCTTTACTGTGGCAACCACTAGGAAGGCCAAACTGCAACTCCCTGCATGCCCAGACAGCCAAAGGCTGTCTGGGCATGCTGGGAGTAGTAGTTTTGCAACATCTGGAGGGTCACAGTTTGGAGACTAGTGTTGCTCGCGAATATTCGCAATTCGAATATTATTCGCGAATATCGCATATTCGCGAATTCGCGAATTTCGCGAATATAGCGCTATATATTCGTAATTACGAATATTCGTTTTTTTTTTTTTTTTTTCACAGTACACATCACAGTGATCATCCCTCTCCGCTTCCAGCTTGTGTGGTGTAAAGAAGGCTGTAATACTACTGTGCGAGACTGGCGCGCGAAAATTCGCATATGCGAAGATTAGCATATGCTAATTTTCGTATATGCGAATTTTCGTGTATGCTAATTTTGTATATGCTAATTTTCACATATGTTAATTTTCGCATACGCGAATTTTCGCATGTGCGAAAATAAAACGAGGATATAACGAATATGCGAATATTCGCGAATATATGACGAATATTCGTCCATATATTCGCGAATATTCGCGAATTCGAATATGGCCTATGCCGCTCAACACTATTGGAGACCACTGTTACAGTGGTGCCAAATGGTAGCCCTCCAGATGTTGCCAAACTACAACTCTCAGTATGCCTAGACTGCCCAGGCATGCTGGGAGTTGTAGTTCTGCAACATCTGTCCCTTCAGATTTAGCAATTTTCATGACATTTTTGAAAATTGCTGCTCTACTTTGAAGCCCTCTAATTTTTTCAAAAAGCAAAAATATGTCCATTTTATGATGCCAACATAAAGTGGACATATTGTATTTGTGAATAAAAATAAAATTTATTGGGAATATCCATTTTCCTTACAAGTAGAGAGCTTCAAACTTAGAAAAATGCTAAATTTTCAAAATTTTCATGAAATTTTTGGATTTTCACCAAAAAAGGATGCAAGTAACGCCGAAAATTTACCACCAAAATAAATTAGAATATGTCACGAAAAAACTATCTCAGAACCAGAATATTTGGTAAAAGCGTTTTTGAGTTATTATTCGTAAAGCGACGGTGGTCAGAATTGCGAAAAAGGGCTCAGTCCTTAAGGTGAAAAAGGGCTGCGTCCTTAAGGGGTTAAAGGGGTACTGCGCTGCTCAACATTTTGAACAAACTGTTCCGAATGCTGGAGCCTGTGGCGGGAGGTTGTGACATAATAGCCCCACCCCCTCATGATGTCACACCCCGTCCCCACAATGCAAGTCTATGGGAGGGGTGTCACACCCCCTCCGATAGACTTGCATTGAGGGGGTGGGGCATGATGTCATGAGGGGGTGGGGCTATTATGTCACGAGCTCCCGGCGCCGGCTGCAGCGTTCGGAACAGTTTGTTCAAAATGCTGAGCAGCGGAGTACCCCTTTATCTGCAGTAGCCAATCACAAATGGCAGAAGTACCAAGGAGTGCCAAGAAAAGTGAGTGGAGTTTGGGTTGTTTTATAGATATGCTCAGCTAAATAATCCTTAGTTTGTTTGTTCTTGTTTTTTGTTACTTAGTAGCTTGGCTGTTTGCCTAATGATTTGGGGCACAGATTTTCCCAGGGCAGATTTGCAGCAAAAAGTTTCAACAACAAATTGAGTATGTGTTAACTTTGCTGCATTATAATAAAACCAAGGACTTTTGGTGCATAGGCATTTTACTAATAAGAAAATTCAAGAAAAATCTTCTGTCACAGGCTCCCACTCATGTGGGCGATATCCTTCTGTTCATTTATGCCTACAGTCAACAGATAATAATGAGGATAAAAAAAACAATATCAGATTAGACAATTTATTACCGTATTTTTCGTCCTATAGGATGCACCGGCGTATAAGACACACCCAATTTTTAGGGGCAAAATAAAAAAAAATAAAGATTTTGAACCCAATAGTGGTCTTCAACCTGCGGACCTCCAGATGTTGCAAAACTACAACTCCCAGCATGCTGGGAGTTGTAGTTTTGCAACATCTGGAGGTCTGCAGATTGAAGACCACTGCAGGAGGAGGTAATACTCACGTGTCCCCGCCCCTCCGGACCCGTCACCGCTGCCCTGGATGTCGCTCCATCGCTGTCTCTGCCGCCGGCCGGGTATCCTCGCTCTCCGTCGCTGCCATCACGTTGTTACGCACACCGACACACGTACGCGACGACATGATGACGAGGAAGGAGAGCGCCGGCATACAGGGGATCCCTGAACAGAGAAGACACCGAGGAGGCAGGTAAGGTCCCTCCCGGTGTCCTGAAAGCACTAACCCGGCTATTCAGTCGGGCTGTTCGGGACCGCCACGGTGAAATCGCGGCGGTCCCGAACAGCCCGACTGAACAGCCGGGTTAGTGTCACTTTTCCTTCAGACGCGGCGGTCAGCTTTGATCGCCGCGTCTGAAGGGTTAATACAGGGCATCACCGCGATCGGTGATGTTCTGTATTAGCCGCGGGTCCCAGCCGTTGATGGCCGCAGGGACCGCCGCGATAGGGGTGTATTCGCCGTAGAAGACGCACCGACTTTTTCCCCCCAGTTTCGGGGAAGAAAAAGTGTGTCTTATACGGCGAAAAATACAGTAATTGTCAATCTACAGGAATAATATCTGCAGCAATGTGCCCATGCCCCAAATAATATGAGGATCTGGAAACATGTCAGAATGGTCCATGATGGAAAAAGTGAATTCTTAACATTCTGGAGTATTTGATCGGTACAGTTTTGTTTTGTTCAAGTGTGCTTGAAAGAAGCTTTCTTTTTGGCATTTTTTTGGGGGGGAACACTGTCACTGCAGTTTTTGAGCCAAAGCAAAAGAAAAAACCTGTGTGGAAACCTAGCCTTAAAGGACATCTGTACTGCATGAATTTTACATATTCCTGTGCCTGGGCTGCAAAAATAAACAAAATAAACTTTAACTCACCTTCCTACGTTCCTCCGTTGCTCCGGTACCGGCCTCACGGTCCTCCACTGCAGTCTTCTTGCTGCTTCCTGGCCGGCTCCTTACATGACAGTGCGATCATCAATGCGGCCGGTGATACGCTGAGGGCTCTGTGATGTTACCATCCCCAGGAAGCAGCAAGAGGACCGCAGCGGAGGACCATGAGGCCCGTACTGGAGCAACGGGGGAACGTAGGAAGGTGAGTTAAAGGTTATTTAGTTTATTTTTGCAGCCCGGGCACAGGAATATGTAAAATTCATGCAGTACAGATGTCCTTTAAGTTGGTTCTGGACAAGTACAATACTTTGCATTTTTTCTTTTCACACATTTTCCTTTTCGCAATGCATTTGTGTAAATTTTGGGGTGCACCTTTCTCATTATAAGTCATGTGATTCAATGGTTTGTATTGAGGAGTATAAGAAAAGGGGAAAAAATGTATTAACACTAGTGTTGCTCGCGAATATTCGCAATTCGAATATTATTCGCGAATATCGCATATTCGCGAATTCGCGAATTTCGCGAATATAGCGTTGTATATTCATAATTACGAATATTCGTTTTTTTTTTTTTTTTTTCTTCACAGTACACATCACAGTGATCACCCCTCTCTGCTTCCAGCTTGTGTGGTGTAAAGAAGGCTGTAATACTACTGTGTGAGACTGTCGTGTGAAAATTCGCATATGCTAATGTTCGCATATGCGAATATGCACATATGTTAATTTTCGCATGCGCGTATTTTCGCACACGCGAAAATAAAACGAGAATATTACGAATATGCGAATATTCTCGAATATATGTCGAATATTCGTCCATATATTCGCGAATATTCGCGAATTCGAATATGGCCTATGCCGCTCAACACTAATTAACACATTTAATAGGGTACTAGAGAGGAAAACATTTTTTTAAACCAAATGTGGCAAGAAAATTAAACAGATTTGTAAATTACTAAAAGTCTTAATCCTTCCAGTACTGATCAGCTGCTGTATACCCCAGAGGAAGTTGAGTAGTTATTTCCAGTCTGACAAGAGTGCTCTCTGCTGCCAACTCTTTCCATGTCAGGAACTGTCTAGGGCAGGAGAGGTTCCTTATGGGCATTTGCTCCTACTCTGGACAGTACATGACACGGACAGAGGTGTCAGCAGAGAGCAGTGTGTAATATTGTAATGTCTGATATTTGTCCTTATTTGTACTCTCAAAATTGTAACAATTTTAATTATTATTATTGTTGTTGTTGTTACTATAAGCAAGCCAGGATCTGGCATGTATTTCTGCAACGTTCGAGGTCACAAGTCTGCCAGATAGTTGCAGGTGAGGAGGACACACCCCGGCACACTGATGCCGTGTGAGACTAAGCACCTTCACACCCCCTTGGTGCAGGCGGCACACATTACCTTAAATGGTAATTTTTCTTAAAAATCAACATTTATGCAAAAAAAATTACAACATTTGAGCATTTGCGCCAATGGCGCAACTTACAAATCTCCCCCTTCTTGTGTTTTTTGAACAAGCTGCACAAAAACGGTAAAAAAATGCCACAACCTCAAAAATATTGTAGGTGTAGCATATTACATTTCTCTACTGTCTCCCAGCTAACATCTGGACACAGCATTTTCTGAATCCTCCCTGGGTTTTTTCAGCAAAAAGTCTGAAACCACCCTTACGGCCACAGGTCCTGGTCTAACTGCGGGTCTAATGACCCGTCCTGTAATAGATCTCTATGATACTGTCAATTCAGGTGATTAGACGCCCGGTCGGGCTGTGATAGGGATGAAAATATGTGGCCATATAATGCTTGTCTGAATCCGACACCACACAGCACAAGCAGGCATGTATTCACACTACATTCCATTCTTTATTTCCCTTACATTCCGAACAAAATACATGTCAACAATCTAATATGTTGACTATGAAATAATGTTCTGTTTAATTGAACGGAGCATAGACTTACTTTGACATTACCTTCAATACAATGACCAATGTCCTTGTGTCTGACAAAGGAATATTTGTGTCAATAAATATCTATTGCAATAATTCCAATACTTAAGTGCATACAAACACGAGGTTTAATCCTGGATCAACGTCTCATTGTATGAGCAAACATAAGGATCTTAGAGAGGCTATAAATGGACATCGGTTTTCACTAGGTATACAAAAGGAGGAGGCGATCCATCATCGTGGTTAAAGTCATAGAACACCACAAACAATGCCGGTATGGGGTCATTAATCTTTACATGGTGGGTGATGCTATAAAACAATCCAGAAAAAAGCTCAATGTTCCAGTTTCCACTATACTGACCATCATTAAGTTGTTCAAGGCCATCAAACAGTTCTCAAGGCAGAAGAAGGACACAGCACATAACCCCACCACACACTGAGAAAAATAGTTTAGAAAGTAAGTTAAAATCCTGACAATGGAGCACTTTACTGGATTTAACTGGCCATAGGGTACTGAGTAGCGGAAAAATGCTATAAACAGAACCAAATGGAGGAGAAGATAGATATTAAGGTCGTTCTTTTATGACCACTGTGCTGATGGGAACATAGACCAGAGTAATGGTTGCGGATGACATCAGGGCTGTTGTTTCCCGCTGTCGTATATTTCGAGATCAGCAAATTGATTCATCAAGTTCAGTGTTTGCAAATTGACTTGTGAAATACCAACCATTGCTAGATTGAGAAAATGCGCCATAACAAAGACCGGCAGACTCAAGAGCACATCTACTTAAACAAGTTTATCATGTAGCATAAAGTAAATGGAAGTGTATTTAAAGAGAACTGGTGAACTCTGTAAAAAAAACAAAAAAAATAAATAAACAAAAAAAAATAAATACCTGAGCCATCATCATCCAGACAACTTAAAGAGTACCTATCACCAAAGTAAACTTTTAATTTGTTGTCCCTTATGTAATAATAAGGCACTTAGTTATTAACTTGCTGTTGAAATTCTAAACCTTTATATGGTTTAATGTGATTGAAAAAGCGGCCACTATGTGGCTCTGTTCTGTTCCCTGCGCAAGTCGAACAGTTTGGTTTCCTCCCGGCCTGGCAGGAGACCAAACTCAGGAAGTGAGTGCAGAATATGGCGGGGCACAGCTCTTGCAGGCTTCGCCTGCTGGGGAATGCCCACTTTCTCCTTCCGGGAGCTCGCACAATGTGAGCAAGGGGAAAAGTATGATACAGAGCTTTTTAAAGCCCGAAAAAATGTTTTTTTAAGGGAAGGAGGAGTGTTAGGAGTAGTTAGGGAATATAATATTAGTTTAGATATTATTATTAATATTATGAGTTAGTTTAGATAATATGGTTTGATGACAGGTGCTCTTTAAAAGGGTACTCTGGTGGAAAACTTTTTTTTTTAAATCAACTGGTGCCAGAAAATTAAACAGATTTGTAAATTCCAGTACTTATTAGCTGCTGAATACTACAGAGGAAATTCTTTTCTTTTTGGAACACAGTGCTCTCTGCTTAATCACAAGCACAGTGCTCTCTGCTGACATCTCTGTCCATTTTAGGAACTGTCCAGAGCAGCATATGTTCGCTATGGGGATTTTCTTCTGCTCTGGACAGTTCTTAAAATGGACAGAGATGTCAGCAGAGAGCACTGTGCTCGTGATGTCAGCAGAGAGTTCTGTGTTCCAAAAAGAAAATAATTTCCTCTGTAGTATTCAGCAGCTAATAAGTACTGGAAGGATTAAGATTTTTTTTTATAGAAGTAATTTACAAATCTGCTTACATTTCTGGCACCAGTTGATTTAAAAAAAAAAATTCCACTGGAGTAGCCCTTTAACCATTGTTGCATGGATTGAGTTGCTCAATTTTCCTAAGTCCAACTTTAGGTGCCAATCAGACAACAAAGTGGAGGGTGAGTAACCTCCAGCTGTCATCCTAGTTGGTCGGTACCCTGGGATTATCCCCGCAGAGATCCAGATCAGCCCCCTTTCAAGCCACCAGCCCCAATCATTTTACTTTTTATATCTCTTGATCAACTGTGATCTTGGGATCTAAAGGGTTAATGTTGGGCATTGGTATGATCGTCGATTAGCGATGAGTCTTGGCTGCTAATAGCAGTAATTTTTCACCATCTATGAATTGATTACAGCTTCCTAGAACGATAACTTATTTTTCTGTTGAGGGTCTACAAAAATGAACAGATCATTCCTGCTGACATTCCGAACATTCAAGTGTAACCTGCGAAGAAACTTAGCAGCAAGTGTTTGAGGTGCCTGCAGAATCACCACAGGGAAAATGAGGTATGGCATTGTACCCAATACTAGCAATAGGCAGTCCTTGTAATGCGTTTTGGAAAAGAGATTCAAAGCGTTAAAGCTTCTCCATCAAATTATAGAAAATCGATTAGTCTAACGTGAGAGTATTGGTGCACGTGCAGTTTACCTAATAAAGAGAGAAGCTAAGAAGGACAATGCCGGGAGAAGAAAAGATGTAGACGTCAATAGTTGGCACTCTAGACCATTGTTTCCCAACCAATAGCCTTTGGCTGTCCCACTAAGCCGTAGATGAGCAAGAACACAGTGCCAGTGTGGTCTGTAGAACAAAGTGTGGTCCATAGGGAAGGTAAATTTGTTGCCTCTTTTAGGTTGACACCATCCATGACCTGTTACAACACTTTACCTGTATCTGAACCACAGCTTCCTCCCATGGTTCAGGCGGAATTGAATTAAGAGCTAAAGCCAAGACTTGTCTGCTTTGTTTTGAAAGTCTGATGAACAAAGATTTTGCCACAAAAAATCTGGTGCACATACTATTATTTATTCCCCCCCCCCCCCCCCTCCATTGTTGCTGCCAGTAGCATACAATATTATTATTATTGTTTATGAGGTCTGTTGAAATTGGATAATCTTACCTTTATACTGGGTTCAGAATCTTCACCTCCTTGATCTGGAGGTTGGACTATTTACTCTTCAAGAGACGCTAAGATAATGTCCCAGAGCAGCTGTCTTTATTTGGAGCCAAGCTCTGATTTCCCATATTTCACTATTAAATGCCTTATTTTCTGTAGTCTCAGCTCTGTTATTCCATAAAACAGTAAATAATACGTAAACAAATGCTGACATGGGAGAAATAATCTGGAGAGGAGTTTGGAAAGATGTCAATAAATTAGGACATATTCTGTGATATCTGTGAGTAAATGTTGCTGTTATGCTCCGCGCTCCGGCCGCACACGCTGGCCATGAGAGCATGGCCCCGTTAACCCCTGCTGCCGGCGGGGCTGTGATTTGCATCACAGGATGCACCCTCATGGTAATCCCAGCCCATCACTCACTTAGTGCTGCTCCTGCCTCCTTCTCTGCTTCTCTGCTTCGGCACGCGTGTCCCCGTCCCCTAGGGTGCGCACGTGCTGGAGCTTGGAGATTTAAAGGGTCAGTACGCCCAATAATTAAGTGAACATCTGTGGCTCACTTATAAGTTCCACCACCTCCCACACTTCCCTGCCAGATCTTTGTTGCCCTAGTACCTGAGAGAAAGAGTTGCTGAAAGTTGCCTTGCCGTGTTTCTTACCCTTAGTTCTGTGACCTGACCTTGCTCCTTTGCCATCTGCCTACTGACCTCCTGCTACATCCCTGAATATGCATCTGTGCCACCTGCCCTGACCTTCTGCTATCCTGACCACAAGTTGCCATATCCTACCTGTGCCTCGTACGAGCCATGCCAGGGTTAGCAACCTGGGTGCTGCCTACTGCAGCAAGACCATCCAGCTTTGCAGCGGGCTCTGGTGAAAACCAGCGGCACCTTAGACTCCACTCCCTGGTATGGTCTGTGTTATCTGCCACACAGGTCCAGCAGATCCACCACCACCTCTATTCTAGATTAAGTAAAACTCTCTCTTTAGTGCCACCTAGAGGTAGCTGTGCTCGGATACAATGTTTAATCCTTTAAAGTTTCCCTGCCACTTGAAAAAAACTTTTCACATGTTGTAGGGACATCCAAATGTATAAACAGAATACGTCAAGAATCCACAGCAAAGACAATGTACAATAGGAACATTTCAAAACATAAAGGGGTCAGTACTGAGACTCCACCGATTGGAGAACAGGCAGAGATTTAGCAGCTGGTAGCACACTTACTTCTCGGCTCTCAATGGTCTTAGTCTCCATGCTCCATTATAAGTCTATAGGAAAGCAAGACAAAGACAGAGAAGAGCTGAGAATTAAAGCTCACTGCTACCTGTTTATCCTCGCCCATTCTCCTGATAGGAGGAGGTCTCAGCACTGAGACCCCAATAAAGCAAAACTTTTGTCCACGACATGTGATTTTTTTTGTCAAGTAACAGTGCCCATTTAAAAAGCCTTGAATCATGACTAGCCCCTTAAGGACCGGGGTTTTTTCCGTTTTTGCATTTTCGTTTTTTGCTCCTTGCCTTTAAAAAATCATAACTCTTTCAATTTTGCACCTAAAAATCCATATGATGGCATATTTTTTGTGCCACCAATTCTACTTTGTAATGATGTCAGTCATTTTGCCCAAAAATCTACGGTGAAACGGGAAAAAAAATCATTGTGCGACAAAATTGAAAAAAAAAAAACGCTGTTTTGTAACTTTTGGGGGCTTCCGTTTCTACGTAGTACATTTTTCGGTAAAAATGACACCTGATATTTATTCTGTAGGTCCATACGATTAAAATGATATCCTACTTATATAGGTTTGATTTTCTCGGACTTCTGGGAAAAATCATAACTATATGCAGGAAAATTTATACGTTTAAAATTGTCATCTTCTGACCCCTATAACTTTTTATTTTTCCGTGTATGGGGCGGTATGATGACTCATTTTTTGCGCCGTGATCTGAAGTTTTTAACGATACAATTTTTGCATTGATAGGACTTATTGATCGCTTTTTATTCATTTTTAAATGATATAAAAAGTGACCAAAAATGCACTATTTTGGACTTTGGAATATTTTTGCGCGCACGCCATTGACCGAGCGGTTTAATTAATGATATATTTTTATAATTCGGCCATTTACGCACGCGGTGATACCATATATGTTTATTTTTATTTTTATTTACATGGTGTTTTTATTTTTATTGGAAAAGGGGGGTGATTCAAACTTTTAATAGGGGAGGAGTTAAATGATCTTTATTCACTTTTTTTTTTTACTTTTTTTTTTGCAGTGTTATAGGTCCCATAGGGACCTATAACACTGCACACACTGATCTCCTATGCTGATCACTGGTTTCTCATAAGAAACCAGTGATCAACGATTCTGCCGCATGACTGCTCATGCCTGGATCTCAGGCACTGAGCAATCATTCGGCGATCGGACAGCGAGGAGGCAGGAAGGGGCCCTCCCGCTGTCCTGTCAGCTGTTCGGGATGCCACGATTAGCCGCGGCTATCCCGAACAGCCCGACTGAGCTAGCCGGGAACTTTCACTTTTAGTCGCGCGGCTCAGCTCTGAACGTGCGGCTAAAGGGTTAATAGCGCGCGGCGCCGCGATCGGCGCTGTGCGCTATTAGAGGCGGGTCCCGGCTTCACTATGACGCTGGTCCCGCCGTGATATGACGCGGGGTTACTGTGTAACCCCGCGTTATATCAGAAGAGCAGGACCAAGGACGTACCGGTACGTCCTTGGTCCTTAAGGGGCTAGGGGATATCAGCTCCAGTATAGACTCCTATCTGTAGACAACGCTGCTTCTGAGGTTTTGCTCCTCTCATTCAGGTATGCGCAATGCAGAGCTTTTCAGTTTCTTCAGCTTCTTCCTGGAGAAGCGCTATTATGAGCCTACATGGACTAATCAGTCTTCCAGCTATTCCTTCTTCAAAGACACTAAGAGTTAAGAAGGAACTTTTACCCCAATGCCTAGCATTTGGAAATTTTTTTCCTCAGGCAACTGTAAGGACTGGGAGATTTTGCTGAGTTTGGACCACTTCATGAAAAACTTAGCATTTTGGGCAAACCTCAGATTATGACCAAATGGTTTGTGAGGACGTGCCGAACATAAAACAGTGGATGGCGCTGATGGAAAAAGTAAAAAAAATATGAAAAATTTAGAGTTGGAAGATCTAAAAAAAAAGAGGAAACTTTTTCAAAAAACATGGGAACTGGTGTAAGGAAGGTAAGAAGATCTGATTACCTACTTCTTTTAGCAGCAATGTTAGCAATGTTTTTTTCTCTCTCTTTTCTTTATTCTCCCTTGGCTCAGGATGGGTGTGGGAGGGGGGGGTTGGATGGGGGGATAAGTATATTTTTTGTTATTCTATGAATGGTCTATGATATTTTTGTTGTAAAATGAAATAAAAAAAAAAAAAAAAGACAACTGTAAGGACAAAGCATAAAATTGCAGATAAAAGACTGCAATGCAGTTCTCAGACTACTCCTTAGCAATGGTTCCTTATATATTGCACCTGCTGAGGGATCATGAAGCCCCAAAGAAAAAAATACATGTACCTTATTTATTTTTCCCACAATTTTTGAGTAGTGACTTTCTACCAGTCCTGCACGCGGAAGAATGTCCTTACAATCATAGCAAGTGCAAGATGAAGGCACTATCAAAAAGTTGCTAACTACAATGCTATAGATACTGGACCACCATCACACATTTCCAGGTTCCATTTAATTCAATCATCACAGTTTTTGCATGTCCTGGCTAAACACTGTGCCCCTTCTCCTTCTTAAATATTTTTCACCATGATAATAAATAGGTCTAAACTGATGTATTATTCAACAAACATACATTTCTTGGAAAAATGTATTTATTTTTTCTTATCCCGCATGTGCCTTCTTTGTTTTGCCCCATTGCCCTTGGTAACGACCATTTTAAAGCCTCAACTAAGATGGTTGAGCATGTTTAGTCACGTACCTATAGCACCTGGCCAGCCTGTGCATGTTGCTCTCTGATCACATAAGAGTTACAGTCCCGGGCCAATATGCAGCTAGGGGGGTTATTTCAGGTCACCTCAGCCTTTCAGGCTTGCTGCAAATTTTACCTTGTACTTTGTCTGTGTCTCTGTACACATGTATTTTTGTTTAGTCCTGGTTTTTGTAGTTTTTGACTATTTTGTGCAGCTATGATCTTTGTTCCTGATAGTTTAGTTGTCTGTCTGATTAGTATGATTAGTTTTATTCCTGTCTAGCTTTGTGTGTTTCTGCGTTTTTTGTTGTTGTTTTTTTTGGCTTGTGTTTACACCCGTTTCTGTGTTATTATGAATTTGTTTTTCTGCCTATTTGTATTTTATATTCCTCCTATAGTTAGGTCTCTGTCTCTTCTTTAGCCTATTCTTTGTCCCTAACTTGAAGCCTATTTTGGTTTTTGTACTTTTTATTCCTTCATTGTTAGAGTTTGGTTTGGATGTTAGTCTAGTGTGAATAATTCTAGTGCATCCTGCTCTTTATTATGTTCTGACTTCACATAACTTTCCATCCCCTGCATTCCTGGTTTATTCTCGCCATTACATTTCTACTTATTCCTTATCATTCATGTTATCATTCCTGCCATACCTTCCTTTGGTCATTAAGTTGTTGTCTGTAAGCTATGTATCTATGTAACTACTTTGCATTCTTGCCTTATTTAGTATCCTTGTTCCCGGACTTTAACTACTTTTTGTATCCTGTTAGTTTGTAACTTTTTGTATCCTGACCTTTGTCACTGCACTTTAATAAGGTGGAGGGACTGGCTCCAAGTTGCAGAGCTGCTGCTTAGTTGCTGCTTTCACAGAGACCTTTGAAAATGTGAGGAGAAAAAAAATGTGTGATTAATACTGCTGGAACAGAAATTACAGTGGTTTTTGACTGTCTCCCCCTTTGTACATTTACAGATTTGTAAATGATTTCTATTTAAAAATCTTAATTCTTAGCTGCTGTATGCTCCAGAGGAAGTTGTGCAGTTATTTTCAGTTATTTGCTATGGGAATTCGCTCATGCTCTGGACAGTTCCTGACACGGACAAAGGTGGCAGCAGAGAGCACTGTGGTCAGGCTAGAAGGAACTACACAACTTCCTGTGGAGCATAGAGCAGCTGATAAGTACTGGAAGGATTAAAGTTATCTACAAATGTGTTTAACTTTCTGGCACCATTTGATTTGACAACATGCTTTTTTCTCCAGGCTGCTCCTTTAAGGCACTGGTAAAAGATGCTACAATTTTTTGCTGTATGATTCTGTAAAAAAACAAACAGAAAAACAAGTCACCATGCTTCAGAATACAAAAATGGAAGTAAATAGAAGTTCAGTATACTGTTATAGACTTCTATGAGTGTCAAATTATGGTTCTGTACAGCTTGGAGCAGTAATACGGCCATTTGCATGAGTCCTAATGGGGCTAGAGCCAACAAAAACCTCTTAACGTACCTTTTTTTCTGATTTCCCGAATACATTATACTGAGCAGATAGCATATTACTTTAAATAACCGAGACTGCAGCAAGGCAATGTACTGATGCCAGTTATGGAATTATTCTGGAGATTTTTCAGACAATTACATGGGCGCACTTAAAGATATTAAAAATTGAAAAGGAAAAAACAACGGTGGAAAGAGAAAATACATTTTTATAAGGTAATTAAGGCTAACTTATTTTCATGAGTATAATTTCCTCTCCGTATCTCCTGCATTCATCAGAACTTATTCTAAATAAGGGGGAAAAAACAATTCTACAAGTGTCGCTTTGATATTTTCTGCCACCAAGAATATAAATGACATTATATACTCGGTAGCATTATGCAGCCGCAATGTGTTTGCCATAAATAATTTACAACTTAATTGTTGCAGTGTTCATTTGTTTCATTTCACTTTCTAAAGCCAAAGGAAGGAAAAATAAAGAGTTTGATGCCATTGTACGAGAGGAATCAGGCAAAAGGGTTTTACAGTAAGAGCCATATAATGGGGTCATTTAGGAGACGCCATAAATACAGCTTATCTAACAGCGCAAAATGTCATCTCATTTCCCAATATAAATAGGACGGTAATCTCAGGGATTACACCTACCGATTGATTGCTTTTCATGGACATAGGATAGATGCACTCTGTATAAAGGTACTAGTATCTGAGACTGTTACCTATCAGCATGTACAGAGGCTGTGTGGTAACAGACAAAGCGGGGTCCTGTGTCATCGTAGCGTGTTTTGTGCAACACTTGTGAACTATCTGTGCAAATCACATTTAGCCCAAATTTATTAACAGGAATAACGCTTGTCAATACAATTGGGCCAATTCAAATGTCACACAAAACAGGGATATGTATACTCTGTGGATTTTGTGCAGAGCTGCTTACTGTATGGCCCTCAAGGGGTAAATTAGTGATGCCAAGCACCGCTATGTAACCCCTTCTCTGGGCCATCACAGGGCACTCAGCCGAGCAGAGTGGGGGGGTTTCAGGGGTCAGTAAACAGCTGAGACTTCCATCAGTGAAGTGACAGGAGTCAGGGCTCCTGTAAGTGCACACCACTGTGCATCGTACGCCTGTATCACTACTTATCCAGTAATACTCTGTTCGACGGCCCCTGGAATGTAAACACTTTTGTTTACTTTTGAGTAAACAATGTGTGGTCAGGGAAGGAGTGACCTTTGCACGATTCTGTTTACAAGGCACATGATATTTCTCTTGTATACCAGTGAAAACACACCCACTCTCCACCCCAAACATACCCATTCGTGCTTGGTGCAAAAAGGCATGTGCGCCAATGAAGGTCACTTCATACATAGGCCATCTAAAAAGCCAATGTGTGCCTTGTTTACTGGCACACAGGCTTTGACACTCTCATACTATGTAGTCGTCAGCCTGGAGTTGGCTGAAGCATGAGGAGACCATTGACATTTAAGAATTTAAAATAGAAATTTAAGATTTTTAAATTGAAATTGAGGGTTTGTAAATAGAACTTTTAACTCTCAAGTTTTAGTGCCCTGGACCCTGGCGTGTGGGTACAAAGGACCAAATCTAACAAGAAGTCACATGTCACATGGCAGCACAATGACAGAGCCTGGAGGTGGCATCAGTGGGATGAGACCATATAGTGGCTGAAAGGCACAGCCTGGAGTTTGCTGAAGCATAAGGAGACCATTGAAATTTAAGAATTTAAAATAGAAATTTAAGATTTTTATATTGAAATTGAGGGTTTGTAAATAGAACTTTTAACTCCCAAGTTTTAGTGCCCCGGGCCCCGGCGTGTGGGTTCAAAGGACCAAATCTAGCAAGAAGTCACATGTCACATGGCAGCACAATGACAGAGCCTGGAGGTAGCATCAGTAGGAGACCATATAGTGCCTGAATGGCACAGCCTGGAGTTGGCTGAAGCATGCAAAGAGACCATATAGTGGCTGAATGAGACAGCCTGGAGGTGGCATCAGTATGAGGAAACCATATAGTGGCTGAATGACTGCCTGGAATTTGTGGCAGCATGGGGAGACCATATAGTGTCTGAATGGCACAGCCTGGAGTTGGCGGCAGCTGAGGAGACAATGGGGCCTCACAATCTCTAAGAAAAAAAGATGTATGGTACCTAGTACTACCATAAACATATATAGGTAATGTCCTAGGCCCAGCAGCATCACTAAACCATGTAGTTGCTGAATGGCACAGACTGGAGCTGGCTGAAACATCAGTAAACCACATATTGGATGAATGGCACAGCCTGGAGGTGGCAGCAGCATCAGGAGTCCTGAAAGTGACCCAGCGACAGAGTGGTGAGGTGGGTGGCAATGCCAGTACCCGGTGAAGAAGGTGGGTGAAAAAAGATCTGATGCGGAGGAATGTTTGTAACTGGGGAGCAGTGCCTTAAATATGTTTGGCACTATCCATATTGGTGTGGCACCATGGTCAATCTACTCTCATGCACCATGCATTGATGGTTGGAAATACTGGCTAATCCATGCCTGATTCATCTTCACAAAGATCAGTCTCTCCACATGTTTCATGGACAAACGAGTTCTCCTTGAGGTGACTATGACCCCCGCTGCACTAAACACCAGCTCTGATGGCGCACTACTAGTGTTGGGCGCGAATATTCGCATTTTGAATTTTTATCGCGAATATCGCAAATTCGCGAATTCTTGAATATTGCGAATATATTCGCTATATATTCGAAATTGTGAATATTTGCTATTTCCCCGCAAATTCACATATGTGAATATTTGCATATGTGAATATTCGTATATGCGCATATTCGCATGTGCGCATATTCGCATATGTGAATATTCGCATATTCCTACTTTTCACTTGTGGGCCAATTAGAATGATGCAAATGCACTTGTCAGAAGTTATCAACAACATCCCTATCAACCAATAGTAAAGTTGCCCACCCCCTCACTGTTTTCTTCCTCAAATATGCGAATATTCACATATGAGAATATGCAAATATAACGAATACACAAAATTTGCGAATATAGGATGAATATTCATCTATATATTCGCAAAATATCACAAATTCGAATATGGGCAATGCCGCTCATCACTACACACTACTGGTCGGGCAGGACAGCTTTTCCAGGGAAAACTCTGCTAGTTGCCGCCACAAATCAAGTTTGGCTGCCCAGAAGTCCAGCAGATCTTCAAGGTGTGTTGGCATGGTCATGTCAAGGTATGCCACCACCTGCTGGTTCAGGTCCTGCTCCAGGTCTACCTGCTGCTGCTGAGTTGCTCCACTATGCGGGTGAAGAAAGCTACTCATCAGTGACTGTAGACTCAGGCTGCTGCTGATGGAGCTGGTACTGCTCCTGCCACCCAGCAGACTAGGCCCAGCAGCCATCGCAGTGGAAGGTAAGCGCAGGGGGCCCCCCGATTCAGACCCGAGAGAGGATGGACGGGCATCGGCCAACTGACTACATAGGATACCTCTATAGTAGGTGATTTTGTCCTCCCTCTCAGTGGGTGTAAAAAAGGCCCCTATTTTGTGGCGGTAGCGAGGGTCCAATAAGGTGGAGATCCAGAAGTCATCCCGCTTCCGAATGGTGACAATTCGGTTGTCACTACGCGAGCAGATGAGCATGCATCGTGCCATTTGTGCAAACGACTCGGAGGGACTCCCTGCCTCCATCTCCACTGCATACTGCCACGGTGTGTCTGGGTCCTCTGTCTCGCCTTCCTCATAACCCTCTAGCTCCTCTAGCTGCTCCTGCTCCTCCTCTCCTGTCAGATTACTAGAAAAAACTCCCATTTGGGGAAACCTAAACTGTGCTCCACTGGGCCCCTCCCCCCTCCTCCTCCTCCTCCAATTCAACCCCCACAGGGCTCATGTGGCCGTGAGATGTAGGCGCCACGTCTCCAGTGCCCTGACCAGCGATCGTTTCCAACACGTATTGTAAGAAATGAAGTAGTGAAATGACGTAGTTCATTCCGTAATCTTGGCGACTGACTAATAATGTGGCTTCCTCAAAGGGCCTGAGCAAACGGCAGGTGTCACGTATGAGCTGCCACTGGTTCACATTGAAATTAGACAGGGGAGTACCCCTATCCACTTGGATCATCAAGAAATCGGTGATGGCTTTTCTCTGTTTGTACAGTCGCTCCAACATATGGAGGGTGGAATTTTAATGTGTGGCAAATCAGACTATGTGGTGGGATACTGTTCTGACACTGCAGCTCAAGAAGGGTATGCTTTGCGGTGTAAGAGTGGCTGAAGTGCATGCAAACTTTCCTTCCCATTGTTAGGATGTCTTGCAAATGGGGGGAACACTTCAGAAACTGCTTCACAACCAGATTGAACGCGTGTGCCATGCAGGGCGCATGGCTCAGCCTTCCCAGTCGCATCGCACGCAAGATATTCTTCCCGTTGTCAGTCACCATGGTTCCCATTTCCAGTTTAAGTGGATGCTCCGATTTCTTTACGAATTACTTTTAGCAGTTCCTCCCCTGTGTGACTCTTTTCGCCAAGGCAAACCATGTGAAGAACAGCGTGACACCAATGTGCCCTGCACACATGGTATGCTCAAGGGCCACAGAGACTTGTCTGGCAAGTGGAGGCTGAGGACACGGTGGAGGATGAGGAGGCGGAGTTGCACACTGTCACAAGACCAACAGGCTGAGAGAGTGGAGGAGGAAGCAGCGTGACCTGTCCAAGTTGGGGTTGTGGCTGTGCAGGAACCACATCCACCCAGTGAGCCTTAAAGGACATGTATTGTCCCTGACCATAGTTACAACTCCAGAGGTCGGCACTGCCGTGCACTTTGGTACACCCCGAGAGGCTCAAGGACTGGACCACCTTCTCTTCCACAAAATTGCACGTCACTGATGTCCTCCTCAGGTTCCTCAAGAGTGTCTGCTTCAGGACCCTGAACCCTGGAAACACCACCTCCCACATCACTCTCCTCATTACTACTTGCCCGCCTAGCGGAGAAAGCAACGCATATCTCTTGACTTGGCAGTAGCAGCTGTCTGTCCTCTATTAGATCTTCCTCAGTGAAAAGTGGAGCTGAACCCACAGCATAAGATACTTCTGTAGGAGAGGGAACAGCATAGGACAGAGGAATGGGAGGACAGGGGCTGTTCCCGGGCCATACCAACTGAGGGTTGTGTCTGTGGAACCCACCGACTGTTGACTGGGGGTGTCAGATGTCACTTGTGATGAAGTGGATGACCGTGTTAACCATTCAACGATGGCAGACGGGTTGCTGGTCGAGACACGACCGCTAGCTGATAACAGGAGCTCAGGTCTCTCGCTGCGACTCATGCTGCCACTCGCCCCTAGTCTGCTGCGACCTTTGCCTGAAGGATTTCGGCCTCTGCCACTCCTCTGTACACGTAATGGCACTTCTCTGCCTGACTTAGTGCATATATGAGGGGAGTACAATACGCTTCACTACGCTTAAAACAGTATTTGTCTAGAACAGCAGCAGGTGTGCATTTTTGACTGGCCTTTCACAGTATCTAGGCCCTTGACAGATTAGTACACTACTTAGATGTAGGTATGTGGTATGCACTGATGAGTGCAGAAAAATGCTCTACAGTACACCTAAAAACTCTGTATTTGTGTAAAACACCAGTCGGTGATTACTTTTGGCTGTCCTTTCACAGTATGTAGGCCCTTGACAGATTAACAGGTACAATATAGTACACTATTTAGATGTACATATGTGGTATGCACTGATAATGGCAGAAAAATGCGCTACAGTACAACTAAAAACTTTGTATTTTTATAAAACACCAGCTGGTGAGTACTATTTCTTGGACTTTCACAGTATGTAGGCCCTTGACAGTTTAACAGGTACAAAATAGTACACTACTTAGATGTACGTATGCGGTATGCACTTATGAGGGCAGAAAAATGTGCTACAGTACGCCTAAAAACTCAGTATTTTTGTAAAACACCAGCCGGTGATTACTTTTGTCTGTCCTTTCACAGTATGTAGGCCATTGACAGATTAACAGGTACAAAATAGTACTCTACTTAGATGTACTTATGCGGTATGCACTTATGAGGGCAGAAAAATGCGCTACAGTACCCTTAAAAAAACATATTTTTGTAAAACACCAGCAGTACACAACAGTGCTGCAGCCAAAAAAAAGCTGTGTACTAAACACAAAATTGCACTGAATTGTGCTGAAAAATTATTCCGGCCTCCTCTGCTAAGGTTTATGAAGTTGAGGCTTGTTGAAATGTATGAGGCAACACACAGCTCTCTGCCCCTCTCTGTAATACTATGCCAAAGAAAGTGACTGGGAGGTTAATGCCTGCAGCTGCAGTAAAAATCCTTTTCAGTGAAAAAAACAATGCTCTCCGTCCACGAGAACGCTGATGTGACTAATAGGATGTTAAACGCTGCTGGACTACACTTTTCTCTGCTGTAACACACACACATACACATAGGCTCTACATCCTATGATCCTTCTGCAGTGTATTGTAATGAATTGAGAAGCTGGAATTATGGCTGCCGATTATATAGGGCTGTGACATCACAGGGGTGACTGGCTGCTCATAGGCTGCATCCTGCATGTGATTCAGGGTCATCCCGCCTACTTCCCTTCCCGCCTTGCCTTCCTAGCATTCCTTGCCCCATGTACTTACATGTGGATCCGCCATTTTAGATGCCCCTGAGCCTGTACCGCAGTAAATGGAGTTTAATGAAGCGATTTGCACAATAGAATTGCGGCGACATTCACATTCGTTGCTAATCGAATATTTCCTGAAATTCGTAACGAATTCGGGTTCCTCAGCTTCGATTCGCTCATCTCTAATAGGAGGATTGCAACGGGTGTCAGACCCCGGGGCGATCTGTCTATTAGTACAGGTACTACTACTCCCATCATGGAGCAGTCTGTTCCATGCTGGGAGTAGTAGTACAACCTAAAAAAATGTTAAACATAAAGAAAAAAAGTGAAAAAAAGTTAAAACACTCACAGACACATTATTAAACACATTATTAATTAATTTAAAAAAATGTATTATTTTTACATTTAAATGGCCCCTTTCTGCATTTTTATAATTGTCGGCTACATTTTTAGGTCCCTGCCGCTCACATAAATTGGCCCCTGTTTAAAAATGTATTACAAATTTTGTTATAGAAAATAAAAATTTCATTAAAAACATTTTTTTACTGAAAAAACTCAGTGGAATCTTAGCCTTAGAGTAATAACAAAATGGAGTGAATGAAGAAATTTGTTATTTCGAATCGAGTGGAAATTCGGATTCGGTCAGAATCGAATTTTTTGTCCAATTCGTCCAATTCAATTCGCTCATCTCTAACTGTGAATGTGCTCCAGTAGGTACTGACTTCAAAAGGGATGGCATAGGTATGAATCACAGTCCAGTCCTTTAATTATGTTCTGGACTGTGATTCATACCTATGCATAGGACTGCCATCCTTATTGAAGCCTGCACCTACGGGAGCAAGTTGACAGTATATTGTATTATTAAATCTAATTCTTATCAAATATCCAGTGTACATCCATTTTTGGTTGAGTTATTTGAGGACTGGTACTCTGGGGTTTAAAAAAAAAAAAAAAAAGAAAGAAAAACATATTGAGGGAGATTTATCAAAACTTTTGCAGAGAAAAAAAACTGAAAAACTATTCCGTTGCACAAGTTTTGATAAGTCTCCCCCTAGCTGTATTTTGTTTAAAGCTGCAAGATATTTATTACAAAGCTTCATTTTTTTGCTATGGCTCTATTCTGGCCAGACATTCTGTCCATGGCAGACGCAGAGTCAATCGCTTTAACCCCTTAAGGACGCAGGACGTAAATGTACGTCCTGGTGCGGTGGTACTTAATGCACCAGGACGTACATTTACGTCCTAAGCATAACCGCGGGCATCGGAGCGATGCCCGTGTCATGCGCGGCTGATCCCGGCTGCTGATCGCAGCCAGGGACCCGCCGGCAATGGCCGACGCCCGCGATCTCGCGGGCGTCCGCCATTAACCCCTCAGGTGCCAGGATCAATACAGATCCCGGCATCTGCGGCAGTGGGCGATTTGAATGAATGATCGGATCGCCCGCAGCGCTTCTGCGGGGATCCGATCATTCATAACGCCGCACGGAGGTCCCCTCTCCTTACTCCATGCGGCTCCCAGCGTCTCCTGCTCTGGTCTGTGATCGAGCAGACCAGAGCAGAAGATCGCCGATAACACTGATCTGTTCTATGTCCTATACATAGAACAGATCAGTATTAGCAATCATGGTATTGCTATGAATAGTCCCCTATGGGGACTATTCAAGTGTAAAAAAAATGTAAAAAATATAAAAGTAAAAGTAAAAAAAAAGTGAAAAATCCCCTCCCCCAATAAAAAAGTAAAACGTCAGTTTTTTCCTATTTTACCCCCAAAAAGCGTAATTTTTTTTTCATAGACATATTTGGTATCGCCGTGTGCGTAAATGTCCGAACTATTAAAATAAAATGTTAATGATCCCGTACGGTTAACGGCGTGAACGAAAAAAAAAAAAGGCCAAAATTCCTACTTTTTTAATACATTTTATTAAAAAAAAAATTATAAAAAATGTATTAAAAGTTTTTTATATGCAAATGTGGTATCAAAAAAAAGTACAGATCATGGTGCAAAAAATGAGCCCCCATACTGCTGCTTATACGGAAAAATAAAAAGTTATAGGTCATCAAAATAAAGGGATTATAAACACACTGTTACGCCGAGCGCTCCGGGTCCCCGCTCCTCCCCGGAGCGCTCGCTTCACTCTCCCCGCGGCAGCGCTCCGGTCACGTCCTCTGACCCGGGGCGCTGCGATTCCGCTGCCAGCCGGGATGCGATTCGCGATGCGGGTAGCGCCCGCTCGCGATGCGCACCCCGGCTCCCCTACCTGACTCGCTCTCCGTCTGTTCTGTCCCGGCGCGCGCGGCCCCGCTCCCTAGGGCGCGCGCGCGCCGGGTCTCTGCGATTTAAAGGGCCACTGCGCCGCTGATTGGCGCAGTGGTCCCAATTAGTGTGTTCACCTGTGCACTTCCCTATATCACCTCACTTCCCCTGCACTCCCTTGCCGGATCTTGTTGCCTTAGTGCCAGTGAAAGCGTTCCTTGTGTGTTCCTTGCCTTTGTTTCCAGACCTTCTGCCGTTGCCCCTGACTACGATCCTTGCTGCCTGCCCCGACCTTCTGCTACGTCCGACCTTGCTTTTGCCTACTCCCTTGTACCGCGCCTATCTTCAGCAGCCAGAGAGGTGAGCCGTTGCTAGTGGATACGACCTGGTCACTACCGCCGCAGCAAGACCATCCCGCTTTGCGGCGGGCTCTGGTGAAAACCAGTAGTGGCTTAGAACCGGTCCACTAGCACGGTCCACGCCAATCCCTCTCTGGCACAGAGGATCCACTACCTGCCAGCCGGCATCGTGACAGTAGATCCGGCCATGGATCCCGCTGAAGTTCCTCTGCCAGTTGTCGCTGACCTCACCACGGTGGTCGCCCAGCAGTCACAACAGATAGCGCAACAAGGCCAACAGCTGTCTCAACTGACCGTTATGCTACAACAGTTACTACCACAGCTTCAGCAGTCATCTCCTCCGCCAGCTCCTGCACCTCTTCCGCAGCGAGTGGCCGCTCCTGGGATACGCTTATCCTTGCCGGATAAATTTGATGGGGACTCTAAGTTTTGCCGTGGCTTTCTTTCCCAATGTTCCCTGCATCTGGAGATGATGTCGGACCTGTTTCCCACTGAAAGGTCTAAGGTGGCTTTCGTAGTCAGCCTTCTGTCCGGAAAAGCCCTGTCTTGGGCCACACCGCTCTGGGACCGCAATGACCCCGTCACTGCCTCTGTACACTCCTTCTTCTCGGAAATCCGAAGTGTCTTTGAGGAACCTGCCCGAGCCTCTTCTGCTGAGACTGCCCTGTTGAACCTGGTCCAGGGTAATTCTTCCGTTGGCGAGTATGCCGTACAATTCCGTACTCTTGCTTCAGAATTGTCCTGGAATAATGAGGCCCTCTGCGCGACCTTCAAAAAAGGCCTATCCAGCAACATTAAAGATGTTCTGGCCGCACGAGAAATTCCTGCTAATCTACATGAACTTATTCACCTAGCCACTCGCATTGACATGCGTTTTTCCGAAAGGCGTCAGGAACTCCGCCAAGATATGGACTCTGTTCGCACGAGGCGTTTCTCCTCCTCGGCTCCTCTCTCCTCTGGTCCCCTGCAATCTGTTCCTGTGCCTCCCGCCGTGGAGGCTATGCAGGTCGACCGGTCTCGCCTGACACCTCAAGAGAGGACACGACGCCGTATGGAGAACCTCTGCCTGTACTGTGCTAGTACCGAACACTTCCTAAGAGATTGTCCTATCCGTCCTCCCCGCCTGGAAAGACGTACGCTGACTCCGCACAAAGGTGAGACAGTCCTTGATGTCTACTCTGCTTCTCCACGTCTTACTGTGCCTGTGCGGATGTCTGCCTCTGCCTTCTCCTTCTCTACAGTGGCCTTCTTGGACTCAGGATCTGCAGGAAATTTTATTTTGGCCTCTCTCGTCAACAGGTTCAACATCCCGGTGACCAGTCTCGCCAGACCCCTCTACATCAATTGTGTAAATAATGAAAGATTGGACTGTACCATACGTTTCCGCACGGAGCCCCTTCTTATGAGCATCGGATCTCATCATGAGAGGATTGAACTTTTGGTCCTCCCCAATTGCACCTCGGAAATTCTCCTTGGACTTCCCTGGCTTCAACTTCATTCCCCTACCCTGGATTGGTCCACTGGGGAGATCAAGAGTTGGGGGTCCTCTTGTTCCAAGAACTGTCTAAAACCGGTTCCCAGTAACCCTTGCCGTAACTCTGTGGTTCCTCCAGTAACCGGTCTCCCTAAGGCCTATATGGACTTCGCGGATGTTTTCTGCAAAAAACAAGCTGAGACTCTACCTCCTCACAGGCCTTATGATTGCCCTATCGACCTCCTCCCGGGCACTACTCCACCCCGGGGCAGAATTTATCCTCTCTCTGCCCCAGAGACTCTTGCCATGTCCGAATACGTCCAGGAGAATCTAAAAAAGGGCATTATCCGTAAATCCTCCTCTCCTGCCGGAGCCGGATTTTTCTTTGTGTCCAAAAAAGATGGCTCCCTACGTCCTTGTATTGACTACCGCGGTCTTAATAAAATCACGGTTAAGAACCGCTACCCCTTACCCCTCATCTCTGAACTCTTTGATCGCCTCCAAGGTGCCCACATCTTCACTAAATTGGACTTAAGAGGCGCCTATAACCTCATCCGCATCAGAGAGGGGGACGAGTGGAAAACGGCATTTAACACCAGAGATGGACACTTTGAGTATCTGGTCATGCCCTTTGGACTGTGCAACGCCCCTGCCGTCTTCCAAGACTTTGTCAATGAAATTTTTCGTGATCTGTTATACTCCTGTGTTGTTGTATATCTGGACGATATCCTAATTTTCTCTGCCAATCTAGAAGAACACCGCCAGCATGTCCGTATGGTTCTTCAGAGACTTCGTGACAACCAACTCTATGTCAAAATTGAGAAATGTCTGTTTGAATGCCAATCTCTTCCTTTTCTAGGATATTTGGTCTCTGGCCAGGGACTACAGATGGATCCAGACAAACTCTCTGCCGTCTTAGATTGGCCACGCCCCTCCGGACTCCGTGCTATCCAACGCTTTTTGGGGTTCGCCAATTATTACAGGCAATTTATTCCACATTTTTCTACCATTGTGGCTCCTATCGTGGCTTTAACCAAAAAAAATGCTGATCCCAAGTCCTGGCCTCCTCAAGCAGAAGACGCCTTTAAACGACTCAAGTCTGCCTTTTCTTCGGCTCCCGTCCTCTCCAGACCTGACCCTTCCAAACCCTTCCTATTGGAGGTTGATGCCTCCTCAGTGGGAGCTGGAGCTGTTCTTCTACAAAAAAATTCTTCCGGGCATGCTGTCACTTGTGGTTTTTTCTCTAGGACCTTCTCTCCAGCGGAGAGGAACTACTCCATCGGGGATCGAGAGCTTCTAGCCATTAAATTAGCACTTGAGGAATGGAGGCATCTGCTGGAGGGATCAAGTTCTCCTGTTATTATCTACACCGACCACAAGAACCTCTCCTACCTCCAGTCTGCCCAACGGCTGAATCCTCGCCAGGCCCGGTGGTCTCTGTTCTTTGCCCGATTTAATTTTGAGATTCACTTTCGTCCTGCCGATAAGAACATTAGGGCCGATGCTCTCTCTCGTTCCTCGGATGCCTCAGAAGTTGAACTCTCTCCGCAACACATCATTCCACCTGACTGCCTGATCTCCTCTTCTCCTGCCTCCATCAGGCAGACTCCTCCAGGAAAGACCTTTGTTTCTCCTCGCCAACGCCTCGGAATCCTCAAATGGGGTCACTCCTCCCATCTCGCAGGTCATGCGGGTATCAAGAAATCTGTGCAACTCATCTCCCGCTTCTATTGGTGGCCGACTCTGGAGACGGATGTTGTGGACTTTGTGCGAGCCTGCACTATCTGTGCCCGGGATAAGACTCCTCGCCAGAAGCCCGCTGGTTTTCTTCATCCTCTGCCTGTCCCCGAACAGCCTTGGTCTCTGATTGGTATGGATTTTATTACTGATTTACCCCCTTCCCGTGGCAACACTGTTATTTGGGTGGTCGTTGATCGATTCTCCAAAATGGCACATTTCATCCCTCTTCCTGGTCTTCCTTCTGCGCCTCAGTTGGCTAAACAATTTTTTGTACACATTTTTCGTCTTCACGGGTTGCCTACGCAGATTGTCTCGGATAGAGGCGTCCAATTCGTGTCTAAATTCTGGAGGGCTCTCTGTAAACAACTCAAGATTAAATTAAATTTTTCTTCTGCATATCATCCCCAGTCCAATGGACAAGTAGAAAGGATTAACCAGATCTTGGGTGATTATTTGCGACATTTTGTTTCCTCCCGCCAGGATGACTGGGCAGATCTCCTCCCATGGGCCGAATTCTCGTATAACTTCAGGGTCTCTGAGTCTTCCTCCAAATCCCCATTTTTCGTGGTGTACGGCCGTCACCCTCTTCCCCCCCTCCCTACTCCCTTGCCCTCTGGTCTGCCCGCTGTGGATGAAATTTCTCGTGACCTTTCCATCATATGGAGAGAGACCCAAAATTCTCTCTTACAGGCTTCATCACGCATGAAGAAGTTCGCGGATAAGAAAAGAAGAGCTCCCCCCGTTTTTTCCCCTGGAGACAAGGTATGGCTCTCCGCTAAATATGTCCGCTTCCGTGTCCCTAGCTAAAAGTTGGGACCACGCTATCTTGGTCCTTTCAAAATTTTGTGTCAAATTAATCCTGTCTCTTATAAACTTCTTCTTCCTCCCTCTCTTCGTATCCCTAATGCCTTTCACGTCTCTCTTCTCAAACCACTCATCCTCAACCGTTTTTCTCCCAAATCTGTTCCTCCCACTCCTGTTTCTGGCTCCTCGGACATCTTTTCGGTCAAAGAAATTTTAGCTGCCAAAAAGGTCAGAGGGAAAAATTTTTTTTTAGTGGACTGGGAGGGTTGTGGTCCTGAAGAGAGATCCTGGGAACCTGAGGACAACATCCTAGACAAAAGTCTGCTCCTCAGGTTCTCAGGCTCTAAGAAGAGGGGGAGACCCAAGGGGGGGGGTACTGTTACGCCGAGCGCTCCGGGTCCCCGCTCCTCCCCGGAGCGCTCGCTTCACTCTCCCCGCGGCAGCGCTCCGGTCACGTCCTCTGACCCGGGGCGCTGCGATTCCGCTGCCAGCCGGGATGCGATTCGCGACGCGGGTAGCGCCCGCTCGCGATGCGCACCCCGGCTCCCCTACCTGACTCGCTCTCCGTCTGTTCTGTCCCGGCGCGCGCGGCCCCGCTCCCTAGGGCGCGCGCGCGCCGGGTCTCTGCGATTTAAAGGGCCACTGCGCCGCTGATTGGCGCAGTGGTCCCAATTAGTGTGTTCACCTGTGCACTTCCCTATATCACCTCACTTCCCCTGCACTCCCTTGCCGGATCTTGTTGCCTTAGTGCCAGTGAAAGCGTTCCTTGTGTGTTCCTTGCCTTTGTTTCCAGACCTTCTGCCGTTGCCCCTGACTACGATCCTTGCTGCCTGCCCCGACCTTCTGCTACGTCCGACCTTGCTTTTGCCTACTCCCTTGTACCGCGCCTATCTTCAGCAGCCAGAGAGGTGAGCCGTTGCTAGTGGATACGACCTGGTCACTACCGCCGCAGCAAGACCATCCCGCTTTGCGGCGGGCTCTGGTGAAAACCAGTAGTGGCTTAGAACCGGTCCACTAGCACGGTCCACGCCAATCCCTCTCTGGCACAGAGGATCCACTACCTGCCAGCCGGCATCGTGACACACACTAATTTGGTTAAAAAGTTTGTGATTTTTTTTAAGCGCAACAATAATATAAAAATATGTAATAATGGGTATCATTTTAATCGTATTGACCCTCAGAATAAAGAACACATGTCATTTTTACCATAAATTGTACGTCGTGAAAACGAAACCTTCCAAAATTAGCAAAATTGCGTTTTTCGTTTTAATTTCCCCACAAAAATAGTGTTTTTTGGTTGCGCCATACATTTTATGATATAATGAGTGATGTCATTACAAAGGACAACTGGTCGCGCAAAAAACAAGCCCTCATACTAGTCTGTGGATGAAAATATAAAAGAGTTATGATTTTTAGAAGGCGAGGAGGAAAAAATGAAAACGTAAAAATTAAATTGTCTGAGTCCTTAAGGCCAAAATGGGCTGAGTCCTTAAGGGGTTAAAGTGCACCATCTCCATAGACGGCAATACATTTCCGAGATTGACAGGTCAATTCTTTCTGCAAAGGCCATAATTGAAATGTCTACACCAGATGTTTCTTGCACTGAAATCCTGCTATTTGCACAGTGCAGCAAAATCCCATCGAAAATAATTGGAGTCTGCTGCAACGGAATTTCCAAGTGGAATTCTTCCCCCATATTTCGCTCAGAGATTCCCCTGTGTGAATGAGACCTATTGAGTTCACCTTGATTCTGTGATTAAACAAAAAGGAAAGGATGAGGACTTCTTTGGCCAAAACTTGCAGTGCCCCTTCTTTTCGTATTTCTACATTCACAGCATTGACTTTCTCCCGCAAGTTCTTGACTAAGGTTAATTCATTGTATCTGTGATCTTATCCTATAAATACTTGGCCATTTCTCAGCATGGCTGATGGCCTGGAAAGAAACCACCATCTATCCTGCTTATGATGCTCCTTCTTATGAACCTTCACAGGCTCAGTCAGTATATTCTTTATGAATTTACTATAGGGAGTGAGACCAAGGACAGAGCTGTCTGATCAATAACCTATTTACTGCACTCCTCTCACTTTGTTTGCCCACGTGCCTACTAGACCACTTTTTATTTGCACTCGGACTCCAGCTGACGGGAATGATGAGTAAATGGCATTACAATGAGCAGAATGAAAGGTCAAATGTGAGAAGGTCCAAGCTGTTCCTACATTGTATCTGCCGGTTGTAATACATTGCTTTTATCATTTCTATGCTGTGTGCATCGCTGAGTTAATACAAACTGGTGAAAAATGGGAAAACGACAGCGCGGTATTACGATACTGAAAATCAAAGTTTCCATCTGTGCTGTAGCAAGAAATGTTCTCTCCCCTCCTTGTGTTATCCTTGGCAGGTTTTAACTATCTTTATGGAATTGCTAATGCCCGGTCCTAATTAGTTTTGCTTTTTGTACAGTAATTATGATACCATCATCGGTCAAAAGTACAATTATGCATATCATAAAAATTGGAATTCAATGTGCACAAAAGCAGGTATTTTTATTACAGGAGCACAATAGGTTAGATGTTGTCTGAAACTTTAAGGGATTTTTTTTTGAACTGTAAGTTTCATGCAATTTGTCTTGTGCAAAAGATAATGAAAAATTGTAGATTTTAGTTTTGAGTGCTGAGTGTACAGGATCAGTTACTTATCGCTAGTACACGGTTTTAATATACATTAACGGAAAATTCTGGGATTTTCTTTTTTTTTTTGTTCGACCTTGCTACAGGGGCTGTAAAGTTAGTGTAGTTCATAATATAGTGTCTGTACCTGTGTTTGATGGCTGGTCTCGCAATTCTTATGTGATTTTTGTCCCAATGTTTATTTTTAACAACTTACAAAATAAGTGTTGTCTTAGATTTCCCCGGGTTGCAGTGTAGCCCGAGACATTACATCACTAGTCAAATGTTGAAAGGAGCCTGCCTGCTTCAATGGGTGGAGAGACTGCTAGGTAGGAGAGAGATAATTCTCCAAAGGGCTACAAGGAATTGGAGTTTACAGCACAGAATGCAAGGCAGCTCAGGTGTGTTGCAGTGGGTGGGGTGGCAATGTGTGGGAGGAAGAAAAGTGATCTCACACTTGCAAACAAGGGATCCTGGGACTTGTAGTTGAAGAGAACGAACTCCAACAGGAAATTGCCATTTCACAAAATGAAAGCAGTAGCATTATGGTGGACTCGCAACACATGCCAAGACAATCACGGATCCTTGCTAAGTATGCCCATTACTGTCTGGCAGTACTAAAGAACTAAAATCACCTTACAGCGGATAACTACTTTAAGACAACCTACCTGATATTGTATAATCTCCACCCTTTGCAGACCTGACAAGGCTTGGATTGGCTTCTTTTTCCAGCACATCCCACAAATGATCGATCGGATTGAGACCAAGAGAATTTGAAGGCCATGTCACCACCTTGATCTCTTTGTCATTCCTGAAAATTTTTTGCAGCATGGCCAGAGCATTATCCTGATAGAAGAGACCACCATTTAGGGAATACTGCCATTAGGAACTATAAGTCTTTCTTTTACATTTCCCATTCCTTTTGAATACACTTCTAGATTTGGCTCTAAGGCTAGAATTCCACTGAGGTTTTACATGCAAAAATACTCATAAAAATGCCCATTTTGCCACACAGCATTTTTTCTGTGAAACAATGCCACGGTCAGATGTTAGCTGCAAGTCAATAGTGAACTGCAAAATGCCAGGTCCACTTGGCATTTTTCATATTGGCATTTTTTTTTAATCCTTTAGGGGAAAACAATGCCACGGCCAGATGTTAGCTTCAAGTCAATAGTGAACTGCAAAATGCCAGGTCCACTTGGCGTTTTTCATATTGGCATTTTTTTTAATCCTTTAGGGGTTCAGCTCTTTTGGGCTCAGAGGCTGGTTTTCAAAAACTTTCTCAAATTCAGAATATGGCGTTTTTTTTAGTTTTTTTTTGTGGAAAATCTTACAGTTTTCCTCCCATAGAAGTCTATGGGAGTGAAAACAATTTTTTGTTACATTTTGTAGGGTACCATAAAATTTTTTTTTTTTAAAAGATCCAATGGTGAAGGAATAAATTTATCTTTTTTTAGAACAACATTTTTATTAATTTTTAAACAGGGATACATTTATGTGGGCAGGCAGAGAACTGAAAATCTACAATAAAAAAAATGTAGAAAGAGCCCATTTAATTATAAACATCATGTAATTTTTTATAATTAATTTTGTAAAGCTTTTTATTAGTAAATGTGTGTGTTTTTTTTACTTTTCAAACTTAGTTTATTTTTTATTTTTTAGGTTGTACTACTACTCCTAGAATGGAACTACCTGAACTAATAGACAGATTGCAGCGGGTATCACTTCTGACACCTGCTGTGATCCTCTGGTATAAGCAATAGAAGCCGGTGGCACGCCCCACTTGTCTGGTCCCCTGCCCGACACTAAACTTCAATGTGATGTGAAGTTCTCTTCATTTCGCAGATTCATATTTCCCGCTGAGAGCTGTAATTGGCCGGATAGTGTTGGCCACTCACAGCTCTCAGCGGCATATACGAATCTGTCATGTGAAGAGAACTTCACATCACAGCGTACTATAGTGTCGGGCAGGGGACCAGACAAGTGCGTCTGCTGCCTGCTTCTATAGCTTATACCAGAGGATCACAGCGGGTGTCAGGAGTGACACCAACTGTGATCTGACTTTAACTGCAGGTACTACTACTCCCAACATGGAGCACACTCTGCCCCATGCTGGGAGCTGTAGTACCTGCATTAACCCCTTAAGGACCAGGCCCATTATGGCCTTAAGGACCAGACCAATTTTATAAAATCATAACTCTTTTATATTTCCATCCACAGACCCATATGAGGGCTTGTTTTTTGCGTCACCAATTGTACTTTGTAATCACATCACTTCTTTTACCATAATATGTACTGCGCAACCAAACAAATATTATTTATGTGAGAAAATTAAAAAGAAAACCGCAATGTAGCAAATTCTGGAAGGTTTTGTTTTCACGCTGTACACTTTACGGTAAAATGACATGATTTCTTTATTCTGTGCGTCAATACGATTAAAATGATACCCTTGTTATATGCTTTTCTAGAATAATAATTCTATAATATATAAAAAAAATCTCAAACCATTTTAACAAAATTAGTATGTTTGAATTTACCCTATTTTGACCACCTATAATGTTCTAATTTTTCTGTATATAGGGCAGTATGAGGGCTCATGTTTTGCTCCATGATAAATTATTTTTATCAGTACCACTTATGCTTAGGTTTTTCCTTTTTATAAATTTTTTACAAATTTTTTAGAAAATGTGACAAAAAAGCAGCAATTTTGGATATTTTTTATTTTTTATGTTTACGCGATTCACCGTATGGGATAATTAACAATATCTTTTAATAGTTCAGACTTTTATGCACCCATCGATACCAAATATGTGTATTAATATTTTTTTTTACGCTTATTTGGGGGTAAAATGGGAAAAACAGACGTTTTACTTTTTTATTGGGGGACAGAATTTTTCAAATTTTTCAAATTTTTTAACTTTACAGTTTTTAACTTCTTTTTTTTACACTTTAATAGTCCCCATAGGGGACTATTTATAGCAATCATTTGATTGCTAATACTGTTCAGTGCTATGCATAGAGCATAGCACTGATCAGTGTTATCGGGGATCTTCTGCTCTGGTCTGCTCGATCTCAGACCAGAGCAGAAGACCCCGGGAGACAGCTGGAGCCAGGTGAGGGGACCTCCAGCTGCCATGCTGGATGATTGTATCCCCGCGGCAACGCTGCGGGCGATCAGATCATCCATTCAAAGTACCGCACTGCCGCAGATGCCGTGATATGTATTGGGTTAATGGCGGACATCCGTGCGATCGCGGATGTCCGCCATTAACAGCGGGTCCCAGGCTACTGATAGCAGCCAGAACCTGCCGCGCATGGCGTGAGCACCGGTCCGGCGTTCACGGTCATGGCGGCACGTAAATGTACGTCAGGGTGCGTTAAGTACCACGGCAACATGACGTACATTTACATCCATTGTCGTTAAGGGGTTAATAGACAGATCGCATCGGCTGTCAGAAGTGACACCCGGGTCATCTGTCTATTAGTACGAATACTACAGCTCCCTGAATGGAGCAGAGTGTGCTCCATGTTGGGAGCAGTGGTACCTACATATGGGACAGATTGTAGCAAGTGTCACTCCTGACATCGCTCATCCTGATGGGAATTTTGGGACTCAGCTGTGCTCACAGCTACAGAGCCGAGAGAACAGATGCTGAGCAGTAGATATATCTACTGCCCAGCATGAACTTACAGTGAGCCTGCAATGTGTATACAGTATACACATTGCTGGCTCACTTAACCCCTTGCTGAGCTGTGCGCTATGCACCAGCCCAGCAAGGAAAGAGTTAACTTACACCGCTGGACAGTGTAGGTTAACCCTTTGGGCTATCTATTGATAGTTGTATAAAGTGTATACAGAAGACGAAGAAGTCCCCTTACTTCCCTCCAGTCCCGGCTGGGTCCGTGTAGGTCTGTCCCTAGTGATGATGTAATTAGGGGGCGGAGCTACAGACAGGAGCCAGGCTGGTAAGGGTGTGAGGCTCTGATCACATTGTATGTTTTGTATAATGTGAACAGACCCTTCTGCCACTGTCCTTCCAGACAGGAAGACTCCAGCTGTTGCTAAACTACAACCCCCAGTTGTCTGGGCTTGTTGGGAGTTGTAGTTTTGCAACAGTTGGAGGCTCCCTGTTTGGGAAGACATTGCAATATGGGTGCTCTCCCCAGTGGAGAGCGCCAAAAATGTCCTAACCAATTTTTTTTTTAAATAAATAAAAAAAACACATAGGGTTCCTCGTATTTTTATTCTCAGCCAGATACCAAGCAAGCAGCAACAGCCTGATGTTACCAGGGTGGGCTAGGACCATTGTTACTGGCCCTCCCCAGCCTAAATAATGCCAGCCTGTTACTGCCTAGGCCCAGGAGTGCCATTTTTAATGCTCCATGCCTGTTGGTACCGGCTCTTCTCGACACCCCTGTGGTGGTGGGTACCGGGGTAATAATTGGGGGTTAGCGCTAGCGGTTTTTGGGGCTAACGCTAAGCCCCGGCTTAGTAATGGATTCTGTCAATAAGACGGCTTCCACTACTAAGTCTGAAAATTCAATAAAATAAAAAAAGTGACACATTGGAAAAATTATTTTATTTTAAACAATACTCCCCACAGCCCTCGTTAGCCATTTTATTAAAAGAAAAAAAATCCAGTTCATTCGTAGTAGCCCTCCGAATCCACCATAATCCTCTGCATACACAGATCTGAAACGAGAAGAAAAAATACATTTTTTGCACCCATAATGCAATGTCTTCCCAAACAGAGAACCTCCAATTGTTGCAAAACTACAACTCCCAGCATGCCCAGACAGCTGGAGTCTCCCTGTCTGGGAGGACACTGGCAGAAGGGTCTGTTCACATTATACAAAACGGACAATGTGAACAGAGCCTCACACTCTTACCAGCCTGGCTCCTGTCTGTAGCCCCACCACCTAATGATGTCCTCACTAGGGAGCGGAGTTACACAAACCTGGCTGGGACAGGGAGCGAGGGAGGTAAGCAGACCTCGTCTCCTGTATACACTATATACAGCTATCTATAGATAGCTGTATATTCTGTATACCGCCCAAAGGGGCTATAGGAGCAGGGAGTCCTGTCAGTATAGTGACAGGATTCCTGGCTCCTGTATAGTATATATGGGTATACTATGCCCCCCCTCCTGTATGCTATACAGCCGGGGGAGGTGAGTAGTGATGCTGTACCTCACTCCTCATCTCCTTACACTCTGTGGACCAACGCTCAGCATCCGACCCCCAGAGTGGAGAGTGAAAACAGTGAGAAAATTGTCACAGGGTACAAATTTGGCTGTTTCCACACACCAGGAAAAATCAGTTTTTCCTGGCGTTCTTTCTGGTGGGAAAAACCTCAGTGGAATCCTAGCCTCAAACTGCAGTGGCATTTAAAAGAAAATGCCAGAAAAAACCTGTTTGGAAACCTAACCTTAGGGGATACAGCTTCTACTTGGTATACTCAGTCAGCAAGGTTAAAGTAGTTGATACGTATGAAAGCAGCATTCACATAATCGCCAGCTAAACATTGCCAATAGCATTACACATATAAAGTATCATTTGTGTCCAACTCTTTCTTGCTGTGTTATGTTATTTGGTTAATTAGTGTATATATAACCGCCTAAAAATATCATATTCAAAGAGTTTGTCCAGTAGTCATAAAGAAAGATAGCGGTGTACTCCGCTATTTTACTTGTTAAGTGTCTTATTGCTGGTGTCCAACTGCTGGGACCCCTGTGATCTCTTGCATCTCTACTCTCCCATAGAGATCAGACACTTATCCCCTATCTTGTGAATAAAATCACTTATCTTGACAAATGTATTCATGTTCCATACAAGTTTTTAGCTTGGTACCGGAAGTAACAAAATTGCCTCTTTTATCTTTTAGTTGTTCTTCAAAAGTCAAATAGATAAAACTGAATATGCAGATTGTGGTGAGCCACTGGGGGTGATGTGAGGTCAAGGGGCAGAGGGTGTTGCTCAGGGGTAGATAGTGTTAACCCCTTAGTGTTCATGATGCCAGGGCGTTGGTTGCCTATGTAACCACCCGAAGGTAGCACCGCTAGACCTAGTTTAGGCAAAGCAAATAATAGTCCAAGGGCAGGATAAGGTTAACGGTAGCTTTTACTGAGGTTAGACAGGTGTTACAGTCTATACAGTTCGGCCAGGATCCCAGAGAGGTGACAAGGAACACAGGGGACCTTGCAGCTTGTTGGGACTTGCAGTGACTTGACAGACTTTAGCACGGCCACGCTGACTATAACTGACTTGACTTGACTGAAGATAGTGACAGAAGACAAAGATGACTTGACTTACTGACTTGTGGCTGCAATTTAGGTTGAGGCCTACAGATGTACTGGACACTGGCTCTGAGACGTCTGGGCTGGACTTGACCTCAGCAGAAAGTGCGGTGTAAGAGTGAGATTGTAGTACCTCCCCCTCTTATAAAGGGGGGTTGATCAAGGAGCCCATAGGCTAGCTTCGGGTTATCTGGTCACCTGGTGCTCTCTGAGTAACAAAACATGACTTAAACATGTGACAACCATTATCATGTGACTAACAATCAGGTGACCATATCAAAGGCCCTTTACACTAAATATGCAAATTATACACAATATGGGGGAACACTGCAGGAGAGCCCTGGGGCCGTACAGGGACTCAACCTGACAGGACTGTAGGAGCATATCCCGTACTGAGACATCACACAAGCAACATGTTTGGGAAGAAAAATATATATAATAATATTTATTGAACAGTAACAAAGTAATAACTTTGCAAAAGATTCCTAGTCCATAGCACTGTATAGAAAAGGTTATCAAGCACATATGACAGACATCATAACTCACCATGTTACATGGAAACACAGTCAACAATATAGTACGAATCCTACAGTTATACAGCAATTATAATCTGACATTGGAATCAATGAACTGATTATTTACAGGGAGTTTAAACTAGAAAGCGATAATTTTCCTGCTGGTGTCCTCCTTGAGGGGGCAGGACTATAAAATGGAGGCCATCTCCTCATGTAGAACCCAGGGAGGCTTCAATATCACTGTAGTAACAATTAGAGCAAATGATTTAGCATTAAATAAGTCACTTGTCTATGGCGTGCTGAGATGAAATGGAGAAATGTCATAGTCAATAGAGGTTAGGGTGGAATTAAGAGATCAATTGTAGAGAAGAGATCAATCATATATGAGGGATCATATCTGACTGCAGAATCAGCACAGGAGGGGTATCTATAGGCAAGTGGCTATGTAAAATAAAGCATTGTGTTAAGGCCAGGAGTGTAGCTATAGGGGGTGCAGAGGTAGCAGTCCCACGAGGGCCCTGGTGCCTAAGGGGGTCCCAAAGCACATTTGTTCCATAAGAGACCAGTATTATAATTGGCACATGGGGCCCTGTTGCACATTTTAGGCACTGTGGCTGGTACATGTAAGGGCACTTCTATAATATAAAGTTTACCCTTTATTATTCCTTTATTATGGTTCTATGGTTATACAATGTGCCCCTCAGATAAAATTGTGTTTTCTGAGGGAGAAGAATGCTAAAGTTTACTGTAAGCAGTAGAATTGTCCTGCAGCACTGAATGAGCGCTAGAGACTAAGGGCTCTGAGCTTTAGCATTGTCCCTTCTTGAAGTAGCCATAAGTCCCTGCTGACAGCTGCTCCACCAATCAGGGGACAGCACCAGTTGTCTCTCTTTCTTACGCTATGGCTTTGCGCAACTATCCCCTCTACGGCATGTACCTACTTTAAGTCCTCTTATTTCTGCTCACTGGCTGCAGCAGCTTTGTTAAGGATAAATGCACTTAGATGGTTGATTTGTGCTTCACCCATTTCTCCACCTGTGTTGGTACATGATCCAGGGTTCTTTGTATGTGATTCAGGATAAGTACAGAGCCTGCTTCCCCCTTTCTCACCTACCTTTATTGGAAAGAAAAAAAAAAGTTCTATGGCTATGACTTCTGATACAATGGAAACCATGATGACCATGCAGGATGGCTTAGATCCCATTGACCTAAATTGGGGTCAATCAGGTTCTCTTGAGGTGTCCGTTGTAATCTGATGGAACTACTGATGGAGGCTTTGAATGCTGCAACTTGTTACAAGTTAAAGGCAAGAGCAACCTTAACCCCTTAAGGACCACGTGTTTTTCCGTTTTTGCCCTTTTGTTTTTTCCTCCTCACCTTTTAAAAATCATAACCCTTTCAATTTTGCACCTAAAAATCCATATGATGGCTTTTTTTTTTCTGCCACCAATTCTAATTCTACATTTTACCCCAAAATCTACGGCGAAACGGAAAAATCATTGTGCGATAACATTGAAGAAAAAACGCCATTTTGTAACTTTTTGGGGCTCCCGTTTCTACGCAGTACATTTTTCGGTAAAAATGACACCTGATGTTTATTCTGTAGGTCCGTACAGTTAAAATGATACCCTACTTATATAGGTTTGATTTTGTCGTACTTCTGTAAAAAATCATAACTACATGCAGAAAAATGTATACGTTTAAAATTGTCATCTTCTGACCCCTATACCTTTTTTATTTTTCCACATATGGGGCGGTATGAGGGCTCATTTTTTGCGCCGTGATCTGACGTTTTTAGCGGTACCATTTTTGTATTGATCTGATTTTTTGATCACTTTTATTCATTTTTTCATGATATAAAAAGCGACCAAAAATACGTTATTTTGGATTTTTGAATTTTTTTTGCGCGTACGCCATTGACCGTGTGGTTTAATTAATTATATATTTTTATAGTTTGGACATTTACGCATGCGGCGATACCACATATGTTTATATTTATTTTTATTTACATGGTGGTTTTTTATGGGAAAAGGGGGGTGATTTGAACTTTTATTAAGGAAAGGGTTAAATCACATTTATTAACTTTTTTTTTTACAATTTTTTTTGCAGTGTTATAGCTCCCATAGGGACCTATAACACTGCACACACTGATCTTTTACCCTGTTCACTGCAAAGCCATAGCTTTGTAGTGATCAGGGTTATCGGCGGTCGATTGCTCAAGCCTGAATCTCGGGCTTGGAGCAATCAATCGCCATGGGGACACGCCGGAGGCAGGTAAGAGGACCTCTGCTCGTGTCCCAGCTGATCAGGACACCGCATTTTCACTGCGGTATTCCCGATCAGCCCCGCTGAGCAGCCGGGCAGCTTTCACTTTCGGTTTAGACGCGGCGTTCAACTTTGAACGCCGCGTCTAAAGGGTTAATAGTGCGCGGCACCGCGCTCACTGCCGCGCGCTATTAGCCCCGGGTCCCGGCATCAGATACATGCCGGGAGCGACCCGATATGACGCGGCGTCACCGCGTGACCCCGCGTTTTATCGCTGGAGCCGGCCAAGGATGTAAATATACGTCCTTGGTCGTTAAGGGGTTAAGGTGATAATACCCCTTAAGGTTTGATTTGATCTGCTTGTACTGTAATTGACTGAAATGTATGGGCTCAGTAGTCACAAGGACCCAAAGACATGCGGGGCAGATCAATAGGAAGTGGCTGGTGTGCCCGAAGTTATGAATAGGTGGAGCAAGCAAAGTAATGAGGTTGCCTTCCAGAGACCCGCAGCTTTACTGTAGAACCATCAAAAGCTAGTAGTCACTTGGGCAGAGCCTTACTTTTGGTTGACTTGTGGACTAGAGAACTGCTCAGAAGTGAACAAAAGTGTTTGGTTTGGCAACATCCAGAATTTGTACCTGTGTAAGTATTTGTGTAAGATCCGACACTGCACGATCAGCGACAGTTCACATTCAATATGACAGCAGGATAGCCGCACTTGATCAACACCAGCAAGCCATATAGGGGGTGCTCAACTATGTAGAGTGACAAATATGGCAACAAAAAGAGGAATTAAAGAGTGGCACTCACCAAGCACAGGCAAATAATCTTTACATAGGCAGTGTCAGATACAATAACTTTTGATATGTTATAAAGTATGCAAAAATAATGGCCCAGATTTCTCAAACTGTGTTAGATATTTTTCCACAACAAGCAATCACAGCTCAGCTGTGGGAAAATCACTCCACTTTTTCTCTTTCATAATTTTATAAATCTGGGCCAATATGTTTTGCAATTGCTTTCATCTGAAAATTTTCAGTATTTCATACTGAAAAGCCAGTCAAAAAGGTGGCCACTAGGGGTCCCCCTGCCTCCTGTCCTGCAGTGCCCAGTGGTTGACATGTCATGGACACCATGAGTGATTGACAGGGCTGTAGGGAGGTCCAGAGCTAATATACTTGCTCCCGGCCCTCTGTAAGTCAGGCAGAGGGAGGGAGGAAGAGGAGTCATCACAGTGAGGAGAAGAGAGGGACACGCCCCATGCCTCTGCATGGACAGAAACCTCACAGAGCAATGATGGCAAGTAAATAAAAGGTAATTGTGAGCGAAATATAGGTCATGGACACATAAAAATTAGATGTACATGATCAGGATGAGGTACTGAGCAACATATAACAGATTTTTTTTTTGGAGGGGGGTTTCTGACAGGTATGCTTTAAGGGGTTATCCACCATAAGGCGACTTTAGTACTTGCATTCCAGATGCTGCTGCTTTCTTTATGTACGTTGGCTATTTCCTGTTGGAGTTCCCTCCCTCCAGCTACAAGTCCTAGGATCCCTTGTTTTTGTAAGTGTGAGTTCCCTTTTCTCCCTCCCACACATCAGTCACCCCACCCTTTTGTGGCACATCTGAGTTACAATTCCCTGCAGCCCTGTGCTGAATGATTTCCTCCCCATCCAGTGGTCGCTCCACTCGTAGAAGCTGACAGGCTTCTTTTTGTGATATAATGTCTTGGGCCACACATCAATCTGGGAAAATCTGAGACAGCACTCATTTTGTATGGTGTTTCAAATAAACATTGGGGCAAAGATCACATATGAATTGCCAGACCAGTCATCAAACACAGGTACAGACACTATATTATAAACTACACTAACTTTACAGCCACTATAGCATAGTCAAATAAAAAAAAAAAAAAAGTCCTGGAATACTCCTTCAATCTTTTAAAAAAAAAAAACACACACAAATAGATTACAGCAGATGGTAGGGGGGGTTCAGAACACCAGTTTCATGCACAATGACGCATGCACGTTGCGAAACATTGTGCATGAAACTGCTGTCCTGAATGCTGCTGCAATTTGTACCATATTCTGTTGTAATCTTTGTGTATAGACTTTTTAAGAAGATTAAAAATTATTTGACTGGACTTGGTAGGTACCACTATCGTTGCCATATCCTAATGTAACATTTTATCACGTTTATGTTAAATACAAATAAAAACCAGGAACCGGTGGTAAACAAAAATCAGGAAATTGAGAATGTAGAGAGAAAAAATAAAGGAAAGAAACCTATTTTAGTCTTTTTATCCAAGACATATGAAGCCTGAGTTGAAATACATGTAGGAGTTTTTTCTTCAGCACATCTCGCACGATGGGTTACAAAAGAGTCACAGATAAGAATCTTAAGGAGCAATCAATTGATCCCAGCATGACTGGATGTAAGAGGAACTAGAGACTGACAAAATAGAAAAACGGTGACATCTTGATACATATCCTTTATAACATGTATCTGGAGGATAAGTAGAGGAAAAGTGCCGGGTGCTGAGGGGCAGCATTAGGTTGCATGGGCAGCGCTTAACTGGTTAAGTGAGGTCTGTCACACAAGTGACTCTTTGATCAGTATCAGGAGGAGCACATTGTTCTGTTAAAATGATTGTGACACAATTAGAACAGCTGGCAGATCGGCCTGCACTGAGCAGCGCTCATCGAGATGGGGTAATCCATCACTTCATGGCGACAACACAGTCCCTTAGCCCAACATTTTCTTAATTGCTGCATCTCCAGAATTTTGGGGATTATTATGCAATGCTCTCCAAGTTTAGGCATTTATTCATTAAAATGTCACCGATATTACCAGTGACCAAATGTCAAGACATTTCCTTTCCTACATTAGGGCTTTGATGGTTAACCCCTTCAGTCATGTAGCAAACACAGCCTTAAAAAGAAAAAAAAAATTGTGAAACACAAAAGGTTATGTACAGGTAAAAAGCAAAGTAAATAGTTAACTTTCTCATTGCAATTCCCAAAACAGTATGTTTTCCAGTAAAGGACATGTGCAATAGTACAAAGTGAGGGATAGCATGTATCCCATGCTACCATCCCAGTTCATGGGAGTAATGCAAACTTAGCAAATATGGCAACGCGTTTCAAGGTCAAATAGACAGAATCTGATGGATACATTTTAGGATCCTCCCCTTTCCAACATCTTCCCCACCTACACAAACTTCCTTTCTATAGTCCCCCAAACAATAGTACACCCTAGATGTCCTCAACTGAAATAGTTCCCCTCTTTTGGGTCCCCACAAAGTATAAGTGAGTAGGTATATAAATTAGGTGGGGTTTAGAAGGTTACCCCCAGTACTTAGGTAGCCCCCTTAGTAAGTAAGTGGGTTGCCTCTTAGGTTAGTAGGTATCCCCCCCTTACTAAGTACGTAGGTTTCTCTTAGGTTAGTAGGTTCCCCTAATAGGTATTTAACCCACTTAGTATGTAGTTAGGGTCCCCTTAGGGTATGTACTTACCACAGAATCTCTATGCAGAATCCGGCTCAGTGATTCCGCTTGAACATTCCGCTGCACAAATCTAACATTTGTGTAAATTGATTTTCACGTTTATTCTCTCAGCGGTATTACATGTTCACTGCATTGACGTCAATGGTGATGGTGCAGGTCCGTGAGGTTCTGGCGGTGATGGATATCGGTGGCCACTCATAAAAAATCTCAGAACCAGAATATCTCTGGAGGTAGATTCCATAGTGTAAATATGATTCTAAGTAGGTCTCCTGTAGGTAAGTAGCCCTGTTAATAAGTAGGTAAGTCCCCTCTTAGGTAAGTAGGCCCCCAGTAGGTAGAACATCCAGGAACAGGCATGAGCAATGGGGGAAGAAGTGAAAAAACACATGCATATATTTATTATTTGTCAGGGAAGAGGAGAAGCAGCTAATCCTCCTGTAATCAGCTATCTTGCGATGCATTGTCTCGAGCCACACAGCAAGCCGGAAAAGGCATATAATCCCTAGTGCACAAGAATGCCGAAGCCCTGGGGGCATGAAAATACAATGGCACGATCCACCCCAGACAGGCAATTCAAGTTAGTTGACATCATACATAATTTGGCATCAGGGGCACATGGCTTCATAGATTCCACAATCCCCCTGTCAGAACCCATGGGGTTAAATGGTTCTGACAGTTCTCTCTGTTTTGTTTTGGTTTGGGCTACGCCCAGCTGTCTAGACTGGTCAGCTGAGCTTGATGTGAGCACCTGGTCTGTGCCTATACAGTATATGAGTGTTATTAACCAGGCATTCATGCATAATAAGAAACCTGACACTATATTTTATGCTTTATACTTACTACATACTCCTTATGCTATAAACTCCCCTGAAGAGGTCGCCAAAAGTGTCGATAGAAATGCGTTGGGAAAATCAGTTATTGATCTTGGATGACTGAGAGAGTTCTATAGGTTGTCCATATAGGATAACTTATACTACCTGTGAGGTGCTTTCATATACACCAGCACTCCACGGGTTAGTGAATGTGGTAAATGTTTATTTTAACAGTTCTATAATTCCTGCATGGAACATATGTACATAATTTTATACACTTTCATTATTTCATATTTTAATGATAATATTAAAAGTAAATTTTTATGCACCTCTTTACACTGGTTTTGGTCATCTGATGTTTAATTTGGTTTGTGCAAAGAGGATATAACTAACAGGTCATGTACAGAACCATACTTTTGTGCCATAGAGACAAAACAACCAAGGGAAATATCTTTCTTCTCTGCATGTCTGGTATGACCCTAAGTGTGACCACTTAGCCATTATTATTTTATTTCATTATATTTTCAATGGTTTATACCAGACTGCATACTGTGGATGTCGCACTTTAGATTCTAATTTAAATTTTCAATTTTAGTTAATTTGAAAGGAAAAACCTTCCTATATCTCTGTATGAAAAAGGAGACGTATGAGCAAAGACATGGGGAGGTGCAGTGTGAGCCTATAGATTTCTATGGGGGCTGTAATGCAAGTTTTTACAAAATGGGACTAATACAATGTGCATGAGTCTTAAAGGGGTACTCCTGTGGAAATTATTATTATTTTTTTAAATCAACCGGTGCCAGAAAGTTAAACAGATTTGTAAATTACTTGTATTTAAAAAATCTTTATCCTTCCAGTACTTATCAGCCTCTGTATAGTAGAGAGGAAGCTTTGCCAGCTTCAATGCTGTACACTATTTTTAATACTGTATGTTTCGTGCTTGTTACTTATTTTTGCAATGTAATCTGAAGACAGAAGGGCGAGAGCCCCATAGCAGGCCAATAAATGGCATATCAAGTAGCTGGTGATCTTGGTTTGTGGGTGTTTGTAGCCTGGCTTTATCACTTAGTTTTCAAAAAAAGTTTAAAAGGCAAAAAACATTCATATTTTTTGTTCTATAAATGTTATAAAATGGCCCTTCAAGGACAAAAAAAGGAAGCTGATTGTGTCACCGAATGTAATCTTGCCCCAATGCCAAACTGGCAGACGATTATATTTCTGCACGAAAAAAAAAAAGAAATAAATTACAGGCTCCATGATTTAAATAAGGTGTTTCTGTGATTTAAGCAAAAATAAATAAAATATGGGTAATAAATTCATATATCATTTTTTCGAAGTCTCTTATAAATCATAGACTATGCATTCAAGCGCTTGACAGGCAAATGATTGTGAGGCGTTAGAGTTGTCTGCCTGTGTCAAGAGTATGACTAAGTCAAACATTAGTTTTGACAGATGCCAAAGAAAAAAGACTGACAATGAAACATACCTGCAGCTCTTATATATATGGTGCACTCTTTGATTTTGTTAGGAATATTGGTTTGTCAGGCCTTTTTTGTAAACTATTTTTCATTATAGAGAATTCTAAATATGAAATAGCGATGGCCCTGTGGACAAATAATACCAATGGATCATATCAACACCTTTTTTTTTTTTTTATCGTCTTACAAAAGTAATACATTTTTTATCTAATAATTTTTTTTCCATCATCATAGCCATTTAAGTGTTTGTTTTTTGCAGGACGATTTGTATTCAAAAGGGTACTCCTCCCCTAAACATCTTACCCCTACCAAAGGATAGGTCCAGCCACTGGGGACCCCTGCGATTTCCAGCAAGGCCCCCCACTCATTCGATACATCGTGCCGGATGACTGGCGACCACAGCCGCCACGCCCCCTCCATTCATGTCTATGGGAGGAGACGTGATGGCTAGGCACTAGCCGTCATACCCCCTCCCATAGACATGAATGGAGGAAGGGTGGCATCATGTCACCACAAATACGGAAGCCCCAGGCTTTCATGTTCAGAATGTCGTTGGGCTGGCCAAGAGATTGCGGGGACTCCCACTCCCACGAAGGCCGGACCTTCCTCAATCAGACATCTTGGGGGAGATTCATCAAAACCTTTGTAGAGGAAAAGTTGACCAGTTGACCATAGCAACCAATCAGAGTGTTTCTTTCATTTTTTTAAAGGCCTCTGAAAAATAAAAGAAGCCATCTGATTGGTTGCTATGGGCAACTGGTCAACTTTCCCCCCTTATCCCCTATCCTTTGAATAGTAGAAACATGTTTAGGGATGGAGTACCCCTTTAATGCAAAGCGTTCAATCGGCAGGAAAAAATTTGGTGATACCAATTATGTTTATCATTTGACAATTTCATTTTTTTTTTTATATCAATTGGGTTTATAGTTTTTTTTATTTTATTTCAATTGGGTTTATAGTGTTCCTAAGGGACTTAAACATACAATTGCTTGTGTGTACAGTACACTTACTGAACTACTTATGTATTGCAGAACACCGCTATTTTTTTATAATTTTTTTTACCTTTACATTTTCATGCCTCTGGCAGTGTGTAGTAGAAATATTATCATGGCCTTTAACCCCTTAAGGACCTAGGGCATATGGATACACCGTGGCTTTCTGGTACTTAAGGACCCAGGACGTATCCATACGCCCGTGGGAATTTCAGTCCCCGCCACGTGCCGGGCGGGGATCGGACCAGGTTGACTGCTGATATCGATCAGCAGTCACCCCGCGCAAATACCCAGGGGGTCATCAGACCCCCCATGTCGGCGATCGGCGCAAATCGCAAGTGAATTCACATCTATGATCTATGGTGACCCGGAATAGAAGGGGGATTGTGGTTGTCTAAGACACCCACGATCCCCCTGAAGGGTTAGGAGTGAGGTGGCAGGGGTGCCACCCCTCCTATCCCTGCTATTGGTGGTCTAGACACGACCACCAATAGCAGATCGGGGGCGGGGGGTTCACTTTCGTTTTTCCCCGTCCTGCCCACCAACAATAGGCGGGGCAGAACTGGGAAACGAAGGGGACTGAACGCCAAAGATCACTTACCCGTCCGGAGGCTCCGGGTGACGGAGATTGGCGGGCGGCGATGTCGTGCCGTCAGAAGGGGACGGCTCCCTGTATACTACGGAAGCAGGTAAGTTGATCTGGAGGGCTACAGTCTGAGACCACTATAAAGTGGTCTCTACACTGTAGCCCTCCAGATGTTGCAAAACTACAACTCCCAGCATGCCCAGACAGCTGTTTTGGCATGATGGAATATGTAGTTTTGCAACAGCTGGAGGGCTACAGTTTGAGACCACTATACAATGGTCTCTAAACTAAATCCCTCCAAATCTTGCAAAACTACAACTCCTAGCATGCCCACATAGCTGTATGCTGGGATTTGTAGTTTTGCAACATCTGGAGTTCCACAGTTTGGAGATCTCTGTGCACTGGTCTAGAAACTGTAGCCCTCCAGATGCTGCAAAACTGCAAATCCCAGCATGCCCAGACAGCAAACAGCTGTCTCGGCATGCTAAGCGTTGTAGTTGCGTACCTCCAGTTGTTCCATAACTACATCCCCGCATGCCCTTCGGTGATCAGTACATGCTGGGAGTTGTTGTTTTGCAACAGCTGGAGGCACACTGGTTGGAAAATACTGAGTTAGGTAACAAAACCTAACTGAAGGTTTTCCAACCAGTGTGCCTCCAGCTGTTGCAAAAGTACAACTCCCAGCATGCACGGTCTGTCAGTGCATGCTGGGAGTTGTAGTTTTGAAACAGCTGGAGGTCCCCCCCCCCATGTGAATGTACAGGGTACATTCACACAGGCAGGTTTACAGTAAATTTCCTGCTTCAAGTTTGGGCTGCGGCACATTTTTCGGCGGCGAATGTACCCTAAAAACACTACACTACACTAACACATAATAAAGTGTAAAACACTTCATATACACCCCCTTACACTGCCCCCCCCCCCCCCCAATAAAAATGAAAAAACGTAATGTATGGCAGTGTTTCCAAAACGGAGCCTCCAGCTGTTGCAAAACAACAACTCCCAGCATTTCTTGACAGCCACTGACTGTCCAGGCATGCTGGGAATTTAGAAACAGCTGGAGGCACCCTGTCATATTTCAAGGAAACAGTTTAATGCCACATATGGGGTATCGCTGTACTTTGGAGAAATTGCACTACAAATTTCGGGGGGCTTTTTCTCTTTTTACCCCTTATGAAATGGAAAAGTTGGGGGCTACACCAGCCTGTTAGTGTAAAAAACTAAATTGTTTACACTAACATGCTGGTGCTGCCCCATGCTTTTTATTTTCACAAGCAGTAAAAGGAAAAAGAGACCCCCAAAATTTGTAGCACAATTTCTCCTGAGTATGGAAATACCCCATATGTGGGCGTAAAATGCTCTGCGGGCACACAACAAGGCTCAGGAGTGAGAGTGCATGTACATGTGAGCCCTAAATTGGTGGTTTGCACAGGGGTGGCTGATTTTACAGCAGTTCTGACATAAACACAAAAAAAAAATGTTTTCACTAAAATGCTGGTGTTACCCTAAATTTTTCATTTTCACAAGGGAAAATAGGAAAAAAGCCCCCCCAAAATTTGTAACCCCATTTCTTCTGAGTATATAAATACCCCAAATGTGGATGTAAAGTGCTCTGCTGGCGAACTACAATGCTCAGAAGAGGAGCGCCATTGGGATTTTGAAGAGAAAATTTGTCCGGAATTGAAGGCCATGTGTGTTTACAAAGCCCCCATAGTGCCAGAACAATGGACCCTCCCCCACATGTGACCCCATTTTGGAAACTACACCCCTCATGTAATGTAATAAGGGTTACAGTGAGCATTTATGCCCCACCAGGTGTCTGACAGATTTTTGGAACAATGGTCCGTGAAAATGAAAAATTAAATTTTTCATTTGCACAGCCCACTGTTCCAAAGATCTGTCAAATGCCAGTGGGGTGTAAATACTCACTGCACCCCTTATTACATTCTGTGAGGGGTGTAGTTTCCAAAATGGGGTCACATGTGGGGGATCCACTGTTCTGGAATCATGGGGGGCTTTGTAAATGCACATGGCCCCGGACTACCATTACAAACAAATTCTCTTTCCAAAACTCAATGGCGCTCCTTCTCTTCTGAGCATTGTAGTGCACCAGCAGAGCACTTGATGTCCACACATGGGGTATTTCCATATTTAGAAGAAATGGAGTTACACATTTTGGGGGTCATTTTCTCCTATTACCCCTTGTAAAAATGTAAAATTTTGGGAAAAAAACTGCATTTTAGTAAAACATTTTTTTTTCATTTACAAACACCTGTGGGTAGTTAAGGCTCACTGTACCCCTTGTTACGTTCCTTAAGGGGTGTAGTTTCCAAAATGGTATGCCATGTGGGTATTTTTTGCTGTTCTGGCACCACAGAGGCTTCCTAAATGCGACATGCCCCGCCAAAACCATTTCAGTAAAATTTGCTTTCAAAAAGCCAAATGTGACTCCTTCTCTTCTGAGCATTGTAGTTCGCCCGCAGAGCATTTAACATCCTAACATGGGGTATTTCCATACTCAGAAGAGATGAGGTTACAAATTTTAGGGGGCATTTTCTCCCATTACCCTTTGTAAAAATGGTAAATTTGGGGGAAATCTGCACTTTAGTGAAATATTTTTTTTCATTTACACATCCGATTTTAATGAAAAGTTGTCAAACACCTGTGGGGTGTTAAGGCTAACTGGACCCCTTGTTACATGCCTTGAGGGGTGTAGTTTCCAAAATGGAATGCCATGTGGGGTTTTCTGCTGTTCTGGCACCATAGGGGCTTTCTAAATGTGACATGTCCCCCAAAAATCCTTTCAGCAAAATTCACTCTCCAAAATTCAATTGTTGCGCCTTCCCTTCTGAGCCCTCTACTGCGCCCACCGAACACTTGACATACACATATGAGGTATTTTCTTACTCGAGAGAAATTGGGTTAAAAATTTTATGGGGCTTTTTCTCCTATAACCACTTGTAAAAATTCAAAAACTGGGTCTACAAGAACATGCGAGTGTAAAAAAATGAAGATTTTGAATTTTCTCCTTCACTTTGCTGCTATTCCTGTGAAACACCTAAAGGGTTAATACACTTACTGAATGTCATTTTGGATACTTTGAGAGGTGCAGTTTTTATAATTTGGTCATTTGTGGGGTATTTCTAATATGAAGACCCTTCAAATCCACTTTAAAACTGAACTGGTTCCTGAAAAATTCCGATTTTGAAAATTTTGTGAAAAATTGGAAAATTGCTGCTATACTTTGAAGCCCTCTGATGTCTTCCAAAAGTAAAAACATGTCAACTTTATGATGCAAACATAAAGTAGACATATTGTTTATGTGGATCAATGTATAATTTATTTGGATTATCCATTTTCCTTATAAGCAGAGAGCTTCAAAATTAAAAAAAAATGCACATTTTTTTATTTTTTCATCAAATTTTGGAATTTTTCCCCAAGAAATGAAACAAGTATCGACAAAATTTTACCACTAACATAAAGTAGAATATGTCACGAAAAAACAATCTCGGAATCAGAATGAAAGGTAAAAGCATCCCAGAGTTATTAATGCTTGAAGTGACAGTGGTCAGATGTTCAAAAAATGGCTGGGTCCTTAAAGGGGTATTCTAGGCCAAAACTTTTTTTTTATATATCAACTGGCTACGGAAAGTTAAACAGATTTGTAAATTACTTCTATTAAAAAATCTTAATCCTTAATCCTTATTAGATTCTGAAGTTGAGTTGTTGTTTTCTGTCTAACTGCTCTCTGATGACTCATGTCCCGGGAGCTGTGCAGTTCCTATGGGGATATTCTCCCATCATGCACAGCTCCCGGGATGTGACATCATCATTGAGCAGTTAGAAAGAAAACTTCAGAAGCTAATAACTATTGGAAGGATGAAGATTTTTTAAAAGAAGTAATTTTCAAATCTGTTTAACTTTCCGGAGCCAGTTGATATATATATAAAAAAAGGAATACCCCTTCAACCCCTTAACGACGCATGACGTATATTTACGTCCTGCGCCGGCTCCCGCGATATGAAGCGGAATCGCGCCGCGATCCTGCATCATATCGCAACGGTCCCGGCGCTCATCAACGGCCGGGACCCGCGGCTAATACCACACATCGCCGATCGCGGCGATGTGCGGTATTAACCCTTTAGAAGCGGCGGTCAAAGCTGACCGCCGCTTCTAAAGTGAAACTGAAAGTGACCCGGCTGCTCAGTCGGGCTGTTCGGGACCGCCGCGGTGAAATCCGCGGCATCCCGAACAGCTGACCGGACACCGGGAGGGCCCTTACCTGCCTCCTCGGTGTCCGATCGACGAATGACTGCTCCGTGCCTGAGATCCAGGCAGGAGCAGTCAAGCGCAGATAATGCTGATCACAGGCGTGTTAATACACGCCAGTGATTAGCATAGGAGATCAGTGTGTGCAGTGTTATAGGTCCCTGCAAAAAAAATATTTAAAAAAGTGTTAATAAAGGTCATTTAACCCCTTCACTAATAAAAGTTTGAATCATCCCCCTTTTCCCATAAAAAAAATATAACAGTGTAAAAAAAAAAATAAACATATGTGGTATCGCCGCGTGCGTAAATATCTGAACTATAAAAATATATCACTAATTAAACCGCACGGTCAATGGCGTATGCGCAAAAAAGATCCAAAGTAAAAAAAAAGGGTATTTTGGTCACTTTTTATACCATTAAAAAAATGAATAAAAAGTGATCAAAAAGTCTGATCAAAACAAAAATCATACCGATAAAAACTTCAGATCACGGCGCAAAAAATGAGTCCTCATACCGCCCTGTACATGGAAAAATAAAAAAGTTATAGGGGTCAGAAGATGACATTTTTAAACGTATAAATTTTCCTGCATGTAGTTATGATTTTTTCCAGAAGTGCGACAAAATCAAACCTATATAAGTAGGGTATCATTTTAACCATATGGACCTACAGAATAATGATAAGGTGTAATTTTTAGCGAAATATGCACTGCGTAGAAACAGAAGCCCCCAAAAGTTACAAAATGGCGATTTTGTCGCACAATGATTTTTTTTTCCGTTTCGCCGTGCATTTTTGGGTAAAATGACTGATGTCACTGCAAAGTAGAATTGGTGACGCAAAAAATAAGCCATAATATGGATTTTTAGGTGGGAAATTGAAAGGGTTATGATTTTTAAAAGGTAAGGAGGAAAAAATGAAAGTGCAAAAAGGGAAAAACCCTGAGTCCTTAAGGGGTTAAGGTATATTTGGGCTGGGTCCTTAAGGGGTTAAAGGTGTACTCCGGTAAAAAAAAAAAATATTTTTTTTTTGTAATCAACTGGTATTAGAAACTTAAACAGATTTGAAAATTACTTCTATTTAAAAATCTTAACCATTTTTCTTTTCTTTTAAAATTCCCTTTCTTTCTGACCACAGTTCTCTCTGCTGACACCTCTGTCTGTCTCAGGAACTGTCAAGAGCAGGAGGAGAGATTTGCTATGGACATTTGCTCCTAAATTGGACAGTTCCTGACATGGACAGAGGTGTCACCAGAGAGCACTGTGGTCAGATAGAACAGAAATTTATAAAGAAAAGAACTTCCTGTGGAGCATACAGCAGCCTAAAAGTACTGGAAGGGTTAAGATTTTTAAATAGAAGTAATTTACAAATCTGTTTAGTGTTCTGGCACCATTTCATTTAAAAAAAATGTTTTTCATTCTAAAGGGATCAGTGTAATTCTTAATGGTTTGTCCCATCTTGTCTAATCAACTTTCCAGCCACCTCCAGCCTTTCTGCGGCCACCAATAATGGTCCGGAATGCCGAAAGCTGCTGCAGCAGGAAAATAATGCAATTTTGAAGTAATGCCATAGACTACTTGGTGAAAAAGGGAAATCTTGTGGGCCCTATCGATTAGATACATATCACCCAAAATATAAAACATCTGCAACAGGGCCCCATGTTACATAGTTACATAGTTAGTACGGTAGGGGTGTGTCGCGATATTGGGGAAGGGATGGGATTTTATATTTCTTCATAAGCATTAATGTTATTTTGTTCCAGGAATGTATCTAATCCTGTTTTAAAGCTGTTATTTTTTCCTGCTGTGACCAGTTCCTGAGGTAGACTGTTCCATAACTTCACAGTTCATATGGTAAAGAAGGCGTGACGCCCCTTGAGACTAAACTTTTTCTTCTCCAGACAGAGGGAGTGCCCCCTCGTCCTTTGTGGGGGGGGGGGGGGGGGGGGTTTAACCTGGAACAGTTTTTCTCCATATTTTTTGTATGGGCCATTAATATACTTATATACGTTTATCATATCCCCCCTTAAACGTCTCTTCTCAAGACTAAACAATTGTTACTCCTCTAATCGCTCCTCATAGCTAAGATGTTCCATGCCCCATATTAGTTTAGTTGCGCGTCTCTGCACCCTTTCCAGCTCCACAGTGTCCCTTTTATGTACAGGCGACCAAAACTGAACAGCATATTCCAGGTGAGGCTGTACCAATGCTTTATAATGTGCCATTTATAATACTGATCTCTTATGGGGCAGATGTTCTTTGGGGCCCCCTTAGAAACTAGGGCCTCAACGCGACTGCTACCTCTCCCCCCCCCCCCTCACTATTGCTATGCCCCTGTCTGTGTTACTTCAAAAAATTAGATTAGAGAAAACATGGTAAACATAGATATTGAATGAACATGAATATACGTTAAAGATGTTTCTCACATACAACAAAAACATCTGTGGAGTCTATAAAGGCCATGAATGCTACCTTTGATTCATTTTCAATTATTGGGGTGTCAGGCATTTTTGACTAAGCTATTCTTGTCATCAAAAAATTGGAAGGCCCTAATGGAAAACAAAAAAAATGGAACACAGTACCCAAAGGCCCCAAGAAGACATGTAAGAAGACATGAGTTTTATAAATGGTACGTTGTAGATGGGGGCCATTTGCAATATATGGAGTTTCAGTTTTAACACTGATTTCAGCAAGGTCTGTGAAGGCCAAAAAGTGGTCTTCTAACTACAACAGTTCTGTATAGGTAGTTCTCTTCCAGAAATGGTGATGGTTTTCTACAAAACTGAATATAATTTCGGAGGCTTACGACAGCTTCATTCTAGTAAACCGTTTGCTCATCCATGAACGTGAGATGTAACAAATGTAACAATTTATCTGGCTGCTCAACATTTACGCATACATGTATGAAAAATGGAAATGAACCTGTCTCTACAGCTGCCTACAAAATGTGAAAAGCAAATGAGTCAGCAACCCTGCAATACAAAACAGATCTATGTAACAATTATATTACATACATAACAAATACGCCTACTGCAGATACACGCGGGTAACGTTTCGGAAGAAGTCATCCATGCAGAACATTGCCTGAATGTTTCCACAATTCATCTTAATAAATCTAATACTTGTGTGGCTATTCACCTACATGAGCTGATAAATCTGAAAGTGATTGTGTCAGGCTCCGAGGGAAGGTCAGACGGGTCACATACAGTATAGGTTATCTACAAAAAGGGGAAAGTGCTTATTTCATTCCACAAATTCTTCTGTTTGTTCTCAGAGAACCAATTTCCTACTTTATGGATTTTCCCTATAAAGTTGCTTACATTTCTTCTTGCTACTGTGTCCATTTATTTTACTATATTTTTTGTTCTTCTTTTTTTCTTTTGTTTTTACTTTGTTTCAACCTTTAATACTACTTATTTTAATATTATTTTATTGAAGAGTATATTTGAAGGGGTGTTGTTGTAAGGACTACCACTGTCATCATGCACTATGGTTACATGGTTAATGGGTTGCCCCTGGGTATATGGTATTATGGGTGGGCCCCTGGGTATATGGTATCATTGGTGGGCCCCTGGGTATATGGTAGCATGGATGGGCCCCTGGGTATATGGTATCATGGGTCGGCCCCTGGGTATATGGTGTCATGGATGGGCCCTTGGGTATATGGTATCATGGATGGGCCCATGGGTATATGGTATCATGGATGAGCCCATGGGTATATGGTATCATGGGTGGACTCCTGGGTATATGGTAGCACGGGTGGGCCCATTTGGATCCTCCCTCTATGAGCTTGGCTAGAGCACCACTCTGTAAAAGTAAGTCCATTCTGGTAGAAAGTGCTGTCCATATATTACAAGAATAACCATTCATCTGTCTGGCTACCATGTAGTGGCCTGCTTCAGGGGAAAAGGCCTTATCTGTGTAATATCCCTGATGAAAAATCCAAAATTACCAACACATATAAGTTCTTAAATAGTTTTCATCTAAAAGCCATCATTACATCTCGATGACAAGCATGTTGGAACTGTAATGGCAGAAGCATCAAACTAGCATTTCTTACAACATGTGTAGTTATATGAGACGCCTCAAGTCTTTTTATAGAAGAAAAAGCCATTTCTGACCACACATCATATTGTCACTAGACTCACTAAAGATTAGCAAATCAATTTAAAAAATAAAACACATTTGTAATTTTTTACAAAGATTGGGATTTCTCCAGATCTGATTGTATGTGATTTGTTTCAGATAACTCTGCTCACATTCACTGAGCTGGGTGTAGAGTACCCGGACCAGTGAATGTGTGCAGTGGTGTTAGCATCCTCACTTATACTCTGACACTTGCTGGGTTTGGTGCCATAATGCCAGGCAGTGAGTGTTCACTGAGCAGGAGGCATACAGCATATGTATTCTGCTCAGTACGTACTTTCCATGGCTTTCTAGTGTTGGACTCCAGGGAAACCACATAGAGTAGTGGGGTTGCCTGTCATCTTGCAGCAAGTAATCAAGGGTATGCATCTACATTTAACTCCTTATACTATCTGGTCCAGGTACTCTGCACCTGGCCCAGCACACATAGGTCAATTTGACCAATAATTTTCAGATTGAATTAACCATCATTTTTGAGCACTGTAAATTGTAGTCCACGTCCACCAGCAGCGTATGACCACAGCCATCATGCCCCCTCCCATGGACACGAATGAAGATGGCATGACCACGGCTGTCCAAAACCGATGCCGAGCCAGAGATCATGGGGTGGGTCCCAGCAGCCGGAACCCCCCCCCCCCCCCCACAATCAGACATCTTATCCCCTATCATTTGAATAGGGGATAAGATGTCTAGGGATGGAGTACCCATTAAGGTATCTCTGTATGGTTGAAGCAATTAAAAAAATATATATTTAAGGCTTCTTTCACATTGCCGTTGTGACACGGCAGTGCGACGGATGTCAGGGAACACCGGGAGAATAGTGGGAGAAAAAATACATCATGCAACGTCTTTTTCTCCCATTACTCTCATCAAAAAAACAATGGCGTCCGACGGACCCCATAATAGTAAATGGGATCTGTCAGGACCCGTTGTTGCCCGTGGTGCCCCATCCAGATAAGGGACGTTAAAGGCACAAAAATAAGTGCCTAGCTGACCTTTTCCGGCTGGGCACAATGGCAGTGTGAAAAGGGCCTTAGGATATAGTTTTAGATATGTATATAAGTTAACTAGAAATATTGCCTTTAAATGAGTGTTTTCCTAACAGTGTTTCTCCAGCTGTTGCAAAACTACAACTCCCAGCATGCCTGGACAGCCAAAGGCTGGCTTTTGTAGTTTTGCAACAGCTGGAGGCACACTATTTGGAAAACGCTGCTTTAAATAACCAAAGCAGAATAAAGCCACAAGCCATGTCCAGGCTTTCTGGAGAATACAGCGTGACGGCTCAAGGTCTAACTTATTTTTTATTTCTTCAGAATACAAACTCCAGTCTAATTCATTTCTAGGTCTTTCTGTAAAGCTTCATGGGTAATAAGACGAGCAGAATAAAATTGCCTTGCTCTGTAGTGTGTTGGTGATCATAAGATCAATTTTTCTTTCAGTCTATTTCAGATACGGTGACAAATCGCGCAATGAACCGGCGCAAATTAATTGAAACAATTTTTAAAGAAACTGGTTTTGCTTACTGTCTTTCTATTACAAGCCAGCAGAGACGCGCACAACCATACTTAGCTGTCAGGTCTTCTCTGCGTACGGCTATGGATTCACGATCTGTCACCCACCCATCTGAGACAAATGGATAATGGTAAAAAGTCTGAGGGCTGCATTACCCGGCCTGCAGCTGTAACTACTATGAAGGCCGGGACGTGGGCATCTGTAAAGAAGATATATATCGGTACGTGACATTTATGGAGACACTCTGTATGGAAGTAGCAAATGTATAGGCTACTTTGTACTTCCATCACCGGACTTACCTCGATCAGACGGGCTTACCAAGGCCTCCAAAGCTAAGGTTCCCTCCGAGAGACAGGCCGCATCTTTATGTCATTTTGCTACAGACACAGTGCATTGTGGTGCATTGTGATTTCTGTCACACAGAGATGGACACTGTTAGCAACAAACGGACCCGATTCACTTATATTGGGGTCTAAAGCCCATTGATTGATAGAAAGAAAAACATGTGAAAGCAATGTTTCCCTCCAAAAAAAAAAAAAATGAAATCCATTGCAGGCCTCAAAGAAGCTCTTAAAGAAGCCACCAATGGAGATATAAACAGTACATTTTGTTTCTTCTCAGAATTAATCCAAACTAAATAAATGTAATATAGTATGATAGTATGTATAGTATCATTATTTTTAGGTAGGAAATGTTATTTTCACATGTAATATGTTATATTATAGTGGCAACCTTTCTAGTCTTTGAAAAATCAAGGCTATGAGAAAGTATGCCATAGATAAACAGATCAATAGAAAGATATGAGGTAAATAGATAGATAGATATGAGGTAGATAGATAGAGCAAAAAAGAAAGGCGGCTGCAGCACTCAGATAAATGCAAAAGCAGATGTTTTTTTCCCCATTTTCAAACACTACATGCAACATTTCAGCTGCCCATGCAACCCTTTTGAAGCATGCTTGAATAAAGGTTGTAAAGGCAGCTGAAACGTTGCATGTAGTATTTGAAAGTGGAAAAAAACACCTGCTTTTGCATTTATCTGAGTGCTGCAGCCGCCTTTCTTTTTGGATCTACATTTGGGCCTTTGACCAAGGCCATATGGACTGTGTGCACCACCCAACTTTTGAGACTTGACGGGCTGCTCTTCCCACTGCTTTCTAGAAAAATAGATAGATAGATATAAGGTAGACATATATTAGATAAATACAAATTAGATAGATATAAAATACATAGATAGATATGTAGATAGATAGATATGAGATAGATAGATATGAGATAGATAGATAAATAGATATGAGATAGATAGATAGATAGATATGAGATAGATTGATAGATAGATATGAGATAGATAGATAAACCCCTTACTGGTCCTCTGGGAGGCTATTTAACATATATAGTTCATTCAGAAAGTCTTAACACTCCTTCATTTTGTGCACATTTTGTTTTGTTCTTGTCTTAAAATAAAAATAAATGCATGTTTTCCCCATTATTCTGCACTCATAAAACAGGCTACACTGTTTTTTTTTTTTATCTAAATACTAGCTGAGTACCCGGCGTTGCCCGTTTTTTCCTTCCTAATCCTTGTTGTGGAGGAAAACCAACAGAGGAAGCTTTTGACTTCATATCCTGTCCTCATATATTGTTATATCCCAACCCCATATCCTGATCTCCTATCCCGACCTCCTATCCCAACCTCCTATCCCGTCCTCCTATCCTGACCTCCTATCCCGTCATCCTATCCCGACCTCCTATCTTAACCTCCTATCCCGTCCTCCTATCCCGTCCTCCTATCCTGTCCTCCTATCTCGATCTCCTATTCCGACCTCCTATCCCGTCCTTTCCCTTCCTCATATTTTGACCTCTTATCTTGACCTCCTATCTCGACCTCCTATCCCGACCTTGTATCCCGACCTCCTATCCCGACCTCCTGTCCCGTCCTCCTATCTTGACCTTCTATCTCGACCTCCTATACCAACCTCCTATCCTGACCTCCTTTCCTGTCCTCATATCTTGACCTCCTATCCCGACCTCCTATCCCGTCCTCCTATTTTGACCTTCTATCCCGTCCTCCTATCCCATCCTCCTTTCTCATCCTCATATCCCGACCTCCTATCCTGATCTCCTATCCCGTCCTCCTATCCCTTCCTCCTATCCCGTCCTCCTATCTCATCCTCCTATTTCGACCTCCTATCTCGACCTCCTATCTCGACCTCCTATCCCGACCATCCCGTCCTCCTATCTTGACCTCCTATCTCGACCTCCCATTGCGTCCTCATATCCCGACCTGTAATATGTGTACCAGGTATTGAAATATCTCCAGCTGTACGGATATTAAGTGAGAACATACATTTCCCATTGATTTGCATGGGACTTTAAACAAAAACCCAGACACTCACAAATGGGGGTAATTAACGGTTAAATTAACTCTCCTATATTTCAAGTGGACATATAAGTAACATGTGACCAAGTATTATCGAAATAGCTCCAGTTGTTTGGAAGTTATGCAGTAACATATATTTCCCATTGATTTGTATGGGACTTTAAGCATAAACCCCGCCCCTGGCAAATGAGGGTGAGTAAGGGTTAAATTACCTATCCTATGCTTGTTGTTGACATATAAGTAACATGTGTGCCATGTTTCATGTTAATATCTTTAGCCGTTTGGAAGTTTTTGTGGAACATACACACATACATACATACATACATAGATACACACACACACACAATGAGTTTTATATATATAGATGTTGCATGTTGCAGGCCATTTTCGTGCGACTTTTCATTTAGAGCATGCCCCCACCATGCTTCACTGTAGGGATGGTATCGGAAAGATTAAGAGCAGTGCCTGGTTTCCTTTAGACATGATGCTTCCCCCACCATGGAAAGGTGAGGAGTAGAGCTTGGTTTCCTCCAGACATGATGCACTTCACTGTAGGGGATGGTGTTGGAAGGGTGATGGCCGGTGCCTGGTTTCCTCCAGACATGATACTATCCCCCCCCCCCATGCTTTACTGTAGGGATGGTATTGGGAAGGTGAGGGATAGAGCTTGGTTCCCTCCAGGCATGATGCTTAGAACTAAGTCCAAAAAGTTGAATCTTGGTTCCAGCTTTATGCATTGTTAACTGTAAGAACATGTATAAACAGGACCATGTATTTCTAAATTCTCCATCCACGGGTGACTCCAGTCAAAGTGTAGAAACATCTCAAAGATGATCAAAAGAAATGGGAGATCCCCAGAGTTTTAATGTTGTGTCATATCCCAACAGAGTATCACAAAGTCATGTTTTTTTTCCAAGTTAGTTATCTTGTGACACACATTTTGGGATATATCAAGGCATGAAGAACATAAAATAAAGAGGCATCTGTTCAGTGGGCTCCATCTAGTAGTAGCAGCAGACTGACAGAATTTTATCATCTTACTTTCTATATCATCTTACTTTCTAGCTGTGTAAAGTAAGGCGTGTAGGAATAGAAAACTAGTATCCCCCATAAAGAATTTTAGAAGCATTAAAGGGGGTTATCCCCCACATGGGGATTTCCGTACTTACCTGCCAGACAGTAATGGACATGCTGAGGAAGGATCTGTGCTTGTCTTGGAAATCCCTCTGAAACCACAAATCCCATAATACCTTGTTTGTAAGTGTGAGGTCACTTTTCTCCATCCCACACATTAGCCACCCAACCATTGAAACACAGGTGTGTTCACTTCCATACTCCGCAGTGTTTTCTATTCAGGGTGCCTCCAGCTGTTGCAAAACTACAATTAACTAGAGAATGACCTCCCTCCCACCCAGTTGTCGCTCCACCCATTGAAACACAGACAGGCTCCCTGTCATCACCTGACTAGTGATGTAATGTCTCGGGTTGAACTGCAACCTGGGGAAAACATGAGACAATGGCATGATTGTGATAAACACAGAAAATATCAATAGATCTGACGAGCAGTGAGATTAAAACGTGCTTTCATTAGTTGTCTGATTAAAATATTATATCAAACTGATGTCAAAAATACAAAAAGTAAAAAAACAAAACAAAACATGTGCTTAGTATTTATAACTTATAATACAGGACATCATGGCTGCCATCTACTTTTGGCACCACCTATGTTCATCCCATATAGCTGTCACACATTCAGTTATGTCATTTGCTCTGGGTACGGGTAACTTCATATTTATTATTATTAGTGCACTATATATGGAGGTATATCAACGTGTATCAACAGACACTATTCACACAGTCCTCCATTATATGTGCATCATCACACACCATTCATACCTCCACGGGAGGGATTGGGTGTCCACCTTAGAGTTGCATGCACTTAAATCCTAGAAAGGTCTCGCTACAGTGTACGCACTCCATCTCATGTGACAGAGTTCGCTCATTATTGCATGTAGTTCAGAAATCTATTATTGGGTAATCTTTCAAGTGGTTATTAAACTTAAAGACATTTATCCGTTATTGATTATATTTGGGTATCTGTTAGTAAGTGTTAGTTCACACCATGCACCTCCGATACACAATTATTCCACTTGTGCAATGTTCAGTACATATAATAGTTCCATTGTGGTTTATGCCCTTTATATGAATATTAATGGGAAGACCATTCACATTCGTTCCCCCATGTACAGTTGGAAACAGAGTTTTATCAATAGACATTTACAATAGACTTTCACAACAGATAGTATTACTTGATCAGTCCATATGGCGGATTAATCATTGGTAAGTAGTTGAGTAACCTTTCAGATTCACATTTATCCTTAACTATATATGATCATGCAGAGAAATGAATTCTGATGCTTTGTGCTATAAGGACTCATTGTATCTCCACATTTCTAACTATTAGTGAACCGCAGCACATTCAGTAGTTAACAAGGTGTCATAGTGCACCATTTTATAACGTATATCCGTTATCCATATGGTTAGATTAAAAGCAAACCTGTACTCCTGGACTTGCTTCCTGTCAAGGTGCCAGCTACTCAGAAGGTAGTGGTCGGCACTTCCGTGGTGGTGGTGCAAGTGGCAGAGGGCAGAGTAGCACTGATAGTATGAAAAAGACCCAGCACTCACCAAAGTTGCAGTCAAGTTGATCCTTTTATTCACAAGACGTGGTATCAATGACAGGACACGTTTCGGCAATATGCCTACCTCTGCTGTCTAACATGAGGTTTGTCAGACATTAGTTATATACAAGTGAGGAGATGCCCCTTGCTGACGTCATGCTCTGGCCGGCATGTCGGGCATGACGTCAGTAGTCATGGAAACATATAAACAAAGTTACAACAGGATCAGTTAACAGTATACAGTATGGTCTAACACAGGGGTCCTCAAACTTTTTAAACGGGGGGCCAGTTCACGGTCCCTCAGACCGTTGGAGGGCCGGACTATAGATAACAAAACAAGAACAAATTCCTATGCACACTTATATATCTTATTAGTGGACTACCACTTTAAGTACGCAGCACAGTTCCCCCCACATTAGGTTGGCAGTATAGATCCCCCCACATTAGGTTGTAGTTCCCCCACATTAGGGTTGGCAGTACAGTTCCCCCACATTAGGGTTGGCAGTACAGTTCCCCCACATTAGGTGCAGTAGAATTCCCCCACATTAGGTGCAGTAGAATTCCCCCACATTAGGTGCAGTACAATTCCCCCACATTAGGTGCAGTGCAATTCCCCCACATTAGGTGCAGTACAATTCCCCCACATTAGGTGCAGTACAATTCCCCCACATTAGGTGCAGTACAGTTCCCCCACATTAGGTGCAGTATGATGTTCCCCCACATTAGGTGCAGTATAGTGTTCCCCCACATTAAGTGCAGTATAGTGTTCCCCCACATTAAGTGCAGTATAGCTCCCCACATTAGGTGCAGTATAATGTTCCCCCACATTAGGTGCAGTATAATGTTCCCCCACATTAGGTGCAGTATAATGTTCCCCCACATTAGGTGCAGTATAATGTTACCCCACATTAGGTGCAGTATAATGTTACCCCACATTAGGTGCAGGATAATGTTACCCCACATTAGGTGCAGTATAGCTCCCCACATTAGCTGCAGTATAGCTCTCCACATTAGGTGCAGTATAGCTCCCCACATTAGGTGCAGTACAATTCCCCCACATTAGGTGCAGTACAACTCCCCCACATTAGGTGCAGTACAATTCCCCCACATTAGGTGCAGTACAATTCCCCCACATTAGGTGCAGTACAATTCCCCCACATTAGGTGCAGTACAGTTCCCCCACATTAGGTGCAGTACATTTCCCCCACATTAGGTGCAGTACAATTCCCCCACATTAGGTGCAGTACAATTCCCCCACATTAGGTGCAGTACAATTCTCCCACATTTGGTGAAGTACAGTTCCCCCACATTAGGTGCAGTACAATTCCCCCACATTAGGTGCAGTATAATGTTCCCCCACATTAGGTGCAGTATAATGTTCCCCCACATTAGGTGCAGTATAATGTTACCCCACATTAGGTGCAGTATAATGTTACCCCACATTAGGTGCAGTATAATGTTACCCCACATTAGGTGCAGTATAATGTTCCCCCACATTAGGTGCAGTATAATGTTCCCCCACATTAGGTGTAGTATAATGTTCCCCCACATTAGGTGCAGTATAATGTTCCCCCACATTAGGTGCAGTATAATGTTCCCCCACATTAGGTGCAGTATAGCTCCCCACATTAGGTGCAGTATAGCTCCCCACATTAGGTGCAGTATAGCTCCCCACATTAGGTGCAGTATAGATTCCCCAAATCAGGTGCAGTGCTCCCCCACATTAGGTGCAGTATAGCTCCCCCACATTAGGTGCAGTATAGATCTCCCACATTAGGTGCAGTATAGATCCCCCAAATTAGGTGCAGTATAGCTCCCCACATTAGGTGCAGTATAGATCCCCCACATTAGGTGCAGTATGTTCCCCCACAGACATTCAGCCTGCAGCCATACAGTGTATGGCTGGAGGCTGTATGCCTGTGTTCTGCCTCACTTCAGTGCTCCGACCACCGCTCCTCCGGTCCGGACATAGCAGTAAGTGCCGGTACCGAAGGAGCAGTGGTCGGAGCACCGAAGCTGACGTGCCGCTGGTAACAATTACCTAGCTGGCCAGCGCACGTCCTCATCGCTGCCCCGCTCCTCCGCGCTCCGTTGCTATGGGCGCACGCACGGCGTCAGTGACGTCCCTGCGTGCTCCACCTTCCCGGCGGCCCCTGCGTTTTTAAAGTGAAAGCGGGGTCTCCGAGAGCGCATCCCTGTGTCCCGAAAACATCTTTCGGGACACAGGGATGTCCCAGGCAGCCGCAGGCCGGATAAATGTCCTCGGCGGGCCGCATGTGGCCCGCGGGCCGTAGTTTGAGGACCCCTGGTCTAACACATAGAACAGCCAGAGGACACATAGTGTAACATTATACAAATCTGACACAGCTGGCAGGCGGATCTGTCGGCATACTGTGAAGCTGTATATAAAGAGTTTAAAGTAATTGTCCAGTATCACAGACCGGCAATAGATCGTGATCTCATAGTCGGTCTGCGATACTGGACAATTACTTTAAACTCTTTATATATACATGTGGTGTCCCTGTACCGTATTGCATACCGTACCTTGTATGGTGGTCCCCAAAGTCAGAGTTACTACGTTCAGGTAGGGTCCTCCTGGTGGGACAGCCCCTAGTTGCCTCCTCCTTCTCTAATTTTATAGTGTTTATGTGTATATATTTAATAATGTATATTAATATAATTACCTATATAGCATCGCAGGACCTTCGGTCATGTGACTATGTTAATTCCTTTGGGTTATGCTTTAGGACCTTTCAGAGGTCACATGGTGTGGTCACATATTAGACCATGATCCTTTGTACAAATAATTGACAGAAGTTTTGGAACTATCAGCTTAAGGCCAGCCCCTGCCCATATAAGGGAGCTGCAGCCAATGATCGCTCTCTTGGGTTCCGGATCATCGGAGAGTTGAGATCTGCCATCACCTGACTAGTGATGTAATGTCTCGGGTGCACTGCAACCTGGGGAAGACAACACTCATTTTGTAAGCTGTTAAAAATAAGCAATGTGGCAAAGATCACATAAGAATTGCGAGACCAGCTATCAAACACAGGTACAGACGCTATATTATGAACTACACTAATTTTACAGCCCCTGTAGCAAAGAATACCCCTAGAATACCCCGGTAAGATAAAATACATTTAAATTATGGATATATTTCTACCCTAGAATATCAATAAAAACACCCCTTAATCATCATTAACAGTATAATAAAAACATTCACTGTAATTATATTATTATAACAGTAAACCTCTAAAGGATATTGGGGGAGATTTATCAAAACCTGTCTATAGGAAAAGCTGCCCAGTAGCCCATAGCAACCAATCAGATCGCTTCTTTCATTTTTCAGAGACCTTTTCAAATATGAAAGAAGCGAGCTGATTGGTTGCTATGGGCAACTTATCAAAACCTGTCAAGAGGAAAAGTGGCTGAGTCACCCATAGCAACCAATCAAATCACTTCTTTCATTTTTCAGAGACCTTTTCAAATATGAAAGAAGCGAGCTGATTGGTTGCTATGGGCAACTTATCAAAACCTGTCTAGAGGAAAAGTGGCTGAGTTGCCCATAGCAACCAATCAGTTCACTTCTTTCATATTTGAAATGGTCTCTGAGAAATGAAAGAAGCGATCTGATTGGTTGCTATGGGTAACTCAGCAACTTTTCCTCTGGACAGGTTTTGATTAATCTCCTCCATTGAGTATTAACCCATAACCTCCCTAGATCACATAAACCACCTTTTACCATGGATTCTTAAACTTTTTCTACAGAAGCCTTACCTTTCAGACCAAAGTGATACATGGACCTTACAGACCAAGGGGATGCCTGGGCCTCACTTTCTTTGATAGAAGTCCATGCAAATATTAACAATTTTGCTCACTCTACCTATTATTTGTAGAGTCAAAATACAATCTATCCCCTATCCACAGGACATTATCCACTGTAATGTTTTAACAGAGATATATTCCTTGTTAGTTATGGGGCCACATGTGGTTATAGCACCTTCTGGCACCTTCTATAGCTATTCTGGCATGTAACAAAAACTTCTGCTTGCTCATCTCTGCATTATGACTAATGTATCTTCCTCTAAACAAATAATGGGAAAGACATAAGCAGACAAAAGAAATTGATGCTTTGTTAGAATGGCTAAAGGTATGAACAAACCCTTGGGAATTTACTTACTAACGGAATTCTGAAAATGTGTACCAACAGTTTGTATTTCTATGCAGGTGGTTCCTTTCTAGACATATCTCATGGGATTTGATAAATATTCCCAGGACATTAAATATATACGGTCAAGTTGTTACTTGTAAATGGCTTCTAGACAGCAAGTTCTATTCCCACCACAATGTAAAGACGGTGACTATTTTTCATGGTACTCTGCCCTAATTCTCTAAAGGCACCCTTTGTTTATACACATATGAACACACAAATGGCTTTGTACCATCAGACTTCTGGCAAATACTCTAGTCGTCGGACCCCATGTGATCAGACATTTATAGTAGCCCTTCTGTACACTGTTGGTCCTATCAGGTGGACTCAGTCCCCTAGCCTCCACACTCCTCAGGACTCTCATCACCCAGTCTGTCATGCAAAGAGTTAATGTGTTATATTCATGGTAGTGTGCCTTTAAGTGTTGTTACTAAGTCTGTGTAACCAAGGAAAGTGCCAGTGACAGGTGACTTGTTGGTGACCTATGGGAGTCCTCCAAGTTCCAGCGAGGTACCAATCAAAGTGCCTCGCCTACTCCTACTGAGGAGGAGGATTGGCCGGCCCAACAGGCACCAACACTTTGTCCCCCAGTGGTGCAAGCTGCTGCAGTACATATGGTGGTAACAGTGAGCCCCTCCATCACTGATTCCAAGCTATCCCAAGCATCTTGGAACACACGTGTCAGTCCCTTGGAGGGGGCACAGTCCTGTGGCCCCCGCTACATGTCCCAACCTCAAAAGTACCCTGACAGGCGAAGGTTGGAATAGAAAATTTCCAGGATAAACTCACAGAGTCATGAGACTAACATTGTTTTGTGGAGTACCACAATTGTTTTGCAGGTTTACTGTAATATTAAAGTGAAGTGCCTGGCGGACTAGCCATGAACTACCAGTAACCAAAAATCGTAAGCTTTTGTGTCCGGCTTAAAGGGGTTCTCCGGTGCTTATACATCTTATCCCCTATCCAAATTATAGGGGATAAGATGCTTGATCGCGGGAGTCCCACCGCTGGGGACCCCCATGATCTTGCACGCGGCACCCCATTTGTAATCAGTCCCCTGAGTGTGTTCGCTCCGGGTATGATTAGTGGCGACCACAGGGCCGACGGCGTGTGACGTCATGCCTCCGCCCCACTGTGACCTCACGCCCCGCCCCTCAATGCAAGCCTATGGGAGGGGGCGTGATAGCTGTCACGCCCCCTCCCATAGACTTGCATTGAGGGGCTGAGCATGAGGTCACACGGGGGCGGAGGCGTGACGTCACACGCCGCCAGCCCCGTGATCGACAGTAATCAGACCCTGAGTGAACACGATCCGGGCACTGATTACAAACGGGGTGCCGCGTGCAAGATAACGGGGTCCCCAGCGGCGGGACTCCCGTAATCAGGCATCTTATCCCCTATCCTTTGGATAGGGGATAAGATGTCTAAGCACCGGAGAACCCCTTTAAGCTGTGATATTTTACTACAGTCTCTTGAGAACCAGAACTGTAGAGCGGTACTATCATTTACCTGCAAAGAGCAATATATTGTTTACCATTTTTGCACAAGTGTATGCAATCCTAAGTATTATTCTAAAGTTGATTCACTGGGACACCTTGTAATAAAGTGTATATAGAATGTTTGCACAAAATGCCTGTAGTATCAAATGTTTCTGCTAGCTATGGCAGTTGTACAAGAGGTATCCTGAATCTATCAGGAAAAGCATACCTATTTACCTCATTGCCATAAAATGAGTTAGTGTACATGGTACTTATGTATAAAACAGCCAGTAGTCAAATATATTTTAGTACGTCAGAAGTGTCTAATCATTTATAGTGACTAGAGAGTATCTACTTATTATGTAATTCCATGTACAGAAAGTCAGTACAAATGTAAGATCCAAATAGATAAAATATAGTTACCGGCTGATGGTGTTACCTTCGGCACATGATGATCAATCAGCCGGTAACTATATTTTATCTATTTGGACTGGGAGACATTGATTAATATTGTGAACTGTCACTCCATCAATCCGATCTATCAGATGCCGGACTATCAAACTAACTAGCAAAAATTTTAATTTCAGTGCGGGACATTATACCATTCCACAAGGGCCCTGTGGTAACCTCCATATACCATCACATTTATTGCATGGTTTTATATTTGCGGATGCATTATTTGATATATTTTTCTTGTTTATAGATTATTTTATCTGTTTATGTTATTGAATACATTTTGTAAATTCTTTCATCAAAAAATTGAAGCATGTAGTTTATCTAATTCCTTTAGCTCATCATGTATCAGGTTGCCTGATACTAGCCTTGAGGTGGTGATTATACTTTTTCTTTTTCTTTCGCATATATAACACACCTGGTGTAGGTGTAAAATCACTATACCTCGGCTGGGAAATTGTGAGCTGCACTGACTTTTTCTATTTGTAGAGTTATGCCTGTTTATTCTTCTATTCCTATTACGTAGCTCTGCGCAATGGAGGTGAGGAGCCAGCTCGCCAAGCTCCTCTGCCTTCTCCATATTCCCCATCCAGCATTCCCTCATAATAAATAAGCAAATGTCTGTTTGGGATGAGTGCTTTGCTATCTGCACCTGGAAGGCAGTGGCCCATGGGCTCTGCTCAGAGAGATTCACCCTGGCAGACATTTGCATATTCATTCCAGGGCGGGAAGGACAGGAAAAGTCTCCACATGAATATCCAAATGTCTGCCAGGGTGAATCTGGCAGAGAAGCTGGGCTCCCGACTCCCCGGCTCCATTGCGCAGAGCTGCACAATAGGAATAGAAGAATAAATTGTATAACTTTACAAATACTCAACAGATTGATGTAATGATTAGTCTTTTTTAAGCTGTTCACCTGCACTATGTCCTTCTTTATGTGCTTATTATTTCACAATGTATCATTTTTGTAAAAAAAAAAAAAAAAAACATGAACTTTTTTCCCAATTTTCTCCATGCATCATGCACAGAATGCATGATGAATGGAGTTTAAGGAGTTAAATGGTTATGTGTAGCATCACCGTCAACCTCCCTGGGCAACACAATAAACAAAGATGCATAGTTCAAATATGTTTACTGTACCTGATAAATGATTTCAGGGACTTAGGCCGCAAGATTAAGTCAAGGACCGCAAATGTATTATTTTCTAAAATATTACCTGTACCACAAGCCACACCAGAGAGGCAGCAGGAGATAAACAAGTGGCTCAGAAGCTGGTGCAGGAAGGAGGGGTTTGGGTTCATGGAGAACTGGGACAACTTCTCTGTCGCATACTAGCTCTCCCTCACAGAATGAATTATGCCAATGTGCCCCACACAGTTAATGATGCCACTGTGCCCCACAGAGTTAATGATTCCACTGTGCCCCACAGAGTTAATGATGCCACTGTGCCCCACAGAGTTAATGATGCCACTGTGCCCCACAGAGTTAATGATGCCACTGTGCCCCACAGAGTTAATGATGCCACTGATCCCCCATATAAACTGTGCCACTGTGACTCTTTAGCTGTTGCAAACTACAACTCCCATCATGCACAGACAGAAGGTCATGATGGGAGCTATAGTTCTAAAAAGACTGGAGAGTCACAGGTGAGAGAACACAAATATGTCAGAGCTTTGCTGCCGTCCCATGTCCTGTGCTGCTCCGCTGCTCTTTTTGTCAGGCCTGGCCACCTGCATCACAGGAGAAGCCGGAAAAGCATTCCCTTGCTCCGGGCGGTTAAGGGTTAACCCTCGTCCCAGATCCCCAGCAGACAGCGCTGCCTTCTCCTGTATGCGCGATACACGCACATACAGGAGAAGGCGCCCCCTCTTTCTGAGCCGCATCTGCAGTTTACACAGAGGAGACGTGACCTGATGCTGATGACGTCACTCATCGGCGCCTGTACTGTGGAGGAGAGAAGACGCGGGCCCCTGCTGCTGAGGAGATCGCTGCGTGGGACATCAGGTGCGATCCGCATGGCAGTCTTACCCGGACAGAGAAGAAATGGAAAGAGGACGCCGCTGGTCAGAAAAGACGTAATTGTGAGTCCCAAAATGTAACTGTAATCACTTATATGGTATACACATCTTGTGTACAGCTGATATCTACCTCCATATGGTCCTGTATATAATCACTTATATTTTATACAGATCCTGTATAGTATACTGGTCTGTGTATAGTGGTTTTATTCAGTACAGTATGGCGGTATTATCCAGTTATTGTGTGGTGGTATATATTTTCTCCTTGTATACCAGTATTATTGGTCATGGAAATTTACCAACGTTACAGTGTTTCTTACATATATAAATTTTAGTTTATTGTGTGTGGGATTTGGGTGGAATAGGGACGTGGCAGAAGATTGATGGGATGCAGAGACTAGCAGAGGTCTTTGCCTTTTTTTGGTCCTGAGTGTTGTCAGCCTGCCCCTGGCCGGAGGGGAGGGAGGTGGTGTAATTAAGGGGGGGTGTAGGGGGTGTAATTAGGGGGGGGAGGGAGTCGGTGTAATTGAGGGGAGGGAGGGGTTGTAAATAGAGGGGGGAGGGAGGGGGTGTTATTAAGGGGGGGTGCGGGTTGGGGGGGGGTGCCAAACAAAGGGTCCGCCCCAGTTGCCAAATGCTCTAGGTGGGCAGTCCAGATGACTGGCGGTTTGCCGGTTGAGCACCCCTGCCAGAGGGCCTCACAATCCCTAAGATTAAAAGATGAATTTTCAAATTTAAATTGAAGATTAATGGCAGCTAATGCTACCATAAAAATGTTTAGGCAATGTCCCAGCAGCATAACGAGACCATAGGACCTCATGATCCCTAAGCTTAAAAGAAGAATTTTCAAATTTAAATGGAAGATTTATGGTAGCTAGTGCTACCAAAAAATGTTTATGTAATGCCCCAGCTGCATGAGGAGACCATAGGGCTTCACAATCCCTAAGATTAAAAGATGAATTTTCAAATTTAAATTAATAGCTAGTGCTACAATAAAAATGTTTAGGCAATGTCCCAGCAGTATAAAGAGACCATATAGTGGCTAAATGACACAGCGTGGAGGTGGCGGCAGCATGAGGAGACCATATAGTGGCTGTATGGAACAGCCTGGAGTTAGCAGCAGCATGAGAAGAACATATGGTGGCTGAAAGACACAACGTGGAGGTGGCAGAAGCATGAGGAGACCTTATAGTGGCTGAATGACACAGCGTGGAGGTGGCGCCAGCATGAGGAGAACATATAGTGGCTGAATGACACAGCCTGGCGTTTGCGTCAGCAAGAGGAGACCATATAGTGGCTGAATGACACAGCCTGGAGGTGGCGAAAGCATGAGGAGACATAGTGGCTGAATGGCACAGCCTGGAGGTGGAGGCAGCATGAGGAGAACAAATGGTGGCTGACCATATGTTGGCGGAATGACTGACTCAAAGTAGGAGGAGCAGGAGCATCTTGAGTGACAGAAGGAGGGTTTGACACACAGCTCCCTTCAGTTCAGGTGGTGGAGCCTTGGCTGGCTGAAAGAGAGAGCAGCGTGCCACTGGGTGATGCAGCAGGCTGGACCACCACATCAGAGCGACGGTTCTCCCAGGCCACTTTATGGAGGCGCAGCCTATGTTGACACAGGGCCATGGTGCCAACATTGGGACTGTGGCCACGCTTCACCTTCTGCCGACACATGTTGCATGTGGCCATGTTAACCTCATCCGGAAGTGCCACACCGCCGAGTAGCTGATTTTCCCACCAACAGTCCGCACTAATTAACTGCTACTGCCGCCGTCTCCAAGAACCCCTGTTCCAGTACCTCCCAGGAAGGTAGGCTGCCGCAAAGCAGGTGGTCTCCCCCGGGCACGTTTGGGTCCAGAATTTCCACTTCTGCCACCATGCTGACTGCCAACCATGCTACCACCTTGCTGGCTCAGCTGCTACCTCAAAGGCAACCTGCAACCCTCTTCTCCTGATGATGATGAAGCCCCTTCTGCACCCGACTCCCAAATGCAATCGGCTTCATCATCATCAACAAGTGTCTGCATGCCACTGATGTCCTCCTCAGGTTCCTCAAAAGTGTCTGCTTCAGGACCCTGAACGCAGTGACCCGCATCACTCTCCTCATCACTACTTGCCTGGGAATGTCTCCTCCACTTCTTGGCTGGGCAGTAGCTGCTGACTGACCTCTATTAAATCGTCCTCACTGAATAGTGGAGCTGAACCCAAAGCATAAGATACTTCTGTAGCAGAGGGAACAGCATAGGACATAGGCAATGGGAGGACAGGGACTGCTCCCGGGCAATGCCTACTGAGGGTTGTGTCTGAGGAACCCACTGACTGTTGACTAGGGGGGTCAGATGTCACTTGCGATGAAGTGGATGACCGTGTTAATCAATCGACGACAGCAGATGGGTTGCTGGTCGAGACACGACCACTAGCTGATATTGGGAGATCAGGCCTCTCGCTGCGACTCCTGCTGCCACTCGCCCCTAGTCTACTGCAACCTCTGCCTGCGCCTGATAAATTTAGGCCTCTGCCACTCCCCTGTGCATGTCCTGGCACTTCTCTGCCTGACATACTTAGTGCGTATATGAGGGGAGAACAATACGCTTCACTGCACTTAAAACAGTATTTGTCTAGAACAGCAGCAGGTGTGTACTTTTGGCTGGCCTTTTACAGTAACTAGGCCCTAATGACTTTATCAGGAACAAAATTGTACAACTCTTAGATGTACGTATGTGGTATGCACTTATGAGGGCAGAAAAATGCGCTACAGTATGCTTAAAAAATTTTATTGTGTACAACTCCAGCCTGTGAATACTTTTGCCTGGCCATTCACAGTATCTATGATCCTGTTCTGAGGAAGGGAGGGATCCTCCCGAAATGCGTAATCTTGTCCATTTTGTTGTTTTTTTTAATAAAATGTCCTGCTGAGGACTTTCCTATTACCTTTGGCATCCGCCTCATCTGTCTACAAGAGTCTGCAGCGCCATACCTGAGGGTTTTTTCCTGCTCTACTTCTAATATTGACTCCCAGGACGACTTGTTTCCTCCTGCAACCCATCGGCATAGCAGCGACTCGCACTACAGTACCCCGATTATATCGTGGGTGATGTGCTTTTTTGCACAGATCTCAAGGTGAGCGGGCATCTATAAGCCCCGTGGGGTTGCTCCCCCACCCACCACCTGATCTATTGAGGGTAAATACACGAGGCGCCGTCCGTCGGTCCTTTCTTTTCTTTTCTCTACAGTATCTAGGCCCTTGAAACTTTAACAGGATCAAAATAGTAAACCACTTAGATGTATGTATGTATGTAGTATGCACTTATGAGGGCAGAAAAATGTGCTAAAGTACGTTTAAAAAAGTTTTTGGGTACAACACCAGCCTGTGAGTACTTTTGGCTGTATCTAGGCCCTTGAGACTTTATCAGGAACAAAATGGTACAACACTTAGATTAACAGATGTGGGATGCACTTATGAGGGCAGAAAAATGCGCTACAGTATGCTTAAAAAAGTTTTTGTGCACAACACCAGCAGTAGACACCAGTGCTGCAGCACACAGTCACTGTGTACTAGAGCCAAAATTGCACTTCTCAATCTCACTCCCTTCCCTATCAGTGCTTCTACGCGGGATTTGTGCTTGAGCTGAATTGCTGCTGTTCTTCTGTGCAACACACTGCTCTCTGATCCCCTCTATAATGGAACGCTGTAGACAGTGACTGGGAGGTGGATCGCTGATGTTCTACTGTGCAACACACTGCTCTCTGATCCTCTCTATAATAGAATGCTGTAGACAGTGACTGGGAGGTGAATCGCTGCAGTAAGAATGCTTTTCTGTGAAAAACAAACTGCTCTTTGTCTAACAGACTTGACTAGGAGGTAAATCGCTGCTGGAAAAAGCTTCTCTGTGTAACACACACAGCTGTCTGTCGCTATCTATCTCTCTGCAGTGTAAGGATGAAGTAACTGGCCGCAATATGGCTGCCGATTATATAGGGCTGTGACATCACAGGGGTGGCTGTCTGCGGATAGGCTGCATCCTGCATGTGATTCAGCCTACCCTATGGCTGCATCCCACCTACCCTTGCTCCTGCCTTCCCAGGATTCCTTGCCCCATGTCCTTACATGTGGATCCGCCATTTTAGATGCCCTGGAGCCTGGATTGCACTAAATGAAGTTTAATGAAGCAATTTGCATGATAGAATCGCAGCGATATTCGCATTTGTTGCAAATCTAATTTTTCCTGAAACTCATAATGAATTTGGATTCGTCAAATTCGATTTGTTCATCCCCATCAATGCACATGGGTAGGAAAAATCCGGGCTGGTATTATGTATTAAATGGGAGGACACTTGAGATGACTGACATGAAAACGCTCTTTGGAGTCTTAGTTAGCAGTAAATTTAGCTGTAGTGACCAGTGTCGGGCAGCTGCTACCAAGGCAAATAATATCTTGGGGGGCATCAATAGAGACATAGATGCCTACGACAAGGAAATCATTCTACCACTGTACAAATCACTAGTCAGACCACACATAGAATACTGTGTACAGTACTGGGCACCATTGTATAAGAAAGATATAGTGGAGCTGGAGAGGGTTCAAAGACCAGCAACCAGAGTAATACGGGGAATGGGAGGACTACAGTACCCAGAAAGATTATCAGAATTGGGGTTATTTAGTTTAGAAAAAAGAAGGCTTAGGGGCAGGGCCAGATTAAGGCTGCCTGGAAAACGGAGCACTTCAATATGATGGCCCCCCCCCCGACAGTTCCCCCACATTAGGTGCAGTATAGTTCCCCCGCATTAGGTTGTAGATCCCCCACATTAAGTGCAGTATAGTTCCCCACATTAGGTGCAGTATAAGTCCCCGCACATTAGGGGTGCAGTACAGTTCCCCCACATTAGGGGTACAGTACAGTTCCCCCCATTAGGGGTGTAGTACAGTTCCCCCCTCCCCCCATTAGGGATGCAGTACAGTTCACCCATTAGAGGTGAAGTACAGCCCCCCCATTAGGTTCAGTACAGTTCCCCCCATTAGGTGTAGTATAAGTCCCCGCACATTAGGGGTGCAGTACAGTTCCCCGCACATTAGGGGTGCAGTACAGTTCCCCCACATTAGGGGTGCAGTATTAGTCCCCGCACATTAGGGGTGCAGTACAGTTCCCCCCATTAGAGGTGCTGTACAATTCCCCCCCCCCATTAGGTGCAGTACAGTTCCCCTCCATTAGGTGCAGTATAAGTCCCCGCACATTAGGGGTGCAGTACAGTTCCCCCCCCCCCCATTAAATGCAGTATAAGTCCCCACACATTAGGGGTGCAGTACAGTTCCCCGCACATTAGGGGTTAGGGGGGCAGTACAGTTCCCCCCCATTAGGGGTGCAGTACAGTTCCCCCCATTAGGGGTGCAGTAGGGTTATTGGGGTTATTTAGTTTAGAAAAAAGAAGGCTTAGGGGCAGGGCCAGATTAGGGCTGCCTGGAAGACGGAGCACTTCATTATGATGGGGCCCCCCCGACAGTTCCCCCACATTAGGTGCAGTATAGTTCCCCACATTAGGTGCAGTATAAGTCCCCGCACATTAGGGGTGCAGTACAGTTCCTCCCCATTAGGTGCAGTATAAGTCCCCACACATTAGGGGTGCAGTACAGTTCCCCGTACATTAGGGGGGCAGTACAGTTCCCCCCATTAGAGGTGCAGTACAGTTCCCCCCATTAGGGGTGCAGTACAGTTCCCCCCATTAGGGGTGCAGTATAGTTCCCCCCATTAGGGGTGCAATACAGTTCCCCCCCCATGAGGTGCAGTACAGTTCCCCCCCTAATTAGGTGCAGTACAGCTCCCCCCCCCCCATTAGGTGCAGTACAGTTCCCCACATTACGTGCAGTATAGTTCCCCCACATTAGGTGCAGTACAGTTCCCCACATTACGTGCAGTATAGTTCCCCCACATTAGGTGCAGTATAGTTCCCCCACATTAGGTGCAGTATAGTTCCCCCACATTAGGTGCAGTACAGTTCCCCACATTAGGTGCAGTGCAGTTCCCCACATAAGGTGCAGTACAGTTCCCCCCCCCCCCCCCCCCCCCAGGACAGGGTTCAAAGACAGGCAGCCAGAGTAATACAGGGAATGGGAGGACTACAGTACCCAGAAAGATTATCAGAATTAGGGTTATTTTGTTTGGAAAAAAGAAGGCTTAGGGGAAGGGCCAGATTAAGGCTGCCTGGAAGACGGAGCACTTCATTATGATGGGGCTTCCCCGACAGTTCCCCCACATTAGGTGCAGTATAGTTCCCCCACATTAGGTTGTAGTTCCCCCACATTAAGTGCAGTATAGTTCCCCACGTTAGGTGCAGTATAAGTCCCCGCACATTAGGGGTGCAGTACAGTTCCCCGCACATTAGGGGTGCAGTACAGTTCCCCCACATTAGGGTTGCAGTACAGTTCCCCCATTAGGGGGTCAGTACAGTTCCCCCATTAGAGGTGAAGTACAGTTCCCTCCCCCCATTAGGTGCAGTACAGTTCCCCCCATTAGGTGCAGTATAAGTCCCCGCACATTAGGGGTGCAGTACAGTTCCCCGCACATTAGGGGTGCAGTACAGTTCCCCCACATTAGGGGTGCAGTATAAGTCCCCGCACATTAGGGGTGCAGTACAGTTCCCCCCATTAGAGATGCAGTACAGTCCCCCCCCCCCATTAGGTGCAGTACAGTTCCCCTCCATTAGGTGCAGTATGAGTCCCCGCACATTAGGGGTTCAGTACAGTTCCCCCCCATTAGGTGCAGTATAAGTCCTCACACATTAGGGGTGCAGTACAGTTCCCCACACATTAGGGGTGCAGTACAATTCCCTGCACATTAGGGGGGCAATACAGTTCCCCCCATTAGGGGTGCAGTACAGTTCCCCCCATTAGGGGTGCAATACAGCCCCCCCCCATTAGGTGCAGTACAGTTTCCCCCCTCATTAGGTGCAGTACAGCTCCCCCCCCATTAGGTTCAGTATAGTTCCCCCCCAATAGGTGCAGCATAGTTCCCCACATTACGTGCAGTATAGTTCCCCCACATTAGGTGCAGTATAGTTCCCCTCCATTAGGTGCAGTATAAGTCCCCGCACATTAGGGGTGCAGTACAGTTCCCCCCCCCCATTAAATGCAGTATAAGTCCCCACACATTAGGGGTGCAGTACAGTTCCCCGCACATTAGGGGTTAGGGGGGCAGTACAGTTCCCCCCCATTAGGGGTGCAGTACAGTTCCCCCCATTAGGGGTGCAGTACAGTTCCCCCCATTAGGGGTGCAATACAGTTCCCCCCCATTAGGTGCAGTACAGTTCCCCCCCTCATTAGGTGCAGTACAGCTCCCCCCATTAGGTTCAGCATAGTTCCCCCCCATTAGGTGCAGTATAGTTCCCCACATTACGAGCAATATAGTTTCCCCACATTAGGGTTATTGGGGTTATTTAGTTTAGAAAAAAGAAGGCTTAGGGGCAGGGCCAGATTAGGGCTGCCTGGAAGACGGAGCACTTCATTATGATGGGGCCCCCCCGACAGTTCCCCCACATTAGGTGCAGTATAGTTCCCCACATTAGGTGCAGTATAAGTCCCCGCACATTAGGGGTGCAGTACAGTTCCTCCCCATTAGGTGCAGTATAAGTCCCCACACATTAGGGGTGCAGTACAGTTCCCCGTACATTAGGGGGGCAGTACAGTTCCCCCCATTAGAGGTGCAGTACAGTTCCCCCCATTAGGGGTGCAGTACAGTTCCCCCCATTAGGGGTGCAGTATAGTTCCCCCCATTAGGGGTGCAATACAGTTCCCCCCCCCATGAGGTGCAGTACAGTCCCCCCCCTAATTAGGTGCAGTACAGCTCCCCCCCCCCATTAGGTGCAGTACAGTTCCCCACATTACGTGCAGTATAGTTCCCCCACATTAGGTGCAGTACAGTTCCCCACATTACGTGCAGTATAGTTCCCCCACATTAGGTGCAGTATAGTTCCCCCACATTAGGTGCAGTATAGTTCCCCCACATTAGGTGCAGTACAGTTCCCCACATTAGGTGCAGTGCAGTTCCCCACATAAGGTGCAGTACAGTTCCCCCCCCCCCCCCCCCAGGACAGGGTTCAAAGACAGGCAACCAGAGTAATACAGGGAATGGGAGGACTACAGTACCCAGAAAGATTATCAGAATTAGGGTTATTTAGTTTGGAAAAAAGAAGGCTTAGGGGAAGGGCCAGATTAAGGCTGCCTGGAAGACGGAGCACTTCATTATGATGGGGCTTCCCCGACAGTTCCCCCACATTAGGTGCAGTATAGTTCCCCCACATTAAGTGCAGTATAGTTCCCCACGTTAGGTGCAGTATAAGTCCCCGCACATTAGGGGTGCAGTACAGTTCCCCGCACATTAGGGGTGCAGTACAGTTCCCCCACATTAGGGTTGCAGTACAGTTCCCCCATTAGGGGGTCAGTACAGTTCCCCCATTAGAGGTGAAGTACAGTTCCCTCCCCCCATTAGGTGCAGTACAGTTCCCCCCATTAGGTGCAGTATAAGTCCCCGCACATTAGGGGTGCAGTACAGTTCCCCGCACATTAGGGGTGCAGTACAGTTCCCCCACATTAGGGGTGCAGTATAAGTCCCCGCACATTAGGGGTGCAGTACAGTTCCCCCACATTAGGGTTGCAGTACAGTTCCCCCATTAGGGGGTCCGTACAGTTCCCCCATTAGAGGTGAAGTACAGTTCCCTCCCCCCATTAGGTGCAGTACAGTTCCCCCCATTAGGTGCAGTATAAGTCCCCGCACATTAGGGGTGCAGTACAGTTCCCCGCACATTAGGGGTGCAGTACAGTTCCCCCACATTAGGGGTGCAGTATAAGTCCCCGCACATTAGGGGTGCAGTACAGTTCCCCCCATTAGAGATGCAGTACAGTCCCCCCCCCCCCATTAGGTGCAGTACAGTTCCCCTCCATTAGGTGCAGTATGAGTCCCCGCACATTAGGGGTTCAGTACAGTTCCCCCCCATTAGGTGCAGTATAAGTCCTCACACATTAGGGGTGCAGTACAGTTCCCCACACATTAGGGGTGCAGTACAATTCCCTGCACATTAGGGGGGCAATACAGTTCCCCCCATTAGGGGTGCAGTACAGTTCCCCCCATTAGGGGTGCAATACAGCCCCACCCCCCCCATTAGGTGCAGTACAGTTTCCCCCCTCATTAGGTGCAGTACAGCTCCCCCCCCATTAGGTTCAGTATAGTTCCCCCCCAATAGGTGCAGCATAGTTCCCCACATTACGTGCAGTATAGTTCCCCCACATTAGGTGCAGTATAGTACCCCCACACGCCAAGGGGGATGCCGGGAGCATTTGTGGTCCCCTAGTAGCTTTGGCGAAAAGGGACATCGAACCTGGAACCTCGCAGGTACCTTTTGGTCCGGAGGCGAAGGGTAAGGTTTGTTGGGGGGCCTCTCTCCGATCGGAGAAGGGCTTGCGATAGACCGCATACTTTGTGCACGTTTTTTTAGTGTAACACGTTTGCACTTTTTCTTGCACTTTGGGTGAATCGAGAGCACGTTCCTCAGCTTTAGACAAAAAAAAAAAAAAATCTCTATAATAGACATGAATCTAGATATCAATACACACCCCCACAGACTCTCTGTAAATAATACATACAGTATGCAATATACAACCTGAACATCAGTATCAGTCCCACAATAGATAGAATAGAGAGCTGGGAAATGCAAGTCAGAGGCAGAGAATGAATGGTTCCAAACCAGGTGTCCCCCAGAACCCCACGCGTTCTGTCACCTATGGGTGACTTCCTCAGGGACATTGTCTTGTCTTCCTCAGGGGTTGATTCACTGAACAGTAAACACGGTAGCACCCTTTTTATATATTGGTGGTAAATATAGCTGAGCCTGCTAGTGTTTTAGTGCTGGTGAGTGGTGACTTACCATGCGCGCGTCCTCCTCACTGCTCCGCTCCGCTCTTCTATGGGCGCACGCATGGGACGTCAGTGACGTCCCTGCGTGCGCTACCTCCAGGCAGCCCCTGCATTTTTCAAGTTAGTGTGGGGCCGCAGAGAGGTAACCAGGGCATCCTTGTGTCCTGAAAAGATTTTTCGGGACACAGGGATGTCCCGAATGTGACTGGGGCCCCCTGCGGGCCCGGGGCCCAGAGCAGGCGCTCCATGAGCACCAATGAGGATCCGGCCCTGCTTAGGGGAGACCTAATAACTAAATAACTATGTATAAATATATCAGGGGACAGTACAGAGATCTCTCCCATGACCTATTTATACCCAGGACTCTATCTATAACAAGGGGGCATTCTATACGTTTAGAGGAAAGAAGGTTTCTACACCAGCACAGACGGGGTTTCTTTGCTGTAAGAACAATAAGACTGTGGAACTCTCTCCTGGGGAAGGTGGTCATGGTGAACTCGGTAAAAGAGTTCAAAAGAGGCCTGGGTGCATTTGTACAATATTACCAATAATTCCAGTATACATGGATGTATATTACCACCATATATATTACCCTCATACTGTTGCTGACCAAATCCCATATACTAAAGACCAACATTATCAATAATACAAGTATACTGACCCCCTGAGGAAGACACAAAAGCGTGCATTCGGGGCCAAACAGTTGGTGTCTCTATCCATAGCCATGGGTAACCATGACTTTGAGGTCCGTAGGACCCATTTATAATCACAGGCTACTGTTATTTTTGCAATATATTGTAGATACCACCTGCCCATTTAAGCCCTCTGCATATTAACACCATTATTGATTTTTTATGTTCATGATTTTAATGGTAACAAATAAAACATTTATATTTTATTGCATGCATTGATGTATGGTAGTTGACTTCTTATATAATGTAAAATGTTTGTGGAAGTCACCCTATTGTGAATAGGTCCGGATCACCATAATATGTGGTACATAGGTATGGGAAGGCGTACAGCCTCATACAATTTGGAGTTCCTAGTGTTAAGTATACAAGGATGTGTTTAATCACCCATCTGGTACAAAAACATGCAATGTTTCAACTTCACAATGAAGTCTTTTTAAAACACCACTTTTTTTTTCACTAATTTCGCTTGGAGTGCCGTCTTCCACTTTCATAGATTCAATTTTATGACCTTGTTGGGTCTTGAGGACTGAGCACCAATGGGCTTTCAAAGTCAGTCATTGTGCACTATTCATTTTCCTTCATTGGAGTATACAAGGAGGAATATTATCACTATACATATAACCATTATACTGTTACTGACCAAAGTCTGTATACTGACCAATATTAACAATAATACCTGTATACGAGGAGGAATATTACCACCATACATATTACCCTCATACTGTTATTGATCGAATCCAGTATTCTGATGCCAACATTATCAATAATATTAGTATACAAGGTGGAATATTATCGCCATACATATTACCATTCTACTGTTACTGACCAAATCCTGCATACTGAGGCCAACATTATCATTAATACCAGTGTACAAGGAGGAATATTAACAACACACATATTACTATCATGCTGTCACTGACCGAATCCTGTAGACTGAAACCAATTTTACGAATAATACCGGTATTCAAGGAAGAATATTATCGCCATACATATTACCATCATACTGTTACTGACCAAATCCTGTATACTGAACAACATTACCAATTATACCGATAAACAAGAAGGAATATTATCACTATACATATTACAATCATACTGTTATTGACCAAATCCTGTATACTGAGACCAATATTAACAATAATGCCGGTATAAAAGGAGTTATATTACCACAATACATATTACCATCACTGACTATCACTCACTTTACTGACTAAATCCTGTATAAGAAGACCAATATTACCAAAATACCAGTATACAAGGAGGAAATATTATCACCATTCTTATTATCATCATACTGTTACTGACCAAATCCTGTACGCTGAGACCAATATCACCAACAATACCAGTATACAAGGAGGAATATTATCACCATACATATAACCATCTTACTGTTATTGACCAAATTCTATGGAACTCTCTCCCAGAGGAATTGGTCATGGTGAACTCAGTGGAAGAGTTCATAAGGGGCCTGGGTGCATGTCTGGAAAGTAAAAAATAATACTATTACACAGATTATGGATATTAGATTTATAGGCACAGTATGTTGATCCAGGTATTTATTCTGATGACATATTTGGAGTCGTGAAGAAATTTTTCTCTGACATGGGGCAATTGGCATCAGCCTAATAAGGGTTTTTCGCCTTTCTCTAGATCCACAAAGTAGGGGCACAGTAGGGAGATACAGTGGGGGAAAAAGGTTTTTAGTCAGCCACCAAGTTCTCCCACTTAAAAAGATGAGAGAGGCCTGTAATTTTCATCTGTATACCTCAACTATGAGAGACATAATGAGAAAAAATGATCCACGTATTTGGTCACCTGCAAACAAGAAATACTTCTGGCTTTCACAGACCTGTAACTTCTTCTGTAAGGGTCTCCTCTGTGCTCCACTCATTACCTGTATTAATGGCACCTTAACTTGTTATCAGTATAAAAGACACCTGTCCACAACCTCAAACAGTCACACTCTAAACTCCACTATGGCCAAGACCAAAGAGCTGTCGAAGGACAACAGAAACAAAATTGTGGACCTGCGCCAGGCGGGGAAGACTGAATCTGCCATAGACAAGTAGCTTGGTGTGAAGAAATCAACTGTGGGAGCAATTATTAGAAAATGGAAGACACATAAAACCACTGATAATCTCCCTCAATCTGGGGCTCCACGCAAGATCTCACCCCATGGTGTCAAAATGATCCCAAGAACGGTGAGCAAGAATCCCAGAACCACACGGGGGAGGGGAAAGGGGGGGGGGGGAACCTAGTGAATGACCTGCAGAGAGCCGGGAACAAAGTAACAAAGGCTACCGTCAATAACACACTATGCCATTAGGGACTCAAATCATGCAGTGCCAGATGGGATTGTGAGATTTTGAGTGAAAACCTCCTTCCATCAGCAAGAGAATTGAATATGAAACGTGGCAACAAAGGAGTGGGCAACAAAGGAGTGGCTTCGTAAGAAGCATTTCAAGGTCCTGGAGTGGCCTTGCCAGTCTCCAGATCTCAACCCCATAGAAAACCTTTGGAGGGAGTTGAAAATCCGTGTTGCCCAGTGACAGCCCCAAAACATCACTGCTCTAGAGGAGAACTGCATGGAAGAATGGGCCAAAATACCAGCAACAGTGTGTGAAAACCTTGTGAAGACTTACAGAAAACTTTTGACCTCTGTCATTGCCAACAAAGGGTATATAACAAAGTATTAAAATTAACTTTTGTAATTGACCAAATACTTATTTTCCACCACAATTTGCAAATACATTCTTTAAAAAAATCAGATAATGTGATTTTATGGATTTGTTTTGTCTCTCATTGTTGAGGTATACCTATGACGAAAATTACAGGCCTCTCTCATCTTATTAAGTGGCATAACTTGCACAATTGGTGGCTGACTTAATACTTTTTTTCCCCACTGTAGGTTGAACTTTACATTTGCGCTTTTTCAGCCTTATGAACTATGTTACTATTTAACATGTTGAAAATGAAAGCCATGCTAATGTGAACAGAGTCTATGACTCTGCCCACACTGGTGCCTTACTTCTTAGGCTATGTTCACACATTATATTTTGGGCCACTTTTTAAGGAGTAAACCACAAATTTTAAAAAAATTAACGCCCCCTACCCTGATGTGAATAATCCAGACCACACTATCATGCATGGGGATGGAAATCTGTGAAAAACAAGTAGTACTTGGAAATATAGTTTAATAGCGGTGAGGGGGAGGGTACTGTAGCTTCCTCCTCCTTGGTTTTAAATAAAGATGAATATGTCTAACAGTCTTGGACATAACTGTATGTAAGAAGATTTACTGTATGCCTCGAGGAACAAGTATTTAACAGTTTTAGACCAAAACTCCAGAAATGCACTTAAAACATCATTCCAATGAATGTCAATGCCAATCAGCCGACAAGCTGGCGCTCGGTAAACTGGTGAGTTGACACATTGAACATTCTCTCTATTTCAAATGATCCCCTGTATCATTTGAATGTCATTCAGACATCTTGCCCTACAAAATCAAGTCTAAGTTTTCCATAATTTTAAAAAACTTTATATTCAAATGCTTAATCTTTAAAGGGCATTCTATCAGAGCATACAAAGTTTTCTCTTACAACCATCACACAGCTCGAGTAGAATCAGGTCAATTTATTCCAAAGGGCAAACATCACTTACACAGTACCGTACATCAGTAACTCTTTTAGGGCAAGTTTCACAAAAAATGCAACATATTTTTACCTAAAGATTAAGAACATAGTAATTGTATAATTTTATTTTATTTTACATTGAATTTCTAAGTTTACCTTTCCTACAGTTCTTTTATATAACCATGGACTGGACAGAATCTTATCTTGGTAAGACACAAAAACAAGAGAACATAATGAATTTCCTTAAAAAAAAAAACATATATTCCTCTCTCCGCACTCTTCTTTTATACCTTTTAGTAAAGTATTTTATGGGATTGAGATGTAATTGTCCTCAATAAAGGTAATAAAATATCACTATATATAAATGAGCTGTTATTAAAATATCACTATATATAAATGAGTTGTTATTAAAATATCACTATATATAAATGAGCTGTTATTAAAATATCTCTTTATTTTGTGATTTTTTTTAAACTAGTAGAGATTCAGTAAATGATGCCTGTAAAGGTGTGTGGATGGGGGGGGGGGGGGGGGGGGGGGATCTGTCTTTACACATTGTTGGACCCAGTGCAGGGTTTGTTTCTAAGAGTACCCGCAGCACCTTTAAACAAAACACCTAAATTTAGTGCACCAAATGGTGCTAATGCCTGCTTTGTGCCCCCATAGACTCCCTAATTTGTAGACCTTCCACCCATTCAGTAAGCAGGTAAGCAAAGCCCCCATTACACCAATAGTTCCAAACATCAGGTAGGTTGTACTTTCCTTTTAATAGTGCCACTTTGCACTATTTTTCCTCACTTTGGGTAGGTATACCGCCTCCCCTAATTTTGCTCCCTTTTCTACAAAATCTCATCACATTAGATAGGAAGCCACATACATCAAATTGGCATGTTCCTCATATAGAAACATAGAAACAGAATGTGTTGGCAGATAAGAACCATTTGGCCCATCTAGTCTGCCCAATAATCTGAATCCTATCAATAGTCCCTGGCCCTATCTTATATGAAGGATAGCCTTATGCTTATCCCATGCATGTTTAAACTCCTTGACTGTATTTGCAGCGACCACTTCTGAAGGAAGGCTATTCTATGCATCCACTACTCTCTCAGTAAAATAATACTTCCTGATATTACTGCAGAAACCTTTGTTCTGTTTTACTCCTCACATAAATGAACGCTTAGCTGTGATAACCAAGCACGGCCACCACACAATGTATGGAGTCGTCTGCTTTCTGCTCTATAAAAAGAGCACTGCTGATCATCAGAGTGACGGATGTATAGAAAATTGATTAATTAAAATTAAAAAATATTGCAAAAACTTTTTAAATCCTGTTCTCAGCGTGGTTGCAACAAGACCTTATAATTTACGTATGCAACTGCATATGGCTCACATATTGCTATGACCCAACAGAGATAATTATAAGAAGAAAAATTTGGAGGTCGAAGTTTTTTATTTTTTTTATTTTAATTTATGTCCTTGCATGGAAACCCTGCGCCCATTACAGATAATTAATGTAGTCATTTGCAAACAAGAAGCAACTCCAAATAGGTCACCAATTACCCATTTCATCAGCAAAGACCCAATGTATTTAGATGCAGACACAATAGTATTGATTATGGGACCCATAAGAAAACAGAGTTTACCGAGGCACACTGTTTATTCCCATCCACTGGAGACATCATTTTTCAAAATGCCATTTTAAGCTTAAAATCAATGTTAAACATTGGAACAGTGCATATAGGTTTGCTTTTCCGCAGGTAGTGGTGTTATTGCCATCTATACAATGTCTGTCCATGGCTGTCCATATAATCAGCAGGAAGGGGCCACCAGTTAAACAACTGCAGTTCTCGGCGTAGTGAAAACATTATATTTTATGTAAGCCGCAATTTATTAGAAACATTGATTTTATTTTATTTTTTTAAAGAATTTTCCTGCTAAACTGAATTAAGCTTCTCGGAGGCTGCGGGGAAGGGAGATTTCCATTTAATTTGGGCTACTGTAAATGCATTTAAAATGAATGATTGCTCAGGTGAGCCGGGCTTGTTCCTTACTACAGCTTTAAAGACTGAAAATGAATTGAAGTATGTTAGAGAATACAGTTCCGGACACATTTACTCCTTTCAGTTTACATTAGTATTACTATTTAAGCCAACTATTAAAAATAATGTGCGGTGCAGATCATGGTGTAAACCTAAAGCAGTCCTTTTACACACAGCCCCGAGGTATTACTCTATGTCTCAGCCATGGTAGAGGTCTAGTCTTCATGGAATTGTCTGCTTTGGGCAATACATTAGTGTTAGAAGTTCCTGGCTGCTAAGACCCCTCTCCCCCAACGATTGGCTGTTGCCTGGAGGGTGACCTGGCAGCAAGTGTTTCATTTCTCTGCAGCACCACCGCAGGAAAATCAGTAGACTGCCAGTGTAATGCTGGGTGTTCAGAGAAAAGCTGTTTGCATCTGGTCCATGCTCCAGCTCAAAGGAATTGTCCGACAAAAAATATTGTTTATAGTTAAAGGGTTATTCCGGTGGGGAAAATATGATATGTTGCTGGGCATTAAGGAAAAAAAGTCATACTTACCTACCCCAGTCCCCTGCAGCTAACATTGCACACACTTCCTGTCCACCACTGCTCACTCGTTCTCCCTGCTTTATGGGTTGGGGAGTCAGTGCAGGATCTGCCCGCTCACCCATTCACTGGCCAAAGCAAGACGCAGAAACAGTGAGCTGTGAAGGACCAGAAGTGTGTGGAAAAAGAGATGTCTTTGTACCTTTACATGGTCCACCAATTTGTGGTTGACTTGCTACAGTTATGAAACCCTTTCACTTTTTAATAATAGCACTCACAAAAGCTCTAGGAGGGAAAACATTTCAAGAACTGACTTTTGGCACTGGTGGTCTCTATTACAGTATCACATGAATATTCAGTAAGCTCTAGAATGACCAGTTCTCTCACAGATGTTTGTAAAGACAACTGCATGCACGTGCTGCCATAATGGAATGAAACACCTAAAAGATGAAGAGGTGGCGCCATATACATTTGCCCATAGAGTGTGTGTTTAAAACTTTACGCCATCATCTAATTTTCTATTTCTCTAATTAATTTTCTGGGACACACAGTTCAGATGAAAAATGACGGCTGCAAAATGGTGTCTGCATAAAAAATGTACTTTTTCTACATATTCAACCTACTTTTTTGAAGCCTGATCATCGCCGTTCTCCTACAGACGTGTGATTAGTGTAAAATTCTGTGAAGCCCGAAGTATGAATCTAGCAAGCAAAGTGCTGTTTTCCTTTGACTTCGAACGCCTTATAAAAAGCTATTTGAAACAGGGACACATTGTACTTTAGCATTAGTTTGTCTTCAAAGTTACATAAATAGAGAGAAAGTGAGTTCCCTTTAATGCCTAATAGACTTGACTTCAAAGGAACGTATGACATTTTAGCACAGTTCCACTTATCATTTCCTTGATTTTATTAATTTGGGTTCTTCTGTATATAACATTTATTCATCTACTTATGTTGGGAAATTCTTTACAATCTCCCATGGAGATAAAGGACTTGCAGAACCCTGCTTATTAAAAGCCCTGATATTTATAACATTGTCAGCGCTCTTTCTGCCTATTATTCAGATGTGCACCGAGTAGAAAATAGAACAAAAATATACACTACTTAACATAATCTGTAAAAGTAGCAGAGCACAAGACTCTGCCTAAAGAGGGGTCAATGTCAATCACTTTCACACATGTCCAGTGTCATACTTAGCAAGTAAAATGCAATTTTTAGTCCAGCTTCAAGCATCATTGATTTATGGTATGGGGAATTGACATCTCTAAACACACAGGTGATTATTTACTATAACCAATCAGAATGGTACATAGCATAGCGGGGTGAGATAATGTAACAAATAGAGGATTCACCGCACCGTGATTGGGTTATTTGCAGAGATTTGATAGACGTTGTTGACCTTGTCGGCCATGTCTTAGCTTGATGAATCAGATATATATTGCATTTATCTGTCAGAAATGTATTACTTAGACTGATGGCTCTCTAATGACACAAGTGCTCTTCACTTCTCTTTACAAAAACAGCCATTCCCAGAATCTGCACTAAAATGAAGGTTTTACAGTAGTAAAATGTTCATAGGTTAGTCTAGTAAAATTTTCTCCAGTCAAGAACACTTTCATATGAACTAGTAGAGCAGATGTTGTAGATTTGAGATTCAAGGTCCTATGACTGATAGGGCAATCCGCTTTAGTAATTTCTTCAATGCGTATAATAAGTCTTTAATATTCTTTTTTCTCATATGCCGCCATCCTTTATTGATGGTAAATTATTTTTAAGGGTTTGTTCACACTACTCATTTAATAAAAAAAATTCCTCACTGAATTCTGCTTTGGACTTGCACCCTTCTGCTCTATGGTAAATAAAGTAGAAATGATAGGGAATGGGCACCTGTTTTAAATAAGGACTGGATAAAGGGAACGTGACACCACATTTGCCCATATACTGCACTGTCACTGCTAAAAAAAAAAAAAAAAAAAAAAATGTGATACCTTTGTACTGTAAATGCGCCATGTAACCCATTGTTGATTCTGTATAGCTTATTAAGTTTCTTGGTGCTCTGGTAGTGGTCGTCTGGACTACTCCTGTCTCCTCCTGTAGCCCTGCCTGACCAGCGAGCTCCAGCTGCCCCCGAGTAGTGTTAAGAAGCCACAGTTAATGAGAGATCTTGTGCATGAGCTGTTTTTTGGGACTGTCACATGGCTTCACGTCACTGCTAAGAGGTGGCTCGTGCACGGTGGGCTGGGCTAGAGGAAAATAAGGGAGTGGTCCAGGCAAATGTCCAGTGCACCAAGGAACTGAATTAGCATACAGAAAAAATGGCAAGGCACATTTACATTACAAAGGCATCACTATATTTCTTGCAGCAGTGGAGCAATATATGGGCAAATATGGTGTCACTTTTCCTTTAAACAAAAGGACTGTGCTTGTGGATTCCGCCAAAAGAATGAACATGTTCAATCTTTCTGCAAATTTATTCCGGTGGCAGAATTTTCTGCAGAAAAAAAAATGACCCATTAACACCAATGTTAGATTTGGAATCTCTGAGCAGAATTCCAAACAGAGATTCCATAGTGCGAAAATAATCTTAAAGGACAAGTATCACGAACAAAAACGTATCCCCTTTCCGAAGGATAGGGTGTAAGTTTTAGATTGTGGGGGGTCCGAGCGCGTGGGGGTTGTGACGCACTCCTGTGCTGGAGACCCGGGGCTCCAAACAGGACATCGCGGGGGCCTCAGCGCTCAGACCCCCATGATCTAAAACTTATCCCCTATCCTTCGGATAGGGGATGAGTTTTTGTTTGTGAAACTTGTCCTTTAATGCTGTTACTTAAAGGGGTACTACAGAGATAAACTTGGTTTCAAATCAACTGGTGCTAGAAAGTAATGGAAATTTGGAAATTTTATTTAAAAATCTTGACCTTAAAATGGTTAATTCATAAATTTCCAGGAGTAATAACAGAGAAATGCTTTAGCATTCTTCATTCATGGTGAAGCTTGTTACCAGTTGAAGAAGTGTCCCTACACACTATAGCACTGTCCAATCAGTGATGGCCATCAGGCATATCCCTTTGCAAAGGAGAATAGTCACATCTTGTTGTCAATTTAGTCATACATTTTTAGGAGGAATTACATAGGAAATGGACAACACAGGGAAAAGGAGCTCCAACATTCCAAAAGGAAGGTGAGTATGTACTGAGCCAGACAGGTCAGAAGTGGTCGCAGCTTCTCTTTAAACACTGGGCTTAAATTTAACAAATATTAAAAAAAAATTGTTATGCTGACAAATAAAATAACACACCTTGGTTTTAAATTTGACTATGAAGAGTAGTGTTGAGCGGCATAGGCCATATTCGAATTCGCGAATATTCGCGAATATATGGACGAATATTCGTCATATATTCGCGAATATTCGCATATTCGTTATATTCCCGTTTTATTTTCGCATATGCGAACATTCGCGCATGCGAAAACTATCATATGTGCATATTAGCATATACAAAATTAACATACGCGAAAATTCGCATATGTGAAAATTCGCATGTGCTAATTTTCGCATATGCTAATTTTCGCATATGCGAATTTTCGCGCGCCAGTCTCACACAGTAGTATTAGAGCCTTCTTTACACCACACAAGCTGGAAGCAGAGAGGGATGATCACTGTGATGTGTACTGTGAAAAAAAAAAAAAAAAAACGAATATTCGTAATTACGAATATATAGCGCTATATTCGCGAAATTCGCGAATTCGCGAATATGCGATATTCGCGAATAATATTCGAATTGCGAATATTCGTGAGCAACACTAATGAAGAGTAGAGATGAGCGAATCGAAGCTGACAAACCTTAATTAGTTACGAATTTCAGGAAATATTCGATTCGCAATTAATGTGAATATCGCCGCGATTATATCACGCAAATCGCTTAATTAAACTCCATTTACTGCGGTGCAGGCTCCAGGGCATCTAAAATGGCGGATCCAGATGTCAGTACATGGGGAAAGAAAAGCTGGGAAGGCAAGGCGGGAAGGGAAGTAGGCGGGATGACCCTGAATCAGCAGCCAGTCACCCCTGTGATGTCACAGCCCTATATAATCGGCAGCCATAATTCCGGCTCCTCACTTCATTACAATACACTGCAGAAGGATCATACGACACAGATCCTGTGTGTGTTACAGCAGAGAAAATCCTCCTGGTCACATCAGCGTTCTCGTGGACGGAGAGCATTGTTTTTTTCACTAAAAAGGATTTTCACTGCAACTGCAGGCGTTAACCTCCCAGTCACTTTCTTCAGCATAGTATTTAGAGAGAGGGGCAGAGAGCTGTGTGTTGCCTCATACATTTCAACACGCTGCCTAAACTTCATAAACCTTAGCAGAGGAAGGAGGGATATTTTTTCAGCGCAATTTTATATCTTTGTTCCACAAAAAAATCATCTGCTGGTTATACTAGTATGTAGACAGTATAATACAGTCATAAGAAAAAATTGTAGCCACCTCACCGCTTATGTTAACTTTAGTCCGAGCACTCAATATATATTCTGGAAGCCAGGATGACGTCAAACCATTTCCTCGGTACAATGTAATGCAGAAAAGGTCCCAAAGGCAGGGAAGGGTATCGGACCATTAGGTATTTAGTCATGGCACAGAAAGGACTGTCAGCTATCCTTTTATATTCTATGTCTTCACATGTGTTTCAAAGGAATATCCACCTCCCACCTGGAAGTTTGCCATCTGCCGTCCATTCCTAATAGTCTTTGACAGAGTGCAATTTTGTGTTTACTACACAGCTTTTTTTTGGCTGTAGCACTGTTGTGTACTGCTGGTGTTTTACAAATATAATTTTTTTTAAGGGTACTGTAGCGCATTTTTCTGCCCTCATAAGTGCATACCGCATATGTACATCTAAGTAATGTACTATTTTGTACCTGTTAATCTGTCAAGGGCCTACATACTGTGAAATGACACAAAAGTAATCACCGCCTGGTGTTGTACTCAGATACTTTTTTAAGTGTACTGTAGAGCATTATTCTGCCCTCATCAGTGCATACCACATACCTACATCTAAATAGTGTACTATTTATATCTGTCAAGGGCCTAGATACTGTGAAAGGACAGCCAAAAGTGAACACCTGTTGCTGTTCTAGACAAGTACTGTTTTAAGTGTAGTTAAGCGTATTGTACTCCCCTCATATACGCACTAAGTATGTCAGGCAGAGAAGTGCCAGGACGTGCACAGAGGAGTGGCAGAGGCCTAGATCCTTCAGGCAGAGGTCGCAGCAGACTAGGGGCAAGTGGCAGCAGGAGTTGCAGCGAGAGGCCTGAGCTCCCGTTATCAGCTAGCGGTCGTGTCTCGACCAGCAAACCATCTGTCGTCGTCGATTGGTTAACACGGTCATCCACTTCATTACAAGTGACATCTGACACCCCCAGTCAACAATCAATGGGTTCCTCAGACACAACCCTCAGTTGGCATGGCCCAAGAGCAGTCTCTGTCCTCCCATTGCCGATGTCCTATGCTGTTCCCTCTCCTAATGAAGTATCTTATGCTGTGGGTTCAGCTCCACTATTCAGTGAGGACGATCTAATAGAGGACAGTTAGCAGCTACTGCCCAGCCAAGAAGTGGAGGAGACATCTGCTTCTTCCCCGCTAGGCAGGCAAGTAGTGATGAGGAGAGTGGCGTGGGAGCCGGTGTTGCCAGCATTCAGGGTCCTGAAGAAGACACTGTTGAGGAACCTGAGAAGGACATCAGTGATGTGCAGACACTTGTTGATGATGATGATGATGAAGCCAATCACAATTAGGAGCCGGGTGCAGAAGGGGCTTCATCATCATCAGGAGAAGGGAGTTGCAGGTTGCCTGTGAGGCAGCAGCTGAGACAGTAAGGTGGTAGCATGGTTGGCAGTCAGCATAGTGGCAGAAGTGGAAATTCTGGAGCCAAATGTGCCAGGGGGAGACCACCTGCTTCACAGCAGCCTACCTTCCTGGGAAGTAGTGGAACAGGGGTTCCTGGAGACAGCGGCAGTAGCATTCAATTAGTGCGGACTGTTGGTGGGAAAATGAACTACTCGGCGGTGTGGCAGTTTTTCATCAAGCATCCGGAGGAGGTTCACATAGCCACATGCATGATATGTCGGCAGAAGGTGAAGCATGGTCAGGGTCCCAATGTTGGCATATGCTTCATTACCATAAAGCGGCCTGGGAGAACCATGGCTCCGATGTAGTGGTCCAGCCTGCTGCATCACCCAGTGGCAAGCCGCTCCCTCTTTCAGCCAGCCATGGCTCCACCACCTCAGCCGAAGGGAGCGTGTGTCATAGCCTCCTTCTGTCGCTCCAGATACTCCTGCTCCTCCTACTTTTAGTCAGCCATTCCGCCAACAATCCATCGGCGAAGCCATGTCCAAGAGAAAACAGTATGCGCCCACTCATCCAATGGCGCAGAAGCTGAATGTGCACCTGTCCAAGTTGCTGGTGCTGCAGTCCCTCCCTTTTCAAGTGGCACCTTTCAGAGAACTGATGGCTTGTTCCGAGCTGAGGTGGAGAGTGCCAAGTCGTCATATTTTTTGCGAAGAAGGCAGTACCAGCCCGGCAAAATTTTGTGGTAGAGAAGGTGGTTCAGTCCTTGAGCCTGTCAGTATGTACCAAAGTCCGACGTCAGGAGCTATAACTACCCAGGGACAATACATGTTATTTACGGCTCACTGGGTGATGATCCAAGCGGATAGGGGTACTCCCCTGTGTAGCTTTAATGTGAACCAGTGGCAGCTCATACGTGACACCTGCCGTTTGCTCAGCCCCTTTGAGGAAGCCACAATATTAGCAAGTCGCCAGGATTACGTGATGAATGACGTCATTCCACTGCTTCATTTCTTACAACACGTGTTGGAAACGATTGCTGGTCAGGGCACTGGAGACCTGGCACCTACATCTCACGGCCACATGAGCCCTGTGGGGGCTGAACTGGAGGAGGAGGGGAGGGGCAAAGTGGAGCACAGTTTAGGTTCCATGAGATGGGCGGTGTTTCTAGTCATCTGACAGGAGAGGAGGAGCAGGAGCAGCCAGAGGAGCTAGAGGGTTATGAGAAAGGCGAGACAGAGGACCCAGACACACCATGACAGTATGCAGTGGAGATGGAGGCAGGGAGTCCCTCCGAGTCACTTGCATAAATGGCACGGTGCATGCTCACTTGCTTGTGTAGTGACAGCCGGATTGTCACCATTCGGCAGCGGGGTGACTTCTGGATCTCCACCTTATTGGACCCTTGCTACCATCACAAAATAGGGGCCTTTTTTCCACCCACTGAGAGGGAGGACAAAATGACCTACTACAGAGGCATCCTATGTAGTCAGTTGGCTGATGCCTATCGGCACCATCGTCCATCCTCCCACAGGTCTGAATCGGGGGGGGCCCCCTGTGCTCACCTTCCACTGCCATGGCAGCTGGGGAGGGGTGGCAGAAGCAGTACCAGCTCCATCAGCAGCAGCCTGAGTCTACAGTTGCTGATGAGTAGCTTTCTTTACCCGTATAGTGAAGCAACTCATCAGCAGCAGGTTCACCTGGAGCAGGACCTGAACCAGCAGGTGGTGGCATACCTTGACATGCCCGTGCCAACACACCTTGAAGATCCGCTGGACTTCTGTTCAGTCAAACTTGATTTGCGGCCGCAACTAGCAGAGTTTTCCCTGGAAAAGCTGTCCTGTCCGGCCAGTAGTGTGCCATAGATTGTGAGGCCCTATTGTCTCCTCATCTGCTGCTAACTTCAGGCTGTGCCATTCAGATACTATAAGGTCTCCCCATGCTGCCACAAACTCCAGGCAGTCATTCAGCCACTATATGGTCTCCTCATACTGATGCCACCTCCAGCCTGTCTTCTTCAGCCACAATATGGTCTCTTCTCATGCTTCAGCCAACTCCAACCTGTGCCATTCAGCCCTATATGATGCCACCTCCAGGCTCTGTCATTTTGCTGCCATGTGACATGTGACTCTTAGTTAGATTTGGTTCTTTATACCCACAAGCTGGGGCCCAGGACACTAAAACTTTGCAGGTAAAAGTTCAATTTCAAATTCCTCAATTTCAATTTAAAAATCTTAAATTTCTATTTAAAATTCTTAAATTTCAATGGTCTCCTTATGCTTCTGCCAACTCCAGGCTGTGCCATTCAGACACTATATGGTCTCCTCATGTGTCAGCCACCTCCAGGCTGTGCCATTCAGCCCCTATATGGTCTTCTACTGATGCCACCTCCAGACTCTGTCATTGTGCTGCCATGTGACATGTTTAAACTTTATTGTTAATTAAATCAAAAAATATCCACACTTTTAAAAGGTATCAGAGCAGTACTCCCTGGTTTGTATCCAAACACTGTAAATATCTCCACTGAGACTAATATCGCTATCTATCGCTGAGTGTGCCTGCAGCTCACACTCCAGCTTCCTCCGGAGACTGCTCTGATTTGCTTAAAAACACCCTACTCAGCCCCCCGACATGTTTCGCTACTATGTAGCTTTGTAAAGAGGTATGGGGCTTCTGAGTGTGGGCAGCGTGTGTCGGGCTCTTTATTACCTCTGTTTGTAACGTCACATCCCATATTGATGGATCCCCATCCAACTAAATCCTTTCTTTTTAATCCTTGTCCTCTGGTTGGTACAAATTCCTTATTGACATAAGCTTCCTCCAATGAGATCTCGGTTCCCTCCTCCGAATCCCATTGGTTTTCAATGGATAAATATCTCAACCAATCCGTATCTTTGTTTACAATTGTCGTCATCTGCGCGTTCTCCTCTGCGCTCGGACTTAGTTTCAATTGCGCCTCATCTCATCTGCGCACTCTCGCGTGCGCGAACTGTTTGTCATCAAAAGCGGAATTCTCAGGTGTATATGAAAACACCTCCTAATTTCTCACTCTGCGCACTATAGTATGCGCGAACTGTTAGAGTTCAGATCATGATACTTGGGGCAATTTTATAGGAGTTCCCTCTCTTCTCCCTACAGATTACTATTTTTATTATTTTTGTTATTGTTATTTTTTGAGGGGATTTTATTTCTACAAAGGGTAAAGATGTTCTCACCGGGTCAGATGGATATTAAGTTCTAAATCAGAGTTGCCGATGGTCCTCAGCGTCATTAGGTAGGATATTGGATAGTTAGGATCTTGGTGGAGATTACTATTATTTCTGTTTCTAATTTATCTATTTCAATATTATTTTGTCAATTTGTATATATATTCCTTTATCTTTCTCTCCTTTTTGGATCTGGGGGGTTCCTTAGTTGATTTTGATGATTAACACCATTTTGAAATGAATAATGTACTGATAAATACTAGCTTATATGTTTATAAGTTGGACCTATTTGCCATTGCTCTGTTTTTTATTATTTATTTTGAGTTTTTTTCGGGAGGCCAGGTGGGGTGGGCGGGGGGAGGGGGGGAGTTTGGGGGGGAAAAATTAGTTCTTTTGAATAGAATTCTTTTATACCTTTTTGTTTCACAGTTATTTGTTTTGCTGCCTGTTTTGTTGTATGTAACTTATTGTTCTTTCATTTCATTATAACAGAATCACCTTCTACCTCACCTCTCCATACTCACGTCCCGCTCATCCCAATCTCCCATCAGTCCTCCACAGTTTAATGGGTATGTTCCTTTGTTTTGATCTCTTTTGTCCCTACACATCTTCTAACGCGGATATTTGATTCTTATCCACTGTTTATTTTGAAATCTGTTACTTATTGTTTGAATAATTCCTGGCTGGCTTTATAAGAAGGCCGAGAAAGTAAACCCTTCATTTAAGCCTGTTGGGCTGAGGGTTTTCAGCCTATATATCCAAATGGCTTCTTCCTTCAGAAGTTTTTTATCCAAATTCCCTCCTCTTGGTCCAAGGCTGGGTTCAATGAATCCCCAAAATCTTAGGTCCTTCACTTCTCCTCTATGCACGTCTCGTATATGCCGTGCCAAGGGGGTATCAGCCCCTGTTCTAATTGTACTTAGATGTTTTGATATCCTTCTTCTTAATTCTTGTGTAGTTTTTCCTACGTACAGTTTCGGGCACCCACACTCGGCAATGTACACCACTCCTTGTGTCTGACAGTTAATGAAGTCTCTGACCTCATATTTCCTCCCATCAAAGGGATTAACAAATTCTTTTTTCTTTGGGAGAAACCTGCAAAAATTGCATCTACCACATGGATGTGAGCCTGTTAGCTTAGATTTTAGCCACGTGCCCTCATGATTTGTTTCTTTTGATTTGTAGTGACTCCGCACCAACCTTTCTCTGATATTCCTACCTCTGCGATATGTCACACTCGGCTGCTCCGTAAGTACTTCTGTCAGATCTTTGTCTGCCAGTAAAATTGGCCAGTATTTTCTTAATATTTGCATCACCTGTTGATTATTTTGGTCGAAGGTACCTATGCATCGAACTGTCTTTTTAAGTTGTTGTTCAGTTATTGTTTTATTTCTCAGTAAATCACATCTCGGGGTGTCTCTTGCCCTCGCAAAAGCCCTATGAAGGACCTTTTTAGGGTATCCTTTTGACAAGAAACGATGCATTAGTACCTTACTTTCCTCAAGAAAAGCTTCTTCAGTGGAGCAGTTTCGTCTAGCCCTCAAATACTGCCCCACTGGTATGCCACTCTTGAGGGGCCTGGGGTGGTGACTTCTCCAATTCAAGAAGCTATTCGTTGAGGTAGTTTTTCTATAGACTTTCGTCTGGATGCTGCCTTCAGGCTCGAGGAAGATTTCCAGATCTAGAAAGCTCGAGATCTTCCTCGAGCCTGAAGGCAGCATCCAGACGAAAGTCTATAGAAAAACTACCTCAACGAATAGCTTCTTGAATTGGAGAAGTCACCACCCCAGGCCCCTCAAGAGTGGCATACCAGTGGGGCAGTATTTGAGGGCTAGACGAAACTGCTCCACTGAAGAAGCTTTTCTTGAGGAAAGTAAGGTACTAATGCATCGTTTCTTGTCAAAAGGATACCCTAAAAAGGTCCTTCATAGGGCTTTTGCGAGGGCAAGAGACACCCCGAGATGTGATTTACTGAGAAATAAAACAATAACTGAACAACAACAGAAAAAGACAGTTCGATATAGGTACCATAGGTACCTTCGACCAAAATAATCAACAGGTGATGCAAATATTAAGAAAATACTGGCCAATTTTACTGGCAGACAAAGATCTGACAGAAGTACTTACGGAGCAGCCGAGTGTGACATATCGCAGAGGTAGGAATATCAGAGAAAGGTTGGTGCGGAGTCACTACAAATCAAAAGAAACAAATCATGAGGGCACGTGGCTAAAATCTAAGCTAACAGGCTCACATCCATGTGGTAGATGCAATTTTTGTAGGTTTCTCCCAAAGAAAAAATAATTTGTTAATCCCTTTGATGGGAGGAAATATGAGGTCAGAGACTTCATTAACTGTCAGACACAAGGAGTGGTGTACATTGCCGAGTGTGGGTGCCCCAAACTGTACGTAGGAAAAACTACACAAGAATTAAGAAGAAGGATATCAAAACATCTAAGTACAATTAGAACAGGGGCTGATAACCCCTTGGCACGGCATATACGAGACATGCATAGAGGAGAAGTGAAGGACCTAAGATTTTGGGGATTCATTAAACCCAGCCTTGGACCAAGAGGAGGGAATTTGGATAAAAAACTTCTGAAGGAAGAAGCCATTTGGATATATAGGCTGAAAACCCTCAGCCCAACAGGCCTAAATGAAGGGTTTACTTTCTCGGCCTTCTTATAAAGCCAGCCAGGAATTATTCAAACAATAAGTAACAGATTTCAAAATAAACAGTGGATAAGAATCAAATATCCGCGTTAGAAGATGTGTAGGGACAAAAGAGATCAAAACAAAGGAACATACCCATTAAATTGATAGTATTAAAATAAACTATACGAACTAGCTAAAGGATCAATACAAAGGTTACTTACCTGGAACTGTGGAGGACTGATGGGAGATTGGGATGAGCGGGACGTGAGTATGGAGAGGTGAAGTAGAAGGTGATTCTGTTATAATGAAATGAAAGAACAATAAGTTACATACAACAAAACAGGCAGCAAAACAAATAACTGTGAAACAAAAAGGTATAAAAGAATTCTATTCAAAAGAACTAATTTTTCCCCCCCAAACCCCCCCCCCTACCCCCGCCCACCCCACCTGGCCTCCCGAAAAAAACTCAAAATAAATAATAAAAAACAGAGCAATGGCAAATAGGTCCAACTTATAAACATATAAGCTAGTATTTATCAGTACATTATTCATTTCAAAATGGTGTTAATCATCAAAATCAACTAAGGAACCCCCCAGATCCAAAAAGGAGAGAAAGATAAAGGAATATATATACAAATTGACAAAATAATATTGAAATAGATAAATTAGAAACAGAAATAATAGTAATCTCCACCAAGATCCTAACTATCCAATATCCTACCTAATGACGCTGAGGACCATCGGCAACTCTGATTTAGAACTTAATATCCATCTGATCCGGTGAGAACATCTTTACCCTTTGTAGAAATAAAATCCCCTCAAAAAATAACAATAACAAAAATAATAAAAATAGTAATCTGTAGGGAGAAGAGAGGGAACTCCTATAAAATTGCCCCAAGTATCATGATCTGAACTCTAACAGTTCGCGCATACTATAGTGCGCAGAGTGAGAAATTAGGAGGTGTTTTCATATACACCTGAGAATTCCGCTTTTGATGACAAACAGTTCGCGCACGCGAGAGTGCGCAGATGAGATGAGGCGCAGAGGAGAACGCGCAGATGACGACAATTGTAAACAAAGATACGGATTGGTTGAGATATTTATCCATTGAAAACCAATGGGATTCGGAGGAGGGAACCGAGATCTCATTGGAGGAAGCTTATGTCAATAAGGAATTTGTACCAACCAGAGGACAAGGATTAAAAAGAAAGGATTTAGTTGGATGGGGATCCATCAATATGGGATGTGACGTTACAAACAGAGGTAATAAAGAGCCCGACACACGCTGCCCACACTCAGAAGCCCCATACCTCTTGACAAAGCTACATAGTAGCGAAACATGTCGGGGGGGCTGAGTAGGGTGTTTTTAAGCAAATCAGAGCAGTCTCCGGAGGAAGCTGGAGTGTGAGCTGCAGGCACACTCAGCGATAGATAGCGATATTAGTCTCAGTGGAGATATTTACAGTGTTTGGATACAAACCAGGGAGTACTGCTCTGATACCTTTTAAAAGTGTGGATAATTTTTGATTTAATTAACAATAAAGTTTAAATATTTTAGAGGGTATATGGGAAATTAGGGTACTATTGGATTGCCCCAAGGGGTGATCTATTGGAAAAAGTGATTGGATTAACCCTCCATATACTGGTCTTGACCAGTGCATTGCCATGTGACATGTGACTCCTTGTTAGATTTGGTCCTTTGTACCCACACGCCTAGGCCCAGGACACTACAACTGGGGAGTTAAAAGTTCAATTTCAAAATCTTAAATTTAAATTTCAAAATCAAAAATTTCAATGGTCTCCTCATGCTTCTGCCAACTCCAAGCTGTGCCATTCAGACACTATATGGTCTCTTAGGGATTGTGAAGCCCTGGTGTCTACTCATGCTGCTGGCAACTCCTGGCTGTGCCATTCAGACACTTTAAGGTATCCTCATGCTTCTGCCAACTCCAGGCTGTGTAATGCAGGCAATATATGGTTTACTGATGCTGCTGGGCCTAGGTCTGGGAATAAAAATTTTGCTATGGTAGCACAAGCTACCCAAAATCTTCAGTTTAAATTTCAGAATTCATATTTTAATCTTAGGGATTGTGAAGCCCTAGTGTCTCCTCATGCTGCGGCCAACTCCTGGCTGTGCCATTCAGACACTATATGGTCTCTTCATGCTTCAGCCTACTCCAGGCTGTTTCATTCAGGCAATATATGGTTTACTGATGCTGCTGGGCTTGGGTCTGGGAATACAAATTTTGTTATGGTAGCACTAGCTACCCAAAATCTTCAGTTTAAATTTCAGAATTCATCTTTTAATTTTAGAGATTGTGAAGCCCTAGTGTCTACTCATGTTTCAGCCAACTCCAGGCTGTGTCAATCAGGCAATATATGGTTTACTGATGCTGCTGGGCCTGGGCCTGGGTCTGGGAATAAAAATATTGTTATGATAGCTACCCTAAATCTTCAATTAAAATTTCAAAATTCATCTTTTATTCTTAGGGATTGTGAAGCCCTGGTGTCTCCTCATTCTGCTGCCACCTCCAGGCTGTGTCATTCAGCCAATATATGGTTTACTGATGCTGCTGGGCCTGGGCCTGGACCAAACATTTTTTTTTTTGGTAGCACTAGCATAAATCTTCAATTTCAATATTTATTTTTTAATCTTAGGGATTGTGAAGCCCTAGTGTCTACTCATGCTGCTGCCAACTCCAGGCTGTGTCATTCAACCACTATATGGTCTCCTCATGCTGCCAACACCTCCACACTGCGTCATTCAGCCACTATATGGTCTCCTCATGCTTCAGCCTCATCCAAGCTGTGTCATTCAGCCACTGTATGGTTTCCTTATGCTGCCAACACCTCCACGCTGTGTCATTCAGCCACTATATGGTCTCCTCATGCTGCCAACACCTCCACACTGTGTCATTCAGCCACTATATGGTCTCCTCATGCTGCCAACACCTCTACTCTGTGTCATTCAGCCACTATATGGTCTTCTCATACTGATGCCACTTCCGGGCTCTGTCATTATGCCGCTCTGTGGCAGTGATTCTAAAAGCAATGCCTGTAATCTGCAAGGCATGCTGAATAACAGTATTATTTCACTACCCCAGCACACTCCATATGTGTGTTAGAACACAGCAAAGGGTTCTATACCCCTATTGAGGCTCTCTGTAGGCCAGAAATAGCTGTTTTTAATATAGATTTGCCGCAAATAAATTCAGATCGAACCACATTTTTCAAAAGTTCGCTCATCTCTAATGAAGAGTGAAAACCAAATTGCTGTCTCCATTGTCTCTATGTTCGCATAATGTGGTTTGTTTGCTAGAAAATTTATTCTGCATTGTTAAAGGGGTACTCGGGTGGAAAACTTTTATTTTTTTAAATCAACTGGTGCAAGAAAGTTAAACAGATTTGTAAATTACTTCTATTAAAAAATCTTAATCCTTCCAGTACTTATTAGCTGCTGAATACTACAGAGGAAATGATTTTCTTTTTGGAATACAGTGCTCTCTTCTGACATCACAAGCACAGTGCTCTCTGCTGACATCTCTGTCCATTTTAGGAACTGTCCAGAGTAGCATATATTTGCTATGGAGATTTTCTCCTACTCTGGACAGTTCTTAAAATGGACAGAGATGTCAGAAGAGAGCACTGTGCTCTTGATGTCACCAGAGAGCTCTTTGTTCCGAAAAGAAAATACTTTCCTCTGTAGTATTCAGCAGCTGATAAGTACTGGAAGGATTACGATTTTTTAATAGAAGTAATTTAAAAATCTGCTTAACTTTCTGGCACCAGTTGATAAAAAAAAAAAAAAAAAGTTTTCCACCGGAGTACCCAACCCCCCCCCCCCCCCCTCCCATCATGTTATTACTCCAACAACAATATACTAAAGTACCATCAGTTCTAGTATCTTGAATAAAAATAGTATTAAACAGTTATTCACAAAAGAAAATGACAGGTCTGAAATGTTAATGGATGTTGGGTCATTAGGTCATGAATCTATTGTGTACTGGATCAGAATGCTATTATTACTGTGCATCAAAAGTGGCATAGATATACACAAAAAGTAAATAATTCTACCGCTGTACAAATCACTAGTCAGACCACATATGGAATGCTGTATATAAAATACTGTATATAAAAAGTATAATCTAAACTACAATACATAAAAAACATATAACAGAAATACATACACAAGACAGTGGCAACTGAAAAACACAGGCGCGGCTCTGTGTGTTGATGATTAGGGGCCCTTACATGAAATTAAACAAAAGAGTAAACAATGTATAACAAGCTCTATGAACAAAGTGCAAAATAAAGTGAACAAGCATACAAATACACAGCAACAAATACCCACATGATACAGGCAGTCTTAAAGGTGTACTCCGCCCACAGACATGTTATCCCTATTCCAAAGGATAGAGGATGGAGTCAGCCATTGGTACCCCCTTGTAATCTCCGTTCATCACCCGGCATTCTAAACAGTATGTATAGAACGCTGGGTTTCCGTGGTCAGAGATGTGATGTCACCCCACACCCCCTCGTGACGTCCCCTTACGCCCCCTCCATTCATGTTCCATCGTAGGGTGACATCACATCTCCGGCCACGGAAACCCAGCATTCTATACATACTGTTTAGAATGCTGGGTGGTGCACAGAGATCGCGGGGGATCCCAGCGGTGGGACCAGACATCTTATACCCCTTTGGATAGGGGATAAGATGTCTAGGGGTGGAGTACCCCTTTAACAGCACATATTATCCATCAAGGCCCCTAATCATCAACACACATCAAAACTGTGTTTTTCAGTTGCCACTGTCTTGTGTATGTATTTTTGTTATACGTTTTTTATGTATTCCAATAAAGATTATGCTTTTTTAATATACATCCTTTCTGCTTAGTTTTGTAGGTATTTATTTATTGGTTTGTGTTAGCCAGATTTTGAATAATCCACATACTCGGGGGGGCCCTGATCTGAGGAAGGAAGGGATCCTCCAGAAACGCGTAATCCTGTCCATTTTTTTTTTTTCTAAAAATCTTTTCCTTCTGAGGACCTTTTCACTACCTCTGGCATTTACCTCATCCTTCCTGCAAGTGTCAGTAGCGCCGACTTCAAGGGTTTTCTTCCTGCCTTGCTCCCATTACTGAACTACAGTACGACACTGTCTTCTCCTGCAATCCTTTGGCTCAGCAGCGGCTCGCACCATCAGTACCCCTATTTTATCGTGGGTTATATGCGCATTTTTTACCATCTAGAGGAAAGGTTTCTTCACCAACACAGATGGGGGTGAGACCATGGAACTCTCCCAGAGGACGTGGTCATGGTGAACTTAAAGAATGAGATCAAAAGGGGCCTGGATGCATTTCTGGAGAGTAATAAAATTACAGGTTATGGATAGTAGATTTATAGGGACAGAACGTTGATCCAGGGATATTTGGAGACAGGAATTTTTCCCATAGTATGGGGCAAGTGGCATTAGACTCGTAGAGTTTTTAGCTTTTCTCTGCACCAACACAGCAGGGACACAATAGGGATATAGGTTGAACTTAATGGATTCTGGTCTTTTTTCAACCTCATAAACTATGTGGCTATGTAAGTATGCCTAATGGATAAAATATAATAGTATACAATCTATCATGAACAGCAAACCAAATCCAAAAAGAAATCTTTTAGTACAATGACATTGCAAAAAATAAAATATGTTTGTCAAACTAGGATAAGCTTGATACCTGTGGAGGGTGTACCCATCTCCAGACACAATACCCTTATGACTTGACTAATTCATGATTGCTCAGTAGAGAACATTATCTTCCTATGACATGTGGTAAGTGCCCCAGTTGTTTAGTATGCGCTCGCAGATGTACTATTGTCTCCGATACGGGACAGCCATTGCTGATTGTCGAAGCGAGTCGGTAATGTCATTGTTTAGAAGACACCGTTGGCTTGCTCAGCAGAACTCCTGTCTCTAGACAAGAGCAGCATTTCTGTGACTGCAAACACTGAATTACAGTCACACTCCGACTGCGCTACGGTAATTTTCCAGGCTTGTTGAAACCGAACTGCAACTCTAACCCTGCGCTGATCGAAAAGTATATTTTTTTGTTTTTGTTGTTTATATTTAGCCTATTATCTGTTCTTGCCACCCAGAATGTTCTCTCTTTATTTCTACAGTCAAGCATCATTTAAATTGTAGTCAATGTATAAAGCAGAGAGCAGCACCAGCACAGACCAAGAATACTTTAGAATTCTGTAGTTCACTTCAGTATTTTTTTACCCTGACTCATCCCCATGTTAGACATTGCACGTGTACAACATGCAGTGTCATAGTTACTGTAGCTACTGTACCTACATATTCTCCAAGAAGATAACAAACCCTTCATTCTCTGCAGTTATCTTAACACATCAGGAAGAGGGGGTGCTGTTTACTTAACAAACAGTTCATGTATAGAAAAAACACCGGTCAGCTCACCGCCTTTAGATGCATTTAAAATAGTACTCTGGTGGAAAACAATTTTATTTAAAAACTACAGGTGCCAGAACATTAAACCGATTTGTAATTCTTTTCTTTTTTAGTTTCTTTCCTGTCCGACCACAGTGCTCTCTGCTGACACCTCTGTCCATATCAGGAACTGTTTAGAGTAGGAGCAAATCCCCATAGAAAACTCTCCTGTTCTGGACAGTTTCTGACATGGACAGATGTGTCAGCAGAGAACACTGTGGCCAGACAGAAAAGAAATTAAAAAAGAAAAACAGAACTTCCTCTGTAGTATACAGTATACAGCAGCTGATGAGTACTGGAAGGATTAAGATTTTAAATAAAAGTCATTTACAAATCTGTATACCGTATTTTTCGCCGTATAAGACGCACTTTTTCTTCCCCAAAACTGGGGGGGAAAAGTTGGTGCGTCTTATACGGAGAATACACCCCTATCGCCGCGGTCCCTGCGGCCATCAACGGCCGGGACCCGCGGCTAATACAGGACATCACCGATCGCGGTGATGTCCTGTATTAACCCTTGAGACGTGGCGATCAAAGCTGACCACCGCATCTGAAGGGAAAGTGACACTAACCCGGCTGTTCAGTCGGGCTGTTCGGGTTAGTGCTTACAGGACACCGGGGGGGGGACCTCACCTGCCTCCTCGGTGTCTTCTCCGTTCAGGGATCCCCTGTATGGCCGGCGCTCTCCTTCCTCGTCATCACGTCGTCGCGTGAGCGAGGATACCCGGCCGGCAGCAGAGACGTTCTGGAGCGACGGGGACACGGCGACAGCGATGGAGCGACATCCAGGGCAGCGGTGACGGGTCCGGAGCGGCGGGGACAAGTGAGTATTACCTCCTATGCAGTGGTCTTCAATCTGCGGACCTCCAGATGTTGCAAAACTACAACTCCCAGCATGCCCGGACAGCCAACGGCGGTGCGTCCTATAGGACGAAAAATACGGTAACTTTCTGGCACCAGTTAATTTTAAAAAAAAAATTTTCACCAGAGTACCCCTTTAATTAAGTCCAAGTTACAGGGAAAGGAGTATGATTCAGAGGCCAGGGGTCAATGCTGCAGAGCCGAGTCTCAGCGTCAATAGTACATGGGCAAATAGTTTTGTTCTCCAGCTGCTGACAAAAAAATATTAAAATCTTTAAAATTCCACAAAAAATGGACCATATCAAAAGATGTAATAAAACCGCAAATGAAATACTGCTTCATTTGCGGTTTTCTGACATGTTTTGATATGGAAATTTTTGGTGGAATTTGAACCTTTCTTCTATAAAGTTTTGAATATATATTTATTTTTTATCGAGAGCTGGATAACTAAACTTTTTGTCAGTCTCCTCTACTGCCATCTGCATGGAAACATAGAGTCCCATGTGGACAAGCACTGAGACTATTCCTGGTTAGGGGGTAGTTGGACAGGGCCACTGTTGTCCATTTGGGCACATATTTTATGTATATAAGGATCTTAAAAGCCCTACTGTGTTCTAATGGAATAAAAATACCTGTGCTAATAGCATCAGAATGTAAGTTAAGCACAAAGGGACCTAATAAAGAGGCAAAGCCTGCTCCGAAATGCACTGGGTAAACCTGGGACCAAAGTCAGTAACCAAGAGGACAGCAAAGTACAAAATCAAAAACCAGAGGCAGAGTCAGGATAAGCAATGGGTCATATTTAGATAGCAGCATTGTACAAAGTCTGCAGACAAACAGTTGTCAGGTCACAGACAAAATTCAGGATACTCAGGTTTGGTCACAGAATAACAGGAAACATGTAACGCTAGTGAAAAGCTGCTGAGTTCCAACCTTCAAGAGGTTTGAATGCCAGTGCCATAGCTGATAGGCCTGGCATTCACATTTCCTGATTGGCTTTCTCAATACATCACTCTTTGAAAAATGTCCTTTCAATGTGCAAAGATGTTGTCAGGATGGCGGGAGTAGCTGTCAAGCGCATCAAACAGAGATGCTGATGGAGGTATGTATGTAACAGTCAGTTTGTTTGGTATCAACAAATATAAAATCTGGCTCTAAATGGGGATATATCCATTTTGGAGACCACAACACTCCCATGTGGCCTTCATGCTGCTCTATTAGGCCTCATTTACAGTACAGAAATTCTGCCCAGAATTTCTGCAGTTATTCTGTTTACAGTAGCCTCCTCCGGAATGCAGACAGTAAGCATCGTCCGTTTCCATATAGTGCAGTGCCAAGACTTCTCCAGCGGATTGGAATAGTGTTGCTCGTGAATATTCGCAATTCGAATATTATTCGCGAATATCGCATATTCACGAATTCGCGAATTTCGCGAATATAGCGCTATATATTCGTAATTACGAATATTCGTTTTTTTTTTTCACAGTACACATCACAGTGATCATCCCTCTCTGCTTCCAGCTTGTGTGATGTAAAGAAGGCTCTAATACTACTGTGTGAGATTGGCGTGCGAAAATGCGCATATGCGAAAATTAGCATATGCGAATTTTCGCATATGCTAATTTTCGCATATGTTAATGTTGTATATGACAATTTTCGTATACGCGAATTTTCGTATATGCGAAAATAAAACGAGAATATTATGAATATGCGAATATCAGCGAATATATGACGAATATTCGTCCATATATTCGCGAATATTCGCGAATTAGAATATGGCCTATGCCGCTCAACACTAGATTGGAAGATTGAACATGTTCAATATTCCGGAGGAATACATTGCTGCATCACAAATTCTGTAACAGAACTTTTGTAGTGTGAACTGAGCGGCAGAATCCCATTGAGATCAATGTTAGTTTGCTGCAAATTTACTGTATTTTTCGCCCTATAGGACGCACCGGCGTATAAGACGCACCCAATTTATAGGTGCACAATTTTAAAAAATTAAGATTTTGAACCCAATAGTGGTCTTCAACCTGCGTACCTCCAGATGTTGCAAAACTACAACTCCCAGCATGCCCGGACAGCCGTTGGCTGTCCGGGCATGCTGGGAGTTGTAGCTTTGCAACATCTGGTGGTCCGCAGATTGAAGACCACTGCATAGGAGGTAACTCTCACGTGTCCCCGCCGCTCCGGACCCGTCACCGCTGCCCTGGATGTCGCTTCATCGCTGTCGCCGTGTCCCCGTCGCTCCAGAACGTCTCTGCTGCCGGCCGGGTATCCTCGCTCTTCGTTGCCGCCATCACATCGTTACGCACGTACGCGACGACGTGATGACGAGGAAGGAGAGCACCGGGCATACAGGGGATCCCTGAACGGAGAAGACACCGAGGAGGCAGGTAAGGTCCCTCCCGGTGTCCTGTAAGCACTAACTCGGCTATTCAGTCGGGCTGTTCGGGACCGCCGCGGTGAAATCGCGGTGGTCCAGAACAGCCCGACTGAACAGCCGGGTTAGTGTCACTTTCCCTTCAGACGCAGTGGTCAGCTTTGATCGCCGCGTCTGAAGGATTAATACAGGGCATCACCGCGATCGGTGATGTCCTGTATTAGCCGCAGGTCCCGACCGTTGATGGCCGCAGGGACCGCCGCGATAGGGGTGTATTCGCAGTATAAGACGCACCAACTTTTTCCCCCCTGTTTTGGGGAAGAAAAAGTGCGTCTTATACAGCGAAAAATACGGTACATAGTGTGAACAGGAGCTTCTTTGAATAGAGTGATTTTAATAACAGAAGTATATTAGGATCTGCTCTATCATTAAGGAAACAATATTTTAAAGGACTTTTGTGAAGTTTCAACAAATAGAAAATGTTTTTCGACTACTGAAAATTTAAAACCTATACAATGCCCCCCAAAAAAATTTTTGTCATAAAAAACCCCATAAATATTTCTAATGTAGATGCCCCTTGATTTCTCTACAGAACATACTCACATTCCCCAATAAACGTATGTATACATTGGCAGCATTATCCTCCTCCTTCTCAGTCCAAGGGTCCATTGACACTATTGAATTTCCGAGTGGATTTTGCTTCACCGTGCACATTACAGAATATCTGCAAAAAATTCCACCATGAAAATTTTAATTACGAACTTCGATAAAACAATGAACATGTCTGCATTTTAAAGAAAGTTTTCCTTAATATCACATGAATTACTGTGCAAAAAATGACAGAAATGATTTCAATAACTGAACGAGATAAAACTTTATAGTATTTAACACCACGTAAACTAAAAGAAGTTATCCCGCAGGAGTGGGAATGTTCAAAATCCTTGATGTTGGCCTCCAGTGTCCTGCTCCAGTTCCCTGATGTTCCCATAGTTCCCATAGTCTTTCTGAGCTGCAGTGTGATGAGGCCCAAGCCCAATGTGTCATACTGTTGCACAGCAAATCACTGGCCGCAGCTACGTCCCATCTCGGCCAGTGATTCTCTGAGTTGCAGTATGGCACATTGGGCCCGGGTCTGTGTAAATCAAGCTATTTTTACCCCCAGTTTCATAACTACATTTAAAGTCATTAACAAATAACTTTTTATATAATGTAGATAATAAAATTATATGTATATTTGTAATATACATTGGTTAAAAAAAAATTGTATATTTTTGTCCCTACAGCTATTTTGTGTCTCTGTGAGGAGACCAAATACGGGAAATGTGGGAGGACAAGCAGGGCTCTGTACACTGAGAACAAGCAGGGCTGTGTACACTGAGAACAAGCAGGACTCTGTACACTGAGGACAAGCAGGACTCTGTACACTGAGGACAAGCAGGGCTCTGTACACTGAGAACAAGCAGGGCTGTGTACACTGAGAACAAGCAGGACTCTGTACACTGAGGACAAGCAGGGCTCTGTACACTGAGAACAAGCAGGGCTGTGTACACTGAGAACAAGCAGGACTCTGTACACTGAGGACAAGCAGGCCTCTGTGCACTGAGAACCAACAGGGCTCTATACACTGAGGACAAGCAGGGCTCTGTACACTGAGAACAAGCAGGACTCTGTACACTGAGGACAAGCAGGACTCTGTACACTGAGGACAAGCAGGGCTCTGTACACTGAGGACAAGCAGGGCTCTGTGCAGTGAGGCTGTGTGCAGTAAGGCTCTGTGACACGCTCACAGCTCACACATCGGGATGATTGACAAGCCAGGAGCCTGCACAGAGCGCTGCTTGTCCCGCTTTCACTTCCTGTATTTGGTCTCCTCACAGAGACACACAGGCAATAGCTGCAGGGACAGCATTTTTTCACCCAAAAATATACAACATTTTTTTTCAATGTATATTGCAAATATACTTATAATTTTATTGTCTACATTATATTAAAAAAGGTTTTGTTAACAGGTACAGTTTAAGTTGTCTTCTTGAATAAGTCTAAATAAAACATCTATTATGTATAAATTTGTAACAATTTACCACAAAAAAAAAATGGTAAACCAAATCATAAATCTACTTATAATCATACAGCAAAAGAAAAAAAGTAGGATATTATACCTACTTAAAACCAACACCAGGGGCGGATCCAGAGTCTAGTCTTGGGAGGGGCACTATTAGAGAATTTTGTGTTGGTGGACAGAAAATAAGGTGTTGCTTAAGGTACTTACAATATTAAATGTATCATACAGTCCTAACCTTGTTTAAGACTCAGAGGCCATGTTCACACGTCAGAATTTCCAATGCGGAATTCGGCACAGGCATTCCGCTGTAGCAGAGTCCCATTTAGTTCAACAGGATTCTGCTGCGCTGTGCTCACGGCAGAATATCCATGCCAGATGTTTCCAGCACGGAAATTCCGTTTTCTGTCTCTGCAGAAAGAATGTGCACGTTCATTCTTTCTGCAGACACCGCATGGAACGCTTAGCCATCTAGGAGACGGCTGTCCGCACAGAGATTTTCCCTGCGGACAGATAGGATATGATTAAACAGATATATCAATATTACAAAGATCATAAGACATTTTGAGCAGTTTACGTATAATATATTAGAATGTTTACATAAACAGGACTACACATAGGACACGTTGTCAAACATTTAGTGGGAGATTTATCAAAATCTGTCCAGAGGAAAAGTTGACCAGTTGCCCATAGCAACTAAGGCCTTTTTTTTTTTTTTACAAATGAAAGAATTTTATTACACGATTTTTATAACTTAAAATCGTATGAAATCGTATATAAAGTTGGATCCATTGTCCACCAATAAAAAATCGGAACCATTACACACATTGGTCAACCCCGATTTCAGACCCGAACAAAAATCGCGTGAAATCGGATGCGGATCAAATCGGATGTGTGTAATGGATCCGATTTTTTAATGGCGGTCAATGGATCCGACTTTATATACGATTTTAAGTTATAAAAATCTTGTACTCAGGTCGGATGGAGAAATCGTGATGTGAATGCAACCTAAGGAACATAGGCCCTGATTTTTTTAGCATGTTGTGATGCCCGCACTGTAGCATGTTGCAGAAAATTATTTTCAGTATAATAATCAAATATACCAATTGCCACAGAATGGGAAAGTGCTAAAAAAAAGTTTTTACCATTTAAAACTACTGCTCCCTGTATGACCTTAAAGGGGTACTCCGGTAAAAAAAACTTTTTTTTTTAAATCAACTGGTGCCAGAAAGTTAAACAGATTTGTAAATTACTTCTATTAAAACATCTTAAACCTTCCAGTACTTATTAGCTGCTGAATACTACAGCTGAAATTATTTTCTTTTTGAAACACAGAGCTCTCTGCTGACATCACGAGCACAGTGCTCTCTGCTGACATCTCTGTCCATTTTAGGAACTGTCCAGAACAGCATATGTTTGCTATGGGGATTTCCTTTTACTCTGGACAGTTCCTAAAATGAACAGAGATGTCAGCAGAGAGCTCCATGTTTCAAACGGAAAATAATTTCCTCTGTAGTATTCAGCAGCTAATAAGTACAGGAAGGATTAAGATTTTTTAATAGAAGTAATTTACAAATCTGTTTAAAAAAAAAAAAGTTTTTCACCGGAGTACCCCTTTAAGTATGTGGTAAGGTTATGCTGGGAGTTGTTGTTTCACCCATCATTACTGCAAAACTTACAAGTGACTCCAGCTCTGATAGGACATAATGAGGAGAATACAGAATAATGTCAGTGACAACAGGTGACGTCTTCTCTATAGTCTTTCATTATCTAATTCAGATGGTACATACCGCCGGGTCCAGCTGAATATTCACTCAGCAGAACTTGATACCCAGATGGTTTCTATGTCAGCGGATTCTGATCCTCTATATGAAAACAATAATTATTATAATACTGCCAAACACTGTATCCTTTGAATATAATACCGCCACACCGTACCCTCTGAATATAATACTATTACACACTGAACCCTCTGAATATATTACTACAACACACTGTACCCTCCGAATATAATACTACCACATACTGTGCTCTCTGAATGTAACCTTGCCATGCACCCTCTGAATACAATACCGTAATGTATTGTGGCCCATAAAAACCATACCACCCCAAAAATTCCTTATAATATACACTATGGCCGACATGTATAATTGTCTCTTGTTTTTGGTGTCTAAAAATTATGGAAAAAAAGGCGAAAGCAGGGTTTATTTGCGCCTTTTTTGCGCTTGAGTTGCAATCCACTGATTTTGGCAATACACATGATATGGACGGGTTTTATGAACTGCGTCTTTTTGTGAAAAGGCGCAAGAAAGGGGCAAAACCACTGAAAAGTCTCTAAAACTACAGCAGCCCAGACTTAGCTTTTTGGTGTATGTGAAGAGAGAAATGTTAGAAAATGTGACCTGAACAAAACGTATCAAATTGTCTGCTAACTTTTAATAAATTTGGTTCTCCTACACAGAAAAATACTTCACTTACACCTACAATAAATGCCGGCCTATATCTCTGAAATGCAAAACACTCTGTGCCCCTCATGTATAGTAATAATGCCCCATCCTGTGCCCCCACGTATAATAATAATAACCCGTCCTGTTCTCCCCACATAATAATAATGCCCTCTGTCCTGTGCCCCTCACATATAATGTCCCTGTCATGTTCACATCACATATAATGCCCCCTGTCCTGCCCCCTCAGGGGGCATTATATGTGAGTGGCACAGGACATTGGGCATTATATGTGGGGGCACAGGACAGCCCCTCCTGTCATGTGCCCATATAATGCACATATAATGTCCCCCTGACATATGTCCCTGACTTATAATGCCCCCCTGCCCTGTGCCCCTCACATATAATGCCCCCTGAGGGGCCAGGATAGGGGGGCATTATATGTGAGGGGCACAGGACATGGGGCATTATATATGAGGGGCACATAACAGGGGGGCATTATATGTGAGGGGCACATAACAGGGGGGCATTATTTGTAAGGGACACGGGACATGGGGTATTATATATGAGGGGGACATGACAGGGGGCATTATATGGGCACATGACAGGGGAGGTACTGTCATTTGCCCCCATTTATAATGCCCCCCTGACATGTGCCCCTCACTCACCATTTGCCCCTCTGACTTATAATTTGCTTTCCCCCCCCCCCTTTCTCACCCGTCACCTCTCTCTCTCGTCACCTTTGTCACACGCTGCAGCTGCTCCGTTCTCGCAGCCAGTGAGAGCTGCGGGGACGTGATTTCCGGGCGCCGGCACAATGATGTGATGTCATGGAGCCGACGTAATGCCGTGAATGGTGTCCCTGCGGCTCTCACTGACTGCAGGAATGGAGCAACCGCAGCTTGTGACAAAGGTTAGGGAATGGTGAAGCGGGACAGCTGACAGCTCCCGCTCCACCATGCTATATAGTACGGGGAGGGTGGCAACAATCTCGGCATTTGCCCCATTGCCCCCCCCCCCCCCCTGGATCCGCCACTGACCAACACACAAAAGTGTAGTGCTAGAAATATCAAATAACTCCAAACTAAAACATTAACACCAAGAATTGCAATAAAGCATACCAATCTTTATTAAATCCAAATCCAGAAAAAAGTTATAAATACATAACAAATACATCAATTGGAACTATGTATAAATCCCAACCGGGTGGACACTACTCAGATAGGCAAGGTAACACTGAGGAAGCTCTGTTTCTGAGTGAAACATATGTTGGAGTCTGTACACACGTTGGTAAGGCTTGTATGTATATAATAGATGCAAGGACTTGCTAATTACTATCTAATGTCTTAAGTCTGATTTTGTATTGGTATGTACTAAGCACTTTATTTGGAGTGATCAGGCTGTCATGACCTTTAGCATATGTTGATATTTTTTTATATCGCATATACTTTTTCTTGTGTCCACCCTATTGTAATAACAGTGTTACCTTGCCTACCTGTGTAGTGTCCTCCCAGTTTGGATTTATACCTAGTGCCAATTCATGTATTTAAATTTTTTTCAGTATTTGGATTTAATAAAGATTGATAAGCTTTATTGTGGTTACTCCTCATAATAATATTAAAGGGGTACTCCGCTGCTTAGTGTTTGGAACAAAATGTTCCGAATGCTTAGAGACGACATCGGGAGCTCGTGATGACATAGCTCCGCCCCCTCATGGTGTCACGCCCCGCCCCCTCAATGCAAGTCTATGGGAGGCTTGCATAGACTTGCATTGAGGGGGGTGAGGCGTGACATCATGAGGGGCGGGGCTATGACATCACGAGCTCCCAGCGCCGGCTCTAAGCGTTCAGAACATTTTGTTCCAAAGGCTGAGCAGCGAAGTATCCCTCTAATTTGAGAACTAAAATGACACTAAAAAAATGGTAATATGAAAGAAAACTTTTTTTTCTCATTACCAGAGAAGAGTCGTATAAAATGTGTTGGCCGGTTGCTCTAGGTTACTCCAGAGAGTGAATGGTTAAACCATTTATGATAACTTTTGTTGGCAATTACTTTTGAAAGATGTGAATGTGAGTGGTATCATTTGTGCCACATCCCCTTCTGTATGTTATGCCTGGATCAGAAAGCTGTTCAGCGATGCATTGGGATGAATACAACTGATTATCGTACAAGAGAGTGAAAATGAAAGACCGATAATCAGGGTCCATTCTGGGATTGAAAGCAAAGAGAACAAATTCAGACACAATTTAAAGATAATTAATATACTTGTGTCATCTCAAAGGGGAAAAAATAAAGTGACGGACCTATCACCTGACCTCTGCGATTAGCTGGAAAATTTACCGGCATTGTCACCACTTTTTCCAGTTCGCGTTGACAACTCTTAATAGAGCTTTGTCCATCGTGTTGTCCAATAATGTCCCATGGGTGAATCATTCTCAAGGAGAGCATAATGGGTTAATAATACAATCACACTGCGACTCCTACTGACATTAAAAGGAAGGCCCGCTCTATTACCAAGCTTGTCGAAGGCCCCCTATGGATTTAGCATTCTTGAAACTTGACAGAGACCTCAAATTACCCTATTATACTTATTTATGTCATGTAACTGCTTTAATGCTCTAAAAGATTTCTTTGTGCTCGCAGCTCAACACGTGAACTGAACTCACTAATGTATCTTAAATTACCAAATGAAGGCTGTAAATGGGTCAATTTTCGCCCTCAATGTGCAAGATACACGTCATGCCAAAAGCATTTCTTTCCCTTTTTCTTGATCAGTCTCAGTTTTTTTTCTTAGGCCACCTGGGATGAATAATCAGGTTCCACCTATGAAACCTGTCGCAGTCTCCGAAGTAAAGGTACTCGGGCAATGTGCCTTTGAAAGCATTAGCCAGGTCTTCAAAATCCCTGTTACAAAAACAACACCTGGGGTGACTTGTGTTCCTGAAACCCATCTCCTATTCAGCCCCGAAGCTTTGATGGCAGAGCCTTGCTAGGGCCGTCTTCATCTCCTTGCTGTCTCTCCTAACCGTAGGCTGAGCGAAATACAAAATTTAGTTTCCCTGCAAGTATTGTGAAATGGAAATGTGTTTTATCTCGACATCACAACAAGGGTCTGGTTTGTAAGAATTATTCTAGATCTCTTGTGGGAACAATATGGTGTTGTTTGGCAGTGCTCCTGCTGTTACCCTTCAGTCATACACCACATTACCATTGAGATAAACCCTGGGCTTAGTGTTGTCAGATACATGCAGAACTCCGTCGTGCTTGTGCCAGCGATATTTTTTTAATTGGAGATGCGGTAATTAGTGGGAATTGATGAGCTTGGCGTCACCTAAACATACATGAAGCTCAAAACGGAAATTATATTTGAAGGGACAGCTCTGCTGTGCTGGAATCTCTTGAAGGACCTTGGATTATACGATTGTTCTGTTTGTTCCGGGGCTGAAATCAACTTTGATTCAGATTTTTCTTTTTGTCCATTGTGTTGTAGGGCTCACAATTTATTACTTTGATTAGAATTTTTCTCTTTGTCCATCGTGTTGTAGGACTCAGGATTTATTTCCAGCCTGTTTAGTAGTTGTAATGTGTGATTATGAATCACAGTGCACCTCGCCTCATGCATGTAATTATACATTCACCAACAGTTACCCGTACCAAGAAGAAATGATTTGCTTGCTACATTATTCCTAAGAGAAAAAAAAGATATGCAAATACCTATTGGCCAGGTATATACCAAAAGGACACCACTCTTTTGGCATACTATAGAAAAAGGGGGACCTATAGATATAATTGGTGTAGTAATAAAACATAATGTAAACTCACTCAAGTGTTTATAGAGTATCCAAAATATTTCTTATAGCTGTAGATAGGATGTTCTCTCCCATCAGTCCATGTCCCAAGAGACATATGACTTAATTTTCATGGGATACATACACCTCCTAGTGCATACATGGGCAAATTTGGTCTCTTTCAGTTTTACACGTGATTATAAAAAACTGTGTAATATATATTATCAGAGAAAAGTGCCTCTTTCTCCACTTATAAAGCCCCCCCCCCCCCCATACACATTAGTAAAAAGTCAGTCGTCCCAGCTAACCATCTAATGTGTATCCTAACTCTGCTCAAACAAATGACGTTTTCAACTGCTTGGCCTTTTGCTTTTAGAAAGTCATACCAGACCCATCTGGCAGCAGCTTACCTCCCCTCCTCCTATTAACACACACACACAAACTTTGCTGACCTGAACGTTCATGCGTATTGGCTGAACAGAAAAGATAGCTAAGCTGCCAAATAAATCCTTAGCCAACAGGTGTTGGATGTGTACAGGCATCATCTTGTCACAGCACAGGTGGACTCCACTTGTGAAAAGGATACCTGCAAGCAGATTGGGCTTTGCAGTGCCACAGCTTGTCATGGTCACATGTTCATAAGGCCTTAGTCATAGAGGGCCAAAATTCTATGACTAAGGCCAGGTAGGGCAGAAAAGCAAGTAGAAGGAGTAACAACTCACCATGACCTTGTCCTGTTTGTTGCACTGGACTTTAGATTGTATAATGTTTTTATAAAGAAGAAGAAATAAAGTGGATTTAACTGACGTGCTGTGATTTTGCCTTTTTTAATGGCTCACAACGGTTGAAGAAACCTGAATGCACATGCACGGAAGAGGTGATCAACACATCCATTTGTTGTATATGGACTTTCTAGTTTGAGGTATGTTGTCTGGATCCCTAACTTTTTTGGCCTCCTTTAACCCCTTAACAACGCAGGACGTAAATGTACGTCCTGGTGAGCTGGTACTTAACGAACCAGGACGTACATTTATGTCCTATGCATAACGAGCGAATCTCGCGTCATGCGCGGCAGGTCCCGGCTGCTGATAGCAGCCAGGGACCCGCCCATAATGGCGGACATCCACGATCAACCCCTGAGATGCGGTGATCAATACACCCTCACCTTGCTCCGGCCGTCTCCCGGGGTCTTCTGCTCTGGTCTGCGATTGAACAGACCAGAGCAGAAGATGATCGATAATACTGATCAGTGCTATGTCCTATATATATATCAACTGGCTCCAGAAAGTTAAACAGATTTATAAATTACTTCTATTAAAAAATCTTAATCCTTCCAATAATTATCAGCTGCTGAAGTTGAGCTGTTCTTTTCTGTCTGGCAACAGTGCTCTCTGCTGACATCTCTGCTTGTCTCGGGAACTGCACAGAGTAGAAGAGGTGTGCTATGAGGATTTGCTTCTACTCTGGACAGTTCCCGAGACAGGTGCAAATCCCAGCATGCCCAAACAGCAAACAGCTGTCTCGGGATGCTGGGAGTTGTAGTTGCGTACCTCCAGCTGTTGCATAACTACATCTCCCAGCAAGCCTTTCGGCGATCAGTACATGATGGGAGTTGTAGTTATAAAAACAGCTGGAGGAACACTGGTTGGAAAATACTGAGTTAGATAACAGAACCTAACTGAAGGTTTTCCAACCAGTGTGCCTCCAGCTGTTCAAAAGTACAACACCCAGCATGCACGGTCTGTCAGTACATGCAGGGAGTTGTAGTTTTGAAACAGTTGGAGGTTTGCCCCCCCCCCCCCCCCACCATGTGAATGTACAGGGTACATTCACACGGGTGAGTTTACAGTAAGTTTCCTGCTTGAAACTTGAGCTGCGGCAAATATTTTGTGCAGCACAAACTCCCAAGGGGAAACTCACTGTAAACCTCCGCCAGTGTGAATGTACCCTAAAAACACTACACTACACTAACACATAATAAAGGGTAAAACACAACATATACATCCCCTTACACTGTCCTCCCAATACAAATGAAAAACTTATTGTACGGCAGTGTTTCCAAAACGGAGCCTCCAGCTGTTGCAAAACAACAACTCCCAGCATTTCCGGACAGCCACTGTCTGTCCAGGCATGCTGGGAGTTTAGCAACAGCTGGAAGCACCCTGTGTGGGAATCACTGGCGTAGAATACCCCTATGTCCACCCCTATGCAATCCCTAATTTAGTCCTCAAATGCTCATGGCGCTCTCTCACTTCGGAGCCCTGTCGTATTTCAAGGAAACAGCTTAGGGCCACATATGGGGTATTTCTGTACTCGGGAGAAATTGCACTACACATTTTGGGGGGCTTTTTCTCCTTTAACCCCTTATGAAAAGGAAAAGTTGGGGGCTACACCAGCCTGTTCATGTAAAAAAATTAAAATGTTTACACTAACATGCTGGTGTTGCCCCATACTTTTTATTTTCACAAGCGGTAAAAGGAAGAAAAGATCCCCAAAATTTGTAACACAATTTCTCCTGAGTACGGAAATATCCCATATGGGGGCGTAAAATGCTCTGCGAGTGCACAACAGGGCTCAGAAGTGAGAGTGCACTATACATTTGAGGCCCAAATTTTTGATTTGCACAGGGGTGGCTGATTTTACAGCAGTTCTGACATAAATGTTAAAAAAGAAATACGCACATGTGACCCCATTTTGGAAACTACACTCCTCACGGAACGTAACAAGGGGTAAAGTGAGCCTTCACACCCCACAGGTGTTTAATGAAAATTCTTCAAAGTTGGATGGAAAAATGAAAAAAAAAATATAATTTTCACTAAAATGCTAATGTTACCCGAGATTTTTCATTTTCCCAAGGGAAAATAGGAAAAAAGGCCCGCAAAATGTGTAACCCCATTTCTTCTGAGTAAGAACATACTCCATATGTGGATGTAAAGTGCTCTGCTGGTGCACTACAATGCTCGGAAGAGAAGGAGCGCCATTGGGCTTTTGAAGAGTAAATTTGTCTGGAATTGAAGGCCACGTGTGTTTACAAAGCCTCCATAGGGCCAGAACAATGGACCCCCCACATGTGACACATGTGATTTTGGAAACTACACCCCTCATGTAATGTAATAAGGGGTACAGTGAGCATATATACGCCCCACAGTTATAAGTATAACTCCCCACCCAGGGGATTACTTACAGGGCAGACTTCATATCTTCACCATCCCTGGCAGCAAAAAAATTCCCCGGCATTATATATGGTAAAATCTGCTGCTTGGTTCCCTTTAGACCCCAAATAGGTGGGGTAGGGTTGAGATGTCTGTGTCTCTGAACAGATTAGGCACATTTTACTCCATTACAGTTTGCATTAAAGGGGTTAACCCAACTCCCAAAAAATTATCTCCTGTCTGAAGTATCCCTAGCATGGAGGTCAACTGTCCCTAAATAAATGGAGTGGAGAGGACAGCATTACATTCAGTTTCTATTAGCCCAAACTGGTGAATGAAATTAAATTTTTTTATGAATTTCCCACTTTGTCCCCCACTATAGATAAGTGAATGTAGTTACAATTTGACCCACAAATAGCTGTGATCCTACGGCTGCAGCCAGTTTAAGTTTGTAGAACAATCCCATTACTTAACTTAGCTGTGATGCCGCGCTGTCCACACAGTGCAGCACAGCCATCTTTGGGGACAAAACTGCCATGCAGCCCTAGCCTTATGTCACATTTCTAGGCTGTTGTCACTGTTAAATACGTTAATGTTGTTCTCCTGTATTGCTTCATACCTGCAGAAGGAACTGGTTGGGAAAAGAAAACTGTTGGACCTGGAGATCTTATTCCCCCTGCTGGGAGCACCGCAATCTCTGTGCAGCACCCATGCCACACTCAGCATTCTAAACAGAATGTTTAGAATCGTTGAGTTTCCGAAGCCAGAGACGTGATGTTCTGCCCTTCATTCATGTCTATGGGAGGGGGCGTGACGGAGATCACAGGGGGGTCGCAGTGGCTGAACCCCCACAATCAGACATCTTATCACCGATCCTTCCTGTGGGAAGAGTACCCCTTTAAGATTATGCCAAATCTAGACTTTAAAGGGGTACTCCAGGATTTGTTATATTTGGCTATGGTACAGTGGCTGTAATGTTAGTGAAGTTAATATCATAGTGGATGTACCTGTGTGTGATGATGGTCTCACAATTCTTATGTGATCTGTGCCCCGATGTTTATTTTTAACAGCATACAAAATTTGTGTCCTCTCAGGTTTTCCTTGGTTGCAGTGCGGCCCGAGACATTTCATCACTAGTCAGATGAAAGGGAGCCTGTCTGCTTCAGTGGGTGGGAGGGAGATCATTCTGCAAGAATTGCAGTTTTGCAACAGCTGGATGCGCCCTGGTTAGAAAACACTAGTCTACTGTTTACTGCACAGCATGGAAGGGAGCTCTGGTGTGCTTCAATGGGTGGGGTGGCTGATGTGTAGGAAGGAGAAAAGTAACCTCACACTTACAAATAAGTGATCCTGGGAATTGTAGTTGGAGGAAGGGAACTACAACAGGAAATAGCCATTTCGCTAAATGATAGCAGCAACATTATGGTGGATTGAGAACACAGCCATTAAGCTTCAAGACAAGCAAGGATCCTTCCTAAACATGTCCATTACTGCCTGGCAGGTAAGTACTAAAATCACCTTATGGTGAATAACCCCTTTAATGAGGTCCATCGTGGTTCTGGTATTTTTGACAGAAAGAATAGAGCTGTAGACTGATACATAGTTACATAGTTAGTACATAGTTACATACTAAGTACGGTTGAAAAAAGACATACGTCCATCAAGTTCAAAAAGACATACGTCCATCAAGTTCAACCAGGGAATTGAAGGGTAGGGGTGTGGAGCGATATTGGGGAAGGGATGGGATTTTATATTTCTTCATAAGCATTAATGTTATTTTGTTCCAGGAATGTATCTAATCCTGTTTTAAAGCTGTTAATTTTTCCTGCTATGACCAGTTCCTGAGGTCGACTTTTCCATACGTTCACAGTTCTCATGGTAAAGAAGGCGTGTCGCCCCTTGAGACTAAACTTTTTCTTCTCCAGACGGAGGGAGTGCCCCCTCGTCCTTTGGGGGGGTTTAACCTGGAACAGTTTTTCTCCATATTTTTTGTATGGGCCATTAATATACTTATATACATTTATCATATCCCCCCCTTAAACGTCTCTTCTCAAGACTAAACAATTGTAACTCCTTTAATCGATCCTCATAGCTAAGATGTTCCATGCCCCATATTAGTTTAGTCGCGTGTCTCTGCACCCTTTCCAGCTCCACAGTGTCCCTTTTATGGACAGGTGACCAAAACTGAACAGCATATTCCAGGTGAGGCCGTACCAATGCTTTATAAAGGGGGAGTATTATGTCCCTGTCCCTCGAGTCCATTTTATACATGACAATATCCTGCCGGCTTTGGAAGCAGCAGCCTGACATTACATGCTATTCTGCAGTCTGTGATCTACAAGTACACCCAGATCCTTCTCTACCAGTGACTCTGCCAGTTTAATCCCCCCTAAGACATACGATGCATGCATGTTATTAGTACCCAGATGAATAACTTTACATTTATCCACATTAAACCTCATTTGCCAAGTGGATGCCCAGACACTTAGTCTATCCAAGTCATCTTGTAACCTATACACATCCTCTATAGACTGTACCGAGCTACAAAGCTTGGTGTCATCTGCAAAGATAGAAACAGAGCTGTTAATACGATCCTCTATATCATTGATAAATAAATTAAACAACAGCGGGCCCAGTACAGAACCTTAGGGTACACCACTAATAACCGGGGACCAATCAGAGTACGAATCATTGACCACCACTCTCTGGGTACGATCCATGAGCCAGTGTTCAATCCAGTTACAAACTAAAATTTCCAAACCCAAAGACCTTAACTGACCTGTCAGATGTCTATGAGGGACAGTATCAAACGCTTTGCTCTGTCAAGGCTTCTACTCACATCTTCATAAAAGCAAATTAGATTGGTTTGACAACTTCTATCCTTAGTAAACCCATGCTGGCTATCACTTATAATACAATTATCCCCTATGTATTCCTGTATGTAATCCCTTATAAGTCCTTCAAACAATTTACCCACAATGCACGTTAAACTTACCGGTCTATAGTTTCCTGGGGAAGACCTAGAGCCCTTTTTGAAGATTGGCACCACATTCGCCTTGCACCACTCCGTTGGCACAATACCAGACACCAGTGAATCTCTAAATATCATGAAAAGGGGTACAGATATTACTGAACTTAGTTCTCTAAGAACTCTTGGGTGCAATCCATCTGGTCCTGGAGATTTGCTTACATTTAAATTACTTAACTTACCTTGTACCATCTCTACATTAAGCCAGTTCAGTACATTACATGATGTGTTACCAGCACTGACCTGTCCAATGTCAGCTCCTCTTTCTTCCCTAGTATATACAGAACTAAAGAACCCATTCAGTAGCTCCGCTTTCTCTTTATCGCCAGTGACAACCTCTCCATTATCATTATTAAGGGGTCCTACATGCTCTGTCCTTGTTTTTTTTTGCATTTATATATCTAAAAACATATTTAGGATTAGTTTTGCTTTCTTTGGCCACCTGTCTCTCATTTTGAATGTTTGCTGTTTTTATTACATTTTTACAGATTTTATTAAGCTCTTTGTACTGTTTAAATGTTATTAAATGTTATATCTGACCCATCAAATTTGAATTTTTGAAGGCTATTTTTTGTTGTTTATTGCTCTTTTAGCATACCGTATATACTCGAGTATAAGCCGACCCGAGTATAAGCCGAGACCCCTAATTTCAACCCAAAATCCCAGGAAAAGTTATTGACTCGAGTATAAGCCTAGGGTGGGAAATACATCATCCCCCCCCCCTGTCATCATCCAGACCCGTCATTAACATCTTCATCATCATCACCGCCTGTCATCATCCAGACCCTCATCATCATCACCTGTCATCATCCCACACATCCCCCCTTCATCATCCCCTTGTCATCATCCCCACCCCCCTTCATCATCCCCTTGTCATCATCCCCACCCCCCTTCATCATCCCCTTGTCATCATCCCACACACCCCCCTTCATCATCCCCTTGTAATCATCCCACACCCCCCCCCTTCATCATCCCCTTGTCATCATCCCCACCCCCCTTCATCATCCCACACCCCCCCTTCATCATCCCCTTGTCATCATCCCCACCCCCCTTCATCATCCCACACCCCCCCTTCATCATCCTCTTGTCATCATCCCACACCCCCCCTTCATCATCCTCTTCTCATCATCCGCCCTCAGTGGTCTTCAACCTGCGGACCTCCAGAGGATTCAAAACTACAACTCCCAGCAAGCCCGGGCAGCCATCGGCTGTCCGGGCTTGCTGGGAGTTGTAGTTTTGAAACCTCCGGAGGTCCGCAGGTTGAAGACCACTGCGGCCTTCGACATCATCCAGCCCCCTCTCACCCCCTTTAGTTATGTACAGTACTCACCTCCGCTCGGCGCTGGTCCGGTGCTGCAGGGCTGTCCGGAGAGGAGGTGGTCCGGTGGGATAGTGGTTCCGGGCTGCTATCTTCACCGGGGGCACCTCTTCTCCGCGCTTCCGGCCCGGAATAGAGGCGTTGCCTTGACAATGACGCAGAAGTACGTTGGCAATGAACGTACCTCTGCATTGTTGTCAAGGCAACGTGACTATTCTGGGGCTGGGCCCGAAGCGCTTAGAAGAGGCCTCCCCGGTGAAGATAGCAGCCCGGAACCACTATCCCACGGGACGACCTCCTCTCCGGACAGTCCTGCAGCACCGGACCAGCGCCGAGCGGAGGTGAGTACTGTACAGAACTAAAGGGGGGTGAGAGGGGGCTGGATGATGTCGAACGCCGCAGTGGTCTTCAACCTGCGGACCTCCGGAGGTTTCAAAACTACAACTCCCAGCAAGCCCGGACAGCCGATGGCTGCCCGGGCTTGCTGGGAGTTGTAGTTTTGAAACCTCTGGAGGTCCGCAGGTTGAAGACCACTGTGGGTGGAGAGTTCACTCGAGTATAAGCCGAGGGGGGTGTTTTCAGCACGAAAAATCGTGCTGAAAAACTCGGCTTATACTCGAGTATATACGGTAATTTGTCAGCCATGTAGGATTTAGTTTTAACCGTTTATATTTGCACTTCCACTTTGGTATATATTTAGCTGTATAGTTATTTAGAGTTGATTTAAAGATGTCCCATTTACCTTCTGTATCAGTATTTGAGAACACCTCCCCCCAGTCTATGTCCTGTAGTGCAGCCCTCAACCCAGGGAAGTTTGCCTTTTTAAAGTTATATGTTTTTGCTTTCCCCGTCTGTCTTTGTTTTCTACATTTTAAGTCAAAAGTAACTATATTGTGGTGGCTATTACCAAGGTTTTCCCGCACAGTTACATTACCAACCAGCTCTGCGTTGTTGGAAATGATCAGATCCAACAAGGCATCACTTCTTGTTGGGTCCTCCACAAACTGGCCCATAAAATTATCCCACAATAAATTTAGGAATTGTCGCCCCTTTGTAGTTTTAGCCAGCCCCCGACCCCAATCTATATCTGGATAGTTAAAATCTCCCATTATTACCACTGTACCTGCCCGGGCGGCCCTCTCTATTTGTTTATACAGCCGACCTTCTATCTCTTCAGTGATATTAGGGGGTCTGTAGATTACACCAAGTATTATTTTTTCAGTATTTCCCTCGTTTTGTAATTCTACCCACAGTGATTCCACATCCTCAGAATCATCACACACTATGGCATCGTTCACACTGACTTTCATACCACTTCTAACATACAGACAGACTCCACCATCTTTTCTGTTCATTCTATCTTTGCGAAACAATGTAAACCCCTGCAGATTAACAGCCCAGTCATGTGAGGAGTCCAGCCATGTCTCAGTGACCCCAACTTTATGAATATGTTCCTCCAGTATCAAGGCCTCAAGCTCCCCAATTTTATTTGCTAGGCTTCTGGCATTTGTGAACATACACTTTACATTTCCATCATTTATGTTATTGGGGTTAATGGGACTCAAGGGTGTAAGTTTTATTTTCCTATGAAGCCTATTCATATTAACTATTCTAACCCCTCCCTCCGCTCCACCCCCAGGTACATTTATAATTCCCACCTCTCTATCTACACTATCTTCCCCCTCTTTGCTGTAGGTTCCCTCCCCCCAAGTCCCTATTTTAAACACTCCTCCACCCTTCTAGCCATCTTCTCCCCAAGCACAGCTGCACCCTCCCCATTGAGGTGCAGCCCGTCCCTACGGTAGAGCCGGTAACCGACAGCGAAGTCAGCCCAGTTCTCCATTAACCCAAACCCCTCCTTCCTACACCAGCTTCTGAGCCACTTGTTTACCTCCCTGATCTCTTGCTGCCTCTCTGGTGCGGCTCGTGGTACTGGCAGTATTTCAGAAAATACTACCTTGGAGGTCCTTGCCTTAAGCTTGCGGCCTAAGTCCCTGAAATCATTTTTAAGGACACTCCACCTACCTCTTACTTTGTCATTGGTGCCAATATGTACCATGACTGCTGGGTCCTCTCCAGCCCCGCCCAGCAACCTGTCAACCCGATCCGCGATGTGCCGATGTTGTATTCAAAAATTCCAGAAATGGCTGATAGAAATAAGAACACTCCTGAAGCAAAAGAATCCTCAAAGCTGCTGAAAGACAGAAAGAAAGAATGTGATGATGAACTAATCTACTGTGACCAAAACATATCTAACTCTATTTAAAAAAAAACACACCTTCTCTTAAAAAAAAGAAAAATCACACTTTCTTGACAAATAATCCTCAGTTTAGCCTCTTTTATATCTTAAATGAATCATGATAGTGGAGGAGTGTGAAAACTCTGTACAGCCAGCGGAGTCTTTTTAAAACTTTTAATTGCATTGGTCAAAGTGCACGTCCAAATGTGTTTCCCCAATGGAGTACAGTGAGACTGTGTGAAATGAATATAATAAAAGTAAATTAGTAAAGCTTGATCCTTTCCTCACTGCAAAGAGATCTAAGCAATCCAAGCATATTCTCACAAAATGAGACACCCTTCTAAGAAAATGTTGTTTTTAATCTTTCCCTTTCTTCATTACGTAGTCCTCCATTCATGTGCTTTGTTGTGATCCAATGTCAACCTGCGGGGAAGCTTGGCATATGCTGATCGCTCCTGCTACACAAGCTTTTCTATGTTTCATCAATTTTCGAGATCTCTATGGGAGAAAAAAGTCACATGTGGCTCAGTATGTTGGCTGGTCCTCAATTTGCTTGCTAAGAATATGACTCTAGGATAAGTATATGTCTCCTAACAGGTATGGATGACATGACTATATCTGACCAAGGAGTATGGTTGACACTGTTCTTCTTAACTATGACTAAGGGTATGGTAGCTAGTACTATATTTGGGAGATTATGATTTACATTGGGCATAATATCTAGGACTATAATCAAAGACTTGTGGTGTCCCGGTTCCGTATAGTATACCGTACCTTAATCAAAGACTTGTGGTGTCCCGGTTCCGTATAGTATACCGTACCTTAATGGTGGTCCCCAAAGTCAGAGTTACTTCGTTCCAGTAGGGTCCTCCTGGTGTGATAGCCCCTAGTCACCTCTTCCTTCTTCAGTTTTGTGATATTTGTATGTATATTTGATTGTATATTTAATTGTGTACATAGAGTTGCAGGACCTTAAGTCATGTGACTAATGTTAATTCCCTTAGGGTATGTTAAAGGACCTTCCTAGGTCACATAGGTGGTCACATGTTTAGACCATAATTCCTTGTGTAAAGTGAATGACAGATGGAATGGACCAATGAGCTCCAGGCCAGCCCCTGCCCATATAAGGGAGCTGCCAGCCAATTCTCGCGCTCTTGCTCCTGAGCTGCAAAGCAAGCAGCATCTCTTGGGTTCCGGACTAGCAGAGAGAGGAGATCCGTGCAACTTTCAAAGACAAGACCAGGCCGAAGCCTGATAATACCGCAACTTACCAAATTGTGAGTTACAATACAACTCCCCGCTAAAGTCTGCGTGACTGCTGGACCTAAACTCATTCCCCTAAATCCAGCGGAACAGCGCATATAAATCTCCTGAGCGTAAAACTCACAAGGTCCCAACCAACTGTCAGGATCCTAATAGACTCTTATTGTACAAAGACTGTTCCTGTTTAATTCTGCATAAAACCTGCAGTAAAAGTTCCGACAGTTCTCTGAACCCTCCGGTTGTGGAAAATCATTTATTATACCTCTCTATCGCTCTTGGGACGGGTGGCGATAGGACAAGCATGTACAGAGGAGCCCTCACCCTGACGTCACAACAGTTAAGGGTTAAACCTGCACCCTTTACATTGCAGTTGTAGACATTTTGTTGAGTTTTTCAGACTCTGAAAGACTCTGGGGCAACTCATTGGACTGGCAGAAGCAGGATGGTCATTTTCGAACTGCCCTTCCCCTATGCTGTTCTGGCAGCGGTTGGTTGGTGTTGCATAACATAAGGGCGTGCACACATGGTGAATAGGCTCCAGATGGTCTTGACAGATCATCAGTAGAGAGAATTATTTGATAGACCAATAAGCATGAGCAATTTGCATAGTTTCCTTGTTCCCCATTCATACCCAGGTGAGACCATTATTACACACCACTCTCGGTCAGGGCCATTTTCAGACACATTCCAGAAGGAAATTTGGAGCCACTGCATTATGTCTACTTCCACTGACATTCGGCTACTGTCACCTATGTTTGCAGTCATATTGGTGACTACTATGAACTCGAACCATATTATCTTAAGAAACAAATGAAGGTTCGGTTTGGGATCTGAAGACAGTTGGGTTCGACTATGGGGTCTCTTAAGTTCATAATCCATATTTAACCCTTTTGGTTCAATCGTGTCCAATTTATGAATCCAGAAGGCTTCCCTTCTGCGTAGAATTTTTGATTGTAGTATTTTTTTATTGTATTGGGATTTTTCTCCTGTGCTCCTGTGTGTGGATGATGAATGACGTAACCCTTAATGATGTTAGTGCATTGTCCGCATTGTTGACAAGGACAAGTGCCACTTTTCTTAGATTTAAGAAACTATTGTTTTTGTATTTTCTACCCACATCTGCCTTAACCAATGTATCCCTGTTGGGGGTTACGTTATGGCCAGACATGCTGGCCGCGAGCGCACCCCTGTTCTGTCGGGATGCGATCGCAGGCGTCCGCCGGCCCGTAATTTATCTTGCCACGTGCCTGCTCCCACTGTCTGCTGGCACACATGTGGCCGCTTCCTAGGGCGCGCATGCCGACTTTCAGAAATTTAAAGGGCCAGTACACCCTTAATTGGTTCTTGCAAATTTGTAAAATTAGAAGTGTCAGCACTTCCTCTATTGCCTTGCCGGATCTTTGTGCCATCATTGCCTAAGAGAAAGCGTTTATTTGTGACGTGTATCTGACCTTTGCTACGTATCCTGACCTTGCTCCTGTGCTGCCTGCCTTCTGACCTCTTGCTACGTAACCTGACCTTGCTACAGTGCCGCCAGCCCTGACCACCTGCCTGTCCTGACTATTAATTGTCTCATCCTTCCTGTGCCACATTACACCTCAGCAGCCTGTGTGGACGAGTCGTATCCGGGTAGAGACCTGGGTGCCAACTGCCGCAGCAAGTCCATACCGCTTTGTGGCGGGCTCTGGTGAATATCAGTGGCACCTTAGACTCCGCACCCTGGTACGGCCCACGCCATCATCCACACAGGACCAGCGGGTCCATTTCTCCACCTCCAGCCGTTACAGTAAGATCTGGCCATGGATCCCGCCACGGTGCCTCTGCCTAGTGTCACAGATCTCTCCACAGTTGTGGCTCAGCAATCGCAACAGTTAGTGCAACAGGTCAAGCAACTGAACCAGTAGTCCGCCATGATGGAACAGCTCCTCACTAAACAGCAGCAGCAGCGGCAGCAACCAGCTCCTGAGATTCCTTCAGCTATCGGACCTTCCGTGATATCCCTTGGTTCCAACCTTAATTTGTCTTTGCCCTCCAAGTTTGAAGGGGACCCTGAATTGTGCAGAGGTTTTGTCACCCAGTGCGCCATGCACGTGGTACTCATGGCTGATCAGTTTCCTTCTGAAAGTGCTAAAGTGGCTTTAGTGGTCAGCCTTTTTTCAGGCCTGGGCTACTCCTCTCTGGAACAAAGGAGATCCTGTGACATCCAACCTGCAAACCTTCTTGTCTTCGAGGAGCCAGCATGGGTATCTGGGAGTGAACGGGCTAGTGCCGTAGCGGGGGGGGGGGGCTAGCAAAAAAAAATTATTTTGACATCATGACCAACCTCCCTTTTTATCAAATGTAAAAACGAATGCTCATGTGAAGAAAAGAAAAGCCGGCCACGCACCATAGTCCATCTTCTGGCTTTATTGCAACATGTAATACTCACAGATACAAAAAGGGGGAGAGGGAAGGAGCGGGTGGTACAAAAGGCAACAAGCTCCGTTTTGCACATAGCAAGTGCTTCTTCCGGCCATACAACCTTCTTGTATGGCCGGAAGAAGCACTTGCTAAGTGCGAAACGGAGCTTGTTGCCTTTTGTAACCCCCACTCCTTCCCTCTCCCCCTTTTTGTATCTGTGAGTATTACATGTTGCAATAAAGCCAGAAGATGGACTATGGTGAGTGGGCAGCTTTTCTTTTCTATTCTTCACATGATTATCACTGGTGTATACCATTCATAGCCTGAGCATCGCCACTATTTATTAGCAAGAACCACCCCAGCCCAGAGATCAGTTTATCCATACTACCGCAGTGCCGTAAGCACTTTTCTACTGTATAGAAGTGAAAACGAATGCGCTTCCGTAAAATAAAGAAGAACTCTCTCGGAGAACCCTCTGATAACACTTGGGAACTCTCTGAGTTTTCTTGCTGAGAAAGAGTTTTATACCAACATTTTTGTCTGGTCCATATTTCCTTATGTCGACACTCAGCAATATGCAGCAGCAGTCACGCACATTTTAAGGCCTCATCCGCAATCATCCTTGACAGTAGCACTTACCAAGAAGGGTGCTAACCCAAAGTCATGGCCATGTGCAGCGGAAGAAGTATTCTCTCGGCTGAAGTCGGCATTTGCTACCGTACCCATCCTAATGAGACCTGACCCTGGCAAGCCCTTCTTCCTCGAGGTGGATGCCTCTTCTGTAGGGGCCGGAGCTGTCTTCAACCAGAAATCCTTCAAGCGCAAAATGGTGAACTGCGAATCTCTTCTCAAAAACATTCCCTCCTGCTGAGAGGAATTATACCATCGGAGATCATGAGCTCTTCGCCATTAAGCTCACCCTGGAAGAATGGTGTCACCTGTTAGAAGGGTCAGCTCATCCTATCAATTTCTATACGGACCATAAAAATCTTCTCTATTTACAGTCTGCACAACATCTGAACCCCTGGCAGGCCAGGTGGTCACTTTTCTTTTCCCGGTTTAATTTCCTCATTCATTTTCGACCGGCACACAAGAACGTCAGAGCTGATGCACTCTCCAGAGCCTCCAATGTGGTAGGCCAGGAATCTATGCCTTGTCATATTGTGTCTCCTGATCGACTGAGTTCGGCAGCTCCGATCAATTTTCAGCAAGTTAACCCAGGAAAGACTTGTGTGCCAACTCACACCCAGGCAGTGGCGTCGCTAGGGGGCCCAGAGGGGGCCATGGCCCCCCCCTAGATCAGGCCGTGCCCCCCCTTGTGCCCCCCCCCCCCCAATTTAAAATAAATAGGGATGTCCCAATACTAGTATCAGGGCCAGTGGCGGACTGACCGGCTGGGTAAAGAGCCCGCTACAGCTGCTGGGGTTGAAGGTACCTGATGATGGCTCCGCCCCCAGCACTGGAGAGGACGGGGCCGAGAGCTGACAGGCCTCCGGAACACAGAGCAGCTTCATGTGGGGTGAGTGATGTCCCGTGTCCTCCCTCTCCCCCCCCCCACCCTGATCAGCAATATAACCTGGGGCTGGGTCATGTGTATAGTCCAGAGGGGTCACTTTCCCTCATCCAGTGTCCACAGGTCTCCAACAGGTCCCATTCCCAGAACAATCTATGGAAAAATCGTGACAAAAATTTGTGCGGATTTACTGCGTTTTACGAAAAATCGCAATTTTTGCCGGGATTTTTCCATAAATTGTATGTGACCTGGTAATGTGACCTGTTGGAGACCTGTGGACACTGGAGGAGGGAAAGTGACCCCTCTGGAAGGACAACATGTGAACACACTGCTAGTTTATCATTAACCCCTTAAGGGTACATTCATATGTACAGGATCTGCTGCATATTTTTGCTGCATATTTTGTGCAGCTGATTTTGCAACCCATTAGCTTCAATAGGTAGCAAAATCAGCTGAAGAAAATATACAGCAGATCCTGTACGTGTGAAAGTACCCGAAGGGCTCATTCAGGGGTGGATCCCCAGCATATTTTACGCTGCGAATCCCCCGACAATGGACCCTACAGTGCTGCCTCCATCTGTGCCTGCTCATAACGGCAATCCGCCACTACGAGCAGACACTTTGATGTGTATACTCGCACACATCATGGCCGCTCCTCCTTCTCTCTGAGCTAGGCCGAGAGCAGCCGCGATGTGTGCGAGTATACACATCAAAGCGTGTCTGCTCGTAGTGGAGGATTGCTGTTTTGAGCAGGCACAGATGGAGGCAGCACTGTAGGGTCCATTGTCGGGGGATCCGCAGCGTAAAATAGGCTGGGGATCCATCCGTGTAAATGAGACCTAAGGACGCAAGGCGTATGTGTACGCACAGTGCCTGCTCCCACTGTGTTGTATAAATCATTAGCTAGAACCCTCAGCTAATGCCAGACATCACCAATCAGGCTGATGTTTGACATTAACACTTTAGATGCCGCTATCAAAGTTGATGGTAGTATCCAAAGGTTTTAACCCCTTAAGGACATAGCGTTTTTCCGTTTTTGTTATTTCCTCACCTTTTAAAAATCATAACCCTTTCAATTTTGCACCTAAAACCCCAATTCTTCTTTATAGTGACATCAGTCATTTTACCCAAAAATCAATGATAAAAACGGAAAAAAAATTAATTGTGCAACAAGAATGTATGAAGATTTGAAATAAAAATGTTTTTAATTTTTTTAAATTAAACACAGTGTGTGTGTATTTATTTATGATATATATATAAATTTATATATATATATATATATATATATATATATATATACACACATACATACACACACATTTTAAAATTGCCCCCCCCCACTTTTGTCACTGGCTTCCCATGTGCCCCCCTAAATATGAATGCTGGAGACGCCACTGCACCCAGGAATATGAAAGTCTATTTTGCTCATCTCCCATCATTACTGGTGGCCAAACCTAGAGCGTGATGTTGCTGACTTTGTTCATTCCTGTGCTATCTGTGCCCATGACAAAACACCTCGTAACAAGCCGGCGGGTCTTTTACAGTCTCTGCCCGTCAATGAGTGTCCTTGGACCCACAAAGCCATTGAGTTCATCACTGATCTGCTGTCCTCCTCCAATTGCACAGTCATTTTGGTGGTCCTTGATTGATTCTCTAAGATGGCTCATTTTATTCCACTGCCTGGACTTCCTTCGGCTCCTCAGTTGACGGATCAATGCCTCCAACATATTTTCCTCCTACATGGTCTACCGCTTCATATCGTCTCTGACAGAGGGGTTCAGTTCATCTCCAAATTTTGGCGGTCCCTCTGTTCTCGCCTCAAGGTCAGATTGGACTTTTCATTGGCATATCACCTGCAAACCAACGGCCAGGTAGAGATGGTGAACAAAATTCTTGGGGAGTATCTTTGCCATTTCGTTTCTGCCCGGCAGGACAACTGGTCCAATGTCCGTCTGTTATCACGGGCGGAGTTCTCCTACAGCCTTCGAGATTCCGAGTCTACTAGAACCACTCCATTCTTTATTGCCTACAGTCGCCATCCTCGTTCTCCTTTACCTGCCTCTTCTGGAGTTCCAGCAGTTGATGTTTTGGTACGGGACTTCAAAGCCATTTGGCAGGATACTTGGCGCTCTTTAGCTCTCGCCTCCTCCAGCATGAAGTCCCAGTCAGACAAGAAAAGGAGGTCACCACCAGTTTTTTCTCCCCGGGACAAGATTTGGCTATCTACAAAATATGTTTGTCTGAAGCAACCCTTTTGCAAACTGGGTCCGTGGTTCTTGGGTCCTTTCAAAGTCTTGTGCCAATTAACCCGGCATTTAACAAACTCAATCTGCCTCCTTCCCTTCGCATTCCCAACTCCTTCCATTTCTCTGTAACACTCACTTTTCAGCAGACAGGAACAACGGTGGATGTGGATCCGTTGGACCTGTGTGGCAGATGACATGGACCGTACCAGGGAGCGGAGTCTAAGGTGCCGCTGGTGTTCACAAGAGCCCGCGCGCAAAGCGGAATAGACTTGCTGCGGCAGGTGGCACCCAGGTTGCTACCTCTGGCATGGCTCGACCACAGAGGCGGCTGAGGAATTTGAAGCACAGGTAGGATACGGCAACTCATGGTCAGGATACCATAAGGTCAGGGCTGGCAGTGCAGTATCGTAGTCAGGAACGTAGCAAGTGGTCAGTAGGCAGGCGGCAATGGAGCAAGGTCAGGTCACGGAGCAAAGGGTATGATACACGGCAAGGTAATACGCAGGAGCGCTTTCTTTCAGGCACTAGGGTTACTTAATTAATGGGTGTGCGGCCAGTGTGTGCGGCCAGAGCGCTAACACGACAGTCTCCCTGAAAAATGCTATTTCAAGTCCTGCAACCAGTGCTTCTGATGTTTTTGAAGTGAAGGAAATCTTGGCCACAAGACCGTTAAGAGAAGACGCTTTTTCTTGGTGGATTGGAAAGGTTTTGGGCCTGAGAAAAGATCCTAGTAGCCGGAAGAGGACATCTTAGATCGGGATCTGGTTCTCCGGTTTTTGCGGCCTAAAAAGATGGGGAGACCTAAGGGGGGGGGTACTGTTAGGGGTTACGCTGCGGCCAGACATGCTGACCATGAGTGCACCCCTGTTCTGTCCCCCGGTGCCGGTGGCGCCGCTGTCTGCATGTCAGAAAGCGGTCGCAGGCGTCCGCCGGCGCATAACTTACCTTGCCATGCTCCTGCTCCCTCTATCTGCTGGCGAATGCGTGGCCGCTACCTAGGGCCGGCTCTCAGAAATTAAAAGGGCCAGTACTCCCTTAATTGGTTCTTGCAAATTAGTGAAATTATAAGTGCCAGCACTTCCTCTATTGCCTTGCCAGATCTCTGTGCCATCATTGCCTTAGAGAAAGCGTTCATTTGTGTCTTGCCTTGCCGTGTATCTGACCTTTGCTACGTATCCTGACCTTGCTCCTGTGCCTCCTGCCTTCTGACCTCTTGTTATGTGACCTGACCTTGCTACAGTGCCGCCAGCGCTGACCTCCTGCCTGTCCTAACTACAAGTTGTCTCATCCTTTATGCACCACTGTTACGCCGAGCGCTCCGGGTCCCCGCTCCTCCCCGGAGCGCTCACTTCACTCTCCCCGCTGCAGCGCTCCGGTCACATCCTCTGACCCGGGGCGCTGCGATTCCGCTGCCAGCCGGGATGCGATTCGCGATGCGGGTAGCGCCCGCTCGCGATGCGCACCCCGGCTCCCGTACCTGACTCGCTCTCCGTCTGTTCTGTCCCGGCGCGCGCGGCCCCGCTCCCTAGGGCGCGCGCGCGCCGGGTCTCTGCGATTTAAAGGGCCACTGCGCCGCTGATTGGCGCAGTGGTTCCAATTAGTGTGTTCACCTGTGCACTTCCCTATATCACCTCACTTCCCCTGCACTCCTTGCCGGATCTTGTTGCCATTGTGCCAGTGAAAGCGTTCCTTGTGTGTTCCTAGCCTGTGTTCCAGACCTTCTGCCGTTGCCCCTGACTACGATCCTTGCTGCCCGCCCCGACCTTCTGCTACGTCCGACCTTGCTTCTGCCTACTCCCTTGTACCGCGCCTATCTTCAGCAGCCAGAGAGGTGAGCCGTTGCTAGTGGATACGACCTGGTCACTACCGCCGCAGCAAGACCATCCCGCTTTGCGGCGGGCTCTGGTGAAAACCAGTAGTGGCTTAGAACCGGTCCACTAGCACGGTCCACGCCAATCCCTCTCTGGCACAGAGGATCCACTACCTGCCAGCCGGCATCGTGACAGTAGATCCGGCCATGGATCCCCCTGAAGTTCCTCTGCCAGTTGTCGCTGACCTCACCACGGTGGTCGCCCAGCAGTCACAACAGATAGCGCAACAAGGCCAACAGCTGTCTCAACTGACCGTTATGCTACAACAGTTACTACCACAGCTTCAGCAGTCATCTCCTCCGCCTGCTCCTGCACCTCCTCCGCAGCGAGTGGCCGCTCCTGGGCTACGCCTATCCTTGCCGGATAAATTTGATGGGGACTCTAAGTTTTGCCGTGGCTTTCTTTCCCAATGTTCCCTGCATCTGGAGATGATGTCGGACCTGTTTCCCACTGAAAGGTCTAAGGTGGCTTTCGTAGTCAGCCTTCTGTCCGGAAAAGCCCTGTCATGGGCCACACCGCTCTGGGACCGCAATGACCCCGTCACTGCCTCTGTACACTCCTTCTTCTCGGAAATCCGAAGTGTCTTTGAGGAACCTGCCCGAGCCTCTTCTGCTGAGACTGCCCTGTTGAACCTGGTCCAGGGTAATTCTTCCGTTGGCGAGTATGCCGTACAATTCCGTACTCTTGCTTCAGAATTGTCCTGGAATAATGAGGCCCTCTGCGCGACCTTCAAAAAAGGCCTATCCAGCAACATTAAAGATGTTCTGGCCGCACGAGAAATTCCTGCTAATCTACATGAACTTATTCACCTAGCCACTCGCATTGACATGCGTTTTTCCGAAAGGCGTCAGGAACTCCGCCAAGATATGGACTCTGTTCGCACGAGGCGTTTCTTCTCCTCGGCTCCTCTCTCCTCTGGTCCCCTGCAATCTGTTCCTGTGCCTCCCGCCGTGGAGGCTATGCAGGTCGACCGGTCTCGCCTGACACCTCAAGAGAGGACACGACGCCGTATAGAGAACCTCTGCCTGTACTGTGCTAGTACCGAACACTTCCTGAGGGATTGTCCTATCCGTCCTCCCCGCCTGGAAAGACGTACGCTGACTCCGCACAAAGGTGAGACAGTCCTTGATGTCTACTCTGCTTCTCCACGTCTTACTGTGCCTGTGCGGATGTCTGCCTCTGCCTTCTCCTTCTCTACTGTGGCCTTCTTGGACTCTGGATCTGCAGGAAATTTTATTTTGGCCTCTCTCGTCAACAGGTTCAACATCCCGGTGACCAGTCTCGCCAGACCCCTCTACATCAATTGTGTAAATAATGAAAGATTGGACTGTACCATACGTTTCCGCACGGAGCCCCTTCTTATGAGCATCGGATCTCATCACGAGAGGATTGAACTTTTGGTCCTCCCCAATTGCACCTCGGAAATTCTCCTTGGACTTCCCTGGCTTCAACTTCATTCCCCAACCCTGGATTGGTCCACTGGGGAGATCAAGAGTTGGGGGTCCTCTTGTTCCAAGAACTGTCTAAAACCGGTTCCCAGTAACCCTTGCCGTAACTCTGTGGTTCCTCCAGTAACCGGTCTCCCTAAGGCCTATATGGACTTCGCGGATGTTTTCTGCAAAAAACAAGCTGAGACTCTACCTCCTCACAGGCCTTATGATTGTCCTATCGACCTCCTCCCGGGCACTACTCCACCCCGGGGCAGAATTTATCCTCTCTCTGCCCCAGAGACTCTTGCCATGTCTGAATACGTCCAGGAGAATCTAAAAAAGGGCTTTATCCGTAAATCCTCCTCTCCTGCCGGAGCCGGATTTTTCTTTGTGTCCAAAAAAGATGGCTCCCTACGTCCTTGCATTGACTACCGCGGTCTTAATAAAATCACGGTTAAGAACCGCTACCCCTTACCCCTCATCTCTGAACTCTTTGATCGCCTCCAAGGTGCCCACATCTTTACTAAATTGGACTTAAGAGGCGCCTATAACCTCATCCGCATCAGAGAGGGGGATGAGTGGAAAACGGCATTTAACACCAGAGATGGACACTTTGAGTATCTGGTCATGCCCTTTGGCCTGTGCAACGCCCCTGCCGTCTTCCAAGACTTTGTCAATGAAATTTTTCGTGATCTGTTATACTCCTGTGTTGTTGTATATCTGGACGATATCCTAATTTTTTCTGCCAATCTAGAAGAACACCGCCAGCATGTCCGTATGGTTCTTCAGAGACTTCGTGACAATCAACTCTATGCCAAAATTGAGAAATGTCTATTTGAATGCCAATCTCTTCCTTTTCTAGGATATTTGGTCTCTGGCCAGGGACTACAGATGGATCCAGACAAACTCTCTGCCGTCTTAGATTGGCCACGCCCCTCCGGACTCCGTGCTATCCAACGCTTTTTGGGGTTCGCCAATTATTACAGGCAATTTATTCCACATTTTTCTACCATTGTGGCTCCTATCGTGGCTTTAACCAAAAAAAATGCTGATCCCAAGTCCTGGCCTCCTCAAGCAGAAGACGCCTTTAAACGACTCAAGTCTGCCTTTTCTTCGGCTCCCGTCCTCTCCAGACCTGACCCTTCCAAACCCTTCCTATTGGAGGTTGATGCCTCCTCAGTGGGAGCTGGAGCTGTTCTTCTACAAAAAAATTCTTCCGGGCATGCTGTCACTTGTGGTTTTTTCTCTAGGACCTTCTCTCCAGCGGAGAGGAACTACTCCATCGGGGATCGAGAGCTTCTAGCCATTAAATTAGCACTTGAGGAATGGAGGCATCTGCTGGAGGGATCAAGTTTTCCTGTTATTATCTACACCGACCACAAGAACCTCTCCTACCTCCAGTCTGCCCAACGGCTGAATCCTCGCCAGGCCCGGTGGTCTCTGTTCTTTGCCCGATTTAATTTTGAGATTCACTTTCGTCCTGCCGATAAGAACATTAGGGCCGATGCTCTCTCTCGTTCCTCGGATGCCTCAGAAGTTGAACTCTCTCCGCAACACATCATTCCACCTGACTGCCTGATCTCCACTTCTCCTGCCTCCATCAGGCAGACTCCTCCGGGAAAGACCTTTGTTTCTCCACGCCAACGCCTCGGAATCCTCAAATGGGGTCACTCCTCCCATCTCGCAGGTCATGCGGGCATCAAGAAATCTGTGCAACTCATCTCCCGCTTCTATTGGTGGCCGACTCTGGAGACGGATGTTGTAGACTTTGTGCGAGCCTGCACTATCTGTGCCCGGGATAAGACTCCTCGCCAGAAGCCCGCTGGTTTTCTTCATCCTCTGCCTGTCCCCGAACAGCCTTGGTCTCTGATTGGTATGGATTTTATTACTGATTTACCCCCTTCCCGTGGCAACACTGTTATTTGGGTGGTCGTTGATCGATTCTCCAAAATGGCACATTTCATCCCTCTTCCTGGTCTTCCTTCTGCGCCTCAGTTGGCTAAACAATTTTTTGTACACATTTTTCGTCTTCACGGGTTGCCTACGCAGATTGTCTCGGATAGAGGCGTCCAATTCGTGTCTAAATTCTGGAGGGCTCTCTGTAAACAACTCAAGATTAAATTAAATTTTTCTTCTGCATATCATCCCCAGTCCAATGGACAAGTAGAAAGAATTAACCAGATCTTGGGTGATTATTTGCGACATTTTGTTTCCTCCCGCCAGGATGACTGGGCAGATCTCCTCCCATGGGCCGAATTCTTGTATAACTTCAGGGTCTCTGAATCTTCCTCCAAATCCCCATTTTTCGTGGTGTACGGCCGTCACCCTCTTCCCCCCCTCCCTACTCCCTTGCCCTCTGGTCTGCCCGCTGTGGATGAAATTTCTCGTGACCTTTCCATCATATGGAGAGAGACCCAAAATTCTCTCTTACAGGCTTCATCACGCATGAAGAAGTTCGCGGATAAGAAAAGAAGAGCTCCTCCCGTTTTTTCCCCTGGAGACAAGGTATGGCTCTCCGCTAAATATGTCCGCTTCCGTGTCCCTAGCTACAAGTTGGGACCACGCTATCTTGGTCCTTTCAAAATTTTGTGTCAAATTAATCCTGTCTCTTATAAACTTCTTCTTCCTCCTTCTCTTCGTATCCCTAATGCCTTTCACGTCTCTCTTCTCAAACCACTCATCCTCAACCGTTTTTCTCCCAAATCTGTTCCTCCCACTCCTGTTTCCGGCTCCTCGGACATCTTCTCTGTCAAAGAGATCTTAGCTTCCAAAAAGGTCAGAGGGAAAACTTTTTTTTTAGTGGACTGGGAGGGTTGTGGTCCTGAAGAGAGATCCTGGGAACCTGAGGACAACATCCTAGACAAAAGTCTGCTCCTCAGGTTCTCAGGCTCTAAGAAGAGGGGGAGACCCAAGGGGGGGGGTACTGTTACGCCGAGCGCTCCGGGTCCCCGCTCCTCCCCGGAGCGCTCGCTTCACTCTCCCCGCTGCAGCGCTCCGGTCACATCCTCTGACCCGGGGCGCTGCGATTCCGCTGCCAGCCGGGATGCGATTCGCGATGCGGGTAGCGCCCGCTCGCGATGCGCACCCCGGCTCCCGTACCTGACTCGCTCTCCGTCTGTTCTGTCCCGGCGCGCGCGGCCCCGCTCCCTAGGGCGCGCGCGCGCCGGGTCTCTGCGATTTAAAGGGCCACTGCGCCGCTGATTGGCGCAGTGGTTCCAATTAGTGTGTTCACCTGTGCACTTCCCTATATCACCTCACTTCCCCTGCACTCCCTTGCCGGATCTTGTTGCCATTGTGCCAGTGAAAGCGTTCCTTGTGTGTTCCTAGCCTGTGTTCCAGACCTTCTGCCGTTGCCCCTGACTACGATCCTTGCTGCCCGCCCCGACCTTCTGCTACGTCCGACCTTGCTTCTGCCTACTCCCTTGTACCGCGCCTATCTTCAGCAGCCAGAGAGGTGAGCCGTTGCTAGTGGATACGACCTGGTCACTACCGCCGCAGCAAGACCATCCCGCTTTGCGGCGGGCTCTGGTGAAAACCAGTAGTGGCTTAGAACCGGTCCACTAGCACGGTCCACGCCAATCCCTCTCTGGCACAGAGGATCCACTACCTGCCAGCCGGCATCGTGACAACCACGTTATACCTCAGCAGCCTGTGTAGACGGGTCATATCAGGTCCAGCGGATCCACTATTCCACCTCCAGCCATTACAATCCCGTAAATTTGGTGGCCTTTTATTACAAATCAGAGGAGGTTCTTTGAATTCCTTTATCACTGAGAACGGTTTATGTAAAACTGGCCAGTATTCCATAACTATGTATTCCATAAAAATCTTATATTGTAAGGGATGATATGTTCTAGGGAATTCTTTTATCATTACTTCTTTCTCTCTGATGATCAGTATACTGTATTCTAGCCTCTCTTAATGTGCTCTTCGGGTACCCTCCTTGTAAGTTGGAGAAACAGCCCAAAGTATCGCCATAAATCTACTATAAAATGTGAAAACCTTTTCCTTCCCATATCTCATCATCTCAAGAACAGAGGCCACCCTGTATCGCAATTAAAGTTTCAGGTAGTAGAAGAGGTTCCTTTACCAAGGAGAGGGGGAGATCTTAAGGAAATACTATGCAGAAGGGAATCCTTTTGGATTCTTAAAATGGACACGATTGAACCAAAAGGGTTAAATAGGGATTATCAGATCACCCATTTCTTAACATAGCTTCTCTGACGATGTTGGTGAATTCCCATGTTATAATGGTAGAAGTTATTTGTCTTTATATGCATAATTGTATCACCAAACTCTTTATCTTTTCAGATGCAAAATACGTTACCTTAAATTGGAAAAGCATACGTAAGTTTGCGGCATCAATGTAGAATAGATATGTGTTTACTGTTTATGTTTCTTTGTTAATCCTAGCTTTCGTGAGGACAATGAAGAAGATGTCAATAATTGTTGAAACAGCTGATGAAAGGAAATGACGTGTATTTATACCTGTTGTTTGTCTATTTTTTCCCTGGAATTGACTAAGTCAGAAGCCCGAACACGTCTTACATTGTATGACTTATGTGGATGTGAATAAAATCCTTAAGAGCATTCAAACAGCTTGTACCGGAACATTTTGCTTTTCATCTTGGAGTTTTTGGGTCCACGAGCACAGCATTGTCAGTCGAACACTGTGGTCAGACAGAAAAGAAATTTAAAAAGAATAGAACTTCCTCTGGAGCATACAGCAGCTAATAAGTACTGGTAGGATTAAGATTTTTAAATAGAAGTAACTTAAAAATATGATTAACGTTCCGGCACCAGTTGATTTAAAGAAAAATGTCTTTCACTGGAGTACCCCTTTAAGCTATATGACTGACATTGAGCATTATGGCTGTCACTATGCTTGAGGACTCTCACAATGGGCACACTTTTAGACATCCATATGCCCTAACAGAATTAAAACTAATTTCTTAAATCTATTCTGATCACTACGTCACCATGCTACTCAAATAAGTTGCAACTACCAAGTACTACCAAGTCACCCCCCCCCCCCCCCCTTGTAAAACTCATGTAGTTCTCCCTTTAAAATAAAACCCGAAAGTATTTCAGACATTGTTATTAGCCTTCAAAATGTCTCTGGTGATTGATAAATATTGGAGAAGTCACCGGTGACAGTTTCAAGCCCACTCCAGTTTATTACATTGCTAAATCCGCTTAGTGTTTGCCTGTGGAGTCATTTAGGAAATTTTGTTATGCCTTTGGGGGGTTGTCAATCAGTTTCATCCACATAGAAGTCTATAAAGAGAAGTGATGAGTCCTCGTACATAAAAGTATTTTATGTGTTATTGCCATACTCACCCCCAACCATGTGGATGGAAAGATCACGCTCAGGTTTATGAGCAGAAAGCATATAGGTAAAAAAGCAATGATTTTTATAAATGCAGCATCGTTGCCCCTCAGTTTCCATGTGAACTACTGAATGAAGATCTTTAGTTACTTGAAACACAAAAATCAATTCAAATAAAAAACAGTCTGATAAACTGTTATTAACATTTAATTATAAAGTGCCAATCTGTTCTGCTACACCGCACAAAGGAGAATGAATTACATTTATAGAAAGCTGAACATCAATGGAGAGGACAGGTGTCTAGGGTCTGAATGGTCAGAGAGGGAACAAAGCCATCTTCAAGCACTAAATGAATGCATAATAAATAAAGGCATACAAAACATAGAAAAGAAACGGTGCAGCTCATACTAGTCCTATTCCCCTCTGTCAAAGGCTGCAGATACCTGCACAAGGCTCTTCTACTCCACATTTAAAGCAATATTGCAAAACATGGAAGTGGAAAATGGCCAGAAGGACAGCATGTGACCAACCCTGCAAAGAGGAATTTGCACAGCAGTCATAATAATACAAAATTATTTCAAAATGCTTACAGATAAGTATTTAACGTAGTGTATGGGCAATCACAGGCTATTAGAAAAAACTGTGTACACCCTGCTAGGGGTTAAGGCGACATATCTCAAGCTGCAGGGCTGAGAAGGTATGTATCAGTTAGGTGGACCGGAAAAAGCCATTGCGGGACAAGGATCTGAAAGTTGACCAATGATATAACAAACGATGATGAACTAATGAACTGTGGGGGTAGGGGAGGAGAATGAAGGAAAAGAGAGGGGTGGGGGTGGTAGGGAGGATTTAAGGGGATTGAGGGCAAAGGAGTGGGGGGGGGGTGAGTAGGTGAGTAAATATAATATGTGAACAACACTAAGTTACCGAAAGAACAGAAAGTGTTTGTCTATCACATGTAATAGAAGAAATTAAAATGTGTAGAGTTGGGTTGCCCCTTTTTTCTATGTCTCATCTAGCAAGAATCATGAGAACACACATAGGCAGAATATTGGGTAACAGACAAGTAGAATAATATTTCTGGTGAACTACGTCAACAGAAAATTCCTGTATTTCGCCCAGGTGGACCATATAGAACAGACTTTTTGATGTGCTCTATCATCCTAAAGAGCCGGTTTCTCTAATCTGTATATCTGGTCCACTTTCGCGACCCAAGACTATATAGTGGGTGAGGGGGATTGTTTCCAGTAGGAGGCGAGCTGAGGACAGTAACTGCCTATTCAGGGTAGCAAACTGTTTATTGCAGAAGTCTGGTAGAAAAAGAAGCAAACACACCTCCAAAGAAAGTGTAATTTTATGTTCTGACACTACTGTGTTTATTATCCAAACTAGCGCAGACCATAATGAGCAGGCAAAAGGGCAGTGCCACAACAAATGAATATATGAGCCCATGGCTCTGTTGCACTTCCAACCGGAGTCTGAGTAAGACTCATCAGTTTTGTGGTTTAAGATATTATTAACCTCTGACTTTTCTCTTTCCTTCTTAGCATAAGAGGCAATACACTGTGAACCCATTTGTTATTGCAATGTGATATGGTAATGGTGAAATGGGGGATATCCAGTGCCCCAATGTTGTGGGGTATTGCTTCAGGGGCAAAATTATCCTAATAAAGGGATTTCCCAACCTTTAAAATTGATGGTCTATCCCCCAGGAGGTTTAAGCCACCACCCACAAGAGTGAGTTCTAGATGCATAGTTCTATAGTTCTGTTAAAGGTACAGAAGCCTACTCTTGGTCCAGGGGTCTACTGGTGGATTCCTAAGCTCCTCAGTCTGAGCTTGAGTCAGTCTGGGCTTGAGTAAAAGTCCAGTGTAGAAAATAAAGCAGTAGGCCGGCAGTGAACCCACAAAGAACCCACTAGGTTACAGCAGGTTAAGTTCTTGAAAAATGGGTATCTAGGCACAGAGTCATATAGGCAGCATAAGAAAACAAGATCAGAAGTGAAGCAGAGAGTGAAAACCAAAGAAACTTAGAAAGCAAATACCCTAGCAGTGTGTTGCCAATTTTTATTTATTCTATAAGTTAATTAACTTTAACTTACCTTCCTTCGCGCTTCTGGTGCCAACAATCTCCCATCCTTTGGCCCGGTCTTTTTCCTGGTTTTGGGACACGTCACATTACACTGCGGGTCAGCTAATGCTGTCTGCTGCAATGTCACACGTAGGCTGGTGATAGGCTGAGAGGCAGTGTGAAGTAACAAGCTCAGGTACCAGGGAGGCCGCTGGTTACAGAACACTCCTGTGCAGCCTATCACTGGCCTAGGAGAGATAGCGCTGCAGCCGGCAATTAGCACACCCGCAGTGTCATGTGACAGGACCCAAAACCAGGAAGAGCTTGGCTGGAGGACAGGAAATCGATATTGGCGGCATCGGGGGACCAGCGAAAGATAAGTTTGTGTATCATTTTAATGGTGGCAGCATGGGAATATAGAAAAAAAAATAGAGTACCCCTTTTAATAGTCATATATTTAAGCCTCTGCCATCCCTTCTGGCCTGGTTTCTGATGGTTTTGCCTTCTAGGTTGCAGTACCTACAAAATATATTCTGCCCTGAGGTAAGCTTTGCTAAAAGTCTAGATTTGAGGAACACCCATTGGTGCAAAATACACAGTAAACCGTAGGGTGGTAAGCAATCTCTCTCTAACTTATTAATCAATAAATATTATTTACAGGCTCCAACCTCTTCCATCAGCACTGCAATATTAGTAAACATTCTACTAGTAATAGTAAGTGAAAGCAGCAAGGCGGCTTCAGACAGTTCTGTTCCAGGATGAAAGCGCAGTCAGGGCCGGTTTTGGGCTTAGCATGGCCCTAGGCAAAATCAAAAGAGGGGCCCCAAAAGTCGTAATAGTGCACTAACCAGATTTGCACATTTTTGGTCACTTCAAATACCATAAAAATATCTAAAAAGCAATTGAAAAGTCCCATCAAAACAAAAATGGTACAATAAAAACTACAAATCACAGCACAAAAAATTACCCTCATACATCCGCATATACAGAAAAATGTAAGTTATAGGGATCAGAATAGTGCAATTTTATATTTTTGTATAGTTCCCCCACATTAGGTTGGAATCATAGTTCCCCCACATTTGGTTGGCAGTATTGTTCCCCTACATTTGGTTGGCAGTATAGTTCCCCCCCCCCCCCACATTAGGTTGGCAGTATAGTTCAATGCAATAGGAAAAAAAAGGGAACCTTTTAAAACTTCAATTTATTGCGTCCTTATTAAAAAGCAGATATAAAAAATAGAAAAATATAAATTGATGCAATGACCACCACCAGTGACGAGGAGCACTCAGCTCCAGTGTCCCAATTATGTTACTTCAATGTCCATAAATAGTCCACACCTTATTTTGCAAGAATGTTACTTCAAACAATATCCATAGATGGTCCACACATTATTTTACATGTATGATAAAGGATGGAATATGTAGAATTTTCTCTTGGCTTGCACACAGTTCACACTTGAAATTGCACTCTTGGGCAATGTCTCTATTCCTCCATGTTCAACATAGTAGTTGCATCATACGTAGAGTGCCTTGATATATTGCAGTGTCCTACATATGAATCATGGTCCCCAGATGAATTGTTCTGTGACTGTTTCCAGTATTATTAGATATAAAATTAATAATTCTCATGGTTCCATATTAGCATGTATTTTAGTAATTCCTTGCCTATCCCTCCTGGCAATATAGATGATATTGGTAAGTAATTCAGATGTACTTCCTTCTAATGTAGGCACTGCAGCTTATAGGTCTTAATACAGACACAGCCTTCACCACTTTACAACATGTATTGTATACATAGTTAGTTTGTGTGCAATTCCACAGTGATATCAGCATTCGTGTAGACTATTTATGCATTTTGATGCCTTGTGCATAATGGACCATATACTTTGCAGCCTTTTCATCTTATTGTGGCTATGTCACTTGCATCCACGTATCCATACATTCATACGTCTAGTAGAATAATTCATATAGATCGGCACTGGTCGTGGTACAGGAATGTAGTATCCTAACCAATGATCAGTGTCGCTACAGCACTACCCAAATATTCCAATCTGATTCTATTCGAACACAGCCTATTCACAAGTGTAGATAAGCAGCTGTGCTCAAATGTTAGTATGGAATATGGGTTGTATAACTATCACTTATAAATGCCTACTTGGCACGTACAAGCACATATCTATCCTGTAGACTATTTAGTTCATATACATCATACAATCATTCAAAATGACCATGCATTCTGTCTAAGAGCCTTGGCTTTGGCTGTACTCCGCCATACATGGGTGAACTCGCCTCTGGTATATTAGGGCTATATTCACATTCAGATGCATTTTTTGAGCGTTAAATGTCATTTGTTAATCACTGACATATTGTGATATTAGACAGAACTCTTATACATATGGAATCCACAATTGATCATACAGTCCATATTTAGTGATAGTAATATACAGTAGTCCACTTTAAGTGATCCCGGTAAGTATCAGTGTTTGTACAGTGGTATTGTTTGTAGATATGTGAAATGCTATTGTAAAGTCACATAATTCTACCACATTTGGATATATAGGTGCTTTTGGAATAAATTGTATTTTTGTATTTGGATGCAAGACCTTTATCCACAGTGTGTGGTCAATACCACTGGTTCAGTTAATAGATCCAATTTTTTTGACCTTATAGTATACTGCAAGATTCATCATAGTCCAACATGTTAGCACATTATACAGTTGCCGTCCTGATATTTAAGACTGAACCTGATGATGATCCCAGCTGCGTGGTAAATCCTCTTTCTGTTCTGGTTCAGATGAATGTAAGATCCTCTTTACATTCCGGTTCGACGCGTTTCCTTAGCCAGATCCTCAGGAACCGTTTCCAGGCTGTTGTTTGGGGATCTATAGGAGTTGATGTCAGACACTGATGGCGGTCAGCATCCCTAGACAGTATAGTTCCCCCACATTAGGTTGGCAGTATAGTTCCTCCATAGTAGGTTGGCAGCATAGTTCCCCCACATTAGGTAGACAGTATAGTTCCCCCACATTAGGTTGGCAGTATAGTTCCCCCACATTAGGTTGGCAGCATAGTTCCCCCACATTAGGTAGACAGTATAGTTCCCCCACATTAGGTTGGCAGTATAGTTCCTCCATATTAGGTTGGCAGCATTGTTCCCCCATATTTGGTGCAGTATAGTTCCCCTATATTAGGTTGGCAGTATAGTTCCCCCCACATTAGTTTGGCAGTATGTTCCCGACATTAGGTTGTAGTTCCCCCACATTAGGTAGACAGTATAGTTCCCCCCACATTAGGTAGACAGTATAGTTCCCCCCACATTAGGTTGGCAGTATGGTTCCTTCACATTAGGTTGGCAGTATAGTTCCCCCACATTAGATAGACAGTATAGTTCCCCCACATTAGGTAAACAGTATAGTTCCCCCACGTTAGGTTGTCGGTATAGATCCCCCACGTTAGGTTGTCAGTATAGTTCCCCCCACATTAGGTTGGCAGTATAGTTCCCCCCCACATTAGGTAGGCAGCATAGATCCCCCACATTAGGTTTGCAGCATAGTTCCCCCCACATTAGGTAGGCAGTATATTTCCCCACATTAGGTTTGTAGTATAGTTCCCCCACATTAGGTTGGCAGCATAGCTCCCCCACATTAGGTAGACAGTATAGTTCCCCCACATTAGGTTGGCAGTACAGTTCCCCCACATTAGGTGCAGTATAGTTCCCCCATATTAGGTGCAGTATAGTTCCCCCACATTAGGTTGGCAGTAAAGTCCCCCCCCCCCCCCACATTAGGTTGGCAGTATAGTTCCCCCCACATTAGTTTTCCAGTATAGTTCCCCCCACATTAGGTTGGCAGTATGTTCCCCCCACATTAGGTTGTAGTTCCCCCACATTAGGTAGACAGTATAGTCCCCCCCACATTAGGTAGACAGTATAGTTCCCCCCACATTAGATTGGCAGTATTGTTCCCCCACATTAGGTTGGCAGTATAGTTCCTCCACATTAGGTAGACAATATAGTTCCCCCACATTAGGTAGACAGTATAGTTCCCCCACGTTAGGTTGTCAGTATAGATCCCCATGTTAGATTGTCAGTATAGTTCCCCCCACATTAGGTTGGCAGTGTAGTTCCCCCGACATTAGGTAGGCAGCATAGTTCCCCTACAAGTTAGCAGTATGTTCCCCCACATTGGGTAGGCAGTGTGTTCCCCCACATTAGGTTGCAGTCCCCCCCCCCAATAAGTTAGCAGTATGTTCCCCCACATTGGGTTGGCAGTATAATTCCCCCCACATTAGGTAGACAGTATAGTTCCCCCCCACATTAGGTTGGCAGTATGGTTCCTCCACATTAGGTTGGCAGTATAGGTCCCCCACATTAGATAGACAGTATAGTTCCCCCACATTAGGTAAACAGTATAGCTCCCCCACGTTAGGTTGTCGGTATAGATCCCCCACGTTAGGTTGTCAGTATAGTTCCCCCCACATTAGGTTGGCAGTATAGTTCCCCCCCCACATTAGGTAGGCAGCATAGATCCCCCACATTAGGTTTGCAGCATTTTTCCCCCCACATTAGGTAGGCAGTATATTTCCCCACATTAGGTTTGTAGTATAGTTCCCCCACATTAGGTTGGCAGCATAGCTCCCCCACATTAGGTAGACAGTATAGTTCCCCCACATTAGGTTGGCAGTACAGTTCCCCCACATTACGTGCAGTATAGTTCCCCCATATTAGGGCAGTATAGTTATCCCACATTAGGTTGGCAGTATAGTCCCCGCCCCCCACATTAGGTTGGCAGTATAGTTCCCCCCACATTAGTTTTCCAGTATAGTTCCCCCCACATTAGATTGGCAGTATGTTCCCCCCACATTAGGTTGTAGTTCCCCCACATTAGGTAGACAGTATAGTCCCCCCACATTAGGTAGACAGTATAGTTCCCCCCACATTAGATTGGCAGTATTGTTCCCCCACATTAGGTTGGCAGTATAGTTCCCCCACATTAGGTAGACAGTATAGTTCCCCCACGTTAGGTTGTCAGTATAGATCCCCATGTTAGATTGTCAGTATAGTTCCCCCCACATTAGGTTGGCAGTGTAGTTCCCCCGACATTAGGTAGGCAGCATAGTTCCCCTACATTAGGTTGTAGTTCTCCCACATTAAGTTAGCAGTATGTTCCCCCACATTGGGTAGGCAGTGTGTTCCCCCACATTAGGTTGCAGTTCTCCCCCCCCAATAAGTTAGCAGTATGTTCCCCCACATTGGGTTGGCAGTATAATTCCCCCCACATTAGATTGGCAGTATAGCTCCCCCACATTAGGTTGTAGTTCCCCCATATTAGGTTGGCAGTATGTTCCCCCACATTAGGTTGCAGTTCCCCCCCCATTAGGTTGGCAGTATGTTCCCCCACATTAGGTAGGCAGCATGTTCCCCACATTAGGTTGCAGTCCCCCTCCATTAGGCTGGCAGCATGTACCGCCACATTAGGTTGGTAGTATAGTTCCCCCACATTAGGTTGGCAGTATGTTCCCCCACATTAGGTAGGCAGTATAGCTCCCCCACATTCGGTGCAGTATAGCTCCCCCACATTAGGTTGGCAGTATTTTCCCCCACATTAGGTTGCAGTTCCCCCCATTAGGTTGCAGTCCCCCCCCCATTAGGTTGGTCAGTATGTTCCCCCACATTAGGTGGCAGTTCCCCCCCCCCATTAGGTTGGCAGTATGTTCCCCAACATTAGGTTGCACTTCTCCCCCATTAGATTGGCAGTATGTTCCCCCACATTAGGTTGGCAGTATAGTTCCCCCACATTAGGTTGGCAGCATGTTTCCCCACATTAGGTTGGCAGTATAGTTTCCCCACATTAGGTAGACAGTATAGTTCCCCCACATTAGGTAGACAGTATAGTTCCCCCACGTTAGTTTGTCAGTATAGATCCCCATGTTAGATAGGTCAGTATAGTTCCCCCCACATTAGGTTGGCAGTGTAGTTCCCCCGACATTAGGTAGGCAGCATAGTTCCGCCACATTAGGTTGTAGTTCCCCCACATTAGATAGGCAGTATGTTCCCCCACATTAGGTAGTCAGTGTGTTCCCCCACATTAGGTTGCAGTCCCTACCATTAAGTTAGCAGTATGTTCCCCCACATTAGGTTGGCAGTATAATTCCCCCCATATTAGGTTGGCAGTATAGTTCCCCTACATTAGATTGTAGTTCCCCCACATTAGGTTGGCAGTATGTTCCCCACATTAGGTAGTCAGTATGTTCACCGACATTAGGTTGCAGTTCCCCCCCATTAGGTTGGCAGTATGTTCCCCCACATTAGGAAGGCAGCATGTTACCCACATTAGGTTGCAGTCCCCCCCATTAGGCTGGCAGTATGTTCCCCCACATTAGGTTGGCAGTATGTTCCCCCACATTAGGTTGACAGTATGTTCCCCCACATTAGGTAGGCAGTACAGTTCCCCCACATTAGGTGCAGTATAGCTTCCCCACATTAGGTTGGCAGTATGTTCCCCCACATTAGGTGCAGTATGTTCCCCCACATTAGGTGCAGTATGTTCCCCCACATTAGGTTGCAGTCCCCCCCCCCATTATGTTAGTCAGTATGTTCCCCCACATTAGGTTGCAGTTCCCCCCATTAGGTTGGCAGTATGTTCACCCACATTAGGTTGCAGTTCCCCCCATTAGGTTGGCAGTATGTTCCCCCACATTAGGTTGGCAGTATAGCTCCCTCACATTAGGTTGGCAGTATGTTTCCTCACATTAGGTTGGCAGTATGTTCCCCCACATTAGGTTGGCAGTATAGTTCCCCATATTAGGTTGGCAGCATGTTCCCCCCATTAGGTTGGCAGTATGTTACCCCACATTAGGTTGGCAGTATGTTCCCCCACATTAGGTTGCAGTTCCCCCACATTAGGTAGGCAGTATAGTTCCACCACATTAGGTGTAGTATAGCTCCCCCACATTAGGTTGGCAGTATGTTCCCCCACATTAGGTGCAGTATGTTACCCCACATTAGGTTACAGTTCCCCCCATTAGGTTGTCAGTATGTTCCCTCACATTAGGTTGCAGTCCCCCCCATTAGGTTGGCAGCATGTTCCCCCACATTAGGTTGGCAGTATGTTCCCCCCCATTAGGTTGGAAGTATGTTCCCCCACATTAGGTTGGCAGTATAGTCCCCCCCCCCCCCATTAGGTTGGCAGTATGTTCCCCCACATTAGTTTGGCAGTATAGTTCCCCTGCCCATTGCTCCCCCCCTCTCCCCCTAATATTTCATATTTCCTTACCTGGTCACGCTCGGCAGGCTCAGGTAATGCACTGGGTCTTGTGGGCTGTGTGGATAATATGATAAATGACGTCTCCGGCGGCTACTCTGCGCGGCGTCAGGGACATCACTCATCATCTCCTGTGGCTGCGGCAGCTTAAGTTTAGCAGTCCGGCCGGTGCTGTAGGAAATGATGAGTGACGTACCTGACGCCGCGCAGAGGAGCCGCAGGAGACATCACTTGTCATTTTATCAACACAGCCCACAAGACCGGCTGCATAACCTGAGCCTGCCGAGCGCGGCCGGGTAAAGAAATATGAAAAATAGAAAAAGTAGAAGTGTCCGGGACCGCCACTGGTCACGGTTTTAAAGTGGCCGCGGCCGGGCTGCTAATCTTTAACAAGCAGCCGGCGCTGTGGCCACTTTAAAACAGTTGCCCCCCCCCTACTGAGCAGCTGGCAGGGGGCCCCCTGGGGGATCGTGGCCCTAGGCAATTGCCTGGTTTGCTCTGCCCTAAGGCCGGCCCTGGGCGCAGTTTCATGGCAGCGATCTGCACAAAGAGATCACAGTGATAAATAATATGGACCATGGGCTCCTCTTCCCTATAGAGAATCAAAGTTTTTTCATCCAAAAAAAGCTCAGGAAAGTAAAATGCATCTTGTTTTTAACCTGCACAAATATGAATTTAAACTACAGAAACTGATGCAAAACAAAATGGAGGAAGACATAAAAGGAATTATTTAGCAGAAAGTCAAACAGCTGTCTACTATGAGATAAAGAAACAAATACATGCATTTTTTAACAGGTAGAGCTGCCTAGGAAAGTACAGTACCTGCCAAAATACCACATTTAAAAGTATGACTGCATACAAAAGGAAGAAGAATGAAAGAGATGAATCTGCCAACAAAGTTGTGAAATGATTCACAAAGCCAGAACAGATTTCACGAAAACCTTTAACATTGTATGTGGATCCTTGTCACTAAAGGGATAAGTAATAATCCGTGGCCTAAAAGCCAAAAAATCAACATGTGCTTTCTAATGTGCATCAGAAATGCAACTAAAATAATTGTGAGACCATATGGGGCCATAATTCAAATCAATGTAGTCAGAACCCACAAATGAAAAATAACAGCCATATAAATGAAGCCATGACATTGACAGACCTCATATATTAAGAAGTATCTAATATATTGATAAAGGATTCATAGGAAAATTTATCTATGTTAGATTGTTGTGTGGTAAGGGGTGTGAGATGCAGGGCAGATGGAATTACCCTAGGGGCAGATGGCATTAACCTCTTGTATTTGTGACGTCAGGGCGTGGTTTATCCTCAATACCACCCGAAGGTATACCGCTGGATCCTGGACTAGGCACCAGGGCAATAATGACTCCAACGCCAAGTTATGGACAAAGTTAGCTTTACTGAGTGACAGATGGAACTGTCTGTACAGTGTAGCCAGGCCTACGGAGGTGACCAGTGACTTCAGACATATTAAAGGCTTTCTGAGACTTGTAGATATGGATAATTTAGTGCTGGCCACGTTGACTTGACAATAGATACAGTGACTGACTTGACTTGAGGTAGACTTAGCTGTGACATTAGCTTACTTGCTGATTTGTAGACTTGTTGACTTGAGGCCTCCTATGACTCCAGACACACTCCTAGACTCTACTGCACTGACCTCAGCTTAGCAGAAAGAGCAAAGCTCAAAGAGAGTAGTGATGAGGGGCATAGGCCATATTCGAATTTGTGAAATTTCATGAATATTTGGACGAATATTCATCCTATATTCGCGAATTTCGCATATTAGTTCACTTTTTTTCTATGCGAAGTTCGTAATAAAATTCTCAACATGCGCATGCGCGATTATATATTTCAACTAACTACTTTCCTATTGGTTGCTAGGGATGTTGCTAACCTCTAACAACTGTATTTGAACCCTTCTCATTGGCCAACAAGCTTAAATAAGGGAGGGATCAGTCTCCTCTGGAAGTGCAGATAGTCGCATATTTTTTAGATTCAATTCGCATTCGCATATTCGCCTTCTTTGGACCACAAGCTGGAAGCAGGGAGGGATGATCCCTTTTTATTTACACAGTAAACATCATTGTGATGTGTACCGTGAAAAAAATTAAATAAATATTCATCATAACGAATATAATTTGCGTTATTCTAAATATTTGCGAAATCGTGAAGTGCCGATATTCGTGAAAAAATACGCTATTCGAATAGAACACTATACATATTTTTATACACCACTGTTACCTTTATAAACAGGAAGTCTGTCGCTCTAAGTGCTTTTTTTTATATTTTCGTGGGAACCCTCTGGCAAGGAGAGCACCATGTACACAGGGACAGGAAAAATGTTAGACAGGTGAATTATGGACTGGAAATGTACATGTTAGATATAGTCCTAACTAAGCATTTGACCAGCATATATAATACATTATGTAAGCTGACTAAATTAGACTATGTGTTATACTGACAACTTTGTACACAGCACTACTATTATTCCTTATACCTAGTTGGTAGCTGTCCTTGCGCCGAGATAGTGGCTATGCTTCTCCTGATCTGGTCAGGATACTGCCTATATACAGTAAATTTCCATGAACAAAAGACACTGTACACTTAAACGTTTTCGTACAAACACATTACCGTATTTATCGGGGTACACCACGCACCGGCCTATAACACGCACCCTCATTTTACCAAGGATATTTGGGTAAAAAAAGTTTTTTACCCAAATATCCATGGTAAAATGAGGGTGCGTGTGTGCGCGTGTATACCCCGATATACCCCCAGGAAAGGCAGGGGGAGAGAGGCCGTCGCTGCCCGCTTCTCTCCCCCTGCCTTTCCTGGGGTCTAGAGCGCTGCTGTCGGCCCTTCTCACCCCCTGGTTATCGGTGCCGCTGCCCGTTCTGTCTCCCTGACTATCGGTGCCGGCGCCGATAGCCAGGGGGAGAGAAGCGGCGCCGACAGCCAGGGGGAGAGAAGGGGCAGCGGCACCCATTGCCGGCTCCGCTGCCCCGTTGCCTCCCCCCATCCCCGGTGGCATAATTACCTGAGTCAGGTCCTCGCTGCTGCAGGCCTCCGGGGTGCGTCCCCAGCGTCGTTGCTATGCAGCGACGGCCTCTCTCCCCCTGCCTTTCCTGGGGGTGTATCGGCGTATAACACGCACACAGACTTTAGGCTAAAAATTTTAGCCTAAAAAGTGCGTGTTATACGCCGATAAATACGGTATATACATTTTATAACAGCACACCATAAACATTATAATACACCACCATGTGTATTCACTTGTGCAAAAATATAAATCAAAATGTATTACTCTGACAGTATATACATATTTTCCTAGTACCGCTCCACAGTTCTGTTACGTTTTGAGTTCTCAGTAAAGAATCACGGCTAAAAGCCAGGCACATGCTTACGTATATGGCTGCAAATAAACTTCTTGACACATTCATCAGGTACTTCTTCTTAAATGTTGCATAACCTGTTAAACAACAAAAGTACTTCACAAAGCAAAGTTAGTGACAAATAGCAGAATTATCACTGGTAGACTTCTTCAGCCTGGGTTTTCGCCATCCCAGCCTCGCCTGTCGTACTTTTTCCGAGGCTGGGACATGTAACGGGGTCCACGGAACTGTGCCCCCTCTTATGGACTCACTTGGTTGTTCCAGTCCACCCGGGACAAGGTAGACTCGGTAATGGTCGGGCTGATGGTGACCACCATTTGCACCACAGCAGCTTCCGCCACTGGGAGAACAGCAGTTGATGCCTGTTGGGCTGGCCAAACCTCCTCTGTGGGAGTAGGCAGAGGCACTTCAGTTGGTGCCCACTGATTAGGCCAAACCTCCTTGACCACAGGAGTATGCCTGGGCACATCCACAGATGACTTTGGTAGATACTTTGGTGCCATGACAGGCACTTCGGGCAAGATGATCTCTTCCTTCTGGACAGTACATTTGACTTTAGGTGGCAGCAAACCAAAGTGATCTGCGCCCCAGTCATCCAATGGGAAGTAGACAAACAGAACTTGAGTTGGATTCTTTGTACGCGTCACAGCAGCTGCCCACTGTACTCTCATGCTCTGTACAGGAGTGTACTCTTCGATCTCCCCACTATCTGGAGAATGCAATTATGGGAGGAGATAGTCTCTCTGCACTGTCCGACAATTGACCAAGATGATCCCACCATGACAACAGTCTATGAGGTAATGGTGGTGACTGGGGAAGTACAGAAGACTGCTGGACCTAGGGGGCTTGCTTTGGGCTAGGGGTAGAAGGAGGGTTAGAGAAAGCGGCCTCAGCCGGGGTACTCATTTCTGACTCCTCGGTGAGGATTTTGGCCCAGGACCCACAGGTCCGATGGTGAGGGGACAGCTTCACCGGTGACGATCCTCTTGAAGATCTCAGCGTATCCTCCACCAGGGTTGCTGGCCAATCTCCATCGTCCTCGGGCAGCAGTCTCCTCAGCCCCGGTGGAGATCTTCTGGAGACAGTCAGCTAACTCTTGAAACATGTGCACTGTGGTGACTTTCTGGACCTCCGGCGCCATCTTGAGACTCTCCGACCTTGTCCTGGCCTGTTCAGCCATGTTGCTCCACTTGCTTACTTCCGGCAAACTGAGAGGATCCGGCGGCGCTGTTCCTTTTATGCAGGGCTTTGGGAAAATGGCTGCTGGCCAGAAGTGCATCAGCGGTGCAGCGCTGACTTCCTCTCCCCCGGCAACAAGGAGCGTATCTTTACAGTTCGGCATTGATACAGCAACATGGTTTCCACGCCCAGGGGCGGGATGCTGACCAGAGCGGGACATTTTCGCGCGCTTCTCCGCCACATCTATAACCCTTGCAGGTACAGGCAACACATTGTAACGCAACATACAGTAGCTTCAGACCTAATCTTGCACATGGTTGACACAGTACTTGTACACATGCAATTGTGGACAACAGTCTTCACCTCCCTCTCTATTTCACAAGGGCCTTGGGTAAAACACTTTTCACTGGTAAAGTCCCGTACACTCTGGCGCAAATTTTATTTGCATCGGCATGCGATTTTCTGACAACACTGGTCACAGTTCAGACTGAGGGAGGACTTTTTGCATAAGGCGCACACCCGTATCCTGTTCATAGGACGCCAAAAGTTGTGGTAAGGGGTGGTAAGGGCAGATAGAAATACCCTAGGGGCAGATGGCATTAACCCCTTGTATTTGTGACGCCAGGGCGTGGTTTATCCTCAATACCCCCCGAAGGTATACCACCGGATGCTGGGCTAGGCACTGGGGCAATAATGACTCCGACTCCAAGTTACGGAGAATGGTAGCTTTACTGAGTGACAGATGGAACAGTCTCTACAGTGTAGCCAGGCCCACGGAGGTGACCAGTGACTTCAGAGACCTTAACCCCTTAAGGACACAGCCCATTTGGACCTTAGGGACGCAGACAATTAAATTTTTATGTTTTAGTTTTTTCCTCCTCGCCTTCAAATAATCATAACTCTTTTATATTTTCATCCACAGACTAGTATGAGGGCTTGTTTTTTGCGCGACCAGTTGTCCGTTGTAATGCCATCACTCACTTTACCATTTAATGTATGGCACAACCAAAAAATACTATTTGTGTGGTGAAATTAAAAAGAAAACCGCAATTTTGCTAATTTTGGAAGGTTTTGTTTTAACACTGTACAATTTACGGTAAAAATGACATGTGTTCTTTATTCTTTGGGTCAATAAAATTAAAATGATACCCATGATAATGTACTTTTCTATTATTGTTGCGCTTAAAAAAAATCGCAAACTTTTTAACCAAATTAGTATGTTTAAAATCCCCCTATTTTTTCATTTTTCCGTATAAGCGGTGGTATGAGGGCTCATTTTTTGCGCCGTGATCTTTACTTTTTATTGATATCATATTTGCTTATATAGAACTTTTAATCCATATTTTATAAAAATTTTTGGGAATAAAATGTTATAAAAAAGCATAGATTTTGGACTTTTTTTATTTTTACGTTCACGCCGTTCACTGTACGGCATCATTAACATTTTATTTTAATATTTCAGATATTTACGCACGTGGCAATACCAAATATGTATATAAAAAAAATTTTTAACACTTTTTGGGGGTGAAATAGGGAAAATGGGACAATTTACGTTTTTATTGGGGGAGGGGGTTTTTCACATTTTTTTTACTTAATTTTTTTACTTTTATTTTTACACTTTAATAGTCCCCATAGGGGACTATCTATAGCAATCACTCGATTGCTAATCCTGTTCAGTGCTATGTATAGGGTTGTCGGTCATCTTCTGCTCTGGTCTGCGGGACGGCAGATCAGAGCAGAAGACCCCAGGAAGGCAGCGGAGGCAGGTGAGGGGACCTCCGGCTGCCGTGATGGATGATCGGATCGCCGTGGCAGCGCTGCGGGCGATCCGATCATCCATTTTAGTGACCGCGATGCTGCAGATGCCGTGATCTGTATTGATCACGGCATCTGAAGGGTTAATGGCGGACATCCGCGGGATCGCGGGTGTCTGCCATTACGGGTGGGTCCCTGGCTGCGATCAGCAGCCGGGACCTGCCGCACATGATCCGGGCATCGTTCCGATGCTCGCGGTTATGCTTAGGACGTAAATTTACGTCCTGGTGCAATAAGTACCACCTCACCAGGACGTACATTTACGGCGCTCGTTGTTAAGGGGTTAAAGGCTTGCTGGGACTTGTAGTAGATATGGAAAATGTAGTGCTGGCCACGCCGACTTGACTATAGATGACAGTGATAGACTTGACTTGAGTAGACTAAGCTAAGACTTTGCAGATTTGTAGACTTGTGGCTGCAGGACTTGACTTGAGGCCTCCTATGACTCCAGACTCACTCCTAGACTCGACTGCACTGGACCTCAGCTTAGCAGAAAGAGCAGAACTCAAAGAGAGTGAAGAGACTCCTCCCAGGGCTTTTATGGGGTAGACTCTGGGGGGGTCCCATTGGTCACCCTTAAATCACCTGGTCACTGATACCTCCTGGGTAACAATCACATAATAAGTCACAACTGAAGATTACATGGGAACATTTCTAAAAGTAATAACACCTTTTGTACATATTACATAATACAACACATGGCAAACAATATATACATGAGGGGACAGGTGCAAGGGGGCCCAGGAGGCACTGCAGGGAGGCTGCCTGACAGGGCAACAAGGGTACGAGGGAACAACTCCCGTACTGGGCTACCACAGTTGGGGGTCTGACTTCTGATACCCCAATGATTACCTAATTGAAGGGGTTGCATTGCTGACATAAGCTTTCTAGGCATCTCATTGCTTATTGGCGGCTCGCTCCTTACCAGGCACAATGCTATACATATGGTAGCAACTGTGTCTAATATTGCAGCTCAATCTGTTAAAAGGTACCTGCCATTTGCAAAAAAACTTTTAAAGGGGTACTCTGCCCCTACACATAAGATGTCTAATTGCAGGGGTCCCGCCTCTGGGAACCCCCACGATCTCTCTTGCAGCACCCCAGTATCCCCCAGCCCCTGTATCGTAAGTCATCAGGCACAGAGCAAACTTTGCTCCATGCAGATGATGACTGGTGGTGCTGCAAGAGAGATCGTGGAGGTTCCTTTGGATAGGGGATAGCATGTCTAGGGGTGGAGTACCCCTGTAATATAATGTAGAAAATAACATTAAATCTATGTTTGTAATATACATTGGTGTATTCCTTGTTTGTCCCTGCAGCTATTACCTGTGTGTTTCTGTGCGAAGACAAAATACAGGAAGTATGGGCGGGACAAGTAGGGCTCTGTGCAGGCTCCTGGCTTGTCCATCAGCCTGCAGTGTGAGCCGGGAGCATCTCACAGAGCCCTGCTTGTCCTCAGTGTACAGAGCCCTGCTTGTCCTCACTGTACAGAGCCCTGCTTGTCCTCAGTGTACAGAGCCCTGCTTGTCCTCACTGTACAGAGCCCTGCTTGTCCTCACTGTACAGAGCCCTGCTTGTCCTCAGTGTACAGAGCCCTGCTTGTCCTCAGTGTACAGAGCCCTGCTTGTCCTCAGTGTACAGAGCCCTGCTTGTCCTCACTGTACAGAGCCCTGCTTGTCTTCAGTGTACAGAGCCCTGCTTGTCCTCACTGTACAGAGCCCTGCTCTTCCAGCCACTCTTCCTGTATTTTGTCTCTGTACAAGAACAAACAGGCAATAGCTGCCGTGACAAACCAGGACTTTTTCACCCAAAAATATACAAATTTTTTAACCAATGTATAATACAAATTTGCATGTATTGTTATTATCTACATTATATAAAAAGTCTAAATTACAGGTATACACTACAAAATTTCCACTGCTGAATTTTCCACCACAGAAATTCTGCATAGTGCACAATGTAGCAGAATCCGATTAAAGTGTACCTGTCATTAACAAAAACTTTTTTATATAATGTAAATAAAATTATAATATGTATATTTGTATAAAAAAATAGTATATTCCTGACCCTACAGCTATTTCCTATGTGTCTCTGTAAGGTGTCCAAATACAGGATGTGTGGGTGGACCAGCTGGGCTCTGTACACTGAGGACAAGCAGGGCTCTGTACACTGAGAACAAGCAGGGCTCTGAACATTGAGGACAAGCAAGGCTCTATACACTGAGGATAAGCAGGGCTCTATACACTGAGGATAAGCAGGGCTCTGTGCACTGATGACAAGCAGGGCTCTGTACACTGAGGACAAGCAGGGCTCTGTACACTGAGGACAAGCAGGGCTCTGTACACTGATGACAAGCAGGGCTCTGTACACTGAGGACAAGCAGGACTCTGTACACTGAGGACAAGCAGGGCTCTGTACACTGAGGACAAGCAGGTTTCTGTGCAGAGAGGACAAGTAGGGCTCTGTACGCTGAGGACAAGCAGGGCTCTGTACACTGAGGACAAGCAGGTCTCTGGGCAGAGAGAACAAGCAGGGCTCTGTACACTGAGGACAAGCAGGGCTTTGTACACTGAGGACAAGCAGGGCTCTGTACACTGAGGACAAGCAGGGCTCTGTACACTGAGGACAAGCAGGGCTCTGTGCACTGAGGACAAGCAGGGCTCTGTACACTGAGGACAAGCAGAACTCTGTATACTGAGGACAAGCAGGGATCTGTGCAGGGAGACTCTATGACATGCTCCCAGCTCACACAGCAGAATGAATGACAAGCCAGGAGCCTGCACAGAGCCCTGCTTGTCCTGCACACACTTCCTGTATTTGGCCTCCTCATAAAGACTCACAGGCATTAGCTGCTAGGACAGCCTTCTTTCATCCAAAAATATTAAAAAAAATATTTTGAATTAATGTATATTGCAAATATACATATGTAAAACAAAAATAGAGAAACAAAAACATAGCCGGACATACACCATTTGTATTTTGATCTACTTGCTTTTCAGCATAATTTCTAAAACTAACAGGTTGTTAGTATACAAGTCACTCTGGGCTTGTACTTTTTGATCAAAATGTATAACAACCTGTCAGTTTTCGAAATTACGCTGAGAAGCAAGTAGATCAAAATACAAATGGTGGATGTGCGGCAATGTTTCTGTTTCTCTATTTTTGTTTAATAAATATACATATAAGAGTATTATCTACATTATATGAAACGTTTGTGTGAACGACAGGTACACTTTAACCCCTTAAGGACCAAGCCCATTTTAACCTTAAAGGGGTACTCCGCCCCTAGACATCTTATCCCCTATCCAAAGGATAGGGGATAAGATGTCAGATCGCCGGGGTCCCACTGCTGGGGACCCCGGGGATCGCTGCTGCAGTACCCCGCTGTCATTACTGCGCAAAGCGAGATCGCTCTGCATGTAATGACGGGCAATACAGGGGCCGGAGCATTGTTACGTCACGGCTCCGCCCCTCGTGATGTCACGGCCCGCCCCCGTCGATACAAGTCTATGGGAGGGGGCGTGGCAGTCGTCACGCCCCCTGCCATATACTTGCATTAAGGGGAACGGCCGTGATGTCATGAGGGGCGGAGCCATGATGTCACGCTGCTCCGGCCCCTGTATCACCCGTCATTACACACAGAGCGAACTCGCTCTGTGCAGTAATAATGGCGGGGTGCCGCAGCGGCGATCCCCGGGGTCCCCAACAGCGTGACCGCGGCGATCTAACATCTTATCCCCTATCCTTTGGATAGGGGATAAGATGTCTAGGGGCAGAGTACCCCTTTAAGGACCAAGGTAAGGACCAGGCCAATTTTATTTTTGTGTTTTCGTTTTTTCCTCCTCGCCTTCTAAAATCCATAACTCTTTGATATTTCCATCTTCAGACCCATATAAAGGCTTGTTTTTTGCGTGACCAATTGTACTTTGCAATGAAACCTCTCATTTTAATATAAAATTTACGGCGAAAGCAAAAAATTATTTTTTTAGGGAGGAAATTATAATGAAAACCAAAATTTTGCATATTTTGGAGGGTATTGTTTTCACACTCTACGGTAAAAATGACATGTTCTGTATTCTGTGGGTCAATACGATTAAAATTATACCCCTGGCTAGATACTTTTATATTTTCGTACCGCTTAAAAAAAATCTAAAACTTTTTGTACAAAATCAGTAATCTAAAATCTCCCTATTTTGACCACCTATAACTATTTAATTTTTCCGTATATAGGGCGGTGTTAGGGCTCATATTTTGCGCCGTTAGCTGTAATTTTTATCAATGCCACATTTTCATATATAAAAATTTCTGATAATTTTTTATACACATTTTTGGGAATAAAATGTGACTAAAAGCAGGATTTTCTGACTTTTTTATTTATTTTTTACGTTCACGCCGTTCACCGTACGGGATCATTAACATTATATTTAGATAATTTGGACATTTATGCATGCAGCGATACCAAATATGTTTAGTAACAAAAAATTACGCTTTTTGGGGGTAACATGGGAAAAACGGACAATTTTCATTTTTTGGGGGAAGGATATTTTTCACTTTTCTTTTACTTTTTATTTTTACATGTTTCAACTTTTTTTTTTACACTTTTTATGTCCCCATAGGGGACTATCTATAGCAATTATTTGATCGCTAATACTGTTCAGTGCTATGCATAGAGCATAGCACTGATCAGTGTTATCGACTATCTTCTGCTCTGGTCTGCTCGATAAATGTATGTCCTGGTGCGTGAAGTACCACCAAACCAGGACATACATTTACGTCTGTGGCCATTAAGGGGTTAAAGACATTTACCATTCTGATTTTGATGGCCTCTTCCATAGATAGACCATTCACATCTAAATCTCATGTTCTGTGTTAAATGTGAAATATGTTTGTGCCCTTGTAAGTTATTGCTTATTTACAGTATACAAACAGCTGTAAACTGCATGTTGTCTGTAGACAAATTGTAAAGGAAACCATGTGCAAAATGTATTTTCTGTCCAGGAAAATTTTGGTTTCTTTTGATGGGCGGCAGCACCATATTTGTCACAGAGACTCTAACAAACACATGCTTCTTTAGATAAGGGTCTTTACTATAATATTATCATATCCCCCTTCCTGCTGCCAGGAAGAATACAAATTTAAAGGAGTACTTCAGTGGAAAAACATTTTTTTTTATAAATCGACTGGTGCCAGAAGGTTAAACAGATTTGTAAATGACTTCTATTTTAAAAATCTTAATCTTAACAGTACTTGTCAGCTGCTGTATGATACAGAGGAAGTTCTTTTCTTTTTTAATTTATTTTCTGTCTGTCCACATTGCTCTCTACTGACACCTCTGTCAATGTCAGGAACTGTTCAGAGCAGGATAGGTTTGCTATGGGGATTTGCTCCTGCTCTGGATGGTTCATGACACGGACAGAGGCGTCAGCAGAGAGCACTGTGGACAGACAGAAAAGAAATTTAAAAAGAAAAGAACTTCCTCTGTAGTATACAACAGCTGATAAGTAATGTTAGGATTAAGATTTTTAAATGGAAATAATTTACAAATCTGTTTAAAAGGGTACTCTGTTGGGAAACAATTTTATTAAAATCAATTGGTGCCAGAGAGTTAAAGGGTTTGTGCGCTGCCCTGGCTTTCGGAGCTCCGCACGCAGCGTCCGGAAGTTTATTACTCAGAACGCTGTGTGCGGGCTTCCGTGTTCGCGACCGCCGGGCGTGACGTCACGCCCGCCCCCTCTACCAAAGTCTATGGGAAGGGGGCGTGACAGCGGTCGGCCCGGCGGCCACGAACACGGAAGCCCGCACAAAGCCAGGGCAGCGCACAACCCTTTAACTCTCTGGCACCAATTGATTTTAATAAAATAGTTTCCCACCAGAGTACCCTTTTAATGTAATTTGAATGTATTTCTAAAATGCACGCTATATCTCTTTTGTCACAGGCAATCTCAGAGTAAATCGTATAGATAATTTTTTGATATTAGGTTTGAACAATTGTTTTATTTTCTAGGAATATGTTCTATTACTCAACCTTGGCTGACCTTGTAGTCGTGGACATTATCTTACTGCTCCGAAGTCAAGCACAATGAAATAAAAAAAAAAATGGAGAAAACACATTAGTTCAAGTGTGTTTCTGCTGTATCTGTGATAGGAGGGATTCTGGGTTCATATCCTCTTATTCCTGCTGATATAATGAGAAGTAGTTCTTTATGCATTTTGATTTTCCAACAGAAACCCCAGTACTCTCAGATGTTTTTTTTTTCTCTAATAGCCAGCAAAGTATCCCTCTGTGTTACCAGTAGGCCATGTTCACATGGCGGAGATTTTGCGAAATGTCCGTCCAGAAAACACTTAGAATTATCTTCTCTGAATATCTGTGAAAGCAGCTTCAATTCAAGAAACAGTGACTAGAATCACCACTTGCCTTACTGCTTAAAGGGGTACTCCACTGGAAAAAAAAATTTTTTATCAACTGGTGCCACAAAGTTAAAGGGGTTGTGCGCTGCCCTGGCTTTCGGAGCTCCGCACGCAGCGTCCGGAAGTTCATTAATCCGAACGCTGTGTGCGGGCTTCCGTGTTCGTGGCCGCCGGGCCTGACGTCACGCCCGGCCCCCTCGTGACGTCACGCCCGCCCCCTCAACGAAAGTCTATGGGAAGGGGTGCCAGAAAGTTTTAAATTACTTCTATTAAAAAATCTTAATACTTCCAGTACTTATCAGTTGCAGAATGATCCACAGGAAGTTCTTTTCTTTTGAATTTCCCTTCTGTCTGACCACAGTGCTCTCTGCTGACTCCTCTGTCCATTTTAGGAACTGTCCCGAGTAGGAGCAAATCCTACTGTTTGAAGGTGTTACAATACTTGCTCGTCCCTGCAATATACTTTTAGTAATGATTGTGCAAGAAACTGCAGCATTGCCCCAATCACTTATTATGGACACCGATGTAGATCTTTGTACCACCACTATAAATATGGAGAGCAAGAACACTGAAGAGGGGCACTTGTCTGAGCACCAAGGAGCTGATCGTCAGTTGGTCCAGGAGTTGGATTCCTGCGAGTCTCTCAAAGACATGTCAGAAGTTTTGATTGGATGGGTTTCTCATTTCTGAGACCCCCATTAATCAATAGAAAGAGCCGCTGCAATCTCCATCTGGTTGCACTAGATGGGCTCTAAATACTTATCATGGGGCACTCCTGGATATCTATTTGACATGTATAAAAAATAGTTTTTTTAAATGACATTGACACATACAGATGGTAGGTACACTTCAATGTATGCTGAGAAATTTTCCAGGTGGACATTCAGCAGACAGTGAGCGCTGACAGAACATGCCGGCATTAGGACCGCTCGGAAATGTGCCGTCTCCCTAGACAGCTTTGCATTTCTGGGCAGATTCCACAGAAAGAATTGACATGTTAAGTAAAAACAATGGGACTCTGTTGCAACAGTATATCCAAGCGGAATATTTCCACCAGATTTTGCTACCCAATTCTACCATGTGAACGTGGCCTTAGATTCTTATGTGGATGATGGACAGTACTTGATCGATAACATTGTCCCTTAAACAAAAAGGCAATAATAATGAAAAGAAAGTATGCTCTGCAGTCGGTCACGTTCTCTTTGTCTAGTATTACATTTCATGTAAAGGTCAGACACTATTCAGAAACAATTCAGCATGTAGTAATGGAGGACATCAGAAGGGGGGGGGGATACTTTTTTCACAGCTTTAAAGATATGATCTTATGGCCTTTTAATCAGGATTTGGCCCAGAGAGGTGATGATCCAAGCCTTCTGTGCTGACTGGCTTCCTAAGTAGCATAAAATGATATAGATCCACAGGTTAACCTATTTTCACGATATCAAACATAGTCATATTTTTAGCCTGCTGCCTCCCTTTATTTACAGGAGCTTTTATGTCTTATACGTCTGTTCGACTGTGATCTGTGACACAAAAGTTACTTGCAAAAGGCATCTAAATTTTCTCTTATTTATTGTGTGACAATAATGACTTGTTGCTTTTCGTTTGTCTGCAGTGTTTCTCCTACCAGCACTTTGATATTTAGAGGGATATATCACTTAAAGGGGCTGTACACTTTCCTGGAAGACTTACTTGGCTACAGAGGCATACCTAGTACCCCTGGCGAGGTGCAGCAGCCAACACACACCGTTTCACACACATTTTGAAGCTGTGTTCACTCAATTCGTTTACATTGAAATCTGCAACTTCAAATCCTGCATATCATAAATGCGCAGGATACTGTAAGTGTGAATAGACCCTTAAACAGTATTTCAGAGCGAGCAGCACTGATATACACTGCTACCTAAGCCAGTAAAGCCTGCCATTGGACTCTGTCCAGGCTTCCGTCTGTGCAATGAGGTCAAAGGGCACAATGCAAGCGCAAGTACCCGAAGCCAGGCAAATCAATATCCAGGCTTTCTCCTGTTTCAAAATGAGTTCATGCTGCCTGACTGCATGTGGCCTCAGCTTAAATGCCGGCTGATCTATTGATGTGGCCATGTATGTTGGCGGCCTGGATGTTCCACCGGCTGGGAGCTGGTGGTCATTGGGATAATGTGGTGGGTTATGATGAGGGTAGTAATCCCTGAAGTGTATTCTCACGTAGCTGAGTAGTGAAACCCAAAGTTCCTCAGTGTACCACAACCTTTTTTTCTAATGAAGCTGCCCCCTTACACAAAGCCCCAAAATGAGACTTCTGCTAACCGAGGGTTTGTGAAACAACTCTAACTTTATGTAACTCCTTTGCAACTTCCAGAATATTCCCAGTCACTGATACATAACTTAGGCAGCACAGCTTTAAAGGGGTACTCCAGAAAACTGGAAAAAAAAAATTAAATCAACTGGTGCCAGAAAGTTAAAATTACTTCTATTAAAAAAACTTAATCCTTCCAGTACATATCAGCTGCTGTATGCTCCACAGGAAATTCTTTTCTTTTTGAATTTATTTTCTGTCTGCCCACGGCGCTCTCTCCTGACACCTCTGTCAGAAATGAGAAACCCATCCAATCAAAACTTCTGACATGTCTTTGAGAGACTCGCAGGAATCCAACTTCTGGAACAACCGACGATCAGCTCCTTGGTGCTCAGACAAGTGCCCCTCTTCCGTGTTCTTGCTCTCCATATTTTTATAGTGGTGGTACAAAGAACTACAGCAGTGTCCATAATAAGTGATTAGGGCAATGCTGCAGTTTCTTGCACAATCATTACTAAAAGTATATTGCAGGGACGAGCAAATATTGTAACCCCTTCAAACAGCTGATCATAAGGGTGCCTGGAATCTGACCTCCGAAAGCTAATATTAATGAAGGAGGAACAATATGGTGATGAATAAGCATGGCATAGCACCATGTCACAAGGCAAAAGTGACAACTAAGGGACTCGTGTAAAAAAAAAATTAAGTTGTAGGCCCAGGGCCAAGAAACTTCCTAGATCTCAATATCATAGAAAATCTGTCATGACCTCGGGGCCGAGGACAGGGATATTGAGCCCTAAGCTGTCCCTAAAAACACTCTCCATGCCTACTTGTCCATCCGTCCCAAACAGTGGATCAAAAACCACAACGATCCCTTCCTACTCTAAATGCATTGGGCGTATACTGAACATAGTCGGGAACAGGTCAGAAACATAACGGGAAAACAACAATAACCAGAAAAACCAGATAGGATATAAATATACAAACAGGGCAAGATATAGCATACTAAAATAAAGTTCCAAAACCAAGATAAATGGCAGATATGAATAAATGAACAAGACTAAATATAGAAAAAGTATTTAGCAGAAACCAGGAGATGCAGGGGATGAACTGAATGTAAAACACTAAACAGATCAGGAACATGGAACACTGTTCACACTGGACACCGAACAAAGAACACAAACAGATAAAAGTTCAGAGTACACAGATCAGTGATAAAGTACAGAGGACACTATAGACCAATGATAATGTACAGAGGACACCCTACAGTATTCTTGTACACTATGATGCATGTACTAAAAACCCAAAAGATAAGAAATCATGAACTCTCTAGACTCCCCACTTCAAACATGGAGGGACAACAATACTAACTCCAAATAGACTTCTAGCCAGCGAGCACACTCCACTGAGTGTTCAGAATATTGGCCTAGAAGGAAACAAAAATATAATACACGAAACACTAGACTGAGAACGGATGAGTCTGGACAGACTCCACAAAACCAAACTCCAAAACATGGAGAAATACAGGTGAGGATATCAAAGAGGAATATTACAAAACAAAGCACGAGTACAAGCAAGACTCACATTGTGAACACTGACTAAGGTAACAAGGTTAAATCAGAACAGACATACAATCCTAAAAACCGACAGATGTTCTAAAAACCAAGCAAACTAGAATCCATAATAAACAGGACTATAATAACCATGGTTAAAACTCAGACATTAACACATAGCAAAGGTAAAACAAATAACCAGCCCAGAGTGTAGCAGAGCTCGGGTTTAAATAGCCCCACCCATGTTCTCATTGGCTAATAGCTTTAAAGCGTACCTGTCAAATCACCCAAAAACAACAAAACTGTTATATGTTGCTCAGTTTCTCATCCTGATCATGTACATATAATTTTTATGTGTCTATGACCTATATTTCTCTGAGAATTACCTTTATGTCTGAATTACCTTAATGTTGTCGACTAGAAGCAGGGGGGCAGATCCCTTTCTTCTCCTCAGGTGATAACCACTCCCCCTCTCTCACTCTGTAACCTTTTCCTTTCTGGTTTTATGCTATACAAACACACACTGTGTGCATACAGCTTTTGAAAAACTATAGCTCCCAGCATGCCCATCCTTTCAGTTGCAGTTTTGCAATTTATGGAGGCATATGATTGGTAAAACTCAGATTTAGAGCAGTGTTGCTGCAGGCTGTGTTCCTCCTACTGTTGCAAAACTACAACTCGCAGCATGCCCACACATCATTTGGCTGTGCAGGCATGCTGGGAGTTGTAGTTTTGCAACAGCTGGGCTCATATGATTGTAGTCGCCCTGTATTAGATACATACACATACATTGACTTCATTTATTCATACACATGCACATTACCTAGACAACACAGATTTGCACACATACATGTATATCCACACACACATATATACATGCAGGGACACTTACTTTTTAAACAAAAATCCTCCATTCAGTCCCCATCTTCAGTCACCAGCTTCTTTCATCATCTGCTCACAGGCAGCAGTGTACCCCCTCCCCTCCCCCCATCTCTTCACACAAGGAGACTGTGAAGTAAACACAGACAGTGAGGGAGCCGATCACAGCAGCTTTAGATCTGCAGACCTGTCAATTATGAAGTGGGTCCATGACGTAAGTGATGATGAGTGGACACAGCCAGGCTGGTATGTATCCCAGGAGGCAGGGAGGCAGTTTTTTGACTGGCTTTTTCAGTATGAAATACTGAAAATGTTTTAATGAAAGCAATTGCAAGACCTATTGGTTTTGCATGCTTTACCACATATCAGAAGTTTTTATGTCTGACAGTGCCCATTTAACTATTCCCTAGCCAGGGAGAATAGCAAAGAAAACTAATTATACATAAAAATAAAGTCTGAACGGGGCCTAAAACAGAAAAATGCAAAAATACAAAAACAGACATTACAGAATCTGTGGTCAATCCTCAAAAAGCAGATGGACAAACAAAAACACAGAAATTGTGATAAACTCCAAGCACTGAATAGGCTAGAATAGGTTATCATCATTCACAAACTGCAGAAGTCTTGAAAAAGAAGGGTTAACTCTGGAAATATTGAGTCTTTTGCTTGATGTTTTTGTCGAAAAAAGTAAAAAAACTAATGAAATGCTTATGTGGTAGGCCTTGGGGGGTGTAGTTAAGTTGGGGTGTTGCTTCGATATATGAGGGGTTAACTTAGCCCCTGTCACTCGTGATGCCAGGGTGAGGGTTAATACGCTGAGGTAAATCTTCGGCCTATCGCCACCCTTCCCAAAAATGATAGGTGCGTGCTTAAATGAATGAAGGTCCACAATAGAGATGAACTTGAACTTGTATGAACTTTTCATAAGTACTTGCAGTACATCCGATTAACAGCAACAGTCTTAGCAATACAGTCTCTATGTAGTACGGCAGTGATTGACAGATGCCGCGGACCATTAGCTTATCCAAGAGGTTATTAGAATTAGGGATGATGCAGAGATCTGTCCGCATTTAGGGGTCTGTTTAGGTCCGATGATCTTGCAGACTTAAGAGGGATTGATATAACTCACAGTTCTGTAAGATGGCCATTGCAGCAAGGCTTGGGCCTAGTCACTGCTGACAACAACTGCACAGATCCTCCTCTATCAGCAGCCCATGAGGAAAGAGCGCTTAATGGTCGCTGCTCCCTTATATGGGTGGGGCAGGGCCGTTTTGGATTGGTCCGAGTCAGTTGTCACTCACCGTTACAATGCATGGTGGGCCATCACCTGACTTCCTCCAAAGGTCCTTGAACCATAAACCATAGAGTATTGGAACGCATCACGTGACCCGCAGGTCCTGCAATGCTACAACAGAGTAAGTATACTTTATCTACATATTTACACATTAAATGTGAATAATTTCAACTATTGAAGGGGTGACAAGGGGCTAGCTATAGATGAGGACCCCACCTGTAACTAGGGACTCTGACTTTGGGGACCTCCCCACAAGGTAACGGATACAATCCGGTACCGGAATACCACACTTATAACTGTACTTCAGTATACTATACAAATATCTGACTAAAGGCTCATTCACATTGCCGTTGTGCTCCGGTAAATGGAGCTCCATTGGTCAGTCTATCAGAATGACAGGAGTTGAGCAGAGAAAAAAATATTGCATGTCCTATTTTTTTTCCACAATCAACTCCGGTAAACTACCAGATCCCCGGCAAACCCCACGAAAGTCAATGTGATCGATCGGGACCCAGAACAGGTCAGAGCAAAACGGTAGTGTTAACTTAAAGGGGTACTCCGCTCCTATCCTATGAATAGGGGATAAGATGTCTGATTGCGGGGGTCCCACCACTGGGGACCCCCGTGATCTCCCTGCTGCACCCAGCATTGGTTTAGAGCTTCAGGTGCAGCAACGGAGGCTCATTACATCACGGTCATGCCCCCTCGCATAGACTTGCATTGAGGGGGCGTGGCCATGACATCACAAGCAGGGCGTGACTGTGATGTCACGAGCCTCTACCCCTCCCCCAACGCAAGTCATCTGGCATGGAGCAAAGTTCGCTCTGTGCACTGCCAAGATTGTGGAGGTCCCAGGCGGGACCCCCGCGATCAGACATCTTATCCCCTACCCTTTGGTTAGGGGATAAGATGTCTAGGGGCGGAGTACCCCTTTAACCGAAAAGATCTAAAAACTCTAAAGCAGAAGACACTGTGAAAACCAAACTTTGTGACATTCTCAAATCTTTTGTTCCTGACTGTATATACATCCTTGATTAGATAGCTGTAATGGCTTCATGTTGACAATATCCAGCTAGAGCCAGCAGGATATCAGGTGAACCTAGGAAGATAGATTTGCTATAAGTTATTATTCACAATAAAATTAGCAAAATGTTGAATGGATAAAACTCAGCTCTTCTACATTTTATTTCTAATATTAGTATAATGATGGTCAATGTCACAGTGGTTGACAGTCTCATATACTGTACAGTATAGCTTATATCTACAGTGTATTCCTAACTCCTCTCCTTTGTAGACCAAACAGAGAATCCCTTTTATCTACACTGCTCAAAAAAATAAGGGAACACTAAGATAACACATCCTAGATCTGAATGAATGAACTAATTGTATGAAATACTTTCGTCTTTACATAGTTGAATGTGCTGACAACAAAATCACACAAAAATTATCAATGAAAATCAACCCGTGGAGGTCTGGATATGGAGTCACACTCAAAATCAAAATGGAAAACCCCACTACAGGCTGATCCAACTTTGATGTAATATGTCCTTAAAACAAGTCAAAATGAGGCTCAGTAGTGTGTGTGGCCTCCCCGTGCCTGAGGAGGCCTCCCTACCATGTTTGGGCATGCTCCGGATGAGGTGGTGGATGTCTCCTGAGGGATAGCCTCCCAGACCTGGACTAAAGCATCCACCAACTCCTGGACAGTCTGTGGTGCAATGTGGCGTTGGTGGATGGAGCGAGACATGATGTCCCAGATGTGCTCAATCGGATTCAGGTCTGGGGAATGGGCGGGCCAGTCCATAGGAACTCTTGCAGGAACTGCTGACACACTCCAGCCACATGAGGTCTAGCATTGTCTTGCATTAGAAGGAACCCAGGGCCACAAGGGGTCTGAGGATCCCATCTCGGTACCTAATGGCAGTCAGGCTACCTCTGGCAAGCACATAGAGGGCACATGGAAATGCCACCCCACACCATTAGTGTTGAGCGGCATAGGCCATATTCGAATTCGCGAATATTCGCGAATATATGGACGAATATTCGTCATATATTCGCGAATATTCGCATAATCGTTATATCCTCGTTTTATTTTCGCGTATGCGAAAATACACATATGCGAAAATTAACATATGCGAAAATTTACATATGCGAAAATTTGCATATGCGAATTTTCGCACGCCAGTCTCACACAGTAGTATTACAGCCTTCTTTACACCACACAAGCTGGAAGCAGAGAGGGATGATCACTGTGATGTGTACTGTGAAAAAAAAACAAAAAAAAAAAAACGAATATTCGTAATTACGAATATATAGCGCTATATTCGCGAAATTCGCGAATTCGCGAATATGCGATATTCGCGAATAATATTCGAATTGCGAATATTCGCGAGCAACACTACACACCATTACTGATCCACCGCCAAACCGGTCATGCTGGAGGATGTTGCAGGCAGCAGAACATTCTCCACGAAATCTCCAAACTCGGTCATGTCTGTCACATGTGCTCAGTGTGAAACTGCTTTCATCTGTGAAGAGCACAGGGCGCCAGTGGCAAATTTGCCAATCTTGGTGTTCTCTGGCAAATGCCAAACTTCCTGCACGGTGTTGGGATGTAAGCACAACCCCTACAGGTGACCGTTTGAGTGGACACATGCACATTTTTGGCCTGCTGGAGGTCATTTTGCACGGCTCTGGCAGTGCTCCTCCTGCTCCTCCTTGCACAAATTCGGAGGTAGCGGTCCTGCTGCTGGGTTGTTGCCCTCCTACGGCTTCCTCCACGTTTCTTGATGTACTGGCCTGTCTCCTGGTAGCGCCTCCATGCTCTGGACACTTCAGGGGGTGCTCCCAGCAGTCAGACCCCAGTGATCTGAAAATTATCCCCTATCCTAAGGATAGAGCATAAGTTTTTCAATACTGGACTACTCCTTTAATTAGGGAAATTGAATTTCATGGCCCACTGGGATCAGGGAATATTGGATCGATACATTCTATGTAAACGTTATTGAATATGTTGGTGTATGCAGTATACACATTGGAAATGACATAATTTGCTTGGAAGTTTCTCCAATATTATGGTTTGTTTCGGAATAATTCAGTTTTCACTTACTGGATTCCAGGAGTTCTGTCACCTGAAATATTTAGGCTACATATATATATCATATTGTGATTCTGGAGGTAGAAATGGTAAAAGAAGACATCTGCCATATATGCTAAACACAATAGCAGTAAACGGCAAAATCCTCTGTATAACCACTATTCTGGCGTGCTGTCTTGTTATATAGTCCACCATAAAATCACAATAGGCAGTCTTTAACCCCTTAACAACACAGGACGTAAATGTACGTCCTGGTGACATGGTACTTAACGCACCAGGACGTACATTTACGTCCTGAGCATAACCGCGGGCATCGGAGCGATGCCGGCATCATGCGCGGCAGGTCCCGGCTGTGGATCGCAGCCAGGGACCTGCCGGTAATGGCGGACACCCGCGATCTTGCGAATGTCCGCCATTAACCCCTCAGATGCCGTAATCAATACCGATCACGGCATCTGCAGCATCGCGGTCACTTAACAGAATGCTCGGATCGCCCGGAGCGCTGCCGCAGCGATCCGATCATCCTGCACGGCAGATGGAGGTCCTCTCACCTGCCTCCGCTGCCTTCTGGGAGTCTTCTGCTCTTATCTGCCTTCCCGCAGACCAGAGCAGAAGATGACCGATAACCTTGATCAGTGCTATGTCCTATACATAGCACTGAACAGGATTACCAATCGAGTGATTGCTTTAAATAGTCCCCTATGGGGACTATGAAAGTGTAAAAATAAAAGTAAAAAAATAAATAATAAAAAATGTGAAAAAAACCCTCCCCCAATAAAAACGTAAATTGTCCCATTTTCCCTATTTTACCCCCAAAAAGTGTGAAAAATTATTTTATATACATATTTGGTATCGCCGCGTGCATAAATATCTGAACTATTAAAATAAAATGTAAATGTTCCCATACGGTGAACGGCGTGAACGTAAAAAAAAAAAGTCCAGAAAAGCTGCTTTTTTATAACATTTTATTCCAAAAAAAATGAATAAAAGATGTAATAAAAGTTTTGTATAAGCAAATATGGTATTAATAAAAAGTACAGATCACGGCGCAAAAAATGAGCCCTCATACCACCGCTTATACGGAAAAATGAAAAAGTTATAGGTCTTAAAAATAGGGGGATTTTAAACGTACTAATTTGGTTAAAAAGTTTGCGATTTTTTTTAAGCGCAACAGTAATAGAAAAGTGTATAATCATGGGTATCATTTTAATAGTATTGACCCAGAAAATAAAATACACATGTCATTTTTACCATAGATTGTACGGCGTGAAAACAAAACCTTCCAAAATTTTAAAAATTGTGGTTTTCTTTTTAATTTCCCCACACAAATAGTATTTTTTTTGTTGTGCCATACATTTTATGATAAAGTGAGTGATGGCATTACAATGGACAACTGGTCGCGCAAAAAACTAGCCCTCATACTAGTCTGTGGGTGAAAATATAAAAGAGTTAGGATTTTTTGAAGGGGAGGTGGAAAAAACAAAAACTTAAAAATAAAATTGTCTGAGTCCTTAAGGTCCAAATGGGCTGAGTCCTTAAGGGACTTAAGGTGAGAAGCCATTAAATGGTTTAACCAGAACAGAATACACATAAATAGTAGTGTCTTTTGGTGTGTTAAAAGTCATAATACTTGATGCAAGGATTCAATATTGGTCCAGAAGAAGGCAAAAACATCCACGAGGTAGAGGCTAGATTTCTTCATCTAAGGGAAAAAATCTACTCAAAGGGAGAATCTAAGTGCAAAAACACACCATCTTAACAAAATACAAACAAATACAAATACTTTTCCAAAAAATAGTATTCCAAAATAGTTAAATAGCTTAGGGAGCCCTGATTATTCTTCTTTTTACAGTTTCTTGAGTTATGAGGGTAAGAGGGTTTATAATTTATCTGACAACTCAAGGAATCAGAGGGTATATTAATGTAAGATATACACACCGCCGGACTGTAAAATGCCGCCCATCACCTGTCACTCCTGCTATTAAAATCAAAGGGATACTATGCCACAGACATCTTATCCCCTATCCAAAGGATAGCGGATAAGATGTCTGACTGCACGGGTCCTGCCGCTGAGACCCCTGTGATCTCCGTGCAGCACCTGCCACGCCCCCTCCCATAGACATGAATGGAAGGGGTGTTGTGACATCACAAGGGGACGTGGCATGATGTCACATCTCTGGCTGCAGTAACCCAGTCTTCTAAACATACTGTTTAGAATGCCGGGTGCAAGCCGGGTGCTGCACAGAGATCACAGGGGGTCCCAGCAGCGGCATAAGATGTCTGTGGACGGAGTACTCCTTTAAGTTCCCACCCATGTGACTGACTCAATAAATTGTCAGACAAACTATAAACCCTCATATCTCGGCCAGAATAAAACGTAAAAAGGTGTGTGATCAGGGAATCCTATGCTATTTAGTTCTTTTTTTAGTTACCACAGGTCCTCTTTAAAAGATTTGCAGGAACAGATGGCTTAATGGAAATATTTTGAATGCTGATAAAACCATAGGTTTTCTAGAACTTATCACAATAGTCCAATCAGTTATGCCCACAGTTCCTAAAAGAACACTAGAACTAGAAAGGAATGATAAATGTGAACAGAAGATAATCCTGTCCTGACTGCTTGTCAGTTTCCAGGTTTCTGAACAAACAGGCTCGTAAAAGTTGCAGAGATCGCAAAGAATGATTTTGTTGCATTTTTGGCTGGTGAACAACTTAGTGGAGGCCTAACCAAGAAGTAAGACTTAACAGTTTCCGTGTCCCATTGCAGATAATGTAGAAGGGGGGAGGCTCCTGCTGTAGCCACTAGTCTCACATCCAAACACATGACCATGGGAAGTAGAGATGTGGCTACGCTTCTTTGAGATTTTTTTTATGTTTTTCTCAGTTTTAATTGCAATATGAGACAAAGAGGAGATAAGAGAAGAATTGCTGGCATATTTTTGTGTTTTTTTGCATTGCATTTTTTACTGGAATATTTTTGTGTATTTTTGCTTAGCATCTTATCTTTTTGGTATTAATATAGTGTTAATTTAATTTTGGTCTTTAATTTTTCCTAGTATCTGTATAGGCAAGACACTTCCAGGGATTATCTGGTTATTGAGTTAACAGCGGCATATCTAATACTTGTCTGGAACTCGCATTTATAGCAAGATCTTTTTTAACTCAGCAAAAATCTTAACTTAGTACTTAAGAAACAAGTTCTTCCTAATTGCTTGGTTTATCTAACATGTTGTACAAAAGGAATACAAAAATCGTCAGGATTTAAACTTCTAATGCCCCTTTTCAGCTAAACGCTAGAAGGAACATTGTGAGTTTTATCTGTGAAGCACAAGCTGTCTTTACGGGGATTCGTTCAGTGTAAACTTTTTTAATTGGTCCTATTATTGGAGATTTCAGAGTGAGTCATCAGAGCTTACTGTGCATTGCCTGGTGATGTCAGTTTGACAGAGTTTGTACATTACAGCTAAATAGGGCACAATCTACGGCAAACTATTCCTAGGCATAAATATTCTAATCACAGTTATGTCAAAGTCTACACTACTTTCCACATTTAGCCGAAATGTTTCAGCTGTAATTTTTTTGTCCATTGTGTGTGTCACTGTCGCAAGGCACAATTTATTATTTATGCTTTATAAGCAGCCACAGGAGGAAAAGAAGCCTTTTGGGAACTGCCAAATGCTAGTGTACCGGTTATTAAACCATTAACTGCCTATCCACTGTATATATTTTGTAATCAAATATTTTAAAAAAATAGAACCTCCAGCGTGCAGCTGGAAAATCAGGTCAGCACTATCCAGAATTACATATGTGCTGTTGCATCAAAATGATGTCTGTTGTAATCATTCTTACACCGGCCCAGAGAGAGTCAATCAGTTAAAGGGTCTCCCCTGCCAATACACCAAGGAGACCACCATATTATGGGCGAAAGTAAAGTGATTATAAAGTACACGACTATCTGAAAAATATAGGTAAAAGGAAAAAAATATGTAGGAGGCCTCATAGGGTAATATAGATGTAGTGTCCCAGAACCTGTATTCCAACAACTATGCCTAAGAGGTAGAGTTAACCACTTAGGGACCCAGGGCGTACAGGTACGCCTTCGCTCCCTGGTACTTAAGGACCCAGGGCATACCTGTACGTCCATGTGAATTTCGGTCCCCGGAACGGGGTGACTGCTGATATCTATCAGCAGGCACCCCGTGCAAATGCCCAGGGGGCGATGTCGGCAATCGCCGCAAATCGCTGGTAAATTCACACCGGCGATTTGCGGTAATTGCGGTCATAAATGTCACATGTGACCCGATGATCTGAATATACATGGTGATCAGGGGTGTAGAATACACCCCCCAATCACCTCCTGATTTTGTGACCCCCCCAGGAGCTCTGCCATTGGCCGTCCGACCAATAGCAGCCGGCAGGGGAGGGGTTAATGTCCCCTTCTCACAGCTCTGCTAGCCCACTGAGTTCAGTCAGTGGCCAGTGCTGTGAGAAAGAGCCAGGGACCCTCTGCCGAGATGGGAGCCCCTCAGGGCTGAAGAAGGGTCCTTTAGTCTTGAGTGAGTTTGTATGCAGGGACAGGTAGGAGGTTAAAAATAGGAAAAATAATGTATTTGTTAGGGGTTCAGAGCCCTGCATTTGGCCCCCCATTTTTTTCCGGCCGCAGCGTCTTTTTTGTTTTTGTTTTATAACAGTGTGTGATTTATAATCACACACCATTAAGTATAAAAGTTACAACAAACACACACACACGACATACTCCCCTCCCACACAGACTCAGGAATCCGTTGATGACTCAGGAATCCGGATTGACACGGCTGGATACACTGAAATTAACTATTTTAGTTACTTTTTCAGTGACAGCTTTGTCAATCTAATGGCGGAGCAGACGAATCTGTACACCCAGCAGTTCATCGCCCACCACGCTGATTCTTTTTTGGCAAGGTCCAATGAATGGTACGCCATTGATGCAGCCAAAATGAGGACATTTTGGGACCTCGTGCTGCATATAACCCTGGTAAAAAAAAAAACAGTGTCAGACAGTACTGGAGCGAGGACGTCCTCTACCAGACCCCGCTTTACAGTATGGTCATGACATGGAAGCGGTTCAAGGCCATTCGGAAATGTCTCCATTACACTGATAATGGGGCCAAATTTTTGGAGGCCTACGTACCCTTCAGGGAGCTCTTGGTAGATGAGTCTCATCAGTTTTAAGGGGAGACTCATCTTCCGCCAGTATATTCCCTCGAAGCGTGTGCGGTATGGCGTGAAACTCTACAAACTTTGTGAGAGTACCTCCGGGTACACTTACAAGTTTAGAGTATATGAGCGACAAGATTCCCGTATTGAACCCCCAGAATGTCCCCCCACTCTGGGTGTTAGCGGGAACTCGTTTGGGACCTTATGCTCCCATTGCTGGATAAGGGTTACCACCTTTACGTGGACAACTTTTATATCAGCATCCCTCTGTTCACATCCCTTGCCGCCAGATCCCCGTCCGCTTGTGGAACCGTGCGGAAGAAGCAGAGAAGCCTCCCTCTAAATTTTGTTAAGACACCTATGCCCAAGTGTGAGTCCCGTGCCCTTACCCATGAAAACCTGTTGCTGGTCAGGTATAAGGATAAGAGGGATGTCCTTATGCTGAACACAATTCATTGTAACAGCAGCTCACCTGTCCCTGTGCGAGGTACCACAACAACGGTCCTCAAGCCCGATTGTATTCTGGACTACAGTCGGTATATGGGGGATGTTGATCTCTCTAATCAAATCTTCGAGCCATATAACACCATGCGCAAAACCCGGGTATGGTACAAAAAGGTTGCGGTCTACTTGGTACAGGTTGCCATGTACAACTCTTTTGTACTGTCCCAGCACACTGGCAACACAGGGACATACCTTCAGTTCCAAGAAGAAGTCCTAAAGGCCCTGATCTTTGGTGACCGGGAAAGAGCAGGGCAGAGCTCCCAAGAAACTGAAGTTATAGGTGCCAGGATCTTCCCAGGCCAACACTTTCCAGGTGAAGTCCCCCACACTGGAAAGAAGGGATGATCCCAGAAAAAATGCAGAGTGTGTCACAGGAGGGGGATACGGAGGACACCACCACTCAATTTGACACTTGCCCCAATCATCCGGGCCTCTGCATTAAAAACTGCTTCAGGGAGTATCACACTTCCATGCAGTTCTAAATTTTCCCTTTTCATTTTAATTTCCCATAATTTGACCTCCACCTGAGCGGGGGTGCGCATTTAAGGCAACAGGTTAGGGATGGCCACACACATCACATACCTAGAATGATGATTCAGAGCATAGGGTTTGGGGTGGGCATATTTTTTAGTTTTGGCTATGCTCTGGATCATCATTCTGGGAACATAACCTGTTTTATGATTTTATGTCCCACTGTGCCCCATTTTAGTAATGTACCCATGTAATGTTCCTTGAGGGGGGGTCCCACTGTTCTGGCTCCATAGGCAGCTATGTAGAAGCTTAAGGCCCCTGACTGCGCTCCTGCTCTTCCAAGACCGGTGTGCACCCACAGAGCTGTTTACACCCAGATATGAGGTATGTCCTTACTCCAAAGAAATGTACTTACAAATTTATGATGACATTTTCTCCTGTTACCACTTGTGAAAATGAAAAATTTGGGGTAACCCCAGCATTTTAGTGTAAAAAAATAAAAATTTAGCTTTTCACATCCCACTTTAACCCCTTAAGGACTCAGGGTTTTTCCGTTTTTGCACTTTCGTTTTTTCCTCCTTATCTTTTAAAAATCATAACCCTTTCAATTTTCCACCTAAAAATCCATATTATGGCTTATTTTTTGCGTCGCCAATTCTACTTTGCAGTGACATTAGTCATTTTACCCAAAAATGCACAGCGAAACGGAAAAAAAAATCATTGTGCGACAAAATCGAAAAAAAAACGCCATTTTGTAACTTTTGGGGGCTTTCGTTTCTACGCAGTGCATATTTCGGTAAAAATTACACCTTATCATTATTCTGTAGGTCCATACGGTTAAAATGATACCCTACTTATATAGGTTTGATTTTGTCGCACTTCTGGAAAAAATCATAACTACATGCAGGAAAATTTATACGTTTAAAAATGTCATCTTCTGACCCCTATAACTTTTTTATTTTTCCACGTATGGGGTGGTATGAGGACTCATTTTTTGCGCCGTGATCTGAAGTTTTTATCGGTATGATTTTTGTTTTGATCGGACTTTTTGATCACTTTTTATTCATTTTTTAATGATATAAAAAGTGACCAAAATACGCTTCTTTGGACTTTGGAATTTTTTTGCGCGTACGCCATTGACCGTACGGCTTAATTAATGATATATTTTTATAGTTCGGACATTTACGCACGCGGCGATACCACATATGTTTATTTTTTATTTTTTTTACACTGTTTTATTTTTTTTATGGGAAAAGGGGGGTGATTCAAACTTTTATTAGGGAAGGGGTTAAATGACCTTTATTAACACTTTTTTTTTACATTTTTTTTGCAGTGTTATAGGTCCCATAGGGACCTATAACACTGCACACACTGATCTCTAATGCTGATCACTGGCGTGCATTAACACGCCTGTGATCAGCATTATCGGCGCTTGACTGCTCCTGCCTGGATCTCAGGCACGGAGCAGTCATTCGTCGATCGGACATCGGGGAGGCAGGTAAGAGCCCTCCCGGTGTCCGATCAGCTGTTCGGGATGCCGCGATTTCACCGCGGCAGTCCCGAACAGCCCGACTGAGCAGCCGGGTCACTTTCACTTTCACTTTAGAAGCGGCGGTCAGCTTTGACCGCCGCTTCTAAAGGGTTAATACCGCACATCGCCGCGATCGGCGATGTGTGGTATTAGCCGCGGGTCCCGGCCGCCGGGACCGACGCGATATGATGCGGGATCGCGGCGCGATCCCGCTTCATATCACGGGAGCCGGCGCAGGACGTAAATATACGTCCTGCGTCGTTAAGGGGTTAATGAGCATTTATCAAACACCTGGGGGGTGTTGAATGAGAACTCCAGAATACAAAAATTGTCCTCCATACTGCCGGCAGTAAAAAAAATAAACAGGTACATACCTTCCTTCGCTCCCCCGGGGCCTCCGGTAACCCGCTCCGGCCTCCGCCACGATCCTCTTCCTTGTTGCCAGTGGTTGGCAAGTCATACTGCACTCAGCCAATCACCCGCCGAAGCGAAGTCCCGACTCGGCCGGCGATAGGCTGAGCGGCAGTGTGAGAACGCTTCAAGGCACACAATTCTTCACTACACCGGCACCTGCTGCCGGGCTGAAAACGTCACACTGCCGCTCAGCCTATCCCCGGCCGAGTCGGGACTTCGCTGCGGCCGGTGATTGGCTGAGTGCAGTATGACTCGCTGACCACCGGCAACCAGGAAGATGATCACCGTGGAGACCGGAGTGAAGGAAGGTATGTATCTATTTATTTTTTTACTACCGGAAGTATTGTATTCTGGAGTTCTCCTTTAAGGCTCATTGTACCCCTTGTTATGTGCCTCGAGGGGTGGAGTTTCCATAAAAGTATGCCATGTGGGTTTTGTTTTTTGTTTTTTTGCTGTTCTGGCACTATAGGGGCTTCCTAAATGTGACATGCCCCCACATTTCAGCAAAATTTGCAAATGTGACTCCTTCTCTTCTGAGCATTGTAGTGCACCCACAGTGCACTTGACGTCCACACATGGGGTATTTCCATACTCATAAGAGATGGGGTTAATCATTTTTGGGGGCATTTTCTCCAATTACCCCTTGTAAAAATGTAAAATTTGGAGAAAAACCAGCATTTTAGTGAAAAAAAAAAAATCATTTACACATCCAAAGTCGTCAAACACCTGTGGGGTGTTAAGGCTCACTATACCCCTTGTTACGTTCCTTGAGGGGTGTAGTTTCCAAAATAGTATGCCATGTGTTTTTTTTTTTTTTTGCTGTTCTGGCACCATAGGGGCTTCCCAAATGCGATATGCCCCCCCCCCCCCCCCCCCCATATCAGCAAAATTTGCAAATGTGATTCCTTCTCTTCCGAGCAATGTTTTTTTTGTTGTTTTTTTTTTTTGCTGTTCTGACACCATAGGGGCTTCGTAAATGCGACATGCCCCCCAAAAACCATTTCAGCAAAATTTGCTTTTGAAAAGCCAAATGTGACTCCTTCTCTTCTGAGCATTGTAGTGCGCCAGCAGAGCACTTGACGTCCACACATGGGGTATTTCCATACTCAAAAGAGATGGGGTTACAAATTTTGGGGGGCATTTTCTCCTATTACCCCTTGTAAAAATTTAAAGTTTGGGGGAAAATTTGCATTTTAGTGGAAAAAAAAATCATTCACACATCCAACTTTTACGCAAAGTCGTCAAACACCTGTGGGGTGTTAAGGCTCACTGTACCCCTTGTTACGTTCCTTGAGGGGTGGAGTTTCCAAAATAATATGCCATGTGGTTTTTTTTTTTTGCTGTTCTGGCACCATAGGGGCTTCTTAAATGTGACATGCCCCCCAAAAACCATTTCAGAAATACTCACTCTTCAAAATCCCACTGTTGGTCCTTCCCTCCTGAGCCCTCTAGTGCACCCACAGAGCACTTGACATACACATATGAGGTATTTCCTTACTTGAGAGAAATTGGGTTAAAAAACTTTCTCTCCTTTTACCCCTTGTAAAAATTAAAAAACTGGATCAACAAGAACATGCAAGTGTAAAAGATGAAGATTTTGGATTTTCTCCTTCACTTTGCTGCTATTCCTGTGAAACACCTAAAGGGTTAACACACTTACTGAATATCATTTTGAATACTTTGAGGGGTGCAGTTTTTATAATGGTCACGAAAAAAAAAATCTCAGAATCAGAATGAAAGGTAAAAGCATCCCAGAGTTATTAATGCTTAAAGTGACAGCGGTCAGATGTGCAAAAAATGGCCAGGTCCTTAAGGTGAAAATGGGCTGGGTCCTTAAGGGGTTAAAGGAGTATTCTGTCCCTAGACATCTTATCCTCTATTCAGAGGACCCCCGCGATCTTCCTGCTGCATCGGCATTCGTTTAAAGCATTGGATGCAGCATCAGAGGCTCGTGGCGTCACTGTCGCACCCTGCTCGTGACGTCATGGCCACACCCCTCTTAATTCAAGTCTAAGGGAGGGAGCGTGACGGACATCACGCCCTCTCCCATAGAATTGCATTGAAAGGGCATGGCCATGACGTCACGAGTGGGGCGTGACCGTGACGTCACGAGCCTCCGCATCGCCAGTCATCGAGTGAAGTTCTCTCCGTGCACTGGTGCATACAGTATCTCTGGTTTTTGGCAGATGCCTGCCAGTGTTAAAATGCACACAAAGGTATTGGAGGACCCAATGGATTTTTTCAAGCATTCCAAAAATTCTCCTTTTAAGGAGTTCCAACAGAATTCCAAAGGATAGGGAATAAGATGTCTAATCACCATGCCCTGTCCCACAGAAATGAATAGAGGGGGGGGGTTGGCATGACGTAACAAACACGGAAGCCACAAGCTTTCCGGCACCCTTGCAATCAGACATCTTATCCCCTATCCTTTTGATAGGGGATAAGATGTCTGATCACAGGTGGTCCGGCCACTTTGTACCAGGTGCCACACCCCACCCATAAACATAAATCGAGGGGGCGTGGCGTGACATCACGTAGAGGGAAGCCCCAAGCTTCCGGGCCCCCTGCGATCAGACATTTTATCCCCTATCCAAGGGATCTAGGGGCAAAGTACCCCTTTAATATGCTTGCCACTGCGCAAGCAAGAAAGCAGACAGCTCATCATGCTTTCCAGCTTTCCCCTTGCCCCGGCATGTTCCTCCTCTGTCCCATACTACCAAGGTTAGTCATCATGGTCCTCATTGTCATCATCAGCATCATTGTCATCTTGTGTAGGTTCCTCCTCCCCTATGCCTTTGACAAATTTTATCTTATCATTGGAAAAGAGGTCTTGTGTCTCCTGTTAGAATGGGGCGGCGATCAAGAAAGCACAGTCTTGCTGAGTATTTTCTGGGTCCCATAGACAGGAATGAAGCAGCAGTGAATATGCTTGATGCCACTTCATTCAGATGGAGACCTAGTGGACAGTCCCCACAATCTAGGAGTTGTCTCAATTCCAGTGGCTGGGTAATAACTTATTACCCTTTTAAAGCTACACCTCCAACAACGGATATTTTAAGCACATTGAGAGTACTTATTTAGGAATCTAGAAGTGATAGATGACAGCCCTGCATGAGTATGTGGTGCCGGGTGAGGAAATGGTGTTACAGGGTCTGGTGGTATTAACCCTTGGTTTGTCATGACACCAGGATGCGGTTGTTTGGTATAGAAGGCCCTGCTGACAACCGGCCCAAAAACGGCAGGATAATAAACGGAATGTCCACAGCAGGATTTATGAGATAACTGGAACTTTTACTTAACTTCTTGTGCAAACAGTCTTTACAAATATACAGTTTCTCCTGAGGTAACCGGGATGCAGGTACCTCACAGGCTTGGCTGGGACTAATAGTCTTGAGCTTTAAGCAGGCCACTGTGCTACTAATTATAGGGTTTGAGTTGAATAGTAGTCACAAACAATTTGTAGATAGAGCTTTATAACTCACGGTTATAGTGGCTGCTGGTTCTTTAGACTTTGGCCTAGTTAAGATGAATTTTGATATGCTGATTGTGCTTGGCTCAATGTCCAGGTCCTAAGAGAATTAATTTAGTGACTGCAGCCCCTTATATACTAGGGGGGCTGGACTAATCCCATTGGTTGCAAAGCCTGTAGGTCCTGAACCCAGAGAACTCTGGGTACATCACATGACATTATCACATGACCCAGGAAGGTCCTAAACATTTGTACAACCATTATAATATATGACATGACCTAGGAAGGTCCTAGACATTTGTACTACTTCTATATACAGACTGAGCAATATACAGGAACACATTTATACGAGGCGAACAAGGGGCAAGCCCTGCAGGAGAGGCCTGGGGAATGGAGGGACTCTAACTGAGGGGACTTAAGAAGACAGGGACAGGACAAGGTCCTGTACCAGGACACCACAAGTGGCTGCCATATTAGTTGTCACTGAGAAAAGCACAACATTTCTTGTAAATAAAAAATAAATAATATACTGTAATAACTTTTGGTCCTCTAATAGTACTTTTTGTCCATTTTTGTCATCATTTAGTACATCAGGCTCTGGCCTACATTTGGTGATTTTCTTGTCTCTAGGTCTTTTAAGTCATCTCTATCCATCCGTAAACTAATTACTTTCTATTTTTACAGAAAATCTCTATGTATAAGTAGTATTCATGTAAGTAAATGTTAGATTAGAGCTCCCATTTTTTTTTCTTATAAAGTGTTTCTGTTAGACCTTTTCTGTTAACTTGTCTAAAGACCATAAATTTACTGTGTTTACTTTTTATTGTAAATCGTTGCTTTATTGTAAATGGTTATGCCATTAAAAAGCTAATAAAAATACTTCAACGAAAACCCCTTTTCAATCTATATAAACCCTCTCACATTTTTGCTAACCTTTATTCACATAGTGCAAAGTCACTCTGCCACGAATTTCAATAAGAGAAAAGCACAGTGATGCACAACTAGACGAAAATTAATCAATATGCCGAGCCCCTTGCCGTATGTCATAAGAGCAAATTATAGAGTAATTTGCCTCTTCTGGAATGTATTTCTAACAGACGGCAAAAACATCCGACTAAAGACATTAAAAATTTCCTGTGTCTGTAGTGGTCATCTGTTCTGTCACATGTATATGATTGGGAAAAAAGATGCAAAGCAAAAAATGTTCCATTATTGATATAATACAAAACTTTATCTGGCCTGTGTATGGTGGATAAAGGTTGCAGCAGTGGCAAGGTATCCTTAGTCTTCAAAAAAGATATCATGCAATACCCTTCAGGGACGGCTCTGCCTATAGGCACAATAGGAATTCACCTAAAGCACCCTCTTGATGGGGGTGCCGCTCTGCCTACAGCAATAAAGTTAGCCAGCATCCGAGGCACCCACCCATCTGAAGCACCTGCCCATCAAGCAAAACCCCGCCCTGCTACCCCCACCCATACTATAATAATCAGCATTTTCAGCCTGCTGAAGAAGCGCAGCACCACCTCCGAGGCAGACAGGGCCAATCACTAAGATCAGGTTTGTCCAACATCCTGACATCCATACATCGGGAGGAGCCAATGGGCAAGGTCAAGGGGTGGCAAAATTAGCTTTCGTCTAGGGTGGAAAAAATCCTTGCACCAGGCCTGATACCCTCAGGATAGGCCATTAATGTCTGATCAGTGGGGGTCCTTTACCTGTTACTCCTGCCGATCAGATTTTTGCTGCATTCTCCAAGCCAGCATTCCAAAGTGAGGCCACCTCCGCGTGGTGGTTGAGGGACACATTTGGATCAAAAAGTGCACTAAGAGCCTCCCTTTTTTGACCAAGAGTGCTGCTGCAACCTTCTTTTTTGTATACACAGTGTAGGTGACTGGAAACAGACAGCTCCATACATTGTGTGGTGTCCATGCTGGGTTACTGCAGCTCAGCTCTTATTGCAGTGGAAGTTGATCTGCAGTAACCCAGCCTGGCTGCTACATGATGTACTAAGATTTTTCCTTCCATCTTTGTTAACCATGTAGGCGGGTGCCATGATACCATGATCAGTATTGGGCCTTGTTCTTTATTTTGAAATATATTATCTCCTAAAGACATGAGTAAAATAGAAAGTTCCGGACTCCTATAAGGTCTCAACCTAATTAGTCTGTGATAAAAGTGTACCTGCAGGATGCCATAGACCGTAAATGCCACATATACCACGTGAGAACTGTCTCACTTGTAGTCTGCTGCTGGCATCCTCCATTGTAGTGTTGCTCACGAATATTCGCAATTCGAATATTATTCGAATTCGAGAATTTCGCGAATATAGCGCTATATATTCGTAATTACGAATATTTGTTTTTTTTGTTTGTTTTTTTTTCACAGTACACATCACAGTGATCACTAATGTTGCTTGAGAATATTCGCAATTCGAATTTTATTCGCGAATATCGCATATTCGCGAATTCGCGATTATTCGCGAATATATCGCTATATATTCGTAATTACGAATATTCGTTTTTTTTTTTTTTTCACAGTAAACATCACAGTGATCACCCCTCTGCTTCCAGCTTGTGTGGTGTAAAGAAGGCTCTAATACTACTGTGTGAGACTGGTGTGCGAATTTTCGCATATGCGAAGGTTTGCATATGCTAATTTTCGAATATGCGACGTTTCGCTTACATTGATTTTTGTATATGCAAATTTTCGCATATGTTAACTTTCACACATGCGAATATTCGCATATGCGAAAATAAAACGAGAACATTACGAATATGCGAATATTCGCGAATATGACGAATATTCGTCCATATATTCGCGAATATTCGCGAATTCGAATATGGCCTATGCCGCTCAACACTAGTGATCACCCCTCTCTCTGCTTCCAGCTTGTGTGGTGTAAAGAAGGCTGTAATACTACTGTGTGAGACTGGCGTGTGAATATTTGCATATACGAAAATTAGCATATGCTAATATTCGCATATGCGAGAATAAAACGAGAATATAACGAATATGCGAATATTCGCGAATATATGACGGATATTCGTCCATATATTCGCGAATATTCGCGAATTCGAATATGGCCTATGCCGCTCAACACTACTCCATTGTATGCATTTTATGCTGGGGATCGCCCCTAGCAACGGACTACAAGTGCAGGATCTGCTCTCCCAGCATAAATGCACAACTTCATTTGGAGTTGAGCACCTCCTGCCATTTGAGACCACGTCTTTGTTGAAGCCATAGGGGCTTCCCAAATGCGATATGCCCCCCCCCCCCCCCATATCAGCAAAATTTGCAAATGTGATTCCTTCTCTTCCGAGCAATGTTTTTTTTGTTGTTTTTTTTTTTTGCTGTTCTGACACCATAGGGGCTTCGTAAATGCGACATGCCCCCCAAAAACCATTTCAGCAAAATTTGCTTTTGAAAAGCCAAATGTGACTCCTTCTCTTCTGAGCATTGTAGTGCGCCAGCAGAGCACTTGACGTCCACACATGGGGTATTTCCATACTCAAAAGAGATGGGGTTACAAATTTTGGGGGGCATTTTCTCCTATTACCCCTTGTAAAAATTTAAAGTTTGGGGGAAAATTTGCATTTTAGTGGAAAAAAAAATCATTCACACATCCAACTTTTACGCAAAGTCGTCAAACACCTGTGGGGTGTTAAGGCTCACTGTACCCCTTGTTACGTTCCTTGAGGGGTGGAGTTTCCAAAATAATATGCCATGTGGTTTTTTTTTTTTGCTGTTCTGGCACCATAGGGGCTTCTTAAATGTGACATGCCCCCCAAAAACCATTTCAGAAATACTCACTCTTCAAAATCCCACTGTTGGTCCTTCCCTCCTGAGCCCTCTAGTGCACCCACAGAGCACTTGACATACACATATGAGGTATTTCCTTACTTGAGAGAAATTGGGTTAAAAAACTTTCTCTCCTTTTACCCCTTGTAAAAATTAAAAAACTGGATCAACAAGAACATGCAAGTGTAAAAGATGAAGATTTTGGATTTTCTCCTTCACTTTGCTGCTATTCCTGTGAAACACCTAAAGGGTTAACACACTTACTGAATATCATTTTGAATACTTTGAGGGGTGCAGTTTTTATAATGGTCACGAAAAAAAAAATCTCAGAATCAGAATGAAAGGTAAAAGCATCCCAGAGTTATTAATGCTTAAAGTGACAGCGGTCAGATGTGCAAAAAATGGCCAGGTCCTTAAGGTGAAAATGGGCTGGGTCCTTAAGGGGTTAAAGGAGTATTCTGTCCCTAGACATCTTATCCTCTATTCAGAGGACCCCCGCGATCTTCCTGCTGCATCGGCATTCGTTTAAAGCATTGGATGCAGCATCAGAGGCTCGTGGCGTCACTGTCGCACCCTGCTCGTGACGTCATGGCCACACCCCTCTTAATTCAAGTCTAAGGGAGGGAGCGTGACGGACATCACGCCCTCTCCCATAGAATTGCATTGAAAGGGCATGGCCATGACGTCACGAGTGGGGCGTGACCGTGACGTCACGAGCCTCCGCATCGCCAGTCATCGAGTGAAGTTCTCTCCGTGCACTGGTGCATACAGTATCTCTGGTTTTTGGCAGATGCCTGCCAGTGTTAAAATGCACACAAAGGTATTGGAGGACCCAATGGATTTTTTCAAGCATTCCAAAAATTCTCCTTTTAAGGAGTTCCAACAGAATTCCAAAGGATAGGGAATAAGATGTCTAATCACCATGCCCTGTCCCACAGAAATGAATAGAGGGGGGGGGTTGGCATGACGTAACAAACACGGAAGCCACAAGCTTTCCGGCCCCCTTGCAATCAGACATCTTATCCCCTATCCTTTTGATAGGGGATAAGATGTCTGATCACAGGTGGTCCGGCCACTTTGTACCAGGTGCCACACCCCACCCATAAACATAAATCGAGGGGGCGTGGCGTGACATCACGTAGAGGGAAGCCCCAAGCTTCCGGGCCCCCTGCGATCAGACATTTTATCCCCTATCCAAGGGATCTAGGGGCAAAGTACCCCTTTAATATGCTTGCCACTGCGCAAGCAAGAAAGCAGACAGCTCATCATGCTTTCCAGCTTTCCCCTTGCCCCGGCATGTTCCTCCTCTGTCCCATACTACCAAGGTTAGTCATCATGGTCCTCATTGTCATCATCAGCATCATTGTCATCTTGTGTAGGTTCCTCCTCCCCTATGCCTTTGACAAATTTTATCTTATCATTGGAAAAGAGGTCTTGTGTCTCCTGTTAGAATGGGGCGGCGATCAAGAAAGCACAGTCTTGCTGAGTATTTTCTGGGTCCCATAGACAGGAATGAAGCAGCAGTGAATATGCTTGATGCCACTTCATTCAGATGGAGACCTAGTGGACAGTCCCCACAATCTAGGAGTTGTCTCAATTCCAGTGGCTGGGTAATAACTTATTACCCTTTTAAAGCTACACCTCCAACAACGGATATTTTAAGCACATTGAGAGTACTTATTTAGGAATCTAGAAGTGATAGATGACAGCCCTGCATGAGTATGTGGTGCCGGGTGAGGAAATGGTGTTACAGGGTCTGGTGGTATTAACCCTTGGTTTGTCATGACACCAGGATGCGGTTGTTTGGTATAGAAGGCCCTGCTGACAACCGGCCCAAAAACGGCAGGATAATAAACGGAATGTCCACAGCAGGATTTATGAGATAACTGGAACTTTTACTTAACTTCTTGTGCAAACAGTCTTTACAAATATACAGTTTCTCCTGAGGTAACCGGGATGCAGGTACCTCACAGGCTTGGCTGGGACTAATAGTCTTGAGCTTTAAGCAGGCCACTGTGCTACTAATTATAGGGTTTGAGTTGAATAGTAGTCACAAACAATTTGTAGATAGAGCTTTATAACTCACGGTTATAGTGGCTGCTGGTTCTTTAGACTTTGGCCTAGTTAAGATGAATTTTGATATGCTGATTGTGCTTGGCTCAATGTCCAGGTCCTAAGAGAATTAATTTAGTGACTGCAGCCCCTTATATACTAGGGGGGCTGGACTAATCCCATTGGTTGCAAAGCCTGTAGGTCCTGAACCCAGAGAACTCTGGGTACATCACATGACATTATCACATGACCCAGGAAGGTCCTAAACATTTGTACAACCATTATAATATATGACATGACCTAGGAAGGTCCTAGACATTTGTACTACTTCTATATACAGACTGAGCAATATACAGGAACACATTTATACGAGGCGAACAAGGGGCAAGCCCTGCAGGAGAGGCCTGGGGAATGGAGGGACTCTAACTGAGGGGACTTAAGAAGACAGGGACAGGACAAGGTCCTGTACCAGGACACCACAAGTGGCTGCCATATTAGTTGTCACTGAGAAAAGCACAACATTTCTTGTAAATAAAAAATAAATAATATACTGTAATAACTTTTGGTCCTCTAATAGTACTTTTTGTCCATTTTTGTCATCATTTAGTACATCAGGCTCTGGCCTACATTTGGTGATTTTCTTGTCTCTAGGTCTTTTAAGTCATCTCTATCCATCCGTAAACTAATTACTTTCTATTTTTACAGAAAATCTCTATGTATAAGTAGTATTCATGTAAGTAAATGTTAGATTAGAGCTCCCATTTTTTTTTCTTATAAAGTGTTTCTGTTAGACCTTTTCTGTTAACTTGTCTAAAGACCATAAATTTACTGTGTTTACTTTTTATTGTAAATCGTTGCTTTATTGTAAATGGTTATGCCATTAAAAAGCTAATAAAAATACTTCAACGAAAACCCCTTTTCAATCTATATAAACCCTCTCACATTTTTGCTAACCTTTATTCACATAGTGCAAAGTCACTCTGCCACGAATTTCAATAAGAGAAAAGCACAGTGATGCACAACTAGACGAAAATTAATCAATATGCCGAGCCCCTTGCCGTATGTCATAAGAGCAAATTATAGAGTAATTTGCCTCTTCTGGAATGTATTTCTAACAGACGGCAAAAACATCCGACTAAAGACATTAAAAATTTCCTGTGTCTGTAGTGGTCATCTGTTCTGTCACATGTATATGATTGGGAAAAAAGATGCAAAGCAAAAAATGTTCCATTATTGATATAATACAAAACTTTATCTGGCCTGTGTATGGTGGATAAAGGTTGCAGCAGTGGCAAGGTATCCTTAGTCTTCAAAAAAGATATCATGCAATACCCTTCAGGGACGGCTCTGCCTATAGGCACAATAGGAATTCACCTAAAGCACCCTCTTGATGGGGGTGCCGCTCTGCCTACAGCAATAAAGTTAGCCAGCATCCGAGGCACCCACCCATCTGAAGCACCTGCCCATCAAGCAAAACCCCGCCCTGCTACCCCCACCCATACTATAATAATCAGCATTTTTCAGCCTGCTGAAGAAGCGCAGCGCCACCTCCGAGGCAGACAGGGCCAATCACTAAGATCAGGTTTGTCCAACATCCTGACATCCATACATCGGGAGGAGCCAATGGGCAAGGTCAAGGGGTGGCAAAATTAGCTTTCGTCTAGGGTGGAAAAAATCCTTGCACCAGGCCTGATACCCTCAGGATAGGCCATTAATGTCTGATCAGTGGGGGTCCTTTACCTGTTACTCCTGCCGATCAGATTTTTGCTGCATTCTCCAAGCCAGCATTCCAAAGTGAGGCCACCTCCGCGTGGTGGTTGAGGGACACATTTGGATCAAAAAGTGCACTAAGAGCCTCCCTTTTTTGACCAAGAGTGCTGCTGCAACCTTCTTTTTTGTATACACAGTGTAGGTGACTGGAAACAGACAGCTCCATACATTGTGTGGTGTCCATGCTGGGTTACTGCAGCTCAGCTCTTATTGCAGTGGAAGTTGATCTGCAGTAACCCAGCCTGGCTGCTACATGATGTACTAAGATTTTTCCTTCCATCTTTGTTAACCATGTAGGCGGGTGCCATGATACCATGATCAGTATTGGGCCTTGTTCTTTATTTTGAAATATATTATCTCCTAAAGACATGAGTAAAATAGAAAGTTCCGGACTCCTATAAGGTCTCAACCTAATTAGTCTGTGATAAAAGTGTACCTGCAGGATGCCATAGACCGTAAATGCCACATATACCACGTGAGAACTGTCTCACTTGTAGTCTGCTGCTGGCATCCTCCATTGTAGTGTTGCTCACGAATATTCGCAATTCGAATATTATTCGAATTCGAGAATTTCGCGAATATAGCGCTATATATTCGTAATTACGAATATTCGTTTTTTTTGTTTGTTTTTTTTTCACAGTACACATCACAGTGATCACTAATGTTGCTTGCGAATATTCGCAATTCGAATTTTATTCGCGAATATCGCATATTCGCGAATTCGCGATTATTCGCGAATATATCGCTATATATTCGTAATTACGAATATTCGTTTTTTTTTTTTTTTCACAGTAAACATCACAGTGATCACCCCTCTGCTTCCAGCTTGTGTGGTGTAAAGAAGGCTCTAATACTACTGTGTGAGACTGGTGTGCGAATTTTCGCATATGCGAAGGTTTGCATATGCTAATTTTCGAATATGCGACGTTTCGCTTACATTGATTTTTGTATATGCAAATTTTCGCATATGTTAACTTTCACACATGCGAATATTCGCATATGCGAAAATAAAACGAGAACATTACGAATATGCGAATATTCGCGAATATGACGAATATTCGTCCATATATTCGCGAATATTCGCGAATTCCAATATGGCCTATGCCGCTCAACACTAGTGATCACCCCTCTCTCTGCTTCCAGCTTGTGTGGTGTAAAGAAGGCTGTAATACTACTGTGTGAGACTGGCGTGTGAATATTCGCATATACGAAAATTAGCATATGCTAATATTCGCATATGCGAGAATAAAACGAGAATATAACGAATATGCGAATATTCGCGAATATATGACGGATATTCGTCCATATATTCGCGAATATTCGCGAATTCGAATATGGCCTATGCCGCTCAACACTACTCCATTGTATGCATTTTATGCTGGGGATCGCCCCTAGCAACGGACTACAAGTGCAGGATCTGCTCTCCCAGCATAAATGCACAACTTCATTTGGAGTTGAGCACCTCCTGCCATTTGAGACCACGTCTTTGTTGTTGCTTAAATCTTATACTTGGAGGTGTATAAACTCCACATTTAACCCCTTAAGGAAGCAGGGCGTACCCAAACGTCCCCGTTTCCGAGTCCTTAAGGACTCAGGGCGTACAGATATATCGCCCAGGGGGTCCTGAGGTCCCCCCATATCAATTCAGACCAGCGATTTGCTGCCATTCCGTTCCCCGCCACTGGGAATCGGAGAATCTGGGCGGGGATCGGAGTTGGATCCTGAGGATCCTGTAAATACTAACCGGCGATCTGCGGTGATTACGGGTCATCTGGGTCCCGTGTGACCAGTGGCGGATCCAGGGGGGGGGGGGCAGATTGCCGCACGCAGCACCCGCCCCACCACCTTGCATGGTGGAGCCGAAGCTGTAAGCTGCAGCTCCACCATTCACTGAACTTTCACACACTGTGATTACAGCGTGTGAGCTGCGGGGACGCGATCCACTAGAGGCCGGCGCGATGACGTCACATAATCGCGCCGGCGCCCGGAGATCCTGTCCCCGAAGCCCGCATACTGTGAGTACTGAATAGTATGCTCAGGGGCCAGGGGATTTAGGGAACTATATACAGGAGGAGGGGGAGGGGGATTTAAAAACTTGGAAAAAGGGAATATTTAATGTGTAGGGCAAAGCACAGGGGGCATTATATGGGAAGAGCACATGGCAGGGGCCCCCCTGTGCTGTGCCCCTCACATATAATGCCCCCTTTGCTGTGCCCCTCACATATAATTTATATGTTTGGGGCACAGCACAGGGGGCATTATATGTGAGGGGCATAGCACAGGGGGCATTATATGTGAGGGGCATAGCACAGGGGGCATTATATGAAATAATGCCCCCTGTGCTGTGCCCCTCACATATAATGCCCCTGTGCTGTGCCCCTCACATATAATGCCCCCTGTGCTGTGTCCCACACATATAAATTATATGTGTGGGGCACAGGGGGCATTATATGTGAGGGGCACAGCACAGGAGGCATTATTTCATATAATGCCCCCTGTGCTGTGCTCCACACATATAATGCCCCCTGTGCTGTGCCCCTCACATATAATGCCCCCTGTGCTGTGCCCCACACATATAAATTATATGTGTGGGGCACAGGGGGCATTATATGTGAGGGGCACAGCACAGGAGGCATTATTTCATATAATGCCCCCTGTGCTGTGCTCCACACATATAATGCCCCCTGTGCTGTGCCCCACACATATAATGCCCCGTGCTTTGCCCCACACATATAATGCCCTTTGTGCTGTGCCCATCACATATAATGCCCCATAATGCACCCCTCACATATAATGCCCCCATCACGCACCCCTCACATATAATGCCCCCATCATGCACCCCTCATATATAATGCCCCCATCATGCGCCCTTCACATATAATGCCCCTGTCATGCGCCCCTCACATATAATGCCCCTGTCATGCGCCCCTCACATATAATGCCCCCCCTGTGCTGTGCCCCTCACAAATAATGCTCCTTTCATGTGCCCCAAACATAAAATGCCCCCTGTGCTTTCCCCCTCACATATAATGCCCCCTGAGATGGGAGCATTATATGTGAGGGGCACAGCACAGGGGGCATTATATGTGAGGGGCGCATGATGGGGGCATTATATGTGAAGGGCACAGCACAGAGGGCAATATATGTTAGGGGCACAGGACAGAGGGCATTATTATTATGTGGGGGGAACAGGACGGGTTATAATTATTATATGTAGGGGCACAAGATGGGGCATTATTACTATATGTAAAGGCACAGAGTGTTCTGTATTTCAGAAGTATAGTGTATATGATGAGGAATTTCTGGGGTGGTACGTTTTTTATGGGCTACAAAACATTTGGGTATTTTATTCAGAGGGTGCACTGCACAGCAAGTTATATTCAGAGAGTGCAGTGTGTGGTAGTATTAAATTTAGAGGGTAGAGTGTGTGGTAGTATTATATTCAGAGAGTGCAGTGTGTGGTAGTATTATATACAGAGGGTACAGTGTGTGGTAGTATTATATTCAGAGAGGGCAGTGTGTGATAGTATTATATTCAGAGAGTGAAGTGTGTGGTAGTATTACATTTAGAGAACACAGTGTGTGGTAGTATTATATTCAGAGGGCACAGTGTGTGGTAGTATTATATTCAGAGGGCACAGTGTGTGGTAGTATTATATTTAGATGGCGCAGTGTGTGGTAGTATTATATTCAGAGGGCACAGTGTGTGGTAGTATTATATTCAGAGGGTACAGTGTGTGATAGTATTATATACAGAGGGTACGGTGTGTGGCGGTATTATATTCAGAGGGTACAGTGTGTTGTTTATTCAGGAGGTACAGTGTGTCAGAATTATATTCAGAGGGTGTGTGGCGGTACTGTATTAGAAGAATACAGTGTCTGGCAGTATTATAATAATTATTGTTTTCATATAGAGGATCAGAATCCGCTGACATATAAACCATCTGGGCGTCAAGTTCTGCTGAGAGAAAATATAGCTGGAACAATTCCTGGTGGTATGTACATCTGAATTAGATAAGGAAAGACTATAGAGAAGACATCACCTGTAGTCACTGATATCATTGTACATTCTCCTCACTATAGAGAAGGCGTCACCTGTAGTCACTGATATCATTGTGTATTCTCCTCACTATAGAGAAGACGTCACCTGTAGTCACTGATATCATTGTGTATTCTCCTCACTATAGAGAAGACGTCACCTGTAGTCACTGATATCATTGTGTATTCTCACTATTGAGAAGACATCACCTGTAATCACTGATATCATTGTGTATTCTCCTCACTATAGAGAAGACGTCACCTGTAGTCACTGATGTCATTCTGTATCCTCCTGTGTGTGTCCCATCAGAGCTGGAGTCACTTGTAAGTTCTGCAGTAATGATGGGTGAAACAACAACTCCCAGCATCCCCTCACCAGTGCTTAGGTCATACTGGGAGCTGTAGTTTTAAATGGTAAAAACCTCTTTAGCACTTTCCCATTCTGCGGCAATTGGTATATTTGATAATTATTCTGACATATGAGCGTGGCCTAAGAGTCTTAAACAAGGTTAGGACTGTATGATACATTTAATAATATTGTAAGTTCCGTGAGCAACATCTTGTTTTCTGTCCGCCAACACAAAATACTCTAATAGTGCCCCTCCCGAGACTCGACTCTGGATCCGCCCCTGCGTGTGACCCAATGACCCGGATAATGATGATGATAGTGGTGTAATATACACCACCAATAATCATCTGTACAGTACTGGGAGGTGGCAGTGTTGCTCCGTTCTGCCCACCATTATTGTGAGATCATGTGTGCAGGACGGAGCCCCGTGCTGCCATCTCCCCCCTCACAGTTAAAAAAGTGCCCCCTTTCTGTGACCCCTTGGCACAGAAAGCAGTCAGGGACAGTTTAGATTAGGTAGGGACTGTAAGTGTGGCCGGGCCCTCTTAGCTATAAAAGAGCGGTCCACCACCGTTAGCTATAGCCCACCTGCCACTGATCAGTCCTGTAGTACTGATCCGAGGAGGATTAAAGCTTTTTTTTGTTTTATTTTTTGCACCTATAGCCGTTCCATGCCACCATTTGCAGGCCTGTGCTGTGTGTACAAACCGTACCTCTATGTGTGGCCTGCCCCACCGCTGTCAGTGATTTATCACTGATCAGCATTTTTTTTTGGGTTCCGGCGGATGCTTTTTTCGGGTTTTAATCATTTTTTTATTTTATTTTTCGGGTTTTTTGTGGGGGGGGGTTTGTGTACGTGTCACTACTGTTCTGGGCTGAGTGGCCAGACCCCCCACTGACCTCTGCTCCCCCTGCCGCCACCAAGCACTAATCAGTGTGCACACCACTGATTAGGTAAACACTTTTTTTTTGGTGCAGGGTTTTTTGCGCCAGAATTGTTTTTCTTTTTTTTTTTTTTTAAGTTTCTTTTTATTTTTTTAGTTTAGTTTTATTTTATATTTTTATATTTTTGTTCTTAGGGCGGGTTAGTTGGTTAGGTTAGGGCGGGTTAGGGAGGTAGTATCGCACCACACCACACACAGCACATACACGAATAAAGTTCCCCCCCCCCCACATATATACACTTCACCCCCCATTAGAGTAGGAAAATGGCCCGCAGGGCTGCCATTAGAGATTTTGGGGCCCCCTAGTGGCCTGTCCCTGAGTCTGCCCCCAGGGACACCCCCCCCCCCAATTTATTTTACTAATTATGTATTTTAAATTAGATTACAGCAGAGGGCAGTGCAGTAAAACACTGTGCTGCAAAGTATGTAACTGTGCTGCACTCTGCTATAATCAAATATACCCTATTCTGGTCAGGGCCGGACTGGCCTACTGGGATACCGGGAAAATTCCCGGTAGGCCGCTCACCCCATGGGCTGGCCGGCAGGTCTTTGTAAGTAACATTGGGCCTGTGTAGGAGCCAGAGGCCGAGGCTAAAGCTGCTCTGCCTCTGGCTTTGATCCATTGTGCTTACCTGGCTCGCTTAAACACCACTGGCTGCCGGCCAGAGGCCCCTCCCTCAGATGACAAGCAGTGCGGCTTCTTTACAGATACAGCGGGCACGTAATGACAGGGCCGGCGACACTACGCAGGCCCGGCACCCAGGAGGGCAGAAAATCACTTGCCACTTGCCAGGCTGGGGCGCTGTGTGCTGCGCTGTGCAGCCCTTACTCACAGAGCGGCGTGGGGGCACAGCAGTTAGTGATTGTGGGGCTGGCCGGGTGACTGGCGCTGACGGGGGCTCTAACCATTTCACCCTCCGATCCCCCCCCTTGGGCTGCACGGGCTGTGCTCCAGTGGCACGGGTGGATGCAGGTGAGGAGGCCAGGTGTTAATGTATGATGTGTTTGTATGATTTGTGTGTATGTTTGATGCTTGTATGTATAATGTGTGTATGTATGATGTTTGTATGTATGATGTGTGTTTATGAATGTATGATAGATGCATATATGTATGTTTAATATATGCGTATATGTATTGTGTGTATGTATTATTGCATGTGTGTGCATGATGCATGTGTGTATATGTGTGTATGTAGGAAGTATGTAATGTATGATGTGGGGGCGGCGGTGGGTGTATGCAGGGCCGTTTGAAGGAATTTTGGGGCCCCAAGCAAAATAGGCATGGAGGCCCCCCTCCCCCTTGATGTTCACGCACGTCACGCTCTAGGGCCGGCGTCAGGACGTAGTAACGCCGGCCCTTGAATGCTGGGAGCACGACGTGAGCGAATGTCGATTCGAGACCCCCACATTAGGTACAGCACAGTTCCCCCACGTTAGGTGTGGCAAAGTTCCCCACCCGTTAGGTGCGGCACAGTTCCCCCCCACGTTAGGTGTGGCACAGTTCCCCCCACTTTAGGTGCGGCACAGTTCCCCCCACATTAGGTGCAGCAGAGTTCCCCCCACATTAGGTGCAGCAGAGTTCTCCCCACATTAGGCTAGCAGTGTTCCCCCACATTAGGTGCAGTATAGGTTCCCCACATTAGGTGCAGTATAGTTCCCCACATTAGGTGCAGTATAGTTCCCCACATTAGGTGCAGTATAGTTCCCCCACATTAGGCAGTATAGTTCCCCACATTAGGTGCAGTATAGTTTCCCACATTAGGTGCAGTATAGTTCCCCACATTAGGTGCAGTATAATTCCCCACATTAGCTGCAGTATAGTTCCCCCACATTAGGTGCACTATAGTTCTCCACATTAGGTGCAGTATAGTTCCCCCACATTAGGTGCAGCATAGTTCTCCCCACATTAGGTGCAGTATAGTCCCCCACATTAGGTGCATTATAGTTCTCCCCACATTAGGTGCAGTATAGTCCCCCACAATAGGTGCAGTATAGTTCTCCCCACATTAGGTGCAGTATAGTTCTCCCCACATTAGGTGCAGTATAGTTCTCCCCACATTAGATGCAGTATAGTTCTCCACATTAGGTGCAGTAAAGTTCCCCACATTAGGTGCAGTATAGTTCTCCCCACATTAGATGCAGTATAGTTCTCCCCACATTAGATGCAGTATAGTTCTCCACATTAGTTGCAGTATAGTTCCCCACAGTAGGTGCAGTATAGTTCTCCCCACATTAGGTGCAGTATAGTTCTCCCCACATTAGATGCAGTATAGTTCTCCACATTAGGTGCAGTATAGTTCCCCACATTAGGTGCAGTATAGTTATCCACATTAGTATAGTCCCCCAAATTAGGTGCAGTATAGTTCTCCACATTAGGTGCAGTATAGTTCTCCACATTAGGTTGGCAGTATAGTTTACCCCACATTAGGTGCAGTATAGTTTCCCCACATTAGGTATAGTATGTTCCCCCACAGACATACAGCCTCCAGCCATACAGTGTATGGCTGGAGGCTGTATGCCTGTTTACTGCCCTACTTCAGTGTTCTGACCACTGCTCCTTTTGTCCGGCCACCATAGCAGTAGGTCCCGGGACTGGAGGAGCGGTGGTCGGAGCACTGAAGGTGATGTGCCGCTGGTCACTTACCATGCTGGCCAGCGCATGTCCTGTTTGCTGCTCCGCTCCTCCGCGTTGCTTTCCAATGGGCGCACGCACGGGATGGGGCAATTGCCCCGTTTCCCCCCCCCCTGGATCTGCCACTGCATGCATTATATACACACACAACACACTGTACACATTACATACTGTACATGTATGCTTCATACACACACCATACTGTATACATTACATACTGTACATGCATGCTTCATACACGCACAACACATACTGTACACATTACATACTGTACATACATGCTTCATACACACACAACACACTGTACACATTACATACTGTACATGCATGCTTCATACACACACAACACACTGTACACATTACATACTGTACATGCATCATACACACACATACTGTACACATTATATACTGTACATGCATCATACACACACACTGTACACATTACATACTGTACATGCATCATACACACACACTGTACACATTACATACTGTACATGCATCATACACACACACACATACACACACACTGTACACATTACATACTGTACATGCATCATATACACACATACTGTACACATTACATACTGTACATGAATCATACACACACATACTGTACACATTACATACTGTACATTCATCATATACACATACTGTACACATTGCATACTGTACATACATTATACACACACACATACTGTACATATTACATACTGTACATGCATCATACACACACACATACTGTACACATTACATACTGTACATGCATCATACACACACACATATTGTACACATTACATACTGTACATGCATCATATTTTTCCACCGGAGTACCCCTTTAAGAAAAAAATGGGTCCGTTCCTAATGGGTTAAACCTGTGTAGTAAACGTTTGGTTTTTTATTTACTAGGCTTCTGTCATTTACATTGTGGCTGTGCCGGTTGACAAGTGGGGCTGGTATGCAGTTATTTCCAGGGCTGGTTTTCATCCCCAGTCCGGCCCTGATTCTGGTTAAAACTGCCCTAAAATTTTGTGAATATTCCCACATACTGGGGGACATTTATGAAAACCTATGAGAGGAAGAGTGGAGAAATTGTCCATAGCAACCAATCAGGTGGCTTCTTTAATTTTTAAGAAATCCATTGAAAAATAAATAGAAGCAATATGATTGTTGCTATGGGCAATTGCATCACTTTTCCTCTGATAAATCTCCGCCACTGACCTTACAGAGGTAGAATCCAGGAAGTGTCTGCTGTCAGTATAGGTAATTACAATGACAGGACTCAAAGGCGACGTCTTTTCTGATCGGAGTCATTCAAATTTCCTTTCCTTCTCCATTTGGTCTGGACCTTCATGAAGACTTCTCCCAGCTCTGACTTGTCTCTGCAGAACCTGATGGATGCACATTTTAGGCTCCATTCTAAAGCGCCATCCACACCTCTATACAAACTCCACATCAATACAGTAACCCCCCGACATGTGATGGCCCTGACATATGATCAAATCAACATACGATGGCCTCTCAGAGGCCATCGCATGTCGATGTCAGCATCGACATATGATGCTTTTATATGTCGGGGCCATCGCATTAACTGCTATCCGACAGTGCAAAATGCTTAAGCTGCTGTCAGGTAGCAGTGTAATGTGCCCCAGCAGGTTCACTTACCTATCCCTGCTGCTCCAGGTCCACTTCAGGATCCTCTGGCGTCTTCTGTATCTTCTCCAGGGTCCAGGCCTCGCTTTCCGGCGTCGTTATTATGTCGCTACGCACGCTGTGTCGGCGCAGCAGCGTAATAACTTCACCAGAAAGGGAGGCCCGGAGCCTGGAGAAGATGTGGAAGAAGCCGGAGGATTCCGAAGAAGCCGCCGGAACAGCGGGACAGCATCGGGAGCCCCTGGGACAGCATCGGGAGCGGTGAGGACGCGGTCCGGAGCGGTGGGGATAGGTGAGTATTAAATGCACTTTTTACATTGCACGAATCCCTCAACATACGATGGATTCGACAAACGATGGGTCGTTTCGAACGAATTATCATCGTATGTTGAGGGAACATAGTAATAGGGGGAAATTTATCAAAACCTGTGCAAAGGAAAAGTTACCCAGTTGCCCATAGCAACCAATCAGATTTCTTCTTTCATTTTGCAGAGGCCTTGTTCAAAATGAAAGAAGCAATCTGATTGGTTGCTATGGGCAACTGGGCAACTTTTCTTCTGGACAGGTTTTGATAAATCTCCCCCATAGTGTCCACTTTTGTGCCCCCATACACAGACACAGCCCCCACGCATATGTGCACAGCCCCTATACACATCCCCTCCCACACACGCATACACAGCCCCCCTATACACATACACAGACCCCCTATACACATACACAGCCCCCTATACAGATACACAGCCCCCCTATACAGATACACAGCCCCCATATACACATACACAGCCCCCATATAAACATACACAGCCCCCATATACAAATACACAGCCCCCATATACACATACACAGCCCCCATATACATATACACAGCCCCCATATATATATGTGGTGTCTGGGGTGTTGCAATGATGTAGCAGGGTCTGGTGGTATTAACCCTGTGAGGGAAAGTTGTTATTAACCCCTGATTAGTCGTGACGCCAGGATGTGGTTGTTTTCTGTATAAGGCCCTGCCGACAAACAACCCAGAAACGGCAGACAATAAAGGAATGTCCACAGCATTGTGCGATAACTGGAACTTTTACTTAAACTTCTTATGGAACAGTCTTTACAGATATGCAGTTTCTCTAAAGGCAACCGGGATGCAGGATACCTCACAGGCTTGCTGGGACTTGTAGTATTGAGATTTATGCAGGCCACTGTGCTATTAATTGTATACTTGAGTTGAGTAGTAGTCACTAGAATTGTAGAAAGAGCTTGGTAACTCACGTTCTGAAGTGGCTGCAGGTTTTTTAGGCTTTGGCCTAGATGAGATGAATTTAGAAGTATATGCTGAGATTGTGCTTGCTTTGTAGCCAGGAACTAAGAGGGAGAATTTAGAGACTACAGCCCATTATGTACTAAGGAGGCTGGACTAAAGCCCATTGGTGGCAAAGCTTGTAGGTCCTGTATCCAGGGAAATCTGGGTACATCACATGATAGTAGATCATATGACTCAGGAAGGTCCTATACATTTGTACAACTTTATATACACTAAACAATATGTACAATACATTTACAATGCATTTATATGAAGCAGTAACTGATGAGCAAAGGGGGGGGGGAAGCCCTACAGGAAAGCCCTATGGACTTCAGGGACTCTTCCTGAGGGGACTTAGGAAGGGTACAGGACCATGTCCTGTACCGGGACACCACAAGCCCCCTTACTTAACAAAAGTCGTCCCCAACCTATGTCCCCTTAGGGAGAGGAACGAAATGGCCAGAGGGCCAGATGCAGTCCTGAAGCATTCATCCAAATGTCCCAGTTCAGGCTGATGATAAAAAATTTGCAAATATTCGCGAATATAGCACTATATATTCGTAATTACGAATATTTGTTTTTATTTTTTTTTTATTTATTTTTTTATCACAGTACACATCACAGTGATCCCTCTCTGCTTCCAGCTTGTGTGGTGTAAAGAAGGCTCTAATACTACTGTGTGAGACTGGCGTGCGAATTTTCGCGCATGCGAAAATTTGCATATGCTAATGTTCGCATATACGAACATTTACATATGCTAATGTTTGCATATGCAAATTTTCACTTATGCTAATTTTTGCATATGTAAATTTTCGCATATGTTAATTTTCGCATACGCGAATATTCGCATATGCGAAAATAAAACGCGAATATTACCAATATGCGAATTTAGCGAATATATGACGAATATTCGTCCATATATTCGCGAATATTCGTGAATTCGAATATGGCCTATTCCGCTCAACACTAGTAACTTCTTCAGGCATTTAGCCCTGCTTCGGGCAAGCAGCGATAAATGCCGGAAGTCTTCACTTACCCCGCCCACCTCCTCCCGGTCGCCGGCCTGCCTGAGTCTGATGAGGGATGTCGCGCATGTGATGTCCCTCCGCAGATCCGCACAGGAGGACATCAATGACGTCACTAGTCAGGCCACCGCCGGAGAGGAGAAGCGCAGCGCAGGACAGGTAAGTGTGTCTATGTATGTGTGCATGTGTGGTAGTGTTGCTCGCGAATATTCGCAATTCGAATATTATTCGCGAATATCGCATATTCGCGAATTCGCGAATTTCGCGAATATAGCGCTATATATTCGTAATTACGAATATTCGTATTTTTTTTTTTTTTTTTTTTTCTTCACAGTACACATCACAGTGATCACCCCTCTCTGCTTCCAGCTTGTGTGGTGTAAAGAAGGCTGTAATACTACTGTGTGAGACTGGCGTGCGAAAATTCGCATATGTGAAAATTAGCATATGCTAATTTTCGCATATGCGAATATTCGCGTATGTTAATTTTGTATTTGCTAATTTTCACATATGTTAATTTTCGCATACGCGAATATTCGCATATGCGAAAATAAAACGAGAATGTGCGAATATTCGCGAATATATGACGAATATTCGTCCATATATTCGCGAATATTCGCGAATTCGAATATGGCCTATGCCGCTCAACACTAATGTGTGGGTGTCTGTCTGTCTATCTGTGTGTGTGTCTGTGTGTGTAGGTGTGTGAGAGTCGGGGGGGGGGGGGCGACAATGCTGCCTAATGTGGGGAACCTGCTTCTACCTAATGTAGGGAAGCTGCTACTACCTAATGTGGGGAACCTGCTTTTACCTAATGTGGGGAACCTGCTTCTATCTAATGTGGGGAACCTGCTACTAGCTAATGTGGGGAACCTGCTACTACCAAATGTGGGGAACCTGCTTCTACCTACTGTGGGGAACCTGCTTCTTCCTAATGTGGGGAACCTGCTTCTACCTAATGTGGGAAACCTGCTATTACCTAATGTGTTGAACCTGAATCTACCTAATGTGGGGAACCTGCTACTGCTTTGTCATACTTCCATTCAGAAAACACAGGCAGAGCTCAGGGAGGGGAGATGAGGCGGGCATGTACCTCCTCTCTCCTCCTGCTCCAGCCAAAGGCTGTCTGGGCCTGCTGGGAGTTGCAGTTTTGCAACAATTGTAGGCTCTCTGGGAAGACATTGCAATATGGGCACTCTCCCCAGTGGAGACCGTCAAAAATGTACTAACCAATTTTTTGTGTTTTATTTTTTTCCCGTTTCAGACTCGTGTATGCAGAGAAATATAGCGGATTCGGAGGACCACTGCGGATGAACTGGATTTTTTTTCCCTTTAATAAAATGGCTAACGAGGGCTGTGGGGGAGTGTTTTTTTTACCTCTTGAGGTCTCTCCCTTTCTATAACGTGGAGCCACAGCGTGGATGGGCCCTGCCTCTAACAAAGCCGGCCTCTATTAACCCTTTAGACGTGGCGTTCAAAGTTGATTGCCGTGTCTAAAGTGAAAGTAAACTACTCCCGGCTAGCTCAGTGGGCTGTTTGAGAACGTCGCGGCGAAATCACGGCATCCCGAACAGCTGGATGACACAAGGAGGGTCCCTACCTTCCTCCTGGTGTCCGATCGCTGAATGACTACTCCATGCCTGAGATCCAGGCATGAGCAGTCAAGCGGCAGAATCATTGGGATAACAATGATCAATGTAAGAGATCAGTGTGTGCAGTGATCTCTGGGGGCTATAACATTGCAAAAAAAAAAAGTGAAAAAAGTCAATAACCCCTTCCCAAATGAAAGTTTGAATCGCCCCCCTTTTCCCATAAAAAAAAAAAAAAATGTATAAATAAAAATAAGCATATGTGGTATCGCCGCATGCAGAAATTTCCGAATTATAAAAATTTATAGTTAATTAAACCGCATGGTCAATGGCATATGCGCAAAAATTCCAAAGTTCAAAATAGCGTATTTTTTATCACTTTTTATATCCTGAAAAAATGAAAAACAAAAAAGCGATCAAAAATTCCGATCAATACAAAAATAGTACGGCTAAAACTTCAGATCAAGGTGCAAAAAATGAGCCCTCATACCGCCCCCTACGCAGAAAAATAGAGTTATAGGGGTCAGAAGATGACAATTTTAAATGTGTAAATTTTCCTGCATGTAGTTATGATTTTTTTCCAGAAGTACGACAAAATCAAACCTATATAAATAGAGTATCATTTTAATTGTATGGACCTACAGAATAAAGACAAGGTGTCATTTTTACCGAATAATTTACTGCGTAAAAATGACAAAATTACAAAATGGCGTTTTTTCTCCAATTTTGTCACACAACTATTTTTTTTTTTTTGTTCGCCGTAGATTTTGGGGTAACATGACTGATAGAGATAGACAAAGTAGAATTGGTGGGGCAAAAAGTAAGCCATCATATGAATTTTTAGGTACAACATTTAAAGAATTTATTTTTTAAAGGTAAGGAGGAAAAAACGGAAGTGCAAAAACGAAAAAACCTCGGGCCCTTAAGGGGTTAAAATAAAATAATTTTTCCAAAGTGTCGTGTTTTTTTTTTTTTTTTTATTGAATTTTCAGGCTTGGTAGTGAAAGCCATCTTATTGACAGAATCCATCACTAAGCCGGGGCTTAGCGTTAGCCCCAAAAACAGCTAGCTGTAACCCCCAATTATTACCCCAGTACCCACTGTCACAGGGGTGCCGGGAAGAGCCGGTACCAACAGGCCCGGAGCATCAAAAATGGTGCTCCTGGGTCTAGGCGGTAACAGGCTGGTGTTATTTAGGCTGGGGAGTGCCAGTAACAATGGTCCTCGGCAATCCTGGTAACGTCAGGCTGTTGCTGCTTGGTTGGTATCTGGCTGAGAATAAAAATACAGGGAACCCTATGCTTCTATTGTCATGAATAAATAAAAAAATGCATAGGGATCCCCCTTATTTTTATTCTCAGCCAGATACAAACCAAGCAGCAACAGCCTGACGTTACCAGGGTGGGAGAGGACCATTGTTACTGGCCCTTCTCAGCCTAAATAACGCCAGCCTGTTACCGCCTAGGCCAAGGAGCGCCACATTTGATGCTCCAGGCCTGTTCCTGGCACCTCTGTGGCGGTGGGTACCGGGGTAATAATTGGGGGTTAGTACTAGCTGTTTTTGTGCTAACGATAAGCCCCGGCTTAGTAATGAATTCTGTAAATAAGACGGCTTCCACTACTAAGCCTGAAAATTCAATTAAAAAAAAGAATAATACAACACATTGGAAAAATTATTTTATTAAAAAAAACACTCCCCAACAACCCTCGTTAGCCATTTTATTAAAAGAAAAAAATCCAGTTCATCCACAGTAGTCTTCCGAATCCGCCGTAATTCTCTGCATACACGGATCTGAAACAAGAGGAAAAAAGAAAAAAAAAATTGTCTATAACATTTTTGGCACTCTCCGCTGGGGAGAGCACCCATAATGCAATGTCTTCCCAAACAGAGAACCTCCAATTGTTGCAAACTGCAACTCCCAGCATGCCCAGACAGTCAAAGGCTGTCTGGGAATGTTGAGAGTTGTAGTTTAGCAACAGCTGGAGTCTCCCTGTCTGGGAGGACACTGCCAGAAGGGTCTGTTCACATTATACAAAATGGACAATGGGAACCAAGCCTCACACTCTTACCAGCCTTGCTCCTGTCTGTAGCTCCTGACGTCATCACTAGGGGTGGGGCTACACGGACCCCACGGGGACAGTGAGCGAGGGAGGTAAGGGGATCTCGTCTTCTGCATACACTATATACAGCTAGCTATAGGTAGCTGTACATAGTGTATTCCGCCCAAAGGGGCTATAGGAGCAGGGAGTCCTGTCAGTATAGTGATTAACTGGATTCCCGTCTCCAGTATAGTATACACGGGTACACTTTGCCCCCCTGTATACTATACGGCCTTGGGAGGTGATTAGTGATGCTGTACATCTCCTTACACTCTGTGGACCGGGTGCTCACCATCAGACCCACAGAGTGGTACCTGAAGACAGTGAGAAAACTGCCACAGGGTATAAATTTGGCTGTTTCCACACACCAGGAAAAATGCAAGAAAAACTGCCAAAATGCAGGAAAAGCTGTGGCAGTTTTTCCTGGCGTTTTTGCTAGTGGGAAAAAACTTCAGTGGAATCCTAGTCTTAAATGGGTTGTCTAGCTTTTTATTTTTAAAAGAGACAAAAAAAATTGGACTAAAATAAGAAAGAAAAAGTTTTACATACCTGCTGCAATTCTCTGCAGCTGCATCTCAAAGGTTGCCTTGTTTTCACTGCTTACCACTTCCGGTTCACTATCTAAGTCACAGGAAATGTCTATTCAGGATACAGGAAAGTCGAGTTAGATGCCCTCTATTGTGATTGGCCTAAACAAGTTGGTTTACAGTTGTGCAGACATTTGAACTTTTACTTTTATGTTATTGAAGCATGATACCCTATGCATAGGGCATATGCTGAAGAAACTTCTGTGACGTGTTAGCACTAACTCCGACCGTAGGTCAATAAATAGATAAGTGTATGCAGAGGGGTCCTTGTACAATGATTTTCCTCCTTTGGCTGTTAAATCCTCCCTCTTGGAGCTAGAAACAAGATACAGGAAAAATTAAGCCCTCACAGCATGCACTTGAGACAAACTTTTAGGTGAAATCCTCCAAACTCCATACTACAGTGCCCTATTCACTGCACATGCAACCCAGATATGTCTTAGGTGAGTCAGTACAGCATGTGAGACTTGCTTGTATTAGGATTTGACTTGGACAGGACTCAGAATCAGGCCCTGAAAATAAAAGAACCTAGGAGGATTAGTCCAAATAAGTGTAGGTACTTTTCTGTGACTAACTAGTCTGATAACAAGGGCAGAGCTAGGAAAGAGGTCTTGCTCTGGCAAGAGCTACATTCAGATTGTTTTTTTTTGGGTCCAGTCATCTGGAGAGAGGGGGTTGGACTAGAAACTCCTCCCTCAGTCTTTCTGGAAACTTTTACATAGAAGCTGACTGGGAGTATATCACATGACCAAGTAATCACTTACCTGATACAGGATTTCCTCAACCACACAACAACTTGTCATTCTTTGTAGCTGGGACACGGGTACCGGAACACTGCATGATTTTCAGATACATTTCAGATTTAGATGTGTCCTGATTAACCTATGAATGCCAACACAAAGTACATACATAAGCAGGGACATCTGTCAAAGGCAGGAGTCCCTGCTCCTGCATAATACACTGAGTGGCTGGGCTGGGTGCAGAGTGTCCAGCCCAGCAAATGTAATGATTGGAAGCTGCAATGTATGCAGCATCAACATTTACCACCAAAGTGCTCAGCGTACAGGAGCAGGGAGGAAAATAATCCAAAACCAATGACAAAAAGTTCAGATTCTAGCACTTTCTTTATGAAACTTTGACTAAATCTTATTTCTGATCAAATCATTAGTATGAAGCACTATTGGGAAACTTATTATGGGCTTTACACTGTTTTTATGGCGCAATGGGTGATTTGCACATGAAAAGTGCAACTTTTCAATTTAGACTCTTTCAAGAAAACAACTTGAATGTAAAGTAAAAAACGGTATGAATCTAAATACTGTATTATTTCTTTGGAGAGAACACAGTGAACTGCATTGGAGGACGGTTTGTGAGGGCTCCTGGCTGTGTAGCCCAAAGTCAAGACACGTTAAGCCTTAGGGGATTTGTTTGATCTATGTGGAAGGTCTTGGAATTCAAGAGTACGCAAAGTATGATAAAACAAGATGTACGTCTATTCCCAATATGTTAGCAATCCTGCATTAACACAAGAATGTGCTGTTATAGTTGGTGCCCACGAGAAACAGGTGATACATGTTGTAGTGTGAAAACATCTTTTTGTGTCTTTTTTTGAGACAAATCATATGTTAAGTTGTTATCATTGAATATGCTAACTAGCGCTATAGAAAATACTTACAAAGTTCACCTCTGGCAAAACTGCAATCTGTGTTTTTTTTAATGGAGGTATAGGTAGGTAGGTAGTCTGAAATCTCACTAGTCCTACAATCTGAAATCTCACTAGTCCTACATCTGTTTTTTTTTTTTTTCCCAGCACAGCTGCATCTATATGTCTCATTACTGTATCTGGGTCATGTGATCTCCAGTCTGAGCCACAGAAATTCACAGTACTTAATGTGTCAAGTGGTTAGTCCTGGGTCCTCAGCTGACTTCCTGTAACTACAGGATGACATCATTACCTCTTACCATCAGACTCTACTGGCAGCTCCCTCACCCCTCCCCCTCCAGCTCTATCCGTATACTGCTGTTATCACTATGGAATCAGGATATATAGTAGTTATACCCCTCCTTTGGGACAGTGTTCACACATTGCATTTTTATTTATTTATTTATTTATTTATTTATTTGCTGTGTTTTTTCTCATTTTGCCATAATTTTCCTAAACTTGCCGCAAAAATGTTGCTACTTTGCCAACTTTTGCAAAGCTTACAGCAGCCGAACCAGGAGCATTACACACTTTGCATAACACCAATTGACTTTAGCATGAGATGCGCAAATGTAAACAATGTAACTTGCAGGGCTAGGCAGTTTGCACAACTCGCATTAAAGTGGCGTTACGTCACTGCTTCGGCTGCTCTCTGGCCGCAAACAGGCCGGAAAGGTCCGGAAAGCCAAAAATAGAAGCCAGAAATAGCTTTAAATGTAAAATCCCATCTGTGTTAGATTTTACGTATACATTTGAAAGGTCTGCTTGCATGAATCAAAATAGGTTTGCCAGGATGCTAAGACCACACCCCCTTTACACCAAACTTCACTCATTTTTCTAAAGTGCCGAGCACAGCGGTCAGCATACTTTTGCAAACTTGTTGCACGACAATTTTAATATGCTACTTTTTCAGGTTAGAAATTTGAAATCCCCCCCCATGGTCCGTCTATCTTTGTATTATGGAGCCATAGGTACTCCCTGTGCTGCAAATGGTGACCCCCTAGAACACCGGATTATGGAGATTTTCTCCCCTATAAGTAATGCAATGCTTCTAGGAAAGCCTATTTCCACAATACCATGACCAAAGAAACATGGCCTAATATTATTTTCTGTAGAGTTCATATATAGTATGGAAATGAGGGTTTCTAGGTTGCATTATCATGTTTGCTTTCAGTAACTTCCCACAGCCTAACCAGGGTTCCATCCACTTACTGCGGTAAAATGTTGTTGCTTACAAGAAATAAATAAAGGATGATAGTTAAACACTAGAGCAGTCGCACCGGGTATAAACTCTAGAACAATGCCAGGCCGGAATACATTAATATAATATTGCTGTTGCAGCATATGTTCACTTGTGTTGTGCAGATGCCTAGACCTGCATATATGTGGCAATTATCAGTGTACAACACTAGGGAGATATATACTGCGCATATCATTATACCTGTGACTGATCCTGGGTCTGCAGGAAATTGAAACGTTTTCAGGCCACCTGGGTTCCCCCTGAAAGCTTCATAACGCCGGGATTCAAATATAGCGATTGGGCTTAGTCCGGAATAAATCTTCCATTTCCGTAGAAGCTGTTCACTTAGCATAACTGTAAGATACCGGAAAAATAAGGTCAGGTTCAAACAAGGACATTAACCCCTTGAGCGCTGCCAGGATCCGATAGGGACAAATAAAATTTTATGAACATAACATTTTTTTTTAAAATAATTACGTGACTAAATAAGAGCTTAAATGGCCACTGGCAGATTTAAAAACATTTTATATGTTGTACAGTTTGGCAAAACATATAGAGGGACATTTCTCAGTGTTTGCTTACGTAATCCTTTTTTTAGTACTTTTTTCTTTACTTTTTTTTGTGTGACTTATTTATCAACTGTTTTCAGCCTGTTGATGATTTTCTTTCACATAAGCAATTTTTCCTTTTTTACTTTGGTAGTAGCTTTTTCTGCTCCATGTTTGAGCTGGAGTAAATTTAATAAATTTTTTACCTTTTTTGCAACTTTTTTTTTTGCGCAGTTGCGACTGTCGCAGTTAATGAATACCAGACTACCTGTAGTCCATTTTAAAATTATTACTACGTAGTTACGTTTTGAAAAACTTGCTTTTCTCGCTTTCCAGTCAAAATGTCGCACGAAAAATCGCGTAGTCGCAGGTGCGACATTTGTGCGACATTTTTAGTAAAAAAAAATTAACTAAATCGCTTAATAAATGCCTGTCATTATTTCCTTTTTATAGAAATCATGGCTTATTAAAAAAAAAAGACCACTAGGGGGCACCATACCATCTAGAACATAATCCTGTCTGGCTGAAGCATAGGCTGAGACAAAGTCCAGGAAGGGAGGGCAGGACTATAACTCCTCTGTGCTCACTCCTGTCCTATCAGACTACAGCATAAAAACAGAGAGGGGGTTACAGAGAAGCCTGCAGTAATTGGATGAAGAGACCCAGAACAGCAGACTCAGGGAGGAAGTAAATGCACTCCTCTTCCTAAGTAGCAGATGTCAGAATAAGTGAGCAGCAGAACAAAGGTATTTGTGGGCCAAAAACAGAAGGTAGACAAATAAAAAAGACATCTAAGGCATCTGCATGACCAAGTGAGTGACATATATAAGCATCATTTATTTTTTTTTGTGCTATGAGAGGTACACTTTAAAATTACCCTATTCTGACCTCTAAACCATTTTTATTTTTTATTTATTTATTTATTATTATTATATACAGTCACTCATATGAATATCTCTGAGAAAGGGAAGACTCCAAAGGAGAGCTGTGTGTTTCTAATGGGCTCTCTTGGCTCCCCCCTCCCTTCTCGCAGTATTAGAGCAACAGAGGAGGCAAGGAGGTTTGAGAGTCAGGAGAGTATACATGGAAGACAGCTCACTCAGGTTGTAGACAGGGAGGAAAGCACACAAAGGCGTCTAGTAGGGGAGAATGACATGGGCTAAGTGTAGGGAGGAAGCAGCGCTCCCAGAGCAAACTCTAGAGTTCTGAACACACAGACTTCTCATCCTGTACAACCACATGAGAAAAATCTGAACCTAGGAAAGTCTGCAAACTCCATATCAGTGGTCTGAAAATAAACAAAGGAATGAACATTGTAGAATTTAACTCAAGGTGACTTAACATATGTAAAAATAGTTATTCAAAGCCTTTAAGGAAGAACCTCATGAATAACCCAAAATAGATTTTTAGATGTTTTTCTTAAGGAGAATCTGACAGCTGTTCACCAGCACTAAACCCGGTATACTGGGTTATAGTGCGGGTAAAGAGCTTGATAATGAAGGGCCACTCACTGTTTTTGATGGCTTCTGTGCTGTGTTATGTCCTTTTATTTTTTTATTCCTATTGCACCCCAGCATGCATTGGGGGCAGGGAGCCGGCTCCCTTACCTCATCTATATTTTCTCCCTGGCCTGCACCCCTTAGCAACTTTAGAGCCGGCAGGGGAAGATGAGCACTCTGCTACTCACCACACCCGACCCCTCCCCCAGGTTGACCAGGGATTGAATATTCATGAGGAAGGGGAGCTGGATGAGTTGGCTCCCCACTGTTACGCCGAGCGCTCCGGGTCCCCCCCCCCCCCCTCCTCCTCCGGAGCGCTCGCGGCGTCTTCTGCCCCGCAGCGCTCCGGTCAGCGGCGCTGACCGGAGAAGCTGTTCTGTTGTGCCCGGCGGGGATGCAATCCGCCTAGCGGGACGTGCCCGTCCGCGGATCGCATCCCGTCCCACTCACCTGTCCCGATCTCCTGCTGGGTCCCGGTGCACGTGGCCCCGCTCTCTAGGGTGCGCACGCTGGGGCTCTCAGATTTAAAGGGCCAGTGCACCGCTATGCACCGCTAATTGGTGCCTGGCCCAATCAGTCTAATCAGCTTCCACCTGTTCCTTGTCCATAAAAGTCTGCTTCCCCTTCCGTTCCCTGCCGGATCTTGTTGCCTTGTGCCCTGAGAAAGCGTTATTGTGTGTTCCCAAGCCTGTGTACCCAGACCTTCTGCTGTTGCCCCTGACTACGAACCTCGCTGCCTGCCCTGACCTTCTGCTACGTCTGACCTCGCCTCTGTCTAGTCCTTGTGTACCACGCCTGTCTCAGCTGTCAGTGAGGTTGAGTCGCTATCGGGTGGAACGACCTGGGGGTTACCTGCCGCGGCAAGTCCATCCCGCTTTGCGGCGGGCTCTGGTGATAACCAGTAACCCCTTTGATTCCGTTCCCCTGGTACGGCCCACGCCATCACCTCACTGACACAGAGGATCCACCACCAGTGTCCTCTCCACATACCAGTCCGGATCCTAACACCCACCTCCAATGAGCGCTGGAGCACAATAGGAATAAAAGAATAAAAGCACAAAAAAACAGCACAGAAGCCACCAGAAACAGTGAGTGACCCTTCATTTTAAAGCTCTTCATCCGCACTGGGTTTTTTGGGGGTGAACAGCTGTCAGGTTCTCTTTAAAATGTGAGAAAGATCAGGATTTCCATTGGCGTATGCAATATCTAATATCTCACATGCAATTGATCTTGGTGTGTGTGACTTTACCCAGTCAGCATATTGACTTCTGGGTAAAGCATTTAATTAGCATAACTATTGTGTTTTTCGAATATGTGTCAAAGATTTGCTCTATGTATGGGGTATTAGATATCTAGTTTTAACTAGTTCACTTTGGATACACTGATGCATCCATTGTCCTTTATCTTTTATATTTAGCTATTTATTTAGCATCAGACATAAATGTATGTAATTTATTTGCCCAGGCTGCTTTTGTTCACATTACAGCCATACTCATTTATTAGCCAAGCAATAAACAGCTAGGGCATCCTTTGGTGCATGCAAATCAGTAAACTTAAAGGGAACATGCCAGAAGCTCCATTCTACCCAAACCACAGGAAGCCTGAAACAAAGACCCCCTCATTACAACCAGCTATAAAGTCATAGTTTAAATGTATATTTGTAATGAGGGAGAGCATGCTTCTTTCATTCTGCCCGTGGTTCAGGCAGCATGAAGCTACTGACAGGTTCCTTTTAAAGTTAATGGATTTAACAATTTTAGATAAAAGAAAAGCATTTTTTTTTCTTTCTTCAATAGTGATACAGTGGACCATAGCATGCATTTTAATAAGTTGAAAAAATTCTTAAATTGTCAAACAACTTTATTAAAGTATAAAAACACACTAAACACTTGCCCACTAGGGAGACAAGAAGGGGGGGGGGGGGCTTAGTTACTGCTTTGTGCTGGATAGAGAGAGAAACACAGGACTGCGTGCCTGCAATCTGTGAGCAAACATATCCAGATCACCTACAGATGATCCACACAGTTCCTAAAAGGTAAATCTAGGCTTCCCCCTCATTTCTGACCTCACGGAGTGCTGGGCGGCTTTCCTTTATGTTTTTACTACTGTATGTTCACAATGCTACCTCCTAAATGTAATCCTCTTGCAAATGTAACCATTCCTGTGCTGTATTTCTGCTGTTTCTTTCATTCCTGCTTACTGTACATAGCACCTTGCAAAACCAATGCATCAGTAACCCTTTCTTTCCACATGCCATGTATAGTACTGTACTGTATTTCATCCCTAGAACAATGCCAGGCTGTTTAGCCCAATGCACTTTCATCAGCACTGTATCCTGGCATAGAATCCTCTCCTTTTGATTCAAAGTGCACTACTTTAGATCCCATGTAGAGGGAGAAGGGGTTACTAATGCATTGGCTTTGCAGGGTGATATGTACAGTAAGTAGGAATGATAGAAAAAGCAGAAGTACAGCAAGGAAATTGTTACGATTACAAGAGGATTACATTCAGGAGGCAGCATTGTATACATACAGCAGTAAGAACAAGCTGTCTCCTTTCCTTTTGCTCCCCATCTATTATTACTCAGAACCTCATTCCTTTATACAACAGTATCCCCCACTCTTCCTGCACCATGATACACTTATTCTGCCCAGATCCAGCCCAGATGGCCATGACGACTTCCTCCAACCATGACTTGACTCTGCTCCACACATTTCCAGCACCTTCCTCAAATTTTCTCCCCTCACCGCCTTAGAAATGACTAGGCCTCTTTGTTTCCATCACACAGTAGGTAGCCCCCTGACACAGTAGATAACTACTTTGTTAACTACTTTGTTAACTACTATAATATAGACAAAAAGTGTCCAACAATGGTCCACAAATTACTGGGAATCCAATTTACAGTATAAACTCCCACAAACATGCACACTTTCTGAGATATTCATGTAGAGCAGTGATATGTGTAGACATGGCAGACTTATTACAAGAACAAATAAAAAAGATTCAGCTAGGTAGGTAGTAGAAATCTTTGTTTTAAAGTAGAAAGAAAAATCCACAGGCACACTTAAAGGGGTATTCCAGGAAAAAAAAAATTTTTATATATCAACTGACTCCAGAAAGTTAAACAGATTTTTAAATTACTTCTATTAAAAAAATCTTAATCCATCTAATAATTATCAGCTACTGAAGTTGAGTTGTTCTTTTCTGTCTGACAACAGTGCTCTCTGCTGACATCTCTGCTTGTCTTGGGAACTGCACAGAGTAGAAGAGGTTTGCTATGGGGATTTGCTTCTACTCTGAACAGTTCCTGAGACACATGTCATCAGAGAGCACTTAGACAGAAAAGAACAACTACACTTCAGCAGCTCATAAGTGTCACGATGCCGGCTGGCAGGTAGTGGATCCTCTGTGCCAGAGAGGGATTGGTGTGGACCGTGCTAGTGGATCGGTTCTAAGTCACTACTGGTTTTCACCAGAGCCCGCCGCAAAGCGGGATGGTCTTGCTGCGGCGGTAGTGACCAGGTCGTATCCACTAGCAACGGCTCAACCTCTCTGACTGCTGAAGATAGGCGCGGTACAAGGGAGTAGACAGAAGCAAGGTCGGACGTAGCAGAAGGTCGGGGCAGGCAGCAAGGATCGTAGTCGGGGGCAACGGCAGGAGGTCTGGAACACAGGCTAGGAACACACAAGGAAACGCTTTCACTGGCACAATGGCAACAAGATCCGGCGAGGGAGTGAAGGGGAAGTGAGGTATAAATAGGGAGTGTACAGGTGAACACACTAATTGGAACCACTGCGCCAATCAGCGGCGCAGTGGCCCTTTAAATCGCAGAGACCCGGCGCGCGCGCGCCCTAGGGAGCGGGGCCGCGCGCGCCGGGACAGGACAGACGGAGAGCGAGTCAGGTACGGGAGCCGGGATGCGCATCGCGAGCGGGCGCCACCCGCATCGCGAATCGCATCCCGGCTGGAGACGGTATCGCAGCGCACCGGGTCAGTGGAGCTGCCCGGAGCGCTGCGGTAGCGAGAGAGAAGCGAGCGCTCCGGGGAGGAGCGGGGACCCGGAGCGCTCGGCGTAACAATAAGTACTGAAAGGATTAAGATTTTTTAATAGAAGTAATTTACAAATCTGTTTAACTTTCTGTAGCCAGTTGATATACAAAAAAAAATGTTTTCCTGGATAATCCCTTTAAAGTGCAACTGTCACCACCGTACAGGTAGGGAGGTGCAGTTACCATTGCATAGAGAAGAATGTGCAGTAAATGCGGGTGCTTTTACTCACATTCGCCACGGTCTGTAAAGGAAAATTCTTACTTTATTCTGATACTGGGCCACAGTCGGATGGGCCAGCCGACTCCCGCAGCGGCACGCCCCCTCTCCACCTCCTCTCTGCTCTTAGCATAGAGCACTGCACGTCAATTTTGCTGATCCTGCATGATTGACGTGCAGCAATCCATGCTAGGAGCAGAGAGGAGGTGGAGAGGGGGCGTCGCTGCGGGAGTCGTCTGGCCCATCCGACTGTGGCCCGGCATCAGAATAAAGTAAGAATTTTCCTTTACAGACCGCGGCGAATGTGAGTAAAAGCACCCGCATTTACTGCACATTCTTCTCTATGCAATGGCAACTGCACCTGACTACTTGTATGGTGGTGACAAATGCGCTTTAATAGCCGCCCCCTCCCAACATCAGTCAGTCAGTGAACACCCTTAATCTTTGGAATGAGACCTGTTCAGTTTATATAGGTCGTTACCCCAATTTACTCTCTCCTGACCAGTAGTGTTGCTCGCGAATATTCGCAATTCGAATATTATTCGCGAATATCGCATATTCGCGAATTCGCGAATTTCGCGAATATAGCGCTATATATTCGTAATTACGAATATTCTTTTTTTTTTTTCTTCACAGTACACATCACAGTGATCATCCCTCTCTGCTTCCAGCTTGTGTGGTGTAAAGAAGGCTGTAATACTACTGTGTGAGACTGGCGTGCGAAAATTCGCATATGCGAAAATTAGCATATGCTAATTGTCGCATATGCGAATTTACGTATATGCTAATTTTCGCATATGCGAAAATGAAACGAGGAGATAACGAATATGCGAATATTCGCGAATATATGACGAATATTCGACCATATATTTGCGAATATTCGCGAATTCGAATATGGCCTATGCCGCTCAACACTACTGACCAGTAGAGTCAGGAGCAAAAAGGAAGCAGACCACATACTGCCCTAATACATACACACAAGATGTTTAAAGGAACTTAAACACACATATAAAATGCAGACCCATTAACTAACTTCATAGCTCCAAAACATATACGGTATATATATTATACTAAAATGCAACAATTGACTAATAGTTGCATATATACGGCCACTTATATAGAATCAACATGTATAAAAAAAATGACACACCAAAGAACGTTTAAAGCTACATTATCATAGCAGAATTCTAGATATAGTTTTTCTAATAATTTTCTCAATGATTACATAAATTTATCCTATTGTCAGTAACAAAGCTGTTTTTGAGGTTAAATACCTTTTTACTTTGTGTTAAACTTTAGTCTGCAGTAGACGGCTTCATACGATGGAGCCAAACAGCCTCTGTGCACTAATACACCAGCTCCATGCATGAGCCTTATTCTGGATATTCTTCAGTACAAAAACAATTCCAAGCAGGTCAGTTCTTCCCGGATAATGCAAAGTGACAGCTTCTGCCTGTATGTCACCAGCACTGTACACATAAATAAGTCTCCATAACACGCTGAGCCTTTAACTACATGCACCTGCTCCTGATCGGCAGCCAGTCATCTACTGAATTACACCAGATTATTGAGCCTTGCTATGTAATCCAGCTCGAAAAAACTTTGCACTGACAGTTTAAGAACTGGACTACACCAAGTATATAGCACTGTATTCACACTGTACTATACACTGTATATAGCACTGTAATTTCTCTCTAATTACATACACGATATATTATATATATATATATATATATAATATATATATATATATATATATATATATATATATATATATATTAAGGACCCACCACGTATTCACTGAAGTGTTTAATCCAGTCCAATTGCCACAGGTGTAAAAAAAAATAAAAAATCCAGCACCTATATATAGTCACCATTACATACATTTGTGAAAGATTGGATTGTTTATTGGAGCTCAATAAATTCCAGCTTAGAACTGTAATAGGCCACCACTATTCCAAAAAGTCAGTTTGTGAAATATTTTCCCTCCTAGTTTTTCCACCATCAGCTCTGAGTGGTATTATTGGAAAGTGGTAGAATTTGGGAACCACGGTAACTCCTCACCATGTGGATGGAGGCCACGTAAAGTCACAGAAGGGGCAACCATATCTGGCATTAAAATAAGCTAAATACTTCATGGCATGAGTTTCCATGGATAAACAGCTGCCTTCAAGCCTCCTATCACCAAGCACAGCACCAACAGTTGATGGAGTGATCTCAATTCTATCCATTCTTGGCATTGTGCTGCCACCAATATCCGCCTGAATGTATTGTGCCAGCTGCATATTTGTGTTTGGTGCAGGAGGAATAATTCAATAGGGTTGTTACTCAGGGGTCCAAGTGAAGGGGAATCTGCTTTAGTATAGCAAGACATTTTGGACAATTGTATGCTTCTAACTTTGCGGGAACAGTTTAGGTTCGGCTTCTTTGTGACATGACTGTGCTCCAGTGCAATGTCTATAAAGGCATGGTTGAGTGAGTCCTGTGATGAAGAACTTGACTGGCCACCGAAAACTCTGACCTCAACCCCATCCAACACCTTTGGAATGAGCTAGAATAAGGATTGTGAGCAAGGCCCTTTCATCCACCATCCAAATATTCCTACAGACACCTCCAAAATCTTTTCCAAAGTCTTTCCAGAAGAGTGGAAGCCTTTATGGACCTACTCTACTTAATACCCCTATGACTGCGACCTCATACCCCAACTTTATGCTTATTTTTTTTTTTATTAATTTTATAAATGGGAAAGTTGTTTGTCCACTAATGTTTCTATTTTCATATTATAAGTTGAAAGTTTTATATGTGTAAGTATGGCTGCATGAGTACTCTTTACATACAATGTACCTTAGCTGTGTCCCTAAAACGTAAGGGTCCTACAAGCCAAATGCCATACATGCAAATCGTGACCACTGTGACCTGGAATTGGCTACAGCATCAAATGACTGATGCATCGCTAAAATGATGTCAGATGTGGAATGAACTTCTGTTTAATTGCCTTTAGGATCAATTAAGATTGCATAGGTTGCACCTTAACCAATCGGAAAATTATGGTACATCCTACAGAAAAGCTAAAACTTTCCTAAACGGAGACTCCTTTAAGAAATATCCAATGACGCAAGAAAAACAAAGCCGTTGATGGACCCCCTCGGAAAATCAATTATGTGATCAAATTTAGGCAACTTATTGGATTTCTATGAAGATACATACAATGTGCTCCAACTTAAGTATAGGTAGAAAATGCCAAGAATATAAAATATTGCCAACAGCACACATAGGAGCCCATATCATAGGAAGGTGCAGTTAGGCATGGTTCACAGTAGTCTTGTCATTTTCTTTGGTTGGGATTTCATCAATGTTGATTTACGTTCTTCAATAAAAGACTTGCAGTGATGAGGAACATAAGTATAGAGCTATTACTGTAATAAAGAAAACATAGCATCTTGTTTTCTGTGGATATCTGCCAATTTCCTTACTATATCATTAACAGTAATTATGAAGATTTCTATATTCAGTAATTTTCTTAGCGGGGTTGGAACAGTCAGCGAGATCTGAACATTTTAATTTCAGAGAGAACATTTTTTACTATTTTCTTTAGTCTTCATAGTGACAGTTAAACATTACCTTATTTTTATAGCATTTAATAGCTGGAAAAAAACAGCAAATAATCACATGCAGTAGTGTCTCCTCTATATCATTAGGAGGTAAAAGACAAGGATAGAACTGACCAGATGACCACAGGAAAGCTTAGCATATGGCTCAGGATACAAAGTCATAATGCACACAGCAATGTCTTACACATGTAACTTAGACAGTTGCTCATGGTGGATTATAAATCCATAAACACCCCATGTCATACAGCCACAGAATGCCTTCAAATGTCACTGTATTTTCCAATAGAATCAATACTTCTGGGGGAAAATACTTAGCCTATGTAGCTCTGTAATACGCTGTGTCTAAGAAAGTGTCCAAGAAAGTGCCAGTGAATAAATCCAAGGGGTCTACAGTGTAGACTCCCATAACATACACACTTTCTGAAACTATCAGGTAGTATGATTCAATCTGATGAAGGGGAGATAACCCCCAAAACTCGTTATTGTTTGCTTTTTTTTTAAATAGTTTTTATGATTTTGTTTAATAAATAAGTCCTGCCTAGGACTTTTTAAACAATACTGTGATTTTACTTCAACTGATGCAAGTCAGCAGCTCCTGGATCAAAAGCAGGGCCAGTTCTGCCTATAGGCAAACTAGGCAGCCACCTAGAGCGCCCTCTTCTTGGGAGCGCTGCTCTGCCCACTAAGGTGATTACATGACGTTGAGGTTTGGTACCCTATTAGTAAGGTGTGGCATGTCAAAAGGCAGAGCCAATAGGCAGGGTCAAGAGGCTGCAAAATGTGGTTTTGCCTAGGATGCCAAGAATTCTTGCACCAGCCCTGATCAAAAGGTCTTATTCAACTCCTACTTCCTTCAAGTAGCATTAGGAAATGTTTAGATTTGTGGAAGATTTTTAATGCAGAATCCTATGCTGTACTGTTTTACTAGAAAAAACTTCTCTCCTTGAAAACACCAATATACTTTCCAATAAAAAAAAAAGCACTCTAAGCCTAAAATTATTTTTACTCCTTGTTAAATTTGAATGAATCATGGGTTCATAGGTTCCCCTTTCCAAAATTAATACATAATATTTTGTCAACATTAAATTGTAGTAGAGGCTTCTCAAACCCTAAGGTTGTGGAGGCCGCAGGGAAATGTTCTTCCTTCCCTCAACCTATAATCCTGCACTATCCCTTAGCTTCAGTCTTCCAGATGAAGCTGAGTACCTCATTACATACAAAGAGCAGAGTGGGGCTTAATATACCTCAACTTTGCTTTTTCAGTAATGTAATCTTGCCTATCTTGTCTCCTGCAGCATAGAATACAATACTTCATTCCTAATATTTATGGGAAAATCAAACAGTGGGAATTGGCAAAAAGTTGTCAAATGACCTTGTTCTCCCAATAGTCACTTCTTCTAGGGGAGAATTCAATGCTACACAGTGCCGCTGTAATATTACTGTAACATCTGTGCTCCGGCCAGACACGCTGGCTGTGAGCGCTCTCTTGTCATGTCCCCGCTGCCAGCGGGGCTGGGATTCGTATCACAGGACACGCCCACATGTGAATCCCATCCCGTTCCTCACCTCCCTGGTCTTCCTATCCTTGCAGCCCAGGCGCGCGTGCCCCCACCTCCTAGGGTGTGCCGGAGCTCTTACATTTAAAGGTCATGTACTCATTTAATTAAGTGTCTACACCTGCACCCTGTCTTTAAGTATGAGCTCCTCCCTTTGTTCCCTGCCGGATCTTTGTTGCCTTGTGCCCTATGAAAGCATATTGTGTTCCTGTGTTCCTGATATCCGTTTTACTGATCCTTGTTCCGTTTCCTGACCCTGCACCTGTGCCACCTGCCCTGACCTACTGTTACCTTGACCTCATCTTGCCAGTTTCCCTTGTGCCGTGCCACATCCCAGCTACCTGTGTGGACGAGTCATGCCATGGGTAGCGGCCTGGGTGCCGCCTGCCGCAGCGAGACCATCCCGCTTTGTGGCGGGCTCTGGTGGAAGCCAGCGGCACCATAGACTCCCTTCCCTGGCACGGCTTACATCATCATTCACACAGGGGATCCACCACCGGCCACGACCCTAACAATGACACACAAGAGTGCATAGATTTTGGTAAAACTCAAGTACAGAAAACATATTCTCCAAAACATGAGAGGAAGAGAGAAATTGAACCAAGGTCCTGAACCCTTACTATCTCCCCAAAATGCTTCTCATCCTGTTATATAAAAAAAACTAGCTGAGTACTCAGCGTTGCCCGGTGTTTCCTTCCTAATCCTTGTTGTGGAGGAAAATCAACAAAGAAGGAAGCTTTTGACTTCAAATCCCATCCCCATATGTTGTTGTCATATCCCAACCCCATATCCTGTCCTCATATCCCGTCCTCATGCCCCGACCTCCAATCCAGTCCTTCTATCCCGTCCTCCTATCTCGACCTCCTATCTCGACTTCCTATCCTGATCTCCTATCCCGATCTCCTATCCTGTCCTCCTATCCTGTCCTCCTATCCCGACCTCCTATCATCACCTCCTATCCCGTCCTCCTATCCCGACCTCCTATCCCATCCTCCTATCCCATCCTCCTATCTCGACCTCCTATCCCAACCTCCTATCCCAACCTCTTATCCCGACCTCCTATCCCAACCTCCTATCCCGACCTCCTATCCCATCCTCCTATCTCGACCTCCTATGCCGACCTCCTATCCCGACCTCCTATCTCGACCTCCTATCGTGTCCTTCTATCCTGTCCTCCTATCTCGACCTCCTATCCCGTCCTCCTATCCCGACGTCCTATCCCGTCCTCCTATCTCAACCTCCTATCCCGTCCTCCTATCCCCCCCCCCTATCTCCACCTCATATCCCGTCCTCATATCCCTACCTCCAAACTCGACCTCCTATCGCGACCATCCCGTCCTCCTATCTTGACCTCCTATCTCGACCTCCCATCCCGTCCTCATATCCCGACCCGTAATATGTGTATCAGGTATTGAAATATCTCCAGCCGTACAGAAGTTATGTGAGAACATACATTTCCCATTGATTTGCATGGGACTTTAAACAAAAACCCCGACCCTCACAAATGGGGGTAGTTAAGGGTTAAATTAACTATCCTATATTTTAAGTGGACATATAAGTAACATGTGACCAAGTATTATCGAAATATCTCCAGCCGTTTGGAAGTTATGCAGTAACATATTTCCCATAGACTTGTATAGGACTTTAAACATAAACCCCGCCCCTGGCAAATGGGGGTGAGTAAGGGTTAAATTACCTATCCTATGTTTGTTGTTGACATATAAGTAACATGTGTGCCAAGTTTCATGTTAATATCTTTAGCCATGTGGAAGTTTTTGTGGAATATACATACACACACACACACACACACGTTGAGTTTCATATATATATAGATGTGGGTTTAAATATACTCTTAGGGTGCATGCACACCATGTTTTTGTTATACAGTTCCCGTATACCGTTTCAAGTTAAAAACTGTATGGAACTGTATAGAAAACTGTATGCATTGACTTAACATTGTAAACTGTATGTCAAACGCATCATCCAGTTTAGTCCATTTTGCATCTCATACAGTTTTGTCCAGTTTTTTACCCGTATCCAAAACTGTAGTCTACCACGTTTCTTGGTCCAGGTAAAAAACTGTATTAGGGTTCGGATATTTCACACCACGTTTTGTACTTACGGTTCCCGAATACGGCTGGGAGGAGGGGTGGCGGGGCTTAATCGCGGCGCCAGCACTAATCCGTATTCGGGAACTGTATTTAATGCATGTCTATGAGCCGACCGGAGTGAACCGCAGCCTCCGGTCGGCTGCGTTTTCGGCCGTATGCGGTTTCCCGACCGTAGGCAAAAACGCGGTTGACCCGTATTCGGGAACTGTAAGTACAAAACTTGGTGTGAAAGCACCCTTAAACTGTATACAGTTATTTTTTTTAACATGGGAGTCAATGGGAACCGTACAGAACTGCATGTGTGTACGGTTCCTTCAGGTTTTCACCATACGGTTTTTGACTTTGCACAGTTTTTATTCTTGGAATTTCAATCAAACAAGTGAAACTTTATTCAAGATGGAGTGGAAAGTTAGAAACATACGTTTTTTTCTTAAAAAACAGATGCAACTTGACATCATTTTTCAAACCGTATACAGTTTTCAACCGTATATGGGTTAAAATTTGTACACACTTTTTGATACAGTTTAGTCAGGTTTTGAGGAATCAATTTTTCATCAAAAACCTAATACAGGAACTGTATTGCAAAAACGTGGTGTGCATGCACCCTTATCAATACTCTTGTCTATAATGCGATCTGTCCTATCTAGTCTTCTGCAGTACAATATACCGTACTTGACCTCTCCATTAACAACTATGGGAAAGGCAAACTGTATGAATCAGCTTTAGGGGTTACTAAAACTTAATTGGTATTGGTTCTAGGGACATAACTATATCTATACAACTATGTAAAAAAAAAAACTATTTCTTGTTTTAATTATGTGCTTATGATTTCATTGTAGAATTATATACAGATAAAAGGATGCACACTGTTCACTGCCCTATCAACATGATCATCAAACACATAGGGAACAGAGTGACTCCTCCAAGGTCATTTGGTTTCCAGCCATTGCCTCGAGAATTGATAATGTCGCTGTTTTACAGAGAACTTTACCATCAAACATAGTCAAGCCAAGCAAAAAAAATAAATAAATATGTATAATCAGCATGGACTGAAATGGAGATAGCTTAGGCTGAACGCCCCCGATACACTGAGCTCCATACAGACGGATCGTTCTTTTCAAACTTTACTCCATGATGGAAATGATAAATCATCCCAAAATAGTAAGATATTTATTTCGGCTCCGTGCCTGTGACAGAATTATTCCCAGTCCTCCAGCTGTCACAGCTCTTCATTTTAATTAGGTATTAATTAAACATCATTGAAGAGATTAAATAGCCATAGAACTCGTATACACTGTCAGCTGCCGTTGTGTTTAGGAAAGAAAAGCAGAGATTCCCATTGTAACGTGACAAGGTTGTGACTCGCCTGTCCGTTTTCGAAGAACGTGTGAGGTGCCCTCTCCTACAGCTTCTTCATTAGAATCCAGCTATCTCCTAGCAACTCAGCGTAAATAATTCTCACAACTTTCTTCAGTATCATTTTGTCATGGAAGGGAGATCGGTAACAGATCTGGATGACGACTACTTAACAAGCGGGCAGATGCTAATTAGAATAGTTATAGACACTATAGAGTGAAATATAGGTAGTGCTAATTGGTGACTTGCAGTAGGTCAACGTAACTCATCTGGTTACACGTATGTAGTCAGTCATCTAAAAAGACCATTAGGTAAATGTTTCTTTTGTGTTGTTAGGAAAGAAAAAATATTTCCAAGGATGGATTGTACATGTGTTTTTTATTTAGAATATTTAAAGGGGTATTCTGTTTTGTTGTCAGGTTTTGAGCCTGTGATGCCAATTTATATTAGTGGGATTTTTATATATATTTTCTCTGTGCAACACTTTTCCCGTTTTGATGCACGGGAGCCACACTCCGAAGTGCTATAGTGCAAGTGATATGTTTTTACCATTGTGCCTGACCTTTTCCTCTGACCTTTTAGTTGGAGGGAGGAAATTCTAACAGGAAATAGCCATTTTACAAAAAGAAAGCAGCAGCGTTATAGAGGACTTGGATCCTTCCTATAGTGCACGGATCCTTCCTCAGCATGTCCATTACTGTCCACCAGGTAAGTACTAAATTACATTATGGTGGATAACCCCTTTAACATTACTCCTCAATACTGATCTTATCTTGATTCTTGGTGCATTAGAATATTGCAACATTGCTGTGCTGTCTACATCTGTAGCTTAATTGATTCTCCCTCTTCATTCTGTGCACCAGCTACTTAATAGAAAGCAAAACAGGTTTCTGATGTGCTCATCCCGATTCCTGGACAGATCTGAGCACCAGGCTCTTCTTTGCCATCCAGATTCTGTATATCCCTCACAGTTAGTTCCTCCCAGAGAAGAAGAGAATATCACCAGATTTTGATCTCTCTTTATTGCTAATTTATTGGATTTGCTTAAGTGATTTATTTGAGAAAGGTCTTAACATTTTGATCTGTCAGTTCACATAACAGATAGGTTCGCTTTGGTGGTGCTACCGTGCCATATGTCACTTTACTCTCTTCCAACATGTATTCTTTCAGTGGAGACTGTAGATATAGGCTCATATCAAACAAATTGCGCTTTGCTAATAAATCTTCACAGGAAGGTCTGCAAACCCCTGCATGGTATTGTGGATTAATTTACATTGTTAAAGGAGCACTGTCAGATTATAAAAATAAAAATAAACGTTTTATATGTTGTACATCTTGGAAAAAGATTTCTACTTCATAAAAAAAAAAATGTATAGAAATTATGTTTTATAAACATTTTTTATAAAATAAAAGAGCACTAGGGGTCCCCATACCATCCAGAACATAATCATATCTGACTGCACCATCATCTGTGTCCCAGCTGAGGTACATACTGAAACAAAGCCCAGGATGTGAGGACGGGACTAGCACTCCTCTGTGCTCACTCCTGTCCTATCAGACAACAGCATGAAAACAGAGAGGAGGTGGTTACATAGCAGTCTACAGTGATTGGATGAAGAGACCCAGTACTGCACAGCAGACTCAGTGAGGAAGTGAATGCATGGTGAGTGAGGGTCAGCTCAGAGCTTGCCTCGGACGTGCCCCTTCCTCAGTGGTGGATGTCAGAATGAGTAAGCAGTAGATCAGAGCCAAATACAGATGCTAGACACATAAAAAGGACATGTAAAGCATCTGCATGACCCAGAGAGTAACACATATAAGCATTATTATTTTTATTATTATTATTATTTTTTAGATATGACAGGTACTCTTTAATAGTCTATTCCCACGCACAGTATTATGCGCAAATGTGTAGGATTTTCTGCTGCAGATTTCAATATAAACTAAATGACTGAACACAACTCTAAAACCTGTGCATCAAATCTGTGAATCAAATCTGCGCAGAATACAGTACATGTGAATAGACCCTAAAGAAAGCATTACCAATAACTACATTATTCACAGTTTTCTAGTTTAGTGTTGGCTCCTACAAAGGAGAAATGTACAACCTTAAACAAGATTATATGAAATGGGTTTCCTACAACTATCCATTGGTGGCCTAACCTTAGGATACAATTGCCAATGTGTGATTAAAGGAAGGGGGTCTGACTCCTTCCTGGGTTCCAAATAATAGGGCCACAACACAGACTTGCTGACATTATGTGGCTTTGCCTTGAACAACAGCCCCATTCACTCGTTCTATTGATTTGTGTCCTATAGAGTTTAGTGACCCAAAAACACATTGATCAGCCAATAGTAAAGGGGAGACAGAGAGGGAGTTGGCACTGTACCCTAACAAGGTTGATTGCATTCTTACCAAGGGTTAAGTAATACAGGGCATCCATCAGGACTCGGATCAATGCCGGATAGTAGCCATATGTGAGTCTGTAATGCCAGCTCTATTATTACCTATTTGCTGACATCTCTCTTTGCCAGGCTACTGTGATCCATTTAGAATTACATTAAATTTAGCAACACAGGCAAAATCACATCCAAGAATTATTAGGTGTTATTTAGTTTACTTTGCTATAGTTTATGGTGAATTGTAAAGCGTTGATTCTTATGTTCTGTAAAGACATAGGCTATGCTGCCACTATTTTGTATTCCAGATTAAAACTTCATTAAAACATTTTATCTTCAAAGAAAATTGCAACCATGAAAGAATTGTTTGCTTTAAAATCCTATTACTGTGTTAGTGGAATCCCCTGATGATAATGGACCACACGATTTGCTGTACTTTGATTGTGAACTTGGCAGCAAGTGTTCAATTGCCCTGCAGCACTCCCACAGGGGAAATAAAGTATTGCACAATTCCCAATGTAATGAATAGGCTGTTAATGGGAAAACACATCCCGTGACAAATTGGGATACTGCTGGGATGTAGCCGGATCCGTATGGTTTTACACCTTATGTCTAACTTTTGAATGAATAAATGGTATTTTAATGTAGATAGTATCCCTTTGAAGGGTACACATGTAGGAAAAGTTCTCTGGTCTGGATGGGATGCTGTTTGGGGAGAGCATGGCAGAGCGTTCTTATGGGCCGAGTGGCATAGAGTGATTGAGTTCAGGGTCAGCTTGCTTAGTTTGCCCGAATGGGCTAAGTTTTGGAGGCCTACAGGTGGGTTCTGAGAGTGAGGGACAGCTGTGTGGGGACAGACTGATATAGCTGAGTACCATGAGAGAGGAATTCCAATTAAAGGGGTACTCCGGTGGAAAACAAATGTTGTTAAAGCCACTGGTGCCACAAAGTTAAACAGATTTGTAAATTATTTCTATTTAAAAATCTTAATCCTTCCAGTACTTATCAGCTGCTGTATGCTACACAGGAAGTTGTATTTCTTTCTGGAGTTCTTTACAATCTGAACACAGCGCTCTCTGATGACACCTCTGTCCGTATCAGGAATGTCCAGTGCAGGATAGGTTTGCTATTGGGATTTGCTTGTACTCTGGACAGTTCCTGACATGGACAGAGGTGTCAGCAGAGAGCACTGTGGTCAGACTGATAAAAATTCCAAAAATAAATACATCTTCCTGGAATATACACCAGCTGATAAGTACTGGAAGGATTAAGATTTTTAATTAGAAGTAATTTACAAATCTGTTTAACTTTCTGGCACCAGTTGATTTAAAAAAAAAATTCTACTGGAGTGGACCAGTGTATTTGGCCCAAGCTGGCAGATAGAGAAGATTAAACCATTAACCATGGTTCTGCTGGGGCCCTGCACTCTGTATAAAGCTTTATATCAAAGGAATCTTCTTTACAAAAGGCAATGTTCAATTGGGAAAGTCACTATGTGGAATATATTGCGGTTTCACATGATTTAGGTTGAATTTAAAGGGAAAAAAATCAATAAAAGAAGAAAAATAGAGTAACATTGACCACTGTTGCCTGGTTACGATAGTGTACCTCCAATCCACCTTCTTATCCGTTATCTATTCCTTTAAGTACTTGTACTCCCAGTGCACAGTGTGACCTCTTGCTGCAGTATCTCTCTCCTCCTGTACCGTCCATGGCTTCTCCTCTGTACTTGCTCTTTATCCTCTATGTACATGGCTGCCCCCATGGGTTTCATTATCTGCTCCTTGTTGTCTTGGAGATTGCATGGTATGTCCGGAGTCAAGAGTCACTGACACCCAGAGAAATAAATCTTAATGCATCATGTGGAATTCGGTGAATTTAAGACATGTTAAATGTATCAAACGTAATGTTATTGTTAGAGCTTATTTATGTCTTGTCTTTGGTGGAGACAAACATTTCCAGTTCAATTATCCCGCTAATGACTGGATGTGGAGAGTGCGCGGGATTCTTCCTTCTGTCACTAGTAATAAACGTGGTGGCACCGAATCAAAGCGAAGGAACAAGAGCATTAAGAATCTGCCATTAATTTCCTTTGAAATCTATAATTTGAAATCTTGATTGTTCTCCTTTTCCTTTTTTGTGTTTTCTTGTGCTCTTTTAGGAACTTTCTCTTAGCTTATAAGTTAAAAAGAATGCGTCGGCTCTACTGTGTTAGTAACTTAAAACACTGAGTTAACTACTGGGCATTACAATTTCACTTGGGATTACCCAGTAGTACAAAAGCATAGCTAATTTCTCCCCAAAACAGCACCACTTTTACCCTCAGCTTGTGCACGGTGTTACAACTTGCCTTCATTCCCTTTATTGGAACTGAGGTGCCTTTCAGCGTAGTGTCCAGAGCATGGAGGCACTACCAGGAGACAGGCCAGTACATCAGGAGACGTGGAGGAGGCCGTAGGAGGGCAACAACCCAGCAGCAGGACCGCTACCTCTGCCTTTGTGCAAGGAGAAGCAGGAGGAGCAATGCCAGAGCCCTGTTAAAATGACCTCCAGCAGGCCACAAATGTGCATGTGTCCACTCATACGGTCATAAACAGACTCCATGAGGGTGATGTGAGGGCCCGACATCCACAGGTGGGGGTTGTGTTTACAGCCCAATACCGTGCAGGACGTTTGGCATTTGCCAAAGAACACCAAGATTGGCAAATTCGCCACTGGCGCCCTGTGCCCTTCACGAATGAAAGCAGGTTCACACTGAGCACATGTGACAGACGTGACAGAGTCTGAAGACACTGTGGAGAACGTTCTGCTGCAACATCCTTCAGCATGACCGGTTTGGCGGTGGGTCAGTAATGGTGTGGGGTGGCATTTCTTTGGCGGGGCCGCACAGCTCTCCATGTGCTTGCCAGAGGTAGCCTGGCTGCCATTAGGTAGCGAGATGAGATCCTCAGACCCCTTGTGAGACCATATGCTGGTGCGGTTAGCCCTGGGTACCTCCTAATGCAAGACAATGCTAGACCTCATGGCTGGAGTGTGTCAGCAGTTCCTGCAAGAGGAAGGCATTGATGCTATGGACTGGCCTGCCTGTTCCCCAGACCTGAATCGAATCCGATTGAGCACATATGGGACATCATGTCTCGCTCCATCCACCAACGCCACATTGCACCACAGACTGTCATCAGGAGCATGCCCAGGCGTTGTAGGGAGGTCATACGGGCATGTGGAAGCCACACACACTATTGAGCCTCATTTTGACTTGTTTTAAGGACATTACATAAAGTTGGATCAGCCTGTAGTGAGGTTTTCCACTTTGATTTTGTGTGTGACTCCATATCCAGGCCTCCATGGGTTGATAAATTTGATTTCCATTGATAATTTTTGTGTGATTTTGTTGTCAACACATTTAACTATGTAAAGACAAAAGTATTTCATACAATTAGTTCATTCATTCAGATCTAGGATGTGTCATCTTAGTGTTCCCTTTATTTTTTTGAGAAGTACATTTTCAGGAGGAATAACAGATGAGAAGCTCTTGTATAGTTCTGATAGATACGCTATTGCATATCTTACTGATATGTGATCGGCACTCTGCAAGAAGAGTCTGCTGGAGGCAGACGCTATTAGCAGATCTGCAGAGCTCCCTAGAACCAGTATGGTCTACATCATATGAACGTCAGCTAGCAGGGAGAATCATTGGCCCTGACAAACACATTGCAATGGGGGTGGGAGAAAGGGGGTGATCAAACAGTTAACCTGTGCTGCACCTGTCTGAAACCTTAAATGCCATAGCATTAAATGACATCGCTGATGTCGGTCACTCACTGTCAATGAAGCACGGCCAGCTCCTGCGCTCGCTTCATAGGACTACTGTACAGTGTAATCTAAATGTATGTTTCTGTGTGCCAAAGCATAGGTGGTAGCACTCTACATGTTCATTGCATGTCTTCTAGGGGTTAAAGGGGTACTCCGCCCCTAGAAATCTTATCCCCGGCATGGCAGTGAAGTCACGAGCAGAGTGGGACCGTGACATCCCAAACCTCCGCCCCGCATCGCCAGTCATCGAAGTTCGCTGGATAGGGGATAAAATGTCTAGAGACTGAGTACCCCTTTAAGGTTATGTTGTATTTTCTATATGTATGAAGAAGACCTAGAAAAAATATAAGCCTAGAAAAAAACTGGGCATGACTACAATGACTACACTAACATATTTGTTGCATGTCAAGATTAGAAACTGGTGCCATTTATCTCATAGAAACAATTAGAATCTCTCGTAAAAGGACTGGAATATGATTGGTTGCTATTGGCTACTTTTAATACAGATGTAGCAATGGTTCTCTCTAGTGCAGTAACCTGGCACAGTGATATGTTGTGTCAGGATAGCCTAAGGCACCAGGGATCAAGATAAGGCCGGTAATTGAGGAGTGATGTTAAACGTAGGTTTATAATACGTTATGATATTATACTGCATTCCTGATGGCCCAGGGACCGCGATAAGGTTTGCTGTATCTGTAGTTGCCCCATGGAGAAACTATTTGCACATTATGGCCCCATAGCTTTAGCTTTCTTTGTGCCATAATAACAGATTAATGCAACACATTTCTAAAATCAGCTTTTACATCATACTAAAAATTTATAGATTTTCTTGTATGAATTTCTGATAATGAATTATTTAAAATGTAACAAACAAAAAATTCTGTTATTATTCTAAGGAGAACATTTTAAAATCACATCGAAAATGATTTAATTACATATTGTCCAAATAAATTTCCATGACAATGAAACTCATATAGCAAATACAATATATACCTACACTTCACCTTCAAACTTAATACCTTCATTCCAGAACGGGGTCAGAATAAATCTCATTTGCGCCAGAACAGCTAATTTAAAAATAAACGTTTTGTCGGTACACAGAGGAGAGGCGAGCATCCATATTCAGAGGTTTAATACATATTTAATGACATAAGGAATTGCGCGCTTTATTAAAAAGCTTTCATTTCAGATTCTTTTCAAATGTTTTACGTAAAGGGTCATTTCTATTTTATAAAAAGTGATGGCATATCGCTAGGATAGTCCATTGCTTTGTAATTGTTGGGGTCCGACCTCTGGGACCCCATGCTCTCGAGAATGAAGGGTACCAAGCACAAATTTACCGTTTCCTTGTCATCTAAGCTTTCCCGACACAATTCTGCTCCCGGCCACCAAGCTGTGCAGGGAAGTGCTGCACAATCCCAGTTACTTGAATAGTTTGGTTCTACAGTTTCCTGTACTGCGGGTGGCAGAAAAAAAAGCTGTGCCTCCCCCACCTGCCCTCACAAAGTTTTACACATAATGCGTGACATGTGCACAAAGTTCTCTTTGTCCTTACAGTGTACATGACTGGAAATCGATTGTGCGCGCTCCGGCCGCCGCACATATAGCGGCATGCCAACCCTTTCTTATAGTTTTTACCTCCAAGCATGTATATGTATATATGTATATATATTTTTACAGCATTTATTGTTACCAATAAAAATAATACTGTGTATCCATTGGCATCTCCACGTACTTTCACGGCTACCCAAAAAGCAGAGCTTGGGAGACAGAACCCCCATTTGTGCTTCCTTTCTTCTATTGTCCTTTCCGTACCCCTTTGAGGGTGACGGGAAAGGGGGAACCGAGCAGCAAGCTTTGTCCCCGTGCTGTCGGGGTATAGAGGATAGATCTTTAGCGCTACTGCGCATACAAGTATACTCAGTGGGCTCGTAACTGCGAGCCTCCAGTGCTGCAAAAACTGTTTATTGGACATATCCTATTACACACATTGGACTATAAACCCCCACCATTGTCCCACCGTTTAAGTGCAATACTATTTTAACGTCATGTTTTAAATGTTTATAACTAACTTTTACCATTCTATTTTAGTGAGCTGTCTGTGGCAAGAGCCCTACCCCAGACCTCACAGTATTATTCAGTAAATTTAATTTCTTATTTATCTCTATTTATTCTGCCTTATTCTAAATTTTCTTCCTAGCCTAGTAGGACTGCTAATTTTCTATTTTTTAAATCAGTATATATTTGGCATATGGGTATGTGCAACGCAGTATCCTCGGTTTAGGTCTCTTATATTTTACGTAGAGCTCCCACACTTGTACATTAGACTATTTTTTCTTGCCTGATCCCTTGGCACCATGCACCAGTACCATAAAGTACTTTGGACCAGCAGCTAGCAAACACTGAGACCACTCTCAGGAAGCGACCTTGTACCCTCTGGTAGCTAAGTCTAACTTCCACATACAAGAGTGAGATAAGGGGCCATAACCCAGAGGGTACTTAGACTTTGTACCCAAGCTTGGCCCACAGCCAAGATGGTTTGGTAGCACAGCAAGTCCACAGTTGCTGCCCATTACAGATAGTAGTGCCAGACATAGAAGGCCCTACTAAAAAAAAAAAAAAGGTAGCCCCTTGCTAACCTGATCTGAAGTTCCTTTTTATAGAATAATAATCTAGTTTCCTGCAGCCACCATTACAATAGTCTATACATTCTTACAAAAAATGTAGTGCCTGTACTTCTATGTTGCCTTGCATTCTTATTTATATACTGTATATTGTAAATGCCATTACTTTTGCCAACATAGTAAATCCTCTCAAGCTATGTACTTGCAAAACAAATATTTGTCGACCCAGAAATTGTTTAGTACAATGATTGCTTAGCAGAGTCCTCCATCTTATTAAGAAGCTGTAATTCATTTAAGACATATTTGGTTTTAGTAGTTTGTATCTGGGGATACATGAATCAAATGTTAACAGTGCTACAACATTGTACTCAAAGGACAGGCTGACATTGAAGGAAGGAAACATTCTATTATCTCATACAGTATGTATGTGTTGGTGAAATACGTAACCACAGTGGATGGGTGCAGTGTGCTTGGACATATTGCCTTGGGGCCGCCACCACCAGCGACGGAGGGGACAATGGGGGGGGGGAAAGACGGAGGGGACCGCAACAGGGTGCAAAAGGAGATGGAGGGGACAAGGAGGAAAGCAGAGCATGCTCATAAGGAGCACGCCCGAGGAAAGGCTCAAGGCACAGGCAGGGGAGAGGGCTTGGCCACGGGCAGGGAAGAGGGCCAAAGGAACGGGCAGGACAGGATCTCACAGGGACTATAGTGGGAAAGGAGAGCGGGACTGCGAGAGGTCTGCCAGCCTCCCGAACCCGCCTCGGGCGCAACAGGAGGGGAGGCCAGCTCAGCCACAAGCGAGCAAGCCAGCCCTCACCCTCCTGCTCCATCCGGGCCATAAGGGGGCAGCAACATACCAACCAGCAGCCAAAACTCCAGGTCCTGGGCAGATTGAGGGGGGAAGGGAGGCACCACAGCTATAAATACCCAGGGGAGGGCCCCTGAAAGCCCGGGAAACGATTAAACCCCTGATTATTGCACTCCTTCCCCCCACCCATGGGACATGCCACTACAGTTACCAACAAGTTTTTCAGGCAGGGGAGGGTGCTAAAAAACTTGCCTGTGTTATTTCTTAACCCCTTAACTGCTCACCAGTCAGGGGGCAAGCTATTTATGAACAGCTTGCCCCTCCAATTTTCATACATTTATTAAATTGCTTTAAAGGGTCATTTCAAACAAACTTTGCATAAATCAACAGTACAAGTGAATGTAAGAAACTATGTAGTATATTTTATCAAAGAAAAAAGCTTCTTTCTCCTCATATCAAGCTTCTTGCCCTGCCCTTCTGAATTTTCATTTACTCTTAAAAATCTTGTTCTATGTTTCAAAGATGGACTAACAGCTCACTGAGAGATCAGGTTTTATGCTGCCCTAACAAGTCTATGAACAAGGGATGGTCAAGGAGTGAGATATGAGGGAGTCCCAGCATGAAGAGGCAGACAGCGAGACACACACAGACTGCACAGAAACTACTATAAACTTTTCAAAACGCTCCAAAAAAGTTCAGCAAACCAGCAATAAAATAAGCCTCAAAACATGTGTATACACTGCCTTTGAGCTCTACAGCCCTGTGTAACACTGCTGGGGTCACCCAGGAATGTATTCAAGTAGTTTAAAGGGATTTGAAGGCTAAGTTAAAGTCAAAGTTACAGCAACATGCAGCAACCCATGGGAATTAGCAGCTTTAAAAACAAACAAAAAAAACACTGCACTGGCAGATTTTGTATGCTTTTTACCACTAAAAGGTGTATAAAGTATCCCCGGTATTGAGGTATTGAAAAATGAAATGGCTTTTTTTCCCCAAGTGTTCCAAAAATGATCCCATTTTGAGAGTTGTGACAGGATTGGTGTTGGTGCCTCAAAATAGTGAAGAACTTGTAGATAGTGAAGAAATAGATTTGGCAAATATTGAAAAGTTCCAAGAATCATCCAAAATTCTTCAACATGTTTTGTGGCTGACAAGTAAAGAAGATGCAAAGAAGAAGATTTATCAAAGTTGATCAAAATCAAAAAGTTGACCAATTGCCCATAGCAACCAATCAGATTGCTTCTTCCATTGTAAAAAAAAAAAAAAAAAAAAAAAAAAAAGGCCTCTGCTAAATTAAAGAAGCAATCTGATTGGTTGCCATGGGCAACTGGTCAACTTTTCCTCTGCAGCCGACACGCCCCCTCCTATAGACATAAATGGAGGAGGCGAGGCATGATGAGGGGGGTGTCGTGATGTCATGACTACAGGCTCACGAACCTGGCGTTCTGAACATAATATTCTGAACGCTGGGTGTCTGCACAGAGATCTCAGGGGGTCCCAATGGCCGGACTACTGCAATCAGAAATCTTATACCCTATCCTTTGGATATGGAATAAGATGTCTAGCAACAGCGTAACCCATTAAAGGAAAGCGGTCATCCAGGTTCACCACACTAAACCCAATACACTTGGTTATAGTGTGGGTGAGCAGGATTCTAACAAGGGGTCACTTATTTATTTTGGTCCACTAGCTGCCGAGATATTTGCGTGTAAAGTTCCTGTATTTCATCCTTGGTTAGCGCTTTAAAGGTGTTGTCCCCACCGGTTGGCCACCTCTGCCTTCCAAGTGAAGGTCCTAAACCTGCCATCCTAATGACCTGTAGTCACAAGTCACGTGAGCACATCGCTCTGTCTGTAGAGCACATGTGCCAGAAGATTTCAAACAGCAGAGCACTCTCTTTACACAGAGCTCTCACGTTATCAGGACGTAAGAGCTGTTTGAAATCTTCCGGCGCATGCGCTATGCAAACAGAGCGCTGCGCTCATGTGACCTGTGACTCCATGTCACTAGGACATGGAGTTGAAGATAAAGAATATGCTAATAGCGGGAGTGGGCTTAGGATGTTCACTCCGGTAGGCAGTGGCGGTCAGCCAGCAGGGGCATAGCCTTCAATGCGCTATTCATGGATGAAATACCGGAACTTTACAGGCAAATAGCTAGTGGAACAAAATAAGTAAGAGACCCCTCGTTAGAATCCTGTTCAGCCACACTATAACCCAGTGTATTGGGTTTAGTGTGGGTGAACCTGGCTGACAGTTTTCCTTTAAGCACAGGTAGAAACACTATAGGGTAACGTGTTTTTATTAAATTAAAGTTTAGTACATCGTATTGTATGCTTCTTCCTCTGCGACTTTCAGACTATTTAAACCCGTAAAAAAGGTGCAACTTTTTTAAAAAGCCTAAAATGCTTATTTAATATTTATTATAAATGCTTTTAATGCATATTTATGTTAAACCCAAGTAGAAATGCTATATGGTTGATAAAACCCTGACAATACACTTTACTGGGCCTAAAATGTGTGTTTTACATTCACTATAAATGCTTTTAATGCATATTAATGTTAAATGCAGGTTGATATACAATGGCCCAGATTTATCAAACTGTGTGAGAGAAAAAGTGGAGGGATTTTCCCACATTAACCAATCACACAGTTTGATGACTCTGGGCCTAACATGTGTATTCCCTATTCACTATACATTTTTTTTTATTAATATTATGTTAAACCCAGGTAAAAATACTATATGTTTGATAAAACTCAGAAAAGACCTTGCCTAAAATATGTATTCCACATTCACTATAAATGCTTTCAATGCGTATATATATATAAAACTCAACGTGTGTGTGTGTGTATGTATGTATGTATGTATGTGTGTATGTTCCAGCATCACGTCCAAACGGCTAAAGATATTAACATGAAACTTGGGAAATGTATGTTACTGCATAACTTCCAAACGGTTAGAGATATTTCAATAATACTTGGTCACATGTTACTTATATGTCCACTTAAAATATAGGATAGGTATTTTAATCCTTAACTAGCCCCATTTGTGAGGGTCTGGGTTTTTGTTTAAAGTCCCATGTAAATCAATGGGAAATGTATGTTCCCACATAACTTCCGTACAGCTGGAGATATTTCAATACCTGGTACACATATTACGGGTCAGGATAGGAGGTCGACATAGGAGGTCGGGATAGGAGGTCGGGATAGGAGGACGGGATAGGAGGATGGGATAGGAGGACCGGGATAGGAGGACGGGATAGGAGGTCAGGATAAGAGGTCGGGATAGGAGGTCTGGAGAGGAGGTCTGGAGAGGAGGTCTGGAGAGGAGGTCGAGATAGGAGGACAGGATATGAGGACGGGATATAAGGACAGGTTAGGAGGACGAGATAGGAGGTCGGGATAGGAGTTTGTGATAAGATGATGGGATAGGAGGTCAGGATAGGAGGTTGAGATAGGAGGTCAAGATAGGAGGACGACATATGAGGACAGGATAGGAGGTCGGGATAGGAGGTTGAGATAGGAGGTCGAGATAGGAGGACGGGATAGGATGTCGGGATAGGAGGTCGAGATAGGAGGACGGGATAGGAGGACGGGATAGGAGGTCGGGATAGGAGGACGGGATAGGAGGTGATGATAGGAGGTCGGGATAGGAGGACAGGATAGGAGGACAGGATAGGAGATCGGGATAGGAGATCAGGATAGGAAGTCGAGATAGGAGGTCGAGATAGGAGGACGGGATAGAAGGACTGGATTGGAGGTCGGGGCATGAGGACGGGATATGAGGACGGGATATGGGGTTGGGATATGACAACAACACATGGGGATGGGATTTGAAGTCAAAAGCTTCCTTCTTTGTTGATTTTCCTCCACAACAAGGATTAGGAAGGAAACACCGGGCAACGCTGAGTACTCAGCTAGTTTTTTTTATACCTGGATAGGAGGTCGGGATATGAGGTCGGGATATGAGGACGGGAGGTGAGGATGGGATATGAGGTTGAGATATAATGACTAGATAGGAGGGCGGGATAGGAGGTTGGAATATGAGGACAGGATATGGGGTTGGGATATGACAACAATATATGAGGACGGGATATGAAGTCAAAAGTTTCCTCCTTTGTTTATTTTCCTCCCAACAAGGATTAGGAAGGAAAAACCGGGCAATGCCGGGTATTCAGCTAGTTTATGATAAAAATACCGGTCAACCCACTGCTTTGCTCAGCTTGCTTGAAAGTTCTATGATCTGGGTTTGCTGGGCTTGTTTCTCTTATCTCCAAATGTGAGTATTTAATCTACCCAAGGACTTGTTCCCCAGATAAGACTGTTTTGCTATTGCTCTATTGTGTCCTTCATGCTGCCCCTGCTGCTTCTTAGGGTGTGTATAGAGACAGAAGAATAACAGGATCCTGTTCTTTTTTTGTGCAGTGTATCTGACCTATCATAGGGTTAAGCTGCACACACTAATTCAGGGATAACTAAAAATTGGAGATCAAGCCTGCAGATTCAGAAATCTTCTGAAAATACTAGGCTTGTGCAATTCGTTTCGGATGTAATTTGTTTTTGTCCAAATTGTTCATATTTCGTAGATTCAGATTGATCCGAATGTACAAAATATTTACAACCGAATGAATCCAAATCCGTAACAAAACTAATTTACATGCCTACAAAATTGTGAAAAACGAATTTTATTTTTGCTAAAGCAAAATTTGTTTTCATTTAGAAGCAAGGGACCATTTAATAAAGTATGTGTGTGTTTCACTTTTTTTTCAATTTTTTAAATTTTTTAGGTAGTACTACTCCCAGCATGGAACAGACTGTTCCATGATGGGAGTAGTAGTACCTGTACTAATAGACACATCGCCCCGGGTATCAGTCTGACATCCAATGCGATCGTCCACAATATAGTAGAGATGTGGAGCGGCTCTATACAGCGCTCGCATCTCTGCTCTGTACTCCGGCCAGTGATGTGAATTGAACATCACTCATTCATATTTTCCGCCCAGAGTGGGGATTGGCCGGATGGTTGCAGCCAATCACAATGAGGGAAATGTGAGTGGCCGGCCGGAGTATAGTGCAGAGATGCGAGCGCAGGAAAAAGCCGCTCTATCTCTACAATAGACAGGACGATCACATTGGGTGTCAGTAGTGATACCCGCTGTTATCTGTTCTTAATTGCAGGTACTACTACTCCCAACATGGAGCACACTTCACCATGCTGGGACCTGTAGTACCTGCATGAATAGACAGATCGCAGCTTCTGACATCGGTTGCGATCTGTCTATTAATGCAGGTACTACAGCTCCGAGCATTGAGCAGAGTGTGCTCCATGTTGGGAGTAGTAGTGTCACTCCTGACACCCGCTGTGATCCTCCTGTATAATGTATAGATTCGGCTGGCGCTCTTCTATGGTCACCTTCACTGACATATATATATATATACACATATTCATATATCCCACAGAGAGTTGTGATTGGCTGGAACCATCTGGCCATTCACAGCTCTCTGTGGGAAATATGAATAGGTGTATATATACGGCAGTGCAGGGGACCAGAGAAGAGCAGCCGGCCGCATCTATACATTATACAGGAGGATCACAATGAACCCCAGCGATCTGTCAATTAGTACAGGTACTACTACTCCCATCACTGAACAGTGTGTTCCATGCTGGGAATAGTAGTATTACCTAAAAAAAAGAAAAAAAAAGAAAGAAAAAAAGTGAAAAACACACACACTACATTTTTATTATTGTCGGCTACATTTTTAGTGCCCTGCCCGCCCACATAAATTGATCCCTGTTTAAAAATGAATAATAAATTTGTTATAAAAAAAAAAGTAAAATTTCGTTAGATACAATGTTTTCCTTCATTACTGAATCTTTTTTATTTTAGTTTTTTAATGGTAACCTAAGAAATGTTATTCAAAAAGGAATCTCCATCTCCAATAACCATAAAAACGAATAACTAAATCGTCCGAAAACTAAAATAAAACTAACGACATGTATAACAAATAGATCCGAAATAACGAATTCATCCGAAAGCCGAACAGTTTCTGAATAGAACTGGAAAAAAATATACAAATGCATCCGAAAACAGAATAAAACGGATTACTGTATCCCGAAGGTTTAACAGAATCGAAAAACGTTTTATCCCAAAAAAAACTAAACGAAACTAAACTAAATTTTGGGTTGTGCACGTCTAGAAAATACCATATACAAGTTATACAATGGCCACAAATTGAACTAATCCTCATGTACACACACATAGGACAACTTAACCTAAAAAGACAGGTATAAAAGGGCCTGTTTGTAGAAGCTTTAATTTCTAGGTTTTCATTAATAAGTATCATCATGGCTTATCCAAAAACAATGCAACTGGAAGGAGGGTTGGTAAAATGGGTGCGAGGTGTCAGTCAAACCCACCAGTGTTATTGGCCATCCATCATATGTCTACGGTGGCCTCACAACTCCCCAATAAGACAGATGTCAGGGCAAAAAAGAGAGCATGTTTAATTTTAACTGCATGATTCTTAGGTTTTCTTGGAGCTAAAAAGCCCCCAGAGAATACTGACATTATTTATAAGAATATTAGAAATTATCAAGGCGTTTCCAGACCATGTAATAAGGCCACTTAAAAACTGGGGATAAGTGTTTAATCGTGGGAGTCCGACCGCTGGGACCACCCAAGATCTCCTGCCTGGCGCCCCGGCTTTCCCCATGAACGGAGTGGGCACCACTCCATACACCAGTCTCAACGTGTTTCAGAACCATAATGGCCCCTTCATCAGGTGTTTGCCCTGATGTTCTATTATCTGAAGGCTGCCCCTGTATAAAAATCAATATTTCATTGGGTAAGGACTTAGCAGTATTATGGCTCTTTACAAATATAACACAGCACCCCCCGTAGTCTATGGTGCTATACTGTGCCTTACTATGTCTACTTATTTCAGACAAAGGCATATAGAGAGTTTTTTTTTTATAAGGAATCCAACATAAAGATGCAGTCCTAGAAGCATTGTTTCCTACAGAATTGTTAGCACAGTGATGATACTTTGCAGAGCTCTCTCTCTTAAGAATCTCAGCACGACCAGCCCATCAGACTCATTACCCTCATCCTCCTGCCTCTCACCCAGTTTGACCTTGTGTCCACACATCAAACAGTCACTTTTGCTTCTTCCTATGCCCATGTAAATAGCCTATGTTTATTTTCATGATAAATAGGTTTTAGTGCCAAGTACAGCATTATGCGAGCCAACAGCAGACATCTATTAGCCGCTAATTAGGGCCCGTCTGGCAGGTTGGGGAATAGTCCACGGATTGTTTTTTTTCTTACATATAATTTATATTTTATTAGCTGTTTAACTTATTTACTGTTTGCACTGCCCATTTTGAAAGATGTTGTGTAAGAGCAATAGGATTAGTGAGGGAAAACATTGCAAAGTGACATTCATTATTTAAGTGGCTCTGGAATAGATAACATGAAGACCATAGACGTTTCCTCAGTATTATTACAATGATTTAGTTATATAGCATTATTATTATATTGAGTCTCTTACATATTCTAATGTTTAGAGCATCAGGATATATTCAAATTCAGTATATTTAAAGGAAACGTGTTTCTAGTTTCATGCTCAGGGAGGCACAGGCAGCATGAAACACTGACAGGCTCCCTTCTCTCATTGATGTAACACTCATTGTAAATGGCCGTGACAATACGGAATATAAATAGTTCTAACTTAAGCCAGGAGTGGGGCTCTGAGTCATTGGGGAGGTCTGCTAGCCCTGATTTAGGTATCTCTTTGTCACGTATGGGCATAGAAAAGGTGGAGTCCTGCACTCGTCCAGAAGCCCCGACCCTTCCTATTGCGTATCCGCCCTAACTGATGGATCCACAACCACAAAGATGGTACTTGCCTATCTATATGCTGGGACTTCAGAGTCAAAATAACAAGCTACAGTAAACACAATCAAAAGGTCAGGAAATGTTATGAATACAAAAAGGGTAAATGCACAATACAGCACTACGAGTACACAAACATACTGTCACGATGCCGGCTGGCAGGTAGTGGACCCTCTGTGCCAGAGAGGGATTGGCGTGGACCGTGCTAGTGGACCGGTTCTAAGCCACTACTGGTTTTCACCAGAGCCCGCCGCAAAGCGGGATGGTCTTGCTGCGGCGGTAGTGACCAGGTCGTATCCACTAGCAACGGCTCACCTCTCTGGCTGCTGAAGATAGGCGCGGTACAAGGGAGTAGGCAGAAGCAAGGTCGGACGTAGCAGAAGGTCGGGGCAGGCAGCAAGGATCGTAGTCAGGGGCAACGGCAGAAGGTCTGGAAACACTGGCAAGGGACACACAAGGAACGCTTTCACTGGCACTAAGGCAACAAGATCCGGCAAGGGAGTGCAAGGGAAGTGAGGTAATATAGGGAGTGCACAGGTGATAACTCTAATTGGAACCACTGCGCCAATCAGCGGCGCAGTGGCCCTTTAAATCGCAGAGACCCGGCGCGCGCGCGCCCTAGGGAGCGGGGCCGCGCGCGCCGGGACAGAACAGACGGGGAGCGAGTCAGGTAGGAGAGCCGGGGTGCGCATCGCGAGCGGGCGCTACCCGCATCGCGAATCGCATCCCGGCTAGCAGCAGGATCGCAGCGCCCCGGGTCAGAGGACGTGACCGGGGCGCTGCAGCGGAGGAGGTGAAGCGAGCGCTCCGGGGAGGAGCGGGGACCCGGAGCGCTCGGCGTAACAGTACCCCCCCCCTTGGGTCTCCCCCTCTTCTTGGAGCCTGAGAACCTGAGGAGCAGACTTTTGTCAAGGATGTTGTCCTCAGGTTCCCAGGATCTCTCTTCAGGACCACAACCCTCCCAGTCTACTAAAAAAAAATTTTTTCCTCTGACCTTTTTGGCAGCCAAAATCTCCTTGACCGAGAAGACGTCCGAGGAGCCGGAAACAGGAGTGGGAGGAACAGATTTGGGAGAAAAACGGTTGAGGATGAGTGGTTTGAGAAGAGAGACGTGAAAGGCATTAGGGATACGAAGAGAAGGAGGAAGAAGAAGTTTATAAGAGACAGGATTAATTTGACACAGAATTTTGAAAGGACCAAGATAGCGTGGTCCCAACTTGTAGCTAGGGACACGGAAGCGGACATATTTAGCGGAGAGCCATACCTTGTCTCCAGGGGAAAAAACGGGGGGAGCTCTTCTTTTCTTATCCGCGAACCTCTTCATGCGTGAAGAAGCCTGTAAGAGAGAATTTTGGGTCTCTCTCCATATAATGGAAAGGTCACGAGAAATTTCATCCACAGCGGGCAGACCAGAGGGCAAGGGGGTAGGGAGGGGGGGAAGAGGGTGACGGCCGTACACCACGAAAAATGGGGATTTGGAGGAAGATTCAGAGACCCTGAAGTTATACGAGAATTCGGCCCATGGAAGGAGATCTGCCCAGTCATCCTGGCGGGAGGAAACAAAATGTCGCAAATAATCACCCAGGATCTGGTTAATTCTTTCTACTTGTCCATTGGACTGGGGATGATATGCAGAGGAAAAATTTAATTTAATCTTGAGTTGTTTACAGAGAGCTCTCCAGAATTTAGACACGAATTGGACCCCTCTATCCGAGACAATCTGCGTAGGCAACCCGTGAAGACGAAAAATGTGTACAAAAAATTGTTTAGCCAACTGAGGCGCAGAAGGAAGACCAGGAAGAGGAATGAAATGTGCCATTTTGGAGAATCGATCAACGACCACCCAAATAACGGTGTTGCCACGGGAAGGGGGTAAATCAGTAATAAAATCCATACCAATCAGAGACCAAGGCTGTTCGGGGACAGGCAGAGGATGAAGAAAACCAGCGGGCTTCTGGCGAGGAGTCTTATCCCGGGCACAGATAGTGCAGGCTCGCACAAAGTCCCCAACATCCGTCTCCAGAGTTGGCCACCAATAGAAGCGGGAGATGAGTTGCACAGATTTCTTGATGCCCGCATGACCTGCGAGATGGGAGGAGTGACCCCATTTGAGGATTCCGAGGCGTTGGCGTGGAGAAACAAAGGTCTTTCCTGGAGGAGTCTGTCTGATGGAGGCAGGAGAAGTGGAGATCAGGCAGTCAGGTGGAATGATGTGTTGCGGAGGGAGATCAACTTCTGAGGCATCCGAGGAACGAGAGAGAGCATCGGCTCTAATGTTCTTATCGGCAGGACGAAAGTGAATCTCAAAATTAAATCGGGCAAAGAACAGAGACCACCGGGCCTGGCGAGGATTCAGCCGTTGGGCCGACTGGAGGTAGGAGAGGTTCTTGTGGTCGGTGTAGATAATAACAGGAAATCTTGATCCCTCCAGCAGATGCCTCCATTCCTCAAGTGCTAATTTAATGGCTAGAAGTTCTCGATCCCCGATGGAGTAGTTCCTCTCCGCTGGAGAGAAGGTCCTAGAGAAAAAACCACAAGTGACAGCATGCCCGGAAGGATTTTTTTGTAGAAGAACAGCTCCAGCTCCTACTGAGGAGGCATCAACCTCCAATAGGAAGGGTTTGGAAGGGTCAGGTCTGGAGAGCACGGGAGCCGAAGAAAAGGCAGACTTGAGTTGTTTAAAGGAGTCTTCTGCTTGAGGAGGCCAGGACTTGGGATCAGCATTTTTCTTGGTTAAAGCCACGATAGGAGCCACAATGGTAGAAAAATGTGGAATAAATTGCCTGTAATAATTGGCGAACCCCAAAAAGCGTTGGATAGCACGGAGTCCGGAGGGGCGTGGCCAATTTAAGACGGCAGAGAGTTTGTCTGGATCCATCTGTAGTCCCTGGCCAGAGACCAAATATCCTAGAAAAGGAAGAGATTGGCATTCAAACAGACATTTCTCAATTTTGGCATAGAGTTGGTTGTCACGAAGTCTCTGAAGAACCATACGGACATGCCGGCGGTGTTCCTCTAGATTGGCAGAAAAAATTAGGATATCGTCCAGATATACCACAACACAGGAGTATAATAGATCACGAAAAATTTCATTGACAAAGTCTTGGAAGACGGCAGGGGCATTGCACAGTCCAAAGGGCATGACCAGATACTCAAAGTGTCCATCTCTGGTGTTAAATGCCGTTTTCCACTCGTCCCCCTCTCTGATGCGGATGAGGTTATAGGCGCCTCTTAAGTCCAATTTAGTGAAGATGTGGGCACCTTGGAGGCGATCAAAGAGTTCAGAGATGAGGGGTAAGGGGTAGCGGTTCTTAACCGTGATTTTATTAAGACCGCGGTAGTCAATGCAAGGACGTAGGGAGCCATCTTTTTTGGAGACAAAGAAAAATCCGGCTCCGGCAGGAGAGGAGGATTTACGGATAAAGCCCCTTTTTAGATTCTCCTGGACGTATTCGGACATGGCAAGAGTCTCTGGGGCAGAGAGAGGATAAATTCTGCCCCGGGGTGGAGTAGTACCCGGGAGGAGGTCGATAGGGCAATCATAAGGCCTGTGAGGAGGTAGAGTCTCAGCTTGTTTTTTGCAGAAAACATCCGCGAAGTCCATATAGGCCTTGGGGAGACCGGTTACTGGAGGAACCACAGAGTTACGGCAAGGGTTACTGGGAACCGGTTTTAGACAGTTCTTGGAACAAGAGGACCCCCAACTCTTGATCTCCCCAGTGGACCAATCCAGGGTTGGGGAATGAAGTTGAAGCCAGGGAAGTCCAAGGAGAATCTCCGAGGTGCAATTGGGGAGGACCAAAAGTTCAATCCTCTCATGATGAGATCCGATGCTCATAAGAAGGGGCTCCGTGCGGAAACGTATGGTACAGTCCAATCTTTCATTATTTACACAATTGATGTAGAGGGGTCTGGCGAGACTGGTCACTGGGATGTTGAACCTGTTGACGAGAGAGGCCAAAATAAAATTTCCTGCAGAACCAGAGTCCAAGAAGGCCACTGTAGAGAAGGAGAAGGCAGAAGCAGACATCCGCACAGGCACAGTAAGACGTGGAGAAGCGGAGTAGACATCAAGGACTGTCTCACCTTTGTGCGGAGTCAGCGTACGTCTTTCCAGGCGGGGAGGACGGATAGGACAATCCCTCAGGAAGTGTTCGGTACTAGCACAGTACAGGCAGAGGTTCTCCATACGGCGTCGTGTCCTCTCTTGAGGTGTCAGGCGAGACCGGTCGACCTGCATAGCCTCCACGGCGGGAGGCACAGGAACAGATTGCAGGGGACCAGAGGAGAGAGGAGCCGAGGAGACGAAACGCCTCGTGCGAACAGAGTCCATATCTTGGCGGAGTTCCTGACGCCTTTCAGAAAAACGCATGTCAATGCGAGTGGCTAGGTGAATAAGTTCATGTAGATTAGCAGGAATTTCTCGTGCGGCCAGAACATCTTTAATGTTGCTGGATAGGCCTTTTTTGAAGGTCGCGCAGAGGGCCTCATTATTCCAGGACAATTCTGAAGCAAGTGTACGGAATTGTACGGCATACTCGCCAACGGAAGAATTACCCTGGACCAGGTTCAACAGGGCAGTCTCAGCAGAAGAGGCTCGGGCAGGTTCCTCAAAGACACTTCGGATTTCCGAGAAGAAGGAGTGTACTGAGGCAGTGACGGGGTCATTGCGGTCCCAGAGCGGTGTGGCCCATGACAGGGCTTTTCCGGACAGAAGACTGACTACGAAAGCCACCTTAGACCTTTCAGTGGGAAACAGGTCCGACATCATCTCCAGATGCAGGGAACATTGGGAAAGGAAGCCACGGCAAAACTTAGAGTCCCCATCAAACTTATCCGGCAAGGATAAGCGTATCCCAGGAGCGGCCACTCGCTGCGGAGGAGGTGCAGGAGCTGGCGGAGGAGATGACTGCTGAAGCTGTGGTAGCAACTGTTGGCCTTGTTGCGCAATCTGTTGTGACTGCTGGGCGACCACCGTGGTGAGGTCAGCGACAACTGGCAGAGGAACTTCAGCGGGATCCATGGCCGGATCTACTGTCACGATGCCGGCTGGCAGGTAGTGGACCCTCTGTGCCAGAGAGGGATTGGCGTGGACCGTGCTAGTGGACCGGTTCTAAGCCACTACTGGTTTTCACCAGAGCCCGCCGCAAAGCGGGATGGTCTTGCTGCGGCGGTAGTGACCAGGTCGTATCCACTAGCAACGGCTCACCTCTCTGGCTGCTGAAGATAGGTGCGGTACAAGGGAGTAGGCAGAAGCAAGGTCGGACGTAGCAGAAGGTCGGGGCAGGCAGCAAGGATCGTAGTCAGGGGCAACGGCAGAAGGTCTGGAAACACTGGCAAGGGACACACAAGGAACGCTTTCACTGGCACTAAGGCAACAAGATCCGGCAAGGGAGTGCAAGGGAAGTGAGGTAATATAGGGAGTGCACAGGTGATAACTCTAATTGGAACCACTGCGCCAATCAGCGGCGCAGTGGCCCTTTAAATCGCAGAGACCCGGCGCGCGCGCGCCCTAGGGAGCGGGGCCGCGCGCGCCGGGACAGAACAGACGGGGAGCGAGTCAGGTAGGAGAGCCGGGGTGCGCATCGCGAGCGGGCGCTACCCGCATCGCGAATCGCATCCCGGCTAGCAGCAGGATCGCAGCGCCCCGGGTCAGAGGACGTGACCGGGGCGCTGCAGCGGAGGAGGTGAAGCGAGCGCTCCGGGGAGGAGCGGGGACCCGGAGCGCTCGGCGTAACACATACACACAGGATAGTCAAAAAGTCGAGTTGGAACCAAGAGGACAAATATAAGCCAAGACGTAAAACCAGAGAGAATATCCTAAAACTAAAACAGGGATCACAAAATATGGGGCAATCCAAAGAAATGCAGAGAGCAGAATAGGGAAGCTAGCTTCAGTAGAATTGTTCTTTTACAGGCAACAAAAAAAGGGATCAGGCAGACTTAAATATCGAGGCCTAACAGGGTGTGGATGAAAGATGCATCTGACTAGACAACAAACAGACATTTAAAGACACAATGCTCTTACACTCTTCCTATTTGCATATAGGGAGGGATCTGTCAATCACAGCCAGTGGACCACCCATATGACTCGAAGCCAGGCTTTTTTTTGACAAAGTTACGACTATGATTATTCAGAAACAGTGAAGCCATAAGGGAAGCCTATCAGTATGAAAGAAATAACATATTTAAAGTGAAATTTTCTCTTCCTATAGTGAAAATTGCTACTAAACTATGCAAGGGAATGGGTTAGTACTTAAACACCCTTGTGCTAAACAAGAAGGTGATGCAATAAAAAATTGTGTGGTCCCCCCCCCCCCCAAGAAACTGCAATGGTTATGCAATATGCCTTGATCTGCACTCTAAACTCCCCCTTACCATCTCCCTTCTTAACACCCACCACCAACACCACCACCACCCCTTTTCATAGACTTGTATGGGCAGTTTGTAATTTGATCTCTCAGTGATCTGCTAATATTTCTTTAAAAAGAAAAAAAAACAGGATGGAATTGAGCTAAATGAGGTTTAGCAGAGGGGAGAGGTAAGAAGCTTAATAAGAGGAGATAGAAGCACTTTTTGTGATACAATATACTACAATGTGTCTTAAATTCACTGGTTACATTGATTTATTTTTAATGGGTAGTTTTACCATGCATGAGGCCAGGGGCGTAGCTCAAGGGGGTTGCAGAGGTTGCAGTTAGAGATGAGCGAACTTACAGTAAATTCAATTCGTCACGAACTTCTCGGCTCGGCAGTTGATGACTTATCCTGCATAAATTAGTTCAGCCTTCAGGTGCTCCGGTGGGCTGGAAAAGGTGGATACAGTCCTAGGAAAGATTCTCCTAGGACTGTATCCACCTTTTCCAGCGCACCGGAGCACCTGAAAGCTGAACTAATTTATGCAGGATAAGTCATCAACTGCCGAGCCGAGAAGTTTGTGACGAATCGAATTTACTGTAGGTTCGCTCATCTCTAGTTGCAGTCGCACTGGGGCCCTGGTGCCTGAGGGGGACACAAAGCACATCTGCCCCATAAGAGATCACAGATATTATAATTGTCCCATGGGGCCCTGTGGCAGATTTTGCATCGGGGTCCCGAAGCTACAAGTTACGCCTCTGCATGAGACACTATGAAATCAAAATGAAAAAATCCATAAATGTAATTTAGATGTTAAATGAGTAGTCTCGTGAAAAATAACTTATCCCCCATCCAAGCATAAGGGATAAATATAGATCACAGGGGGGGGGGGGGGGGCAGAGCGCTGGGACCCCCCGCGATCTCCTGCAGTTTGCCGGAAGCCAAAATTCAGCCCCCACAGGAAGCCGCGGCCGGCACACCCTGCTGGGACCCTGTCCAGGAGATCGCGGGGGGGTTCCAGCACTCAGACCCGCTGCAATCTATAACTTATCCCCTATCCAAGGTAAGTTATTTTCCACCAGACAACTCCTTTAATAAATAGACATCTCTTTCTCTCTCTGCTTGGAGTCTTTTCCATGGCCACCCATAAATGTGGTCACTTTTTAATTCCTTTGATTCTTTCCTTTAGAAGGCAGGGACTACAGTACCTCCATCTCCATCTTTTGGAAATTGCTTAGCATATTGGGGGAGATTTATCAAAACCTGCGCAGAGGAAGAGTGGGGCAGTTGCCCATAGCAACCAATCAGATTGCTTCTTTCATTTTCCACAGGCCTCTAAAGAGGCCTGTGGAAAATGAAAGAAGCAATCTGATTGGTTGCTATGGGCAACTGCACCACTCTTCCTCTGCACAGGTTTTGATAAATCTCCCCCATTGTTTTTCTCAACTATCATTTATACAGGTTAATGCAAGGACAGATAATATGGTGTAGAATTCAGTATAGACCAACTACAGGTAATATGAAAGGGCGTGATACTTTGACAGGGAGGAAAAAAAATATATATATATTCCACTGGTCATCTCAACTATTAAGCAGTGGGATCAATGATCCTTATGCTTGTTAATACGTTATAGCCAGTTGTGCAATCACCTTGAATAACCCAGAGAACAGTTTGCAATTTTCTCATAAAAGCGGTTTCTGCTTTTTAACAAAACAGTAAAACAATATTGAGCTAAAGCAATAGAACGCAAACAGAAATCCAATGTCCACTTATAGGCCTAAAATGGTCACTAGAGATGAGCGAACTTACAGTAAATTCGATTCGTCACGAACTTCTCGGCTCAGCGGTTGCTGACTTTTCCTGCATAAATTAGTTCCGCTTTCAGGTGCTCCCGTGGGCTGGAAAAGGTGGATACAGTCCTAGGAAAGAGTCCCCTAGGACTGTATCCACCTTTTCCAGCCCACGGGAGCACCTGAATGCTGAACTAATTTATGCAGGAAAAGTCATCAACTGCCGAGCCGAGAAGTTCGTGACGAATCAAATTTACTGTAAGTTCACTCATCTCTAATGGTCACTGATGTTTCAACAGGCTTGGCAGAAATTTATAGTACAAGCAACTGTAATGCATATGCCCAAAATTTACACTTTTTAATAAATCTCAGAAAAAAAAAATCTTCTTTTTCCTATTTTTTTCCGACTCTTTTTCTGCTTCCTCAACCCAAAAGGTCAATTCTGTTTTCACTTTATAAGATGGACTGCCAACTCACTGAAGGATTAGTTTACATGCTATCCATAGAAGTCTATGGAGAGGGGAGGAATGAGGAAGGAGAGGGGGGGGGGGGATTGGAGACAGTCAGAAACAATGGGGGAGATTCATTAAAACCTGTCCAGAGAAAAAGTTGCTGAGTTGCCCATAGCAACCAATCAGATCACTTCTTTCATTTATAACGAATCAAAACAGGATGACCATAAATTCAGGAGTTAGTCCGGCGCAGAGAGGAACCATCAGGGAGCCAGATAAAATCAATGGATGTATTAAATGCAACGCGTTTCGCTGCGCATGCGCAGCTTCATCAGGCATTTATAACGAGGCCTCTGCAAAATCAAAGAAGCGATCTGATTGGTTGCTATGGGCAACTCAGCAACTTTTCTTCTGCACAGGTTTTGATGAATCTCCCCCAATGAGAGCAAAAGTGTTTACTGTGAGTATTGGATCTGACACCAGTGCTTGATTCACAGCATAGACTACGCAGTAAGTGCTGCTACATAATTTAATTCATGAAATCTAGTAGAAAATACAATATACATGTTATATAATGTTCAGAATAAGTTCTACTCCTCATGCACAAGACAGTTTATCCGTTTATCCTGAAAGGTTAAAGGGGTACTCCGGTGGAATTCTTTTTTTTTTTTTTTTTTTTTAAATCAACTGGTGCCAGAAAGTTGAACAGATTTGTAAATTACTTCTATTTAAAATCTTAATCCGTCTAGTACTCATCAGCTGCTGTATACTACAGAGGATGTTCTTTTTACTTTTTGAATTTCTTTTCTGTCTGACCACAGTGCTCTCTGCTGACACCTCTGTCCATGTCAGGAACTGTCCAGAGCAAGAGCAAATCCACATAGCAAACCTCTCCTGCTCTGGACAGTTCCTGACATGGACAGAGGTGTCAGCAGAGAGCATTGTGTTCCTCTGTAGTATACAGCAACTGATACGTACTGTAAGGATTGCGATTTTTAAATGTAAGTCATTTACAAATCTGTTTAAATGGGTACTCTCAATTAAAAAATGTTTTTATTGAATACATTATGTAAAAAAAATGTTTGTAATATATTTTATAAAAAAAAAAATAATCATGTTTTACATGGTTTTTTTTTTACATTTGAAAACCTGGCCACTAGGTGTCACCCTATATGACTCAGGATTACTTTTCCCCCCTGACGTTGAGTACGTTCGGACCAACGCTGGCCAAGCAGCGTGGCACAGCGTGGTCCGAAATGCGCGTTCACGTGAATGAGGAGAGGGAGATGCAGGGGGCGGGGATATTTAAAATGTGCACGCCGCGCATGCACGAGCACTGTGCTCGCTTTCTGCCTGTTTCCTATACAGGCAGAGAGCGAGCATAGCACTCGTGCATGTGCAAAATTTAAATATCCCCGCCCCCCTGCATCTCCCTCTCCTCATTCATTGCAGCACGCAAGCTGCAGGAGAGAGAGGAGACTGGAGGAAGCGAGCCCCGGCCAGGATTCAGATGACATTGTACCTGCCAGGGCCATCCACTTTCTGCCCTCACCAGAGAGCTCAACTCTGAGCTCCTGCAGCTGTGCAAAAAAAGGTAATTTTATGTGGATTTGGGGGAAAATAAAGACAGGGATAGATGTAGTTAGTGTCAGGGACAGATGGGGAGGGGGAATAGGGAAATTTAATTTACTGATAGCTACTCTTTAACTTTCTGGCACCGGTTGATTTTTTTAAAATAAATTTCCACCGGAGAACCCTTTTAACTGAACAAGTATGCTTTCATCGCGCAATGCATATTTTGGTGCAATTTTTAAAAGACGTCAGATAGTCCATGTTGGTGACAAATATATAAGGTAATAGTGGGCAACCATTAAAGGGGTAATCTGCCCCTAGACATCTTATCCCAATCTAAAGCAGGGGGCACGACTGCTGGGATGCCGCTCAAACTCCAGGCCGGCATCGCTGAGTTTCTGTATTTGTGACATAACTCCAAGCCCCCTCCATTCATGTCTATGGGAGGGAGTGTGATGGCTAGTACATAGCCGTCACTCCTCCACCAATAGACATGAATAGAGGGGACATGACGGCTGTGGTCACCCTTAATCTGGCACGAAGTTTGCTCCATGCACTGGATGACTGGGGTGCCGTGCCGGAGATCACAGGGGGGACCCAGCAGCCAGACCCTGGCAATCAGACATGTTATCCCTTATCCTTTGAATAGGGGATAAGATGTCTAGGGACAGAGTACCCCTTTAGAAGCATAAGCCCCACCCCTCCCAAAAAAATGCAGCATTTTCTGTTTTCGCTGGGATTTTTCCAACTTCATGGAAAAATTGGCAATATTTTATTGTAGTTGTGCAAATCTCTGTAAAAACATGTAATTTTTACCATGATTTTGGAAAATTGCTGTAAAAACACAAAGACTTCAATTCTTCATAAAACACTTCAGTTGTGACTATAGGTCAAATCACTTTCAACTTATGACAATATTTCTCTAAAAAAAATGCACTTTGAATAAGAAAATACATCAAAACTGCACATAATGTGAGTCTGATGGGATCATCTGAATGGACTCGAGTACCAGCAGCCTTATTAGATAACCAGGTGCAGTAATCAAACGTCACACCCTCAGCCAGAGGATTCATAGGAAATGTAGGCAGCATTACGTTTCAGTGATGGATTTGCATTCAGTATGGAGCTTGGCCCATACCTGACACTTCGGCTAATACTGATAAGCCTAAAGCATGCACAGGAACCTCCCCATTATTCCCTTATAACTAGAGATGAGCGAACTTACAGTAAATTCGATTCGTCACAAACTTCTCGGCTCGGCGGTTGCTGACTTTTCCTGCACAAATTAGTTCAGCTTTCCGGTGCTCCGGTGGGCTGGAAAAGGTGAATACAGTCCTAGGAAAGAGTCCCCTAGGACTGTATCCACCTTTTCCAGCCCACGGGAGCACCGGAAAGCTGAAATAATTTATGCAGGAAAAGTCACCAACTGCCCAGCCAATCACAACTCTCTGTGGGATAAATGAATATGTGTATATATACGTCAGTGAAGGTGACCATAGAAGAGCGCCGGCCGCATCTATACATTATACAGGAGGATCACAGCGGGTGTCAGGAGTGACATCCGCTGTGATCTCCGCTGTGATCTTTCCTTAACTGCAGGTACTACTACTAGAGATGAGCGAACTTACAGTAAATTCGATTCGTCACGAACTTCTCAGCTCGGCGGTTGCTGACTTTTCCTGCATAAATTTAGTTCAGCTTTCTGGTGCTCCGGTGGGCTGGAAAAGGTGGATACAGTCCTAGGAAAGAGTCTCCTAGGACTGTATCCACCTTTTCCAGCCCACGGGAGCACCTGAAAGCTGAACTAATTTATGCAGGAGAAAAGTCAGCAACCGCCGAGCCGGGAAGTTCGTGACAAATCGAATTTACTGTAAGTTCGCTCATCTCTACTTATAACCTATGCTGCAGTACTGTATATAAACAAATAAATAAATATTTAAATAAATAAATAAATATTCTCTGAGTGCTTCTTTAAATGCAGTAACGATAAAAAGGAGCTTATTCTAGTTCCTCATGTGTAATATTACATTTGATAACATTCAATATCCCCAATATATAAAAAAAAATAGGAACCTCTGGAGGGGTCGAGTTCACTCACAGCACTATATGGCCAATCCTTTCCATAGTATATATTATCCAAACTGAATGTCGAGTTAACAAATACGATTTTCTCCGGTATCTCAGGATTCAGAACTTGCAAAAGCAGGAAAAAAAAAAATGATATTCCGATAAGAGCTTCATTTTTCGAAGTCTATAGAAAGAGAGTTTGTTGTCTGCCATCTACAGGGCAGACGCTATAAATAATAAAAGAAAAGAAGAACCTGAAGGATAAAAACATGTTTAATTCAATGGAAGCTGGAGATATGCATTCTGCCTTTATTTGCACTTACAAATGTCTTGTTGATATTGCCAAAGTTGATCAATAAACAGGAATGGGACCCAACCACTCTTTACGATGGAACGCATAAAGGTTACATTCTACATTGTCGACTGGTGGTCTCAAACTGTGGCCCTCCAGATGTTGCAAAACGTCAACTCCCAGCATGCCCGGACAGCCTTTGGCTGTCCGGGCATGCTGGGAGTTGATGTTTTGCAACATCTGGAGGGCCACAGTTTGAGACCACTGTTGTAGATGTTTCCTACAATTTGGGGAAAATTTACAAAACTGACCAAAAGAGGATTTATTGTTGTTATTATTATTAATAACATGAATTATTATTATCAATATTATTATTATAATTATTATTAACATTTATTATTATCATTATTATTATTAGGAATAATTAGAGATGAGCGAACTTACAGTAAATTCGATTCGTCACGAACTTCTCGGCTCGGCAGTTGTTGTCTTATCCTGCATAAATTAGTTCAGCTTTCAGGTGCTCCGGTGGGCTGGAAAAGGTGTATACAGTCCTAAGAGACTCTCTCCTAGGACTGTATCCACCTTTTCCAGCCCACGGGAGCACCTGAAAGCTGAACTCATTTATGCAGGAAAAGCCATCAACTGCCGAGCCGAGAAGTTCGTGACGAATCGAATTTACTGTAAGTTCGCTCATCTCTATGAATAATCATAACAATAATTATTATTAGTAGTTGCTGTAGTAGTATTAATATTTATTATTATTTATTATCTACTGCTAACCATTAGAGATGAGCGAACTTACAGTAAATTTGATTCGTTACGAACTTCTCGGCTCAGCAGTTTATGACTTTTCCTGCATAAATTAGTTCAGCTTTCAGGTGCTCCCGTGGGCTGGAAAAGGTGGATACAGTCCTAAGAGACTCTTTCCTAGGAATGTATCCACCTTTTCCAGCCCACCGGAGCACCTGAAGGCTGAACTAATTTACGCAGGATAAGTCATCAACTGCCGAGCCGAGAAGTTCGTGACGAATCGAATTTACTGTAAGTTCGTTCATCTCTACTAACCATCTCTAAATAGAACCCAGTTGTTCCAATGAATGTTTTGCGTCTTCTTACGGAATCTGCAAGTACTGACAGCTGAACAAATATGAATATGTAATAATCACACGGAGAAGGACACTTATTACATTTCCCTCGCTGTTAATCTTGTGCAAAGAAATGTTATTATAATTGTAAATGCGCTGTTTCCAGCAAAGCCTTGTTTCCAACCGGTGTACCTTTTGGGGGGGGGGAATCACACAGTCCTGATTTATTCATAGGGGATATAAAATTATTTTATTTTGTGATGTTTATAAATGTCATTGTTGTAAGTCAGAAGGTAACATTAATGGGAAGAAGGAAGCTCTGGAGGAAGGGGAGCACTGTGACCTTAAAGGGGTATTCCAGGAATTGTATTTATTTGACTATGCTACAGGGGCTGTAAAGTTAGTATAGTTCATAATATAGTGTCTGTACCTGTGTGTGACGGTTTTCTCACAATTCTTCTGGGATTTTCACCCCAATATTTATTTTTAACAGCATACAAAATGACTGTTGTCTCAGATTTTTCCCAGCTTGCAATGGGGCCGAGACCTGACTCACTTGTCAGCTGATGACAGGGAGCCTGTCTGCTTCAATGGGTGGAGAGAGCAATCTGCAACTAATGCAACAGCTGTAGGCACCCTGATTGAAAACCACAGGTCTTTTGAATGGATGCAGCTCATTTATGTGTCAGTGGGTGGGGTGGCTGATGTGTGGGAGGGAGGAAAATGGAATTGTGGGATTTGTAGTCAAAAAAAGAAAAAAGTCAAACAGGAAATACTAGTACACAAACAACTAGCCACAGTATTATCGTAATCTCACAAATTAGCCATTTAGCCCCAAGACAAGCGCAGGTCCTTCCTAAGCATGTCCATTACTGCCTGCCAGGTATTTACTAAAATCACCTTATGCTGGATAACCCCTTTAAAGGAGTACTCTGCCCCTATACATCTTATCCCATATCCAAAGGATTTGGGATAAGAAGTCTGATCACGGAGGGTCCAGCCGCTGGAACCCCACAATCTCTGGGCAGGAAGCTTGGGGCTTACGTGTTTGTGATGTCACACCACGCCCCCTCTATTCATGTCTATGGGAGGAGGAGTGATGGCTGTGGTCGTCCTTCATCTGGCACAGAGCGAAGTTCGCTCCATTCAGCCTATTTCTGGGTGAAAGCACGGAGATCGCAAGGGGGGTAGGGGGTGGGCGGGGGTCATGGTTTCCCAGCGGCCAGACATCTTCTCCTTTGTTCTTTGGATAGAGAATTTCAGTATTATATTTATGTATAACACAAATAGAGAAACATAGCCGCACATCCACCATTTGTATTTTGATCTACTTGCTTCTCAGCATTATGTAAAAAACTAACAGGTTGTTATTATACATTTTGATCAAAAAGTACAAGCCCACTCGCCATGTCAAGGCCAACTAGTCAGAGTGGGTCCCTAACTTAAAACTGGTGTAGTTCCAGGTGACGACCACTGCCTCCGAGACACCATGCCCACAGGGGGAACGACCCAGTGGCCAGGCAGCCCCAATGCTGCCCGACCAAGTCCCTGGCTCTGGGCCGCACCACCCCACAGACAAAGCATCACAGAAACAATGGCCACCACAGAGAACCACACCAGTGTGAACACTTACCATGTGCTCACTGCCAGAAGGCTGGGAGAATGTAAGGAGGAAACCCTTATGCAGTCTCCTGCTAATTAAAAATGCCTGGGCCGTATGGGTGGAGTGGAGTGCTGGCCATTAATTATATTAACGTAATTGAAGATTTTAATAAGGTAACAGGAGCCATGTAGGGATTGTCATCTCTATTCGAACAGTTTACATGATGGGGATCATTGAAGGCTGATAAGGCTCAAAATACCAGTGGGAAGTTACTGGCATGCCAAGTAGCATTTTCAAATCAGCTTTTTCTGGCACTGCATGAGAGATGACGACATATGCAGTGATCCCTCAACTTATAATGACCTCAGACTATAGTATTCCCAACATACGATGGTCTTTTCTGGTCAATTCTAACTTGAAACCAGACTCAACATACAATGGTACTGACAGTCCAGATCTCTGAAACGTGTCAATGGCTGAGAGAAACGACTAATCAGAATGGGCATTCACTGGTAAAACCCCTGTATTACTGAAGTGCATGCACTGACTGGCTGTCTGGTAGTGCCCCCTACAGTACAGGGAGGTATTACATGTTCTGTACTACTCTTTACATGTACCAGCTTTGCATATTACAGGTAGCTTCTCCTTTGGACACCAGGTGGGGGCGGGGCACTGTGTGTACTGTACAGGACCCTGAAGAAGCTCCTGTCCTCTACATAGACCGTGATTACAGCTCCCAGCAGATCTTTCTTACTTTTACATGTAAGGATTTGTTTTATCTATATTAGTTATCTACTTATTTTTATTAACTCCTCACTTTTTCCTATTTATGGATAACATTTTAAGGCTTCAGAACCAATTACCAGGTTTTTATAGCGTTATGGTCCCAAGATTCAATGGTTTCAGCATACAATGGTCATCCTGGAACCAATTCATATTGTAACTTGAGGGATCATTGCACTGATCTGGCTATTGGGATTATGGTGAATGTATTTTCTTTCTTGACTGTAAATCATTTTCAGATTAGAGAGTGTTGATAACGGTCTGGCAACCAAAACGCTCTTGGTATGCCTATGAAGAATTGACTGAATTATTGGATTTATGAATTATCCCATGCCAAGTTTTAAGGATAACACATGCAGGTTTAGCAGATCTGTTTTGATGTTATTTTCCTTTGGATGACAAATCTTTTTTTTTGTGACTTCATAGGTCCAAGTTAAAGGCATTGCCGACCTATTTTCAAATTTTCCCAGCACCTGGGATTGCATCAAAACAAATATATTCTTACCCCACAAATATATCCTTTAATCTGCGCCAATTCCACATGCACGGCTTCAGTCCTTCCCAATTGCTTTGTTTCCATGGCTGCAGTGGTGGCTGCCTGTATACCCACTTCTTGTTGTCTGACTGTACAGGACATTACAATAAAGAGTCTGCATAGGATGCATAGGATATGCACAAGGACAAACACACCATAGAGGCAGACCAGGGGGCTGTTATGGGTCCCCTGGAAATGGGGGCCCATCCCAGTTTGACCCATTCCTGTCTCTCTTATCTCCATAGTCATTAAATTAATGGAAAAGGGACTTGATCAATGGGTCATGGAACACAAACAGAAATGAAAACAGATCTAGGTGGCTCATTTAATTTTGACCTTAGCTATGAAAGCGACCCCTGCACCCGCTCCTATGTAAGCCACTGGATATGCATAATGTATGTATTCTTTCTCTGCTGTCTGAGAATCCAGCTTGTTGCTCCAATGCATGGGGCTAGGGGGAGATCCAGGATTCCCAACTAGAAGAGGCAGAATAGAAGCAGATAAAATGTCCATTAAAGTCCATTAAACAGCCACTTATTGCACAGTGATACTGTTACTGTATCCAACTGGATGGCAAATGGAGTTTAGCAGTTATATTGTATTAATGCAGTGGATACAATGACGCCTGTAGTAGAAGATAGGACTGTATCTTGATAACAGTTTGGTGCTCTGCACCACTCACCGCACCGCTGCACAGGAAAGGACTCCGGGATGGTGGTCCAGCTGAGTGGCGGACTTTGTGCTGCAGACTGGCACGGCTATGCAGCCGGTCCGATGGTGATGTCCGAGCGGCGTGTGGAGTCCCAATGTCCTTCCGAAGTGGCACAGTTTGCGTCCGGCCGTATTGTGGTGTAGAATGCGGTGTAGAGGTAGTGAGTGGGGATGCAGGCAAGCGATGATGCAGACAGGCAGCGTCCTCGTGGCTAAACGTGCGTGCCTGGACAGTGGTCCCAAATTTGGGGGGTTCCAGCTGTTGCAAGTGCAAATATAAATGCAAGTCTTTCCTTTGGAGCAGTTTGTATAGTTAGGGTATATAGCAGCTAAACGTGTTTCGGGGTAACCCCTTCTTCAGTAGCGGTATATCAAATATCTCATGTTCGCTCTAGATTTATATAGTCCATGTACTTTGATTGACATCAGTTTCAGCTTGTTACAAAGTGTGGACTGGATTATGGGTGCTTAAATAGTATAGAAAAACATTAGAATGTATGACAATATATACAACTAGTCATATATATAAATCAATGTATAAAAATATAATATATATATATATGTGTGTGTGTGGATGTTTGGCAATTTCAGCACAGGATGACCATCAGTGCGGTGCAAAGTATCCCCCAGTTTGCCATGTTGGATAGAAACACAACTCTTCCCTCAAGGAAACAGCACCAGTCACGAGGTCCGGGTTGAATGCAGGTTAAAAGATCTTTATTGCATTAGAGCATAAGGTGCGACGTTTCGGCTAGAAAGCCTTTTTCAAGCAGGATTCATTAAAAACACGCATCTCTGAATAGATCTATAATATTTTAAAAAGGCAATACAAAACACCCACTTGCCTTACATTTTTTTACAATACCATCACCAACATCCATCAAATACACTATACATAGGCATACAAAAAAATAAAAAAAATATCAAAAATGTCTAGAGCGGAAGTAAGGAAAATTTATGAATTAGAAACTATGGAACCAAGATGACTAAATTCTGAATTGGAGGTTTTTGGGTTTCTGTGACAACTCCCTGGGGGGCTCCATCTCTCGCTCCATCCAGTGTCAGACCGCATACCAGTGCCTGGATGGGACCAGGGACCTAACCCACAGGGCATCTTCATCTCTTTCACACTGCAATTTTTCTTTATAAATATAGTAATTTTTATAGCAATTTGTATTTTATCCCTACTGTAATTAAGACTAATATATTTATTTTAACCCCTTAAGGACCAAGCCCATTTTCACCTTAAGGACCAGGCCAATTTTCTTTTTGCGTTTTAGTTTTTTCCGCCTCGCCTTCTAAAATCCATAACTCTTTTATATTTTCCTCTGCAGGCCCATATAAGGCCTTGTTTTTTGCGTGACCAATTGTACTTTGTAATGAATCTTCTTTTTTTACCATTAAATGTACGACGAACCCAAAAAATAATTTTTTTAGGGAGGAAATTTAAATGAAAACAACAAATTTGCACACTTTGGAGGGTTTCATTTTCACACTGTAAACTTTAGGGTAAAAATGACATGTGTTCTTTATTCTGTGGGTCAATAGGATTAATATGATACCCATGGCTAGATACTTTAATATTTTTGTACCTCTTATCTGTACTTTTTATAGATACCACATTTGCATGTATAAAACTTTTAGATAATTTTTTTATAATTATAATTTTTTTTATAAAATGTGACAAAGCAGCATTTTTGGACTTTTTTTTTAATGTTTACGCCGTACACCATACAGGATCATTAACATTATATTTTGATAGTTCGGACATTTACACATGCGCCGGTACCAAATATGTTTACTTTAAAAAAAAGTTAACGCTTTTTGGGGGTAATATGTGAAAAATTAACAATTTTTATTGGGGGAGGGGATTTTTCCCTTTTTTTAAACTTATTTTTACTTTTTTTTTTACACTTTTTATGTCTATAGAGATCATTTGATTGCGAATACTGTTCAGTGATATGCATAGGACATAGCACTGATCAGTATTATCGGTGATCTGCTCTGGTCTGCTCGATCTCAGAACAGAGCAGGAGACGGCGGGAGACGGACGGAGGCAGGTGAGGGGACCTCCGTCCGCTATTACAGATGATACGGGCAGTCTGATCATCTATTTTAACATGCGCATTGCCACAGATGCCGTGATCTGTACTGATCACGGCATTTGAAGGGTTAGCAGCCGGAACCTGCCGTGAATGATGTGAGCACCGTTCCGATGCTCGTGGTCATACACAGGACATAAATGTACGTCCTGGTGCACTAAGTACCGCCACACCAGGTCGTACATTTACATCCGTGGTCGTTAAGGGGTTAATAACCATTACCCTGCATTTTTATATCCATAATGGGCATGTGCATGTACATACATAGTCTCTCCATATATCCCACCTAGTCAAGTCAGTCTAATGTGTAGTTCCTTTACACATTATCTCCTACATAATGGGGGTATTTATCAGTTTTTCCTGTTGAAAGTTTCTTTTTACCCTTTTTTTTTCACTTTGGTTTTCGTGGACATGCACCAAATTTATCATTTGGTGCAAGTTGTTAGTAATTTTGGCGCAAATGTTGAAATCAGCTGTTCACAGCGCCTTTTACACAAAACTTACCGCCACGGAGGACGCGTATTTTACCCTGTAGCGCAGCCATTTCGGAGTCCCTCCTGCAGTATATCAGCAAGCGACGTGAGTTATTTTCTTTTGTGGGGTTTATAGCCGCCATGTGAAATGGATTTTATTTTCAACTTGAATAGTTTTTTTTTTTTGGTTACTTTAGTGCTCAGCTTTCCTGAACCTGTGCGGCCAGGTCCAATGCTGGCTCAACGGAGGGTGAAGGTTCCTCAGAGACAACTATGTCGCAGGATGGTATTGTGCAGCCCCGGAGGTGTTGCTGCTTTCACAAAAAAAATGTTTATGTATTTTGATGCCTTTACATTTTCTGACATTGCTAAGTGTGTTTTCCATGCGCAAAATTTATTGGCGGTGAATTGCGCAAAAAAAAAACCTAAAGGTGCAAAATTGCGCCAAAGATTGATTGGTGCAAATGATGAATTACTGACTTAAGTTAAAATCACACACAGGACAGTGTGATTTTGAGAAAGTTGTAAAAATGACAGTGGAGAAAATGTGCAAAAAGAAACTGCGCCAAAGTTACATGAAAAAAAACACATAAATCCTTTGATAAATACCCCCAATTATGCTTATATCCATATTTATCCACATATATGTTTATATATTTTTATACATTGATTTATATATATGACTAGTTGTATATATTGTCATACATTCTAATGTTTTTCTATACTATTTAAGCACCCATAATCCAGTCCACACTTTGTAACAGGCTGAAACTGATGTTAATCAAAGTACATGGACTATATAAATCTAGAACAAACATAGGATATTTGATATAGCACTACTGAAGAAGGGGTTACACTGAACCGCGTTTAGCTGCTATGCACCCTAACTATATAGACTACCCCAAAGGAAAGACTTGCATTTATATTTGCACTTGCAACAGCTGGAACCCCCCCAATGTCCAGGCGCACACGTTCAACCACGAGAACGCTGCCTGTCTGCATCATCGCTTGCCTGCATCCCCACTCACTACCTCTACACCGCATCCTACACCATCAGACGGCCGGACGCAATCTGTGCCACTTCGGAAGGACATCGGGACTACACACGCCGCGCGGACATCACCATCGGACCGGCTGCATAGCAGTGCCAGTCTGCAGCACGAAGTCCGCCATCCCGGAGTCCTTTCCTGTGCAGCGGTGCGGTGAGTGGTGCGGAGCACCAAACTGTTATCAAGATACAGTTGTAATGTCCGTTTATTTGTTTTTATATTTTTCTGTTTAGGTGTGTATTCACACACTAGTTTGTTCAGAGCAGTTTGCTATTCCACCTGGATAGGGAATAGTTAATGCTCTGAGTGAACTCGGGTGGAGTTATTAAACCAGAGTTCTTCTGTATTCTGGGGCTGGTTACTGAGTGCAATACTACCATGTCTGTTTGTGCTATATTCTGACTATGTCTGCTTGAGCATTTACCTTGTATGTGGCTTGTATTTTAGTCTGTGTTACATTAGTCGGTTTTAGGATTTGTATATCCTTTTTGTTATGTATCTTATCACACTATGTCAGAGTCTTGCTTGTTACCTGTGCTCTGTATGTTATATTCCTGTTTAGCAATAGATCTCTTTTCCCTTTGTGTAGGGGATATACCCAAACACAACAGACCAAAGTATATAAGTAACAAATGTTTGAACCTTTATTAGTACAAAAACATATACATGTATAAAATCACATAAAAGACATAAATGGGGAGATATATCGGATACACAGACAAGAGAAGGTGAGTGTGTCCTAATCACATAATGTTAGTACAACTAAACACATGGTAGCAAGGTGCTCTATATAATATATATCTATGTAGTAGTATAGCAGTAATATAAAATGTCTTTATAGTATGGTGCAAAATACAGCAAAGATTAGCAAGTATATCAGCCAAAAGACATAAGATGCACCCTACCTGGACACCTCACCTTAGCCCCAAACGCATTTTCACACTTGCTTCCTCAGGGGGCGTGTCATGTGGACTTGGTCCTTACTATCTATATTCTGGATGGGCCAATAGAAACACTATTAGGACTCTCCATACACCTGAATTATACAAGAGATGTATGGCGTCTGCAAAATAAGGTAACATACCCACGCTGACCTTCGTCATTATACTGCGTCCAGTGGCGGGGATGTAAGGGGTATTGTTTTTTCCCTTTGTCTACCGAAGGTCTTCTGTGGGATTGAGCTAATTCCTGTTTGTTCATGGAGTCTGGAGTGTGAACAGGGTCCTTTATTTCCTGCTTAGTTGATCTTTGTCCTTTTGTACTGGTACCTGCTTGTGATAGTTCTTAGTAACTCACCTGTTCAGTTTAGTGTATTGGCTCTCAGTTCTTCTGTTTATCCCCTGCATTAGAGATGAGCGAACTTACAGTAAATTCGATTCGTCACGAACTTCTCAGCTCGGCGGTTGCTGACTTTTCCTGCATAAATGAGTTCAGCTTTCCGGTGCTCCGGTGGGCTGGAAAAGGTGGATACAGTCCTAAGAAAGAGTCTCCTAGGACTGTATCCACCTTTTCCAGCCCACGGGAGCACCTGAAAGCTTTACTAATTTATGCAGGAAAAGTCAGCAACCGCCGAGCCGAGAAGTTCGTGACGAATCAAATTTACTCTAAGTTCGCTCATCTCTACCCTGCATCTCCTGGATTCTGCTGTATAACTCATATCATGCCTAGTCTTTTTCATTTTATCATGTCTGCCGTTTTATCTGATATCCGGTTTATGAACTGTCTGTTAATTCACTATGTTCTGCTCTGTTTGTGAGTTTATATTCTGCCCTGTTTTGTCTGGTATATCTGGTTGCCTGGTAGTTTTCCGTTTCTGGCCTGTGACTGACTATGTATATTATGTGCTTTTACACCACTGCACTTTAGCGCAGGAAGGGACCGGCTCCCAGTTGTTGATCCATTGTTTAGGATGGATGGGAAAGTAGGCAGGGAGAGATGTTTTAGGGTCAGTTTAGGGCGCACTCTCCCTTTCCCCCCCGGTCGGTCCTTGGCAACAGTCCTATCTTCTACTACAGGCATCATTGAATCGAATGCATTAATACAATATAACTACTAAACTCCATTTGCCATTCAGTCGGATACAGTAACAGTATCACTGTGCAATAGGTGGCTTTTATGGACATTTTATCTATACATATTGTGCAATAATATAATATATTTATTTAATTCTATATATGATCTAGTCAATAGCAAGGGCCCTGCTTGGACATCTATTTAAAAAAAATTCATATAAATATTACCCTATATACAACTAGTCTGACAGTGTGTGTGTATATGTATGTGTGTGTATACATATATATAGTCTGTACCATATTTAGTTTCAATATTCCTATTTTTTTGCACAAAGGGGTATGTGCAACACAAGTACCTCTCGTCCTACAACAGTAAGCGGTGTATGGTGCGGGGCTCCTGACTCGAGCCCGTGCCATACCGGCTGGCTGTTAATAGCCAACATGTGGCAATTGCATTGGCCAATCCACTGTGGAGGTAGCCGGCTCACAGCTGTCCCGGCTCTGTGATTGATAGAGCCTGGCTGGACTAAAAGTGTAAAAAAAAAATAAATAAATAAAAAGCCATCAAAAAGTCCGATCAAAACAAAAATGGTACCAGTAAAAATTCCAGATGACGACACAAAAAATGAGCCCTCATACATCCCCGTATAAAAGCTATATAAATTAGGTATCCTTGTAACTGTATGGACCTACAGAATAAAGATATGGTATCATTTTTACCAAAAAGTGCACTGCGTAGAATTGGAAGCCCCCAAAATAAGAAAATTGCATTTTTTCTGGTTTCGCCGTAGATTTTGTAGTGAAATGATTGATGTCATTACAAAGTGATATTGGTGGTGCAAAAAAAAAGCCCTCATATGAGTCTGTAGGTGCAAAATTTAAAGCATTATGATTTTTAGAAGGTGATGAGTAAAAAACAAAAGTGCAAACACTGAAAAACCTGCATCCTTAACCCCTTAAGGACGCAGGACGTAAATGTACATCCTGGTGAGGTGGTACTTAACGCACCAGGACGTACATTTACGTCCTAAGCATAACCGCGGGCATCGGAGCGATGCCCGTGTCATGCGCGGCTGATCCCGGCTGCTGATCGCAGCCAGGGACCCGCCGGATCTCGCGGGCGTCCGCCATTAACCCCTCAGGTGCCGGGATCAATACAGATCCCGGCATCTGCGGCAGTTCGCGATTTAAATGAACGATCGGATCGCCCGCAGCGCTGCTGCGGGGATCCTATCATTCATAACGCCGCACGGAGGTCCCCTCTCCTTCCTCCGTGCGGCTCCCGGCGTCTCCTGCTCTGGTCTGTGATCGAGCAGACCAGAGCAGAAGATGACCGATAATACTGATCTGTTCTATGTCCTATACATAGAACAGATCAGTATTAGCAATCATGGTATTGCTATGAATAGTTCCCTATGGGGACTATTCAAGTGTAAAAAAAAATGTAAAAAAATGTAAAAGTAAAAGTAAAAAAAAAGTGAAAAATCCCCTCCCCCAATAAAAAAGTAAAACGTCCGTTTTTTCCTATTTTACCCCCAAAAAGCGTAAAAAACTTTTTTTATAGACATATTTGGTATCGCCGCGTGTGTAAATGTCCGAACTATTAAAATAAAATGTTAATGATCCCGTACGGTGAACGGCATGAACGAAAAAAATAAAAAAAGTCCAAAATTCCTACTTTTTTAATACATTTTATTTTAAAAAAAATTATAAAAAATATATTAAAAGTTTTTTATATGCAAATGTGGTATCAAAAAAAAGTACAGATCATGGCGCAAAAATTGAGCCCCCATACCGCCACTTATATGGAAAAATAAAAAAGTTAGAGGTCATCAAAATAAAGGGATTATAAACGTACTAATTTGGTTAAAAAGTTTGTGATTTTTTTTAAGCGCAACAATAATATAAAAGTATATAATAATGGGTATCATTTTAATCGTATTGACCCTCAGAATAAAGAACACACGTCATTTTTACCATAAATAGTACGGCGTGAAAACATAACCTAACAAAATTAGCAAAATTGCGTTTTTCGTTTTAATTTCCCCACAAAAATAGTGTTTTTTGGTTGCGCCATACATTTTATGATATAATGAGTGATGTCATTACAAAGGACAACTGGTCGCGCAAAACACAAGCCCTCATACTAGTCTGTGGATGAAAATATAAAAGAGTTATGATTTTTAGAAGGCGAGGAGGAAAAAATTAATTGTCTGAGTCCTTAAGGCCAAAATGGGCTGAGTCCTTAAGGGGTTAAAGGGGTTCTCCGCCCCTAGACATCTTATCCCCTATCCAAAGGATAGGGGATAAGATGTCAGATCGCCGCGGTCCCGCTGCTCGGGAGCCCCGGGATCCCCGCTGCAGCACTGCGCTATCATTACAGCACAGAGCGAGTTCGCTCTGTGTGTAATGACGGGCGATACAGGGGACGGAGCAGCGTGACATCATGGCTCCGCCCCTCGCAAGGTCACGGCCCGCCCCTTTCAATACAAGTCTATGGGAGGGGGCGTGGCGGAGTCACGCCCCCTGCCATAGACTTGCATTAAGGGGACGGGCCGTGATGTCATGAGGGGCGGAGCCATGTCGTCACGCTGCTCCGTCCCCTGTATCGCCCGTGATTACACACATAGCGAACTCGCTCTGCGCTGTAATGATAGCGGGGTGCCGCAGCGGGGATCCCGGGGCTCCCCAGCAGCGGGACCACGGCGATCTGACATCTTATCCCCTATCCTTTGGATAGGGGATAAGATGTCTAGGGGCATAGTACCCCTATAAGGGGTTAAATAAGATCAGATGATGGAAAATATTTAGATGGCAGACCATACAATTAACCCTCCTTGCTCCTGGAAACCTCTTTAGCTTCTCAGCAGGGGGCCCTAATACAGAGGCATAAAGGGGTACTCTGGTGGGAATTTTTTTTTTTTTTAAATCAACTGGTGCCAGAAAGTTAAACAGATTTGTAAATTACTTCCCAGTACTTATCAGCTGCTATATAATACAGAGGAAGTTATTAAGTTCTTTTGAATCTGACCACAGTGCTCTCTGCTGACACCTCTGTCCATGTCAGGAACCGTCCAGAGCAGGAGAGGTTTGCTATGGAGATTTGCTTCTACTCTGGACAGTTCCTGACATGGACAGAGGTGTCAGCAGAGAGCACTGTGGTCAGACAGAAAAGAAATTCAAAAAGAAAAGAACTTCCTCTAGCATACAGAAACTGATAAGTACTGGAAGTAATTTACAAATCTGTCAAATTTTTTGGCACCAGTTGATTTAAAAAAAAAATAGTTTTCTACTGGAGTACCCCTTTAAGTGTACCCCTTGAAGTGAAAGGGCATTATCAGTTTTATATATAATGGTTGGTACATAAAAATGGCACAATATTGTAGGGGAAGTGATTGGTCAGAAGTAACCCCCCCCCCCCCCCCTATTTCCCCTAAATATTAGACTGTTACACCACAGTTTCCAACCTTTTTTTTTAGAACCGGTTTGAATTAACATTTGGCAACTATATAATATTAAATACTATATGTACGTTATAAATAACTATATATTATTTGTAAAATTTATAGCACTTTATTATTGATGATCGTTAGTTATATGTCGCACATGTAAGCTGATCTGTATTATGGCAAATAAATAGCCAAATATTCTTATAAAATGGTCTTGTGAGGAAACTAAAATGTCCCACTACATATGTTGCACTTTTTGGGATAAATCCCATTGAATTACTTTGAGGTGTGCTGCGATCCTTTGGTGTTATATAAAGTTGGACCTGTGGATCAAAGTCCTTTTTTTTTTTTTTTTTTGCGGACACCCTGATGACTCCAGGAATAGCGCGGTGCTGCTCTCCTATGGTTGTTATATTTTATTTATGGTATAGCTTTTCTTTACTTAGGACAACTTTTGATTTTTAATTTTCCAGTATCCTAAGCTTAAATGGACATCCTGACACTCTAATGGACCATAATTATGAAGGGAATAACAAACAATAATAAATATGCATGAACTGGGAGTCATTTATTAAGATTGGAACTTGGCAGAAATAGAGCACATAAATCTCTATAGGAAATCTGGTCTTATTCCTTGCATGACATGCAAAACAGTATCATACACTATACTATAGTGTTGCTCACGAATATTCGAAATTTGAATTTTAATCGCGAATATTGTGAATGTAGCACTATATATTCTATATATTCGCAATTCCGAATATTCGCTTTTTTTTTTCTTTCTTCGCAGTATACATCACAGTGATGTCTAGTGGTACGCCCCCTGCATCTGAGAGCTTTGGCTCTCGCTCCCCGCACCTCCAGCTATTGACTTGCCGTCTGCTGTATGAACACTTGGAATAAAGCATCGTTTGGCAAATACTTCTCAGTGGGTGAGTGCAGCTTTTTTCAAGTTTTCTGCTTTTCACGTTTTACACATCACAGTGATCACTGCATCCCTCTCTGCTCTTCGCATATGCGCATATTCGCGAATATTGAGCCCTCCCTTCTTTAATGGTATAGGGAACTAATGGGCTAGTGCAGTGGTCTTCAACCTGCGGACCTCCAGATGTTGCAAAACTACAACTCCTGGCATGCCTGGAGTTGTAGTTTTGCAACATCTGGAGGTCAGCAGGTTGAAAACCACTGCACTAGCCCATTAGTTCCCTATACCATTAAAGAAGGGAGTGCTCAATATTCTATGCACATATATTTTCGCATATGCGCATATATTTTCGCATATGCGCAAAAAAAACCCCAAAAAAACGAATATAACGAATATGCGAATTTCGCGAATATATGACGAATATTCGTCCATATATTCGCAAAATATCGCGAATTGGAATATGGCCTATGCAGCTCATCACTACTATACTATACAGAATTTGCCAGTTTCTTGCATGATTTATTATTGAGATCTTGGCTTAAAGGGGTTCTCTTATGTAAAATTGCCTCATCTAAAAGAGAAATGTAATATTTAACCGCGCTATTAACCCTTTAGCCGCGCGTTCAGAGCTGAGCTGCGCGGCTAAAAGCGAAAGTAAAAGCTGCCGGTTAACTCAGTGGGCTGTTCGGGATCGCCGCGGCGAAATCGCGGCATCCCGAACAGCTTACAGGACAGCGGGAGGGTCCCTACCTGCCTCCTCGCTGTCCGATCGCCGAATGACTGCTCAGTGCCTGAGATCCAGGCATGAGCAGTCAAGCGGCAGAATCATCGATCACTGGTTTCCTATGAGAAACCAGTGATCAATGATGAAGATCAGTGTGTGCAGTGGTATAGGTCCCTATGGGACCTATAACACTGCAAAAAAAAAGTGAAAAAAAAAAGTCAATGAATATCATTTAACCCCTCCCCTATTAAAAGTTTGAATCACCCCCATTTTCCCATAAAAAAAAAACACAGTGTAAATAAAAATAAACATATATGGTATCACCGCGTGCGGAAATGTCCGAATTATAAAAATATATTGTTAATTAAACCGCTCGGTCAATGGCGTGCACGCAAAAAAATTACAAAGTCCAAAATAGTGCATTTTTGGTCACTTTTTATATCATTTAAAAATGATCAATAAGTCCTATGTAAAAATGGTACCGTTAAAAACTTCAGATCACGGCGCAAAAAATGAGCACCGCCCCATACATGGAAAAATAAAAAAGTTATAGGGGTCAGAAGATGACAATTTTAAACGTATTAATTTTCCTGCATGTAGTTAGGATTTTTCCAGAAGTCCGACAAAATCAAACCTATATAAGTAGGGTATCATTTTAATTGTATGGACCTACAGAATAAATATTAGGTGTCATTTTTACCGAAAAATGTACTACGTAGAAACGGAAGCCCCCAAAAATTACAAAACTGCGTTTTTTTTTCCAATTTTGTCGCACAATGATTTTTTTTCCATTTCACCATAGATTTTTGGGCAAAATGACTGACATCATTACAAAGTAGAATTGGTGGCGCAAAAAATAAGCAATCATATGGATTTTTAGGTGCAAAATTGAAAGAGTTATGATTTTTTAAAGGCAAGGAGCAAAAAACGAAAATGCAAAAACGGAAAAAACCCCGGTCCTTAAGGGGTTAATCAATTTGTCAATTGGAATCATTTAAAAAAAATGGTATATTCTTGCTATGGCGCCCTCTGGGGTTCTTTTGATTTTCTCTGAGAATGTCCACCTAATGGGTTCACGGCCGATGAGCTGTTTACATTGCACCAATTCTTATTTTCTGGCTTGCACGGAAGCCAGAATTGTTTTGTCTATAGGAAAAGAGAGCCAGACAGTGAAACTGAGCCACTGGGGCTGTGCATCCACCAGCGATAGACACATTGGCCCACATTTATCATTGTCTTTAGACAGTTTTTTGTGTCCAAAAAAGGGGCAAAAAAGGTAGGGTTTTTTGCGCCTTTTTTTCCCCCTTTTTGTATACACATTTCTGCTGATTTTGAGTTGCAATCCACTGATTTTTGCAAAAGACATGATATGGAAGGGATTTTTCATTGCCCCTTTTTGTAAATAGGAGCAAAAAAAGGCGCAAAGCCACTGAAAAGTCTCTAAAACTACACCAGCCCAGACATGGTGTAGCTTTTTGGTGTATGTGTAGACAGAAATTTCATAAAAAGGGGCCTGCACAAAATTTATCAAAGCTCTTTTACCTTTTAATAAATTTGGCGCTCCTACACATTATCTGCACACAAAAAAAAAAAGGTGTAAAAAAATGCTTCACTTGCACCTACAATGATAAATGTGGGTCATTAAGTGGAAATTCTAAGGGGATTAAAAAAAAAAACACTAGGCCAGGGTTCCATTTTCACAAAAAGGTTTGGTGCAGTTGGTGATGACTTTCATTAGAAAACCCAGATATATGGCATATTTTTAGGCCAAAAACACTGTGGCCAGATGTTAGCTGGGAGTCAATAGAGAAATATGAAACGTCATCTACACATGGAATTTTTGAGGGGTGTTTTAATTTTTTTTTAAAGATGTTGAGGTGTTTTTTCTCCCATAGACTTCTATGGGTCATACCTCAAAGTATTTCAGACTACTACCTCCTTGCCGCTAACAACATCATTATGCGTTTTCCTGTACTGTGATGTCACTACATCATCATCCCTATATAAATACATCATTGATTGCACTTTCCATTGCAGTGTTAAATCCCTGCTTGTATAATTTCTGTGTATCTGTGTATTGAGTGTAATATCTATGCGAAGAAGGTCACTGTGTATTGTTCCTTCATAGAGATAAGCGAACTTACAGTAAATTCGATTCGTCACGAACTTCTCGGCTCGGCAGTTGATGACTTATCCTGCGTAAAATTAGTTCAGCCTTCAGGTGCTCCGGTGGTCTGGAAAAGGTGGATACATTCCTAGGAAAGAGTCTCCTAGGACTGTATCCACCTTTTCCAGCCCACGGGAGCACCTGAAAGCTGAACTAATTTATGCAGGAAAAGTCATCAACTGCCGAGCCGAGAAGTTCGTGATGAATCGAATTTACTGGAAGTTCCCTCATCTCTATTCCTTCACTGTGATAACATTAAATTCTTCTTCTTTTGTAACATCACTGTTTTGGTGTTGTCATATTACTTAGTGCTTAACCTTAGTGGCATTACCATATGTATTATTGTGCTCTAACGTCACTGTGTGGATTATTGTTGCACAACAAGAGTGAATGATCTCTAACATGTATCACTGTGTGTAATATCTTTTTACTCTGACATCACTTGTGCATTATTAATTCATTAGTGCGTTATTTTTGTGTTGTGACATCACTAAGTGCACAGTCCCCTATATTGTGGCATCACTGTAAAATTCCTATGCTCTCACTTCACTCATTTATCCTGTTTATCCTTGTACTCCAATGTCATTGTTTGAAGTATCTCTGGGTTGTGACATCACTGTGTGCATTAGGGACATATGGTTACATGTTATACCACTGGCAACCTTTAAGTGAAGACGTGCTTTTGCAAGTAACACAATCGCCTCTTTATTATTTTGACATCTGCAAGTATCACTGCTGTTTCGTGCTTTCCCTATCCATTTACCTCTCAATCTTCTGTCGGTGAAAAGCGCATAGCAGACAATTAAAACAATTATTTATGCCTTGTGTGATAAACGGTTTGTTATTTTATTGTAAAGGGTTTAAACAGGATAATTGAATAATAAGAACTATAGAATCTAACAATCTCTTAAAAGAACAAACAGAAATCATTTTACCATTAACCCTGTGGTACGAACAAAAAACAACACAATTTAAAGGCTATGGAGGACACCTTTACAATTTTTTTTTTAAATGTTATTGTTGATTTGTTTTGTAACTTTTTAAATAGTCTTTACTAGAACTGTCCTACCTTTAGCTGCTTGTCAAGGAAAGATAAGGTCAATCAGATGGACTTCCTGCTCTCTGTGTTAGAGATAGCAACAGGGAAGGGGTGAGGTTACACCCTAGCAAGGAGAGTGGGAGAAGGGGGAGAAACCTTGGAGGACAGCTCACACAGGCTGGAGAAAGAGATACGAGAACAGATACAAGGCAGCCTGCAGGGGAGAATAATAACGGCTATGTTCAAGCTGGAGAGGTTGTAGAAGAAAAACTAAGCAAAATGTTTAATAAAAACCTACAGATAAAGTGCTTTTGCACCATAATATATACAAAGCAAATCATTTTTCAAAGGTGTCCATAGCCTTTAATAACTGTTCACGTTGCTCTCCCTGAGTGGTAATTCTTGAGGTCATTGGTCATCGGTGTTGTATTGGATATCGTCCCCGTGCAGGACGGCTGGGCTTGTTTGTAGCTTGACCGCTATCCTGGAAGAACTAAAAGACGAGAGAAAACATTTATTGTACAGATCATAAAAAATAACAATGTTTTCCTTTTATATGCTGCTAAGGAAATTACCCATTGAAGAGCTATGAGACTTTTTTACACAGTATGGCACCATCTGGTGTTCTAAGTGTTTAGCAATGCGCATGTCAACCTAATAAGCTGAATGCAGCAGGACATACACGGACAGCCAAACTTTTGCAAGAAGAAGACAGATTTTGTCCTGAGCCTGCTCTCCGTATCACAAAACAGCAGCACCAAGGAGGGCAGGAATGACATAAAAGTGCAGTATGCCTTATCCACATAGAAGAGTTTATGAAACCACATTGGGCAATTCTATTCGTAAGAACTTTTTTTTGTGTATTTCATTTCTCAATTGCTTAATTTGAAACAACATTTTCGGATATTGCGATTTTCTGTTTGTATTCTTGCAGCTTCTTAGCACAGTCTATGAAGCTTGTAGAGACTAGAACCAGTGGTGTAGCTAACAGCATTGAAGTAAACACACTGAAGATTGAGCCCCAGGCTAGGCAGCATTGTAGGGGGGCAACGAGTAAAAAGCAAACCTTGTTTCCAAACATTTCTATAGACATAGCTATACTCATTCCTTGATCATATATGAAGGCTGTAGAGTCAAATTATCATATTATTTTATTTGTAGTGCAATGTGCAATGTAAACACATTAGAGGTCCCCAAGGAAACATGAAGCAATTTTTAAAAAATAACCCTTGGCTACATCCTTAGGCTAAGTTTCTACTTGTTTTTTTGTCCTGAAAAAAGAAAAAATGCCTGAAAAAACGGCAGTGCACTTTCCTGCGTCTTTTTTCTGGCGTTTTTTCATTTGTGATCGGGGCTTACACATTCGTACTCGTGATAACAATGATATATACTTACTTGTTATGTACACATTATGACAACCTATCGGTCTGAGATGTGCCCAATGACCGCGACGGAGGCCATACCTTAAGAGGGCATGCCCTGTAATGGATGAAATGAAGAATAAAAGAGGAAAAAGAAAGGGAGGCTTGGGAGGGGTCCGCAAACGTCAGGAACGGCCCACTGATAGGAGGTAGGGGCGTTATATACCCCTGCCCCCGCCCACAACCCTATGTGCCGCCTGACGTGCGAGGGGGGTGGAGATGTTACCGCTCCTCTCACAAATACAGCCTAACTAGGCTTCACACTTGTGATCGGGGCTTACACATTCGTACTCGTGATAACAATGATATATACTTACTTGTTATGTACACATTATGACTTAACCTATCGGTCTGAGATGTGCCCAATGACCGCGACGGAGGCCATACCTTAAGAGGGCAAAAAGTAAATCTAGTAGGGAATTAAATGTAATCAAGGACTAAAGCCCCTACCCTAGCACTGACCAAGATAAAGCTCTGATATTGAGATGGAATTGGTGAAGCGAACTGACTGGCCGAGGAATCGATGCCTGGAAACTGAAGAGCTTTGTATTCATGCCCACCCCTGACCGAAACCAGAGTTGGCACTTGAGCAAGGTCAGGCCAAACCCCCAGCCGATGTCCGCTGTAGCATGCTGCCTAATATCAGTGCAGGAGTGAAACACTGTGACCTATCAGGCCTGATGGATCCTATCATGTTCCTGCTAATAAGTGGCCAAATATATAACTTAGCATATAGGCACAACCACCACCCCCCGATTACCCTTGGCGTTGAACAGCCTAATTTCCTGTAAATCCAACAATATCTGAGCCCCTTAACTGAAAACTAAGCTAACCCAATGCCTCATTCCTAACACCACTGCCTCATGAATGGTGTCCCACTGCGAGTGACCCACTAGCTATCCTGTCTGTAATTTGCCTACCCAAATGTACCTGCAGACACTACCGCTCTGTGCCTGAGCAGTCGTGCCCACACGCTGGATAATTGTGCAAATGATAATGCCGGTGAAGCAGGCGCTAATAGGGCCGTGGACCGTGTGAATGGACTCTGCTGGAAACATGTTGGTGACAACCTGTATGGTGTATCCCCTGGGAGACGTGTTGTCACACATGGTGACCCCATGTGTGTGGCGAGTTGCTTTTGCTCACCCGTGGTCTATTGCCTTGCGACTGTGTTAGTAGTGTAGACCCGCGTGAGCCTTGCCCTGCGGATGTGGCAGGCATGAAGGGTAACAAACCTAATTCGGAATGTTGCTCTGAAGACGTGTCAGTAATGTAGACCTGCGTGAGCCTTACCCTGCAGGTGTGGTAGGCCTAAAGGGTAACAAATGCCTATGTCGAAATGTTATTGCTCTGAAAATTGTCCATAACAATAACCTGTGTGGTGCCCCCCATGGCAGGTATTGCTGGTGAACAACCACCTGTCGAAAAGTCATATCTCTGAAAAACGTGTCAGTACTGATGACTTGTGTGGTACCTCCCCCTGCAGGTGTGGTAGGCATGACGGGTGAACCACCTATGTGTCGTAATGTTATGCTCTGAAGCCATGGCAGTAACCATTAGCTGCGTGGTACCTCCCCTGCAGGTGTGGCAAGCAAATCGGGTAAACAACCACCTGTGAATAGTGATGTTGTTGCTCTGAAGACGTGTCAGTAACAACCTGCGTGGTGCCTCCTCCTGCAGACGTGGCAGGCATGGTAAACAACCACCTGTGTGATGTGATGTTGTTGCTCTGAAGACGTGTCAGTAGCAACAATTGCACTGTGCATCCCCCTGCAGACGTGGCAGGTATAAGAGTATACAACCGCCTATGTGTCGTGATGTTGTTGCTCTGAAGACGTGTCAGTAACAACAATTGCGCAGTGCATCCCCCTGCAGACGTGGCAGGTATAAGGGTATACAACCGCCTATGTGTCATGATGTTGTTGCTCTGAAGACGTGTCAGTAACAACAAATTGCGCCGTGCATCCCCCTGCAGGCGTGGCAGGTATAAGGGTATACAACCGCCTATGTGTCATGATGTTGTTGCTCTGAAGACGTGTCAGTAACAACAAATTGCGCCGTGCATCCCCCTTGCAGGCGTGGCAGGTATAAGGGTATACAACTGCCCGTGTAAGGTGATGTTGTTGCTCCGAAGACGTGTCAGTAACAACAATTGCGCAGTGCGTCCCCCTGCAGACGTGGCAGGTATAAGGGTATACAACCACCTGTGTAACGTGATGTTGTTGCTCCGAAGATGTGTCAGTAACAACTATTGCACAGTGCATCCCCCTGCAGGCGTGGCAGGCATGACGAGTATACAACCGCTCATGTAACGTGATTTTTGTTGCTCTGAAACATGTCATTAGCAATAATTACTCAGTGCATCCCCTTGCAGACGTGGCAGGCATGGTAGGTATACAACTGCCGTGATGTCACTGCTCTGAGGACGTGTCGGGAGCAACAATTGCTCACAGCACCTCCCTGCAGCCGTGTCAGGGATGACAATTGTACCACTGCTTGGGTGTCTAATATTCCGAAGAAAATTCAATAACAGTCAGTTCAGATCGGGCCCATGAGAAGTTGATCCATATGCTGACAATTTCTAGCACATACGTGGAATGACGGCTGAAGTGTGATTTAATCTATAGATGTTATGGACCTAAGAGTATGCATGTAAATTTTAATGTCAGTAATTGGTCCTGTATGCCCGGCTGGTGTGGCTAAAGTGTTATGTGTGACTGCCCAGTGTGAAAGAGCACGAATATATAAATTCTCCCAGTATGGCAGTATGAATCCTATAAATGTATTCCCGGTATCAATGCTGTGTGGATTTATGTAATGTGAGCACTGTGGGCCAATGACTAGAATGGATGATGACCATGTGTACCCTGTGACATAATGGGCGCATGTGCCGACAAAGGAAGTGCCGCAATTGTATCTAGCAAGTATGCCGTGTAAGAATGCGAGCAACTATTGTATGAGCTGGTTGTATGTACCGACTACTACACTGAGTGCATGCATGTTATAGAACTACTGTGAGATACTACGAATGTGTACTGTATAAATGAAAATGTGCTCATCATGGATGACTAATACTGTGTGGCAAATACTGTGGCGTATGCACTGCACAAATGCCACAGAGACATGTACAACACGAACTCTGTGGGCGCGTGAACCTTTGAATGCCACGAACGCATGTGCCGCATGAACGCCACAAGGGACCATGTAGCATAATGCTATGAATGAATGCACAGCGAGAGCGTATGACAAGTGTGAAACCACGAGTGTAAGACCAGTGTTAAGGGCTTATTGGCATGAGGACCGTAATAGCTGCCATGAGCATGTGAGCAGTATAAATTACGTGAGCGCATGAAACAATGTGAGCACCATGAGTGTGTTAACAATGAATATCGGGAGTGACAGAACAGTATCAACGCCATAGACGTAGAACCCATCAGCGATGGCATGGGCATGTAAAACAGCATCAATGCGGAGAGCGTGTGGACCAGAATCAATTCCAAGAGCGTATGAACAGCATCAATGCCATGTATGAAATATTGATGCCGTACACGTGAAACCGTATCAAACTGTAAAGCAAGTAACAGCATCGCAGCCGGAGTGTATGAACAGCATCAATGCCATGAGCGTGTAACAGTATGAAGTCGTGAGCGTATGAACCGTATGAATGCCACAAATGACTGTCATGAGCATGTGAACAATACGAAAGCCATAGGTGTGTGAGCAGCATGAAAGCCATGAGCATATGAGCAGTATCAGCTTGTGAGCGTATGATCGTATGAAAATTGTGAGCGTGTCAATACAGCATCAAAAACAAACGTGTTAACACTATAAATGCCACGAGCGTGTGATGATGTAGCTAATCATGGGTGAAGAACAATATGAAATACCATGAGCGTATGAACCACCTCAATGCCTTGAGAATATTAAACAGTATGAACACCATGAGCGTAACACAGTGTGGATGCCAAGATACGTAACACGGAATACGAAGAGCAAATGAAAATGTAAATGCCATGGACATATGAAAAGCATGAACGCACTGTGTGGACAGTATAAAATAATGAGTATAATGGTATGAATACCGTGAGTTTAACAGAGCAACATCAGGTTCTTGCATAGTGAATCTAATGAGCGTATGGACAGATAAATACTGTGAGCGTATGTACGGTATGGATGCTTATGAGCATATTTCTTGTGTGAATATTGCGAGCGTGCGAACAGTATGCCATGAGCGTGTGAAAAATAAATGACACGAGCGTAAAATGCCATTAGCATGTTCGAACCATGAATGAAAGACAGTGAAGATGCCCTAAAAACGTATAACCAGTGAAAGAATTATGTGCGTATAACAAAACCCTGGTCGTGAGAAAGTATGAATGTCATGATCGTATAAACAATAAATGTTGCGAGCATGTGAACCATGTAAAAGCCATAGCATATGAATCGTGTGAAAAGTCATGAGCGTATGGGCAGTGTAATGCAGTGATTGTGTGAAACAGCAAAATGCTATGGGCTGATGACCGTCAATGTTATGACCTAAATAGTAAAACGGTGATGGAACAGTAACGATGGTATGGACGTGGATGTGAAGAAGTGATTATGACATGCTGCCTCGGATGGAAGTGTAGCCGATGCTATAACCTGATTACAAGTGCTGTAACCTTGCAGACAAACCCCAGAAACATGTGATAACTGCTGTAACAACCGTAACTGATATGCCCGTCACAGCCACCACCATGTGCATTACTTTATTTTATTTTATTTATTTATTTATTTATTTTTTAGTGCAACGTGTACATGGTGTGCACAGAGTAACGGGTATACCTGGAAATTGTTAGTACCAGTAAGTGTGCACGCAGGGTATGTATCCCTAGCGACTGAATGTTAGATACCTTATACAACTTATGCATAAACGTTGTGTGAATGGACCGTGAAGAAAGGGTGACTCCCTGTAAAGCCCTGATGACCCAGCAGTCCGCATATACATAAAATTAAATACAGTACCACAACAAGCTGTATGGCCAGAATGTGCATCTGCTGGGGGAACTAAACCGCCGCCAATCAGTTCTCCGTTCCGATCCCCGAAAGCGGCTGACTGACCACTATCCAGGTGCCGAGCACACCAGGGAATCATCTGACCTGCCGGTGAGGACGTCAGCCCACAGCGAGAAAGACTACCTGTGAATCACAGGAGGAGTGTACCCTCAATCCACCAAGCAGGCCCCTGGCTGTAAGGCGCTGTGCAAACTTCTCTGAGTCCCGCTACCAGTGGCTGTCTTAACCAGCATCTGCAGCGACCCCGACACTGTAGATAAGCCACGATCTTACCCGGTGGGAGCCGGGCGCCCCGGGAGGCTATGGGTAATGCCGAGGACCGCGCCAGACATGCCTTGAACAAAGCATGTCACCGTACTCACTTTACTCCCCCCTGCCCTCAGCACATAGATGCTTACTCTGTGTGACAACGGGTGACTGCGCGTCCCATGCATCCGGCACTGAGGCAGCTGACGGGCTGCGCCGGAAGCCCGCACCTAGACACCCGGTGTAGGCACCAACACCACTGGGTGCCCGAGTGCCGATAGTTGGCGGGAAATACAAACGTACGCTGCGGAACACGAGTGTCACGCAAAACTCCAGCAGCACCCAGCTGCATACCTGAAACGCCGGAGACCGGCTCTTACCCCCTGTACCATGCATGACGCGCACCACTTCCTGCTTCCGCAAATATATACCCCTGCCCCCGCCCACAACCCTATGTGCCGCCTGATGTGCGAGGGGGGTGGAGATGTTACCGCCCCTCTCACAAATACAGCCTAACTAGGCTTCACACTTGTGTGGAAATTGCATTTTTGGCACGTTGGCAGTTTATTTGGGTACCCAAAATTTGTTGGGTACAAAAAAAAAGAAAAGAAAAAAAAAAGGATGCAGTAGTGATGGAAAAAAATGTATTTTACAAAATAAATTTTTAATAAAGTGTGTGTGTTTCACTTTTTTCCCTAAATTTTTTACATTTCTTAGGTAGTACTACTACTCCCAGCATGGAACAGACTGCTCCGTGATGGGAGTAGTAGTACCTGTAATAGACATATCGCCCCGGGTGTCAGTCGTGACACCCGATGCGACCGTCCATAATATAGAAGAGATGCGGAGCGGCTCTTTACAGCGCTTGCATCTCTGCACTATACTCCGACTGGCCAGTGATGTGAATAGAACATCACTCATTCATATTTTCCGCCCAGAGTGGGGATTGGCCGGAGGGTGGCAGCCAATCACAGCTCTCACAGGAACAGGAAAATATGAATGAATGAGTGGCCAGACAGAGTATAGTGCAGAGATGCGGAGCACTGTATTGAGCCGTTCCACATCTCTGCTATAGACAGGACGATCGCAGCGGGTGTCAGTAGTGATACCCGCTGTGATCTGTTCTTACCTGCAGGTACTACTACTCCCAACATGGAGTACACTCTGCTCCATGATGGGAGCTGTAGTACCTGCATTAATAGACAGATCCCAGCGAGTGTAACTTCTGACACCTGTTGTGATCTGTTTATTAATGCAGGTACTACATCTCCCAGCATTGAGCAGAGTGTGCTCCATGTTGGGAGTAGTACCTGCAGTTAAGGAAAGATCACAGTGGATGTCACTCCTGACACCAGCTGTGATCCTCCTGTATAATGTATAGATGCGGGTAGCCGCTCTTCTATTGTCCCCTACACTGCCGTATATATACACATATTCATATTTCCCACAGAGAGCTGTGATTGGCTGGAACCATCTGGCCAATCACAGCTCTCTGTGGGAAATATGAATAGGTGTATATATAAGTCAGTGCAGGGGACCATAGAAGAGCTGCCGGCCACATCTATACATTATACAGGAGGATCGCAACGGGCAATCTGTCAATTAGTACAGGTACTACTACTCCTATCATGGAACAGTGTGTTCCATGCTGGGAGTAGTAGTACTACCTAAAAAAATTAAAAAATAAAGAAGAAAAAAGTTAAAAACACACACACACACACACACACACACACTTAATTTTTTATTATTGTCAGCTACATTTTTAGTGCCCTGCCGGCAAACATAAATTGATCCCTGTTTAAAAATTAATAAAAATGTTGAAATAAAAAAGATACATTTGGTTAGATACAATTTTTTCCATCACTACTGTATCTTTTTTATAATTTTTCTTTAAATGGTATCCTACGAAATTACGAAGTTATTAAAAAAGGTATCTCCATCACTTTTTTGGATCGCTTAAGTCCGCCTGAAAAAAGTTAAAACCCACATGGCGTTTTTCTTGGCGTTTTTTTACTCCCATAGACTCCTATGGGAGAAAACCGCCACGATTTCAGGGAAAAAACGCCAGTGGCTCAATATGCTGCGATTTTGCAAAACTGCCATGGAGATAAAAAAAAACGCCAAAAAAGAGTGAAAAAACGCTAAAAGGATAAAAAAAAAACGCCAAACTGAAAAATGCCAAGTGGAAAAATAATTTTGGGATTTCTCATTGATTTACAGCTAACATCTGGCCGCAGCGTTTTTTGGCCAAAAAAACGCCACGCGCAGAATTGGTGCTTTTCTTGGTGTTTTAAAAAATTAAAAAAGTAGAAACTTAGCCTTAACCCCTTAACGACGCAGGACGTATATTTACGTCCTGCGCCGGCTCCCGCGATATGAAGCGGGATCGCGCCGCGATCCTGCATCATATCGCTTCGGTCCCAGCGCTCATCAACGGCTGGGACCCGCAGCTAATACCACACATCGCCGATCACGGCGATGTGCGGTATTAACCCTTTATAAGCGGCGGTCAAAGCTGACCGCCGCTTCTAAAGTGAAACTGAAAGTATCCCGGCTGCTCAGTTGGGCTGTTCGGGACCGCCGCGGTGAAATCGCGGCGTCCCGAACAGCTGATCGGACACCGGGAGAACCCTTACCTGCCTCCTAGGTGTCCGATCGACGAATGACTGCTCCGTGCCTGAGATCCAGGCAGAAGCAGTCAAGCGCCGATAATGCTGATCACAGGCGTGTTAATACACGCCAGTGATCAGCATAGGAGATCAGTGTGTGCAGTGTTATAGGTCCCTATGGGACCTATAACACTGCAAAAAAAATGTTAAAAAAAAGTGTTAATAAAGGTCATTTAACCCCTTCCCTAATAAAAGTTTGAATCACCCCCCTTTTCCCATAAAAAAAATAAAACAGTGTAAAAAAACATATGTGGTATCGCCGCGTGTGTAAATGTCCCAACTGTAAAAATATATCATTAATTAAACCGCACGGTCAATGACGTACGCGCAAAAAAATTCCAAAGTACAAAAAAGCGTATTTTGGTCACTTTTTATACCATTAAAAAAATGAATAAAAAGTGATCAAAAAGTCCGATCAAAACAAAAATCATACCGATAAAAATTTCAGATCACGGCGCAAAAAATGAGTCCTCATACCGCCCTGTACGTGGAAAAATAAAAAAGTTATAGGGGTCAGAAGATGACATTTTTAAACGTATAAATTTTCCTGCATGTAGTTATGATTTTTTCCAGAAGTGCGACAAAATCAAACCTATATAAGTAGGGTATCATTTTAACCGTATGGACCTACAGAATAATTATAAGGTGTAATTTTTACCGAAATATGTACTGCGTAGAAACCGAAGCCCCCAAAAGTTACAAAATGGCGTTTTTTTTTCGATTTTGTCGCACAATGATTTTTTTTTCCGTTTCGCCGTGCATTTTTGGGTAAAATGACTAATGTCACTGCAAAGTAGAATTGGCGACGCAAAAAAAAAGCCATAATATGGATTTTTAGGTGGAAAATTGAAAGGGTTATGATTTTTAAAAGGTAAGGAGGAAAAAACGAAAGTGCAAAAACGGAAAAACCCTGAGTCCTTAAGGGGTTAAAGGGGTACTCCGGTGGAAACTTTATTTTTAAAAAAAATTTTTATGAACTAGTGCCAGAAAGTTAAACAGATTTGTAAATGACTTCTATTAAAAAATCTTTATCCTTCCAGTACTTATTAGCAGCTGTGTGCTACAGAGGAAAATCTTTGCTTTTTGAATTAATTTTTTGTCTTGTCCACAGTGCTCTCTGCTGAGAACTGTCCAAAGTTTGGATTGGGTTGTTGGAGATAGAAAACCTAAACCCAACCACCCCCCTCGGGCCTAGTAGCTCCCATTTGCCTCTGTCTTGTCCTCTAAACATCTTTCTTCTTCCGAGATGAGCACTTGTTGCAGGACTTGCCGGCTCAGCCAATCACCAATTGGTGGTCCATCTCAGTCATTGATTGGCTAAGTGTGCAGGTCCTGCACTAAGCGCTCATTTCGGAAGAAGAATAGGGGACTGGATAAAGTCGAAAGGGAGCTGCAATGGACTGGGAGTAGGTAGTGTTGAGTGCGAATATTCGAAATGCAAATTTTTACTGCGAATATCGTCACTTCGCTATTTTGCAAATATTATGAATATAGTGATATATATATTTTTTTGCGACTATATATGTGAATATGCAAATATTTGCGAATAAGCAAATATTCGCAAATATCGGCACTTTCAGTCAGAGGACACTGATCCCTCCCTTCTTTTAGGTGAAAGATATAATCGCACATGCGCACTATGCGAATTTTTGCATGAAAAAAAAAAGAGAATGAACATAGCGAATATGCAAATTTCATGAACAAAGGACGAATTTGTCCATATATTCGCAAAATATCGCGAATTCGAATATGGCCCCTGCCGCTCATCTCTAGGAGTAGGTAGGTAATGGGGTTTTTTCATCCCACCCCTGAAACCCCCTTTAAATGGGGCAGCAGAGTGCATGTCTGACTACTGCACTATACAAACTGGAGACATGGACCCTCATTCTTATGATTGGTGGGTGTCTCAGAAGTGGGGTCCTTAGTGTTCAACTCTTCTTCTGCGTATTACAGTGTATGTTATTAAATACTTGTACAGCAGGCATTATACTGTTTATGGGTGTATTTCCATGTACAGTTTCCTGTGCATATTTCATGCACAGGATTTGAAGCTGCAGATTTTAATGTAAACTAAATGACTAAACACAGATTCAAATCTGCAGCACCAAATCAGATAATGCACAGGATACCGTAAGTGTGAATAGACCCTATCATTGTATATCAAAAGGTTCATGGATGGGTCATTCCTGTTTATTGTACAATAGAAGCATTAGTAACCAAATTACCCTGCAATAGGTCTGAAAACAGCGGAACATTTTATCAAGACCATTAGGGGACTACGATAGCACTTCTGTAGCAGAAATAATATGAACCCCGGACGGTGCAGAGGAGATGTATGACACCTCTGGGTATTTTCTATCTGCTTTCACTTCTCTTTTAATGAACACTCTCCCTCCCCCAATCTGTAAGAGCTTAGTGGTAATAAAACTGCAACCACTGGATAATCTCCAACCCATGGGAGCAGTACAATATTGGAATTTCCCATTGATTTCATACATGTCCAATAATTCCATGTAGGACGTGTATTTGTGTGCATGTAAGCTGTTGTTAATTTTGGCAAGGACATTTTAAGCACAGCGATACCGCAAAGGATTTCATCCAGCATTAGAATATGCTTCTATGGTCACTAAAATGAAAATTGCAAATACATTTTGTTCCATGGTTCATGGTTTCATGTATTGTATGGTGGAATGTAAGGGATAGGCAATGATATATGTCATATGATATCAGATGATGTTATCACATTTAGCCCTATAGCCATGAGAACGTTCTACATCATCTTGTGGACAACAGCAATGCAAGGCCAAATAGCGCCTTAGGGGATAAGATGCCTGATCGCGGGAGTCCCGTAGCTGGGGACGCCCGTGATCTTGCATGTGGCACCCCGTTTGTAATCAATCCCCGGAGCGTGTTCGCTCCGGGACTGGTTACGGTCGACCGCAGGGCCGGCGGCGTGTGATGCCCCACCCCCGTGTGACGTCACACCCCACCCCTCAATGCAAACCTTCCCGTAGGCTTGCATTGAGGGGCGGATCGTGACATCACACGGGGACGTCACATGCCGCCGGGCCTGCGGTCGACCGTAATCACTCCCGGAGGGAACACGCTCCGGGGACTGATTACAAACGGGGTGCCACGTGCAAGATCCCGGGGATCCCCAGCTGCGGGACTCCCGCGATCAGGCATCTTATCCCCTATCCTTTGGATAGGGGATAAGATGTGTAAGCACCGGAGTACCCCTTTAAGCACACCTCAGCCTTTAAAGGACAACTGCAGTGAAATAAACTTATCGCACCCCGTGCAATTTCCCGAATGGGACCCTGGCATTGCTGCGCTGTGCACCAGCTAATGCATGTGTCGTCGAGACGGATATCCCCCCCCCCCCATACAGCGGGGAGAGGCGGGGATGCATAAATTACATAGAGGAGGCGTATCGACTGTGGCTTCAAGACGCGGTCGGCACACCTCCTGCATGGGAGAGCCGCGGCAGAGGCCCCGTGCAGGAGATCGCGGTAGGTCCCAGCATTCAAACTCCCCGCGATTAGACACTTATCCCCATCCTGTGGATAGGGGATATGTTTATTTTACTGCAGATTTCCTTTAAAGCTTCAAAAACTCCAGTGTCTAGTGCTTAAATGAGAAGGAAAGCTGTGATTTTGATTGACAGGATATGGGACTTTGAATTGGGAAAGTACCCTAATAGCCTACTATAGTCTACTATATTCTGATATTGAATTCATCATTTTGCTCATTTCAATCCATTAAATACATGGGGTTGGGGTTAATTAACCAGCGCTCGCCTGCAATATTGGGTGTGCTGTGTGTTTTTTATTTTGCGCACCATAGTTATCGCTATATTTGCGCTATTTTCATGCTATCAACAGAAAATCTTCCCATGAACCACTCCACCGTAATCTTACATTTAGTACCATGATCTATCTAGGGGCCCTGAGTCTCCATACTATAACAGTGTAGCTAAAAAAAAAAAAAAAAAAACATTGTATACAAAAAGATAGAAAAGAGCATAAGCACTGCATAAAAACTGTGCTGTGCGATTTTTATTTTGCGCACCAAAGTTGTCGCTATTTTTGCACTATTTTCATGTCTGCGCTAGCTTCACCATTTTTCTTGCTGTCTGCTTGCAGGGGACATAGTTTGTGGATGCACTGGTTGGTGTGCTCAGTTTATGATTTGTATAAAAATAATTTTTGCACAAATGTACTCCAGTGACCAACTGGTGTAGAAATGTGTGGGAGCTTTTCGTCCTTTTTTGCACTATCCAGTCATTTCACATGTGCATATTTATGAAGTGATGTGCAGAACATCCTTATTTTGCACAGAAAATGGAAAAACCACACACTTGAGCAGTCGGTTTTGCAATACGTAAAAATCTGCGCTAATGATAAATTCTCCCACTGTGAGTACATTTTTACATAATTCTTTTCTTTTTTCAAGGTAAGGTCTTCCATTGACACAAAACACATAAAAGCCTTATCACAATGGCAATGTGGCTGTGTTTATTTAGAAAATCAATCAGGTTGTCTTATTTATGCTACGTGAATTGGATAATAAATAGGAACGTTAAATGAGGGTGAGAAGAAATGTGAACTGAGGAATGTGGACAAGCATATATTAGAGGTGGAACAAGGTTGATGTTGATCCAAAATAATATCTAAAGTCAAACGTGATGTAGAGAATGAAATACTACACAGGGGTGTTATGAGGATGTCATATGGGAGGAAAAGACTATTGGATTTGGAAGCTCATCGGCTATTCTAGTAGCTTTACATCCCAATAGATCAAAGCCACAAATGCAAAACTGATGACAACCCATTTTTTTTTTAGGAATGTATCTCTTCATATAGCCATTGTGACCAATTATGGTTGTCATATTTGTAAATCCAGTATCAGTTTGTTCGGGACAAGCTATAAAAGACTGAACATTAGAAACTTTACACAAGAGAAGAACTTAGAAGTTTATCATTCGGTTTTAAATCTCTTTATTTTGGGGAGGGGGAGTATTGGCCTTTAAAACCAAGTTATATACTAATGACTAGGTTGCATTAATGCATCTATGCATGAGATGAACTTCAGTGCTCCCTCCGTTCATATGGAATGAAGGTATCGGTGCCTGACAGACCCTTTGTTCTGTTTTTCGAAAAGATCTTTGATAAGCAAAAGTATTGTGAGAAGAACTAAGTATAAGCAATTATATCCCCAATGGGCAGAGTACAGTAAGCTAGGGAGACAATGAAATATTTACATTGTATGGTTAGAAGAAGAAAGAGATATCTTATATGAAGGATAGCCTTTTGCCTATCTCATGCATGCTTAAACAGGAAGAGGTGTGAACACAAAAAAAAAAAGTTACTAATACAGATACCGAAGTAGACAGGATAACTGACCAAGGCACCGACAGATAACTTACAACTAAGCTAAAAGTACATAAACAAATAAAACTAAAAAGGCCATGGCTAAAACAGGGATACATGTGTGCAGAGACAGAGACAAAGTGCCAAGTGAAATTAGCAGCCAGCCCGAGAGGCTGTGGAGGCCAGAAATAACCCCTGCTAGCTTCTGATTGGCCAAGGCCTGTAACTCTTACCTGACCAGAGAGTACATGCACAGCCTGGTCAGGCGCGAATATTACAGCAAAGTTGTAAAACCACACACAACCTGAGGACAGCTGGAGCATTGAAGACAACAGTTCTGTTTAGCTATTTCTGTATAACCCATTCAACTGAATCTGGAAATGAATGTAAAAAATGTGAGCAAAAAGCAACAATGCCCTAAAAAACAGAAACATGAGTTAAAGGGGTACTTCATGGAAGTATATAGTAGCATAGTTCATAAGGTTGAAAAAAGACCAGAGTCCTTCAAGTTCAACCTATATCCTCAATGAGTCCCTACTGAGTTGATCCAGAGGAAGGCAAAAAAAAAAAAAAAAACTCATACTAGAGGTAAAAATTCCTTCCTGACTCCAAATATGGCATCAGAATAAATCCCTGGATCAACGTTCTGTCCCTATAAATCTAGAATCCTGTAATCTTATTATTCTCCAAAAATGCATCCGGACCCCTTTTAAATTATTTTACCGAGTTAACCATGACCACCTCCTCAGGCAGAGAATTCCACAGTCTCACTGCTCTTACAGTAAATAATCCACATCTGTGCTGGTGTAGAAACCTTCTTTCCTGTAAACGTAGAGGATGCCCCCTTGTTATAGATACAGTCCTGGGTATAAATAGATCATGGGAGAGATCTCTGTACTGTCCCCTGATATATATATACATAGTTATTAGATCGCCCCTAAGCCTTCTTTTTTCTAAGATAAATAACCCTAATTCTGATAATCTTTCTGGGTACTGTAGTCCTCCCATTCCCCGTATTACTCTAGTTGCCCGTCTTTGAACTCTCCCCAGCTCCACTATATCTTTCTTGTACACTGGTGCCCAGTACTGTACACAGTATTCTATGTGTGGTCTGACTAGTGATTTGTACAGTGGTAGAATTATTTCCTTGTCGTGGGCACCTATGCCCCTATTGATGCACCCCATGATTTTATTTGCCTTTGGCAGCAGCTGCCCGACAGTGGTCACTACGGATAAATTTACTGTTAACTAAGACTCCCAAGTCCTTTTCCATGTGTATTACCTTACATTTATCAGTGTTGAACCTCATCTGTCACTTCTCAGCCCAAACCTCCAATCTATCCAGATCCATTTGTAACAGTGCACTGTCCTCTATAGTGTTTACCGCTTTAGAGTTTTCTATAATCTGTAAAGATTGCTACTTTACTATTCAACCCCTCTACAAGTAATAGAACAAGACCCAAGACTGACCCCTGTGGTACCCCACTTGTAACAGTCACCCAATCAGAAAAAGTACCATTAATAACCACCCTCTGTTTCCTATCACTGAGCCAGGTACTTACCCACTTGTACACATTTTCCCCCAGTCCAAGCATTCTCATTTTATGCACAAACCTTTTATGTGGCACTGTATGAAATGCTTTGGAAAAATCCTGATATACCACATCCAGCGATTCCCCCTGGTCCAGTCTGGAGCTCACCTCCACATAAAAGCTGATCAGGTTAGTTTGACACGACCAATCCCTCATAAAGCCATGCTGATATCGAGTCATACGTTTATTTTTATCAAGATACTCCAAAATAGCATCCATTGGGAAACCCTCAAACAATTTACATACAACAGAGGTTAAACTAACAGGCCTATAATTCCCGGGATCACATTTTGAACCCTTTTTAAATATTGGCACCACATTTGCCATGTGCCAGTCCTGGGGAACAGTCCCTGTTACTATAGAGTCCCTGAATATTAAAAATAGAGGTCTGTCTATTACATTACTTAATTCCTTTAGAACACGGGGGTGAATGCCATCTGGGCCTGGTAATTTGTCTATTTTGATTTTTTGTAAGCGGCACTGTACTTCTTCCTGGGTTAGACAGGTGACCTGTACTTCTTCTTGAGTTAGCAGGTGACCTGTACTTCTTCTTGAGTTAGCAGGTGACCTGTATGGGGGTTTACCTTATCTCGCTGTATTTCACCTGGCATTTCATTTTCCTCGGTGAATACAGTGGAGAAGAATTTAATATATTAGCTTTTTCCTGATCCCCATTTATTATTTCTTCATTATCGTTTTTTTTAAAGAGCCAACACTTTCATTTTTAACCTTTTTGCTATTTATATTAGGGATGTCCCGATACCATTTTTTTAAGAACAAGTACGAGAACCGATACTTTAATTCTAGTACTCGCCGATACCAAGTATGATTACTTATATTTTAAAGGGAATCTGACAGCATGGTGATGCGGTTTCTGGCGCTGTTTACCATATGATATGTGGGTTTCTTGTTGTGTACAATGGAGGCGGCTGCTGTAGTATGAGCCAAGATTTCTCTCTTCTCCATTGGACAGAACAGGGAATTTGCATTGGCGGTGAGACTGATGTACACATGGTGAGTGTTACGCCTAGCGCTCCGGGTCCCCGCTCCTCCCCGGAGCGCTCACGGCGTCTTTCTCCCTGCAGCGCCCCGGTCAGTCCCGCTGACCGGGAGCGCTGCACTGTCTTGGCCGTTGGGGATGCGATTCGCACAGCGGGACGCGCCCGCTCGCGAATCGCATCCCAGGTCACTTACCCGTCCCGGTCCCCTGCTGTCATGTGCTGGCACGCGCGGCTCCGCTCTCTAGGGCGCGCGCGCGCCAGCTCTCTGAGACTTAAAGGGCCAGTGCACCAATGATTGGTGCCTGGCCCAATTAGCTTAATTGGCTTCCACCTGCTCCCTGCCTTTATCTGACCTCCTCCCATGCACTCCCTTGCCGGATCTTGTTGCCTTGTGCCAGTGAAAGCGTTTAGTGTGTCCAAAGCCTGTGTACCTGAACTTCTGCTACCCATCCTGACTACGAACCTTGCCGCCTGCCCCCGACCTTCTGCTACGTCTGACCTTGCCTCTGCCTAGTCCTTCTGTCCCACGCCTTCTCAGCAGTCAGCGAGGTAGAGCCGTTGCTAGTGGATACGACCTGGTTGCTACTGCCGCAGCAAGACCATCCCGCTTTGCGGCGGGCTCTGGTGAATACCAGTAGCCTCTTAGAACCGGTCCACTAGCACGGTCCACGCCAATCCCTCGCTGACACAGAGGATCCACTACCTGGAAGCCGAATCGTGACAGTAGATCCGGCCATGGATCCCGCTGAGGTGCCGCTGCCAAGTCTCGCTGATCTTCCCACGGTGGTCGCTCAGCAATCGCAGCAGATTGCCCAACAAGGACAGCAGCTGTCGCAGTTGACCGCCATGTTACAGCAACTTCTGCCTCTGCTACAGCAGCAACCATCTCCTCCGCCAGCTCCTGCACCTCCTCCGCAGCGAGTGGCCGCTCCTAACCTCCGCTTGTCCCTGCCGGACAAATTTGATGGGGACTCTAAACTCTGCCGTGGATTTTTGTCTCAGTGTTCCCTGCATATGGAGATGTTGTCGGACTTGTTTCCTTCAGAACGGTCTAAGGTGGCGTTCGTAGTAAGCCTTCTTTCAGGAAAGGCCTTGTCTTGGGCCACACCGCTCTGGGACCGCAATGATCCTGCCACAGCCACAGTCCAGGCCTTCTTCGCTGAACTCCGGAGTGTCTTCGAGGAGCCAGCCCGAGCTTCTTCTGCCGAGACTGCCCTGTTGAACCTGGTCCAGGGTAATTCTTCAGTAGGCGAGTACGCCATCCAATTTCGTACTCTTGCCTCCGAGTTATCATGGAATAACGAGGCTCTCTGCGCGACCTTTAAAAAAGGCCTATCCAGTCGCATCAAGGATGTGCTGGCCGCACGAGAGATTCCTGCCAATCTGCAAGAACTCATCCATCTAGCTACCCGCATTGACATGCGTTTTTCTGAGCGACACCAAGAGCTCCGCCAGGAAAAAGACTTAGATCTCTGGGCACCTCTCCCACAGTATCCGTTGCAATCTACGCCTGGGCCTCCCGCCGAGGAGGCCATGCAAGTGGATAAGTCTCGCCTGACCCAGGAAGAGAGGAATCGCCGTAGGGAAGAAAATCTCTGTCTTTACTGTGCCAGTACCGAGCATTTCTTGGTGGATTGCCCTATCCGTCCTCCACGCCTGGGAAACGCACGCACGCACCCAGCTCACGTGGGTGTGGCGTCTCTTGGTTCCAAGTCTGCTCCTCCACGTCTCACGGTACCCGTGCGGATTTCTTCTTCAGCCAACTCCTCCCTCTCAGCCGTGGCCTGCTTGGACTCCGGTGCCTCTGGAAATTTTATTCTGGAGTCGTTTGTTAATAAATTCAGCATCCCGGTGACCCGTCTCGTCAAGCCGCTCTACATTTCCGCGGTCAACGGAGCCAGATTGGACTGCACCGTGCGTTACCGCACAGAGCCCCTCCTCATGTCTATTGGACCCCACCTTGAGAGGATTGAGTTCTTCATTCTCCCCAACTGTACCTCTGAGGTCCTCCTCGGTCTGCCTTGGCTCCGGCTTCATTCCCCCACCATTGATTGGACCACCGGGGAGATCAGGAACTGGGACTCTGCCTGCCACAGGAAGTGCCTCTCCCCCCCTCCCAGTCCCGTCAGGCAAGCCTCTGTGCCTCCCCATGGCCCCCGTCCTGGTGTCACACTGCCCCGTGCCAGGCCTCGCCCTCTGCCCTCCCTCCCCATTCCCACTCCTGCTGTACTGCCTGCCGTTGAGGAAACCCTCCATTCTTTCCCGGTGTCCTCATCCCAGGGGAGGCAGTTACCGGACAAAGAGAAGGGGAGACCTAAGGGGGGGGGGTACTGTTACGCCTAGCGCTCCGGGTCCCCGCTCCTCCCCGGAGCGCTCACGGCGTCTTTCTCCCTGCAGCGCCCCGGTCAGTCCCGCTGACCGGGAGCGCTGCACTGTCTTGGCCGTTGGGGATGCGATTCGCACAGCGGGACGCGCCCGCTCGCGAATCGCATCCCAGGTCACTTACCCGTCCCGGTCCCCTGCTGTCATGTGCTGGCACGCGCGGCTCCGCTCTCTAGGGCGCGCGCGCGCCAGCTCTCTGAGACTTAAAGGGCCAGTGCACCAATGATTGGTGCCTGGCCCAATTAGCTTAATTGGCTTCCACCTGCTCCCTGCCTTTATCTGACCTCCTCCCATGCACTCCCTTGCCGGATCTTGTTGCCTTGTGCCAGTGAAAGCGTTTAGTGTGTCCAAAGCCTGTGTACCTGAACTTCTGCTACCCATCCTGACTACGAACCTTGCCGCCTGCCCCCGACCTTCTGCTACGTCTGACCTTGCCTCTGCCTAGTCCTTCTGTCCCACGCCTTCTCAGCAGTCAGCGAGGTAGAGCCGTTGCTAGTGGATACGACCTGGTTGCTACTGCCTACCTATAAATTCAAGTTAGTGTAGGTGACTCTGCTGTAAGATTGTGTTAAATAGTAGGTAGTATCCCCTTGCAGACATTAGCCGCAGCCCCCTGGCAGTCATTAGTAGCAGCCCCCCTTGTAGGCAGCAGCTCCCCTGTAGACCACAGCCCCCCTTTAGACAGCAGCAGGGCCCCCCTTTAGACAGCAGCAGGGCCCCCCCCCCTTTAGACAGCAGCAGCCCCCCCCCTTTAGACAGCAGCAGGGCCCCCCTGTTTAGACAGCAGCAGGGTCCCCCCTTTAGACAGCAGCTGGCCCCCCCTTTAGACAGCAGCAGGGCCCCCCCGTTTAGACAGCAGCAGGGCCCCCCTTTAGACAGCAGCAGGGGCCCCCCCTTTAGACAGCAGCAGGGGCCCCCCCTTTAGACAGCAGCAGGGGCCCCCCCTTTAGACAGCAGTAGCCCCCCCCCTTTAGACAGTAGCAGCCCCCCCCCTTTAGACAGCAGCAGCCACCCCCCCCCTTTAGACAGCAGCAGCCGCCCCCCCCTTTAGACAGGAGCAGCCGTCCCCCCCATTAGACAGCAGCAGCCCCCCCCATTAGACAGCAGAAGGCCCCCCCATTAGACAGCAGAAGCCCCCCCCCCTATTAGACAGCAGCCCCCCCCCCTATTAGACAGCAGCAGGGCCTCCCCCTTTAGACAGCAGCAGGCCCCCCTCTTTAGATAGCAGCAGCCCCCCCTTTAGACAGCAGCAGGCCTTCCCGTTTAGACAGCAGCAGCCCCCCCCCCCCGTTTAGACAGCAGCAGGGCCCCCCACTTAGACACTAGTAGCAGCCCCCTCTTTGCAGGCAGCTCACCTCCTCTGTCGGGTGCTGGTGCTGCCGCTCTGCTGCCCCGTTCTCCTGTCCTCCGGTCCGCATCGTGTCGTCCTATGGAGGAGCATGTCACATACACGTCACTCTGCTTCCTGCGTAGCGTTACACTGGGCGCAGGGGAGGAGGCGGAGTGACGTGTGTCACATGCTGCTCCATGGAATACTATGATGCGGACTGGAGGACGGGAGAATGGGGCAGCAGAGCGGCACCAGGTATCGGGCATGGTATCGGGGACATTAAACGAGTCCCCGATACCATGCAAATGGCTAGTATCGGCCCTGATACCGATACCAGCATCGGTATCGGGACATCCCTAATTTATATAGATAAAGAACATTTTGGGGTTAGTTTTACTCTCTTTGGTAATTAATCTTTCTGTCTCTATTTTTGCGGCTTTTATCTGTTTTTTTTTTACATTTTTCTCTATAGCTTTTTAATACTTCTTCACTGCCTTCCTGTTTTAGTAGTTTAAATGCTTTATTTTTGTCGGTTATTGCCCCCTTAACATTTTTATTCATCCATATTGGTTTTCTTTTATTTCTGACCCTTTTATTCCCATAAGGTATATACATCTTAAAGTGAGAATTTAAGATATTTTTAAAAGTCTCCCATTTAGTGTCAGTATTCTTGTTTTTGAGGACATTATCCCAATTTATATTGTTAAGGGCTTCTCTGAGTTGATCAAACTTCGCCTTCCTAAAGTTCATTGTTTTAGTGGCCCCTCAAGAGATTCCCTTATTGAAGAACAAGTAATAATGTATTATATTATGATCACTTTTTCCTAGGTGTCCTTCTACTTGCACATTAGTTACTCTGTCAGGTCTGTTGGTTAATATTAAGTCCAGTAATGTGCCCCCAAGCACAGATGCACCCTCCCCATTAAGGTGCTGCCCATCCCTACAGTAGAGCCGGTATCCAACAGCTTCTCCATGAACCCAAACCCCTCCTTCCTACACCAGCTTCTGAGCAACTTATTTACCTCCCTAATCTCCCGCTTCCTCTCTGGTGTGGCTTGTGGTACAGGTAATATTTCAGAAAATTGTCTTAGGCTTGTGGCCTAAGTCCCTGAAATCATTTTTAAGGACACTTCACCTACCTCTTACTTTTTCATTGGTGCCAATATTTACCATAACTTCTGGGTCCTCTCCAGCCCCACCCAGCAACCTGTCAACCTGATCCGCTATGTGCCGAACTCGAGCCCCAGGAAGACAACACACTGTTCGGCGATCCCGGTCTTTGTGACAGATCACGCTGTCTGTCCCCCTAATAATTGAGTCCCCCACTGCCAGTACCTGTCTGGCCTGCCCTGCGCTCCTCCCTCCATCCTTATTGGTGCTGACAACTCCCTGGCGGTCAGAGGCAGAGTCCTGCTGCAGTACTGCTAGCTCTGAAATAGCATCCCCCTCATCTGCCAACCGGGCAAACTTGTTGGGGTGTGCCAGATGAGAACTAGCCTCCCTGACACTTTTCCCTTAACCCCATTTTCTAACTGTAACCCAGCTAGCTACCTGATTGTCCTGCACCTCTGTCCCAATATCCTCCCCACCTCTACCCCAGAGAGTACCTACTCAGTGAGCAGGAGACTCCTCTCCAAGTTTTCAATGCATCTCAGTGTTGCCAGTTGCTCCTCTAGATCCAGGATCTGGGCTTCCAAATGAAAAACTCGTACACATTTGCACAACAATTTGCACCCTCAAATTGCTGTTCAAGGATTGCATACATTGTGCAAGATGCACACTGGACTGCCTTTTGCAACATGGAGGCCATATTAGATTTGGGGATTGCAAAACTTAACAGTAAAAAAAACAATCAAATATTTAAATTAAACTCCCTGAATTTAAAGTCCCTCTCACTTTTATACTTACACTCACTTGTACACTTCACACTCCTGTATACAGAAACACAATCACTAGCTCAGACAATCACTTAGTATACTTTCTTTTATAGTTACCAGACACCACCTCTCTCTTCCACTGCCTGGAAGTGAATGCAAAGGGCTAGCTGGCTGCAAACAGCTGTAATTTATCAGTTGCTAATTAACTAACTACTCCATCCACTCTCCACCTGTATTCCTCCCAGACAGAGAAAAAAACCCTCACAGAAATGCACTAAATTCTCACAGTACTTACAGTATTCCCTTAATTGTACTCTCTCTCACTTTTATACTTACACTCACTTGTATACTTCACTTCACTCTCTTATATACAGACACACACTCACTAAATATATATTTTTTTAAAGCACCAAAGCCACCACACGACCTGGATATATTCCCTCTAGTTACCCAGAGTACCCCTTTAAGCATATATTTGTTTAATTAGTAAAAACAGAAGTGGAACAACTTCAATAAAATAGGTCACTAATTATCTTTGATTTTAGAGAAATGTCCAATTTTGAATCAAAATAAGTGGGTTATTGAACACCAAGCCATTTGACCCTTTCTCAGGTGATTAATGGACCTTGGGATTAGTAGTGATAAGCTGCACCTCCCCCAACACACTGCACATATTTTTTCCTAGCTGAATGATTATTTTTCTATTAATTTCATATGATTGCTTTTTCTTGATTTCTTAATTATGTTTGCACGTGTCGTGATGGCTTGATTGGCATTTACAATACTGCTATCACTGCATATTTGGGATCCTCACATAAAATCACCATTTATTGTCTTGTAAATGCTTAGGAAAAGCTACCAAATAATTAAAGCTCAGCGGCAAGGTAAGAAAACAACAACACGTTTACCTTGTTTGTGGCTCTATATAATGTAAATAACACATTCATTATGATCTATTCATTATCTGAGAGCAAACGGGTTCTGGGGATGCAAAGCAAATTAAAACAAGGTTAAAGCCATTGAAAATCATATTTACTGCCATATGCCAAACAGTTGTCTATTATTTGAACAAGAAGAACAATTTACCTGATTTGAATAGCAAAACATTATAGTTACAGCTAGGGGCGCAAACCTTTTTTTTGTTGCCAAAGCCAGTGGATTCAATGTTTTAGAAAACGTATCTGAATCCAGACTTTAAGTGTCCCTGTCTTTAAAGGAGAACTGCACTGAAAATTTTTCCATTACCTCTGTGCCCGGGCTGCAAAAACTTTAAAAAACAAATGTCCCCCTGTTGCGCAATATGTGTCCCGGTGCTCCGGTGCCGGTCTTCTTCCTGGGGACAGTGACTCATACTGCACTCAGCATATCGCCGGCCTCAGCGATGTCCCGCCTCAGCCGGTTACAGGCTGAGCGCACTACAATAAAGACTTGGTACACCGTTTTCAGTAAACACATCAGTGTGCATTAAGCAATCCAAACAAGGTAACGTTTTGGTCCAATGAGGACCTTCCTCAGACCGGATTGCTGCGGAGACTGTTTTTTTGCAGACTTTTTTTTTGCAGTACGGGCACAGAGGTAATGGATAAAATTTCAGTACAGTTCTTCTTTAATAAAATAATTACTTTTGACATGTCACAGAGATACTTTTGTGAATGTGACAGAGACATGTCAAAAGTGTTGATCAGTTGGGGGTCTTAGTGCTGAGACCCTCACCAATCAAGAAAGAGAACAAGCAGGGAGAACCACTGGGTAGTGTGCTTCACTACCCTGCTTGCAGGAGGCCATTGCATGCTGAGGAATAAAGCATGCTACAACAAGCTTCTCCCTGCTCATTCTCCTGATCAGTGGAGATGTCAGCACTGAGATCCCTACCGATCAAAACCCTAAGAACCCCATCAAATCTCTCAAAAACAAAAAGATCAGGTAGTTAAAATCCAACATGTCCAATCGTTCTCACATACACATCAGGGGAGAGTTGGGAGAACCCATACACATTACAATAGGGTAATAGGCCAAACAAATGTACATGTGTTTTTTTTTTGGCCTTACGTACTATGTAGCAATATAGAATTAGATGGTTGGCCATTTCCAGCAGGTTTGGCCAACACATATCTAATGTGTATGGCCAGCCTGAGAGCTGTAGTTTCTCTTCATCCACACAACAGTGAGAAAGAGTGGGTATCATCATGAAAAAAAAATATATATAGAAATTTGAACGTGGTACCACATGCCACAAATTAATATAGCCCTACATTTAAAGACTATAGGGAATATGTATATGTAAATGATAATTGTAACCATGTAGTTGGATGCTCTTGCATGCAGTGTTCCCGGATGTGGTTACCCCTGCGTTCCTTCACTGCAAGTGTCACCTACACTTATCACTTTAAACAGCTGCAAGTCCAGGTGCAGCCTTCAATTATAGTGAATAGAAAGTGCTAATGGCCATGGCTAGAGCTTGCTATTTACCAATAATTGCAGACTGCAATTTTCGGGCCCCATCTGCAGGAACGCAGGGGTAGCCATGGCTGGTAGCATAGAGTGCCAGAGCACCATGACCATATATCGGGTATATGCCAATAAGCCATTACATTACAACCACTGACAGATGACATGAATAACATTGGTAGTACGACTAAGGCGGCTACACCCGCCGAAACGTGTCACTCCTTGGTTCGTGCATGCTGTGTTCTGTGTTCCTGTTGATTAAATAATAAAGCAGCATTCTTACTTCACCAATCCCACAGAATAGCTACTGTAGCACAAATTAATGACTTAAGAACACACAGGGCACTGCAGTTTGCCATGTATGAGGCTATATAGCCGCAAACCAATCAGAGTGCCTATGATGACCCATCTACTGCCAAAATGGCTACAATGGGATATAATATCAGAACTGGACCAGGGAGCATTAGAAAAAAATTGGCCTGGTCTGATGAATTAGATTTTCTTTTACATCCTGAGGATAGTGGGGTGCCAGTTTGCTGCTTAACTGGGGAAGCCATTGGAGGCAGTGGAATGCTCTGGGCAGTGTTCTGCTGGGGAATTTTCAGATCAGGAAGCTGGAACCCAATCCGTGACTGTCCATCAAGCAGGGACAGAGACGGGAGGGAAAGAGAGCAGGCGCTCCAGCCCTCAGCACCTCAGGAGTTTGGGAACATTCTGTGACTTTGATAGGTGACAGCCTAAAACGCCTTTTACACAGGCTGATTATCGGCCAAATGAACGATCATCGTAACATACGTTCACAGAAATGTTCAGCAGATCTGGTAGGTCTAAGAATCACTGTTGGGGTACATGTGCACCACTATTTGTGCATGCGGCAGCCGGATCTAATGGGAGAATTTCAAAACCGCCTGCTGCCAAACCCTGCCGGATCTGTGCTGTGCCCAATTCATTTCAGCTAGTCAGCTAGTGACTCATTTTCTGACCGTAACCGGCTTTTGACCCTAACAGAAAACTGTGGTCTGCTGCAGTTTTTAGTCCGGGTAAAAAGCTATTTAGGGTTAGGAAATGAGCCGACCGAAATCACAAGATGCACGAATCAGACATTACACAAGGGTTAAAGATAACCCCCATGTGATGCCATATTGGTTGCCTTAGAAACTAAAGAAATATCTGAATAAAATACTAGACTTTGAACAAATGGACATTTTACAGAGGATTTCTGCTGTGGGGTAAATGCTCTTTCAGAGAATAAAACTTACATTTTAATCTGTACATGAAAAACAAATGTTTGCCTATTAAAACTTGTTCTAGAACAAGCATAGCCTTTGATGTTACATACAGTATGCTGATCACCAAATAATACCCAAGTTATCCTTCATCTCGATCACTCGTGAGTCTAATATAAATGGTGGCACAATGCGGGTTATTACGTACTCAGTGTAGGAATCAGAATTCCTCTTTAGTGAACTGTCCTAGTTATATTCTTAATTATATTAAGGAGAATGTGTCGTCTAAATGTTTTTTGCCTGATCAGAAGCAGACATTACATTTTTTTATTTTTTTTTATTTGTTTCCATTTCTGATTGCAAATGTTTTATTTCATTTTTTGTCTATTTTTATGGGACAGCCATATTGCCTGAGCTTTCTGCACAGCATTTAGAAATATTTGGGGAGATTTATCAAAACCTGTGCAGAGAAAAAGTTGACCAGTTGCCTATAGCAACCAATCAGATCACATCTTTCTTTTTTGAAAAGGCCTCTGAAAAATAAAAGAAGCAATCTGATCGGTTTCTATGGGCAACTGGCCAACTTTTTTCCCTGCACAGGTCTTGATGAATCTCCTCCAAAACATCAAATAAACAAGCATTGAAAGTGTTGAGAGAACACAGAATATGCATCTAAGGCCCAGTTACGTGTATTTTATCAAACAGATAGAATTTCTACCTCTGTTTAACATAAATCCACATTTAAGATAGAGTCACATATGCTGTATTTAGCTGTGTATTTTCTGCAGTTGATTTTGCTACCCATTGACTACAATGGTTAGGAAGATGCGTAGCAGCAAATATGCATTAAAATATGGCACATGTGACCCTACCCTAATAGTGCCAAGATTGAAAGTTGACTGGAAGTTTTTCTGCCACTTGACTACATGGTAAGTGCCCAATCACCCCAAAACAAAATATCCATTTTTAAAAGAATAGTTGGCAGATGAAGGGGTAGAGGAAAGAGCACCCCTGCCATGTCCTCTGCCAATAAGCATGTTGGTGGCAGTAGCAGCCCTGTAGGCACCACCTGTTTGCCCAGGCCCAGTACAGGTAGCAGCAGCAGCCTGGTGCCTCATGGTAGTAGCAGCATCAGCAAAGAAAGGTTTTCACTGTCTTCCAGGGGTTGTGTGGTTTGGAGTATAATAAGTCCCTTCTGGACTGGTTGACTTGTTTTCAGTCATCTCAGGAGGAGGAAGGGTCTGACAATATGACGTTTAGCCAGATGTCAATGGATTCCTCATCATCGACAGTTACATGGCATTGTGAAAATGTCTGTCCTAAATGGTCTGTTACATCATCTTTGTCTTTGCTTCCCCCACTAGTACTAAGCAGAAGGATAGATAGGAGGAGTGAGGATAGTCAGCATTTGGAGTGTGTTGCAGAGGTGGTAGAGGTGAAATCTGTGGTGTGCATGAAGGAAAAATTTCAAAAGTTCTGATTGGTCCCGGTCTCAGTTCTTAGACCCCCACCAATCATTAGAACAAGTTGGGAGAAGTGTGCGGCAGCAGACTTCACTCCCCATTTCTCAGCTGTTTTCCTTCAGCTTTACTAGACAGACCCTTATTTGTCAAGGGTGCCATTTTATGAAGCTGTAAGGAGAACTATGTAAGCCACTGCTACATGTCCTGCTACTGAATAACTGACAAACTTATAACAGAGAACAATTGGCTGGTGTTTCATATTATGGTTTGTGGTTCAGTGCAGCCATTAGAGATAAGCATTTTATTTACCAGAACCAAGATTGATCCAACTGGAAAGACGGACACAAAGGAAAGCACATGTGATACACGTACATGGCTGGATATTCTGCATCATATTCTTACTATTTTCTACATTTTCTAAGCTCTGTTAAGGGCAAGGTTCTTCCTTTTACTCTGTACAAGAATTCTCTTCTATTCTGCGAATACAGATAAAATGATGCTTGGAACCCCAAATAATAAGATGATTAATAGTTCAGCGATATCTGTAAGTTATAGCCAGATGCAAATAATTAAGAAAGAACAAGCTAAAAATATGCATCTAAAATATCTTAACTTTAAACAATGAGAATGGTACCAATAAAACTTATACTAATGTATTGTTTTTTTGTCAACGTATATTGCTCTGCCAACGTGTATGATTTATTGTATAATGTAAAATTCATTGGGAAGTGCAGAATTCCCATTCTTCAAAGAATTTACTGTTCTGTCCTCCAGCAGTTTGAAATCCCAGCACAAGGTGCGGTAATATGATTTGTAACTTAATAAGGAACCCAAGCAGAGCAAAGTTGTGTGTCATTCAAAGCCAAACTTTTCAAAGTATTGGCAAGATCAAGGATGGAAAAAAAAATGTTATAGTACAGGGACAAAGTATGGATTCTTAAGACTGAAGAAGATACAAAATATGGAAAATAACAATATGAAATCACTCGGTTGTAAACAAAGTAAAGAGAAATCTGTAGCAGGGGCATTGAGGCTGCTCGCATATATACACAGATGTGGTTATGCCGTGGAGATTCTTACAGATCTTCAGACACAGTAACATAGGTAAAAATGTTCTTGTTCAAAAAAACACTAGACGTGCGTGAGAGAAAAGAACTTTTCCCAATAATCAACATAGATAATTTAAAGAGGGTTGAACTGGCCCACAAGGGTACCAGAGACCCTTTTGGTAGGCCCAGATTCAAAAGGATGAAACAAAATTAAAGACTGTAGATAAAGTAACATCAATAGTAAATGGTCAATGACTAAAAATCAAAGGAAAACTTAGTTGCCCAGATCGACCAATCATAGCACAGTTTTAATTTAAAAGAGCTAAATTTGAAGTGAGCTTACATAGTGTGGCATAAAATGGCAACAATGAAGCCAGAAAAAGCTAGTTACATGTTGGATCAGCAGTACTGGAAACAACGATTCACCAATGTTGTGTTGTCCCCTGAGATTGTCAGATTTAACACTCTGCAACTTCTTTCTGTGGGGCTACATTAAGGACTATCAGTGTATCCGCCTACCCATTATAACCCCCCCCCCCCAAACCCCCCCCCCCAACCCCCCCCCCCCGAGGAAACAGTAAAGTCCATATCTGAGGATATGCTGACCATGTCTGGACAGATCTAGACTACGGCCTAGACATCTGTAAAGTCTCCAATGGAAATCACTTTGATGTCAGCTTAGTTATGAATACCAAAGCTATGAGTCTGCACCATCATTTTTGAACCACGCTGTATATAAGGAACCCAAAGTGGACTTTGGACACATACATTGATAAGGTCAATTTATTATTAGATATCATTGATAACAAGTCCTGTGTATACGAAGATAAAAACATTGTACAAACATGAGAGAAAATTAAGAAAAGCTGACATAGAAAGTGAATTGGGGATGTTTGTGAGATGTTTTATAAGAAGAGCCTAGATGCTCGTGAAAAATAGTATTCAAATCCTTCTCTAAATGAGAACCCACCAGCTAACTAACAGATGAAGGAAACCAATAAGATCCCCAAGCATGACGTTCATTGCCCTAATAGGGTATCTTGACCGGAGTTGACCAAATGGGTCATGTTCCTCGAATGGGTACTCCAAGTTAGTTTAATGATCTGCAATCGACAGGATAGGGAATAAGTGTTAAGTCACGGAGGAGGGGTTCAATCACTTTGGCCCTCCACAAACTCAAGAATGGTGAACTGAATGTTGTTTTGGATAGTGCAGTAGGTCATGCATTGTTACGCCGAGCGCTTCGGATCCCTGCTCCTCCCCAGAGCGCTAGCGGCGTTCCTCTCTCTGCAACGCCCCGGTCAGACCCGCTGACCGGGAGCGCTGCACTGACACTGCCGGCGGGGACGCGATTCGCATAGCGGGACGCGCCCGCACGCGAATCGCATCCCAAGTCACTCACCTGTCCCGGTCCCCGGCTTTCACGTCCTGGCGCGCGCGGCTCCGCTCCTTAGGGCGCGCGCGCCAGCTCTCTGAGATTTAAAGGGCCAGTGCACCAATGATTGGTGCCTGGCCCAATCAGTCCAATTAGCTTCCACCAGCTCCCTGTCCATATAACCTCACTTCCCCTTTCCTTTCTTGCCGGATCTTGTTGCCTTGTGCCAGAGAAAGCGTTAGTGTTGTTCAAAGCCTGTGTTCCAGATCTTCTGCTATCCTCATTGACTACGAACCTTGCCGCCTGCCCCGACCTTCTGTTACGTCTGACCTTGCCTCTGTCTAGTCCTTCTGTCCCACGCCTTCTCAGCAGTCAGCGAGGTTGAGCCGTTGCCGGTGGATACGACCTGGTTGCTACCGCCGCAGCAAGACCATCCCGCTTTGCGGCGGGCTCTGGTGAATACCAGTAGCAACCCTAGAACCGGTCCACCACGCCAATCCCTCGCTGACACAGAGGATCCACATCCAGCTAGCCGAATCCTAACAGTAGATCCGGCCATGGATCCCGCTGAGGTGCCGCTGCCAAGTCTCGCTGACCTACCCACGGTGGTCGCCCAGCAATCGCAGCAAATTGCCCAACAAGGACAGCAGCTGTCGCAGTTGACCGCCATGTTACAGCAACTTCTGCCACTGCTACAGCAGCAACCATCTCCTCCGCCAGCTCCTGCACCTCCTCTGCAGCGAGTGGCCACTCCTAGCCTCCGCTTGTCCCTGCCGGACAAATTTGATGGCGACTCTAGACTCTGCCGTGGCTTCCTGTCTCAATGTTCCCTACATATGGAGATGTTGTCGGACCAATTTCCTACAGAACGGTCTAAGGTGGCGTTCGTAGTGAGCCTTCTGTCTGGAAAGGCCTTGTCTTGGGCCACACCGCTCTGGGACCGCAATGATCCTGCCACAGTCCAGTCCTTCTTCGCTGAAGTCCGTAGTGTCTTCGAGGAACCAGCCCGAGCTTCTTCTGCCGAGACTGCCCTGCTGAACCTGGTCCACGGTAATTCTTCAGTAGGCGAGTACGCCATCCAATTTCGTACTCTCGCCTCCAAATTATCTTGGAATAACGAGGCCCTCTGCGCGACCTTTAAAAAAGGCCTATCCAGTAACATCAAGGATGTGCTGGCCACACGAGAGATTCCTGCCAACCTGCAAAAACGTATCCATTTGGCCACCCGCATTGACATGCGTTTTTCTGAAAGACACCAGGAGCTCCGCCAGGAAAAAGACCTTGATCTCTGGGCACCTCTCACAGTATCCTTTGCAATCTACCCCTGTGCCTCCCGCCGAGGAGGCTATGCAAGTGGATCGGTCTCGCCTGACCCATGAAGAGAGGACTCGCCGTAGGGATAAAAATTTATGTCTGTACTGCGCTAGTACCGAACATTTCTTGGTGGATTTCCCTATTCGTCCTCCACGTCCGGGAAACGCACGCACGCACCCAGCTCAAGTGGGTGTGGCGTCTCTTGGTACGAAGTCTGCTTCTCCACGTCTCACTGTGCCCGTGCAGATTTCTCCTTCTGCCAACTCCTCCTTCTCAGCCGTGGCCTTCTTGGACTCTGGTTCTTCTGGACATTTTATTCTGGCCTCTTTTTTGAATAGGTTCTGCATCCCGGTGACCCGTCTCATCAAGCCGCTCTACATTTCTTCGGTCAACGGAGTGAAGTTGGACTGCACTGTGCGTTACCGCACAGAGCCCTTGCTTATGAGCATTGGACTGCATCACGAGAAAATTTAATTTTTCGTCCTGCCCAACTGCACCTCTGAAGTCCTCCTCGGTCTGCCATGGCTCCAGCATCATTCTCCCACCCTTGACTGGACCACCGGGGAGATCAAGAATTGGGGTCCTGCTTGCCGCAAGAAATGTCTCACGTCTGCTCCCAGACTTTTTGTTCCAGAAGGAAACTCAAGAGGCACCCCCTATGTTCTCTTTTCATTTGAAGGGACAAGGAGACAAAAAGAGGGGGAGACCTAAGGGGGGGGGGGGTACTGTTACGCCGAGCGCTCCGGGTCCCTGCTCCTCCCCGGAGCGCTCGCGGCGTTCCTCTCTCTGCAGCACCCCGGTCAGACCCGCTGAACGGGAGCGCTGCACTGACACTGCCGGCGGGGATGTGATTCGCATAGCGGGACGCGCCCGCTCGCGAATCGCATCCCAAGTCACTCACCTGTCCCGGTCCCCGGCTGTCACGTCCTGGCGAGCTCGGCTCCGCTCCTTAGGGCGCGCGCGTGCCAGCTCTCTAAGATTTAAAGGGCCAGTGCACCAATGATTGGTGCCTGGCCCAATCAGTCCAATTAGCTTCCACCTGCTCCCTGTCCATATAACCTCACTTCCCCTTTCCTTCCTTACCGGATCTTGTTGCCTTGTGCCTTGCCGCCTGCCCCGACCTTCTGCTACGTCTGACCTTGCCTCTGTCTAGTCCTTCTGTCCCACGCCTTCTCAGCAGTCAGCGAGGTTGAGCCGTTGCCGGTGGATACGACCTGGTTGCTACCGCCGCAGCAAGACCATCCCGCTTTGCGGAGGGCTCTGGTGAATACCAGTAGCAACCCATTGGCGGTCCACGCCAATCCCTCGCTGACACAGAGGATCCACATCCAGCTAGCCGAATCCTAACATGCATGCTCACAGCTGATCCATTCATTGTCTATAGAGCGGTTGAAGCCAAGCGCTGTACATGGCTGTCTTCAGCAGCTCTATAGACAATGAATGGAGCAGGGGGTGAGCATGTGCGTCTTTCTGCTCTGCTAACAACACTTGGATTCCTGTTCTCAAAAGTCATGGGAGCCATAGGAGTCCCAGTGGTCAGGCTCTCCTGATCTGACACTTATCCCCTATTGTGTGGATAGGAGATAGGTGATTTAACTTGGAATACCCCTTTAAGGAATCTCAAATTATGAAAAAAATGTGTAATAAAGAAAAAAGGATACTACTTTCACTGTAGTCCTAGAACAATATCTGTGGAACAGCCATATTTTATGATCCTGCTAGGCTGGGAAATGGAATTTTCCAGCAGATTGGAGCAGACCTGTCATCATTAGGAGCTATAATAGTGTCTAGAGAACCAGTATTGTCCTGAAACCTATTTTATCCCATATAACTGGAGTATGCAGTGGACAACCATAGCAGTAATGAGAATAGATAGCCCAGACAACTGGAATGTGTAGTAGACAATCCTAACAGTAATGAGAAGAGAAGTCTTCTGTATTCACACAGTAAAGGTATATTATGGAATATTATAGATCAACCTACTGATCTATGATATGAAACCCCAGGCAAAACTAAAACACAGTGTCATGCCTAGTGTTTGCAATACATGATAAGTGCTCTTTGGTGTTCTCTGAAGCCATCCCTTAGGGCCTTTCTAGTCATTATTGAAGCATATGACTTTTGCCCAGAGTGTTCCCTTAGGGGATGTTAAAGAAAGAGGAATAGTTTTAGTTAGGTTTTCATATTGACTCCATTACCTGTATTATATTGTGTGATTCCGGATTTTGGCAAAATGGACATTTGGGTTGTACGCAAGTTGGGCATCATCTTTTTGCTGCCACTTTAAAGGGAAGCTCCCTCACTCTAACGTTGTTTGAGCCATGAGTCATCTGGGACGATTCCAGTGGCTTCTCCCCACCCCACCAGTCTTGATTCATAGATCTTTCCCTATACCCAAACAGGGAGAGATATATAAATTAAAGGGTCTATCCCCCATATGGTAATTTTAGTACGTACCGGCCAGACAGTAATGGACATGCTTAGGAAGGATCCATGATTGTATTGGAGCTAAATTGCTGTGCTCTGAGTCCACCAAAATGTTGCTGCTATCTCTTGGCAAAATGGCTATTTCCTATTGTAGTTCCCACCCTCCAACTACAAGTCCTATGATTCCTTGGTTGTAAGTGTGAGGTCACTTTTCTCCCTCCCACACATCAGACACCCCACCCATTGAAGCACACCTGAGCTCCCTTCCATGTTGTGCTGTAAACATTAGACCTGTGTTTTCTAACCAGGGTGCCTCCGGCTGTCGAAAAGCTGCAATTCTCTGCAGAATGATCTTTTTTTAATTTTTACGTTTACGCAATTCACCGAATGGGATAATTAACAATATATTTTGATAGTTCAGACTTTTACGCACGTGGTGATACCAAATATGTTTATACATTTGTTTTTACGCTTTTTTGTGGGTAAAATGGGAAAAACGGAGGTGATTTTTCAAATTTTTTAACCTTTTTTTTTTTTACATTTTTTTTTACTTTTTTTCTTACATTTTAATAGTGCCCATAGGGGACTATATATAGCAATCATTTGATTGATAATACTGTTCAGTGCTATGCATAGGACATAGCACTGATCAGTATTATCGGTGATCTTCTGCTCTGGTCTGCTTGATCTCAGATCAGAGCAGAAGACCCCTGGAGACGACCTGAGGAAGGTGAGAGGACCTCCGGCCACCATGCTGGATGATCGGATCCCCACGGAAGCGCTGCGTGCAATCCGATCATCCATTCATAGTATTGCACTGCCGCAGATGCTGTGATCTGTATTGATCATGGCATCTGAGGGGTTAATGGTGGACATCTGCACAATCGCAGATGTCCACCATTACTAGCAGGTCCCTGGCTGCTGAAAGCAGCAGGGACCTGCCGCGCATGACGCGAGCACTGGTCCAGTGCTTGCAATCATGGCGGAGCTTAAATGTACGTCATGGTGCCGCACCATGACGTACATTTACATAAATTGTTGTTAAGGGGTTAAACACAGGTACAGACGCTATATTATGAACTACACTAATCTTTACAGCATGAATGTGATGACAGGTTCCATTAAGGGTGCATTCACTTGTACACTATCCTGTACATCTATGGTGCACCAGGATTTGAAGCTGCAGAGATCAATGTAAACTAGATAACTGAACTTCAAATCTTGTGCATCAAATATGAGCAGGATACTGTTTGTATGAATAGACCCTTAAAGTGGTCATACATTTATAATTTATGAATGATCTAACAATATACCTACAATAAAAGTCTAGTATTATCATATCAGGAGCAGGATAATGTCTATGGGCATCACATTGCGAAAACAGAGGAAACAGCGGGTATTGAAAGTATATACTGTATATTTACTTCTGGTGACTATTTACGCAGTGCTTCATTCTAGTAGCACAGTAAGCCGCGGCTTTAAGTAAAGCTTGACATCCTAACCCCCTGTACACAGCTCGGAGAATAGTTCATCCAGATGAGGGGTGTCAAAGTGTTGCTCAATTTCTATTCTCTTTGCTGCTGGCAGAAAGTGGCTATAGGGAAACAAGTCCCAATGCTCCGGTGGATTATAGGACAGGGGATAAATGCTTCTGTTTTGCTCGATTCTGCCCATGGGACACGCAAAGGCAGGCTTTGTGGGAGAAAAACCAAAGTATTTGTCACATTTGTTCTTCTAAGAACACAGAATTGAAATGAGTTAATTCCACACGGAGTTTTCTAAAAATATAAAACTGAGTAAAAGCGGCTGGGGAAAGCATAGTCATGTTAGTAACAGTATATGTGCGCAAACTGCATGTACGGTATATGCCAAACATATTGTAAGTCTATTGTAGTACCGATCTATAGATACAGCAGACACACAGCAGCATGTTTCACGCCTCAACTCGGCACTCAGTCCATCTTATTGCAGAAACCAGGCTCCATTATAAGTCTATGGAGGCCAATTCCTGCAATGAGATGTATTTAAAGGGGTACTCTTATGGAAATTCAACTCTGGACAGTTCCTGACATGGACAGAGGTGTCAGCAGAGAGAACTGTGGACAGACAGAAAAGAACTAAACAACTTTCTCTGGAGCATAGAGCAGCTGATAACTACTGCAAGAATTAAAACATTTTTTATAGAAGTAATTAACAAATCTGTTACCTTCTGGCACCAGTTCATTTGAAAAAAAAAAAGTTTTCCACTGGAGTACCCCTTTAATGCCAGACCAAGGAGATAGGTGCTTCAGCACCCAAACTCTTACCAAATCTTTTGACATGTCTGCATAAAATGTCAAATTTTTTTTTATATGACAACGGTATTTACGTTATTGGCGTATAAAAGCATAATTTAATGCATCCTACAATGCACTGCTTACCAACCAGTATGCCTCCAGCTGTTGCAAAACTACAACTCCCACCATGCCCGGACAGTCAAAGGCTAGGAGTTGTAGTTTTGCAACAGCTGGAGGCAGCCTGGTTAGGAAACACTGCTATAATGTACTGAGATTCTTTTTTTGGTTAGTTAGTTAGACATAATTCCACTATTGTTTTTTGGGTTTCGGTTTTACAAAATTTACTATGCGGTATTATTGGCAGTAACTTTATTATGCATAAAGCATATATAGTTTTTTTTTTTTTTATGTTTTATAACTTTTTAGTAAAAAAAAATAGTTTTTCACTAGAGTACCCCTTTAAGCATTTGATTACTTGATTGCTTGTACAATACACTGAAATAATTATGTAATGTAATGTACTGTGCTGTTACCGTGATCCTATAACACCTTGTCTAATCTAAGAAGTTATCTGAGTTATCTCTGAATCCTGCCATTACAGGGAGGTGTCAGCGCCATGTATGTGGTTCCAGTTATGCCCTACAGCAATGACCTTAAAGGGGTACTCCGGACCTAAGACATCGCGGTGGTCTCGCCGCTGGGGACCCCCGCAATCTCTCATGCAGCACCCACCTGTGTGAGCTGCATGCAGTGCTGAAGGCTCCGAGTCTGAAGAGTCCACACCCTGCTTGTGATGTCACGGCCACGCTGCCTCAGTGCAAGTCTATGGGAGGGGGCATGAGGGCAGAGTCGTGATGTCACAATACTCCGGCCCCGTGGCCGTGAGGCTTAAGACTCGAAGCCTCCAGTGCTGCGTGCAACTAATACAAGTGGGTGCTGCATGAGAGATTGCGGGGGTCCCCAGCGTCGGGACCCCCTGCGATCAGACATCTTATCCCCTATCCTTTGGATAGGGGATAAGATGTCTTAGGGCTGGAGTACCCCTTTAAGTACATGTTTGTCAAATGTAGGAAGAGGCTTAATAGGTATATGTTACAAGGGGTAGTTGCGCCCCAGGAGGACATATGATGGATTCAATTGGTAGCAAAGAGAAAAGATTCTACTGTATAAAGTGCACACCCAGATAATATTATAAATAATTCACATCTTTATTATGTTAACCACATGTAATACAAAAGGAGACACAATCTCTAAAATTATTTAAAAGAGCTCAGAAGTGAGCTCAGCACAACAACTGGGGGAGGGGCCAACCCCCCTGAGGAAGTCACCTCAGCCACCAATTTTGTGCCCTTTTGCTGTTAGTAGCACCCCTGTTTAGACTATATACGGGTTGAGCCCTCTCTTCCTTCTTCTTCACACATATGATGGATTCATTCATAAAAAAGAAAAAAAAACATATATACCTGCGCTCTGTATAGAGGAAAGTATAGAGGAAACCAGCAGTTTGCTCCACTGTGGAGGGGATGCAAACTTCTTTTTACATACCCCCCCTCCACGTAGTCTTAAAACTGGGCCCTGGTGGCAATGAGATACGCCTACTTGGAGGAGGGGGTATGTAAAAAGAAGTTTGCATCCCCACACAAGATTTGAGTGATTGTTGTTGACGTGGCTCCAGTCGTGTTTTGTGGTGAACTCTGCTTAGCGGAAGTCCCCACCCTGAGTCAAAATCATCACTATCCACATCTATATATATATATATATATATATATATATATATATATATATATATATATAATTTTTTGGTTGTACTGGTCAGCGAACTTACAGTAAATTCGATTCGTCACAAACTTCTCGGCTCGGCAGTTGATGACTTATCCTGCGTAAATTAGTTCAGCTTTCAGGTGCTCCTGTAGGCTGGAAAAGGTGGATACAGTCCTAGGAAAGAGTCTCCTAGGACTGTATCCACCTTTTCCAGCCCACGGGAGCACCTGAAAGCTGAACTAATTTATGCAGGATAAGTCATCAACTGCCGAGCCGAGAAGTTCGTGACGAATCGAATTTACTGTAAGTTCGCTCATCTCTAGTCAGCAGCGCTCTCTAATTTTTTATTTTTTTTATTTTTCATTATGAGATAGGTTCACACCCTTATTGAGAACAGTTTGCAGCTGAAGAGTCACAATATATTAGCAATGTTCTAAGGAAGGCATAGGATAATAACATAGGGAGAGATTTATCAAAACCTGTGCAGAGTAAAAGTTGCCCAGTTGCCCATAGCAACCAATCAGCTCGCTTCTTTCATTTTCAAAAGGGCCTGTGGAAAATGAAAGAAGCAAGCTGATTGGTTGCTATGGGCAACTAGGTAACTTTTCCTTTGCACAGGTTTTGATAATTCTCCCCCATAGTAACTAAAAACAGCTGTTGCAAAACTTCAACTCCCAGCATGCCAGGAAAGCCCTTGGCTGTCTACGCATGCTGGGAGTTGTCATTTTGTAACATTTTAAAGGAGTACTCAGGTGGAAAACTATTTTTTTTTTTTTTTAAATCAACTGGTGCCAGAAAGTGGTCTCTGCTGACACCTTTGTCCTTGTGAGGAACTGTCCAGAGCAGGAGAGGTTTGCTATGTGGATGTGCTCCTGCTTTGGACAGTTCCTGACATGGACAGAGATGTCAGCAGAGAGCACTGTGGTCAGACAGAAAAGAAATTCAAAATGAATAGAACTTCCTCTGGAGCATACAGCAGCTGATAAGTACTGGAAGGATTAAGATCTTTAAATAGAGGTCATTTACAAATCTGTTTAACTTTTTGGCACCAGCTGATTTAAAAAAGAAGTACCCCTTTAGAGGCACCCTGGTTAGGAAACATTGTCCTAGAGAAACGTCAGAAGTTTTGAGCCATTGAGACCACTGATCAAGAGCTAACTCTCTGCAATCTGTGTCTTGCTGCTTCATTTTAAGTCTATGGGGCAGAGAGACAAAGATCTCTGAGAGCCAGGGAGTAAAGTGCGCTGCTGTACACTTATCCCTGCTCGTTCTCCTGATCAGTGTGAGTCTGAGCACCGAGGCCACAACCAATCAAGACTTATGACAAGTCTCTAAAGCAGTCTCTAAAGCTTCCTATAAACCAATCAGGCTGGGTTCATATGTGTTCTTCCTAAACTTGTCACAACTGATGCCACAGCTGATGACAAAAGTGCATCAGTTGTTTAGAATTCGGTGTCCATTCCTGTGCATACCGGATAGGGGAATGCGGCAAGAGGAGTTCCCCTCTCCAGTGCCCATGCAGGGTGTTTCACCGTCCAGCGCCCAACTTAAGATGCCAGATAATTGTGAACTGCCGCATTTAAATGAATGGGATCAGTTCTACAGTACATTCAGTTTCCCTTTGGACAACACACATGTAAAGGGGGCACACTTAAAATATTATTTTTATACACTATGGTGGAAATCTTACCACTGTTTATTATATTTTTGCTCCTCACTACCCCCCAATGCATGCATTATTTTAAATAATGTCTTCCCAATACTGACAACTTAAAGGTGTACTCCGCCCCTAGACATCTCATCCCCTATGCAAAGGATAGGGGATAAGATGTCTGATCGCGGGGGTCCTGCTGCTGGAGACCCTCACGATCTCTCCTGCAGCACCCCCTGTCATCTAGTGCATGAGCGAGCTTCACTCCGTGCCTGATGACGGGCGATACAGGGCGGAGGCTCGTGATGTCACGTCCATGCCCTGCTTGTGACATCATGGTCACCCTCCCATAGACTTGCACTGAGGGGGCATGGCTGTGATGTCATGAGCAAGGCGTGGATGTAACTTCATGAGCCTCCGGCGCTGCACCCAACGCTCTAAATGAATGCCAGGTGCAGCAGGGAGATCCCCAGCAGCGGGACTCCAGCGATCAGACATCTCAGCCCCTATCCCCTGGATAGGGGATAAGATGCCTAGGGACAGAGTACCCCTTTAACAACAGGCGCTACTCAGATATGGAAATTACAGATTTGTAAATTACTTCTATTAAAAATTCTTAATCCTTTCAGTACTTATGAGCTTCTGAAGTTGAGTTGTTCTTTTCTGTCTAAGTGCTCTCTGATGACACATGTCTCGGGAACCACCCAGTTTAGAAGAAAATCTCCATAGCAAACCTCTTCTAAGCTGGGCGGTTCCCGAGACACCTGTCATCAGAGAGCACTTAGACAGAAAAGAACAACTCAACTTCAGAAGCTCATAAGTACTGAAAGGATTAAGATTTTTTAATAGAAGTAATTTGCAAATCTGTTTAACTTTCTGGAGCCAGTTGATATGTAAAAAAAAGCTTTTTCCTGGATAACCCCTTTAATAAACAGAAATGAATATCTACCACCTTGTGAAATGGTCCATGTATAACGCTCACAAAAACGGGGAAAAAAAGGTACCTGTGAAGGGTTGTAAAGGGGAATTGGTCCAGTCGGCTGGTTAATCTGACTTTCAGCAATATTCGGATAAGTTTCCTAAAAACCAACATAGATATATCAGAGCAAGAACTTCAGCGACTTAACCATAGAGTCCCCAGATTGGTACTTTACCATGCTCCTCTGCTGACCCTGGATCTCCGATGACACTGAACTGCTACTGATCTTCTGCGGATCTTCAGTTTCTTTAATTCCTGTCATAGAGCGTATTATACAAAGGATCCGTGACTCTGCTTTGATATGAGGGCAGCGCTGCTTTCTAGAAATGGTAACGTCTGCAAGCACCGTGTCATTATTTCATTCCCATTGGGACTAAGAAGTATCGGGGCGTCAAATCTAACACTTTTCAAGTTGACATCAAACCAGGAAATCTCCGGCCGCTGCCAGGATCCCTCTTTAATCAGCCTATGTGAAATAATGAATATACCCGGACAGGATCCGTGTAAAAAATCCACAAGTGATTCATTATAGGAGCTAATGACGGATAATGTTATACAAGTGGTGCCGGTCTGAGGCTGTTGCCTTGCGGTCCGCCTTCTAATTCTCTTTTTACTGCTTGATAAATAACCTTTCGTACTTCACTTCTGCATTTTGCTAAGTGTAGACTTTGGTTTGTGGTCAATCAATAATTAAAAAGCCTGTAGTCTGTTTTTATGTGTATATCCATTGATAGATTGCTGGAGCAATACACTGGGGCAGCAGGATCAATGTACAGAAAAGGGCAAGCGGGCATTTATTTTACTGTGTTTATCCATTTTCTGTCCTCTTCGCCGTGAGCCACATAAATTGCTGGCCAACATTTATGCCCGCTGACACAGAGGTTTTCATTTTTTTTATTTTTTTTATGTTTTTCAGTAGAAAAAAAAAAAAAACACATCTTATTGTATTCTGTACTTCTTATAAATTATCTAAAAATTCTCCCCTGACTGCATAAAAATGAAGAGAATATTTTACAAAGAGCAAGACACATTGGCGCAACATTATGTAAGTGCTTGATATAAAATCCTGCAATACATTATAATGTTCGGAGGGAGCGCATTACTAAATATGTAACGAAGTAAAGGGAAAAACTAAAAGCCTTTCTAAATATCTTATTTATGTGCTTGGGTATCAGTAGATTAAAGGGGTACTCCGGTGGAAAACTTTTTTTTTTTTTTTTAAATGAACTGGTGCCAGAAAGTTAAACAGATTTGTAAATGACTTCTATTAAAAAATCTTAATCCTTTCAGTACTTTTTAACAGCTGTGTGCTACAGAGGAAAATCTTTATTTTATTTTTTTTATCTCTTTTTTGTGTGGTCCACAGTGCTCTCTGCTAACACCTCTGTCCGTATCAGGAACTGTCCACAGCAGGAGAAAATCCCCATAGCAAACCTATGCTACTCTGGACAGTTCCTGACAAAGACAGAGGTGTCAGCAGAGAGCACTGTGGACAACACAAAAAAGAAATTCAAAAAGTAAAGAATTTCCTCTGTAGGATACAGCTGCTAAAAAGTACTAAAAGGATTAAGATTTTTTTAATAGAAGTAATTTACAAATCTGTTTAACTTTCTGGCACCAGTTCATTAAAAAAAAAAAAGTTTTCCACCAGAGTACCCCAAAATGCCTCCGGAACCTTAGTGCAGTGTTTCCCAACCAGTGTGCATCCAGCTGTTGCAAAACTACAACTCCCAGCATGCCCAGACAGCCTTCGGCTCTCTGGGCATGCTGGGAATTGTAGTTTTGCAACAGCTGGAGGCACCCTGGTTGGGAAACACTGCCTTAATGACCCGACCGGAGTCAAACGGTGACTCCGGTCGGCTCAGTTTTGACCCGTATGCGGTTTTGGACCGGACCTAAAACCGTAGTATACTACGGTTTTAGGTCCGGTCATGAAACCGCATACGGGTCAAAACTGAGCCGACCGGAGTCAACGTTTGACTCCGGTCAGATCATTAAAGTAAATGGAGTCACGGGCTGATCCGGCCCGGGTACGGGAGCGCCCGGTTTGCCCCTCCCCCCGCCGGATCTGGCACCCGTATGTACAAAACGTGGTGTGAATGCACCCTTAGCCTGAGAACAACAGTGGTAAACTAATCTGATATTGTTTTTATTCTTCATTTATTATTTAAGCTTGAAAAGTAAAGGGTGAATTCTGATTGGTTACTAAGCCTTGAGTCAGCCGACAGCTATCTGTCCCGATCCCTCTATTTGCTACACATGCACACTCAGCTTGGCAGAGCGTGCATGTATTCTGAATGGGGAAAGGAGAGTGATGCTACCAGATACCTCAAAACAAAAGGATCGGGCATCTCCCAACCCTAGAATGCTTAACTCACTTCTCCCCCTACAGTTCTGGAGATTTAGGAGCCCCCCATACGCATTACATAGTCAGCTGATCCTGACAAAATTGTCAGGTTTAGCCACTTTTGATCTACTCTATATGGAAAGCTTAAACTGTCAGGGGCAGAGTGTCATCATAGAAATGGAGACAAAAAAGCCCCTCCGACAAAAGGTCTTAAACTTCAGTCACAAGATTGATACATTGAGAACCCCTTTAATACCACTGCACGACTACCACATATCATGCATTATGTGGGAGATATATCAAAACCTGTGCAGAGGAAGAGTGGTACAGTTGCCCATAGCAACCAATCAGATTGCTTCTTTCATTTTTAGAAGCCTTTTCAAAAAATGAAAGAAGCAATCTGATTGGTTGCTATGGGCAACTGGTCAACTTTTCCTCTGCACAGGTTTTGATAAATCTCCTCCTGTGTCTTTTGCATCATTGCTTCTGTGCAGTCTATGACAAATGGTGATAGTATCTCGCAACTTGTTACCCTGGTATTATCAAACTATTGAAATATCTGATGCTGAAAATGTCTAATTAATAGGGGGAATTTATCAATGCTTACGCCAGAAAAATTACTTCAGAAAGTTAGCAACTTTGATAAAGGTACAGTGATCCCTCAACATACGATGGTAATCCGTTCCAAATGAACCATCGTTACTTGAATCCATCGTATGTTGAGGGATCCGTGCAATGGTAATATACAATGTTATACTCATGTGTCCCCGCCGCTCCGGACCTTCACCGCTGCCCTGGATCGTCGCTGCCCATCCCCGTCATCACATCCCCTGCGCTCCAGACCATCATCGCTGCCCTGGATCGTAGCTCTCCATCGCCGTCATCATGTTGCTGCGCACGCCGCTCCTATTGGATGACGGGAGAACGTGCGCGGCGTCGTGATGATGAAGGAGAGCGACAGCTATGCAGCGGAGCCTGAAGAGGACGGTCCGGAGCAGCGGGGATAGGTGAGTGACACTCACCAGAGCACACGGGGCACATTAAAAGGCTATCCGGCAGCAGATGAAACAGTCTGCGCTGCCGGATAGCCGTTTATGCGATGGCCCCGACATACAAAAGCTCTGCCTTCAACATGGGATGGCCTCTAAGAGGCCATCGTATGTTGAAATTATCGTATGTCAGGGCCATCGTAGGTCAGGGGGTTACTGTACTGATAAATTTCAACCATAATGTTTTTGTTTTTTTTATTTCCATATTGACATCTATCAAATCCATTATCAAGAATACCCATACCTGTGTAAAATGAGTTGCTGGTGGCTTCTGGTGGCTGGTAATAAGATGACGGAGTTGGTGGCGGCTGGAACGTGTCGAGTCCTACAGGAGGTTTAGTCTAAGAACACAATTTAAAGTCAAGTTTTAATTCAGAAGACCACAAACATTGTTATGTTCACATGGAGTAATTCCTGGGCGTAATTCCGATGGTAATCCTGTCGAAATTTACTGTACATGTGCTTCCATTGGATTCCACTGTCCAATTCACATAGCAGAATTTCCATGGCAAAATTCCGCTTTTCACATTCCGCAAAAATATAAGACCAGTCTTACATTTTGCAGGATTCCGCTATGGAATCCCATTGAATTCAATGGGGCTTAAAGAGTACCTATAATCAAACTATATTTTCTAAACTAACTCAGATTCTATTCCCTAACTACTCCTAACACCCCTCCTGCCCTTTAAAAAAAATTCTGAGCCTTAAAAAGCTCTGTATCATACCTTTCCCCTTGTTCACATTGTGTGAGCTCCTAGCAGGAGAAAGTGGGCGTTCCCCAGAAGGCACGATGTCACTGAAGTCTGCGAAAGCTGTGCCTCGCCATGCCCTGCACGCACTTCCTGCGTTTGGTCTCCTGCCAGGCCGGGAGGAGACCAAACTAACTGTATGACTTGCGGCAGGGAACAGAACAGAGCCACCTAGTGGCTGTTTAATCAATCACATTAAAAACATATAAAGGTTGAGAATTTTAACGGCAAGTAAATAGTAAAGTGTTTTATAATTACATAAGGAACAATATACTGAAAGTTTAGTTTGGTGATAGGTGCTCCTTAAATTTTGGCAGACTCTGTGTTCTGAGAAATTCTGCCAAAATTCTCTGCAATTCTGTACAACAAGCTTTGCTAAACAGCATTTGTGTGAAATTGCGGAAATTCCGCAATGGGATTCCCCTGCACAGTGCACACTGTGGAGTTTTAGCAGCAGATATTCTGCCGCTAAAAATCCACCGCCAAAAGAGTGGTTTTGGTTATTCTGAAGAAGAAATACCGTATTTTTCGCCCTATAGGATGCACCGGCGTATAAGACGCACCCAATTTATAGGTGCAAAATCTAAAAAAATAAAGATTTTGAACCCAATAGTGGTCTTCAACCTGCGGACCTCCAGATGTTGAAAAACTACAACTCCCAGCATGCCCGGACAGCCAACATCTAGAGGTCCGCAGATTGAAGACCACTGCATAGGAGGTAATACTCACGTGTCCCCGCCGCTCCGGACCCGTCACCGCTCGTCGCCGCTGCCCTGGATGTCGCTCCATCGCTGTCGCCGTGTCCCCGTCGCTCCGGAACGTCTCTGCTGCCGGCCGGGTATTCTCGCTCTCCGTCGCCGCCATCTCGTCGTTCCGCACGCCGACGCACGTACGCGACGACGGGATGACGAGGAAGGAGAGCGCCGGCCATACAGGGGATCCCTGAACGGAGAAGACACCGAGGAGGCAGGTAAGGTCCCTCCCGGTGTCCTGTAATCACTAACCTGGCTATTCAGTCGGGCTGTTCGGGACTGCCACGGTGAAATCGCGGCGGTCCCGAACAGCCCGACTGAACAGCCGGGTTAGTGTCACTTTCCCTTCAGACGCGGCGGTCAGCTTTGATCGCCACGTCTGAAGGGTTAATACAGGGCATCACCGCGATCGGTGATGTCCTGTATTAGCCACGGGTCCCGGCCGTTGATGGCCACAAGGACCGCCGCGATAGGGGTGTATTCGCCGTTTAAGACGCACCGACTTTTTCCCCCCAGTTTTGGGGAAGAAAAAGTGCGTCTTATACGGCGAAAAATACGGTACTCTCTGCAAATATTGCCCTTTATGGGGATGGCAATGTCTGTGCGGTCCTGGCGCCAAAAGATTCAGTCGGAGCTGTCCGCACTCAGAAGCTCCGAATGGAGATTTGTAAGTGTGAACCTAGCATAGCCACACAAGTGGCTGCCACATTTCAGCTGCATGAGGCTTGCTTCTCTCCTCACCCTAGGATGCTGTTTACCCATGTCTGTGATATGTGTTAAGCTTACATCTTTAAACGGGTACACCGGCAGAAGACAACGTTTCTTTCAAATTAACTGGTGCCAGAAAGTTAAACAGATTTTTGAATTACTTCAATTAAAAAATCTTAATCCTTCCAGCAGTTATCAGCTCCTATATGCTCCACAGGAAATTGAGTAGTTCTTTTCAGTCTGCCCACAGTGCTCTCTGCTGACACCTCTGTCATGTCAGGAACTGTCCAGAGCAGGAGAGGTTTGCTATGGGGATTTTCTCCTGCTCTGGACAGTTCCTGACATGAACAGAGGTGGCAGCAAAGAACACTGTGATCAGAGAGAAAAGAAAAACTCAACTTCCTGTGGAGCATACAGCAGCTGATAAGTACTGGAATGATTAAGATTTTTTTTTTATAGAAATAATTTACAAATCTGTTTAACTTTCTGGAGCCAGTTGATATGAAATTCTTTTATTTTTTCCACCAAAGTACCCCTTTAAGATATATATAATGAAATGCCCTTAAAATTCTATGGCTAAACATTTATCAAAGGAGTGCTCCTCTGGTGTATGTTTAAATAGCTTTGTTAACTTGTATTGAACAGCAAAATTGTCTATGCTTTTTATAACACAAGAATCCTGTTTACCATAAGAAGTTTTGGTCCTAAAGTGAAGAGGTAAGGCAGTCTTCTCCAAATAGTGTGCCTCCAGCTGTTGGAAAGCTACAACTCCTAGCATGCCCGGACAGCCAAAGGCTGTCCGGGCATGGTGGGAGTTGTAGTTTTCCAACAGCTGGAGACACAGTGTTTGGAGAAGACTGATGCTTGGGCTGTCCAGGCATGGTGGGAGTTGTAGTTTTCCAACAGCTGGAGACACACTGTTTGACACACTGCCAAGCTACATCTCCATTCATTGGCTGGATGCGGCGGCCAGAAGCCATCTCATCAGGAAGGATGGGGATGTGGCAACTATCAGACTACGTTTAGTCTTGGTTTTGTTATAATGATAAAATATGTAACATGATTATTACCTGAGATGAAGATTTTGATGCCTCTCTCGGCGGGACTACAGTTTCTTTCCTTGGCTTGGAACGAAACCAATTAAACCATCCAAAAGAGGATCCCTGCATGAAAGGAATGGGGAACTGTGAGTAGATGAAGGTGCAAAATCCATTAACAGCAGCTTCAGAACAATACAGGGTTGACCCTTCCAGTGTCATCAACTGATCACACGGCAGAATGTCCGAATTCTGCAGGAATATTCCACACGGACATTCTGCAGCAGCGGAGTCCCATTGATATCAATGGGATTCTGCTGCACTGTTCACATGACAGAATTTCTGCTCCATATGTTTCTGGCATGGAAATTCAGACTCCGGCGTTCGCAGAAAGAATAGTCTATCATGTATATCCTTTCTGCAGAGTCCACAGGGACATGCATTGCCGTCTATGATACCGTGCATTTCTGAACGGTAGTGGCGGCATGGAGCTCCGCTGTCAGTGGAATGTCCGCACGGAACGCAGCCTTACAGCCAAAGCAAACAACCTTAACTATCCAGATGCAACTTATTAAAGGGGTACTCCAGTGGAAAATATATATATTTTTAATTAACTGGTGCCAGGAAGTTAAACAGATTTGTGAATTACTTCTATGTATGTATCTATTAAAAAATATGAATCCTTCCACTACTTATCAGCTGCTGTATGCTCCATAGGATGTTCTTTTCTTTTAAAATATATTTTCTGTCTGACCACAGTGCTCTCTGCTGACACCTCTGTCCATTTTAGGAACTGTCCAGAGTAGGAGCAATTCCCCATAGCAAACCTCTCCTGCTCTGGACAGTTCCTGACATGGACAGAGGTGTCAGCAGAGAGCACTTCCTGTGGAACACAGCAGCTGTTGCAGCTGTTGGGTGTGTCTGACTTCCAGAGTTTTGAGCCCCAGACTTCCACCCCTCGAACTAGGCCGGCGGGGGAAGGGAGTGAGAGAGCTACGGCCGATTCCCAGGACGGGGTAAGAAGATCCAGCAGGCTCCGCAGTAATGTGGAGCCCACTCCCCCGTCCGTCGCTGGAAACCGCAAGGCGTCCGGTAAGAAGCTTATGGTTATGTCTTCGGGGACTGTGTCTGATATTATAGAACCCCAGCAATGGGGGGGTGAAGGGACCCAGGGAGTCGCTAGCTACTTTCGGTTCCCGCATGCAGGCAAATCTAATAAAATATGAGCAGCTGGGAAAAAAGCTGAAAATCATAAGGGAAGACCTGAAGTTTGCCTGCTACCAAACAGATAACTCTGCCAAGGCCATGAGGGCAAGGTTCGCTGCCAGGGTGTGTGAGCTGAAGGCAGAGGAGCAGGAGGTGGTGATAGCCCGAATGCTGATTGTAGAGGGAGCAGGCATGTTTAAAGAAAAATTAAAGAATGAAGACCGCTATAAAACCATGCAGACCCCTGTGAAGGAGGAAGAGGATAGTCAGGGGGAGGAAGAGTGCTTGTGTGTCACGGAGGAGAAGATGGAGGAAGGTGGTGAGGGAGATGACGGCAGTGAGGGTGATGAGAGTGAGGGGGATGTGTGTGATACCCCGTGTATCCCTAAGACCTCTGTCACCCCGAGTGCGGATTACATTAACCCTGCCCAAGTCGCCTTACCAGCCACCTCTGAGGAAAGTGACAGTAGTGATGGCGGTGACAGTGGACCGGTCGGTGGGGGCACCTGCGGGCCATAATGATGCAGGAGTCACCCACCCGTCTGGAAAATTTCAGTTTTAGCCAGGACATGGGCCCTAAGGAGAGGAAGAAAAAGAAGAAGAAAAAGGCTGAGGAGCAGATAAAGTTTGTTTTCTCTCCTATCCAGCAGTCTGGGCCACCTGAAAAGTTGGTTCAGGCTGCTGGGCCCCCCACCCTGCCAGATCCCATTTCTGCTGTGGAACTGGACCAGCACGGGGGGTACAGTGCTGCATCCAACATGGGCGCGGGTGCTACAGTCACGAGTCCTGCTGGTAGGGAAGAGCAAGACGGGCTAATGGTGGGCAATAGTTATGTGGCAGTTTGCAAGGGGAGCGGTTCCCCGAGTACTGTGGGCAATGTTACCCTGCGGGGCACTTCCCTGAGAGGGGGGGAGTGTCCAGGCGCCTGAGGTGTGTGGTGAGTTCTTCTGTTCGGGGGGCGGTCCCCTGGGCGATGCTAGTAGTGTCGGTGCTGCGGGGCACTCCCCTGTGAGGGGGGGGGAGCGTCCAGGTGTCAGAACCTGCTGCTGAGCCCGTGCGGTTGGGCGTAGTGTGTGGCGCGGGCACTGCAGGGATCTGCAACAGGATTCAGATTTTCTACCAGGGGCAGCCGAAGCTGTGTCACAGATGTGGTGACCCAAACCACTTTAGTGCCAACTGCACTCAGCAGATATGCGCCCTCTGCTGTGGGGTGGGTCACCTGGCGTCCACCTGTGGGCAGATTCTGTGTAACTTGTGTGGTGATTTAGGTCACCCGTTCAGCCGGTGTCCACGCTCGTTCTCTAACACTGTTACCGCCCCGGCTGGGGAGAGACCATAGAAGGAACAACTCAGTCTCTGACCCTCTGATCGTCCTTTCAAATCGATATGAGGCCCTTGGGGATACCATCTCCCCTCCTCTTCTCGAGGGTCAGGAGGCAGTGCGGCCTCCAGGAGGTGCCGAGCCTCCTTCCTCTGGGGCAGTTTCCTCAGGGGTTGAGGTAACACCAGATGCCGGCGGTAAAGATCCTGGGATGGATCTATCCCTGAGTTTAAAAAGAGGCAAAGGGTCTTCCTCCGATTCAGATGGGGGTGGAGGGAAGGAGAGGAAGAAGGTTTAAGGGGTGAGGCCATCTAACTCAATCACCCAGGATGGCGGCACTCACCCCACTGACGTTGGCATCCATTAACTGTGCCAGCATAAAATCAGATACGGCTAGATTCGCAGCCTTTGATTTTCTCGGCTGTGTTGAAGCCGACATTTTCTTTTTACAAGAGACCAGGTTGTCAGATCTAGCCTCCCTGGTAAAAGCCAGAAGAGAGTGGAGGTGCGGTCCCTCCCACTGGTCTCTTGCGGCTGAGCCGTATAGTGGGGTGGTGGTCCTTTTTACCGCTCCTGTTGAATGCAGACGGGTTATTGAGTTAGAAATGGGGAGGTGCCTGATCTTAGTTGTCTTCATGAAGGGACAAGAGCTCCGGCTCATTAGCATCTACGCCCCGCAAACTAAGCGAGGCCGTAAAGATCTCTTTATGAGGATTAAGCCCTTTCTTCTTATGAGTCGGCAAGTGATCTTTGGAGGGGACTTCAATAATGTCACGAGGTCCCAAGATAGGAGAGGCTCCAATGGTCCGCTGACTTGCGATAGTGTGGCACTAATTAGCATAACTAGAGAAGCTCGCCTAGAGGACGCCCACATCCGGAGCCCCTCAGGCCACGCGGGTTTCACCTATCATCAAGGTAGTAGCAGGTCTAGGATAGATAGGTTTTATTTAAAGGAGGAAGCCGTCTCTTCCGCAGTGTCCGTGGTTGAGGTGGAGTTCTCCGACCACTGTATGATTTTGTTTTCCCTGAATGTTTCAGAGACCCCCCGGATGGGAAAAGGTTATTGGAAGCTGAATTCGTCCCTCCTGGAGGAAGCGGAGATAAGACAGTCCTTTGAGGATTTTCTTCAGAGTCAGGTACCTTTACTGGGCCTATGTAGTAGTAAGTCAGAGTGGTGGGAGATATTCAAGAAGCGGGTTGCGGGGTTCTTCCGCCAGCTCTCGAGCCTCAGGTCCCTGAACAGGTATCGCCTGTATCAGGGTCTGAGGAGGAAACTCGAGCTTCTTGTCTCGACTGGAGGTAGCCGTGAGGATATCTCCAGAGTGAAATCCTTGCTGATGGGGTGTCAGTACGATAGGCACGCATCTTTGGTTTTTGAGAGGGATTTCGGGAAGTACCGCTCGCCCGACCCTTACAGAAACTGTAAGATGTCAGTGAGTAGTAAAGTCATTTCAGGACTGATTGATAGTACAGGATCTCTGAATCGGTCCAGATCAGGGATCTTGGAGGTCGTCAGATCCTTCTACTCGCACCTCTTGGGGAGGAAGGATCTAGATCAAGACAAGATGTCGGCTTTCCTGGCTGAAACCATTCCTGAGCCAGGGGCAGACCCCTCTCTTGATGTTTTGGCAGAAGAAATCAGGGAAGAGGAAGTGAGACTGGCGATCGAGGGGCTCGCCCCTAAGAAGTCGCCAGGTCCGGATGGCTTAACATCCGAGTGGTACAGGACCTTTAAGGAGTCTTTAGCTCCCCTCTTGACTGAGGTATTCAATGAGTGTCTCTCCTCGGGCACTCTGCCGAATTCAATGAGGAGGTCAGCCCTGATTCTTCTGTCAAAGGGTAAAGATCCCAGCCGTATTGAGAATTGGAGGCCCATAGCTCTTCTCAATACGGACAGGAAGCTTCTGGCTAAGATACTGTTTAATCGGCTGGTGAAGTTTGCACCCCGGCTCCTTTCGGGGGCTCAGCACTGCTCTGTTCCAGGCCGAAGCACCTTAAGTGCGGTCCTTAGTGTCAGGGAGGCAGTGGAGAGGAGTAGTGGGGGTTTCTGGAAGGGGTACTTGCTGTCCCTGGATCAGGCCAAAGCGTTTGATCGGGTGAATCATGAGTACCTCTGGTCCGTCCTCCTGAGATATGGCTTACCAAGTACTTTTGTTAATTGGCTTAAGATCTTGTATGCAGGGGCAGAGAGTTTCCCACTGGTGAACGGTTGGTCTGGCCGCTCTTTTGAGGTGGGGTCCGGAGTCCGTCAGGGTTGTCCTTTGAGCCCGCTTTTATACGTGTTTGCGATCGATCCCTTCGTCCGGAGGGTAGATTGTGGGCCGTTGGCGGGAGTCGGAATGAGTCTGGCGGAGCTGGATGTCGCCCAGAGAGTGGTGGCGTACGCTGACAATGTCACCATTTTCGTGTCCTCGCGAGAGGAGGTCGATGTGGTGATGTCGGAAGTGGACCGCTACTCGGAGGCATCCGGGTCTAATATCAACCGGGATAAGTGTGAGAGTCTCTGGCTGGGAGGGGGAGATCCCACGTTTGATCTCCCGGACACCCTTCCAGGGCCCCAAGAGTCAGCAAAAGTTTTGGGCATCATATTCGGCCAGGATGATTATCCCACCAAAAACTGGGATGGTAAGCTCCAGGATGCCGCTCAGAAGGTGGACCAATGGAAGGGTTGGTCTATGACCCTCAGGGAAAGGGTACACCTGATCAAATCGTACCTGCTCCCCTTGTTTATCTATCTGGGCAGTGTATGTATCTTGCCAGAGGCTTACTACACTAGGATCTACAGCCTGTTTTTCCAACTGTTATGGGGAAACAGGATGAACCTAGTCAAGAGGGAGGTTACGTACCGCACGAAAAGACTAGTGGGTTTATCTATGGTAAACCCTGTGGTGTTCTTAACCAACACCTTCTTGAAAGCTAACATCTCAAACCTCTGGTCAGAGAGGGCTTCTCCGTGGGTACTCTCCTGCAGGGAATGGTTTTGGCCTTTCTTCCAGGAATGGGAGACAGGAGGGCAAGTGAAGGGCCTCCGTACGCCCCATGGATATCTTCCGGCTTATGCTACCCTGACTCTGAAAGCGATACCTCGGTGGGGTCTGGGAGTGTGGAAGATCAGGACCCAGTCAAGGCAGTTCCTTGACAAACGGGTTCTGTTGACCCACTTCCAGAAGCCTCTGGCGCTCAGGGACTGCCCAGGTTGGGATCTGAGGGTGGGGTTGTACCTTTTAAACATGAAAAGGATCCCCCAGAAGTTTTGGGACTTGGTCTGGCGCTGCTTTCAGGGGAAGCTATATGTGAGGGACAATTTGAAGTGTAGGAACTCTGATGACCGGGGATGTCCCCGAGAAGAGTGCGGGGACACGCTGGAAAGCATGGACCATTTCCTGCTTCATTGTCCCTTTAATATAGGGGTTTACAACAGGGTGGGTGCTTCCATCGGCTGGAGTCAACTTGCCGGCCTTACCTATCCGGAGTGGGCTTATGGGGCATTCAAGAACCTGGGTGGCCAAGATCGGGGCACTTTATTCTTAGTTAGTTTAGTGGTTAGGTACTACACGTGGAATGCACGGTGTTTAGTGTCGACCCAACAGAAAATCCTCTCCGAGGTGGAGGTCTGTAGGAACATCACCGGTGACCTCGGGAAGATCAGGTCTTTGGAGTATGGCAGTCTTGGTAACAGTAGGGATTCTCTCCTATGGAGAGGGTTTTCTTTTGATGTGCCCTAGGTACTAGACCTTTTGGGTAGAGTACCATTATTTTGATTAGGGACCGTGATGTAGGGACAGGGTTATAGGGATAGAGATATGATGAGAACAGGGTTAGTTTGAATGGAGAGATAGGATTAGGGAGAATTGTAGGGGGAGTTAGGGAAAGAGTGTAAAATTATTTTGAATGTATCAAGTCTGCCATCCTTCTTCCTGGTGGTGGGCTGATGCATGTGCACGCTAGCTTTTTGTTGTGTTTTTAAGCTGATATGGTATGAAGGGCTTACAGGCGACCAAACTTGGGCCTAAAGTGGGTTGTGGTTCAGTGTGTATAAGTTTGTGTACAAGTTGGTTGGGAGGAGTGCTAGGTGGGGAGGGTGTGCTTGTGGGTGGTGGTGTTCATCTTTGGGGGACCTGACATGGGTCAGTTAAGGACTGGACTTTGTGAACTGTAAGAACGGTATGGACTCTGACCCATGTACAGGAGGGGTGGTGTGGGTGAGGGTACAGTTTTAGTGTAGGGTTTTTCCTAGGGTTTTCTATTGATTTTGTAGGTGTTTTCTGTAGTGCATATATTTTGTTTATATTATATTTTATTTATATAGTATATTTAGTAATTTGGTACCTATATTGTGTTATATCTATATTGTTTCATATTGTTTCATGTTATAGCGTTATGGTAGCCGGACCAGTTGTTGTGTTGATATGTGGTTTATTTGGTTTATTTCAGTTATTTGGTCTGTTTTATGTTTTCTTTGGTATTTTCATTAGTCCCGGTTAGAGGATCCAATTAGTTTGGACGTTTTGTAAGTGAATGTATGTGTGATATGATTATTTTGATTATTATTATTATTATTACTATTATTATTTTTATTTATAAAAAAAATAATATATATATATATATATATATATATATATATATATAAAAAAAGATAAAAAAAAAAAATATATATATATATATATATATATATATATATATAAAAAATGTAAAAAAAAATATATAATAATTTTTTTTTTTTGAGGTGTGCTTGCTACGTTTCTGTTTAGTTTTCTTGTTGCGTGTTCCCAAGTATGGATGGTTTTGAGTTATAGTCGGGTAATGATAACTTTTATGTTTATATTTTGACAAGCCAAGTTGTGCTATTTTATTTATTTATTTATTTTTCTTAATGTTCATTTTCGGTAAGCGTGTGAGTGTTTGATTAGATATTTTGGGCATATTTTAATATCTTAGTATTTTAGTATCTTAGTAAAGCTGGGCTGGCCGGTTAGGCAGGGTTTTGTTTATGAGGTTTCGTTTTTGGTTCTAGAGTATTTCTTATTTATGTTATAGCTGGTTAAGCTTGCTTTGTGTTTTGTATTTGATAAGTTTAGTATTTTTCTAATAAAAAGAGTGTCAGCAGAGAGCACTGTGGTCAGCACGAAAACAAATTAAAAAAAGAAAAGAACTTCCTCTGGAGCATACAGCAGCTAATAAACACTGGAAGGATTAATATTTTTATATAGAAGTAATTTACAAATCTGTTAAACGTTCTGGCATCAGCTGATTAAAAAAAAATAGTTTTCCACTGGAGTACCCCTTTAATCATGGCTCATGATTAAGAGAGCATTGTCACCAGAAATGATTCGGAGTTCCATCAGCTGAGCGTTTGTCTGCATTGCATGAACTTATAATAAAGAAGAAAATTTTTAACAACATGTACTGGATCTGTTACATATTTTATTTGATGGTATCTCCAGTTCCTGGGAATAGGATACGGGATCTGTGCAGAGGTCAGTGAACTACTTTGCAGAGTGACCTGGATGAACTTTTTTCTGTGTTTGCCTTGATGTAATAAATAACTGTACATATCAATTTTCTGTACATCACATAAGAATGTGTCTGGAACATTGATAGTGTTATAAGTTCTGGGGTCACTGCTATCATGCTGAGGGTTGAGAGGGGCATTCAGAAATCCATGCCTTGTGTGGCAAACAAACTTGACCCACCCCTCGCAGGTCCCAGGTCTTCGTCTGTCAGAACATACTGGGAATTGTAGAACTAGAGAGTAACCAGTTGCTGAACAATGCATAAGCAAATGTCATGCATCTCTTTATATACCGTATGTTTTGTCTTGTGATGTTAAAACGTAATTGTCACATCAGATAACTGTTTAGGCTAAATTGGCACATCTGCAGTATGGCCAACTTTTATATGGCATTGTTTATTAGTTTTCTCTTTTACTTATATTCTAATTTTCTGTTGTCCGTGAGCTAGTGATGTCTATGATGTCTCCAATATACTACATGTAGAAGAGAAGATTCTGCTACCATATATCTTTATTGCACAACCACAGGAGAGGCAGAAGCATAGAGGACATTATAAAGCAGTACTGAACAGTGTGAGTCCAGGGGTGAGATCGTATACTCACTAGTTCCTGCAGTCTTTCTGTGTCTCTCTTTTCAGCCACTTTTACTTCCTCTCACTTACCCCTATTCCTATCTCAATAGACTTCTATAGGAAGCTGTAGCCTGAGCTGATTCATTAGGAGACAGACTTTAGCAGTTTTTCAGAGTGAATTATGGGTTATGGAGGGGGGAATAAAAGCAGGAAAGAAGCCTGATAAGTAGAGGAAGAAGCATTTTTCTCTGATAAGATATATCACATACTTTTTCATATTTGCATGTGCTGCTGATTTATGCAAAGTAGACCAGTGATCATTTAACATATAGTACCAATGACTTGGTAAGGAAAGGTGTAGATAACACTGTCATAGTGATATCTTTTTCTAGCACTAAACAGCATGCTGTACAGAGCTGACTACATTATGAATCCACTATCCACTGAATTCTTTAATAAGCATTTTAAAGCAGAATATGATATAAAAAGCTTGTTAGCTTATTATAGCACTGTCTCCACTCCACTGGAGTGCTTTCCTGTTAAGCTGTATTTAAAGACCTGGCTACTTGGACAATTTCTAACTGCTCAATGTGATTAATCCTGTAACAGCAATCGCTCATTTTCTAACTATTACGCTAAGAACATGGGATTAGAAGCATAAAGTCTGATTGAATCACACCATGTTTTCTCAGCTATTAATCATGGGAGATTTAATGACATGGTTGAAAATGGTCCAGTTGGCCCTGGTCTACATGGTTGTCTGCAAGTAAGGTATCTCTCGTAAAAGACAGTTTCTTTAATAGTCAGAGATAGATAGATAGATAGATAGATATGAGATAGATAGATAGATATGAGATAGATAGATATGAAATAGATAGATAGATATAAGATAGATAGATAGATATGAGATAGATAGATAGATAGTTAGATAGATATGAAATAGATAGATATGAAATAAATAGATATATAGATAGATATAAGATAGATAGATAGACAGATATGAGATAGATAGACAGATATGAGATAGATAGATATAAGATAGATAGATAGACAGATATGAGATAGATAGACAGATATGAGATAGATAGATAGATAGATATGAGATAGATAGATGGATAGATAGATAGATATGAGATAGATGGATAGATAGATATATAGATACGAGATAGATAGATAGATCTGTAGTTTTGCAACAGCTGGATGTACACTGTTCTATGCCATCCTTTTTCCAATGTGCAACGATATGAATGACAATAACATGAAAGGGGGAATCTTCTACACGTAGAAGAAAGAAGGTTTCATCATCATCATCATCATCATCATCATCACACATGGGGATAAGAGCAGTGAGATTTTGGAACTCTGCCTCATGATTTGTATTAGGCCATTCACAGAACAAGTTCCACAGGGGCCTGGATGCCTTTATAAAAATATACCAAAGTTCAAGAAGTGAGCCTAGGACCCTGGCACCAGATGCTTACACGTCGAGCCCTCATCACCCATTGTGCCCGTGTCACCCTCACTTTATGTTTATGTTACAACATGACTTTTTTCTCTTTCTTACCAGTTATTATGATTTATAAACAACACAAATTATAGTGGGAGGGGAAAAAAAAGCAACATGCTGAGAACATCTGTCTCCTGTGCCACTTCTGATAAAACTCTTATCTCAGGCCAAGTGACGAAGAGTCAAACATGTAAAATCATCTCGACAGGTAACAACCTGGCCTTACAGGCTTTCTTCTCTGAAATAAAAAAAATGTACTTGACTTGTCTTCTTTCACCTTGAATTATCTTCCATCTAAAGTTCTATTCATTTCTTAAAGGGGTTATCCAGGAATAGAAAAACAGAGCTAATTTCTTTCAAAAATAGCTCCACATCGGTCCCCAGGTTGGGTGTGGTATTACAACTTGGCTCCATTCACTTCAATGGAACTGAGCTGCAGAACCACACCCAACCTGGAGACAGAGGGGGAGTGTTTTCTTGAAAGAAATTAGCTCTGTTTTTCTATTCCTGGATAACCCCTTTAACTCTGTTTTTTTGTAAAACTGAATGATAGCCAACATGACTGCCATTAGCTTAAGGAGGCATATGAAATATGGCGACATGTAAAGACGGTGAACTGTATATTATCACTTGTAGGACTGTAGACTTTTATAAATAGCAATAAATAGTGATAAATAGTAATCTGTTTTTATAAATAGAAACAGATTAAAACATAAGAACATGTTTAGTATCTTGCTCTAACAAGGAAACTGGATACCACTCTTGCCTTCCTTTAGGGTACATTCACACATACAGTTTCTGGTAGATATTTGATGCTGCAGATTTAAAGCTGTTGTCAGTCAATAAGTTTAAATTAACATCTGCAGCATAAAATGTAAAGCTTCAAATCTGCAGCATCAAATATGTGCAGGATACTGTATGTGTGAATACACCGTAAGGCTATGTTAACACGGCGGAATTTCGTTTAGAGCTCTGCGGAAAATTCCTAATTTCTAAATTTACTGCACATTGAATTAAATGGGGATTTCGCTGTCCTGATCTCCCTGCAGAATTTCCACAGCAGAAATTCTTTCTGGATTCTGCAAAAACATTTATTTAAATTTTTCCGAATTCCGGGCAGAATCCCATTGAACTCAACAGAGTTTTGAATTTTGTCAGAATTCAGTTTTTTTTGAGTACACAGAAGCGCATATTTTCTGCTCTAGATCTGCTTCAGCAGATTTTGCTGCCCACTGACTTCAATGGGTGGCAAAATCTGGTATAGAAAATCTGCAGCAGATCTGCAATTGAAGATATGCATGTGTGAACGTACCTTTAGGGTCAGTTCACACGTTCGTCTTTTCTACTGAAGATCTGCTGCAGATTTGCTTCAGCCGATTTTGTTGCCCATTGGAGTCAATGGGCAGCAAAATCTGCAGCAGCAAGTCCGCAGCAGATCTGCAGCAAAAATGTGCATTTGTCATCTGACCTAAGGGCTAAGGGCCTTGCAATGCCTGTTACACTGATTTCACAGAGGCACATTCACAGTGTAGGGTCCGTCCCAATGAGGTCACCTTAACGTGGTGGGAGGGTCCAAACTATTTGGCCACCAAATTGGGAGCTAAGTACCTCACGTTTTCATTTTTTGACCTATAGCTGTATAGCATTTCATGTTATATCTGTATCTTTGTGCTGCTGTATTCTCCCGTTTATGTATATTCAGCCTAGCAGCGTGCACCTGTATGCCAGGTCCATGCAGTAGTTTTGGTATCAGTAGTGCTGGCCAACTTATCCTTGTTTGTGTTATACATATGGGGGAGTGGCTACCTCCATGTTGGCTCCTGCACCCCACCCACCTCTATTAGGTGTGTATAAGGTGCTGGACGTCTCAGACCTTGCAATGCCTGTTGAACTGATTTCACAGAGGCACATTCACAGTGTAGGGTCCGTCCCAATGAGGTCCCCTTACCGTGGTGGGATGGTCCAAACTATTTGGCCACCAAATTGTGAGCTAAGTACCTCACTTTTTCATTTTTTGCACTATAGCTGTATAGCATTTCATGTTTTATCTGTATCTTTGTGCTAGCAGTGTGCTGCTGTATTCTCCTGTTTATGTATATTCAGCCTAGCAGCATGCACCTGTATGCCAGGTCTATGCAGTAGTTTTGGTATCAGTAGTGCTGGCCAACTTATCATATATATATATATATATATATATATATATATATATCAATATATATCTTTATATATATATATATAAATAGAACTGTTTACAATCAGTAGTTTTTAACAATACCATTTTTGTTCTGATGTGAGTTTTTTTTATTGCTTTTTTTTATTACATTTGGGAGTTGCAGTTAGTTACTAACTACAACTCCCAGCATGCCCTGATACAGCCTGTGGCCCAGCAGCTGCCCCAAACGAAAGCTACAACTCCCAGTATGTTGGACTATATAGTAGTATATAGTATACGCCAGTGTTTCCCAACATGGGGCACCTCCAGCTGTTGCAAAACTACAACTCCCAGCATGATGGACTATACAGTAGTATATAGTATAGGTATGTGTTTCCCAGCCAGGAGTGCCTCTAGCGGTTGCAAAACTACAAATCCCAGCATGCCCGGACAGCCAATGGCTGTCCGGGTATGCTGGGAGTTGTAGTTTTGCAACTGCTGGAGGCGCTCTGGTTGGTAAACACTGGTATAGGTTATGGTGCAACATTTCGGGAGTTGGAGGGTTGGTTGGATAAATACCGGCCATTGCATTGCCGGTATTATTAATATAAAAATACCTAGAGGGTGGCCAAAATACCGGTAAAAATACGACCAGGTGGCAACCCTACCTGTGGATAGGTAATATCTTTTGATGATGAGAATACCCCTTTATGTGATACGTCTCAGATTTTGACTGCACAGTGGCCCTCCCATCTAACTGGAACAAAGCCCCAATCCCTTCTGTGCCTTTTGTTTTCAGCGGGTCCATTGGGGAGTCCGATCATATGCTATCACTTATCATGTTGGGAATACCTCTTCAGGCGCCGTGGCATTACGCCTGCGAATATGTCATTTTTCAAAGTGCTGCAAAAAGATGCTGAATCAGAGAGACAGCGAGTAGTGCGCCAGTTTTGGCAACGGAACCCGTTTCGTAGCAGGAAAAAACAAAAACAAAGATCACACAAAAGCAATACATCTGTTGCTGCTATTTTACGCTAGTTTTTCAGTTCAAAGTCTTTGATTAATGATTCCCTATGAGCTTGTTTTGAATAAAAGCAGCAATTCCATTTAACAGAAAACAGTACAGATGAATTTAAAGATTTATCCCGCTCATATCTCCCCTCTCGGTGTTGATGCATGCTCGTATTGTAACGTGCACAAGCCTATTTAAAATTTAATCACAAGCGCTGTGCTACATACAGAACAAAGACAAACTCCAGGGAAAACATAATCAATGTTAATTTAGCCCAATGCAGAGGGATATCTAAAGGGAGTAAATGAAGGTACTTGAAGCATTAAAGGGGTACTCCGGTTAAAATCTTTTTTTTTTTTTTAAATCAACTGGTGCCAGAAAGTTAAACAGATTTGTAAATTACTTCTATTAAAAAATCTTAATTCTTCCTGTACTTATTAGCTGCTGAATACTACAGTGGAAATTATTTTCTGTTTGAAACACAGAGCTCTCTGCTGACATCATGAGCACAGTGCTCTCTGCTGACATCTCTGTCCGTTTTAGGAACTGTCCAGAGTGAAAGGAAATCCCCATGGCAAACTTATGCTGTTCTGGACAGTTCCTAAAATGGACAGAGGTGTCAGCAGAGAGAACTATGCTCATGATGTCAGCAGAGAGCTCTGTGTTTCAAAAAGAAAAGAATTGCCGCTGTAGTATTCAGTAGCTAATAAGTACAGGAAGGATTAAGATTTTTTAATAGAAGTACGGTAATTTACAAATCTGTTTAAATTTCTAGCACAAGTTGATTTAAAATAAAAAAGGTTTTCACCGGAGTACCCCATTAATTCAAAGACATACCGTATTTTTCGCCCTATAGGACGCACCGGCGTATAAGACGCACCCAATTTATAGGTGTAAAATCTAAAAAAATTAAGATTTTGAACCCAATAGTGGTCTTCAACCTGCGGACCTCCAGATGTTGCAAAACTACAACTCCCAGCATGCCCGGACAGCCGTTGGCTGTCCGGGCATGCTGGGAGTTGTAGTTTTGCAACATCTGGTGTTCTGCAGATTGAAGACCACTGCATAGGAGGTAATACTCACGTGTCCGCTCCGGACCCGTCACCGCTGCCCTGAATGTCGCTCCATCGCTGTCGCCGTGTGCCCGTCGCTCCGGAACGTCTCTGCTGCCGCTCTCCGTCGCCGCCATCACGTTGTTACGCACGCCGACACACGTGCGCGACGACGTGATGACGAGGAAGGAGAGCGCCGGCCATACAGGGGATCCCTGAATGGAGAAGACACCGAGGAGGCAGGTAATGGAGAAGACACCCTCCCGGTGTCCTGTAAGCACTAACCCGGCTATTCAGTCGGGCTGTTCGGCACCGCCGCAGTGAAATAGCGGCGGTCCCGAACAGCCCGACTGAGCAGCCGGGTTAGTGTCACTTTCCCTTCAGACGCAGCGGTCAGCTTTGATCGCCGCATCTGAAGGGTTAATACAGGGCATCACCGCGATCGGTGATGTCCTGTATTAGCCGCGGGTCCCGGCCGTTGATGGCCGAAGGGACCGCCGCGATAGGGGTGTATTCGCAGTATAAGACGCACCGACTTTTCCCCCCAGTTTTGGGGAAGAAAAAGTGCGAAAAATACGGTATATATAGCTGTAACATTTGCCATCAAATAACCGCATAAGGAAGATAAAGAAGCACATCTACATATAGAAAGGAATGCAGACTTTACAGCAGACTCAATGCATCACCTTGTTCTCTTCAACCTTGTGCGCTTGAGCGTCATCGCTGGATCTGGTCTCACTATCGTCATCGTCCATCGAAACAGTGGAGGTTTCAGAGACTGTGCTGACCCTTCTTGACATGAGTGCCTGCTATTGTATTAAAAATAGAACACGGTTACAACAGGTTTCCAAATAACAGCAGCTGATATGAAGTATTTGATGTCCTATCTGCATACGCTTTGAATAATTTTTGCATATATTAATCTCCAGTGAACTGTTTCTCCACCTTTGTGACTCTTTTGTTTTTTTGACTCTAATTTTAAATTAGGCAACTATGCAAACAGTCTTGATTTTTATTTTTTTTAATTACTGTTTTGTATCGACAACTTTTCAGCAGATCTACGGCCGCAGACTGCAAATGGTGTAGTCTCTTTGTATTCTCTTCCATTTGTTACCTATAGAATTTACTGTAAGTTAGCATGAATTAGCCCCTTAACGACACTTGGCATAAATTTACATCCTGGTGCCCTGGTACTTAACCCCTTAAGGACTGAGCCCTTTTTCACCTTAAGGACTCAGCCATTTTTTGCAATTCTGACCACTGTCACTTTAAACATTAATAACTCTGGAATGCTTTTAGTTATCAATCTCGGAATCAGATTGATAACTAAAAGCATTCCAGAGTTATTAATGTTTAAAGTGACAGTGGTCAGAATTGCATTTTTCTAACTTTGAAGCTCTCTGCTTGTAAGGAAAATGGATATTCAAAATATTTTTTTTTTTATTCACATATACAATATGTCTACTTTATGTTTGCATCATAAAATTGATGAGTTTTTACTTTTGGAAGACACCAGAGGGCTTCAAAGTTCAGCAGCAATTTTCCAATTTTTCACAAAATTTTGAAACTCGCTTTTTTTCAGGGACCAGTTCAGGTTTGAAGTGGATTTGAAGGGTCTTCATATTAGAAATACCCCATAAAAGACCTCATTATAAAAACTGCACCCCCCAAAGTATTCAAAATGACATTCAGTCAGCATTTTAACCCTTTAGGTGTTTCACAGGAATAGCAGCAAAGTGAAGGAGAAAATTCACAATCTTCATTTTTTACACTCGCATGTTTTTGTAGACCCAATTTTTGAATTTTTGCAAGGGGTAAAAAGGAGAAAATTTTTACTTGTATTTGAAACCCAATTTCTCTCGAGTAAGCACATACCTCATATGTCTATGTTAATTGTTCGGCGGGCGCAGTAGAGGGCTCAGAAAGGAAGGAGCGACAAATGGTTTTTGGGGGGCATGTCACATTTAGGAAGCCCCTATGGTGCCAGAACAGCAAAAAAAAACACATGGCATACCATTTTGGAAACTAGACCCCTTGGGGAACATAACAAGGGGTAAAGTAAACCTTAATACCCCACAGGTGATTCACGACTTTTGCATATGTAAAAAAAAAAAAATTCCCTAAAATGCTTGGTTTCCCAAAAGTTTTACATTTTTAAAAAGGGTAATAGCAGAAAATACCCCCCAAAATTTGAAGCCCAATTTCTCCCGATTCAGAAAACACCCCATATGGGGGTGAAAAGTGCTCTGCTGGCGCACTACAGGTCTCAGAAGAGAAGTAGTCACATTTGGCTTTTTTGAAGGAAATTTTGCTCTGGGGGCATGCCGCATTTAGGAAGCCCCTATGGTGCCAGGACAGCAAAAAAAAAAAACACATGGCATCACATTTTGGAAACTAGACCCCTCGGGGAACGTAACAAGGGGTTAAGTGAACCTTAATACCCCACAGGTGTTTCACGACTTTTGCATATGTAAAAAAAAATTTTTTTTTACCTAAAATGCCTCTTTTCCCAAAAATTTTACATTTTTAAAAAGGGTAAAAGCAGAAAATACCCCCCAAAATTTGTAACACAATTTCTCCCGAGTACGGCGATACCCCATATGTGACCCTAAACCCATATGTGGCCTTGAAATACGACAGGGCTCCAAAGTGAGAGCGCCATGCGCATTTGAGGCCTAAATTAGGGACTTGCATAGGGGTGGACATTGGGAATCACTGGCGTAGAATACCTCTAACAGGGTGCCTCCAGCTGTTGTAAAACTCCCAGCATGCCTAGACAGTCAGTGGCTATCTGGCAATACTGGGAGTTGTTGTTTTGCAACAGCTGGAGGCTCCGTTTTGGAAACAGTGGCGTACCAGACGTTTTTCATTTTTATTGGGGAGGGGGGCTGTGTAGGGGTATGTGTATATGTAGTGTTTTTTACTTTTTATTTTGTGTTAGTGTAGTGTAGTGTTTTTAGGGTACAGTCGCACGGGCGGGGGTTCACAGTAGTTTCTCGCTGGCAGTTTGAGATGCGGCAGAAAATTTGCCGCAGCTCAAACTTGCAGCCGGATACTTGCTGTAATCCTCCGCCCATGTGAGTGTACCCTGTACGTTCACATTGGGGGGGGGGGGGGGGAGAAACATCCAGCTGTTGCAAAACTACAACTCCCAGCATGTACGGTCTATCAGTGCATGCTGGAAGTTGTAGTTTTGCAACAGCTGGAGGCACACTGGTTGTGAAACACCGAGTTTGGTAACGAACTCAGTGTTTTGCAACCAGTGTGCCTTCAGCTGTTGCAAAAGCTACAACCCCCAGCATGTACGGACAGCGGAAGGGCATGCTGGGTCTTGTAGTTATGCAACAGCTGGAGGCATACTACTTTGGCTGGGGATGCTGGGGACTGTAGTTATACAACAGCTGGAGACACACTGGTTTGCTACATAACTCAGTGTGCCTTCAGCTGTTGCAAAACTACAACTCCCAGCAGTCACCGACAGCCAACGGGCATGCTGGGAGTTGTAGTTATGCAACCAGCAGATGCACTACTACAACTCCCAGCATGCACTTTAGCTGTTTGTGCAAGCTGGGAGTTGTAGTTACACAACAGCTGAAGGTACACTTTTCCATATAAAAAATGTGCCTCCAGCTGTTGCAAAACTACAAGTCCCAGCATGCCCATAAGGGCATGCTGGGAGTTGTGGTGGTCTGCCTCCTGGTGTTGCATAACTACAGCTCCCAGCATGCCCTTTTTGCATGCTGGGAGCTGTTGCTAAGCAACAGCAGGAGGCTGTCACTCACCTCCAACGATCCTCGCCGCACAGGTCAGTCCCTCGTCGTCGCCGCCACGGCCGTCGCTCCTGGGGCCCCGATCCCAACATTGACGCCGGGGATCGGGGTCCCCAGCACCCGGGGTGCACGTCCCGCACCCGCTCACGTCCTCCGGAAGAGGGGCGGAGCGGGTTGCGGGAGTGACCCCCGCAGCAGGCGCCCTGATTGGTTGGCCAGTAATCCGGCCGACAAATCAGGGCGATCGTGAGGTGGCACCAATGCCACCTCACCCCTGCAGGCTCTGGCTGTTCGGGGCCGTCAGACGGCCCCGAACAGCCAGTAATTCCGGGTCACTGGAGACCCGATTGACCCGGAATCTGCCGCAGATCGCTGGACTGAATTGTCCAGCGATCTGCGGCCATCGCCGACATGGGGGGGCATAATGACCCCCCTGGGCGATATGCCCCGATGCCTGCTGAACGATTTCAGCAGGCATCGGGCACCGGCTCCCCTCCAGCTAGCGGCGGGGGGCCGGGATTTGACAGGACGTACTCAAACGTCCTGAGTCCTTAAGGACTCGGAAAAGGGGCCGTTTGAGTATGTCCTGCGTCCTTAAGGGGTTAAAGGGGTACTACGGTGGAAAACTCTTTTTTTTTTTTTTTTTTTTAAATCAACTGGTGCCAGAAAGTTAAACAGATTTGTAAATCACTTCTATTAAAAAATCTTAATCCTTCCAGTACTTTTTAGGGGCTGTATACCAAAGAGAAATACAAAAAAGAAATGCATTTCCTCTGATGTCATGACCACAGTGCTCTCTGCTGACCTCTGCTATTCATTTTAAAAACTGTCCAGAACAGCATATGTTTGCTATGGGGATTTTCCCCTGCTTTGGACAGTTTCTAAAATGGACAGCAGAGGTCAGCAGAGAGCACTGTGGTCATGACATCAGAGGAAATGCATTTCTTTTTTGGATTTCTCTTTAGTATACAGCCCCTAAAAAGTACTTGAAGGATTAAGATTTTTTAATAGAAGTGATTTACAAATCTGGCACCAGTTGATTTAAAAAAAAAAAGGTTTCCACAGGAGTACCCCTTAAAAGGGGTACTACGGTGGAAAACAAGTTAAAACAAATGTTTTCAAATCAACTGGTACCAGAAAGTTAAAAGGGTACTCCGGTGGGAACCTGGTGCCATAAAGTTAAACAGATTTGTAAATTACTTTTATTAAAAAATCTTAATCCTTCCAGTACTTATTAGCAGCTGAATACTACATAGGAAATTCTTTTCTTTTTGGAACACAGAGCTCTCTGCTGACATCATGACCACAGTGTTCTCTGCTGACATCTCTGTCCATTTTAGGAACTGTCCAGAGCAGCATATGTTTGCTATGGGGATTTTCTCCTACTCTGGACAATTCTTAAAATGGACAGTGATGTCAGCAGAGAGCACAGTGCTTGTGATGTCAGCAGAGAGCACTTAAAGGGGTACTATGGTGGGAATTTTTTTTTCAAATCAACTGGTGCCAGAAAGTTAAGCAGATTTGTAAGTTGAATGTGTGCTCTGACCGTTCACTTGTGCTGCTGATTCCCGCCCAACACGCCGGCCCCGCCCCCAGCTTAGTCTGGGTACGTAGAGAAGAATGTGTCCAGCGGTATGCAAGTAAAATAAGGCTTGTTTTATTATTATTATCAAGGACAGACGTCACATACAGAGGAGCAAGTCTGACGTCTTTCGCACCTGCCGTTGTTTAGTCGTAGACTAACATGTTTTACAAATCACACTCTTAAAATTCATGGAAATAGGGTCACATGACACATTAAATCATCAATTTAAAATTACAAAGTAATAGGAAAACAAGGCAATAGGAAAACCTGGAACGGAGGTATCGGTTGGAGTTTTCTTGGTAGCTGTTCACATTTGTAATAGTGACAATTAACATGTCCAAACCCCCTTGGAGAATATAGTAATCCAAATGACATGAACGCTAGCTACATCATGTGAACTGCAACATACAGATCCCCTTTAGCATCATATTAAAAAAGTGTGTACTAAAAAAATGTATGAAATAAAAGGAAACAAACAAAGAAATAGGACAACAAAAAGATGCTACACGTTATTATACACTGTTAGCAACATGAAATTCAAGGGGCATGTCATTATCATATCTAACCTTCTATTTAGACCTAGGTGGTACCTGGTTTCCAGAAAGAACATCCAGTACATTTCTCTGTTGTACAGTTTTCCATGTATTTTAAGAGTGTGATTTGTAAAGCATGTCAGTCTACGATTAAGCACCGGCAGGTGTGAAACGCGTCAGACATGCTCCTCTGTATGTGACGTCTGTCCTTGATTATAACTATAAAGCAAGCCTTATTTTACCTGCATACCTCTTGAGTGCCGGACACATTCTTCTCTATGTACCCAGATTTGTAAGTTATTTATATTTTAAAAATCTTAATCTTTCCTGTATATATCAGCTGCTATATACTACAGGGGAAGATGTGTAGTTCTTTTCAGTCTGACCACAGTGTTCCCTGCTGCCACCTCTGGACAGTTCCTGACATGGACAGAGGTGTCAGCAAAGAGCACTGTGATCAGACTGGAAAGAACTACACAACTTCCTCTAGAGAATACAGCAGCTGATAAGTACTGGAAGGATTAATATATTTATATAGAAATAATTTACAAATCTATTTAACTTTCTGGCACCAGTTGATCTGACAATGTTTGTTTTCCACCGCGGTACCCCTTTAAGTTCTTACTTTCTCGGTGAAAGTTGTGGCAAAATAGTAACATAATTTGTAAGGTTGAAAAAAATTCTACTGTGTTGATCAAGAGGAAGGGGGGAAAAAATTACCCTGATGCCAATGACCCCATCACAGGAAAAAATTCCTTCCCGGCTCCAATACAGTGACCCCTCGACCTATGATGGCCCCGACATATGATAATTTCAACATGCGATGGCCTCTCAGAGGCCATCACATGTTGAAGGCAGCATCAACATACGATGCTTTTTTATGTTGGGGCCATCGCATAAACGGCTATCCGGCAGCGCAGACTGCTTCAGCTGCCACCAGATAGCCGTTTACGGTGCCCCGTGATCTCTGGTGATGGTCACTCACCTGTCCTCGGGGCTCCGGCGCGTCCTCTTCGGGATCCTCTGCATCGTCGGCGCTCTCCATCGTCGTCATCACGTCGCTGCACACGCCGTCCCGTCATCCAATAGGAGCAGCGTGCGTAGCGAAGTGATGGCGGTGACGGAGAGCGAGGATGCCGGGAAAGCAGAGGCCTTACCGGAGCGGCGGGGACACCTCGGGGACGCGGCAACAGTGATGGAGAGTGACATCCAGGGCAACGGTGACGAGCGGTGACGGTCCGGAGCGACGGGGACAGGTGAGTACAACTTTCTCTAACAGTGGTCTACAACCTGCGGACCTCCAGATGTTGCAAAACTACAACACCCAGCATGCCCGGACAGCCGTTGGCTGTCCGGGCATGCTGGGTGTTGTAGTTTTGCAACATCTGGAGGTCCGCAGGTTGTAGACCACTGTCCTATACTTTACATTGCACGGATCCCTCAACATACGATGGTTTCAACAAACAATGGTCCGTTTGGAACGGATTACCATCGTATGTTGAGGGACCACTGTATAGCATCAGAATACATGCCTGGATCAACGTTCTATCCCCATAAATCTAGTAACCATGACCTGTAATGTGATGCTCAGAAAGAGGCCAAAGGAAGAGACTATGGGGTACTGGTGCTGTATATGAGCAGTGAAAGCAACATCTTTTGTTGTATTATTTTCTCCTGAAGTTTCGGTGCAGCTTCTCGGTTTGCGGTGGAGATACTAGTCTTGACTCATGTGTATCATTGTATGTGAAACCAAAACAAAAGAACAAGCTATTCTAGCAAAACGTATACCCAACCCTGTCAATCTCCTAGAATGGAAGATTGCCAGCAAAATGATTCACATAACACATTTCCCAGGGTATCGCGGAGACCCTGCTATTATGCATAATTCTAAAGCTAATAGTAATTAGTTGTCGATATTTTCTTTACAAGTTTGTTCAACCTTCATATGTCATTTATAAATTTAGCTTGTAGATGCCTCCTGTAACCTTCCCTGAATGCCTTATACTATCTTTCTGGCTGCCTATTGTACCTCCCGGTAATGTAATTGTTACAGTATCAGGCAGAGCTGTTTCCTTTAATGGTTGCCTCTGAATACAATGATGTTGCTTCCAGATTTCCGCACGGCTTAAAAGCGGTTAAAAGTAAACAAAATCCCTTATAGGAAAACTCCCTTAAAATGTAACTTTTATTGTGTATACTATTAAAATCTTACATAGTGACATAAAGGTTAAAAACTCAGTGTCAAAGTTCCAAGTGTATCCATATATAGGGGGGTAACCCCTCTATTAGTAGCGTGTAGGGAACTGCAGCTTCCCTTATTACTGGAACACTGTGACACAACTAAAACCACTGACATTTGCCCCCCTCTACAAGTTTTGGTGCAATAGCACCGTGTAAAGGAGGATAGATAGGCAAAATGTTTTGCCTATCTATCCTCCTGAGGACGGTGCTATTGCACCGAAACTAGTAGAGGGGGGCAAATGTCAGTGGTTTTAGTTGTGTCACTTGCATTAAGGGGGTGTGATGTTACCCCACACCCCCTTAATGCAAGTCTATGGGAGGGGGCGTGGTGTGATGTCATGAGAGGGTGTGGCTGACCCCCAGCAGCGCCCACACAGCGTTCGGAACTAATTGTTCCAACTCTGGCCAGTGGAGTACCCCTTTCAGGACAACTGATCTAAAGTCTTAAGTTGATATACAAATGAGATAGTTGTCTGTCAAATACAGTGGTCCCTCAACATATGATGGTAATCTGTTCCAAATGAACCGTTTGTTGAAACCATGGAATGTTGAGGGATCCGTGCAATGGAAAGAATAGGAAGTTATACTCACCTGTCCCCGCCGCTCCGGACCGTCATCGTTGTCCTGGATGTCACCCTCCATTGCTGTTGCCGCGTCCCGGAGTGTCCCTGACGCTCTGGACGTCTCTGCTTCCCCGGGGTCCTCGCTCTCCGTCGCCGCCATCACATCACTACGCACGCCGCTCCTATTGGATGATGGGACGGCGTGCACAGCGACGTGATGACGATGATGGAGAGTGCCGGCGATGCAGGGGATCCCAAAAAAGACACTCCTGAGCCCCAAGGACAGGTAGGAGACCATCACCGGAGCACACGGGGCACCGTAAACGGCTATCAGGCGGCAGCTGAAGCAGTCTGCGTTGCCGGATAGACAATTATGCGATGGCCCCGACATACAAAAGCATCGTATGTTGATGCTGCCTTCAATTGTTTACACTGGTTGGGAAACACTGGTCTAATGGGTATAGAGGCCTCCTGACTCTCCAGCCACAGATCGTGTTGGGGAAGGGTCGGCATGTTGGATTTAAACTACCTGACCCTTTTGTTTTTGGAAAGATAAGCCATTGCCACTGCTGCCTGCCAGTAGCTTACCTCCCCTCTCCTTATCCAGAAACATTCTATTAATGACAGCTGAATATTCATGTGCATGCAGGGGTCAGGTGAGTTAGCTATTAATTCACTGGAAGGCTATTTAAGGTGTATAAGACCTTAAAGGTGTACCCCAGAAAGTTAAACAGATTTGTAAATTACTTCTGTTTAAAAATCTTAAGCCTTCCAGTACTTATAAGTTGCTGTATTCTCAGAGGAAGTTGTGTAGTTCTTTCCAGTCTCACCACAGTGCTCTCTGCTGACACCTCTGTCCATGTCAGGAACTGTCCAGAGCGGGAGAGGTTTGCTTTGGGGATTTGTTTATGCTCTAGACCAGTGATCTTCAACCTGCGGACCTCCAGATGTTGCAAAACTACGACTCCCAGCATGCCCGGACAGCCGTTGGCTCTAGACAGTTCCTTACATAGACAGAGGTGTCAGCAGAGAGCACTGTGGTCAGACTTGAAGGAACTACACAACTTCTTGTGAAGCATACAGCAGCTGATAAGTACTGGAAGGATTAAGTTATTTAAATAGAACTAATTTACAAATCGGTTTAACTTTCTGGTACCAATTGATTTTAAAACATTTATTTTCCACTGGAGTACCCCTTTAAGAATGTAGAGTTTTAAAATGAAAAATCTCCCCTGTAAGCATTCACTTATTGTGAATGTTTTACATTATTATCAATTGATTTTTCCAAAATGTTTTATTTGAAATACTGAGAGTGACCTCAGTCACTAATAAAAGCCTAATGTAAAAGACCATTATTTACTATGCAAAAACCTTTAACAAGGTAATCAGAGTCAATAAAACATGTAAGAAACACCTCCATTTGTGCCTACACTAATAGTACAAATCCCCCTTGAATGCTGTTCTTCCCTTTAGACAACCCCTTTCAATCTACGCCATATCCTACACAATTCTGAGTTAATGCTTGTAATTACTCACATTATATTTCTCTCTATGGCCTATTAGAAGAAACTGACTGAGAGGCAATGTTATATTTGCTTATATTTTAGGCTTTACATGGCATATTTTTTGCAGCTATCCACACTATTACAACTATAAAAAAAAAAAAACAAGGACACCTATTTCACACTGTGCTATTAGGCCTGGTGAATTCTAGTTAGACCTCAAGCAGTAGACCATATTACAGTGCCATACAAGTCTACTGGGCCCTACTGTATTTCTATACATGACTCTAAAATACCGACTCCACGTGCCCCCATATATTATCTGCAATGTGCATGAGCTCTTTAAAGTGTTACTGTGATCAAAAAAACAAAAAACTTTAGATATATCGCCCAGACAGGTCAAAAGTTTTGATTGCACCAGGTCTCAGCCCTGAGACTGGTGCCATTGCTAGTTATAAGGCAGGGAAGGTTGTGTACGCTCCCTCGGTAACTGTCAATCAAATCCGACCTTTTCGTTATAAGGTCAGATAAGCAGGCTGAGAAGTCGAGATGGATTAACCATATAATGTGTATGGTGGCCTTTTGACTCTCCATTAAGTGAGAGATAAACCATTAGAGCTATCTGGCAGCAGCATTCAGATCACATGCCTCCTAAGGATACATTCTCACTATGGGATTTCCGAGCTGAGAAATCCTGCATGGAAATTTCGATGCAGCACCCTCTCATTGTTTTCAAAGGGATTCTGCTGCACTGTGCACACTGCAGAATTTCAAATTCTGGACTCCAAAAGAATCGTTAATTTCTAACAATAATTTGTTTTCCCTTAGTCCTAACAGTGGCACAGATGGGGTATTCTGCCCCCCGTGGACTGGTTAGGACTGGTGGAAATTGTATTGACATCCTTTAAATAATGATGTAGACCCTCCCAACCCCCCCCCCCCTTACATATAGGGGGAAAGAGCCCAACCCCCCTGTGTAATTACAATTAAAAAAAAAAGAAAGTAAAGGGAGGGATTGTTGTGCCACTGTTAGGACTGAGGGAAAACAAATTATCGTTAGAAATTAACGATTCCCTTATGTCCTAACCAGTGGCACAGATGTGGATTTAGCAAGTAGATATCCCCATGGGAGGGCACTCATGCCTGGCGGAGGTTAGAACCGACCGCCCAAATGAGGAATAGCTAGCTATTCTAGAATCCACTATATAGTGTGAAATGAAAGTGGAGTGTGAACTCCAGGATGAGTTCCAGAGGAATCGAGCTTCTTTCTGCAAAAGAAGTAGCTACTGCTCTAGTATAGTGGGCTTTAACGAATTCAGGGGGCTCCAGACCCTGGGAAACATGAGACTCTCTGGCTTCCTTAATTCAGCGACTAATGGTTGGTTTGGAAGCCTTGTGCCCTTCCGGGCACTAGAAAAAGGGATAAGAAGGTTTTCATCTTTACGGAATTCCTTGGCTCGATCCAAGTAGATCCTGAGACATCTCGACAGGTCAAGGGTATGAAGGCCTCTCGTATCTTCTGAGGAGGGGAGCGGAGCTATCACAGGATGAGAAATAACTTGGTTGATATTAGTAAATGTTGGCACTTTGGGAATAAAAGTAGGCAAGAAACTTAAGAACCCTGTCCGGGAGGAACTGAATATAAGGCTCAAAGGCAGAAAAAGCCTGGAGTTCCCCGACTCGTTTTGCAGAAGTGATAGCCAACAGAAACGTAACCTTGAGTGTAAGGAATCTTAAATCCACCTCCTCTAAAGGCTCAAAAGGGGGGAGATGATAACCCCCTGAGCACGACCCATAAATCCCAAGCAGGGATGGGTCGAAGGATTGTAGGTTTAATTCTAGGAAAGCCGAGATAGCAGATACTTGCACACTCAGAGTGGAAGGAGATAATCCCTTGTCCAATCCATCTTGCAGGAATTGCAGAACAGCAGGAGTGGTAGGATTCTCTGGAGATAATTGGCGTAGCCGACTCCAAGATGAAAAAGTGTTCCATATTCTTCCATTTGATCTAGTTGTAGCTTCAGATCTGGAGTGCGACAAAGTTCTCAAGACCGACCCTGAGAGCCCTTCTACCATTGGAAGGGACCGATCAACCTCCAGGCTGTCAGGTTGAACATCTATATGTTGGAGCAGCTGTGAGTGTCCCCTGACACTGTTGCTTGCTCTGGGGGAAGCCTCCAAAACTGACATCTGAATGAGTTGGGTGAACGAAGCTATTATGGGCCAATATGAAATGATGGCTATCACAGAGGCTTGGTCCTGCCTGATTTTCATCAATACCCTTGGAAACTGGATAGAAGATGTAGGCCAGCCTGAACCTCCAAGAGATTGACAGTGCATCTACCGCCAAGGGATTGTCCTCTCTGTAGAGGGAACAGAATCTGTCCACTTTGGCGTTGAACCTCGTTGCCATGAGATCGATCTCTGGCATGCCCCACCTGAGCACAATCTGATTGAAGATGTCCAGAAGGAGAGACCACTCTCCAATTGGAAGGCCTCTGCTCATGCGGTCTGCTATTACATTGTACCACGGATATGCATGGCTGATAAGTGGGTGAGGTTCAATTCTGCCCAATCCAGAATAACACCTATCTCTCTCAGGAGACTTTGTGACTTTGTGCCTCCCTGTTTGTTGATATATAGAAAAGCTGTCATGCGATCTGTCTGAACTCTCACAGCTTTGCCTGAATATAAGGGGCAAAGTGGAATAGAGCCAATCTGATGGCCCGAATCTCTAGGAGATTCGAGGATAATGTCTTCTCCTGGGGAGGCCAAGTCCCTTGGACTGTTTTGTCCAAAAGATGCGCTCCCCAACCTACAAGGGATGTGTCTGTGGTATGATCCAAACAGGTTGGATCAGAGATTTTACATCCTGAAGGTGAGCCCACCAACACAGAGAGGACCGCACTTGAGGAGACAGGGAGTGCACGGAATTAAGTCCCTTCAGACTGTGATATCACTTGGCTAAAACTTCCGACTGAAGCGGACGTAGGTGCCATAAAGCCCATGTTACCGCATCCGCGGTTGCAGACATTAGTCCCAACACTTTCATTAGATAGCGGAGAGTCACCTGCTTGGGAGCTAAGAGAGACCGGGCTGTGTCCTGTACCCGTAGCTTTCTTACGGGAGTTAGATGAAAAGTCATCACTACGGAATCTATCATGAACCCTAGGAATTTCACGGACGTGGCTGGTTGAAGATTGGATTTGTTCCAATTGATTATTCAGCCTAGTTGATGAAGAAAGGACACAGCAGTCTGAATATGTTGGGAAAGGATCGCTTGAGAGGAGGCTTTGAGAAGCCAATCATCTAGGTAAGGGACTATACACAGTCCCTGAAGTCTCAGAGCAGCCACCAGGGAAACTACTACCTTGGTAAAAGTGTGTGGCGCAGAAGAAATCCCAAACGGGAGGGCAACAAACTAATAGTGCCTTAGAACTCCCTGAATTTGAACAGCGATCCTTAAGATTCTTCTGGACCCAGGGTGGATGGGGATATGAAGATAAGCATCCTTGAGGTCCAAGGTTGCCAGGAAATCCCCTGACATAGGAAGATTGATATGTGACTGAATTGTTTCCATACGGAAACGCTTCCGTCTGATAGACCGGTTGAAGAAGCTTAGGTCTATGATTATCCTCAAATTTCCTGTGACTTTGGGAACCAGAAACACTGGAGAATAGATGCCCAACCCCTGCTCTTGAGAGGGAACTTCCTCCAAGGCACCCTTCTGAAGATATTCCAGAATATAAGCTTCCAAAATCTTTTGTTTGTTGTAAGTTAAAAGTCTGGTTCTTACAAATTTGCCCGGGGGAATATTCTCCAAATCCACTCTGTACCCTTCCGAAATGATCCGAAAGACCCAGGGATCTTGGATATGGGTCCTCCAGGAATCTAGAAAATGGTGGAGACGTCCACCTACAGTAAGGGAAGGATAGGGAAGTTGGGACAAAGAGGGAGCACTGGCAGATATACAAGAGCCTCGAAGAGGCCCATAGTCAGGGTGCCGAGGGTCTTCCACCCTTGGAGCCCCTGGAGCGTCTACTGCCCCTTTGTTTTTGGGACCCCTACATTTTTGGGGATTTGGCTCTGGAGCCTTACCTCAATCTCGAAAGGACTGCTGAGGAAGAGATTTTCCCTTCCGATCAGACAGTCCTTCCATAATGCAGTCGAGCTCAGCCCCAAAGAGAATGCCAGGCTCATAAGACATAGCACACAGAGTGTGCTTAGAGGAGGTGTTAGACCTCCAGGGTTTAAGCCATAAGGGGCGACGCCCCACTGAGGAGAGGGCCATAGACTTAGAGGCCAGCTTAAGCTGCTGAGGTGCGGCATCACAGAGGAAATCTATGGCCAAACTAGCCGTTTTACAAGTGGCCAAAATGTCATCCCTAGAGACCCCTTGGTCTAGGCCAGACTGAATTTGAGGGAATCTATTTCTCAAGAGCTTTGCCACCACAGAGGAGGCTATTGCCAGAGAGGCGGACGCCGAGGCAGTAGAATAAGTGTGACGAAAGGTGCAATCAGCCTTACGATCCATGGCATCCTGGAGGCTAGAGCCATCATCCCAGGGAACCAAGGTCCGTTTGGATAATTTTGAGATGGCCAAATCCACCTTAGGTACAGGTCCCCAGGAAGAGACTTGGTCTTCCTGTAATGGAAACATACTTTTAAAGAGCTTGGTAAGCATGGGACCTTTTTCCTTCTTTTTCCACTCCGTCTTCATTAAAGACAACAGGGAATCGTCTGCTTTAAAGGCCCTAGGCCCCTTAGAGGCAGATGTAGAGGCTTCACCCCCATCGGCATCATGGCCCCCCGACCTGATAGACCTAAGCAGCCGCTGAGTTTTCTCCGGGAAGAAAAAGTATTGGAATTTAACTTCCTTCTCAGAAGACAAGGACTGGGAGTCTTCACGGGCTGCGATACCAGACACCTCCATAGATCTTGGTGGCAAAGCTGGTCTTGTACGCTTGGCGGACATCAATTGCTTCAGCTCGTCAATGGAGGCTCCCATAGTGTTCATATTGGAGGACACAAAATCTTTAACCCAAACAACCATGTCCTGGATAGTAGGTTCCTGCTGTGCCTTGTACCTGGCACAGCACAAGAGACAGCGGGAGAACTGGTAGTTGTCCTCTAACAGGGCCTGGCAATCGTGGCACTGTAAGTGCTTCCTTTTGGAGGCAGACTTCTTAGCAGGCGCCTCGTGGGAACTGTCGGCAGATGACATGCTCTGAAAGATAAGAGCAGTTATATATGGGAAGGGGAAGAAAGGAAAAAAATATGTTAATCCAAGAAAAAAGCTTTACCACAAGGAAAGCAAGAAGGGGCAAAATAGCAAAGAGGCTATAGAGACAGCAAAAAGCTGAGTAGCGATCCGAGATAAAGTAGGGCTTGCAAAGACAAAGCACTACCGCTCTAGGAGGCCGCCAGGCTATACTGAGTAGCCTTAAATAGGGCACAGGTAACTGGAGCCACAAAGCTCTGCCCATTATGGGCGGAATAATAAAAATGTATCTAAATCCCAAGAATAATAAGATAAATACAATGTAGGCAAATAGAAGGAAAGGCAAGGGTTAATACCCGAAGCCTAAACATTTAAAATTATATGCCAAGATTAACATAAGAGAAAGGCCTGAAGTGACGACAGACGCCGTCTCCTTCGACCCGCCCCCTCCCCAGAGCGCAGAGCAGCGCTCCCAGACAGGAAGCCGGTATACACACCGAAGTGCCAAAGATGAGAGCCGGAAGAGACAGCAGCCGCCGCCACCTCCGACCCGCCCCCTCCCGGTAGCACAGTGATCGCGGCGCTCACAGGGGAGGAAGCAGAATAGAGAAGTGTCAGCAAAGTGTATACATAAAAACACAGACAGCAGAGCTGAAGGTAAGAGGAGGAAACCCTGGGGGAAAGTAGAGATGCTAAAAATGAGCCCCACTGGAGTCAAATAGGTATAGAGACAAAAGAGAGGGGTCCTGGTATAAAGTAATAACACAGGACCCGTCCACCAGTCATAACCTGTCAAAACACAAGAATACCCCATCAGTGCCACTGGTTAGGACGTAAGGGAATGACCATGTTCGTGAGCATGTCCGAGTGGTCCTAGTGCTAACTGATTCAGTTGGGAACCCGCAGCAGACAGAATACACAGTGTTCAGTGTGCATATGTATGGGGGGGGGGGGGGGGGTGGACTTGGAGACCCAAATGTTTACCAGCTGTTTCATGTGTTTTTCTCTTGTTAGTCCAATAAAATGTAATTAAATTTGGATTAGTAACTTTGGGGGGAATCTATCATTCTATGCACCACTACAGAATGGCAAAATTGCATCACATTTTTGTGGATGATCTATTTTTGGCCAAATAAGGGAGTTTGCGCAACATTTTTTGGGCAAAGATGCTGGCAAAGGAAATGATATATTCCCCTCTTAATCTGCACTTTACATTTTAACTGAATTTGCTGTAATTGTTTAAGAACTGAATACCTCTCTTTTGTTTGCTTTCAAACAAATCCTGCAGCAGGTCATGGCAATGTGTTTTACACAGTATAACAATAAGGCGCATTAGTGCTGCCCACCTTTTTTCAATGAAGGTTATACAATATGAATGTTTTGCTGCCTCTTATAACAACAGAATGCATTCCCTTTGTATTAATAGTGTATTACAAGCATGCACTTATAGATGACCTCTATGTTATTTGCTGGTTTGGCCTTCAACCATTGTTTCTGCTTTGCAGCCTCATACTTTCCAGCATATAAATGTAATTCAGAAAGTGAGCTGAGGTGTGCCTGGATGTCATCAAAACTTTAGACCTAAAGTTTAGATCAAAATTTATAACTCTGCTAACTCGAAAACAACATTTGACTCGAATATCGTGCTAGGGCTGCTTGTATCATCCACGATGATGAACCTTAGGGTATAGTTACATGTTGCTGTTCTGCTTTAGTTTTTACAATATTTTCCCAAAATTTTGGAAAACTGCCCCACAAAAAAATGACAAAACCGTATTGTGTGAATTGGCCAGAATGATATAAGATTTCTGAAGATTTTTTGGTCTGTAACTTGACGTTGAAGACACCGTAAAGCATACCTGTCAGATCCCACAAAAAAAAAAATATTAAAGGACAACTACAGCCATAACAACTTATCCCCTATGCACAGGATAGGCGATAAGTGTTTGATTGCGTGGGGTCCGACCACTGGGACCCCCCCGCGATCTCCCAAATGGGCCCCGGCATTGCCACTCTGTGAGAGCGGCTAATGCACGTAGCATCGACCTCAGTGAATAGGGGGCCTCACAGCGTTAGAAATCCTTTCAGGGGAAGGGGGCATGTCCCTTCCTTGTGGTGGTGGGAGGTGAACTTAATCAACATGTATACACCCTTATAGACTCATCTCTCTCTAATACAACCTCCAGTACCTCCTACCAACAACCATATCTTTCTAGTCTACTCCTTACTCACACAGGGTGAGACTACAGCCCAGATAATATATAGGGGGGCATGGATGGATGGGAGGACATGCTATACAGAAGGGGGTAATGGATGAAAGGGGGGGAACTGCTGAAGAGAAGGGGGCCATGGATAAATGGGGACATGCTGAAGAGGATGGGGCATTGATGGATGGGAGAAATGCTGAAGAGGAGGTGGAGCATGGATGGATGAGGGGACATGCTGAAGAGGAGAGGGGGCATGAATGAATGAGGGGACATGCTGAAGAGGAGAGGGGCCATGAATGAATGAGGGGACATGCTGAAGAGGAGAGGGGCCATGGATAAATGGGGGGACATGCTGATGTGGAGGGGGCCATAGATGGATGGGGAAAATGCTGAAGAGGAGGGTTGGCATGAATGCAGGGATATGTTGAGAGGAAGTACATGGCATGGACGGTTGAAATTATTTTGTTTATTAGGACAAGGAGATTCTCATTCAAGATAGAAAGAGAATGAGGTCAACTACAATACAGAGTTATCCTTGCGCAAGCCAAAACATAAGAAGGAATATATCCAGATAACATCTGCACTGTTTTGTTGTTGTAGCCATGTATAATCTTGTGCATCTATGTACAGAGAGGTTATAACTGCCGAGTATCTGCATCAGTAAAGTGGTCAAGCTGTTTAACCTACAATCCCCTTTTTTTCTGGGCTTTCAAGACACCACCTGTTGGAAAAAGTATAGCTGGGTGGGTCTCCTACATATAACACAAGGTTTGGGAGCTGGAATTTGCAGCTATTGTAAAGAACAGAGACACCAAGGGAATGAGGCCTCACTTTCCCAACCCTGACCCACCCAATCCTGTGCTTTACACATGTAATACTTTACTCTGAACAGCCCACTGCTAGTGATAAGCAAGTACTGATAACTTCCTCCTCCAAAATCAGAGAATCGCATAAAGACCCTTCTTTAGTCTATATTGGTCTGATATAGTTTGGTTTCTGGTCTTAAATGTGGTACAGAAATGATACATTAGAGCATATTCACAGATTGTAAACTTACCAAAAATTGGCAAAAAATGGCTTGATTGTACCATTTTCTACATCTTTTATGCCTAAACTGAAAATGAAGTATTTCTCACAGAAAAAGGATTGCAGTAACAAATGATTTGCTAAACACAAGTTTATTCCCTTTGTGTGTAGTGGAACTGAACCAAAAAGGGAAGGGAAAAAAAAGCAAATTGGATATGTCACACCAAACTCCAAAAATGGGCTGGACAAAATTAATGGCACCCTCAACTTAATATTTGGTTGCACACCCTTTGGAAAAAATAACTGAATTCAGTTGCTTCCTATAACCATCAATAAGCTTCTTACACCTCTCAGCCGGAATGTTGGACTACTCTTCCTTTGCAATCTGCTCCAGGTCTCTCTTATTGGAAGAGTGCCTTTTCCCAACTGCAATTTTAAGATCTCTCCACGGTGTTCAATGGGATTTAGATCTGGACTCATTGCTGGCCACTTCAGAACTCTCCAGCGCTTTGTTGCCATCCATTTCTGGGTGCTTTTTGACATATGTTTGGGTTCATTGTCCTGCTGGAAGACCCAAGATCTCGGATGCAAACCCAGCTTTCTGACACTGGGCTGTAAAGTGCAACCCAAAATCCATTGGTAATCCTCACACAGTGCTAGAGGCAGCAAAACAACCCCAAAACATTATTGAACCTCCACCATATTTCACTGTAGGTACTGTGTTCTTTTCTTTGTAGGCCTCATTCCGTTTTCTGTAAACAGTAGAATGATGTGCTTTACCAAAAAGCTCTATCTTGGTCTCATCTGTCCACAAGACATTTTCGCAGAAGGATTTTGGCTTACTCAAGTTCATTTTGACAAGATGTAATCTTGCTTTTTTAAGTCTCTGTGTCAGCAGTGGGGTCCTCCTGGCATAGCTTTACATTTCATGTAAATGTTGACAGATAGTTTGCGCTAACACTGATGCTCCCTGAGCCTGCGGGAAAGCTTGAATATCTTTGGAACTTGTTTGGGGCTGCTTATCCACCATCCGGACTATCCTACATTGACACCTTTCATAAATTTTTCTCTTCCATCCACACCCAGTGCCATGGGTTGCAAACTTCTTGATAATGTTGCGCACTATGGGCAAAGGTAAATCTAGATCTCTGGAGATGGACTTGTAACCTTGAGAATGTTGATATTTTTCCACAATTTTGGTTCTCAAGTCCTCAGACAGTTCTCTTCTCCTCTTTCTGTTGTCCATGCTTAGTGTGGCACACACAGAGAGACAATGAAAAGACTAAGTGAACTTCTCTCTCTTTTTTTTTTCTGGATGAAGAGATTTATTTCAGTAACAATAGTCAGACATTACAATGGCCGCCGGGCCCCGGGGTCGCAGCTTCTTCACGGCCTGAAACACTGACATCTAGTGGTCAAGGTGAAAACTACATCAGACATGAGCCTCGCCCACTCAGCGCCTGCGCCGTCTTATACCGACTGTCCGTTCCACCACGTTGAGAGTCAGGAAAGACTGTGGTGGGCTAAAAGCGAGGGGCCCCGTAGTCATCCGGCATCCGCTCTATGTTGTATCTGTGGTTGGAGAGGTACATGATTGGGACCCCAGGAATCTTCCGGATCCGTCTCTTTAGACCTCGGTCCACGGTGGCCACAATGTAACATTTGTGCTGAGTGACCCTCTGCACAATGCAGTCATCTGCATAGGTTCCGGTGTGTGAGCATGGAAGACGTTCAAATGTGGGGTCCGTGGCGATTCTGAGGGCGACTCAGTACTTCTGCCCCAACTTCTCCAGCTCGGCCATCACACAATCCGTAATACAGGGGACACACTTGGCATACAGACAATCCATCATGGAATGAACCAGATCCAGTTTGGCTTTAATGGAGAAGTTGATGAAGTTTGTGTCAACGAGAACATAGTAGGGAGGTCCGAGGTTTGTGTTATACTGGAAGAACAGGCAGGAGGGGACCTGAGGAGCTTCTCTCTCTTTGATAGCGCTCAGATCCGTCTCGTTCTTCTTCTTTGTTTTTGCTCGATTTTGCTAGTTTATTCGCGGGTCCCTCAGGCTGATCCTTCGCTTCATCGCTGCATATTTCTGGGTTTTCTTTGCTTTTCCCATGCTGTAGACGCTGCTGGTCTGGGCGGCGTGCTGTAATGACGTCAATGATGGCGCATGCGCTTAGATTTGTAATCTGCTTTCAGGTGTGATTTTTATATTGCCCACACCTATTACTTGCCCGAGTGAGTTTAAAGGAGCAACACATGCTTGAAACAATCTTATTTTTCCACAATTTTGAAAATTGCCAATCATTTTGTCCAGCCCATTTTTGGAGTTTGGTGTGACATTATGTCCAATTTGCTTTCTTTCCTCCCTTTTTTGGTTTAGCTCCAATACACACAAAGGGAATAAACATGTGTATAGCAAAACATGCAATCCTTTTCTGTGAGAAATACTTCATTTTCTTGAAAAATGTCACGGGTTATTAAAATTTACGGCCAAGACTGTACATGTACCATATTGCTTCTAAAGTGGTAGGGTTCCTCATTGGTATTACTACTTTGTCTACAACTAAATTGCAGTTCACTATTGAATTTTTTCCAAAATACTCAAGGCACTCTACTTAGCCTAAGAATATATTTCATAAAATATTCCTGGCAACATTCAAGGCAGCGGTCTAAACCTGTGTTCCATTACTGGTACATACCCAAAGGTATCTCCCACCAGCCGTTTTCTTCATTAAAGTTCTTCAGAACATTGCTTTATACCCATCCGAGCTGATTAATTCGGCTCTTAATCATGAAATACACACTAGACATACAAGGTCTTTTCCAACTCCATGAGAATGTAAAGATGAATGAATTCCAGTTAATTGGCTTACCTTCATCATTAGAGCATTGTTACTAAAACTGCTGCTCGGAGAAGGGGAATCAGAGATCTCCTCCAAGCTTGCTTTATGGAGGATAAAAAAAAAAAAAGAAACCAGTTAAGATGCAAAATATATACACCAGCAAACAATGACAATAAACTTCATTTCCAAGTCTAATATTTTTTGTTTTAATTTTGACATAATTATTCACGTTTCACGAAAAGAAAACAATACGACATGTCAAGTGCCTAAGGGTCTCGGTGATACTGCCAACATATTCCCTTATTCATCAGTGAGTATAATTTAAAACGTTTTTTCAACACATCCATCAGTGCCCTACAGGAGATATTTATTCCACTTGTGGCACATAATATACAATAGAGGGAATTAAAGAAAATCTCCACCTTTTCACATTTTTAAGTACAATATTCTACATTGATTACTGACTTAAAGGGGCCATCTGGAGTTAAGAAAAAAATCATACTCAAAAAGGTCAAAAGGTCATACTTACCTCCTACCATTCCCAGAAACTGCTGTTCTGATGCCCGAGGTCCTTATTCATCACTGCTTCTTCCTGGTTTCTCTTACCGTAGACCCGACAGGGACTGTCCCACTCAGCCAATCAGTGGCCGCAGCAGTGACCCATCACAGTCAGTGATCCACTCACTGGGGAAGTTCCTGTGGGATCCACACAGGAACCAGGAAGAAGCGGTAATGAGCAGTGTGCTGACGCTTCGGAATGGCAGCTGCACGTGAACAGAGGAGGAGACTATGATTTTTTTTTTTTTACACCACCCTAAGTCATCCCCTTCAAACTTTTCCTGTTGCACTGATCACCAATACAGTTTTCATCCCCATCTTCCAAAAGCCCTAACATTAGTATTTTTCCATCCGCATTTTCACATGAGGACTAATTTTTGTGGAACATATTGCTTTTTCTAATGATGGTGCCATACATTCACAATTGAAATTTTTTTGGGGGAGGTTTCATTTTTACAGATTCATTGTGCAATATAAATCACATATTTCTGCAGGTCAGTACAGATGCTGCCATGTCTCACTACTATTATACAGTACAAAACTTAGATTACCATAGTCTGAGAATTAAAAAAAAAAAATTTTCATTGATGGACCTATGTAAGGGCTTCTTTTCTTGCAGGACAAGTAGTAGTTATTATTGGTACCACTTAGGGGCAAATGGGACTTTTTGATCACTTTTTATCATAAAGTTTTCTTTTAACATTTTTAAAAACCTTAAATGGGCACTGTTATTTGCAAAACACTTTATATAGTGTAGATAATATTATTTTTATATATATATATATATATATATATATATATATATATATGTAACTGTAACATACATTGGTTAAAAATGTGTATATTTTTGGATGAAAAAATGTTGTCTTGTCCCAGTGGGTCTGTGTGTTTCCGTGCAGAGACCAAACACAGAAAGTGTGGGTGAACAAGCAGGGCTCTGTACACTGAGGACAAGCAGAGCTCTGTAACCTGAGGACAAGCAGGGCTCTGTACATTGAGAACAAGCAGGTCTCTGTACACTGAGGACAAGCAGGGCTCCATACACTGAGGACAAGGAGGGCTCTGTACACTGAAGACAAGCAGGGCTCGGTATACTGAGGACAAAGGGCTCTGTACACTGAGGACAAGCAGGGCACTGTACACTGAGGACAAGCAGGGCTCTGTACACTGAAGGCAAGCAGGGCTCTGTACACTGAAGACAAGCAGGGCTCTGTACACTGAAGACAAGCAGGGCTCTGTATACTGAGGACAAGCAGGGCTCTGTACACTGAGGACAAGCAGGGCTCTGTACACTGAGGACAAGTAAGGCTCTGTACACTGAGGACAAGCATGGCTTTGTACACTGAGGACAAGCAGGGCTCTGTACACTGAGTACAAGCAGGTCTCTGTACACTGAGGACAAGCAGGGCTCCATACACTGAGGACAAGGAGGGCTCTGTACACTGAGGACAATTAGGGCTCTGTATACTGAGGAAAAGCAGGGCTCTATACACTGAGAATAAGCAGTGCTCTGTACACTGAGGACAAGCAGGGCTCTGTGCAGTGAGGACAAGCAGGGCTCTGTACACTGAGGACAAGCAGGGCTCTGTATACTGAGGACAAGCAGGGCTCTGTACACTGAAGACAAGCAGGGCTCTTTACACTGAAGACAAGCAGGGCTCTGTATACTGAGGACAAGCAGGGCTCTGTACACTGAGGACAAGCAGTGCTCTGTACACTGAGGACAAGCAGGGCTCTGTACATGAGGACAAGCAGGGCTCTGTACACTGAGGACAAGCAGGGCTCTGTACATGAGGACAAGCAGGGCTCTGTACACTGAGGACAAGCAGCGCTGTGTACACTGAGGACTCTGTTACACGCTCCCAGCCAGGGCTGGTGCAAGGTTTTTTGCCGCTACTTGACCCTGCGCATTAGCTCCGCCCTTTGATACACCCCACCTTACTACTGGCGTGACACACTGTAACAAACTTCCTTGTAATTACCTTATAATTGGGGTCACACTCTGTAACAACCCCCTCCTCATGTATCTTACTACTGGGGTGACACACTGTAACAAACCTCCTCCTCATGTAATCTCCTTACTACTGGGGTGACACACTGTAACAACCACCTCCTCCATATGTAATCTCCCTACTAATGGGGTGACACACTGTAACAAACCTCCTCCTCATGTAATCTCCTTACTACTGGGGTGAAACACTGTAACAAAGCCCCTCCTCATGAAGGCGCACGTGGTGTCAGGATGCTGGACGGACCTGACCTGCCTGTCTGTCTCAGAGGTGGCTCTGTGCAAATTATTATGGTACCAGGGGGGAATGTGGGTGCTTTGGATGAGTGGGTGCTTCAGCTTCTGGCTGGCTACTAACCTTTTTTGCAGTGGGCAGAGCAGCGCCCCATCAAGAGGGCGCTCTAGGTGGCTGCCTATTTTGCCTATAGGCAGAACCAGCCCTGCTCTCAGCTCACACAGCAGGATGATTGACAACCCAGAAGCCTGCACAGAGCTCTGCTTGTTCTGCCCAGAATTCATGTATTCTGTCCCAGCTGAGACAAACAGGCAATAGCTGCAGGGACAAGACAGCATTTTTGCACCCAAAATTATACATATTTTTTAATCAGCTTATATTACAAATATACACATAATGTTATTATCTCCATTATAAAAATAAAAACAAGTTTTGGGAATGACTGGTACACTTTAATAATAATTTCTTCTATTTTAGTCCTCCTAGGGGACCTGTACAATCAATTACAATGCAGTGTATTGTGCTGTGACCTTCATTAGCTTGTACTAATGAGTAGTAAGATGGCAGGACTTATGCCTTTCCTGTGGTTTTGATAAGGTCTTATTCTATATATCTCTATAGTACTTTTCATGGTTATACAAGTGACTGAAAGGATATTTTCACATTATGTTAGCAGTGCCTGTTTACCATATGCACCTGAAAAGCTCCCGGAGTATACATTAAAAGCATCCATAGACTCCCAGAATGTGATTTTGTCCTCTTTTTGGATGACATATGTCAGGGACCTCAGGGTTTACATTTATTTGATTTTAGTGCATTCCTTTGTGCTATTCCATAAAAGAGTCATCCGGAAAAAGCATAGATTGAGTGGTATACATTTTTTTGTTTGTCTATGGGGATGGATGCCGCTGGCACCCATTGTAGGAATCCATTAAACATATGTATCAGGAGCTTTTTCCGGTAAATATGTTTAATAGGAAACTTTTAACATAAAGTCAAAGTAGCCTTATATGAATACCACAATTGTCGCCTATCTAAGGGATGTACAATACAGTGACCAGAGTGTGCACTTACTCTCTTGTACCTGCCCCATTGTTTGCAGTCATATAAGAAAGGATAAATATAAAATTGTAACTACTATTGGCAAATATTTTATTATGAAAAAGCTACAACTTAAATGTCGGTATCCTGTCCCTTCTGTATACTTCAATCATTTGTCTTATACAGATATGCTGGGAGAAGATAAATGCAAGTCTAGGTGGGAAAGGACAACCACTGTTTATAATGTCTTCTAGGAAGCTAGACAAATGTTCTCAGGCATGTCATCAGTGACATTCACGTGTTTTTCTATATATGTTGGTCCATTTTATCCCTATAGGAGGCACATTTAACTCCAACCATTTGAGAAGCGATACATTTTCACCTGCTGGTATTTCCTACTCTACTCATTTAATGGGTCAAGTTATTGGCTTATTAGTGGCAGCCCCCTATTGTTATCTGGCGCAACAAAAGTGAATGACGGAAATGAGTTCAGAGATAAGAAATGCATATCAATACCAATGCATGTGTCTAGTCCTCTTCAACACAGCTGAAAACAGTTCTTCAATGCGGCTCTATGGAAGAGCACCAACCAGATAAAACACTTCTTTGTGACAGTAACAGGCAATAGAATGAGAGCAACATGACTCTCAGACATGACGGGACACTTCATTAGCACATCAGAAAGAACTCATTCACGCATTTATGGAGTAAATAACAGTATACAGTGGTCCCTCAACATACGATGGTAATCCGTTCCAAATGGACCATCGTTTGTTGAAACCATTGAATGTTGAGGGATCCGTGCAATGTAAAGTATAGGACAGTGGTCTACAACCTGCAGACCTCCAGATGTTGCAAAACTACAACACCCAGCATGCCCGGACAGCCAACGGCTGTCCGGGCATGCTGGGAGTTGTAGTTTTGCAACATCTGGAGTTCCGCAGGTTGAAGACCACTGGTATTAAAGGTTGTACTCACCTGTCCCCGCCGCTCCGGACCTTCACCGCTCGTCACCGCTGCCCTGGATGTCGCCCTCTATCGCTGTCGCCGCATCCCTGGGGTGTCCCCGACGCTCAGGCAAGTCCTCTGCTTCCCCGGCATCCTCGCTCTCCGTCGCCGCCATCAAGTCGTTACGCACGCCGCTCCTACTGGATGATGGGACGGCGTGCGCAGTGACGAGATGACGACGATGGAGAGCGCCGACGATGCAGGGATCCCGAAGAGGACGCGCCGGAGCCCCGAGGACAGGTAAGTGATCGTCAGCGGACCACACGGGGCACCGTAAACGGCTACCCGGTGGCAGCTGAAGCAGTCTGCGCCGCCGGATAGCCATTTATGCGATGGCCCCGACATACAAAAGCATTGAATGTTGATGCTGGCTTCAACATGTGATGGCCTCTGAGAAGCTATCGTATCTTGAAATGATCATATGTCGGGGCCATTGTAGGTCGGGGGAACACTGTACATTATAACCTGTAAGTAATGTTTGATTGGGTTCAAGCCAGGGCTCAGAGTGGGTCACTCAGGCTCCTGTGTGGTCTTAGTTTTGTGCTTAGGGTCACTGTCTTGTTGGAAGATTAACCTTCAGCCCAGTCTGAGGTCCTTTGCTCCATTCAGTTTGACCCTTAACCCTGACCAGTCTCCTATCCCAAAAGCTAAAAAAAAAAAACACACATACAGACTGATGCTGCCACCACCATGTTTCTCTGTAGGGATGGCATTGGGTATGTGATGAGAATTGCCTGGTTTCCTCCAAAAAGTTACATTGTGGTTTCATCAGACCAGATAATCTTATGTCTCAGTCTGAAAGACCTTAAGGTGCTTTTTTGTAAACTTAAATGGGCACTGTCAGATGCAAAAATGTTTTATAAGTTGTACATCTTGAAAAAACAAACAAACAAACATTAACCTTTCTAATATACTTCATAAGAAAATGTTATTTCCTTTTTATAGAAATCATGGCTTTGTCCAAGGTGAAGCCCAGGCATAGCACTCCTCTGTGCTCCCTTCTGTCTGATAGCACTACTCTGTGCTCTCTCCTGTCTGATAGGACTCCTTTGTGCTCTCTCCTGTCTGATAGTACTACTCTGTGCTCTCTCCTGTCTGATAGGACTCCTTTGTGCTCTCTCTTGTCTGATAGTACTACTCTGTGCTCTCTCCTGTCTGATAGCACTACTCTGTGCTCTCTCCTGTCTGATAGGACTTCTTTGTGCTCTATCCTGTCTGATAGTACTACTCTGTGCTCTCTCCTGTCTGATAGCACTCCTCTGTGCTCTCTCCTGTCTGATAGGACTCCTTTGTGCTCTATCCTGTCTGATAGTACTACTTTGTGCTCTCTCCTGTCTGATAGTACTACTTTGTGCTCTCTCCTGTCTGATAGTACTCCTCTGTGCTCTCTCCTGACTGATATGACTCCTCTGTGCTCTCTCCTGTCTGATAATACTCCTCTGTGCTCTCTCCTCAATGATAGGACTCCTCTGTGCTCTCTCCTGTCTGATAGTACTCCTCTGTGCTCTCTCCTGTCTGATAGTACTTCTCTGTACTCTCTCCTGACTGAAAATATTCCCTTGTGCTCTCTCCTGTCTGATAGTACTACTCTGTGCTCTCTCCTTTCTGATAGGACTCCTCTGTCCTCTCTCCTGTCTGATAGTACTTCTCTGTGCTCTCTCTGGTCTGATAGTACTCCTCTGTGCTCTCTACTGTCTGATAGTACTCATCTGTACTCTCTCCTGTCTGATAGCACTCCTCTGTGCTCTTTCCTGTCTGATAGTACTCCTCTGTGCTCTCTCCTGTCTGATAGTACTCCTCTGTGCTCTCTCCTGTCTGATAGCACTCCTCTGTGTTTTCTCCTGTCTGATAGCACTCCTCTGTGTTCTCTCCTGTATGACAGTACTCCTCTGTGCTCTTTCCTGTCTGATAGTACTCCTCTGTGCTCTCTCCTGTCTGATAGGACTCCTCTGTGCTCTCTCCTGTCTGATAGGACTCCTCTGTGCTCTCTACTGACTGATAATATTCCTCTGTGCTCTCTCCTGTCTGATAGCACTACTCTGTGCTCTCTCTGGTCTGATAGTACTCCTCTGTGCTCTCTACTGTCTGATAGTACTCCTCTGTGCCCCTCCTGTCTGATAGTACTCCTCTGTGCTCTCTCCTATCTGATAGCACTCATCAGTGCTCTCTCCTGTCTGATAGCACTCCTCTGTGCTCTCTCCTGTCTGATAGTACTCATCTGTGATCTCTCCTGTCTGATATTAATCCTCTGTGCTCTCTCCTGTCTGATATTAATCCTCTGTGCTCTCTCCTATCTGATAGCACTCATCTGTGCTCTCCCCTGACTGCTGATATTCCTCTGTTCTCTCTCCTGTCTGATAGTACTACTCTGTGCTCTCTCCTTTCTGATAGTACTCCTCTGTACTCTCTCCTGACTGATGATATTCCTCTGTTCTCTCTCCTGTCTGATAGTACTACTCTGTGCTCTCTCCTTTCTGATAGGACTCCTCTGTGTTCTCTCCTGTTTGATAGGACTCCTCTGTGCTCTCTCCTGTCTGATAGGACTCCTCTGTGCTCTCTCCTGTCTGATAGTACTCCTCTGTACTCTCTCCTGACTGATAATATTCCTCTGTGCTCTCTCCTGTCTGATAGGACTCCTCTGTGCTCTCTCCTTTCTGATAGTACTCCTCTGTACTCTCTCCTGACTGATGATATTCCTCTGTTCTCTCTCCTGTCTGATAGTACTACTCTGTGCTCTCTCCTTTCTGATAGGACTCCTCTGTGTTCTCTCCTGTTTGATAGGACTCCTCTGTGCTCTCTCCTGTCTGATAGGACTCCTCTGTGCTCTCTCCTGTCTGATAGTACTCCTCTGTACTCTCTCCTGACTGATAATATTCCTCTGTGCTCTCTCCTGTCTGATAGGACTCCTCTGTGCTCTCTCCTTTCTGATAGGACTCCTCTGTGCTCTCTCCTGTCTGATAGTACTTCTCTGTGCTCTCTCCAGTCTGATAGTACTCCTCTGTGCTCTCTACTGTCTGATAGTACTCCTCTGTGCTCTCTCCTGTCTGATAGCACTCCTCTGTGCTCTCTCCTGTCTGATAGCAATCCTCTGTGCTCTCTCCTGTCTGATAGTACTCCTCTGTGCTCTCTCCTGTCTGATAGCACTCCTCTGTGTTCTGTGTTCTCTCCTGTCTGATAGCACTCCTCTGTGCTCTCTCCTGTCTGATTGTACTCCTCTGTGCTCTCTCCTGTCTGATAGGACTCCTCTGTACTCTCTCCTGTCTGATAGGACTCCTCTGTGCTCTCTACGGAATGATAATATTCCTCTGTGCTCTCCCCTGTCTGATAGTACTACTCTGTGCTCTCTCCTGTCTGATAGTACTTCTCTGTGCTCTCTCCGGTCTGATAGTACTCCTCTGTGCTCTCTACTGTCTGATAGAACTCCTCTGTGCCCCCTCCTGTCTGATAGTACTCCTCTGTGCTCTCTCCTATCTGATAGCACTCATCTGTGCTCTCTCCTGTCTGATAGCACTCCTCTGTGCTCTCTCCTGTCTGATAGCACTCCTCTGTGCTCTCTCCTGTCTGATAGCACTCCTCTGTGCTCTCTCCTGTCTGATATTAATCATCGGTGCTCTCTCCTATCTGATAGCACTCATCTGTGCTCTCTCCTGTCTAATTGTACACTTCTGTGCTCTCTCCTGTCTGATGGTACTCCTCTGTGCTCTCTCCTGGCTGATAGGACTTCTCTGTGCTCTCTCCTATCTGATAACACTCATCTGTGCTCTCTCCTGTCTAATTGTACACTTCTGTGCTCTCTCCTGTCTGATGGTAATCCTCTGTGCTCTCTCCTGGCTGATAGGACTCCTCTGTGCTCTCTACCTTCTGATAGTACTCCTCTGTGCTCTCTCCTGTCTGATAGCACTCCTCTGTGCTCTCTCCTGCCTGATAGGACTCCTCTGTGCTCTATCCTGTCTGATAACACTCCTCTGTGCTCTCTCCTGTCTGATATGACTTCTCTGTGCTCTCTCCTGACTGATAGGACTCCTCTGTACTCTCTCCTGTCTGATAGTACTCCTCTGTGCTCTCTCCTGACTGATAGGACTCCTCTGTGCTCTCTACCTTCTGATAGTACTCCTCTGTGCTCTCTCCTGTCTGATAGCACTCCTCCGTGCTCTCTCCTGCCTGATAGGACTCCTCTGTGCTCTATCCTGTCTGATAACACTCCTCTGTGCTCTCTCCTGTCTGATATGACTTCTCTGTGCTCTCTCCTGACTGATAGGACTCCTCTGTACTCTCTCCTGTCTGATAGTACTCCTCTGTGCTCTCTCCTGACTGATAGGACTCCTCTGTGCTCTCTCCTGTCTGATAGTACTCCTCTGTGCTCTCTCCTGTCTGATAGTACTCCTCTGTGCTCTCTCCTGTCTGATAGCACTCCTCTGTGTTCTGTGTTCTCTCCTGTCTGATAGCACTCCTCTGTGCTCTCTCCTGTCTGATTGTACTCCTCTGTGCTCTCTCCTGTCTGATAGGACTCCTCTGTACTCTCTCCTGTCTGATAGGACTCCTCTGTGCTCTCTACGGAATGATAATATTCCTCTGTGCTCTCCCCTGTCTGATAGTACTACTCTGTGCTCTCTCCTGTCTGATAGCACTCCTCTGTGCTCTCTCCAGTCTGATAGGACTTCTCTGTGCTCTCTCCTGTCTGATAGGACTCCTCTGTGCTCTCTCCTGTCTAACAATACTCCTCTGTGCTCTCTCCTGACTGATAAGACTCCTCTGTGCTCTCTCCTGTCTGATAGTACTCCTCTGTGCTCTCTCCTGTCTGATAGCACTCCTCTGTGTTCTCTCCTGTATGACAGTACTCCTCTGTGCTCTTTCCTGTCTGATAGTACTCCTCTGTGCTCTCTCCTGTCTGATAGGACTCCTCTGTGCTCTCTCCTGTCTGATAGGACTCCTCTGTGCTCTCTACTGACTGATAATATTCCTCTGTGCTCTCTCCTGTCTGATAGCACTACTCTGTGCTCTCTCTGGTCTGATAGTACTCCTCTGTGCTCTCTACTGTCTGATAGTACTCCTCTGTGCCCCTCCTGTCTGATAGTACTCCTCTGTGCTCTCTCCTGTCTGATAGCACTCATCAGTGCTCTCTCCTGTCTGATAGCACTCCTCTGTGCTCTCTACTGTCTGACAGTACTCCTCTGTGCTCTCTCCTGTCTGATATTAATCCTCTGTGCTCTCTCCTATCTGATAGCACTCATCTGTGCTCTCCCCTGACTGCTGATATTCCTCTGTTCTCTCTCCTGTCTGATAGTACTACTCTGTGCTCTCTCCTTTCTGATAGTACTCCTCTGTACTCTCTCCTGACTGATGATATTCCTCTGTTCTCTCTCCTGTCTGATAGTACTACTCTGTGCTCTCTCCTTTCTGATAGGACTCCTCTGTGTTCTCTCCTGTTTGATAGGACTCCTCTGTGCTCTCTCCTGTCTGATAGGACTCCTCTGTGCTCTCTCCTGTCTGATAGTACTCCTCTGTACTCTCTCCTGACTGATAATATTCCTCTGTGCTCTCTCCTGTCTGATAGTACTCCTCTGTGCTCTCTCCTTTCTGATAGGACTCCTCTGTGCTCTCTCCTGTCTGATAGTACTTCTCTGTGCTCTCTCCAGTCTGATAGTACTCCTCTGTGCTCTCTACTGTCTGATAGTACTCCTCTGTGCTCTCTCCTGTCTGATAGCACTCCTCTGTGGTCTCTCCTGTCTGATAGCACTCCTCTGTGCTCTCTCCTGTCTGATAGTACTCCTCTGTGCTCTCTCCTGTCTGATAGCACTCCTCTGTGTTCTGTGTTCTCTCCTGTCTGATAGCACTCCTCTGTGCTCTCTCTTGTCTGATAGTACTCCTCTGTGCTCTCTCCTGTCTGATAGGACTCCTCTGTACTCTCTCCTGTCTGATAGGACTCCTCTGTGCTCTCTACGGAATGATAATATTCCTCTGTGCTCTCCCCTGTCTGATAGTACTACTCTGTGCTCTCTCCTGTCTGATAGTACTTCTCTGTGCTCTCTCCGGTCTGATAGTACTCCTCTGTGCTCTCTACTGTCTGATAGAACTCCTCTGTGCCCCCTCCTGTCTGATAGTACTCCTCTGTGCTCTCTCCTATCTGATAGCACTCATCTGTGCTCTCTCCTGTCTGATAGCACTCCTCTGTGCTCTCTCCTGTCTGATAGCACTCCTCTGTGCTCTCTCCTGTCTGATAGCACTCCTCTGTGCTCTCTCCTGTCTGATATTAATCCTCGGTGCTCTCTCCTATCTGATAGCACTCATCTGTGCTCTCTCCTGTCTAATTGTACACGTCTGTGCTCTCTCCTGTCTGATGGTACTCCTCTGTGCTCTCTCCTGGCTGATAGGACTTCTATGTGCTCTCTCCTATCTGATAACACTCATCTGTGCTCTCTCCTGTCTAATTGTACACTTCTGTGCTCTCTCCTGTCTGATGGTAATCCTCTGTGCTCTCTCCTGGCTGATAGGACTTCTCTGTGCTCTCTCCTGACTGATAGGACTCGTCTGTGCTCTCTCCTGTCTGATAGTACTCCTCTGTGCTCTCTCCTGACTGATAGGACTCCTTTGTGCTCTCTACCTTCTGATAGTACTCCTCTGTGCTCTCTCCTGTCTGATAGCACTCCTCTGTGCTCTCTCCTGCCTGATAGGACTCCTCTGTGCTCTATCCTGTCTGATAACACTCCTCTGTGCTCTCTCCTGTCTGATATGACTTCTATGTGCTCTCTCCTGACTGATAGGACTCCTCTGTACTCTCTCCTGTCTGATAGTACTCCTCTGTGCTCTCTCCTGACTGATAGGACTCCTCTGTGCTCTCTCCTGTCTGATAGTACTCCTCTGTGCTCTCTCCTGTCTGATAGTACTCCTCTGTGCTCTCTCCTGTCTGATAGCACTCCTCTGTGCTCTCTCCAGTCTGACAGGACTTCTCTGTGCTCTCTCCTGTCTGATAGGACTCCTCTGTGCTCTCTCCTGTCTAACAATACTCCTCTGTGCTCTCTCCTGACTGATAAGACTCCTCTGTGCTCTCTCCTGTCTGATAGTACTCCTCTGTACTCCCTCCTGACTGATAATATTCCTCTGTGCTCTCTCCTGCCTGATAGTACTACTCTCTGTTCTCTCCTGTCTGATAGCACTCCTCTGTGTTCTCTCCTGTATGGCAGTACTCCTCTGTGCTCTCTCCTGTCTGATAGTACTCCTCTGTGCTCTCACCTGTCTGATAGGACTACTCTGTGCTCTCTCCTGTCTGATAGTACTCCTCTGTGCTCTCTACTGACTGATAATATTCCTCTATGCTCTCTCCTGTCTGATAGTACTACTCTGTGCTCTCTCCTGTCTGATAGTACTTCTCTGTGCTCTCTCCGGTCTGATAGTACTCCTCTGTGCTCTCTACTGTCTGATAGTACTCCTCTGTGCCCCCTCCTGTCTGATAGTACTCCTCTGTGCTCTCTCCTATCTGATAGCACTCATCTGTGCTCTCTCCTGTCTGATAGCACTCCTCTGTGCTCTCTCCTGTCTGATAGTACTACTCTGTGCTCTCTCCTGTCTGATATTAATCCTCGGTGCTCTCTCCTATCTGATAGCACTCATCTGTGCTCTCTCCTGTCTGATAGTACTACTCTGTGCTCTCTCCTGTCTGATAGTACTTCTCTGTGCTCTTTCCGGTCTGATAGTACTCCTCTGTGCTCTCTACTGTCTGATAGTACTCCTCTGTGCCCCCTCCTGTCTGATAGTACTCCTCTGTGCTCTCTCCTATCTGATAGCACTCATCTGTGCTCTCTCCTGTCTGATAGCACTCCTCTGTGCTCTCTCCTGTCTGATAGTACTACTCTGTGCTCTCTCCTGTCTGATAGTACTCCTCTGTGCTCTCTCCTGTCTGATAGTCCTCCTCTGTAGTCCCTCCTGACTGATAATATTCCTCTGTGCTCTCTCCTGCCTGATAGTACTACTCTGTGTTCTCTCCTGTCTGATAGCACTCCTCTGTGTTCTCTCCTGTATGACAGTACTACTCTGTGCTCTCTCCTGTCTGATAGTACTCCTCTATGCTCTCACCTGTCTGATAGGACTCCTCTGTGCTCTCTCCTGTCTGATAGTACTCCTCTGTGCTCTCTACTGACTGATAATATTCCTCTGTGCTCTCTCCTGTCTGATAGTACTACTCTGTGCTCTCTCCTGTCTGATAGTACTTCTCTGTGCTCTCTCCGGTCTGATAGTACTCCTCTGTGCTCTCTACTGTCTGATAGTACTCCTCTGTGCCCCTCCTGTCTGATAGTACTCCTCTGTGCTCTCTCCTATCTGATAGCACTCATCTGTGCTCTCTCCTGTCTGATAGCACTCCTCTGTGCTCTCTCCTGTCTGATAGTACTCCTCTGTGCCCTCTCCTGTCTGATAGTACTCCTCTGTGCTCTCTCCTATCTGATAGCACTCATCTGTGCTCTCTCCTTTCTGATAGGACTCCTCTGTGCTCCCTCTTGTGTAATGGTACTCCTCTGTGCTCTTTCCTGTCTGATAGTACTCCTCTGTGCTCTCTCCTGTCTAACAGCACTCCTCCCTGCTTTCTCCTGCCCTATCAGACAAGAGATAGCTCAGAGGAGTGCTAGCCTACCCTCACTTACTGGGCTGTGTCCATGCCTGTGCTTCAGCTTGGACAAAACCATGACTTTATAAGCCATGATTTCTATAAAAAAAAAAAAAAAAAAAAAAAAAAAGAAAGGAACATTTTCTTATGAAGTATATTAGAGAGGTTAATGTTTTGTCAAGATGTACAACATATACAGAGGTCCCTCAATACAATATGAATTGGTTCCAGGACGATCATTGTATGTTGAAACCATTGTATGTTGAGACCATAACTCTATGGAAGCTTGGTAATTGGTTCTGAAGCCCACAAAATGTCATCCAAAAATAGGAAAAAGTATTAAACAAAAATAAGTAGATAACTAATACAGATAAAGCAAGTCCTAACATATAAAAGTAAGATGGAGCTGCTGGACGCTGTAAATCACTGTCTATGTAGAGGACAGGAGCTTCTTCAGGGTCCTGTACAGTACACGCAATGTCCTAAAAAAGTAAAATGGAGCCACTCTTACCTGGTGTTCAAAGGAGCAGCTAACCGTGGCACAGGTAAAGAGTAGTACAGAACATGTAGTACCACCCTGTACTGTAGCGCTACCAGACAGCCAGTCAGTGCATGCACTTCAGTAATACAGGGGTTTTACCAGTGAAATGCCCATTCTAATTGGTTAGTTCTTCCAGCCATTGACACATTTCACAGATATGGACTGTCTTTCAAGTTACAATGGACCAGAAAAGACCATTTTATGTTGAGGCCATTGTAAGTTCAGGGATCACTGTGAAAAGTTTTTGAATGTGACAGTGCCCATTTAAGGTTTCTTCCATGTATCTTTTACTGAGGACAGGCTTCTTTCTGTTGACTTGACTATAAAACCCAGATTGGTGGAGTGCTGCAGTGATGGTTGACCTTCTGAAAGTTTCTCCTCTCTACAGAAAGGATCTTTGGAGCTCAGCCAGAATGACCATTGGGTTCTTGATCACCTCTTTTAGCAAGGCCCCTCTCCCCTGATCACTTAGGGGAAGATTCATCAAGACCTGTGCAGAGAAAAAATTGACCAGTTGCATATAGCAACCAATCAGATTGCTGATTTAGAATTCATAGAAGCGATCTGATTAGTTGCTATGGGCAACCTCTGCACAGGTTTAAATAAATTTCCCCCTTAGTGTGGTGGGGCGGTCAGCTCCAGAAAGGGTCTTAGCTGTTGCAAGCTTCTTCCACTGGTAACTTTCAGTGCAGCAGAATTATTTTTGTACCCTTCTTCAGAATTGCTCTCAGGGTAGTCCTTCCCCGCCCCTCAATATGTATTGACACCTGTGAGACCTTGAGACCCTCCCTTTACACCCCTGACAACATGTAAGAGGGCTGTGTTTTACCACATGTGACTCCAATTAAGGTGTAGAAACATCTCAGAAATGACCAAAAGAAATGGAAGCCTCCATAGCTAAAATGTCAGTTGTCATAGCACAGGCTTTCCTTTTTAATACATTTGTAAACATTTCTAAAATTCTGTTTTCACATATGGGGTATTACCAGCAGAATGATTTTTTTTTAAAATTATTTTAGCACAAGGCCGCAACATTAAAAAAATGTGAAAAAAGTAAATCATGCATTGTAAATATACAATATGCCTTCTGTCATTATGCCATATGTAAGTTCCATCTAATATTGGAAAAGCTGGATGACAACTGATGTGGGCAACACTACCGTTCTCATTTAGGATGTCATCTAAATTTCCTATATTACTTAATGGTAAATCTATTTAGTACTGTAGTGCAGTGATATAGTAGAGTAATATAAACTAATCAATGCTGAGTTATGAACCCATGTAATGGTGTCCATATGGGCTAACAACAACTATGAAATGGTTGAATAGAATTTGGAGCAACTTAGGTGGTGGAAATGCTACAGATTTCAACCTTTTGGCATCTGCAATGACTAACCAAAAGCAAATTGTGCAGATCTGTTGCTGTGGATTTTGTTAATGATGAACTTCACTAAGGCCGCCAGTACAATTAAAACTGCACCAGAGAAGGATATGCCAAATAAATGAATATATCTTAATACATCTGTGTATCTTTAACTGCATTTTAAACCGAGAACTGTCTCAACTATGTAGATTTTAGCTATATTTATGTCATTTTGTAGATTTTAGCTATATTTATGTCAATTTGTAGCAAAATGATGATGCCCACATCTTCTCCAGTCCCCATCCCCATGTATTTTAAAGAGATATGGATTCAAAAATTATCAACTTTTGCACTGTTGGCATACATGGTTTAATAGATTCCAACCAATGCGTTTGAAAACCACAGTCATTGATATTGAGGTGGATCTGCAGCATTACCAGAGGACAATCTGCAACAATATGTTTTATGGCAAACTTATTACAGATTTTGACTTTCTGTTTGAAGTCAAAGGGGAAAATTTGTTACAAATTCAAAGTGTTTCTACAAGATAACTTGACATGCTGCAAAGGTCCTTTTTCAAGGTGGAGAAAGCTAAGAAGGTACTTTTACTGTGTAAGGACGATATTGGAACAATATTATTGTGAAGAGGTAATGAGGAAGAACTATTACTGTGTGGGGAACAAAGAAGGGCCTCTTACTCTGCTGGCCATTAACTGGGCACTATTACTATATGGGGAATTAATATGACCTGGGGACAAATTTGCTTGGCACTTTTATTTTTAAATATAGTACAGTATTTGAGGGCTTTTCACTACATAGTAGGTAATAACAGCAGTTACAGAAGTTAAGGAATAGGTGGGAAAGGTGCTGAAAAATCAAGGAAACTGCTGAAACAAGTCATGGTCAGAAGATGTTGTCATCAAAGTCTAAATCAAATACAGGAGAAAGGGAAAAGTCATCTATCACTATATGGATATTGTATGGTCGATATAGAGTGTTATTTAGTAACAGTATGGTAGTAATATGTGGTCATGATGAGGTGGCATTTGCACTTGCATAGTTGTATTCTATGATAACTGTATAGCTGAGTTGCTAAAAGGGAATCTGTCAACTCCATACCAGGTATGGAGCTGCATATCCCAGCAGATAGGTGCTAGTGGGATAAAACTGATCACACCTTCAGTTTTATTGATAGCTGTTTTTAAAGTTATAAAAGTGTCTTTTTTTGTTACCAGCTGATAATTAAAACTCTTGGTGCTGAGCTGCAGCAGCGCATCCCCCTCCTGCCCTGCTTTGACTGATGGACATACAGGGCTGAAAACCAAGCTGTCACATCTGGTGGGGATTAGTGGAGACTAGTGTTTACCCCAACCACTGTCCCCACATACTTGGATGATTAGCCCTAAACGGTGGCCCCCAACTGGTCAATAGTCTCTACACTGGATGAAGTGTTTTGGGAGTCAGCAAGGTCACATCATCAAGGTCAACAACACATGGGCAGAGACAGTACAAAATCAGAAAACTAGGAACAATCTAAAAGTCAGAAACCAAGCAGGCAAAATCCCAAAAGAGGCAGAGTCAGGACAAGCAAGGGTCAAACCTAGTGGGTGACAAATTAAAAAGTCAGCAAACATAAGGTTGGACAGGCCACAATCAAGGCATTAATGCAAGCTCTGAAAATGACTGAACTGGCACCCATGCCTCCCTATCAGCTGGGTCGGCTGCATCACTAGGGACCAGCAGGCCTGCAATGCGATAAGGACAAACGGAGGATGCTGCTGGGCGCACCAAAGGGAGACCGGAGGTCAGGATCAGCTACATATGTAACACAAGCCCTATACAATGTAGCAGGACAGTGCGTGAGGCAGAGGGAGGAGGCACTGCTGCAGCTAAGAACCAACAGGTGGACTCATCAGGCTACAAGGCATCATGATGTGGTGAATAGTGAGGCCCCAGTGAGTGGGCCAGCGGGGGATAGGGTAGATTTTAAATAAAATACCTCAACACCAGACAACCCCTTTCAACTGATAATATAGAGACCATAACATGAATACCTTTTTCTTGTGGCTCATTATAGATGTTGTAGCCAAAGGATAATTCAGGGATAGGTCCTGGTTGCTGTACAACCCATTCATAATTATTTTCACCCTGTGGCTCCACAGGTGGAAGATTTGTGTACTGAGGTGCCCAGCTACTGTCACGGACAAGCTCAGCTTCTGTATTCTGTATCTCAGCTCCGGTGTCATGCTCTTGAATTACTTGATGAACTTCATTTACAGGGTGAACTTCTGAGGAGAGAGAAAGAGAAAAGCACTGAATTAAGGGGACTATGTTCAATGACTTCATTAGACCGGTGAAAGAATCTGTAAAGGCTGCTGTACAAAGACTGCCTGGTTAGTTAAAAAAAATAAAGATTTCTTTCAATTATTTATGTAGCTTTAATGTTGCAAAGCATCCCTGACAGTCCCCATTTCTGTTGCCATTAATGTACATGGTGATCATTTCCCTTCCCACCCATGACAACAGGGACCATCCCATAGAAAAATACATTTTCTTATATACTTTTTAACATTGAAACTGCAACACCAAGAAGCAACAGTTGTGGAATTATAGAAATCCCAAGCAGGCTGTTTTAATCAGTTTTGAGTAATAGCACCATACACAGATATACACCTACTTGCACGCCTTTTCATGCTATCAATGAGGTTATTCATGGTTGTCTGAGGAATGTTTTACCACACTCAATGCACTTGGATATGCGAATCATCAAGATCCGCTGCTGGCAGTTCCCTTAAAGGGGTACTCCGCCCCTAGACATCTTATTCCCTATCCAAAGGATAGGGGATAAGATGTCAGATCGCCCGGCCCGCTGTCATGAGGGGCGGAGCTATGACGTCACGCTGCTCCATCCCCTGTATCGCCCGTCATTACGCACAGAGCGAACTCGCTCTGTGTAGTAATGATAGCGCGGTGCCGCAGCGGCGATCCCGGGGGTCCCCAGCAGCAGGACCCCGGCGATCTGACATCTTATCCCCTATCCTTTGGATAGGGGATCAGATGTCTAGGGGCGGAGTACCCCTTTAACAATTGCCGACTTATGACATCTCAGATGTGCTGGATGGAACACAAGTCCGATAATGCTGCTGGCCATGGTAGCAAATTTAGGCCACGCAGGCTGCTTACAGTTACACAAGCAACATACAGCCAGGCATTGTCAAGTTGAAAAATGGCTTCTGGAGCAATTTGTAGAAATGCCCATACCACTGGTTCTATGACAAATCAATTTAACGCTAAGCTAATAGTGTACTGAATGAAGACTAGGGGGGTCTGGCTACAATACATTATACAACCCACACCATAATCTTGAGAACAGGACCAATGTGATGTTTCCATGTGTATGCCCCTTCTTAACATTGCACATCTCCAGACCAATCTCTGGCTATCATTGCTTCCGAGACAAAATGTGAAGAGGATAGACCTCCACTGCCATCTTGCTTTGCACAATGATAGCCTTGGAGAGCGGTGGCATGAAGTCAATGGAACACCTGTAGCAGCCCATAGCCCAAAAAGCCTACATAGCCCAATGCTGTGCACGTGCTTCTGATGGTTTGTGTAGACACTGTTAAACACCCTAGACTTGGTATGTAATGTCTAATTTCATTGGCAGTACAGAATAGGTCACTAAACACCAATCTTCCATCTGTGCAGAGGTTCTCCTCTTGCTGTCTTCCAGTTCGTTGTTGATCTCCCAACCATTGAAACATGCAACGTTGAACAGTGCTGCTAACTCGTCCAATGCACATTGCGATCTACTGATGTGATAAACCAAGATCTCTTAACTCAAGGATTCTGGAACTCCTAGATTGTGACAAGTTGTGATAACCGGCAAGTCAACGAACAGAGGACATTGCACAACCATACTGTACTGACTTGATTCAATTTCTAAAGTTTCATGTGACTGATAAAATTTGCTTTTGATTCGGTTCTTATACTATTAAACCCACATGTCACAGATTTGCGCTTGGTGCTTGAAAATTTTATAATTTGCAGATCTTATCGACACCTATTGCTTTTTTGATTCTTGGTGCTGCAATTTAAAATTGAGAAAAGTGTATCATGCAAACTTTAGGACAGAAAAGAATGTGTAAGAATGTCTTGCTGCTGCAGCATTCCTCTTCATGACAGTTCATTTAGATTATTACTGATGTGTCTGTAGGGGGTAGCACTGCTTTATTTAATCCCTGCACTGTACAATATGACATCTATATAATATTACTTTATTTTAATATACTTAGCGAGCCTGTGTTACTTACTGTTAGGCTCCGTACTGTTTCCTTGTTCTTCGGAAGTTGCGGGGGTAATTCTACCTGATGTGTTGCTGCCCTAATAAAAAATTTAAAATGTAACTCATGTACCTGCAATTTAACTGAAGTATTATCATCCAGTTTATCGTTCTAAATGATACAAAAAAAAACAAAAGAGACAATTTATATCAGGCTACTACATTGGAGAAAAATTAACTGACCCTTTGCAAATCAGTAGTTAGGACACATACAAATATAATACAGAGAAGATAAATACTATGGATCAGAGGTAGTTATTTCTCATTTTCAGTATCTTGTCCAGCTCTGTGCTGCACCTCTGTTTTGAAGTTGCCGGAGCTTGATGTTGGTAGGATTACCAGGAACTTAGATCCCATAATTCCTCTTAACTCTCGCTATATGCTGTGCTAACCAAGTAGGTGGGGCTAAGTGTAAAGGGGTGGGGTTTACCACACCCTTCATTTACTATTAAGTATGCCTGGTGTATGGGCAGCCACAGATGCGTGGCTCTCAATAAATTAGAAGCAGAGTGATCCCTCACATGGTGTAGGCTACAGATGTTAATTCCTTACTGTAACTGCACACAAAAGTCAGGAGAGGAAAAACATTAAGAACACATGCATGTGATTGTAACAAATGAAAAAAAAAAATATATATATATATATATATATATATATATATATATATATATTGAAGATAGCATCTAGAACACAATTATTACAACATAAACGGTTTATTACTTTATCATAAACCTGTACCCATAGATAGATGAGTAAGTACAATAATAGTGGCAAATGCAACAGGAATAGAACTGGGGCAGCAGCAGAATGGGGTTTTTGTGTATGCTGGGGAAAAGTAAGGGTGTGCAGGTATAGCGAAGAGCCAAAGATGACTCTGTAGTCAGTTTGTAGTTGGAAGAAGTCTGCAGTCATTTGGTCTGACCCGGATGGAAAAGAGAACAATTCCAATCCCCAATCAGAATACATCAACAGTAATCTGTTGGATGACTGCACTGTAATCACTTACAGGTGTAGAATACAGATGTAGAACTACAGAGCACAGGCAAAGAACTAGTATCTACCACTATATGGTACCTGTCTTTTTATTTTATTTATTAAGTGGCAGTGTGTTAATATTGTTCAGTCACTATTAAATGGTGTAGGGGACAAAACATCAAATAAAAAACACCCATACTAATACTGTTTTAGAAAAAAAGGCGAAAAAAAACGGCAAGCAAACGTTCTGTCTGGGGCATTTTACCTAGACTAATTTCACTGCATGTAAAACCACTTTCACATAATTTTTATCAGCCAGAAAACCTCTTTAAGTGACAAAAAAGTAGAGTTCTCTAAGGTCACATCCAATTAATACCAATAAATAGCACATTGTGCAAAGTTTTACACATGAAAGAACATGGGTGACAGCTTTGGAAGCAGCTCTTTATAAGATAAGTTAAAGTTAGTGTCTGTTAATATATATATATATATATATATATATATATATATATATATATGTGGTAAGTTTTTTTTCCCTGGTTAATTATGCTGTAATTTCAATTAGCTCATTGCTAGAAACAATCTGAAAGCTCCCTGTCTTTCCCACAGAAGCATTTACGAGGAGCGGAGATGTCGTATAATGAGACGGGAGCAGTGGTTTATAGAAGCAAAGTGTAAGCATGGTATAGTGTTCGTTTCGCATCTTGAAATACAAACAACTCATTCTATTGTTCCAGATGAGATTCGGAACAAATCCTCTCTAAGACTTTCAATATAGCTATGTAGCTGCGACGGCCTTCGCTGAAATGGCTTCACCTAGTGTCCCTGAGCTTCCTGTCAGAGGCCCTTTTATGCTTCTGTAATTGCTTGATTCCGAAACCACGGAAAATCTGTGATATGGTGTGCCAATTACAAGCACTTCCTCTCCGTACGCATGGACCCCTGGCCCTTGACAATCACAGGTTTTTATATCCGAGAACAGAACCATAGAGAACAGGAGATGGGGAGGAGGGGGGGATCGTGATGGAAGAAAAGAAAACCATCTTTCCGTTTTACAAAACAGAAATGTATTTTTCTTTTTTACTTTCTGTATAATTTTTTTTCGGTTACAATCACAAAAGGTGGTGAGAATTTTTTTTAAAAGTGGCGAAAAACAGAATTGCTTGCATCTTTTTTTCTTTTCTGGTAAACCGTTAAGTGGTCTGTCATCCTCGATTCCATGTACAACACCTGCAAGGAAACGGCATAAACCGAGAGAACGTTAATGGCCGTGTCTCTCTAGAACCTATAGTCATCAGCATTAATCACTTGTGGCAATACATTAAGGGTGATCTTCTGTATTTAACAAGCTGTCACGGTATACAGTCATTTTTACAGCTTTCCAGTGGATTGTAAGATGCAGCGTTCTGTGATTAACATATGACAAAACAACAAGGAACAATCCTTTAGTAGCTCAGACTGTCGGCTCGCCTTAGATTTATAATTGGGCCACTCAGAGAGTCACTTTCATAGTGCTCCCCAGATTAAAGCTCTGGCCCGGTACCAATAGAAAGGTTGCATGATGTAATGCACAGGGAATTGGAATAAATAAATTTTAATGTGTTTTCCGCAGAGTTCATACCTGGTAATAGGTGGATGTGACATTATGAAAGTACAGTAGGAGCAATGTCATGCATTTTATTATTATAATTGGCAAACATTTAATACCAAAACACAATATACTCAATAACTGTATATTCTGTTGATTGTTTTTTTTTAACATATTTACATTAAAATAGTTTTGTATTGCATAAGAGTATATTAAAGTATCGTATAAATACTCTATATTGTCTTCTATAGCAGTCATAAAAAATATGACTTAGATTTAGAGAACATTGTTGGTTTTCTACTCTCTGGTTTGCTTAGTGATATACTGACCGCAAAAGCCCAAAACAGAACCAAAGATGTAGTGCACCTTTAACCCCTTGAGGACACAGGCAATTTTCCTTTTTGCACTTTCCTTTTATCCTTTCCTGCCTTTTAAGAGAAATAAACTCTTTATTTTTCCATTTACAGACCCATTTGGGGGCTTGTTTTTGCGCAACCCATTGTACTTTGTAATGACACCTATCATTTTACCATAAAATGTACGGTGAAACCAAAAAATTGTTATTTGTGGGAGAAATTGAAAAGAAAGCTGCAATTTTGCAACTTTTGGAGATTATGGTTTTACACAGTGCACTTTATGGTATAACTAGAATGTTATACAGGTAGCTCTATACAGTTAAACAATACCCAATTTATATAGTTTTTCTATTATTGTACTACTTAAAAAAAAAAAGTTAAACTTTTAAAAAAAAATCAATCTGCTTAAAATTGCCCAACTTTACTAGGCTGTATATATGATGTATATAAAAATCAACAATTCTATTTTATTTTTATTTTTTGTATTCTTTTAATGTTTACGCTGCACGATCATTTACATTATATTGAAATAGGGGCCATTTTAATTTTTATTAGGGGAGGGGCTTTTATTATTTTAAACTTATTAAGTAATAAGCGACTATTAATAGGGGACTATTACCTGCAGTAATTATTTGCATTCATTGTATATTGCTATGCTATAACATAGTATTGAACAGTGCCAGGCTGTATCATTGGAGTGTCAATCCGGTGGCAGGAGCCTGATAAGGGGACCTCCACTGTCATTTTAATTCATTGGACCAAGTGATGGTGCTGCTGGGGTTCGATGAACAGCACTAACCCATCAACACCTGTCTTTTCTTCTTTCAGATTCCATGATGAGCATTGTTTACAGTGTCTAAAGGGTTAATGGCAGTTCCCCGCTACTGATATTAGCCGTCACTAAACGCCAAAGCGAGCGGCCTCATATCCCGACCTTCTATCCCGACCTCCTATCTTGACTTCATATCCCGTCCTCATATCCCGACCTCCTATCTCGACCTCATATCCCATCCTCATATTCTGACCTCATATCCCAACCTCATAGCCCGACCCCATATCCCGTCCCAATATCCCATCCCCATATCCCAACCTCATACCCCGTCCTCATATTTCAAACTCATATCCCGTCCTCATATCCCATCCTCCTATCCCTTCCTCATGTCCCGACCTCATATCCCGTCCTCATATCCTGCCCTCATATCCCAACCTCCTTTGCTGTCCTCATATCCCTTCCTTATGTCCCATCCTCATATCCTGTCCTCAGGTGGGACTGATTTGTGATGAAGATATTGTAAGCTGAAAATAGAAGGGGACGTGGCTTTGTGGGACTGGGCGTGATTTGCAAGCCAGACAGATGCACAAAAAGGGTAGATAATAAAAGGGGTGGGGCTTAAACCGTGGGTGTGTTTTGTGAGATGGGGTGGGGCTTGTAAGCCGGACTGCAATGAAGTATGAAAGACAAAAGGGGACAATGCGCCTGTCTATGTGCCGTTATCCTCAATCACTATGGCAGGTTAAACATGCATTTGTAATGCACTCACCTAGTGGCGTTATGCTGAGAGCATAACACCTGTAGTAGCTGTAGGAGCCCAACTGGTGTGGGTGGATGGAAGTCCACGATGTGCTGCCCGGATCCTCCCGTCTGGCTGGACGGTCTGTGTGTAGTAAGCAGTAGCGGTGAAAAGGAATCCGATCCTGGCGCTCACTCGTGCGGCTGCTGAGGAATTGAGTCAGGAGCCGGTGATACAGTAAAAGAAACACTTTATTTGAGACTTTGCAGGGACTACGCGTTGCGAGGGGACACACTCCCCTCTTCCTCAGGTCCAGTCGAGCAGGGCTAAGGGGCTGGGCTTCCATTTAAAGGGAAAAAGCCCACGAAAATTTGTGCTCATTGTCAAAAATCAAACATAGTGGTGCAAAAAGTCACAATCATTTACATATCATACACAATGATCGCAGGAAATACAAACATCAGGGGCACAGGTTATTACAAAAACCCCGTTAGGGTCAGAAGCAACTTCAAAAACATTATATCTACTTCTCCACCATACATTAGGCAGAGGTGCTGTACGTCAGCATACACGGGAGCCTCCAATGGTGTAGAGCCGCAAACAGACGGCGCATCGCCTTGCTGTTCAAGCACGGCAGGGACAACCTCTGGATGGGAGACATCAGGGCTCATGATCCGAGCTTATTTTGGCCAGGATATTTCAAGGTGGGTAAGAGGTCCACTAAAAAAGATGGCCTACAAATATTAGGGCAGTACAGATGCCTATAGTTGACTTGAGGACTGGAATCTTATTTGTTGCCTCATTTAAACCCCTAGGCTGAAGTGTCTGAAGAGAATAGATCCAAAACATCTCTTTTTTTATTTAGTGTCGCAGACCTGTTGTCCGCACCGGTTGGGATCTGCTCAATTGGTGTGATGGTAATTGGATTTGGGACATCCTTGTGGTAGATACTGGTGTGCCTGGATAGGCTGTGAAGGAGAAATCCTTTACTTATATTTGTCCTGTGCTGGTTTAGGTGTATATGTAAAGGTTGTGTGGTCCGACCAATGTATTGTTTGCCACACATACAGTTTATCAAATAAATGACATAGGATGATTGACAGGTCATGCGTGATTTAAGGTGAAACGTGGCACCTGTGGCTGTACTTTTAATGGTTGATTGTTTATGAGAAATGGTGGTACAGCATAAACATCTGGGATGGCCGCATTTAAAGGCACCATTCTTTGGAGCCATGGTGTTACAGGCACCCACTTTCTGTTTTTCTGTTTGGTGTTTCTTCTTCTTCCCCCGGCTTGGGGCAATCAGGTTATGTAGAGTAGGAGCCCTACGGTACGTAAACCTCGGTTTATCTGGAAGTATTCCGAGAAGGTGGGGATCTGATTATTGGTATAATTTCATTCCCTGATGTTTGTATTTCCTGCGATCATTATGTATGATATGTAAATGATTGTAACTTTTTGCACCACTATGTTTGATTTTTGACAATGAGCATACATTTCCGCGGGCTTTTTCCCTTTAAATGGAAGCCCAGCCCCTTAGCCCTGCACGACTGGACCTGAGGAAGAGGGGAGCGTGTCCCCTCGCAACGCGTAGTCCCTGCAAAGTCTCAAATAAAGTGTTTCTTTTACTGTATCACCGGCTCCTGACTCAATTCCTCAGCAGCCGCACAAGTGAGTGCCAGGATCGGATTCCTTTTCACCGCTACTGCTTGTAAGCCGGACTGACACATTCAGCAGGAGAGCAGAGTTTGTGGAGTAAGGTACTGGAAGTCCCATATACTTGCATGGGACTTTAAACAAAAAACATCTTTTATATAAGGGTGTAGGTAAGGGTTAATTTAACTATCATATATTTTTTTTATTTGACATGTAAGTAATATGTGTACCAGGTATTTTTTAAATATCTCCAGCCGTACTGAAGTTATGTGGGAACATACATTTCCCATAGATTTGCATGGGACTTTTGCCCGTTTTTTCCTTCCGAATTCTTGTTGGGGAGGAAAATCCACAAAGGAGGAAGATTTTGACTTCATATCCTGTCTACATATCCTGTCCTCAGGTGGTACTGATTTGTGATAAAGATACTGTAAGCTGAAAATAGAAGGGGACGTGGCTTTGTGGAACTGGGCATGCTTTGCAAGCCAGACCGATGCACAAAAAGGGTAGATAATAAAAAGGGTGGGGCTTAAATGTGGGCACGTCTTTGTGGGATGGGGTGTGGCTTGCAAGCTGGATTGACACATTCACCAAGAGATGCAGAGAGGAGCTTGTGGAGTAAGGTAACGGTAGTCCCATATAGTTGCATGGGACTTGAAACAGAAACCCATCATTTATATAACGGTGTTGGTAAGGTTTAATTTAAGTAACATATATTTTTATTTGACATATTTATTTGACAAGTAATATGTGTACCAGGTATTATTGAAATATCTCCATCCATACGGAAGTGGCTTTGGCTGGAAAAGGTGGATACAGTCCTAGGAGTGAGTCTCCTAGGACTGTATCCACCTTTTCCAGCCCACCAGAGCACCAGAAAGCTGAACTAATTTATGCAGGCTAAAGTCAGCAACTGTTGAGCCAAGAAGTTTGTGAGGAATCACTGTAACTTCCCTCATCTCTAATCAGATCCTTTACAGCAACATAAACCTCTGAGATTCTCACCCAAAACATTGCAGGTTCAGTCTCAATGTCAATCTTTATACAGTATATCAGTATCCAACATACAAGAGACAAACTTGCTTCAGGAAAGATCCCATTGACACAATGAGAATTTGTGCTTATATTGTGCTAGTCCAGAGCAGTTTTTCAAAGGCTGTTCTATACGTCCTCAGCGTCCTGTAAATGCTCGTATCTAGGACACGTGGGAGAGGTGTCCCTGGGTGTTAATACTACCTGTCCTCATTTGGCCATTCTAGTCTATACTCCTGCCAAGACATCTTTCTCCACTTCTGCCTTTCTGGACTCTGGAGATTTTATTGATGCTTCCCTGGTCCATAAACATTGTCTACCAGTGACTCGGCTTACTAAGCCTTTGTACATTTCTTTTGTCAATGGAGAAAACCTGAACTGTACGGTGCTATTCCGCACTGAACCTCTCATTATGCAAGTGGGTGTAAGGAAAAGATTGAGTTCTATGTGCTTCTTCATTGTACTTCAGAATTTCTTCTTGGTCTTCCTTGGCTTCAACTCTACACTTTGTCACACTCCACTTCTAGACTGGAAATCTGGTGAGGTCACCCACGTGGGACCTTTTTGCCAAAATCACTGTCTTGTGTACCCAGCCTAAGTCTGTCTCTTTGCCTTCTTCTCTGCTGGGTCTGCCTTTTCCTTATCAAGACTTTTCTGATGTATTCAGGCTGTGACTCTGCAACCACATCGTCCCTATGACTGTTCTATTGACCTACAGCCTGAGACTACTCCTCCTTGGGGAAGAATTTTTCATTTGTCTGGTCCAGAGACACAAGCTTTGGTAAAATACATTCAAGAGAATCTCCAAAAGGGCTTTATTCATAAGTCCACCTCTCCTGCTGGAGCTGGTTTCTTCATTCTCGGGAAAAAGGATGGTTCTCTTCATCCTTGTATTGACTACTGAGGATTAAACAAGATCATGATCAAGAATTGCTATCCTCTTCCTTTAATTTCTGAACTTTTTGATCGTCTACGTGGTGCCAAGGCCTTCTCCAAGCTGGATTTGCGGGGAGCATATAACCTAATTTGAATCCGTGAGGAAGACAAATGGCAGATGGTCTTTAATAACCGGGATAGACACTTTCGACCTCTATAATGCCCCGGCTATCTTCCAAGAATTTGTCAACTACATCTTCCGAGATCTGTTCTATACATGTGTAGTGGTATACCTAGACAATATGCTGATCTTCTCACCCAATTTGGGGGTTCATCACTCTCATGTCCACCAAATTCTATGGCGCCTACGAGATAACCATCTTTTTATGCAAACTCGAAAAATGCATATTAGAGAAATCCAGTCTTCCATTTCTGGGTTACTGTAACACTCCCGGTTCAGTAGACAGGAACACTGGAGGTAGTAGATACAATGGACCTGTGTGGCAGAAGACGCAGGCCGTACCAGGGAGCGGAGTCTAAGGTGCCGTTGGTTTTCACCAGAGCCCGCCGCAAAGCGGGATGGACTTGCTGCGTCAGGTGGCACCCAGGTCGCTACCCCTGGCATGACTTGACCACACAGGCGGCTGAGGAGATTCGAAGTACAGATGGGAAAAAGCAACTCGTAGTCTAGATAGCAGAAAGTCAGGGTTGGCAGCACAGGTGCGTAGTCAGGAACGAAGCAGGAGGTCAGTAGGCAGGCGTCATAGGAGCAAGGTCAGAGACGTAGCAGTAGGTCAGTAACAAGGCAAAACACAGTAACGCTTTCTCAATGGCACAAGGCAACAAAGATCCGCAGGGTTGTGGGGGAGGAGCACGAACTTATAGAGGAGACACAGGTGTTGCACATAATTATGGGTGTACTAGCCCTTTAAATCTTAAAGCTCCAGGGCACACGCGCCCTAGGAGACGGGGACACACGTGCCAGAGATGAAAGGCAGCAGGGGACCGAGGTGAGTGACGGGCTGGGATTCGCATGCAGGCGCGTCCCACGATGCGAACCCCAACCCCGCCGACAGCAGGGAAGAGCAGGGAAATGCGCTTACGGCCAGCACTGGTGGCCGGAGCGCAAACCGTAACAGCTACATTATTTCCAACCAAGGTCTACAGATGGATCCTAACAAGTTGTCTGCAGTTTTCAACTGGCCATGTCCTACTGGCTTACAAGCTATTCAACTCTTTCTTGGGTTTGCCAACTATTATCGACAGTTCATTCCACATTTCTCTTCCTTGATTGCCCAGATTGTGTCTCTCACAAAAAAAAAAAAAAAAAAAAAGAACTGTAATCCCAAGTCTTGAACTACTGAGGCCGGAGAGAACTTCTCCCGTTTAAAATCTGCATTTGCCTCTGCTTTTGTCCTCTCTAGACCTGATCTTGAGAAACCCTTCTTTTTGGAGGTAGAGGCTTCATCCGTAGGAGCTGGGGCCGTCCTTACTCAAAAAACTCCCAAGGGCAAAACTGTAACCTGTGTTTTTTTTTCCAAAACCTTTTAGCCAGCAGAGAGGAACTACTCTATCGGAGATGGGGAACTCCTGGCTATTAAACTTGCCTTGGAAGAGTGGCGACATCTACTGAAGGGTTCATCTCATCCTGTTAACAATTCTTCACAGATCATAAAAATCTATTATACCTCCAGTCTGCTCAGTGCCTGAACCCCCGGCAGGCCTGATGGTCCCTTTTCTTTTCCAGGTTTAATTTCTTTATTAATTTCTGTCCTGCGGACAAGAATGTCAGAGCCGATGCTCTTTCTAGATCTTTCGATGTGGTTGGTCTGGACTCCACTCCTAGATACATTGTTCTACCTGAGCAATTGGTTTCTGCTAAGCCTGTCAATCTTCTGCAAGTTCCTCCAGGGAAATCTTTCATGCCTTCTCAACTGAGACGAAGAGTCTTGAATTGGGGACATTCTTCCTTTCTGGAAGAAAGGTAATTCTGGAGTACCGAAGTTCGTCCAACTTATTTCTCTGCATTACTGGTGGCCGAACCATGCACGTGATGTCACAGAACGTTTATCCGTTCCTATGCTATCTGTGGTGGTGACATGACTCCCAGGCAGAGACCAGCTGGCCTTCTACTACCTTTGCCTATTCTGGAAACTCCATGGTCTCACATAGCTTTGGACTTTATTACTGATTTGCAACCTTCCAGCAACAATACGGTCATTTGGGTTGTAGTTGATCGCTTTTCCAAAATGGCTCGTTTCATTCCTTTGCCTGGTCTTCCATCTGCTCTGCAACTGGCAAAACATTTTCTTCAGAATATCTTCCACCTCCATGGCCTTCCATCTCACATCGTCTCAGATCGGGGAGTGCAATTTGTTTCCAAGTTCTGGTGGACTCTCTGCTCTCTCCTTAAAATCAGGCTGGACTTTTTTCTGCCTACCACCCACAAACCAACGGCCAGGTAGAGAGAGTTAATTCAATCCTGGGAGACTATCTCCGTCATTTTGTCTCAGCTCGACAGGATGATTGGGTCGATCTCTTACCTTGGGCAGAATTCTCAACGAGGACATCATCATTCTTTGTTGTATATGGTCATCATCTTCGTCTTCCCCTTCCTCTTCCAGTCTTTTCTGGTGTGCTACCGGTGGATGAACAATTTCGGGATTTCATGACCATTTGGCATGAAAACCCGGCACGCTTTGGAGAACGCCTCTTCCCGTATGAAGTCTCAGGCGGATAAGAAGAGAAGGCCTCCTCCGACTTTCTTCCCTGGTGACAGGGTCTGACTTTCTTCTAAGTACCGTATATACTTGAGTATAAACCGAGTTTTTCAGCAGTTTTTCCCCCTCGGCTTATACTCGAGTGACGGGGAAAAAAATCGCAGGCATACCAGTGGGGGTGGCGAGGGGATGGGCCGGGCCGTCCATCATCGCCCATCTATGTTGCAGGGACCGTCCGACTTAAAGTGGGGAGGGTGAGCCGGTCCGGCCCGTCCATCTTGACCAGGAGGCCCTCTTCTCTGCTCCGGGCCGGCTCTGGACTAGTGACGCAGCATTGACGCCACCATGCAGGGACGTCCGTGCGCAGCCGACGTCCCTACGTGGCGGCGTCAATACAGCGACACTATTCCGGGGCCAGCCCACAGCGGAGAAGAGGGCCTCCTGGTCAAGATGGACGGCCTGGACCGGCTCAACCTCCCCACTAGAAGTCGGACGGTCCCTGCAGCGACGTTGGACGGCTGCTAGGGAAGGACCGACAGAGCTGCAACTGGGGAGGTGAGTAGAGAACAAGAGAGGGGGGTCTGGATGATGACAGAGGGGTATGAGGGGGATCTGGATAATGATATGGGGGGCAAGGGGGATCTGTATGATGGGGGATGAGGGGGGTCTGGATGATGAAAGGAGAAATTAGGGGCCTCGGCTTATATAAGGAACAGCTAATACTCAAGTATATACGGTATATCCGTGTCAGGATCCCCAGTTACAAGTTGGGTCCTCACTACCTTGGACCGTTCGAGGTCTTGCACAAAATTAATCCGGTCTCCTACAAGTTTTTTTCGCAATCTTCTCTATGCATCCCTAATTTTTTCACGTCTCCCTTCTCAAGCCATTTATCGTCAACAGCTTTACACAAAAGCACATCGTCTCTACTCCTGTGTATGGGTCTTCAGACATCTTCATGGTCAAAGTGATCCTGGAGACTTAGACTGTGAGAAATTTTTTGGTCGATTGGAAAGGTTTTGGTCCTGGGGCCCAGAGGAGAATATCCTAGACCACGATTTGGTAAAAAAAAATTTCAGACCCAAAAAGAGGGGGAGACCCTGGGGGGGGTAGGGTACTGTTCCACCTAGCGCTCCAGCCGGACACGCCAGCCATGAGCGCTCCCCTGCTCCATACACTTCTGCTGGCGGGCCCGGGATTCGCATCGCGGGACGCGCCCTCATGCGAATCTCGGGCCATCACTCACCTTCCCTATCTGCTGTTCCTCCTGTAGTCTCGCATCGCCGGTGCGAGTGTCCCCGCCTCCTAGGGCGCACACGCGATAGTGCTTTAAGATTTAATGGGCCAGTGCGCCCTTGATTGTTTCTTTCACCTGTGCCTTGTTTATAAGTGTGATCACCTCCCACTTGCCGAATCTTTGTGCCTAGTGCCTCAGAGAAAGCAGACATTGTGTTTGCCTTTCTGTGTTCCTGACTACTCCGCTTGTGACCTGACTACGCTTCTGTGCTGCCAGCCTACTGACCTTGCTACGTCCTGACTACACTTCTGTACCGCCTGTCCTGCCTTCCTGCCAGGGGTAGCGACCTGGGTGCTGCCTGCCGCAGCAAGACCATCCCGCTTTGCGGCGGCACCTTAGACTCAGCTCCCTGGTATGGCTCACATCATCTTCCACACAGGTCCAGAGGATCCACTACCACCGGCCGTAAGAGCGCTTTGAAAATCTATCCTTCTGAGCTATAGTCTTTAACAATTGTTTTCTGTTAGTTGTTTTACTTTATTTTATTAAGTTTTTATAAGTGTCCTAAAGTACTTTTTTTTCCCCAAAAAACATTTATGGATTGCTTTAAAGTGGTGCTAAAAAGTTAAACAGATTTATAAATTACTTCTATTTAAAAATCTTAATTCTTTCAGTACTTATCCGCAAATGTATCAGCTTAACAAGAAGTTGTATAATTATTTTCTGCCTGACCACAGTGTTTTCTGCTAACACCTCTGCACATGTCAGGAACTGTCCAGAGCAGGAGAGGTTCTCCATGGGGATTTGCTCCGGTTCTGGACAGTTCCTGACACAGACAGAGCTGTCAGCAGAGAGCAATGTCTTGCAGAAACGAACTATACAACTTCCTGTGAAGTATACAGCAGCTGATAGGTAATTTACGAATATGTTCAACCTTTTGGCACCAGTTAATTTAAAGGGGTATTCCAGGCAAAATCAACTGGCTCCGGAAAGTTAAACAGATTTGTAAATTACCTCTATTAAAAAATCTTAATCCTTCCATTAGTTATTGGCTTCTGAAGTTTTCTGTCTAACTGCTCAATGATGATGTCACGTCCCGGGAGCTGTGCATGATGCGAGAATATCCCCATAGGAACTGCACAGCTCCTCAGTCAGCTCCACAGTCATCAGAGAGCAGTTAGACAGAAAACAACAACTCAACTTCAGAAGCTAATAACTATTGGAAGGATTAAGATTTTTTAATAGAAGTAATTTACAAATCTGTTTAACTTTCCGGAGCCAGTTGATATATAAAAAAAAGTTTTGGCCTGGAATACCCCTTTAAGTTGGTTAAATACAGATTTATTTATACAAAGTCTGTAACAAGTAAGCAGAAAGACCTGGCACAGCTGACTGACGGCTCTCGGTACCGTGGCAAGGTGATAAGACCTATCCGTTCCTGACTGGTGGAGTGTGGTGCTAAACGTGCATAAGAAGCAAGCGTATACGTTTGTAGCAAGAAAGAAAAGGTAACACGTAGCAACTCACCACTTCTGTAGATTCTTGTTTAATAGTGCTGGTGAACATACAGCTAGCACAAAAACAACAGGAACGGGTGTGCAGGGAGGGTTAGACGTGGCGGGGGGAGCTCGAGACAATGGATCCTATTTCGCGTCCAGTGACGCTTCTTCCGGTCCGGTTGTTTTTGTGCTAGCTGTATGTTCACCAGCACTATTAAACAAGAATCTACAGAAGTGGTGAGTTGCTACGTGTTACCTTTTCTTTCTTGCTACAAACAGATTTATTTATTTATTTCTCCCATTTCTCCTCAATTGATCATTTTAGAAAACAAAAAACCTTGAAAAATGTTTTGTCTTCCTTCTTCACAAAAGCACTTAGTGTAAAAAGAAAGGAAGGGAAAACACAAACAACAAAAATAGAAGTATACTCCTTCTATAATAAAGCAACTTTCTAAGCAGAATTTTAGAAGACTCTGCAATAGAGAAATGTATGTGGATATTTGGCTTAGACACCCTAGTACCTAAGGATCTAAACAAAACGCTAGAAACAGTATAGTAGATTGTTTATGAGCAAGGTTACTGTAGTTTGTATGATAATTGGATGAATAAATGTAGAGTAGTTTTTCTATATTGTATATGTGCCAAATGTAAAGTGTTGTGTATTGTTAAAGTTAAGGTCTTCACCCAGGATCCAGATAGCTTATATTTAATAAAGTAAAGTACACAAATCTAAAAAGTGGAATGCAAATCGGAACTAGTCATTCAGTGGTCACAGTGGAATGTACAGGTTATGCAATATCATATCATATCCTGAACACACAGGAAGTACGTCACTGTTAGATATCTAACTCAGTGGAGCGCACGCTGAGCAATGGAAACAAATTCAGGAGCAGGCACAATGGATGCTTAGACCAGAACCTGTGGGTGGAGTCAAAAATCCTAACATGTATAAAAGTGTTGTAATAACTGTTTATTGTATCCTGATGAAGAGGCATATCTAGGATCCCCGAAACGCGTTGTTTAGTAGTTTTATAGCATCTTCTGGGTGAGATTGGATAATATGAAAATGGTGATATCCCTGGGACATTAGAAGAGGCTTACCAGGATGCAGACTGATGTTATAACATAAAGGTCTGAGGCACCTCCCACCACGGGTATCTAGAAACATATATTTTCACCCATTTATCCCTTGGTTGATAACATAGAGCAGATGAGCACTGCAACTCATAGTTTTTTCTGTTTGATGTCCCTGTTGTATACATGCAAGTACACTGAAAATGCCAGTTGTTATCCAGAATGAACTAGCATGTACAGTCATGGCCGTAAATGTTGGCACCCCTGAAATGAAATGAAAGGAAGTATTTCTCACAGAATAGGATTGCAGTAACACATGTTTTGCTATACACGTTTATTCCATTTGTGTGTATTGGAACGAAACCAAAAAAGGGAGGAAAAAAGCTAATTGGACATATTGTCACACCAAACTCCAAAAATGGGCTGGACAAAATTATTGGCATCCTTTCAAAATTGTGGAAGAAGAAGATTATTTCAAGCATGTGATGCTCCTTTAAACTCACCCGGGGCAATATAAAAATCACACCTGAAAGCAGATAAAAAGGAGAGAAGTCCACTTAGTCTTTGCATTGTGTGTCTGTGTGTGCCACACAAAGCATGGACAACAGAAAGAGGAGAAGAGAACTATCTGAGGACTTGAGAACCAAAATTGTGGAAAAATATCAACAATCTCAAGGTTACAAATCCATCTCCAGAGATCTAGATTTGCCATTGTCCACAGAGCACAAAATTATCCAGAAGTTTGCAACCCATGGCACTGTAGCTAATCTCCCTGTGCATGGACGGAAGAGAAAAATTGATGAAAGGTGTCAACGCAGGATAGTCCGGATGGTGGATAAGCAGCCCAAAACAAGTTACAAAGATATTCAAGCTGTCCTGCAGGCTCAGGGAGCATCAGTGTCAGAGAGTACTATCCTTTGACATTTAAATTAAATGAAACGCTATGGAGGAGACCCAGGAGGACCCCACTGCTGACACAGAGACATAAAAAAGCAAGACTACATTTTGCCAAAATAAACTTGAAATCTGAGGATTACCAACGGATTTTGGGTCACACTGTACAGCCCAGAGTAAGAAAGCTTGCGTCCGAGATATTGAGTCTTCCAGCAGAACAATTACCCCAAACATACGTCAAAAAGCACCCAGAAATGGATGGCAACAACGCGCTGGAGAGTTCTGAAATAGCCAGCAATGAGTCCAGATATAAATCTTATTGAAGACCTGTTGAAATATCTAAAAATGCTGTTTGGAAAATGTGCCCTCTCAATAAGAGAGACCTGGAGCAGTTTGCAAAGAAAGAGTGGTCCAACATTCCGTCTGAGAGGTGTAAGAAGCTTATTGATGGTTATAGGAAGCGACGAATGATTTCAGTAATTTTTTTCCAAAGGGTGTGCAACCAAATATTAAGTTAAGGGTGTCGATAATTTTGTCCAGCCCATTTTTGGAGTTTGTTGTGACATTATGTCCAATTAGTTTTTTTCCTCTTTTTTGGTTTCGTTCCAATACACACAAAGGGAATAAACATGTGTATAGCAAAACATGTCTTACTGCAAGTGAGAAATACTTAATTTTCTAGAAAAATTTCAGAGGGTGCCAATATTTACGGCCATGACTGTAACTATAACGAAATGTATTCCCATCCACTCCTTGTTAGGGTTCGGCAGGCTGAATGTGGATCCTCTGTGTCAGCGAGGGATTGGCGTGGACCGTGTCGGTGGACTGATTCTAGGTTGCTACTGGTATTCACCAGAGCCCGCCGCAAAGTGGGATGGTCTTGCTGCGGCGGTAGCAACCAGGTCGTATCCAGCGGCAACGGCTCAACCTCGCTGACTGCTGAGAAGGCGTGGGACAGGAGGACTAGACAGAGGCGAGGTCAGACGTAGCAGAAGGTCAGGGCAGGCGGTAAGGTTCGTAGTCAATGGTGATAGCAAGAGGTCTGGAACACTGGAATGGCAAACACAGTAAACGCTTTCTCTAGGCACAAGGGCAACAAGATCCAGCAAGGAAGGGAAGGGAAAGTGAGGTTATATGGACGTGGAGCAGGTGGAAGCTAATTAGCCTGATTGGGCCAGGCACCAATCATTGGTGCACTGGCCCTTTAAATCTTAGAGAGCTGGCGCGCGCGTGCCCTAAGGAGCGGAGCCGCGCGCCAGGACGTGACAGCCCGGGACCGGGACAGGTGAGTAGCTTGGGATGCGATTCGCGAGCGGGCGCGTCCCGCTATGTGAATCGCATCCCCACCGGCAGTGTCAGTGCAGCGCTCCCGGTCAGCGGGTCTGACCGGGGCGCTGCAGGAAGTGGAACGCCACGAGCGCTCCGGGGAGGAGCAGGGACCCGGAGCGCTCGGCGTAACACTCCTGTTGCATTGCCACAGTATTGCTGTCCTTTTTTGCATTGTACTTCTGAACCATGGAGATTTAGACAAGCAGAGCTCACATAACTCTATGTCACAATAGTACAAGAGATTGAGGCAGAATACATAAAACCTGGAAGTTATTGATAAGATGAATCCTGTTTATGTCAATATGATCACAAAGTACTTCTCAATGGCTATAAAGTATGTGAGTCCCTGGAATAGCTCCTTAACATCTAAATATCCACGCAGTGAGATATACCATCAAGAAGCATCAGATGGAAAAAGTTGCCACATAAGGTATTGGAGTTGGGTGAAAAACCCATCAAAGCACAATTAGCTGTTAAATCACTTTCATGCTGATCTGCATAAACTGAAACAGTAACTATAAATCAGTATTATATTAAAGTGTTCAGATTTTAGTACCAGTGATGTGCTTTAAAGTGAATAATAGCCATTATTTATGGCCAGTTTCTCTTCCTTTGTCTCTTCTGAAATCAGGCTTTCGGCCTCATATTTGTGCCAAGCAAGTCTTCAGCATGATCTATTAATCTACTCACACTAAACCAATGTCTACCATAGGTAGGAATAGCTTATAGGAACAACCATGAGAGAGCTACCATAAGTCTATATAATCATTCTCTATAAATGTTGCAAAAAATCTACAGAGACACCCAGTCTTAAAGAGGTACTCCTCCCCTAGACATCTTATCGTGGATAAGATGTCTGATCATAGGGGTCTGGCCACTGGGGACCCCCGCAATCTCCCTGCTGCACCGGGCGTTTGTTTAGAGCATTGGGTGCAGCGCCGGAGGCTTGTGAAGCCACAGCCATGCCGCCTCAATGCAAGTCTATGGGAGGGGGTGTGACGGAAATCACGCCCTCTCCCATAGACCTGCATTGAGGGGGCGTGGCTGTGATGTCACGAGCCTCTGCTCCACATCCCCAGTGATTCAGCAATGGATGTCTGGGGTGCCACAGTCGAGATTGCGGGGGTCCCCTGCATCGGGACCCCAGCGATCAGACATCTTATCACCTATCCTTTGGAAAGGGGATAAGATGTCTAGGGGGGGAGTACCCCTATAAAGATTCTCCTCTGATACAGTAAAGTTCAATTTTCTACATGGACAATGTAGACAGATGCAATTAAGATGACCAGCTCAAATCATGGATGTGAATATGTTAGACCCATTTGAAAGATTTAACATGGTTCATTTCGGTAGTAGATCTTTTGAATCATAGGTACTGTGCACATTTTAAAAGACCCCAACCAATCAAAAGAACAAGCCGGGAAAAGTGCACGCTTAGCGAGTTCTTTTCTGACTCATAGTGTAAGACTACGGGGCCATTTTGCTCTCATAGACACAAAGTGGAGAGAGAAGCATGCATTTTTTATTATTGACAGGACTTTAAATGTTGAAAACTAACCCAATGCATGACCCTGCTCCCGGCTCACCCTGGTCTAGTTTCTAAAATAAAAAAAGGTCTTCTCAGACACTTCATAGCGGCCATGAGACAGACCATCCCTATACTATGGAAATCTCATGACACCCTTACTCATTACTAGCTTGGATAGATGCCCTCAATTACAAAATGCGTCTTGAGGAACATAAAGGGGTATTTCCATCTAGGCTTGTTATCCCCTATCCACATGATAAGGGATAAAATGCTGATCAGTAGTGGTCGGCCCGCTAAGAACAACACCGTTCCCAAAAACAGGGACAAAATCATCTCTGGATTTAAAGATGCCCACTGTGAGTGTGGCAAGTGCTCTATTTATTCCCTATGGACAGCTGAACGTTTCCGAGCGCTGAACTTTGTTGAAACGATAGCAGTGAAGTGGTGGCCATGAATGCCCATTCATTCCATGACCCCGTTTTCAGGATTGGTGGGGGTCCCAGAGAACAGACCCTCACCTATCAGCTTGTTATTCCCTATCCCAGTACTCCACCCCTAGAGATCTTATCCCCTATCCAAAGGATAGGGGATAAAATGTCTGATCGCTGGAGTCCCGCCGTTGGGAACCCCCGCGATCTTTCTAGCAGCACTCCTGTCATCTGGTGCAAGGAACGAGCTTCGCTTCATGCCTGATGACTGGCGATGCAGGGGCTGGAGGATCGCGATGTCACCGCCCCGCCCCCGGTGACATAATGCCCCACACCCTTAATGCAAGTCTATGGGAGGGGGCGTGGCGCCAGATGACAGGGTGTGCAGCAAGAGAGATCGCGGGGGTTCACAGCGGCAGGACCCCGGCGGTCAGACATCTTATCCCAGTAAATTTTAACAGATTCCCCTGACTTATAGTGGCTCCCTTAGTCAAGGTTCCAATGTTTTTATTGGAAAAAATTGTTCTGCCGATTGCATAATTCTTCTCAAAAACACTTGAATCCTGACAGAAAAGAACAGAACACAATGCTGCTGTGAACAAAGACATACAAGTACTGTTTGTTCTTTTGTTGTTATGTTAGTTATGTTGTTTCGTTGTGGTGTCCTTTGTCTTCATGGGAAGAATAGTGCTGCATGCAATGAGTTTCTTCCTTTTAGATCTGATGAAATATGTGACGTGTAAGGCTCCAACATAGAATCTGAGATATCCTTAGAAGTCTGGTCATTCTTCAAACCAGAAACAGAACACATGATAGAATACGAAGCATTAATGATAGGCAACATTTCCTTTTAAACATTAATTTGTTAAATATCATAACTTGAACTTTTCTCTGCTGTTTACCTGTAACTGTAGGAATAGAGCCCGGAGCTGGACAAGCCAGGTCGGTTCTTGGTTCTGTTCTGGCTCAGGTCGTTCTAGAATCTGAGGATCTGAGTATTTCAAGCGATCTGCCAGCTAAAATCATAAAACACACTAAAGTGAGAATACGCTACATAATAGAGCTTCCAGTGCCTAAAGCAAGTAATATATCTGGGGTCTATACCTAGAATCACACACTGCCTACTTTCTGGCCAGTAGTCTATGAATTTTAGCATAGACTACTTGCCAAAATCTGCATGAAATCCCCTAACTATCCACATCCCCATGCAAATGAATAGGGTTTCTGCGACCACAAGTACATCCAATGAAAGTTTATGCAGCAACAACAATCTGCCAATAGCTTGCGGTGATAAAGCCCAAAAAAAAAACATCACTGGAAATAAGTGGCATGTCATGTGTTTCTGATGGAAATTTCAAGGACTAGCCTCAATGAATAACAATTGGGGTGGATTTGTGTATGAATCCGCAGCACACCGACGCACATGCAAAATACACACCAGCATTCTGTCCACTTTGTTAACATAACAGTAAGTCTTTTAGTATAAATCAGTTAATGGCTTAAAGGAGATATATCATGCAGCAAGGCTTATCCCCTACCCCCGCAAAAAAAAGGCGACCGATGCGTCCGCTCCATGTATCTCTATCCAGGGAAAGTGGTCAGACCCCCTGCAATCTAAGACTTATCCCCTAACCTTTGGATAGGGGATGCGTTTTGCCGCATGATACTTCTCATTTAAAGGGGTACTCTGGTGGAAAACTTTTTTTTTTTTTTAAATCAACTGGTGCCAGAAAGTTAAACAGATTTGTAAATTACTTCTTTTAAAAAACCTTAATCCTTCCAGTACTTATTAGCTGCTGTATACTGCAGAGGAAATTCTTTTCTTTTGGGATTTCTTTTCTGTCACGACCATAGTGCTCTCTGCTGACACCTCTGTCCATTCTAGGAACTGTCCAGAGCAGCATATGTTTCCTATGGGGATTTGCTCCTACTCTGGACAGTTCCTAAAATGGACAGAGGTGTCAGCAGAGAGCACTGTGGTCGTGAAACAAAATAAATCCCAAAAGAAAAGAATTTCCTCTCTAGTATACTGCCACTAATAAGTACTGGAAGGATTAAGATTTTTTTAATGGAAGTAATTTACAAATTTCTGGCATCAGTTGATAAAAAAAAAAAGTTTTCCACCAGAGTACCCCTTTACCCCTTTAAAGATGTACTGTAGGAATTTTCTTTTGCTTGTATAGTGCAGCATAGACTAGCATTAAAGAATAATGTAGATGTTCTACTGTATTCCTTGTGCTTACTTATTTTGGGTTATAAAACAGACATGGGTTAGGCTCCACTTTGATTTGCAATTCCTTCACTGAAGAGATTCTGTAATACAGCTTACATTTTCTATGCAACCTTTGGCTGAGGGTGTGGTGTTTGATTATTGCAGCTGTTCATCTAATCAGACTGCTAGTTCTGTAGTTTAGCTGGGTGAACTCATTATATTCATAAGTGGGTTGAGGTCAGTTCACAGTGGGCAGTTTTAATGCGTTTTGTTATTCAAAGTGCATTTTTAAGCAAAATAATGTCATGGGGTGAAAGTTGCACAGTAAAATATTACCATTTTTGCCACTTTGTTGCCACTATATATTCTGATCCCACAGAGATGGGAGGAATGGGGGCGGTATCTGAGAGCTAGTAGGAGGGGATGTAGTAGGGGATGATATCATCGTGTAATGACATGATCAGGTTATAGTAAAAAAAAAAACATATAGATGGATGCAGCTGCACTGGAATAAAACAAATGGCACTGTATGACTAGTGATGGTGAGTGTGCATGCGATGGGCAAAAAAAAAAAGTACTTTAACATAATACAGGGGTGTTCTCAGCAATGTTAAGAATAGTAATATGTCTTTCTTGCCTCTGGGGGGAAAGCAGGACTTTTAGGGTACGTTCCCACACAGCGTATTTTGCTGCGTATTTGCTGCGTATTTGGTGCTGCGTATTTTCCTACCCATTGACTTCAACAGAGAAAATAAAATACGCAGCAGCAAATACGCAGCAAATACGCCGTGTGGGAATGTACCCTTAAAGGCATTCTCCTATCTAGACTATTGAAAAAGGTAATAAAAGAGAAACTAACTAAGAAACTAAAAAAAAGAAAACACAACCCCTTGTAAAAACATACACTATACTCAGTTGACCTTCCTATGTAAAGACAGATATTCTACCATGCTATTTGCTAGATGTGCAGCCTAGACACATATATAGGTACACGTGTACAGAAAAGTCACTTATAAGTCAGGATTACGATCAGTCATGGACAGACCCCTTAAATAATTACAACTTACATTTTTTAGGCTAAAATACTGCTCATTCAAGTCTCATTCAGGTCATAAATAAGTTAAGAGAATAACGACACATTTGGAACTGTTCTCCTTTGATGTGTCACATTTGTAAATTTTAATGTCCTTCTTACATTCCAATCACCGCTCTCTCTTTTAGAAGGGAGCTAGGTCACTGCAAAAACATCCAGTTGTATGTATAGGCTGACAACCGAGTACTCGAACCGATGGTCATCCATCATGCTGAGATTATCTCCTAGAATTTGTAATATGCCTTGCTTGAACTTCACTAAAAAGTGTTTTTTTTTTCCAGTATGAATTGAGTTAACATAGTAAGCTCACTGGCAGGTCGATCACGTATAAGTAGGCATGATTACCGCTGTGACACTTAGACTAGTTATTCGGAGGTGCCTGCCCCAATGACTAGTTAAAAGGGTACTCCGGTGTTCCAGCTTTCTGAACATTTTGTTCAAAATGCTCAAAGCTGGAGGCTGTGATTGTGATGTCACGCCCACGACCCCTCGTGACATCACACCACGCCACCTCCATTCATGTCTATGGAAGGGGGCGTGTCAGCAGACACGCCCCCTCCCATAGACATGAATGGAGGGAGCGTGGCGTGGGGATAAGACGTCTAGCAGAGGAGTACCCCTTTAAGGGGCATTAGTATACATCACGGAACAGTTTCCAAGATAATTGAGGGGGCGTGGCTAGGGGATAAGACGTCTAGCAGAGGAGTACCCCTTTAAGTGGCATTAGTATACAGCACAGAACAGTTTCCAAGATAGTTTTCTGCACATTGCTGGATCGGGTTGAGCTCTCTGGGACACAGTTGAGCAGAGTATTATAAGAGGTGCTATGTATACTTGTTAATAAAGTTTTCGCTAGCCACATGTTCCCTTTAAAGGGGTCATAAGGGGTTAAAAATTTTACCCCCAACACCCCCCAACCACACACTTTTTTTGATTCCTGACACTTCTCTTTGGCGCTCACAGATGCTGATCTCCACTTACTGGTTCTCGCTTGACACATAAAAAACGGCTAAAAGGGCCCCTTAACCAGTCATTAGTTGAAGTGGATCACTGCTGCTGCCAATGATTGGCTAAGTAGGTATAAGGTAATGCTTCATTTTTTGTGTTTTTTTATGGATGACATCTACACTGTCTGACATATTTTTTTTATTCCCCCCGATGTGTGTGACTCAAGAAATGCACAACATGGCAACTCTACAAGTCCATATATAGATTTAGGGACAAACCTTATATTCAGCACTGGGGTATGAGTGTGAATGGACGAAGGCTCCACTCCGTTACCATTAGCAACCACAAACGAGAAAATCACACTCGACAAGGATATGTACTTTTTCTCAATGCTTTTAGTTTTCAATTATCGCAATACAAATAGGGAGAATTCTCCACTTTTCAGATTTCATATAAGTACAAAAATTGGTTAACCCCTAGTGCTCACTTATTACGTTTGACAGTCCTTGTGCAGCCTCCGGTATAACTTCACCCTTCCACGGGCATTACGGAGCTGACCTTCCTTCCTCTCACGAAGGGGTAGACAGGTGAATGATTGCCGGATTCTCCCTATTTGTATTGCGATAAATGAAAACTAAAAGCATTGAGAAAAAGTACATATCCTTGTCAAGTGAGATTTTCTTGTTTGTGGTGGCAACGCTACAAAACCAGGGTCAGTCTATCAGGGAGTAGTGTTCCCATGCTAACCATGCCTTTTTTAATGAAAAATGGTGGCTTTCTCTGTGTAAAATAGCATTTTCTTTACAACGAGGCGTGGACAGGGCTCCACTCGGCCACCGCCCTGCTCCTTTTGATTGACACACAGGGCTTGCCCACCAAAAGCGGTCTATAGGTGTTCTGCTAATGCATGCGCCCCAGTGGCGACACTAACCCCTGCTAGACTGTGTGGATGGTTTAATAGGGTTCAGTTAAGAGACAGATGGCAATATCTGTAACCCAGATAAGTAAATGGATATTAAAGAGGAAAAAAAAAGAAAAGAAAAGAAAAGCTGCACAGTTTGAATTGCCCCAAAGTCAAGAAACTGTCATGTGCTTTCTATAAACTCTGAACTCCATGTATACCGTGATAAGCAATGTCTACTGCAATAGCCTCCAATCTGTGTCTCTCTTGCTGTCAGGTCCATGGGCTGGTTGGACACCTGTGTATTAAAGGTCATAAGTTCTTTACTAACCATTAAATGGGTCGTCCAGGATTAGAAAAACATGACTAGAGTGCTTTCTTCTAAAAATAGCACCACACCTGTCGATAGGTTATGTGCTGCATTGCAATTGAAAGAAGCCCTATGTTTTGTTTTTGCCCATATCATGCACACTTACCATCACTAGTTGTCCAGCACCGGTTGGTTTATCTATGAATTTCATTACTCTAGTTTAGTCATGTGATCACCCAGGGCTGTCCTTAATTTTGACTGGACCCTGGGCAATCGGGACTGACGCGTAACATCACTGAAGTCTTCCCGCGTGAGTCTGCGGAAGAATGACACTTGCCCGACGTCCCCCCACCAGTTCCGGCCGTAGGCTCATTGTTTTAACTCCTTAAGGACCACAGGTTTTTCCGTTTTTTGCACTTTCATTTTTTCCTCATCACCTTCTTAAAATCATAATGCTTTCAATTTTGCGCCTACATATGCATATGAGGGCTTATATGTACTTTTGTACAATTGTACTTTGTAATGACATCAATCATTTCACCACAAAATTTACAGCGAACCCAGAAAAAAAATATTTGTGGGGCAAAATTGAAAAAAATACGCCATTTTGTAAATTTTGGGGCTTCTGATTCTACGCAGTGTACTTTCCGGTAAAAATGACACCATATATTTATTCTGTAGGTCCATACGGTTACAATGATATCCAATTGATATAGGTTTTCTTTATTTTACTACTTTAAAAAAATTATAACTACATGCACCAAAATTAGTATGTTTAAAATTGTCCACTTCTGACCCCTATAACTTTTTTATTTTCCGTTATACGGGGTGTTATAAGGGTTCATTTTTTGCACGGTGATCTGAAGATTTTATTGGTAATATGATTGTTTTGATCAGACTATTTGATCACTTTTTATCCATTTTTTAAGGGTATATAAAGTAACCAAAAATACGCAATTTTGGACTTTGGAATTTTTTTTACATTGACCGTGCGATTTAATTAACCTTATATTTTTATAGTTCGGACATTTACCCAGGCGGCAATACCACATATGTTTATTTTTATTATGTTTATATATTTTTTATATGGAATTTGGGAAAAGGGGGGTGATTTAAACTTTTAATAAGGAAGGGGTTAATGTGTGTGTTTTTAAACTTTTTTTTTACACATGATTTTCAGAGTGATTTTCAGAAAAGATGAGTGATTTTGTATGAAATGTAGGGAAAACGCCTCCTTTCCGAAAACCCCACCCATTTTGTGGGTTTTCTTTTTTTCACTCTGAGTGTTTCTGATTCTGTCTATTTTTTCTGTCACACATTCAGAATTTAGACAGAATTTAGGCGCACAGCCCGACAAAAAGAGTCGGAATGCTGTTAGTAAATGAGGGCCATTGTGTTTCTTGCTGTGTGCTTCAGTTTATACTATGATTTTTCCAAAATGTGCTATTTTACTGCAATTTAATGCAAATCACGGTAGAAACCGCAACTGAAACAGCCAAAATGCAGTAAAAACATGTAGAAATGCATTATGAATGTAATGTGCAAACACAGCCTACAGATTTCAAATCTTTATAAAGCATCTCAATTGTTATTATAGGTCAAATCCCTTTCATCTCATGGCAATATATCTCTGAATAACTCCCTTTGAATAAGAAAACAAACACATCATAACTGCTGCAGATTTCAATGTAAACTAAATGACTGAGCACCGCTTCTTCAGATACAAATCCTGCACATCATATCTGCACAGGATCCTGTATGTGTGAACGCACCCTAAAGGGGTACCGGCCCTTAAAAATCTTATCCCCTATCCAAAGGATAGGGGATAAGATGTCTGATCGTGGGGGTCCCGCCGCTGGGGACCCCGCTATCTTGCATGCAGCACCCACCTCTGGGAGCTGCACGCAGCGCTGCAGCCTCGGAGTCTGCTGAGTTACGACTACGGGGCCGGAGTATCGTGACATCATGACTCCGCCCCCATGTGACATCACGACCCGCCCCCGCAATGCAAGCCTATTGAAGGGAGCGTGACAGCTGTCACGCCCCCTCCCATAGACTTGCATTCTGGGGGCAGGGCGTGACACCGCTTTAACTTCATTGAAGTGAATGAGGCCTGCAATACCACACAAAACCTACAGACAGGTGTGGCGCTGTTTTTGGATTTTGCTAATCCTGTAAAACCCTTTAATATGTCAGTACTCAGTAGCCAAATTATTCATACATTCCCAGGAGGAATAACAGAGGAATGTTACAATGTAGAGGTCTAAGAGAATATGCTCCAGAACTGACATTTAATAGGGAATGAAAGTATGTACTTAACAGACATGTCAAAAGAGCTGACAGATTCTCTTTAAAAGAGCTTTTATTGTGTAACGCTCTATGTAAAACCAACCAAAAGAAATGCAGACCCAATTTTGCCTTACAATGTTGCTGCGGCTCTTTTTACAACTTCACTGTAACGTGACCAACAATGAAAGTGGATGAGATTTCATTGTAATTTGCATCTGAAAAGGTGTACACTTCTGCTCTGAAACAATGCTAGAGTTTACCATCCCCAGTAAATGTGATAATAAATGCAACACGCACGCTTTAAAGGCATGAAGAGAAATACACCCTGGAGACCCGAAGCTATCATTTACCATTTTTAAGCAAAAATGCTGGTTCTTTTGCTTGAAGCATTAAACACATTTCACTGCAGGCCATTTGAGCTGAGAAGTCATTAATGATTAATGTTTATTCCCAGAAGTTTTATGTCAACAGGGAAATGGCAGGATTTCTGCTAAAATGTGCATATTGCTTCTCTCTGAAATAATGTTTAGCTTTAAATGCATTGGACTTTATTATATATGGGGAGGAAAACAGATGGGACGTTTTGTACAGTTAACTCGCATTGACAGCAGTGGAAATAAAGAGGGAAAACTGCCGTATCAGCTGTTCTGCTTCTATGGAATAAGGGCTATAATCCACTGAGCCATACTGCCGTGCCTGGATATCTAAGGGACGTGTGTGAAGGCTTAAGTCACCTTGATTAACTCTGATATCAACACCGGAGATCCAGAGCTGGAGTGGAGGATGGCGGAGGCGATGCACTCACAATAATGCAGGGCAACAGATGTCAAACCATAATCCATTAGCCGAGTGGCGTACACAAACTTGTAGATCTGAAATATAAAAAATAAACATTAACAACAAATGTAATGATAGCTATAGTAATATAGTCATTTCTCCAAACAACCCTTGATGATCAGGTTCTCTATAGAGTAAGGTGAAACAAAGTTTACCCATCAAATTAACTGATCTTGAATATAAAAAGTATAAACATAAGAATAAGGGGCGGTAAACTCTCCCAAAACCCTCCTCTGCACTTATGATTGAGGTTTCCAGGAAACATCAATCAAAAGTGCAGAGGAGGGGTTTGGGAGAGTTTACCGCCCCTTATTCTTTTGTTTATACTTTTTATACTCAAGATGAGTTCATTTGAAGGGTAAACTCTGTTTCACCTTAGAGTATGTTGGATGATGCGGGAGATGTCAATCAAGAACAGCGAGAAGTGGTTTGGGAGGGGTTGCAGCTACTAACTCAGGACACTGAAACTTAAAGGGGTACTGCTCCGATCCAAAGGATAGGAGATAAGATGTCTAATCAAGGGGGTCCCACCACAGGGGCCCCCATGATCTCCCTGCCAGAGCATCAGAGGCTTGTGATGTCATGGCCACGCCCCCTCAATGCAAGTCTTTCCCATAGTCCCATAGACTTTCATTGAGGGGCATGGCCGTGACGTAACAAGTGGGAGTGGCCATGATGTCACGAGCCTCCAGCCCGCATTGCCAGTCATCCAGCACGGAGTGAAGTTCGCTCAGTGCGCCGGATGTCTGGAGTGCCGAAGCTGAGATCGAGGTTGTCCCCAGCAGTGGGACTGCCGACATCAGACATCTTGTCCCCTATCCTTTGGATAGGGGATATGATGTCTAGGGGTGGAGTGCAACTTTAAAGTGGACCTGCCCCCTCCTGGGAATCTCATGAAATTATAGGAGACTAAAATCTAAAACCTCTTAAAAAGTTAAAACATTTTGTTTCTAATTCGGTAATAAAGTTATGGGGGAGATTTATCAAAACCTGTCCAGAGGGAACGTTGCTGAGACTGGAATCAACTTGGGTTGGGCTCTCCACGAGTGAAGTCTCACTATTTTATTGTTAATTTGAGACTGGAAGAGTTCAAAGTGAGGGAGGAGACTGTGGGGGAGATTTATCCAAACCTGTATAGAGAAAGAGTGGTGCAGTTGCACATAACAACCTTTTTAACTGGACTTTTTAAAAATGGAAGAAGTTATCTGATTGGTTGCTATGGGCAACTGAATGACGCTTCCTCCACACTGGTTTTGATAAATCTCCCCCATGTGATTGTGCAGCATTTCATACTCAATCTTAGAATATTAGCAGCAAATAAGATGGATTCTTGTTAAAGATGAGTGAATCTCCCAAAATTTGTTTAAAGGGTACCCGCCAGGGTACCCGGCGCTCCAGCGTTCTGAACATTTTGTGTTGGAGCCGGAGGCGGTGATCATGATGTCATGCCCACGCCCCCTCGTGATGTCACACTACGCCCCCTCCATTTATGTCTATGGGAGGGGGGGTGTTGGCTGACACGCCCCCTCCCATAGACATAAATGGAGGGGGTGTTGCGTGACATCACAACCACTGCCGCTGGAACCCAGCATTTGTTTAGAACGCCAGGTGCTGCGGGGGCCCCAGCAGCGGGACCTCATGATCAAACAAGATGTCTAGTATCAAAGTATCGCTTTAAGGAGAAGTTTGACATTGGATTTGATTCAGATTCAATAGCCAATTCAGATTTGTATGGGAGAAAGCATTGTCAAAAAAATGGTGTCCCTGCTACTGTTCACTGAGTGGTGAAGCATATATTGTATGCCTCGTCACTCAGATAACATTCACTGGGCCAGGTGTAGAAAACCTAATGAGCATAATTAATGTAAGTGGCGATGTATACAGCATCGCAGTTTACCTCCTGGTCGCCCAACACGTTTCTAGGCCAGTAGCTTTGCACCCAACCCCACAAATGTTGTTGAGAGTTGAGGCATACACTGCTTACATTTAGGAATCCCAACACATTTGAGATGTGGCCGGGTGCCGAGTTCCCAGCCCACGGAATGTGTTGGATTACCTGGAGAGAATCAGCAATGCTGTATGTATCACCGCTAACACTTGGTAAATTCACTGGGCGCTGTGCACCTGACCAAGTGAATGTTAACTGAGCGGAGAAGCATACAGTGTATACGGTGTAGAAGCAGGGACTCCTATCTTTGATTGGAGTCCCTGCTCCTATACATGATTTGCCTGAAACGAATTCCATAAAATTCAAACAAATCTAAATTTTTTTTGAATTTCAGAGAGAAATCAGTTTGCGCCAAACCTATTCTCTCATCAATAATTCAAGCAATTGTATTCTCCTCCTTATCTGGTCTTTATAATACAAAAGGAGTATTTGTTAAATGACTGTAACTTTTGTTACAATATTTAAATTTTGGTTCTTCATGCCTATACTGTATGAAAAATTATAAATTGGCCCCAATGGTACCAAAAGGTCAACCCAAAGTAAGAAACATTAATATTAAAGAAAGACAAGCAGATAATTAATACGAGTTCCTTTAGGGTACTATACTGTACAGTAACTCTCATCTGGTACCCAAAGGAGCAACTTAACCTAGCAGAGATGAAAAGCACTATATATAGTACGGGCTGCACAAATAGTATAGGAAAAGAGCAGTAATGTATATGTAGTACAGGTAGAGAGCAGAGCAGTAAAATACATGTAGTATAGAGAGCAGAACAGTAAATGCATCACAGGAAGAGAGCAATATAGTGCATGAAGGACTGGTAGATAACAGTATAACGTAGAGCAGGCAGAGAGCAATCCAGTACATTTAGTAAAAGTAGATAGCAGTATAATACATATAGTAAAGGTACACACCAGTACATTTGATAAAGTACAGGTAGACATCAGTACAATACATATAGTTCAAGTAAAGAACAATACAGTACATGTAGTACAGGTACACATTAGTATAGTACACCAAACCAAAAAGTCCAAGGTAACCGCACCAAACAGAGACTCCAAGTTAAAGTTTTTTTTAAATCAACTAGTGCCAAAAAGTTATCCAGATTTGTAAATTACTTCTATTAAAAAATCTTAATCCTTCCAGTACTTATCAGCTGCTGAATACTACAGAGAAAATTCTTTTCTTTTTGGATTTCTTTTCTATCTGACCACAATGCTCTCTGCTGACACCTCTGTCCATTTTAGGAACTGTCCAGAGCAGCATATGTTTGCTATGGGGATTTTCTCCTACTCTGCACAGTTCATGACACGGACAGAGGTGTCAGCAGAGAGCACTGTGGACAGACATAAAAGAATTCCAATAAAGAAAATAATTTCCTCTCTAGTATACAGCTGCTAATAAGTACTGGAAGGATTAAGATTTTTTAATAGAAGTAATTTACAAATCTGTTTACCTTTCTGACACCAGTTGATTTAAAAAAAAGTTTTCCACTGGAGTACCCCTTTAACTCAAAAGCTTATTTATTTTTTATTGGTTCCCCAGCATGCAACATTTCAGCTTTATATTAGCCTTTGTCAACCATACTTGGAGTTGACTTGGAGTCTCAGTTTGGTGCTGTGATCTTGGACTTTTTGCTTTGGTGTTTGATTATCTGGATTGGTCTTTGGGAAAGTCACCATCAAGTTTGCTCAATATTGTAAATACTATGAATAGTACTATGAAGGATATCCTTATGCTTATCCCATGCATGTTTAAACCCCTTCACTGTATTTGCGGCTACCACTTCTGCAGGAAGGCTATTCCATGCATTCACTACTCTCTCAGTAAAGTAAAACTTCCTGATGTTACTGCAGAAACTTATGGCGTTCTAATTTAAAACTCTGTAGTTTTAAATATACTGTACATCTATTATACTGTGTTGATTCCCTTTATGTATTTTAAAGTCTCTATCACATCCCCTCTGTCTCTTCTTTCCCCCAAGCTATACATGTTAAGGTAATTTCCTGGTAAGTTTTATCCTGCTGTCCATGTACTAGTTTAGTATCTTCTCTGAACTCTCTCCAATGTATCTATATTCTTCTGGAGATACGGCCTCCAGTACTGCACACAATACTCCAAGTGAGGCCTCACCAGTGATCTGTACAACAGCATGAGCACCTCTCCCTATACACCCAAGCATCCTGCTAGCATTTCCTGCTGCTCTATTACATTGTTCTTAAAATGTTATGTTCTTTGACATAATGACCCCTAAATTTCTTTCCTGAGATACTAAGATTAGGAATGTATCACATATTCTATATTCTGCCCTTGGGATTTGACACCCAAGGTGCATTATCTTGCATTTATCCACATTAAATGTCAGTGTCCAGAGTTCTGACCATTCCTCCAGTTTACCTAAATCCTTTTCTATTTGGCGTTTCCCTCCAGGAACATCAACCCTGTTACAAATCTTTGTGTCATCAGCAAAAATATCGATTGGCGGTGCCCGGCACTAACCCTGGGTCCTGGCTGTTGATAGCAGTCCGGAACCACGGGATATGAAGCGTGTTCAACTTGTGAGCACGCTTCAAACCCTGATAACGGGACCATGTCGTACAAGCACGCCCTTGGTCTTTAAGTATGGAGATGCAAGGGCGTACCTTTACGCCCTTGGTCCCAACAAATTAATAACAAAATGGGTCCCGTACAGATCCCTGAGGTATCCCACTGGTAAAAAGACCTTGCTACAACCCTCTGTTGTCTGTCCCACAGCCACTGCCAAATTCATTCAACAATATGGGATCCAAGCTAAAGACTGCAGTTTATTGATAAGGCTAGGTTCACATGGCCTCCCGTCCTGATATTCTCCCGTTATTGCTGCTAAATGGACCATTCTAACACACTGATGCTACAGGATGATGTTTGTCTGTTATCTTAACTGACTATTTATGTGGCATTCTGTTGCATCCCTTTGCATCCATTTATATCCTTTATTATTCGTTTGTGTCAGTTTTTATTTATTTATTTATTTTTTTGTTGCTCACACCTCTTCTGAGCATGCTCAGAAGTCATAACTGTTCATAGACGGATTGGAAAAACTGATGCAAACGGATGACATTAAAGGCTTATCCATTTTCCATAGACTTCAATGTTAAATTTATGATAATATCCTTTTCTCTTCCTGTTTCTTTGATGGGGGAAAAAAACTGCACGCACCATCTTTTTTCCTGACAAAATGGCAAAGGATTGTACAACAATCCCACTGACATCAATGGGATCCATTTACAACTGTTTGCAAACCGTTTGCAAACAGATTTAATAACGGGCATGCCATAACGGGGACAGGCGGCAATGTGGATGAGCCCTAAGTCTTCTATGTGGGACAGTGTCAAAAGCCTTACTTTTAGTGATAACTAAGGCCAGGTTCACACAGCCGTTGTCTCCCATCCCCGCTATTCTCCCATCATTGCTGCTAGACGGAGCAGACTAACAAATGGATGCAAACTGATGCAAAAGGATGCCATTAAGTGGCATCCTGCTGCATCAGTTTTTAATCCATTTTTATTATAGTCTGGCTACTTCCTCATTCCTAACATCTCTTCTGAGCATGCTCAGAAGTAATAACGGATCAAAAACGGATTGGATAAAACGGATGCAAACAGAGATATTGAAGGCTCATCTGTTTTCAATCCATTACCCAGAGACTTCAATGTAAAATTTATTATATCTGTTTCTATTCCGTTATTTTTGACAGGAGAAAAAATACTGCATGCAACAGTTTTTCGCCGTCAAAAAGCAAACTGAAAATGAAGCAAAGGTGTGCAAATGGGTGATAAAATATTAGGATTTTGGGATTCTTTTACAGCCGTTTGCAACCCATTTGAAAATTTATCAAACGGATTGATAACGGGATTTATTAACGGGGCGGACTTAATGTGAATGAGCTGTAGATGTATTTTACTTTCTTTGTGTAGTGGTTCCAGTTTTTAACTGTTTCATAAGCCTGTAGGGATTCATATACTAGTCATTCTATGTTAAAGATTTCTGTTCAACTTGAGTAACAATGACTAAAGACCTTACAAAAGACAAAAAGATCTGAACTAAATATCATCTGACTGAGCCTTAAAATAAAAATGTCTATCCACAGCTTCCAAAACAAAGATGTTACAGCTAGTTTGATAAACTGGAGTTTCTCCTGAGTTGCCCAGAGAAAGTGTAAGGTCAAATATAAAGGGTATATGAACCATCTTTATACCTTCGGTCTAAGGAAGAGGTGTGACACATGACATAAATACAGAAAAGAGCTTTTTAGGGTCCTGTACAGTACACTCAGTGTACAGTAACAAAAAGGAGTTACCCTCAAATTGTGCCTAAAAGAACAGCTGATCCTGGCACATTTTAACAGCAGTTCGGAACATGTACTACCGCCAGAGGGCAGTACAGTTCATCTAGTACATATTGAAAGAAATACAGTTTGTACAGTATATTCATGTTGAGGGCAGTACTGTAGTATAGGTAGATAGCAGTACGGTATATATACCTAAGGAAGAGGGCAATACAGTACATAGTACATAGAGATAGTACTGGTAGAGAGCAGTCCAGTACATGTAGTACAGTCACGGGGCAAAACATTACATGTATAAAATCCTACAAAAAAAACTCCGCCAAAGGGGTATATGCTACCCATGCAAATATATATCGAACAAAAAAATGGTAGACTTAACTGATGTCAAAATAACATAAACTTTATTGAACACAAAAAAAGCACAGAACAACACGGCAGAAAATACCCACAGGTAAATAGTGAAGTCAGCTGGGCGGAGAAAGGAAATTTTCCTCCCGGGATCCCAATGAAGGTAATGTATGGAGGTAAAGTGCAAAAAGCCAGAGCAAGGGTCAAAGCAGCTATATGAACAGTATATTGCAATATAATAATCCCGGCAATAAAAAAAAGTGCCACAGTGCATATAATAATATCTGTAAAGTAAATGTATTATAAGCCGAGATGCATTGCACACTCACTTGGCCACAAATTCATCTATCACCATAAAATATATGGACAGATAAAAAAAACTGTGCAGAGCCTGGCAGATTATGCCCCCCCCCCTCAAAGGGTAAATAACCAGTGTGATATATGTGGAACTTTTGCTTCCGGTGTTTTAATCATATTTTATGTGTTTTTTAATAATTCTTTATTTACCACTAGGCGCGGTTTATTGGAATAATTACTATCTATGGCATAAATATGAAGTGGTCCGGATTTTTTCTACAGAACCTGGCAATAATTTGCGGTCATCTTTTTTTACTGTATGGACATGTTGGCTCATTTGTGGTAGAGATTCCTTTTTGATTTTTCAATTTTTGGTACACTATTATCCCTACTTATTATTTTCAGTCATTGTTACGTGCACTTTATATATTATTTTTTTTTATATCTCTTTAATTTGTGGGATAGTCATTTATAGTATGGTATTTCGCACACTTTTGCTTATAGATTTGCAATATATATTTATTTGCATATGCATTTATTTTATTGCACTATTCATATGAATTGTCACTATCTTTTATTTATTTTATTTATTGTCTTCATGATTTTAATCATCATTATATACCCCTTCATATTTTTCATAGACACTATTATACATTCACTTTTTAGTTATCTTCATCATATTTCACATTTATTTTAAATTTTATATATATATATAAATATATATATATATATATGTACTTCACATTTATTTTTAATTATATTTATTCATATATGTATTTACTTATATTCATTCATTTATATGGCAATGGGAGAGTACCCCATTCTATTGCCTTAAATATGGATTATTATGCATATTATTTGTATGGATTTATGTCCCCATGAATTGGTGGTTACATTTCTTGATATTTGGTTGCCATGTCAACAGTTAGCATTGTGATAGCCATGTATGTTACCCTATGCGCTCCAGCCACACACGCTGGCCGTGAACGCATGGTCCCCTTACCTTCTGTTGCAGACGGTGCTGGGCCTCGCATTGTGGGACGCGCCCGCATGTGAGCCCCAGTCTTTCACTCTCTGGGTGTTTCTCCTGCCTCTGCCTCTCTGCTCCGGCGCGCGTGTCCCCGTACCTTAGGGCGTGCGCGCACCGGAGCTTTAAGATTTAAAGGGACAGTACGCTCATTAGTGTAATCCACCTGTGGCTTGTTTATAAATTCCTCCACCCTCCTCAGTTCTCTGCCGGATCTTTGTTGCCTTGTGCCCTAGAGAAAGCGTTCCATTGTATTGCCTTGCCGTGTACCAGATCTTCTGCTTTTGTGACTTGACCTTGCTCCTCTGCCGCCAGCCTACCGAACTCCTGCTACGTCCTGACTATGCTACTGTGCTGCCTACCCTTACTACGAGTTGCCTCATCCCTCCTGTGCCTTGCATCTACTCAACCACCTGTGTGGTCGAGCCGTGCCAGGGGTAGCCACCTGGGTGTTGCCTGCAGCTGCAAGCCCATCCCGCTTTGCGGCGGGCACTGGTGAAAACCAGCGGCACCTTAGACTCCGCTTCCTGGTGAGGTCCAAGTCATCTGCCACACAGGTCCAGCGGATCCACATACACCGGAGTTCCTGTCTTCAGAAACATGAGTGTTACAATGTATATGGGTTATATGTTAGCAGCGTTTCTTCATGACGGCCACGGGAGGATGAACCCGCCCGGCGCAAGCGCCAACAGCTCCATAGCAACGTGTCCTTGTTGGGGCCACATCATCACGTATTCCCGGAGCGCTACAGGACTTGCGTGGTGATGTGGCTCTGTGAAGCCGCGCCGGAAGACGGAAGTTGCTGCACGGGCGCACGAGGCATCCACAGGTGACGGCCGTGAGGAGGTGATACGGACCCCTATATATAAGGTACAGTTATCCTACTTCAACACCATGACCCTGTGATCAAGCAAAAGGCGCGTTAGGGAAATGTTCTGGGTGACCCACAGGTAATGTGTGGGGTGCTGGGGGGTTATTTACCCTTTGGGGGTGGGGGGGGGGGGCATAATCTGCCAGGCTCTGCACTGTTTTTTTCATCTGTCCATATATTTTATGGTGATAGATGAATTTCTGGCCAAGGTAGTGTGCAATGCATCTTGGCTTATAATACATGTACTTTACAGATATTATTATATGCACTGTGGCACTTTTTTATTGCAGGGATTATTATATTGCAATATACTGTACATATAGCTGCTTTGACCCTTGTGCTCTGACTTTTTTGCACTTTATTTCGATACATTACCTTCATCGGTGTCCCAGGAGGAACATTTCCTTTCTCCATCCAGCTGACTCCACCTTTTATTTACGTGTGGGTATTTCCTGCCATGTTGTTCTGTGCTTTTTTATGTGTTTTTATCTGTATTGTGCATTTTTGTGGCTTTAATAAAGATTATGTTATTTTTACATCAGTTTAGTGTACCATTTTTTTGTAGGATATATAATAAATTACATGTAGCATAGGTAGAGTGCAGTACAGTACCTACAGGGAGTACAGGTAGGGGGCAGTACAGTACATATAATACAGGGAGAAAACAGTAAAGTATATGTCAAACAGTAAGCTAGCAGTATGGTACATGTAATACAGGTAGAGAACAGTAAAGTATATATTGTACAGTAAGGTAGCAGTATGGTACATGCAGTACAGGTAGAGAGCAGTAGTGTTGCTCGCGAATATTCGCAATGCAAATTTTATTCGCGAATATCGCATATTCGCAAATTCGCGAATATAGCACTATATATTCATAATTACGAATATTGTTTTTTGTTTTTTTTCACAGTACACATCACAGTGATCATCCCTCTCTGCTTCCAGCTTGTGTGGTGTAAAGAAGGCTCTAATACTACTGTGTGAGACTGGCGTACGAATTTTCGCATATGCTCATGCTAATTTCCGCTTATGCTAATTTTCGCTTATACAAATTTTCGCATGTGCAAATTTTCGCTTATGTTAATTTTTGCATATACAAATTTTCGCATATGCGAAAATAGAACATGAATATTATGAATATGCAAATTTACCAAACAAATGATGAATATTCGTCCATATATTCGTGAAATATTGCGAATTCGAATATGGCCTATGCCGCTCAACACTACAGAGCAGCACAGCAGCGCATGTAGTACAGACAGAGTGTACAAATAGTGGGCAATAAAGTCCATATCTGTTCACCTTGTGTTTGGACTTTACTATCAAAAGATAAATCTGAAAAATGTTCTGATTTATTAGACATTTTATATTGGATTAAACAGAAATCTTTAAGATTGACTTGTAAGGCAATCTCTACAAACACGGGAGAAAGTTAAAGCAAAAAAACCTGGAACAACTACACAAAGCATGTAAAATATACCGTATTTTTCGCCCTATAGGATGCACCGGCGTATAAGACGCACCCAACTTATAGGTGCAAAATCAAAAAAAATTAAGATTTTGAACCCAATAGTGGTCTTCAACCTGCGGACCTCCAGATGTTGCAAAACTACAACTCCCAGCCGTTGGCTGTCCGGGCATGCTGGGAGTTGTAGTTTTGCAACATCTGGAGGTCCGCAAATTGAAGACCACTGCATAGGAGGTAATACTCACATGTCCCCGCCGCTCCGGACCAGTCACCGCTGCCCTGGATGTCGCTCCATCGCTGTCGCCGCGTCCCCGTTGCTCCAGAACGTCTCTGCTGCCGGCCGGGTATCCTCGCTCTCCGTCGCCGCCATCACGTCGTTACGCACAACGACGCACATACGTGACGATGTGATGACGAGGAAGGAGAGCGCCGGCCATACAGGGGGATCCCTGAACGGAGAAGACACCGAGGAGGCAGGTAAGGTCCCTCCCGGTGTCCTGTAAGCACTAACCCGGCTATTCAGTTGGGCTGTTCGGGACCGCCGCGGTGAAATTGCGGCGGTCCCGAACAGCCCGACTGAGCAGCCGGGTTAGTGTCACTTTCCCTTCAGACGCGGCGGTCAGCATTGATCGCTGCGTCTGAAGGGTTAATACAGGGCATCACCGTTGATGGCCGCAGGGACCACCGCAATAGGGGTGTATTCGCTGTATAAGACGCACCGACTTTTTCCCCCCAGTTTTGGGGAAGAAAAAGTGCGTCTTATACAGCGAAAAATACGGTACCTAAAATAAAAATAACTTTTCACCGCTGCCAAAATTAAGATGTTACAGCTAGTTTGATAAACGGGTGTCTCTTCTGAGCCAAGAGGAAGCATAAGGAGAAACATATGAGTATGTTAAACCACACTAAATAAATCTTTAACTCTTATATGTAAAGGGAACGTGCGACATATGGCTCAAATAGAGGAAAACCACTGTAGAAACATAGGAGCATTCAAGACTGACCTGAACTGTGACCTAAGAGTCACATATAGAGAAGACACATGATAGAACCAGGTCTTTGAGTGTTATAATGGTTATGGGTACCTGGAATGAGGGGATACAATGACAGATTTTTCCCAAACTTTGGCAATATTCCAGGATTTCAGTGCGCTGGATGTTCGCTGTGCTGGCAAACTTCTTAAACCTTTGGCTGAAAGAGAGCAACGAAAGATAGTTATCATATAGATTTACACAGGGGATGGTGGAGACTGCAGGCATTGAATGCGATACAAAGAATCTAAGCAGAAAATAAATAAGGACCCTCAAAAAAATACAAATACGACATAAAGGTCTTATAATATTCCTTTGGTAAGTACAGATCTATAGAAAGACATTGCCCTCCAGTGGTAAAACTGATGTGCACATTTTTCATGTATTTATGCTCTAAAAACTTTTTAAAAATTCTTTAGATCATATTAATAGGCTTAATAAATAAAATAAAAAAACCTTTGCATTCTGTCTTATTTTGGGCATATTCCTCTTATAACCCACCACTTTCTTGCTCCTGTCACCCCCATAGTGTATTAAATAAACCTACCATTAGGATTATTTTTCTAGAAATAGAAAGTCAATTGGAAATTTTATTTAAAAGTAGCCAAAAACATAATTTTGGTGTCGATATAATTTAGCCCAAAACACGGTTGTGAGCTATAATGTGAAATTTTATACCAATGGAGTCCGGTAAAGCGGGCCCCTTTACTATAAAGAATAGTTCAACAGAATGCAGGGCCTTGGATCACATCCCCACATTTATCTGCCTGTATGTATTTGACTATTTGCATTCTATTGGACGCTTGTCATAGAGACGCATAACATTATCTTAATTATTTTGTATGATACATTTTTGTGCTGACAGAGCAACTTTGGCTGCCAGTGAATGACTTCACATTGTAGACTATGCAAACTAACATATTGAGGGGAGACGGGTCAGGCGTCCATGGCTGGAACTGTCCAGAGCAGGAGAGGTTTGCTATGGGGATTTGATTGTACTCTGGACAGTTCCGGACAGAAGTGTCAGCAGAGAGCACTGTGGTCAGACAGAAAATAAATTAAAAAAGAAAAGAACTCGAGCATACAGAAGCTGAAAAGTACTGGAAGGATAAAGAATTTTAATAAAAGTAATTCCCAAATTTGTTTCTCTTTCTGGCACCAGTTGATTTGAAAAATAATAATAATAATTTCACCGGAGGACCCCTTTAACTGTACTTATTGCAAATAACTTTTCAATTGTGTACCTGCCCCATCCTGGACATAGAGGGGTACCCCTCTTAAGGATTCCACTCTATCAACCAGAAAAGAGAATTGTTCTATAAAGTTGGCTCGTTCTCTAGTAGACACAGGCCTTTCCACCCATCACATGGTCATGCTTTAATTCAGATGGCTGACATGTAATACCACATTTGCGCTGCAGGGGCCATTGCAGGGCATTGGAAAAGAAAGGGGCATCTTTCATAAGATCCCTAGTAATTTGAGAAGCTGAACCTACTGAAGTCAAGTGATCGTCAGACTGACTACTAACTACTCCTGTAAAAGCCATAGCAGCTGAATACAGTGTCTGGTGGCCCAATTTTACCTGCTGCAGCTACAGAATGTTCTATCTTCCTATTGGCTTCCAGCTAGCGTCTAGATGCAGCATTTTCCATCAACAATGCAAATAAAAATGTTCAGAAAAGCAGCTGAAAAAAACAAAGCTTTGTATATCTGCTGTTTTCTCTGAATAGTCCGGTTGGTAGGAACTTTATTTAAAAAAAGCTCAAGGGGGGTGAATATGAGGCTGAGGGGAGTAAATCAGGCTTAAGCCGGATTCACACGGCAGAATTTGCGCAAGGAAACTCTCCATGTAGACATTCTACAGACTGCGGGAATGCGCTGTCTCATAGACGGCAATGCATTCTGTGCAGAGTCCGCAGAAAGAATGGGCATGTTCATTCCTTCTGCCGACAGCGGAATCGGAAAATCTGCCGTGTTCACAGCAGAATCCCACTGAATTCAATGGCACTATGCTGCTGCAGAGTAACCGTGCAGAATTCCATATTGGAAATGAAATTCCGTATTGAAATTGAAATTCCGTATTGGAAATGAAATTCCGTATTGGAATTGAAATTCTGCTGTGCAAACATAGCCATAGGTTTGTGAATATGACTGTGAGGGTTGTGAGTCAAGATCAAGGGGTGTGAATATGAGGCTGACGGGGTGTGAATCAGGCTCATGCGGTGTGTGCATATGAGGCCAAAGGGGGGATGAATCAGGCTCAGGTGGTGTGTAAATATGAGGCAGAGGGGCATTTATCAATTTCAAGGGGGTGTAAATATTGTTATGGTCACGGTAGGTGTGGATCCTCTGGAGGATGACGTTAGCCGGTCGCTACCCCTGGCACGGCTCGTCCACACAGGTGGCTGTGAGGCGGCGTGGCACAGAAAGAGACTGGCAGAACATGGCAAGATGGCAGTAGGTCAGGGCAGAAACACAGGTGCAGGATAGGAAGGTAGCAAGGAACAGGTACACAGAGACACAGAACTTTCACTATGGCAATAGACAACCAAAGATCCAGCAGGGAACCAAGGGAGTAGCTGATATTTAAGGACCAGGGTGCAGGTGTAGACACTTGACTAAATGACTACGGCGAGAGAGCTACGGTGCGCGTGCGCCCTAGGACGCAGGGGCACGCGCTCCGGGGTTGCGAGGACAAGGAGGTGAGTGACGGGCCAGGATTCGCATGCGGGCGCGTCCCGCTAAGCGAATCCAAGCCCCGTTGGCAGCTGGGACATGACGTGTCTGGACAGAGCGGGCATGTTACAAATATTAGGCTAGCAGTATGAATAAGGAAGAGGGGGTGTGAATATAAGACTAAGGGGTGAGAATCAGAATTATAGAGTGTGAACACAACGCAGAGGTGGTATAAATAAGGTTTAGAGGAAGCAAATATGAGGCTGAAATGGCATGAACCGGGCTTAAATGGGCACTGTCAGATACAAAAACTTTTGATATGTTGAAAAGAATGCAAAATTAACAGGTTTTGCAATTGCTTTCATTAGAAGATTTTCAGTATTTCATACTGAAAAAGCCAGTCAAACATAGTAACATAGTTCATAAGGTTTCAAAAAGACCAGAGTCCATCAAGTTCAACCTATATCCCTAATGAGTCCCTAATGAGTTGATCCAGAGGAAGGCAAAAAAAAAAACCTCATACTTCCCGACTCCAAATATGGCATCAGAATAAATCCCTGGATCAACGTTCTGTCCCTATAAATCTCGTATACATAACCAGCAATGTTATTATTCTCCAAAAATGCATCCAGACCCTTTGAACTCTCTTACAGAGTTCACCATGACCACCTTCTCCGGGAGAGAATTCCATAGTCTCGCTGCTCTTACAGTAAAGAACCCCCGTCTGTGCTGGTGTAGAAACCTTCTTTCCTCTAAACATAGAGGATGCCCCCTTGTTATAGATACAGTCCTGGGTATAAATATATCATGGGAGAGATCTCTGTACGATCCCCTGATATATTTAAGCCCCCTTCACACTACGGAATTCCGCGAGCGGAGATTCTGCCTGGCGGCCACCGCCAAGGTTGCTTCGGCGATAGGGCAGCGGGGCACTGAGCCGTCACCATTGATGGCTATGGTCTGCTCGCGGAATCCGCGCAAAGAATGAACATGTTCTTTCTTTGCGCATGTTCTTTCTTTCTCGCGGAGACCCGTCCACACTAATGTTAAAGTTCACACCGCGGAATTCCGCCCGCGGAATTCCACCCGGAGATTCCGCGGCAATTCCGTAGTGTGAACGGGGCCTTATACATAGTTATTAGGTCGCCCCTAAGCCTTCTTTTTTCTAAACTACAAACCCCCAATTCTGATAATCTTTCTGGGTACTGTAGTCCTCCCATTCCCCGTATTACCCTGGTTTCCCGTCTTTGAACCCTCTCCAGCTCCACTATATCTTTCTTGTACACTGGTGCCCAGTACTGTACACAGTATTCTATGTGTGGTCTGACTAGTGATTTGTACAGCGGTAGAATTATTTCCTTGTCGTGGGCATCTATGCTCCTATTGATGCACCCCATGATTTTATTTGCCCTGGAAGCAGCTGTCCGATACTGTTCACTACAGCTAAAATTACTGTTAAAGGGGTACTCCGGTGGAAAACTTTTTTTCTTAAATCAACTGGTTCCAGAAACTTAAACAGATTTGTAAATTACTTCTATAAAAAAAATCTTAATCCTTCCAGAATTTATTAGTTTGTGAATACTACAGAGGAAATTATTTTCTTTTTGGAACTCAGAGCTCTCTGCTGAATCATGAGCACAGTGCTCTCTGCTGACATCTCTGTCCATTTTAAGAACTGTCCAGAGTAGGAGAAAATCCTCATAGCAAACATATGCTACTCTGGACAGTTCCTAAAATGAACAGAGATATCAGCAGAGAGCACTGTGCTCGTGATGTCAGCAGAGAGCACTGTGTTCCAAAAAGAAAATAATTTTCTCTGTAGTATTCACCAGCTAATAAGTACTGGAAGGATTAAGATTTTTTAATAAAAGTAATTTACAAATCTGTATAACTTTCTGACACCAGTTGATTTAAAAAAAAAAGTTTTCCACCGGAGTATCCCCTTAACTAAGACTCCCAAGTCCTTTTCCACGTCAGTCGTCCCAAGTGTTCTCCCATTTAATACATAATCCCAGCCCGGATTTTTCCTCCCCATGTGCATTACCTTACATTTATCAGTGTTGAACCTCATCTGCCACTTCACAGCCCAAACCTCCAACCTATCCAGATCCATTTGTAACAGTGCACTGTCCTCTATAGTGTTTACCGCTTTACAGAGTTTAGCATCATCTGCAAAGATTGCTACTTTACTCTTCAACCCCTCTACAAGGTCATTAATGAATATATTAAATAGAACAGGACCCAAGACGGACCCCTGTGGTACCCCACTAGTAACAGTCACCCAATCAGAATAAGTACCATTAATAACCACCCTCTGTTTCCTATCACTGAGCCAGTTACTTACCCACTTACACACATTCTCCCCCAGCCCAATCCTTCTCATTTTATGCACCAACCTTTTATGTGGCACCGTATCAAATGCTTTGGAAAAATCCAAATATAAGACATCCAGCGATTGCCCCTGGTCCAGTCTGGAGCTCACCTCCTCATAAAAGCTGATCAGGTTAGTTTGACTGATCCCTCATAAATCCATGCTGATATGGAGTCATACATTTATTTTTATCAAGATATTCCAAAATAGCATCTCTTAGAAACCCCTCAAACAATTTACATACATCAGAGGTTAAACTAACAGGTCTATAATTCCCAAGGTCACCTTTTGACCCCTTTTTAAATATTGGCACCACATTTGCCATGCGCCAGTCCTGGGGAACAGTCCCTGTTACTATAGATTCCCTGAATATTAAAAATCGGGGTCTGTCTATTACATTACTTAATTCCTTTAGAACACGGGGGTGAATGCCATCTGGACCTGGGGATTTGTCTATTTAGATTTTTTGTAGGCGGCACTGTACTTCTTCCTGGGTTAGACAGGTGACCTGTACTGGGGAGTTTACCTTATCTCGCTGTATTTCACCTGGCATTTCATTTTCCTCGGTGAATACAGTGGAGAAGAATTTGTTTAATATATTTGCTTTTTCCTTATCCCTGTTTATAATTTCTTCCTCATCATTTTTTAAAGGGCCTACACTTTCATTTTTGACCTTTATGCTATTTATATAGTTAAAGGGGTACTCTGGTGGAAAACTTTTATTAAAAATCAATTGGTGCCAGAAAGTTAAACAGATTTGTAAATTACTTCTATTAAAAAATCTTAATCCTTCCAGTACTTATTAGCTGCTGAATACTACAGAGGAAATTATTTTCTTTTTGGAACACAGAGCCACCACTAGGTGTGGCTAGTGGTACAGGTAATATTTCAGAAAATATTACCTTGGAGGTCCTTGCCTTAAGCTTGCGGCCTAAGTCCCTGAAATCATTTTTAAGGACACTCCACCTACTTCTTAATTTGTTATTGGTGCCAATATCTACCATGACTGCTGGGTTCTCTCCAGCCCCACCCAGCAACCTGTCAACCCGATTCGCGATGTGACGAGCTCGAGCGCCAGGAAGACAACACACTGTTCGGCGATCCCGGTCAATGTGACAGATCACCCTGTCTGTCCCCCTAATAATTGAGTACCCCACTATCAGTACCTGTCTGGCCTGCCCTGCCCTCCTCCCTGCTGCAGTACTGCTAGCTCTGAAATGGCATCCTCCTCATCTGCCAACCGGGCAAACTTGTTGGGGTGTGCCAGTTCAGGACTAGCCTCCCTAACACTTTTCCCTCTACCCTGTTTTTTTACTGTAACCCAGCTAGCTGCCTGACTGTCCTGCACCTCTGTCCCACTATCCTCCCCCACTTCTACCCCAGAGAGTACCTGCTCAATGAGCAGGAGACTCCTCTCCAAGTTGTCAATGTGTCTCATTGTTGCCAGTTGCTCCTCTAGATCCAGGATCGGGGCTTCCAAATAAACAACTTGCACAACAATATGCACCCTCAAACTGCTGTTCAAGGATTGCAAACATTGAACAGGATGTCCACCGGACTGCATTTTCCAACATGGAGGCCATACTAGTTATGGGGATTTCACAGATTAACAGCCAAAAACAGACAGTAAATATTACAAATAAATTCTCTGTAGACCTTGTGAGTTAAAGTCTCTACAGTATTAGCAAAGTAACACTCAAAGCGATCTCAAACTTTTGCTTTCAAACTCTCAGGTTTTCTAACTCTCTTACAAGTGCCTCTCTTTCCAAAGCTCACTCAGACAGAGCACGCTCAGACTGAGTCCCAAACTAAGATTTTAAGCAAGTGTCCCCTGGCCTGCTTGGACACATGCTAGTCCTGCTGTGTCCATGCGTCATGGACACACTTCCTTGATTGACAGCTGTGAGCGCAGGGCTCACAGCTGGAGGAAAAATCCTCCCACTATCAGCTTGTGTCCCGCTACTGTCAATGAGGACAAGCTGGGAGTTGTAGTTTTGCTAATGCTATGGGAGATGTGAGCAGACAGCATACTGAGGGAAGGGGCGGAGAACTGCACAGTGAGGCCACGCCCCCTCCCTTTGAGAGGAATCCAGACTAGTGAGCTAAATTAAAAGTGTAATAAAAAAAAAAATAAATGTGCTAGACACAAAAAAAAAATAGATGTACATGGTCAGGATTAGGTACTGAGTAATATATTAAAAAATATATATTTTGTACGATCTGACGGGTACACTTTAAGGGTTGAATATGAGGCTGAGGGGCCATAAATAAAGATCAGGGTGTGTGAATATGAGGCTAAGGGGACATGAATCATGCTCACATGCTCCTCAGTTTAACAATCAAACCCTATTTTTTAATATAGTTTACACCTACCTGACTATTCAGGAAAAAATGCATATAGTTAATCAAATAGTTAAATCCCTAAGCTCGGGAACCAGAAGTGTAACAATCAGGGTTACAAAATTGCTATGGCCACGCCCGCTCGTGACGTCCCGTCATACCCCCTCAATGTAAGTCTATGGGAGGGGGCGTGACGGCCGTCACGCCCGCTCCCATAGACTTGCATTGAGGGGGTGTTGCCGTGACATCACAAGGAGCATGGCCGTAATGTCACGAGCCCTGGCGCCCGCCCTTAGCGTTCTAAACGAAGGCCGGGTGCTGTGCAGAGATTGTGGGGGTCCCAGAGGCAGGACCCACGTGATCAGACATCTTATCCCCTATCCTTTGGATAGGGGATAAGATGTCTAGGGGCAGAGTACCCCTTTAAGTATGTGAACGCCAGACACAAGTATACAGAAGATGGGTTTTACTGTGTACTTACTTTTGATTGCTGCCCAGCAAAACTAGACGGTCTGATTTCTCTGAGATATTGCCAAGGGAGATGCCAGCTGTCAGATAGCAGCAGTGTCCTGCTTCTGTAAGACCCTTAAGAACTACACACATAAAGAAAGGTAAAACATGTTAAACTTTTATTTGATTTGTATTATTGCAAGCAGAACAACCCTGGTTTACAACATATGTTCACCTTCAACATCTTTTATTTTACAGTTTACACACAGAATTAATTTGCATTAAAATTGGGCTACTTCACTGCTACTGATTCTGAGTTAAAGGGGTACTCCGGTGGAAAACTTATTTTTTTTTTTAATCAACTGGTGCCAGAAAGTTTAACAGATTTGTAAATTACTTCTATTAAAAAATCTTAATCCTTCTAGTACTTATTAGCTGCTGAATACTACATTGGAAATTATTTTCTTTTTGGAACACAGAGCTCTCTGCTGACATCAAGACCACAGTGCTCTCTGCTGACATCTCTGTCCAGAGTAGAAGAAAATCCCCATAGCAAACATATGCTGCTCTGGACAGTTCCTAAAATGGACAGAGATGTCAGCAGAGAGCACTGTGGTCTTGATGTCAGCAGAGAGCTCTGAATTCCAAAAAGAAAATAATTTCCTCTGTAGTATTCAGCAGCTAATAAGAACTGGAAGGATTAAGATGTTTTAATAGAAGTCATGTACTGATCTGTTTAACTTTCAGGCACCAGTTGATTTAAAAAAAAGGTTTCCATCGGAGTACCCCTTTAAAACCTATATTGTGCATGGTTGCATGTACAAGTCTAAAAGCTGCAGTGCTGACATCTCCCATCATTCTTTTTTTAGTTTATTGTGCTTACGTGCTGTTTTGCTTTCTGGGAACCAATTATAGACAGTGTAGAGAAAAAAACTATAAATGAAACCCCCACACACATACACTCTGCATTATAGGAGATCAAGAATGTTAAAGGGGTACTCCGGTGGAAACATTTTTTTTTTTTATCAACTGGTGCCAGAAAGTTAAACAGATTTGTAAATTACTTCTAATAAAAAAAATCTTAATCCTTCCAATACTTATCAGCTGCTGTATGCTCCAGAGGAAGTTTTTATTTATTTTTGAATTTCTTTTCTGTCTGATCACAGTGCTCTCTGCTGACACCTCTGTCCATGTCAGGAACTGTCCAGAGTATAAGCAAATCCCCAGAACATACCTCTCCTGCTCTGGACAGTTCCTGATATGGACAGAAGTGTCAGCAGAGAGTACTGTGGTCAGACAGAAGAGAACTCCAGAAAGAAATACAACTTCCTCTGTAGTATACCGCAGCTGATAAGTACTGGAAGGATTATGATTTTTAAATAGAAGTAATTTACAATTTACATCTATTTAACTTTGTGGCACCAGTTGATTTAAAAATTTTTTTTTCCACTGGAGTACCCTTTTAAGGATGTTATAGATGCATCTGTTAACACAATGCAGCTCTGGAGTATAGGGCCCTATTCACACGTTTTGGGGCTATATGCGGACACAGGGAGTAGTTCACTGTCACAGAAATGCTGAACCAGTCAATTGATGTATACTCCAAAAGGAGCTTTATTGAAATGCAAATCAACACTTTTCGGTAGCACACTGTTCCCCTCATGAGGTCTATGTACATTAGAGAATTGAAAGGATATATACACAAAAATTTCAAATGCAAACAATGAATAAAATAGCTGCAAACACTAAAAGGTACAAACAAATACAAAACTCCTACTGTTTAGTGTTTATTTGTACCATTTGTTTGTTCGTACCGTTTAGTGTTTTCTAGCTATTTTATTCATTGTATGCATATAATGTGTCAGCTATAATTACTTTACGGGCACTTTTTATATATATGGCCAGTCAGTTCACTAGACATTATAAGTGGGAACAGTGTAAGGACAGCAGGACGGTGCAGGCTCTATTGGAGCCTGCCTGGAAGTCTCCCCTATATTTTGATATTGGGGAGATATTTTGGGGTGCAGTACCTTTTTATTACCTGCCCCCCGCTTTTTTTCCTTTTATGTTGCCGGGCGGCGATTTCTGCTACCCGGCCTATTTTTTGTCCCGGGTCTCCTGCCTGGTTCATCTTTAAAACAACTCTGTTTTACTTTCTCTGTTTGCTGGAGGGATCCGGTGATCCCTCCCAGCATTAGGGATGCCGCCGCAGGTATTCTCTTACCTGTCAGGCGTCCCACGTGTCCCACCGCGCGCCCGTCTCCTCCGCATCTCCATTCCTGTGCAGGGCCGCGGACTGGAAGTACGTCATCTGATGACTTCCGGTCCCGGCCTCGCTTTTCTTCAGCGCTTTGCGCTGCTTCTAAGGCACATATTTAAGTGCAAATGCAGCGGTGAGCCCCTTACTAGTTAGGGTAGGACTCAGAGTATAATTTTTATTAAAATTTTGTTCAGTTTTTTTCAGCCTATTACAGGCTGTTTTTTCTCTTGAGGGGGCGGGGCTTCCGGGGGCTCTTCCCATTTAAGGCAGCTGAGACCTTCATTCGGTCTCTTGATGCCATCATAGCTAGACCTTTTACATAGCCTAGCATTAGTGGTTAAGAGCTGCCTATCTGCATTATAGGTATCTCTCCCCCTCTGTTTGGCGCTAGGGCGATAATATATTTTTTTATTATCCCCAACTTATTTTATTCTTTTCCAGAGTCATGTCTACTCCTTCTTCTAGTGACCCACACTCTGGTGGTCGCAAATCCAGCGCCAAAAGATGCCATTTAATTTGCGCCGACTGCGGCACTCCGCTTCCGGATGCTTATGAATATAACAAGTGTCCCGGTTGCCGTCCACCTGCTAATCCAGCTGAGCCTACAGTCCAGGACATGATCATCTGGATGAAGGAGTTTATGGGAAATTCCATCTCTGAAATAAAAAGTGCTCTTGTTCCCAAAAGAGCTAGAGCTGAATCCGCTCCTCCTTCTGTGGCGGAAGAATCCGTTATGTCGGTGGACGTATCGGACCATAGATCACCTGTACAGTCTGAACAGCCTGTTGAGGTGAAGATTTCTCCGCCTCTTTTCCCTCCGGAAAAGACGCAGAGATTACTTAGGTTCATCCGGTCAAGGGATTAGGATGTTGACCAAGGGGAAGCCTCTGGATCCACCTCTAGAGAACCTTGGGTTTTCAAGGTGAATGATGCACGCAAAAAACTGATGAAGGCTGAGTGGAAGCACCCAGATAAGCCTGCGCTTGTCACTCGCACCTTCAAGTTGATGTACCCTCTCTCGGACGCGGAATCTGATTCCTGGATGCCACCTCCTAAGGTCGATATGGAGGTGAATAAATTGTCCAAGAGAGTCATGGTTCCGGCGGATGATGGAAGCAACCTCCAGGATCCGCTTGATTGGAAGGTGGATTCCCTTCTCAGACGCACATATTCAGCAGCGTCAGTGTCTGCCTCTGTGGCTATTGCCTCGGGAGAAGTGTCTGACTTCTGGACTTCATGAAGGAGCGCGTGGAGCGCATACAGACCGAGATTGACAACAATGTCCCCACAGAAGACATCTTGGACAGATTCAAGACACTCCTCCTTGGTATAGACGTCCTCTGCGAGGCCTCCCAGCAACACCTTAAGCTTGCTGCCAAGTCCATGGCACTCGCTTCCGCTAGCAGACGTCCCTTATGGTTGCGCCCTTGGGTAGCGGACAACACCTCCAAGTTCAACTTGTGTGGGATGCCCTTCGAGCCTACTTGGCTATTTGGGTCTGAACTGGATCACATAATGGAAGGTTATGCTGATAAAAAGGGCAAATGCCTTCCTGTTCAGGACTTTCAGGGTAAGGGTAGAGCCAGAGGGGGGAAGTCCCAGGGCCCTTCTAGATCCCAGAGACAACAGTCCTCCCAGAAACGTGGTGGAGGTCGCGGCCGCGGTAAAGACCGTAAGGCCGAGCTATGACTCTCCACTGACATCCACCAACATTTTCCCTCTCCCTTTCCCTCTAGAGTTTTTTGCAGAGAATCTATCTGAACATCCTCCTCCAGTAGAAGGACGTTTAGGTTTATTCCTTACTACCTGGATGCAAGAAATCCAGGATCCTTGGGTTCTGAAGGTTATTCAGTCGGGGTACAGGATAGAGTTTATCTCCCCTCCCCCAAGGAAGTTTGTTTTAACAAAGCTACTTCCTCAGCCAAAACAGGCTGTCATAGAAAGTTCAGTTCTCCAGTACTTGGAAAAGCAAGCTCTGGAAGAAGTTCCCCCAGATCAAAGAGGGTCTGGCGTATACTCCCCGATATTCTTGGTTCCCAAACCAAATGGCGACTGGCACATGATAATAGACCTGCGCTACCTAAACCGATTCATAAGGAAAAGGCGGTTCAGAATGGAAACCATTCGTTCAGTGGTCAGTATCCTGAACCCGCAAGATCTCATGGTCACTATAGAATTGAAGGATGCATACCTTCATGTTCCTATATTTCCTGCCCACAGGAAGTTCTTAAGAATTGTCGTCACCATAAAAGGTATAGTAAGGCATTTCCAATTTGCTGTTCTACCGTTCGGCATCACCTCTGCTCCCCACACCTTCACAAAGGTGGTGGCTCCAGTGGTCTCTGCTCTAAGACTAAAAGGCCTAGAGATCGTTCCTTATCTAGACGACTGGCTTTTAAAAGCCGCTACTCTAGACATTCTTCAAGCTCATCTTCAGCTGACCCTAGATTTTCTTCAACGCCTGGGGTGGCTCATAAATTGGGAGAAGTCCGAGATCGTTCCATCTACCTCAAGAAGGTTCCTGGGGTTTGTTCTAGACTCCTCTCAAATGACGCTGTCTCTCACCCCAGAAAGAAGAGAGCGCGTTATAAGAGCCGCAGAGTTTTTGTCCGCACCTCACAGAGTGCCCATCAGAACTCTGATGAAAATGTTGGGCCTCATGTCAGCGTCTGCAGAAGTAGTCCCCTGGGCCCTGTGACACCTCCGACCTCTCCAAGATCAGGTCTTGACTGTCTGGAATCGCAACCCCAGTGGGTTGGACAAAAAGTGCACCCTGTCATCCGAAGTCCATGCCTCTCTCAGATGGTGGACGAACCTGACAGATGGGAAGTCCTTGACTCAACCTCTCTGGATCACTCTGACCACGGACGCCTCCCTTCTAGGGTGGGGAGCCCATCTGGGCGACCATCTGGTTCAGGGTACCTGGAACCCTCAGGAAAGGCTACTCTCATCCAACATGAGAGAACTAAGAGCAGCTCATCTAGCGCTCCTCCAATTTGCTCCCCATATCTTAGGGAAAGCAATAAGAGTCTGGTCAGACAACACCACCGTAGTGGCTTATATCAACAGACAGGGTGGCACAAAGTCCCAATTGCTCCTCAAGGAGACCGGACTTCTATCATGGGCATAGCTCAACCTATCCCACCTTGTTGCAGTCCACATCAAGGGGGATCTCAACGTAGTGGCAGATCGTCTAAGTCACGGACTTGCAGTCCAGGGAGAATGGTCCCTCAACGAAGAGATCTTCAAGAGAATAACTCTGAAGTTGGGTACACCAGAAATAGACCTCATGGCAACCCGGCTGAATGCCAAGGTGAGCAAGTTTTGTTCCCTTTACAAGGAGGACAATCCGGTGGCGATAGACGCTCTGTCCATCCCATGGAGGTTCAGGCTGGCCTACATATTCCCTCCTCTTTCCATGATACCGAAGGTATTGATGAAAGTCAGGCAAGACCAGACCTCAGTGATTGCCATCATCCTATTCTGGCCGAAGAGGTCTTTGTTCACCCAACTCATGAGGATGAGCCAGGGGTGTTATTGGAAACTTGTCTCACAACACAGGCTCCTGCCTAGATCTGAGGAGACTCAATCTGACAGCCTGGAGATTGACAGGACCCTACTAAGGAGTGGGCTTCCTGCGGAGGTCTTGAGAACTATTGCACACTCTAGAGCAGAGTCTACAAACAAAGTTTTCTCCAGGATAAAGAAGATTTTCCTTCAATGGTGTGCAACGAAAGGGATAGTTACCTCAGATCCTCCTCTTTCTGCAATACTACGTTTTCTCCAGCCCATCCACCTTAAAGGTTCAAGTCTCAGCACTCTCTGCCTTCCTAGGCAGGTCTCTGTCAAAAGAATCCCTGGTCAGAAGATTCCTCAAAGGAGCTGAAAGACTTAAACCTACAGTTCTCAGACCAATTCCCAGCTGGGATTTAACCACTGTTCTCAGGGGGTTATGCTCCCCCCCCCCCCTTTGAACAAAGTCACTTTTTTATTGGCCATAACCTCAGCCAAAAGAGTTGGTGAGCTTCAGGCCCTTTCGGCTTTCGAGCCTTATACGATTTTTTTTTACAAGATAGAGTTCTGTTGAGGTTTTTACCTACTTTCCTTCCTAAGGTTCCGACCATCTCTAATACCAACCAGGTCATTTCCCTTCCAGTTCTATTTCCTAATCCATCCTCTCCTGAGGAAGCGGTTGACCAAACTCTGGACATCTCTAGAGCTCTCAGAGTCTATATCTCAAGTCTCAACTGGAGAATTCAGGAAGTCGGAACACCTCCTTGTTTCTTTTTCAGGAAAGAACAAGGGTCTGAAAGCCTCTAAACCTACCCTAAATAGGTGGATTAAGGAGGCAATCCGAGAGACCTTCATAATCCAGGAGCTTACTCCTCCGGCCTTTGTCACTGCCCTTTCCACTAGGGCAGTCTCTACTTCTTTTGCTGAGAGAAGGTCTGTTCCCCTGGAACAAATCTGTGCTGCCGCTTCTTGGAGCACCCACAATAATTTTTTGAGTCATTACAGGGTTAATGCCAAACGATCGGAAGAGTTGCCCTTTGGGCAGTCAATCCTAAGTGCCACTCTGCCGTAGTCCCTCCTTATTTGTGTTGCTACTCGCTAAGTCCCCACTTGTGTTGCTGGTTAGGACGTAAGGGAAGCGTTAATTTTTAACGTAAATTTGTTTTCCCTTAGTCCTAACAGCAGCACACAAATTTCCCACCCTAACTTTTTTGTTATTTGTTATTAAGCAATATGGCCTAGGGGAGGAGGCCTTTTATGGGGGGCTAATTAATTTAAATTGCTTGGGCAGAATAAAAAATTCCACCGTCCTGCCAGCTTCACAGGGGCAGAACACCCCACTTGTGCTGCTGTTAGGACTAAGGGAAAACAAATTTACGTTAAAAATTAACGCTTCCTAAACGCATTTTATGAAAGTCGTAAATCTTGCTTAAATGCAGAGATCTACTTAAAGAGAAACTGACACCTGTTTCACCTGCACCAAAACCAATACACAGGATTCCGGAGTTACACGCTGTATTGGCGTCTTTTTGCTTATATGTTAATTAACCCCCTTTGAGGCAATGTTCTAAGCTTCCCTGCCTCTGTCACAATCTGTTCTGATATGCCCACCCACCTAGCGCTCACATGTATGTAGACTATATGAATATTTTTGAGGGTGAGCATACAAACTCTTTGCAGTTGTTGTCTTTGGTGGGATTTGAACTTAAGACCCCAGCACTGCGAATGCATTGTATATGATGGTAATGGTAATGGTGCAGAGAAATTATTTGTCCCTTTTATAGTGGTGTTATTGGTCTGTTAATGGTTTTTATTTCATAGCAGTATGATATTATTATTAAGGGCCTGTTCACACTACAGAAATTCTGTGCGGATTCTGCTTGCATCAGACTCCCATTGATTTCAAGATTTAAGATTAGACAGATTAAGGACTGATTCCAGAGGAGGCTGCCATAGGCAGAATTTCCATAGTGTGAACAGGCCTCACATTCACTGGCCGGATTTTTTTGGGATCCAGCAACCAGCAACTCTGTATGCCCAGTCTGCATGTGCGTACATACTTGCTGTTTTTCGCGCATGCGCAGATTGCAAAGCTGCTGGTGGCTCGATATTGTTGGATGTCAATCCCTTGGCTCGATCACTCAGATATCACTCAGATCGATACTGGCCTAAGCTCACTGACCCCACCTCTAGGTCACTCTTACGCCATTTACAGAGTGGTTTTTACCTATTTTTCGTCACCAAACAGGGTAATAATGGTATATAAGGAAATGTGGCTGTAAGGAATATGTCTTTATGGCGAGAGTTGGTACCGTGCGATATAGGTGACAGATGCTCTTTAAATGGGTTTTGTAAACCAGACAACCCAAATTTTGATACCTGGAGGTAACCCACATGAGCAGAGGGGTAACTTGTAGCTTTTGGGCCCCGATGCAAAATCTGCAACAGGACCCGATGTTTTTTTTTTTGTTGTTGTTTTTTTTTTAAGAGCCAAGGAACGTGCTCTCGAATCACCCAAAGTGCAAGAAAAAGTGCAAACGTGTTACACTAAAAAAAATGTGCACAGAGGATACGGTCTATCGCAAGCCCTTTTCAAAAAGGAAAGAGGCCCCCAACAAACCTTACCCTTTGCCTCCAGACCAAACGGTACCTGCGAGGTTCCAGGTTCGATGTCCCTTTTTGCCGAAGCTACTAAGGGACCGCAAATGCTCCCGGCATCCCCCTTGGCGTTAGCCAAGGTATCTGCCCGCAGAGCCGATAACGGTAGGTACCCTGCCATAGCAGGAGTACCCGGGGTGTTTGCAGGGAGGTGCGGAACCTAATGGCCACACACACCTCCCCTAGACCGCCAGGAGGTACACCTGTTCCCTACCATGCAGCACCGATCCCCACCAGCTCCACACTGACGTCGCCTGCCACCAGCATGAAACTGATAAGAACAGATACTACACTTGATCTTAGCCAAAAGGCCAAGAAGCGATGACCCGATGTTCCAATTTTTTAAAGCCGAGGAACGTGCTTTCGATTCACCCAAAGTGCAAGAAAAAGTGCAAACGTGTTACACTAAAAAAACGTGCACAAAGGATGCGGTCTATCGCAAGCCCTTCTCCGATAGGAGAGAGGCCCCCCAACAAACCTTACCCTTCGCCTCCGGACCAAAAGGTACCTGCGAGGTTCCAGGTTCAATATCCCTTTTCGCCGAAGCTACTAGGGGACCACAAATGCTCCCGTCATCCCCCTTGGGGTTAGCCAAGGTATCTGCCCGCAGAGCAGATAACGGTAGGTACCCTGCCAAAGCAGGAGTGCCCGGGGTGTTTGCAGGGAGGTGCGGAACCTAATGGCCACACACACCTCCCCTAGACCGCCAGGAGGGACACCCAGAAGGGCTACCGCATCCTGACAAATCCTGTGAACACACAACACGCAAAAAGTGACACAGTGAAACAAAAAAGAAATGAATAAGTGAATGTGTGCAGATATACTGCCCGGACATCCGGCCGGATCTATAAAAATTTCTCTGATCCTAGCCAGAAGGCCGGGAATCAAGAGGTGAGTGCCACAAGGTGAAGAGATTATGGTGCCCGTGCTTCAACTCAGTGAGTCCTTCCTCCCAGTGAGTTTCGGCAACCTCGGGGTCACCACTCCCCGAGGCACAAAAGTACCTCGGCTCTAGACCCTCTCAGCCTCATGGCGAGACCCGGAGGGAACAGGTCACATCTGGGCAGCCGTCGAGCTGATTCCTCAGAACCAGCCCCGGAAAGCCCTGGTACACCTGCATCCTCCATGCAGCACCCATCCCCACCAGCATGAAAACTGATAAGAACAGATACTACACTTGATCTTAGCCAAAAGGCCGAGAAGCGATGACCCGATGTTCCAATTACAATACTGGTCTCTTATGGGTTAGATGTGCTTTGGGCCACCTTAGGCACCAGGGCGCCAGTGCAACTGCTACATCTGCACCCCCTATAGCTACGCCTCTGCACATGGAGTACATAAACTCCATACACAGGTTGCTCTGGGTGGATTATCTAGAACTAATACAAGTCAATTCTATTGAATAAACTTAGACTTTAGCATCTTGTTGAAATGCATTTATCACCTCACCTAAATGACCACCGATTTATATTATCCTGGCAAAGAACACTGGGAAAATGTAGCAAAGCTATTTTACATAAAAGTTAGGCTGCAAAGAAGAGCACTAGGACAGAACTCTGGCAAATTACTAGAAAACAGATGCAAATTGATTCATAGATTAGATCAAAAGTGCTGCTAATGTATTTTGGTCCAAAATGTAGTCATGTAAATGCGTTTCCCTGTGTTATATACTTTTTTTCCCCTAGATGTGATTTGAAAGCCAATTAATACTGTAAGAAAAAATAAGCAGGTAGCGCTATGTCCCTGGCTGACCTATAGACAATGCATATTCAGAGCAGACGTGCTGGCGCTGGGCCGCGTACAGTATACAAGCATCGCCTATAGGCCGCTAATTGTTCTCTAGGGTAATTTATTTATTTTTCTAGGGGTCAGAATCATTTCTGCCGCAGCTCTGATGTACATTTTCTGCTCATAAGGGAGGACAGAAAAAAAATAATAAAACTTTAAAAAAAAAGGTCAGAGTTTAACCCATTAACATGAACATTCTTTCTTTTCTGTCACAAAGAGAGCCCATTTCATAGATATTAGGGATTTAATCAATGTATCTAGGCGCAGAAAGCACACAAGATAATAGAAGCCATTTATATTATGCATTTACTAAAAGAAAACAACCTTTACCCTTCTATCTACCCTACCCCACCCAAACCAACTAAAAACTGCTATAGTACAGACAAATACATAAAATACATTATTTCTATGAAATTAGCAAAAAAAAAAAAAAAAGAAAGTTCAAAGTCTGGTATTGCAGCATTTATCTCATGCTGAACCACGGGTCATTGGGGTGGTCCCTGGCAGCTTCTCCTTGCCGCACCAGCCTATTGATAGATCTCACTCTGTTTGGATATAGAAAAAGTACTGGAAGGAAAGAGAGAAGTGCCTTATGTGCAGGGACACAAATGACAGTGTATTAACTGCCTCTGTCAGTCCTACACTTTTCCTCCGGAGAAAACCTGGTTAAACTAGATGATTAGGATTCTGGCAAAGCTGGGTGCTGAATGATGTATATGGATAATAGACGAAGGGCATTTTCTGCTGGTGCTGGTGCCACAAATCCAAACTTATGGACAAAATGGATATGGAGAAATGCATTTTTATTTTTTTTTAAAGAGGGCAAGGTGGCCCTCTAGGTGCATTGTTCTCAGCACTGTCAATATATGTCTGTTACTAAGATCACATTTCTCCATATATACTTTCAAAACTGTGGAACCTTTTGTCCATAGTATTAGATTTATGGTTCCATCATAAGGCAAAGAGCCTATTACTCTGTTTGGATATAGAGAGAGATCTATTGATCAAGGCTGGTGTGGTGGGGAGAAGCTGGCGATGATTTGTGGTTCAAGCAGCATGTAAGTGTAGACAGGTTCCCTTTAAGCTGGCTTGGCCAAACATGTCTGTGTTCTGAACAGGGAGAAGGCTGCTGGGTTCAGCAAACACATATCTAAGGTTTATAGCCAGTTTAAAGGGGTACTCCACCCCTAGACATCCTAAGATGTCTGATCACAGGGGGCCAGCTGCTGGGACCCCCCGCGATCTCAGGGCCGGCACCGCAGTGTTCTGAACACAGAAGCTTGGAGCTTTTGTGTTTATGACGTCATGCCACGCCACCTCCATTCATGTCTATGGGGGGGGGCGTGACGGCTAGTACATAGACATGAATGTAGGGTCATCCTTTTCCGTCACGGAACAGAGTTCCCTCCATGCACGAGATGACCAAGGTGCCACACCGGAGATTGTGGGGGGGTCCCAGCAGCCAGTGTAGTGTCATATATTGTGTTTTGCCATTGAATGTGTTACATGACTCAGCACTTTCCAGTGCTGGACTAAGACAGCTCCAGAGCCTCACATGTCAGCCGCATCACTGGACCCACACGATCAGATATCATGTCGATAAGATGTCTAGGGGCGGAGAACCCCTTTAAGTCCTATTCAAGTGAATGGAGCCGAGAGACAATAACTGTACAATGCCTTACATGTAATAAACTTTGCAAAATGCAAATCATCACAGGAAGGTCTATTCTGACATTAAACCAGAAGGGGGTGTCAGGAGATTTGAGCTCTGGAGCCTCAATGCAGCTTCAAAATATAATTCATGTTGTAAATCAGGACCACTATTAAATAATAGTGTGTGTAATAATAACTGTGTAAGGGGACAGTGCCCTGCTGGAATAAGGACAATGCTATTTCTTTTTTAAAGGCTTGGTGGGTTAAATCTCTTGAATAGTTGCTTAAGAAGAACTTTGACTTGGATATATGGACTCGTACCAGAGCCCAGAGAACAATAACACTAGTCCTCAATAGGGTAAGGTTGTGACCAAGCCGGCAGGATATTGTCATGTATCAAAAGAGGCATGGACTCAAGGGACAGGGACATAATACTCCCCCTTTATAAAGCATTGGTACGGCCTCACCTGGAATATGCTGTTCAGTTTTGGTCGCCTGTTCATAAGAGGGACACTGCGGAGTTGGAAAGGGTGCAGAGACGCGCGACTAAACTAATATGGGGCATGGAACATCTTAGCTATGAGGAGCGATTAAAGGAGTTACAATTGTTTAGTCTTGAGAAGAGACGTTTAAGGGGGGATATGATAAACGCATATAAGTATATAAATGGCCCATACAAAAAATATGGAGAAAAACTGTTCCAGGTTAAACCCCCCCAAAGGAAGAGGGGGCACTCCCTCCGTCTGGAGAAGAAAAGGTTTAGTCTAAAGGGGTGACACGCCTTCTTTACCGTGAGGACTGTGAATTTATGGAACAGTCTACCTCAGGAACTGGTCACAGCAGGAACAATTAACAGCTTTAAAACAGGGTTAGATACATTCCTGGAACAAAATAACATTAATGCTTATGCAGAATTATAAAACTACATCCCTTTCCCTTATCCCCTTACACCCTTCCCTTCAATTCCCTGGTTGGACTTGATGGACGTATGTCTTTTTTCAACCATACTAACTATGTAAGTTGCCCCCTTCCCTCAGCATTGTCTGTGCTTTGGTGAGTCCATGGGAAGCTGCCTATTGGGCATATGAACAGAATAGATGGAGTGCCCACTCAGGTTCCTATATGAGTCAGAATAAAAAAAATAAAAAATAAAACAATGTTGAACAGTCTTGTAAGACAAACTTTAACTAAGATATACAGACTTGTACTAAGGCTAGGGTAACCATGTTCAACAACATTAATCCTGCAAAGGGTCAGGTTGCATCCAAGGCAGTTGTATATACCAGGGCTTGACAAATCTTGGGTGCCAGGTCACCACAGAGTACCAACCAAGACTTCTGATGCTGAGGGGACAGTAACAACTAACATACGGGGGGAGATGAGAGGACATTAATAACTGACACACAGGGAGGGAGATGAGGGGACAGTAATAACTGTGACACAGGGGAGATGAGGGGACAGTAATAACTGCGACACAGAGGGGAGATGAGGGGATAGTAATAACTGTGACACAAGGGGGAGATGAGAGGACATTAATAATTGACACACATTGGGTGTTAGAAGGGGACACTAATCACGCCCCCTCCCATAGACATGAATGGAGGGGGCGTGGCGTGACATCACATCCCCAGTCCCGGAAACCCGGAGGTTTCCGAAACTGGAGATGCAGCACCCGCATAGAATGCGGGTGCTGCAGGGAGATCGCGGGGGGTCTCAGCAGCGGGCCCCCCACGATCAGACATCTTATCCCCTATCCTTTTGATAGGGGATAAAATGTTTTTGCCCGGAATAACCCTTTAACCACAAAGCCCCTGTGCCGTTGCACATATAGTATATCTGTCTTTTATTAAAGAGAAATTATAATGTCACTTATAGGAGAACTCCATCAAAAAATAACTGATCCTCTATACACTGGATAGGGGATAAGTAGCTGATTGCTAGGGGTCCGACTGCGATCTCAGGGACAGTACCTCAGCTCTCTCAGTGAGGAACGCGTGTCATCTACCGCTAGATGGCACATGCTCCATTCATTTCTATGTGAGCGCTAATGATGCCCGAGAGCTGTACTCGGGTCTCTTCGGCGCTCCTATAAAGATTTATGGAGCGTGTTCTGTCTACAGAGCAAGTCCCATTCAGAAAATGAAACCTTCCGAAATCAGCCACTTATCCCGTATCCTGGGGATTACTTTTTGCTGGAGTTCTCTTTTAAGGAACCAAAGCAATTGGGGACCAAAAGCCTAAGGTTCCAAATAAGCCAGAGGAGCTCCTTAGCACAAAGACACTCCAATAAGCTCCCCAGCTTCCTCAACCCTGCTTCAAATGAACGAAGGGGGTTATGTATGAACTCTGCTTAAAAGGGTACTCCAGTGGAAAACATTTTTCTTTAAATCAACTGGTGCCAGAAAGTTAAACAGATTTGTAAATTACTTCTATTTAAAAATCGTAATCCTCCCAGTACCTATCAGCTGCTGTATGCTCCACGGGAAGTTCTTTTCTCTTTGAATTTCTTTTATGTCTGACCACAGTGCTCTCTGCTGACACCTCTGTCCATGCCAGGAACTGTCCAGAGTAGGAGCAAATCCCCATAGCAAACCTATCTTGCTCTGGACAGTTCCTGACATGGACAGAGGTGTCAGCAGACAGCACTGTGGTCACACAGAAAATAAATTCTAAAAGAATAGAACTTCCTCTGTAGTATACAGCAGCTGATAAGTACTGGAAGGATTTAGAATTTTTTTTTATAGAAGTAAATTGCAAAACTGTTTAACTTTCTGGCACCAGTTGATTTGAAAAAAATAGGTTTTCACTGGAGTACCCCTTTAATGGGGATTTCATCTGCTTAATGAAAGCAGGCTGCTTGTCCCCCAGATATTTTTTTGTACTATATCTGTAAATTATTTTATTTTAAGATGTCACTTATCTCTGCTTCTATTATATCCTCATCCTGTATACTATGGGACAGTATAGGCAGCTTTTGAACCATCGCTCGCTGCAAAAATTCTTTACTAAATTCGGGACATAGCCCTTTTTACCGACATCTTTAAAAGCTCACAAACCCTAAAGCCCCTAATCACAAGATCTCAAAAGACGTCCCTTGTGATATTTCTCAGTTCTTCTGTAAAAAAACGTCTTTGCTTCGCTTTTAAAGGTAAAAATTAATAAGCTCTCTTGAAACTCTATGATAACTCTCTTGAACTCTTAAATGGGCACTGTCACCAACTTTATTTTTTGATATGTTGTAGTACGTATTTTTTTTGTTCATTAAAAAGGTTTAATTTACATTTAATAACCGGCCACTAGGGGTCACCCTCCTAGTGGCCGGCTGCAGCCTAGCGTGACGTCACGCCTGAAAAAGGACTGATTTTGGAGTGGCAATTAGTCCTTTTTCAGTTAGGCTGCACTCGCTCCCTGCCCGTCAATCAGACAGGCGGGAGCGAGCGCATTGGCTCCCCGGCCACTGGCTGGGAGGCCACTCCTCCCGCACATCGGCGCCGCCGCCTCTTCGCCGCCGCTGTCCCTGCACGCCCGCTGCCGGACTCTGCAGTAACTGCAAGTGTAATGAGGGAACGGGGTATGCGGGGCGGGGGGGGGAGGGAACGGGCTAGTGCCGTAGCGGGGGGGAAGGGGAACGGGCTAGCGCCGTAGTGCCGCAGCGCCGCTTGTAACTAACTAATAGTTTATCTACACAGGGTGCCTCCAGCTGATTCAATACTACAACTCCCAGCATGCCCTGACAGCCAATTGATGTCAGGGCAAGCTGGGAGTTGTAGTGGTGAAACAGCTGGAGGCACCCTGTGTAGATGAACTAAGGGCGGAAGTCCCCCCCAGCAGGCATCAGTGACGTCGTGCCTGCTGGGGAAGTCTGCCTGGTAGTGAGCACACTGCCAGGCAGACAAAAGGCATTTTTATTATAGTAAAAATAAAAATTAAAAGCAGGAAGGGGGTTAGGGATAGATTGGCAATAGGCAGGGACAGAAAAGAAAAAAATAGGATGGTGGGAGCTACCCTTTAAGTCCTCCTGGAGGATTGGAAGACACCTATTGTGTATGAGAACATCTCCAAAAACTAGACAGATGATCTAACAAGGGAAATAGGACAGATATAATACAGCCCACCTTTCTAGGGTCTGATGGCAAATTGCCATCTTGTACTACTAAACTAGAAATGAGAGAAATCGGAGGAAAAATAATCTTTTTTTTATACGTGTGATTCTTATTTGCTTTTCATACTGTCCTTTAATAACTGTAGAATTAGAATGCAAAACAATTAATAGAATTCATATTTCCAACACTTATAGGTTTCATTGAAATGTCTAACAGAAAACACATTTATACACATAAACGGTACAATGAATTTCATAGATTACCATATGATCGTGTAGGGCAGTGTTTCCAAACCAGGGTGCCTCCAGCTGTTGCACAACTAAAACTCCCAGCATGCCTGGACAGCCGAAGGCTGTCCAGGCATGCTGGGAGTTGTAGTTGTGCAACAGCTGGAGGCACCTTGGTTGGGAAACACTGGCGTAGGGTGATGAAGTCTGGTATACTACAGCATAGTACTGTAAGGGTATGTTCACACTGCGTAATGCCCGTGAACATTAGCATCAGTGTGAATGGGTCTTCTGCGAGACCCGACAATTCCGTTGCCGAAATTGCTCAGCGCAAAGAAAGAACATGTTCATTCAATGCGAGGAAGTCTACAAGCACTACATAGCCATCAATGGTGACGGCCCAGTGTCGCGCAGTCCTACCACCAAAGGATTATCGGCGGCCGCCATCAGATGGAATCTCCGCTGGCGGAATTCTGCGAGCATAGATTCCGCAGTGTGAACGCACCCTATATGGTTTTGCACAATACAGACATGTTATTTGTTGAGCAAGACTAAAGCCAACATTCCATAACATGACCATTTTCTACCTCCTAGTAAGACACCAGCAAAAAATAAATAAAATGACATTTATTTGTAAAAAGCTGGTTGGTTTCCTAAATAGTGACATTACAGTATGCAGTATGAAAGTATATGGGGATTACCATTGGACCAGGTATGGTGCCTTGAAAAATGGAAAACCCTGCACAGGTTTATATCCCCCAGGTGGAATGAATACATAGAACATAGAAGCTGGAGCCTCCTAAAGGATACCTGTAGCCACAAGGGCTGCCTCTGTTGCTCTAGAAATAGATTCTTGACATGTCATTCACACAGGGCTAGTGTCAGTATCAGGCACATTTGACCAGATGACAGGACACAATGGGCTTTCGTGGCTTATGGGTGGCATGGGTGATCTAAATAAACATGCTCTATGCTAGGGGTCAGGGCTAATGCAAGGATATTTGCCACCCTAAGCAAAACCTAAATTGCTAATCAGTTCATTGGCTCAACCCTTTCACACGCTCCACCTTACTACTGGGGTGACACACTGTAACACACCCCGTCCTCATGTAATTACCTTACTACTGGGGTGACACACTGTAACACCCCCCCTCCTCATATAATCTCCTTACTACTGAGGTGACACACTGTAACAAACCTCTTCCTCATGTAATCACCTTACTATTGTGGTCACACACTGTAACAAACCTCCTCCTCATGAAATCTCCTTACTACTTGAGTAACACACTGTAACAAACCTCCACCTCATGTAATCTTCGTACTACTGGGGTGACACACTGTAACAAACCTCCTCCCCGTGTAATCACCTTACTACTTGGGTGACACATTGTAACAAACCTCCACCTCATGTAATCACCTTACTACTGGGGTGACACACTGTAACAAACCTCCTCCTCAAATAATCTCCTTACTACTGTGGTGAAACACTGTAACACACCCCGTCCTCATGTAATTACCTTACTACAGGAGTAACACACAGTAACAAACCTCCCCCTCATGTAATTACATTAAAAAAGTGGTGACACACTGTAACAACCACCGTCCTCATATAATCTCCTTACTACTGAGGTGACACACTGTAACAAACCTCTTCCTCATGTAATCACCTTACTATTGTGGTGACACACTGTAACAAACCTCCTCCTCATATAATCTCCTTACTACTGAGGTGACACACTGTAACAAACCTCTTCCTCATGTAATCACCTTACTATTGTGGTCACACACTGTAACAAACCTCCTCCTCATGAAATCTTCGTACTACTGGGGTGACACACTGTAACAAACCTCCTCCCTGTGTAATCACCTTACTACTTGGGTGACACATTGTAACAAACCTCCACCTCATGTAATCACCTTACTACTGGGGTGACACACTGTAACAAACCTCCTCCTCATGTAATCTCCTTACTACTGTGGTGACACACTGTAACAAACCTCCTCCTCATGTAATCTTCTTATTACTGTGGTGACACACTGTAACAAACCTCCTCCTCGTGTAATCTCCTTACTACTGTGGTGACACACTGTAACAAACCTCCTCCTCATGTAATCTCCTTACTACTGCGGTGACACTGTAACAAACCACCTCTTCCTCATGTAATCTCCTTACTACTGTGGTGACACACTGTAACAAACCTCCTCTTCCTCATGTAATCTCCTCACTACTGCGGTGACACACTGTAACAAACCACCTCTTCCTCATGTAATCTCCTTACTACTGCGGTGACACACTGTAACAAACCCCCTTTTCCTCATGTAATCTCCTTACTACTGTGGTGACATACTGTAGCAAACCTCCTCCTCATGTAGTAGAAGTAAGGCAGGAAAAAACCTTTGAAGTTGGTGCTGCTGACTCTTGTGAAAAGGATGAGGCAAATGCCAGAGATTTGTTACAGTGTATCACCCCAGTTGCCCATAGCTACCAATCAGCTCACTTTTTTCATTTTTGAAAAGGCCTCTACAAAATTAAAGAAGCGATCTGATTGGTTGCTATGGGCAACTGGTCAAATTTGCCTGTGCACAATTTTTGATAAATCTCCCCCACTGTAACAAACCTCATTCTTATGTAATCTTCTTACTACTGGGGTGACAAACCTCCTTATGTATTTACTTTACTACTGAGGTGACATGTGACCTATATGAGGGGGTGAGCGGTGATGGTCAGGTGGGCCTACAGAAAAAACACTTTAAACATCTTGTCCAAAGACTGCAAAGTTGCTCTCCTCAAAAAAATCAAAAAAGACAGCGTCCCATCAGGTAAATTCCCTGCCCCATAAAGAGCCCTAAAACATAATTAGGGATAACCTATAAGACTCCCTCTCCATGTCAGTTTGGCGATCTCCTCATAACATCTCAGACCCTTGTCCAAAGGCCCAAATAGATCTAGAACAAGTCCGGAATTCACACTACAGAAAATATAATTACGACTCATGGAGAGGCTTGATGACTTTGTATGGAAATGATCTACTGTGCACTGAAAAGCCATACTACTCAGCACAACCACAGACAACCACAAGTATAATATAAAAATAAAACACAAGTCCAATCAAGTACAGTGTACTGAGAACATAACTTACCTAGATTGTCCCCCATGGTGATCATAGCACGATAGTTCAGCTCTGGATCCGACACGTGGTTGGACAGCATTACTGCCAAATGAGGTCTCCAGTCTCCCCATTTGTTATCCCCACAGCACTGTTTTACAGAAAATGATAATGTTACATTACAATATGGATAAACGTGGATGATAGATATGACATATCAAATAAACATTGTGCCTTTCTCTAGAACCATCCAACTTCGCACAATATCAGAAGGTCTAATGTTTACAGAAAGACAAGATTAAAGTGGACTAGCCATGGTCTTAGATCTCCCAATCTGTATAAACCATTACAGAAATATTCATGTTGTAGTTTAAACACTATTGAGTAGATCACAGTAATACAAAACAGAACCCTTATATACAGTAAATGCATATCATTCCAGGAGACTTTTCAGGGTAAGCGGCCCTGTGTGTACATGACGAGCAGCACTATTTATGGCTATTATATAACTTGTATATGGCATTTTCCAGCAGATTTCTGCTCTGCAAGCTTCATCTCTAGTTTTCAGTTCTCCCAAAGCTGGAGGATGGAGCTCCCTCCTTTCCCTCCATAGACATGTATTGCTTGTCTTGCAGAAACAGGACAAAGCTGAGCTGATTTTCAGAGAAAAACGATTTTAGCAGCAGGAGTGGGGTGTTTGGAGAGGAAAAAAGTTTGACAACAGAAAAACAAGCATTTTTGCTTAATAAGATATATTACAAAGTTTCCTATATACGCTCAATGAAAGTGCCTACTTAAAGAGTACCTCTCATGATCTCGTAAAAATTTTTAATCCTCCCAGTTCACTGCCCCCATCATGATAAACCACCCCCTGCCTTTATTGTTATTGTTTTTTAGTTTTCTACCTTGATATTGCTCTGTAGTTTCTGCTCAGTGTCAGTAGATTCACAGACTGGGAGGGAGCGTTACCCAGCAGGCGTGACATCATCTGAAGCCATACAGGGGAGAACTTCTTCCCTCACTCCGTTACACACAGCTCAGAGCAATTCAGTGTGTGAGATGAGCTATGATTGGCTAAGGCTGCACGGCCGTCATGCCCCCTTCCATAGAATTGTATTGAGGGGGAATTACTGTGACGTAATGAGCCTCTGCCCCACATCACCAGTCATCCGGCATGGAGCAAAGCTCGCTCCATGCACCAAATTTCTGGGGTGCCGCAGCCGAGATTGCGGGGTCCCCAGCAGCAGGACCCCCGCGATCAGACATCTTAGCCCCTATACTTTCGATAGGGGATATGATGTCTAGGGGCGGAGTACCCCTTTAAGGGCTGGTCCTGCAGGACACCTGCAAATGGGAACTGCGTTCCTGCTGTGAAAAAAGTGCAGGAACTCCATTCCCATGAGTTCCTGCAGGACTTGAGCCCTGGTTGTTACTAAACTACAACTCCCAGCATGCTGAAATAGTCAAACCTTTCTCGGACTCCTGAATGACAAAGAAGTTGATCAGACATTCAGGAGTCTGTGAAAGATGAATGATACACATAGTGACAGCTATGCTGATTAGCATCCAGCTTTACTAGGAGAAGATAAAACTGATAGAACATATATTTATAAAAATGCTGCACTTTTATCTAAATTTTTTTTATAAAGATCTATTCTTATATTTATACATTTTATCCTGTTTTGAATTCACCATAATGTCTTCTGATTACTGCAGGCAAGCTCCAAGCATCATCCTCTGACACATGACACAGCATAAAACCAGAGAGGAAAGGGTTACAGAGCAGAGTACTGATTGGCTGACTGCCCAGGCTTGCTCCTGTGAGGGAGACAGACTGACACGCCCCCTCCAGCCTGCACAATGAAAAAGTAACTCACCAGCAGATAAATGCTTATATCTCTGGATATATAGGTCTGAGACACATAAAAATGATATGCACATGATCAGGATTGGGTCCTGAGTAACATATCACTTTTTTTCTTTTTTTTTTTGCACTATGACAGGTACGCTTTAAAGGATTCTCTGCATTAGTCAATTTCTACACAGTAAAGATCAATAGTTTCCCTGCTGGGACACCCATTGACCTGCTGTAATATGAGGAATAACCTACTAGTATGTGTTCAATTTCTCTGCAGCACCACAGTGGAAATCAAGAATTACACAATGCATGTTCGCGATGACAAGTTGTCTGTGTAATTAAAGGACATGTCCGGTGCTCACTTTTCTTATTTTATCCGTTCCGGGCTGAAAAATAAAAGAAAAAATTTTTTCTCTTACCTGCCTAGGCTCCCCCGGTGCTTCAGTACAGGTGTTCGGTCCCCGGGCTGTATTCTTCTTACTTCCTGTTAGCCCGGCACGTCACACGGAGCTTCAACCTATCACCGGCTGCAGCGATGTCCCGCCTCGGCCAGTGATAGGCTGAAACTCCATGTGACGTGCCAGGCTAACAGGAAGTAAGAAGAATACAGCCCGGGGACCGAACGCCTGTACCGGAGCACCGGGGGAGAATAGGCAGGCAAGAGAAAGCTTATTTTCTTTTTCTTTTTTGCAGCCCGGAACGGATACAATAAGAAAAGTGAGCACCAGACATGTCCTTTAAAGTCCTCTAGAGCAAGAGAGGCTTTTTTTTAACCATTCTCTACTTTTTCCAAGAGATGAGTATCCTGGAAAGAGGACCCCACCTCTATGAACCCAGAGTTCTCTAATATGGTATATAAAATGAAGATTCTAAACTGGTCAAGCACTTTAATGATATATTTACTTGTAGAATCCATTCTAGAGATGAGTGAACTTACAGTAAATTCGATTCGTCACAAACTTCTCGGCTTGGCAGTTGATGACTTATCCTGCATAAATTAGTTCAGCTTTCAGGTGCTCCGGCGGGCTGGAAAAGGTGGATACAGTCCTTGGAGACTCTTTCCTAGGACTGTATCCACCTTTTCCAGCCCACCGGAGCACCTGAAAGCTGAACTTATTTATGCAGGATAAGTCATCAACTGCTGAGCCGAGAAGTTCGTGACGAATCAAGTTTACTGTAAGTTCCCTCATCTCTAATCCATTCCATAGTGTATAGGTTATTGTTATTTATTAACTATTCTTAAATTGTAAATAAATCTATTGTCACTTTAATTATGTAGTCATATGTCTCGCGTACCCTGCGGCAGCTATGATGGCAGTAATATTATTTGCCAAAAAGTTTTACCTCTGGATTTTTTATTGTACATTTGCCTTCTAAATGCGAAATGAAATTCCCATCACATAAAGTGATGGCAAAGTTCTAGCATATGCAGGCATTTTACGAGCAGTGGGAGTCTGACCTCTGCAATCCAGAAAAGGAAGGGGCCCCAGTGTTTATTCCTGTACAGCAGTACCCAGCCACCAGCTGTGCAGAGAACTGAAACAAGTCTTATTCAATTGAGTATGGCTGTGCATAATACAGATGCTGTAAAAGAAAACCGCAAGCAGAAATTCAGAAGTGTGAATGGGAGTGCGGAATCCCATAGAAGTCTAGGGGCTTTAATTTGAGGCCGAATTCCACAAGCGGAAATTCTGTCATGTAAATATGGGCATCAATAAAAACATGGGCCCAGATTTATCAAACTGTGTGAGAGAAAAGTGGAGTGATTTTCCCACAGCAACCAATCACAGTTCAGCTAACGATCTGAGGTAAAGTGAAACCTGAGCTGTGATTGGTTGCTGTGGGGAAATCACTCCACTTTTTCTCTCACACAGTTTGATAAATCTGGGCCATGGATGCCAGCAGTCTGCCAGTGCCGCTTCTTGTAAGCAACTCTCTTCTCTGGCCCACAGAAGTAATCCTTAGTGAGAACCTGTACGTCATTAGTGGCAAGGTGTTCCCGACCCATGACATACAGGTACGTCATGAACATTTTTGCCGCTACTCGCGGCATCCCGCAGCGCCCGGTCAGATGGTGGCTATCACTGATAGCCAGCCATCTTACCATGTGACCACGGGGGGTTTCATTTGGGGTCATTTATGGGGTATTTCTAATATGAAGACCCTTAAAATCCACTTCCAACCTGAACTGGGCCCTGAAAAAGTATGATTTTGAAAATCTTGAGAAAAATTGGAAAATTGCTGCGGAACTTTGAAGCCCTCTGGTGTCCTCCAAAAGTAAAAACTTGTCAATTTTTTGATGCAAACATAAAGTAGACATATTGTATATGTGAATCAATATGTAATTTATTTGGAATATCCATTTTCCTTTCAAGCAGAGACTTTAAAAGTTAGAAAAATGCAAAATTTTCATGAAATTTTTAGATTTTTTACCAAGAAAGGATGCAAATATCAGTGAAATTTTACCAATAACATAAAGTAGAATATGTCACGAAAAAACAATCTCGGAATCAGAATGATAACTAAAAGCATCCCAGAGTTATTAATGTTTAAAGTGACAGTGGTCAGATTTTCAAAAAATGCCCAGGTCCTGAAGGTGAAAATGGGCTGGGTCATGAAGGGGTTAATATAAGGCAAACATCTTATGTCCTGTATTGTATTTATTGGTACACCGCTAAATTAGTATCAAATTTACTATCACCTTGCCTACATAGTGTGGGGCAAAAAACTATGTATAAGATGGATACAAACAAGTTATATTGGACTCCAAATTCCTTACTTCGAAATGATGGTCAGTGCTCCATTTTAGAAATTTTTGTATGAAGAAAGTTTAAAAAGTCACTTTTTGTGTTTTCTAAGGATTCTTAAGCAATGTCTGTTTTTCAAATGACCATGGAAACCTTTTGGCTTCATTTCTACTGTGTTTACCATCTGTGCTTCAATGTACTTAAAGGAACAACTGTGTTATCCACGGTAACCTGCCAAGTAACTGTAATTAAGGAGCATTTTCATCACCTTGGGGTTTTTCAATATTTGGTGCCTGGCACACACACATGTTCTTTAATTTGCCTTATGTAAGGCTAGATATCATGTATCTACATAGTTTTGTTTTTTGATAGGGATCTATAGCCAAAATCACACATAATCATAATTACGAGTGGAAAAAAAAGGGCTCTTTTCTTATAAACAAGCATTAGTGCACAGTCATATATTTACGAATATGCTTCCAAATCCTCCTAGTAAGCCCCTTAAATGTGGTTGTCTACAAAGGTCACTTTTGTAAAAGACAAAGGGAAAAAGGACAGCTTGTTTTGCTCAGCTGCAAGAAGTACAATAACATTGTAGAGTCATAAATGACCCTATAAGAAATTGGTGCCCTGCTGCCATAGTTAAAAAAAAAAAAACAAGGGGGAGGGAAATGCTGCCAAGGACATTTACAAAAAGTATTACACAAATGATTTAGGATTACGCAATGTTCACACCACATTTTAATAAATATATATATATATATATATATATATATATATATATATACATATATATATCTTTTTTTTTTTTTACTTGTTTTTAAAATAATTAATTTAGTTTTTAGTGATGGAATAACGTAACCTGGATACTGCATTTCCTTTTCTTAAAATTAAAATAATGAGCAGAGAATTTTGTTTGTTTGTTTATTTTGGGGAGGTGGAGCCTTTACACATACACCCGATTATAATAAAAATCTCCATAAATCATTAGCACAACTGAAGAAACTTTGCAATATATTTAATATCTATCAATGCTTTTTCCTTCACTTACAAGACTTTTCTCCTGCTTTCCTCCACCCCTACACCTCCATAGCTGTTCCCTCACTCAGAAATCCCTAAAAGTAATAGTACAGGGAAGAGAATAATTTTCTGCCTTACTGAGATATTCAGTTGCATCTACCCATAGAAGTCTATGGAGAAAGGAGGGGAAAATAGAAGGAGGGAGCTGCTGAAGAGTCTGTCGAATGCCGTAGTAAGTATTTTGTCAGTGCTGAATTCATAGTTACACCGCTCAATGCTGCTTTACAATGTCCTTGTGTGTGTGTTTGGATTTGCTGTTTGTTTTTTTTAATTTGGTTCTTAAACATAACAGAGGTGGATGTAACTTGAATATTAAAAACTTTCCATGAACCATAATAACAAAAACACATATGCAACATTTGTTATTGCAGAAGAATGCTTCTTTTTTCCATTTTTTATTTTGCATCACCGTCTCTAAGTGGTTAGGTTACAGCTGTGTCCCATAGAAGTCTACGGAGAGCAGGAAGGAAGCAGAAGCAGACTAATGTCTATGAAAACTACCATACACAAATAAACAAATGAACAAACAGCAAGGAACTTATCATACAACAGCAAGATGCAATGTAACTGTGAAACCAGCACTAACACTTAGAGTCAGCAGCGTTTCTCTCTACAGCAGTTTCTTTGTTTCACTTCCCTCTCACCTCTTCATAGACTTCTTTGGGCCGCTGTAAACTGATTTCTCAGTGAAGCTGAAAATTCTTCCCTACTTTGCTGTATTTATTCTACCACTGATTTTTTTAGCAAGTAACAGTTACAAGCTATGAACATCTTTGAACTGCTTTTTTTCTTGTTGATTTGTTTCATAAATTCAAAATGAAGCCACTTTTTTTTTTAAATTTCATAAAAAATTCCCTACCAGAGAGCATACAGTACACCATAGAAGTATAAGTATGCAAACTTTTTGGAGAAAATGTGTTTTTGCACCATAATAAGTGCAAAGCAAGTATACAATAAAACATATTTTCAAAGGTGACAATTATGTGTCTTTAAAGGGGTACTCCACCTCAAGATATCTTGTCCCCTATCCAAAAGATAGGTTATCAGATGTCTGATCGCAGGGGTCTGGGCGCTGGGACCCACCGTGATCTCTTGACCGGCACCCCGGCGTCCTGAACATTTAAGTACAGAATGCTGACATAGGGCTTCTATGATTGTGACGTCACGGCACACCCCTCCATTCATGTCTATGGTAGAGGGTGTGAAGGCTGTGGAGCAGAAAAACATAGCCATGATACCCCCTCCTATAGACATGAATGGAGTGGGAGTGACGGCTGTGGCTGCCCATCATCTGGCACAGATCGGAGTATATACTCTGGATAGGGGATAAAATGTCTAGGGGTGGAGTACCCTTTTAAAGAGGCAGGAATGAAGGAAAAACATCTAAAAAGTGGAGAAAGAACTAAACAATTTTTTTTTTTGTAATAAGATATATTCTAAAGTTTCTTATCATCTCTTTTACTATTTATCTAAAGTTGCTTATAATCAGAGGTCCACTTTAAGAACTAAAAATCTGCATTCCTTTAGCTGTTCATGCTTTACAAACAGTACTTGTAAAATCAGAAGACATGATTACTTAATATGGATTGTGGCACTGATCATTGGTTACAATTGTGCATACATTGCCTTGATAATACTGTACTATTCGAGTGACAAGAGATAAGCAACACAACTGTTGATGAGGAATTCCCCCATTCTCATGCCGTGAAAATATGAAGCATCTTGTTCATTGCACAAAGAAATAAAATGTAAAAAATAATTCACTTTTTTGATACTATACGTTATTATCTCCCCATATCATGGCACAATTTTCCCTAGGTCATTGGGCAACAGGCAGCACACACGTCGGCCTATGGCTAACATGTCTGTAAAATGCAACATTTTAATTACCAGCAGAAAAAAAAAAAAAAGAAATCCCACTTACGGTTGCAGCTTTTGGTATGCGACCAGTCATAAGTTGAAACAGGGTTTGTAAAGGGTCATTGACAGCCAAAGTACTAGTAAACCTAAAAACAGCAACAAAAACATCATTGTCACTAAATTATAAGCCTTGCTGGAAAGGAAATGGGATGCGATAGAGCATGCTGTGAGGCTTGGCCTATTTGCAACTAATGTTTGATCAATTCACTACCCGGAATGTTATGTTTATTTAATAATTTTCTGTACAGTCAAAGCCCAATAAATTACGTTCTCTCCAAGTAATGACTGACCTCCTCCAAGTAGATTCCTTACAAGTAATCACCATCTTACTCTACTTCCCCTCTTGTCTAATTATGAGAATTTCCTACCATCCTCTCTGCGGGACAATCTAATCCCTTCCCCTTTTGCTGCTATTAAATTGCCATTCATAATAACACTTTCCTGTCTGTGGCTGTTAGTAAGATAAGGATGATAACAGATCGCAGAAGAGTGCATTTACCTTGCCATTACCCAGCTGTAGGTCCGTGAATCCATCTTGCTGGAGAGAAACAAAGCGTGTCCCCAAAGCTGGCTTTTCATCGCCCAGTCAAGAGCCTCCTTAATAACAATAATACAACATGACATATGAGCAAAGACAACACAAAATGTTGTAAGAAATAAACAGATACAAAGACAGCGAGAAAGAAGATTTATATGAGAAGTATTGGAAACCTGGCTTTTAAGGTTCTTAGACTATAGATAGATAGATAGATAGATAGATATATTTGGGATGTTGTGAAGTGCTGAAAAAAAATAAGCATTTTTCTTTAAGAGATGAAGCTTGGAATAAGGGCTTGTTCACACCACGATTCAACCCTCTGTTGCACATATACATTGGCAGCCTGTCAAAATTGGCTTCTGATGTATATGAGCAGGGAGAGCCACAGGCTCCACTTATTTCAGTGGCCAGAATGTACTCAGCTATTAACTACATTCTGGCAATTTCCTGCACGTACATTTGCTTTTGTTCAGATTTTAAAGAGTGGTTTGCTGTGTTCTTAAAGGGGTACTCCAGTGGAAAAAAAAAATTCTAATAAACTGGTGCCAAACAGTTAAACAGATTTATAAATTTATTCTATTTAAAAATCTTAATCTCTCCAGTACTTATCAGCTGCTGTATACTACAGAGGAAGTTGAGTTGTTTCTGCCTGACCACAGTGCTCTCTGCTGACACCTCTGTCCATGTTAGGAACTGTCTGGAGCAGTAGAGGTTTGCTATGGGGATTTGCTCCTACTCTGCACAGTTCCTGATACAGACATAGGTGTCTGCAGAGAGCACTGTGTTCACAGAGAAGAACAACACAACTTCCTCTGTAGTATACAGTAGCTGTTTTTTTTTTTTTATAGAAGTAATTTACAAATCTGTTTAACTTTCTCGAGCCAGTTGATATGAATTTTTTTTTTTTACAATGGAGTACCTCTTTATGTAAAAACATGTGCACGTGTAGGCAGTGACTTGAATGTAGTCTCTAACTTTTTGATGGGTCAGAGCTGTTTTAGCGACACTGGGGGACCTACACGACATAAGACATGGGTTTTCATGTTATGGCTGAGTAATGTATATTCTGTAATATGTAATGTCATTTTATGACTCTATACATTTTTTGCATCATAAGTGCAATGTATGGAAGGTTTTTGTGATCTGATCAAGGAGGAGGTTTGACTGCTCTCTAGAACAGCACTTGGCTCTTCCTGCTGAACCCTTCCGGTCCCCACATTCTAAGACAAACTGCTCAACCAATCACCGACTGAGGCAGAATATCGCTGCAGCCGATGATTGACTAAGCTGTCGTCACTGCCGAGACCAATTTGTCTTAGAAGGTAGGGGCTGGAGCGTTCAGAGGGAATAGTCAGTTACCGTTCTGGAGAACGTGGTCAGACACTAATTCCGTATCCTGTGGATAGGGATTAAGTTTTGAAAAGCTGCAATACCTCTTTAAGCACTGAAAAGAACCAAACAAAGGTTAACCAACCCTGAAAACTAATAGGCATAAAAGGCTAAATCAAAGGCTTATATGTATGTGTCTCCAACTGAAAATTTGATGGTAGTAAACAAGATGTAAAGATTATCAGAGTCTTCTTAGCAGCAGAGAGAAATCAGAGGCCATAGCAGAAAGAAGAAACAGGAACCCTGAAAAGTACAGAATATTGAATTGAGTATCAAGATCATTATGATGAAGTCAAGAAGGTAAAGTCTACAACGTAAAGTGGACAACTTGCTTTTTTACGACCAAAGTAGAGTAACTTAGTGAATTTTTCCACGGCCCGTGTAGACATTTCCTCAGTAGATGGGACCTCTCCAGTGAGAAGGTCCATTTGTGCACCATCAGGAATAAGAGGAGGTTCATCTAGAGAGATGAGCTCACTGTACTCTTGCTCTTTTCGGTATCGCTCCCGCTTGCAGTCTTGGAGTAACAGATCAGCCAGATCAGTTCCGGCGATACACTACAGAAAGAACAATCATGTAAAATAACAAGGTCATCGGTTAAATAATAACTGTGTATACTATGTTCTAAAGAAAACACCCTTTTTGAGTTAGCTGTTAAAGGGGTACTCCGTCCCTAGACATCTTATCCCCTATCCAAAGGATCTCTGTGCAGCACTCAGCATTTGTTTAGAATGCAGGCTGCTGGGGTCATGACGTCACAGCCACGCCCTTTGTGATGTCAAACCACACCCCCCTCAATGCAAGTCTATGGGAGGGGGCATGGAGGCCACCATGACCCCCCGCCACCCACTCCAATCGTTCGGAACAAAATGTTCCGAATGCTGGGCAGCGGAGAACCCCTTTACATTTTTGGCTACTTTCTGGTACAAGAATACATGCAAAAGTTTTTTTTTTTTTTTACAAGATTGCCAAATGCAGATGAATAAAACCAAAGCAGAAGTTAAAGTGTCAACTTTTAAGATACCCAAAGGCTTATGCCAGCCATACAAATTAGATAGCTGTCCAACATGTGTTTGACTGACATCAAGCTGTCCCATCTCTCTCCTTAAACATGCATTTTGGACTTGGCTTCCCAGGTAAGGGAATAAGACACTGTCAGAGTTCTCTGGCAGCAGAGACTGATGTCTTCTGTCTGGGGACACTTGAGGTGCTGTCGTACACATTACAATGTTGCTGCCCTAGATATATTATGTTTGGCCAACTGTAGAACAGAAAGATCTGCCAATTGTATAATGTCTATTGTGACATACTTTAGCCCTGGGTATCCACCCTCAGGGAAAAAAAAATACACTGGTCGGCTTAATCCTAGTCAATTTATTTGTATTTTCTCCTAAACATAGCAATGTTAGAAGCCAATACACAAAGAGCTAAATGATAAAATTCTGGCTGCCTACAGGCACCACTGGAGGGAGCTTTTAATCTTAGTGATATTATTGGATTCAATAGATAAACCATATAAAGTAAGCTCCTAAATTTAGTGGTGTCTACAGTATAGAAAAGAAGGGCAGCTCACAAATGCTATAGATAGAAAAGCAGTTTGCAAATTGTGTACAAGTGTGTAAAGAAAGCAAAAAAGACTCTAGTCTAAACCCATAGGGGGCAATTTATCAAAACCTGTCCAGAGGAAAAGTTGTTAAGTTGTCCATAGCTACCAATCAGATCGCTTCTTTTATTATTCAGAGGCCTTTTCAAAAAATGAAAGAAGTGATCTGATTGGTTGCAATTGGTAACTCAGCAACTTTTCCTCTGGACAGGTTTTGATATATCTCCCCCCATGATAGACCTCACATCCAGCATGTATAACTGGGAATGAGGACACACCAACATAAGAAAAATCTAAAACTAGAAGCAGGCTGCAAACTGTATATCAAATGGTCTGAAAATGAATGGGGGAATAAAGATTGTCGACCCAAACTTAGTGCAACACTTTTAACTCAAGGTTACCACTAACTTTTTCCATTTCAAAGGTGCCCATAGCTTTTCCCTATGTTGAATGGCAGCCTGCCACCAGTTCTCAGTTCTTTTCTGCCCAAACTGCGGACAGCATACAACTGGTGAAGGCAATGCACACTATAATTTACTTTGAAACGCCTAGATGTTTCAGAGAAATCATGGTTTAAAATTCTGCAGGGACCGGGTAACTATTTGGGGGGCTGTCCTGGTGGCTGCTCTCCGCCCTGAATGCCCCATATGATGTGTATCACGAGAAATGTTTCAGTCAACGCTAGCAGGGTGGAAAGCAGCCACCAGGACCTGCCCTGATGACTAGATTCTGGGTCCTTGCAACATTTTTAGACGCCTGGGCGTTTCAGACTAAATCATAGTGTGATGGCATCATGCTGTCTGCACTGGTTTTATGCTGCCCACAGTTTGGGCAGTATAAAACTGGTGACAGGTTCCCTTTAAAGGGGTACTCCACTGCACCAGTGCTCGGAACATTTTGTTCCGAACACTGGGTGCAGGCTCCGGCCATGCCCTTGTGACACCACACCATGCCCCCTCAATGCAAGTCTAAAGGAGGAGGCGTGGCAGCCGCCATGCCCCCTCCCATAGACTTGCATTAAGGGAGAGTGTGGCGTAATGTCACGAGGCGCATGGCCATGACGTCACAATCCCCACAGCCCACACCCACATTGTTCGAGCAACAACCACAGCCCACACCCAGTGTTCGGAACCAAGTGTTCCGAATGCTAAGGCAGTGGAGTACCCCTTTAAGGTCCATATCAAAACCCCAGTGAAACTGGGCAAAAAGTAGATGTTTTAAATAATGATCCTTCTTAACGAATTGTAGGTATACAGCAGATAACTAACCGATGGAAATAATTCTTTAAACAATGAAAATATATCTATATATCCAGAATACTAGATGCAAGTTTCCTTATTCTTTGGTTTCTTTTATATCACACTGATATTTCCAGTTATGTACATTATCTTAAGCTGCCTCCTTCCTGTCTACAGTTTCAGTGTATTTACCAGTATAAATTGTTAAAGTGTATAAAGTTTTAAAATTGACTGCCTGGGGACAGGTGTTGGAAATCCACGAGCCACCAGACCCTTTAAACATTAACTAAAAACAAAGAAATGGTTGGCTAAATTCTCCCCATCTCTTCACACTATCATACAAACCAAGCAATTAATTACAACAAACTAGGACTCTTGGCTGGAAACCACATGCATAAAAGCAATCTGCATAATGTTAATTAAGGAAAACCATATTTACATAATATATGATCGACTGTGCTATAAATGTATGTTGAAACTGCACTCCATGGATGTTGCAAAGTGGCATTTGTTCAGTGCTAATGCAAGGCAGATTTGTAGTGTTGTCTTCCACATACCCCATTTTGCCGACACATCTGCAACAGCACCTGCCATAGCAAAGCATTGTTGCGGCTCCTTGCACCCTGCGAGCGCAGGCACTGGCTCACGTTCTGCTGGCAATAGTTCATTACGTCTACTTTATGTAAATCCTCCCTGTAGGATGCCAAGACAGAGGGGAGAAATATTAGTCCACAGAGTATAACTCCATTTCCGATTTATCTTATTCGAATAAAGACAGTCTAAGACTATATATTGTAAAGATCTTAAAGAAGCGCCCAGATATGCTAGAGATGTATTTCATGCCTACTATTTATTAACATTTATTTGTTCAGTTTATGTAGGCCATTGTATTTCTCCTTTGTTTTATACATGTTAAGTGTATTAACACGTACAGCATCCTGCGCAGATTTGAAGCTGCAGATTTTATGCTTTGTTCAGTCATTTATTTAGCATTTTACCTCTGCAGCATAAAAATCTGCAGCTCCAAATCCTGCACATCAAATATGCACAGGATACTTTACGTGTAAATAGACCCTAAGGGTTATTTATATGTAAGACTTAGCTGACACAAAAAAAAATGTATTATTATTATTATATATTTTTTTATTCTTTATTTAAAGAAGATGAGCAGTACAGAGACAAGAAAAAAAAAAAACTGCCAAGTCACAAAAATAGTCATCCAAAAAGGAACCATGAACAAAGTAATAGCATGAATAAAATAACAATGACAACCAATAAAAAAAATTCAATAAGCAACGTAAAACAAGTGTATGACCAGAAGGGCACCATCCGGCTTGCTGCACATCTCTAGATTAATCAGGGGTAAGAAAACGCCATAATCCCACACTCTATTCACACGGGTCTATTCACACGGCAGAATTCTGCTTAAAATGAAAGCCCAATACACTTCTATGGGATTCCACACTCCCGCAAGCGAAAATTCCGAAGTGTCAATGGGAGTGCGGAATCCCATAGAAGTGTACTGGGCGTTCATTTGAGGCGGAATTACGCCAGCAGAATTCTGCTGGCAGAAATTCCGCCATGTGAATAGACCTTAAGGAAAATAAGGTGAGAAAAAAAAGGAGGGGAGAAGAGGGATATGGGAAATAGGGTAGATAGCAAGAAGAAAAAGAAGAAAGAGGAACAGGAGGCAGGGTTTGAGGCAGGGGGTGGAAGAGGCCCAATAAGGGGTGTACTTAAAGGGGTATTCCATGATTTTTTTTTATTTGACTATGCTACAGGGGCTATAAAGTTAGTGTAGTTCATAATATAGTGTCTGGTTTTCTCACAATTCTTCTGTGATTTTCACCCCACTATTTATTTTTACCAGCATACAAAATGACTGTTGTGTCAGATTTTTCCCAGCTTGCAATGTGGCCAAGACCTGACTCACTAGTCAGCTGATGACAGGGAGCCTGTCTGCTTCAATGGGTGGAGGGATCAATCTGCAACTAATGCAACAGCTGTAGGCACCCTGATTGAAAATCACAGCTCATTTATGTTTCAATGAGTGGGGTGGCTGATGTGTGGAAGGGAGGAAAATGGAATTGTGGGATTTGTAGTCAAAAAAACATAAGTCAAACAGGAAATACCAGTTCACAAAAAGCTAGCCACAGTGTTATGGTAATCTCATGACATAGCCATTTAGCCCCAAGACAAGCTCAGATCCTTCCTAAGCATGTCTATTACTGTCTGCCAGGTACGTACTAAAATCCCCTTATGGTGGATAACCCCTTTAACAGAAGTCATTATGCCCAGGATGAAGTATCAAGAAAGCCATCAAGACAAACCATCAAGATGCAGGGGAGAAGCCCCTGTGTAGTAGGGTTTGGTAGTCTGGGGAGCCCTGAATCTCAGTCCAACAATACCATGTCCTGAATAAGGAATCATAAGAATCATGCAATGATGTAGTAAGATCTTCCCTAATTTTAATGTAAGCCAAAGGGGCTTCAGTTTTTTTCCACAACAGTGGAATCCAATCCCTAGCAGCCAAGATTAGGTGACAGAGAAGAGAACGTTTGTAGACCTTGGTGCTGATCCCACAGCGATGGAGAAGGAACACAGCAGGATCCAAATCAATGGAAAGGTCAGTATTGCACTGCAGATCAGAACAGTGTCAGGAGAGGGCAGGGTTTCTTGTAGTTCTGGCCACAATATGGCAAAGTTTTAACCAAAGTTTTAACAAAAAACTGGCAGTGGCAGGATGTGTTGGGTTCCCTGGAAACAGGTCCATCACATGACTCCGAGTTGTTCTGTAAAATTTTTTTTTTTGCTTTTGTCCCCAGGCCATCTAAGAAAATGCAAACCCTTTAAGGCTGGGTTCACACTACGTTTTTGCCATACTGTTTTCAATCCGTTTTTCGAAAGAAAACCGTATGGCAAAAAAACGGATGGAACAGTATGGAAAAAAGTAAACCGTATGCGTTTTTAAACAGTGCATAGTGCACAGTGCACAGTGCATAGTGCATAGTGAAAGTATTCGGCCCCCTTGAACTTTTCAACCTTTTCACATTTCAGGCTTCAAACGTAAATATATAAAACTGTAATTTTTTGTGAAGAATAAACAACAAGTGGGACACAATCATGAAGTAGAATGAAATTTATTGGATATTTCAAACTTTTTTAACAAATAAAAAATGAAAAATTGGGCGTGCAAAATTATTCAGCCCCTTTACTTTACGTGCAGCAAACTCTCTCCAGAAGTTCAGTGAGGATCTCTGAATGATCCAATGTTGACCTAAATGACTAATGATGGTAAATAGAATCCAACTGTGTTTAATAAAGTCTCCGTATAAATGCACCTGCACTGTGATAGTCTCAGAGGTGCGTTAAAAGTGCAGAAAGCATCATGAAGAACAAGGAACACACCAGGCAGGTCTGAGATACTGTTGTGGAGAAGTTTAAAGCCGGATTTGGATAAAAAAAAAGATTTCCCAAGCTTTAAACATCCCAAGGAGCACTGTGCAAGCAATAAGATTGGAATGGAAGGAGTATCAGACCACTGCAAATCTACAAAGACCTGGCCGCCCCTCTAAACTTTCAGCTCATACAAGGAGAAGACTGATCAGAGATACAGCGAAGAGGCCCATGATCACTCTGGATGAACTGCAGAGATCTACAGCTGAGGTGGGAGACTCTGTCCATAGGACAACAATCAGTCGTATACTGCACTAATCTGGCCTTTATGGAAGAGTGGCAAGAAGAAAGCCATTTCGTAAATGGCTAATACACAATGCTATGTTTGTCGTAAAAGCAACACAGCTCATCACCCTGAACACACCATCCCCACTGTCAAACATGGTGTTGGCAGCATCATGGTTTGGGCCTGCTTTTCTTCAGCAGGGACAGGGAAGATGGTTAAAATTGATGGGAAGATGGATGGAGCCAAATACAGGACCATTCTGGAAGAAAACCTGATGGAGTCTGCGAAAGACCTGAGACTGGGACAGAGATTTTTCTTCCAACAAGACAATGATCCAAAACATAAAGCAAAATCTACAATGGAATGGTTCACAAATGAACATATCCAGGTGTTAGTATGGCCAAGAAAAAGTCCAGACCTGAATCCAATTAAGAATCTGTGGAAAGAACTGAAAACTGCTGTTCACAAACGCTCTCCATCCAACCTCACTGAGCTCGAGCTGTTTTGTAAGGAGAAATGGGCAAAAATGTTAGTCTCTGGACGTGCAAAACTGATAGAGACATACCTCATGCGCCTTACAGCTGTAATCGCAGCAAAAGGTGGCGCTACATAGTATTAACTTAAGGGGGCTGAATAATTTTGCACGCCCAATTTTTCAGTTTTTATTTGTTAAAAAAAAGTTTGAAATATCCAATAAATTTTGAATTCACTTCATGATTGTGTCCCACTTGTTGTTGATTCTTTACAAAAAATTACAGTTTTATATCTTTATGTTTGAAGCCTGAACTGTGGCAAAAGGTCAAAAAGTTCAAGGGGGACGAATACTTTCACTATGCACTATATATATATATATATATATATATATATATATATATATATATTGCACTTTATTATTCCCTCTCTACAGGACTTTTAAGAGCAAAGGTTTGCATGCTCATAGAGATCAGTGCAGTATGATTGTACTGCACTTTTCTCTGCTATCTGTGCTCTATTGGTAGAGCCTGAGGGGTATCTGTAGCCAGGGAAGGCTAGGTAAGACCTCCAACTGCCTGATCAGTATATCGTACAACAAACAAGACACCCAATCTATACCACTGCACCCCCAATGACAGATGTAACTGTCATTTAGATGCAGCTTTAAACTTTGAAAGTGGCATCCAAATGGCAAATAGCCAGCCGCATCGTTCGTTGAGTACAGGCTATTAGCATTGACCTCCAGCTAATGGAATCAGCTAGGGGGCCGTCGAGCATGCTGCAGGCTCAGGTCAGGAGCCAGCATCCTACATTCTTAATTGTCCCATGACGTCTATACAAGTCATCAGTTGTTAAGGGGTTAAAAGGAACTTTGAAAATGCACTCCAATCTGTAGCCATCATGTTATAGATCGGGGGGAGCTGAGAAAATTTAAGAGGAATTTGGAAGAACTTGTCATTTATCCATGTAAATTTCTGCTCATTCTGGGCCAAGTAATTAAGTGGATGGTCCTACTAAGAGATGACTTATAGAGCATATATGTAAAGAGAGCTGTCAGTCCCTCATTAGGACCACCACCCGACTACTTAGTAGCAGATGTACATAAATAAACTTTTCCTGCAAAACTATATATCCATCTGCTCAGCTACTACTGCTCTATAAGATGATGTCTACGGACGGAAGTGCATCATTTTCAACATGACAGGTTCCCATTAGGAATCAGGGTGCCTCCAGCCGTTTCCTACTCCAAGAGCCTCCAGCTTCTGTATGTATACAGTCATGGCCGTAAATGTTGGCACCCCAGAAAATTTTCAAGAAAATGAAGTATATCTCACAGAAAAGGATTGCAGTAACACATGTTTTGCTATACACGTTTATTCCCTTTGTGTGTATTGGAACTAAACCAAAAAAAGGGAGGAAAAAAGCTAATTTGACATAATTTCACACCAAACTCCAAAAATGGGCTGGACAAAATTATTGGCACCCTTAACTTAATATTTGGTTGCACACCCTTTGGAAAAAATAACTGAAATCAGTGGCTTCCTATAACCCTCAATAAGCTTCTTACACCTCTCAGCTGGAATGTTGGACCACTCTTCCTTTGCAAACTGCTCCAGGTCTCTTTTATTGAAAGGGCGACTTTTCCCAACAGCAATTTTAAGATCTCTCCACAGGTGTTCAATGGAATTTAGATCTGGACTCATTGCTGGCCACTTCAGAACTCTCCAGCACTTTGTTGCCATCTATTTCTGGGTGCTTTTTGACATATGTTTGGGGTCATTGTCCTGCTGAAAGACCCAAGATCTCGGACGCAAACCTAGCTTTCTAACACTGGGCTGTACAGTGCGACCCAAAATCCATTAGTAATCCTCAGGTTTCATGTTGCCTTGCACACATTCAAGGCACCCAGTGCCAGAGGCAGCAAAACAACCCCAAAACATCATTGAACCTCCATCATATTTCACTGTAGGTACTATATTCTTTACTTTGTAGGCGTCATTCCATTTTCGGTAAACAGTAGAATGATGTGCTTTACCAAAAACCTCTATCTTGGCCTCATCTGTCCACAAGACGCTTTCCCAGAAGGATTTTGGCTTACTTAAGTTAAAGGGGTTCATCCGGTGCTTACACATCTTATCCCCTATCCAAAGGATAGGGGATAAGATGCTTGATCGCAGGAGTCCCGCAGCTGGGGACGCCCGTGATCATGCACGCGGCAGCCCGTTTGTAATCAGTTCCCGGAGCGTGTTCGTTCCGGGTCTGACTACGGGCGACTACAGGGCCGGCGGCGTGTGACGTCACGCTCTGCCCCTCAATGCAAGCCTACGGAAGAGGGCGTGATAGCTATCACGCCCCCTCCTGTAGGCTTCAATTAAGGGGCGGAGCGTGACGTCACACAGGGTGGAGACATGACGTCACACGCCGCCGACCCTGTAGTCGCCCGTAATCAGACCCGGAGCGAACACGCTCTGGGGACTGATTACAAATGGGGTGCATGATCACGGGTGTCCCCAGCTGCGGGACCCCCGCGATCAAGCGTCTTATCCCCTATCCTTTGGATAGGGGATAAGATGTGTAAGCACCGGAGAACCCCTTTAATTTTAGCAAAATGTAGTCTTGCTTTTTTATGTCTCTGTGTCAGCAATGGGGTCCTCCTGGGTCTCCTGACATAGCGTTTCATTTCATTTAAATGTCGATGGATAGTTCGCACTGACACGGATGCTTCCTGAGCCTGCAGGACAGCTTGAATATCTTTGGAACTTGTTTGGGGCTGCTTATCCACCATCCGGACTATCCTGTGTTGACACCTTTAATCAATTTTTCTCTTCCGTCCATGCCCAGGGAGATTAACTACAGTGCCATGGGTTGCAAACCTCTTGATAATGTTGCGAACTGTGGACAAAGGTCTCTGGAGATGGACATGTAACCTTGAGATTGCTGATATTTTTCCACAATTTTGGTTCTCAAGTCAGAACAGTTCTCTTCTCCTCTTTCTGTTGTCCATGCTTAGTGTGGCACACACAGACACACAATGCAAAAGACTAAGTGAACTTCTCTCCTTTTTATCTGCTTTCAGGTGTGATTTTTATGTTGCCCACACCTGTTACTTGCCCCAGGTGAGTTTAAAGGAGCATCACATGCTTTAAAAAAAATCTTATTTTTCCACAATTTTTAGAGGGTACCAATAATTTTGTCCCAACCATTTTTGGAGTTTGGTTTGACATTATGTCCAAATAGCTTTTTTTCCTCCCTTTTTTGGTTTAGTTCCAATACACAGAAAGGGAATAAACATGTATATAGCAAAACATGTGTTACTGCAATCCTTTTATGTGAGAAATACTTAATTTTCTTGAAAAAATTCAGGGGTGCCAACATTTACGGCCATGACTGTAACTTCCAAATGATATTTATATAAAAATATTTGGCCCATATTTTTCTTATATGTCGACAAAAAAAGAATTGGATTAAATCAACCCTAACCCACCCACATATGCGAGGGTGTTTTTTTATTTTTTTCATACATGGAACTTCCGTTATATATTCTAATGGCATTAATATCAGGCTGCAGAGATTGCTTGAGACTCTTAAACATTCTGCTGGCTATGAAGCAGGCAGGTTGAGAGAATACCTAGTGCAGGGGTCAGGATATGAGGAAGGGATATGAGGATAAGAGCCTACTGCCTATGAGAGTGTTTCCCAACAAGGGTGTCTCCAGCAATTGCACAACTACAACTTCCAGCATGCATTGTTTTTCAGGCCTCAAAAAAATATGTATTGCAAAAATGATGTCTGAAGGATGTTTCTGGGGCGGAAATTCAGATTCCAGTATCCACAGAAAGAATAGACTTGTCTATTCTTTCTGCAGAGTCAGCAAAGAAATGCATTGCCGTCTAAGAGCAGTCCTATCACCAGCTGGTTAGTCACTCATGCACAATTTTTCACCTGTGTGAACCCAGCCTTAAATGGGCACTGTCATTAAAAAAAAAATTGTTATTGCACTCCTTATGTTAAATAAAAAAATCTTTCTTATGTACTTTAAAAAAAAAAAAGTTTTCTATGTTTTATTTGTGCTTAAAAAAGCTGCTACTGGGTGTCTTCCTACTTATCCAGAGCACATTTCTCCCCCATCTTCTTGCACAGACTTTGCACTCCTGCTGGCCTGGCAGAAGTCAAAATTTAGGAAATGCAGTCTGAAGTGCTGAGGGTGGTGTGGGCAACCTTAGCCAATCATAGCTTATCTCACACTGAACTGCTCTGGACTGTGTGTAGCAGAGTCAGGGAGGAAGTTCTCCCCTGTATGGCTTCAGATGATGTCACGCCTGCTGGGTAACGCCCCTTCCCAATCTGTGAATCTGACTGAGACTGAGCAGAAAATACAGAGCAATATCAAGGTAGAAAGCTAAAAAAAATATAAAAATAAAGGCAGGGGGTGGTTTATCATGATAGGGTAGTGAACTGTGAGGATTATAAAATTTAACAAGATCATGACAGGTACTCTTTAAGAGGAAACAGATCAGGATATGTTCCATGCTGTAGTCAGGTCCCCTTTAAGAAGGATTTTTTAACTAAAGTGTAAATATATGTTAGAAATGTTCTACAACAACAAAAACACTGGAAATATTCATAGATGATAAATAAGCCTTTCGAACAGCTTAAGACGGGAAAGAGTCACATTTTCCCTACAACGCACTGAGATGTGCAAACAAAGTGGTTGCTGACAATTTCCCTTTTCGAAAATGCTGAAAGCGCATCTTTGAAAATTTCAAAAGGTAATCATTTTTTTCACGAGGATTAAGGATATGGGTCCAATTATCTTTACAAAGTTCCATATTCTTTTTTCGCTTTATTGTAGATTACCTGCCGGCTTTTCACGGCTCTGGACATCGTAAACGGTTTTGTATGTATTGAGTAGTAATACTTCTGTTATGGACTTGCTTTGTTCTTTTGGGGACAGAGGCGGGTGTGCACATTGTTTACTATGTTTTCAATTTCTTTGACTTTATTTTTATAATTTAACATAATTGTGTGCAGCATTTTTGTATTACCAGGGTCACATCCCTATTACTATGCCTTCTGTTGTTTTTTTGTTTTTCGTTCTTTGCAGCATATTTGGTCTGTCATTGTTTTGTCGCTATTGAGATAAATGTAATTAGAGCACATTTACAATCTCATTTTGCATATTCATCCATTTGTTACGGTTTTGTCTCTAATTTTAATTTTATGTATTCATTATTTACTGGATAAGTGTTAAAAACTGATCTGGTTCCATGCCAGTATTACATTGTCAGGAATGTTTTATGGTCAGAGGATCAGAGACGTGCAGAGTGTTGTTACAAAGAGATGATGATAATGATAATATAATGTACAAAATGAACGGAACACATGGAGACGCCGTTTTCTCTTATAGACGTTCATTATTTCATTGAACATTGAAGGAAAATTGCATAATAAATAAACTGCAACTACTTGTGAACTAGACTTAAATTTCTGTACTGTTGTATCGATAACCAGAAACTGCTTAGTGTAATAAATATCCACAAACTAAAAAAAATATAATTTTTAAAAGCACCTAACAAGTAAGAAGTAATACGCAGACTGCTTCATGGTTCAGCTTTCTTATACTGCACTAGAATAACTGAGTTCTTGCAAATTATGCCTATTTATTCCTTCCTTGATATTGCGCTGCTGTGCGCAATGGAGGCAGAGAGCCGAATCATCAAGCTTCTCTGCCTCCTCAATATTCACTGCCCGGCTTGCTCTGTGATGAATATGCAAATGTCTTCACTTTCATGTCATTAGTGTGACGTGAGAGCCTGCCAGAAGTGAGCGCTCCACTTAATGAGCAGAGTGCAGGTGCCACTGCCTGGCTCCACCAGAGCACTCACCCTGACAGGCTGACATTAGCATATTCATCATGGGAGCGGGCAGAGAATATTAAGGAGAAAGGGGAGCTCGGTAAGCCGACTCCCCGCCTTCATTGCGCACCGCAGCACAGTACCAAGGAATGAACAGGCATAACTCTGCAGGAACTACACCTATTAATGTAAGTAACCCTACTTCTTAGAGCTGGTCACCCGCACTATAACTCAATATATTTGGAGTAGTGTGGGTGAACAGGCTGTCAGTTTCTCTGTAAATGAGCACTGTCGTTTAAAACAATTTCCCTCCATTTCATAACCTATGTGATTCCTAAATGACCCAAAAATTACTTATTTTCCCCAAAAAAACTTGTGTTTATGTTGCTTCACTGCAATCTGTTGTCCGCTGTCTTTTTTCAGAGAAAATCTTCATTTAGCGTCTTGCAAACCCAGTGCACCAGTGACCCCTTCTACCCCTTCACACGCCACATACTGTACTGTGTAAATCATATCTTAGTACAGTGTCAGGCTGTTTTGTCTAATGCACTTTTACTAGCACTATTTCATGACATGTAGAGTAGAGTAAGTGCTGTCCTGTGATTGGTCAGACAAGTAAGGGAAAAAACTGCCTGCAATAGTACTGCTGACAAATTGTCCAGCTCTGGTCCCACTCAATGAAATGAAGAGAGTGGAGAGGACTTCATTGGCTTAATAACGGCAGTGATAGCAATAAATCACCTTGTCACCATGCTAAAGGGTTACCCAAACAAAACCATACAGGAATATAAAAATAACACTTGTACCTGATGAAATAATGCTTTCTAAATATTAGAAGTTTGTATTTTTTCTGGCACAATTTTTGTATTCGGATCTGGTTAATGGTGTCAGGATGATATAAAAGCTGCTCTTTACTCCATAAATATTGCTGGCTCTCATACATTAAAGTGTACCTGTCGTTTCAAAAGATTTTTATAAACCTGCAAGGTTTTCTTAGAGCCAGCAATATTTATGGAGTAAAGAGCAGCTTTTATATCATTCTGACACCATTAACCAGATCTGAATACAAAAATAAATTGTGCAAGAACAAAATATAAACTTTAATATTAACAAGTCGTTATTCCATCAGTTGCCATACACAGTGAGACAATCCAGGATTTCCCAGAAGCACCTCTTATCTCTGAGTCCACACTGACACAGGCTATGTATCTAAGGAAGATTCCATTTACATGAACGTCTCTAGGAAACAAACCTACAGGGAGCAGAGCAAAGGGATCATCGGCAGACATCACGAGTGCGGAGATATTTGTGACATTTAGACAAAATTTTATTATTCTCCTTGATGCATATTCAAGTAAAAAATCACTCTTTTTCTTAGTATATATTTAATAACCTGGTTTCAAAGGGTTTCTGTATTTTTTCATTCATACATCTGTACTAACTGAGCACTAAATGCCCTCATCATACTTCAGTCCCCTTGAACCCTTGCTGATACAGCATGTGGGTGGGATGAACATAGAGGTCACCCCATCCCCTTAATACAAGTGGCATGAACCTACTGAGGGTGTCTTACTTAGACCCTAGACATCTTATCCCCTATACAAGGGATAGGGGCTAAGATGTCTGATCGCGGGACTCCTGCCGCTGGGGACCCCCCATGATCTCGGATGTGGCACCCCAGACATCCGGTGCAACTTTCCTCTGTGCCAGCTGACAGGCGATGCAGGGCAGAGGCTCGTGATGTCACTGTCACGAGCGTGGTGCGGCCGTGACGTCACGAGCCTCCGGAGCTGCATCCGACGCTCTATACGAACGCCGGGTGCAGCAGGGAAATCACAGGGGTCCCTAGCAGCAGGACCCCCGTGATCAGACATCTTATTCCCTATCCTTTGAATAGGGGATAAGATGTCTAGGGGTAGAGTACCCCTTTAACAGACCAGCTGGAAAGTCATGGCACTCTGTTTTACAATTGGCAGGAGGAGAGCCTGCGCAGATGCCAAGACTTTGAGGTGCCCCATAACCCCTTCTGTTCATTCCTATTTTAGAGTTACACATCCAGAAGATCTTCCAATGTATTTTTCCAACAGTATGCTGCAACATGCCTCACTGTATAGTCATACAGTAGGATACATAGCTAATAGGCTCCTATTGTACAACATATATCCTACGGTATATCTTTATATGGAATAGTGTAGTCTCTTGCGCTAATCTGTAATGTAAAAAAGTTAAAAGTAAGCCAAATCGTACAGGCCCATTGCATTCTCTAAGTATGCTCTATTGGATTACGCTAGGAGAAGGGTGGCCTATGGATGCATTTAGTGTATAACCTGGGAACCTTCCCCAAAGCATACACTAAATGTAATACTAAAATGTATTGTGAACACAGTCTAACATGCCCTATATTTGTCAAGCAAAAGATGAGGTAGACAGGAGGCACACATATCCCTAGAATAAGCCTGTGTATGAAGTTCCAGAATCAGAAGATGGAAGACATTTAAAGTGTACCTGTCAGATCAGGTATATGTTACTCAGTACCTCATTCTCATCATGTACTGTAATGTTTTTATGTGTATATCACCCACATTTCACAAAAAAAAATTGCATATTACAGCTGCTCAATGTCTTTTTCATCTTGTCAAAGGGAGGGGGCATGTCCCTCTCTTGCCTCTGTGATGACTCCTCCCCTCCCTCACTCTGCTGACTCACTGCTAGCGGGAGCCTGGCAGCCCTGCTCTGTAACCCTTTCCTCTCTGGATTTATGCTGTATACACACACAGATACACACACAAAGACACATACAATGATTATTGGAGATTGCCTGTACTCTTCCACCAAAGACAATAATGTACGTGTATAACTTAGATCTTCCTATGTCATTCAAGTGTATCATCCTTAGGCAGTACTGTAATGCTGGGTAGTTTTGGAATAGTTGGAGGTACAGTGTTTGGATAACTCCTTTTTACAGCAGTGTTGCCTTCAGCTGTGTGCCTACAGCTTTTGCAAAACTACAACTCCCAGCAAAAGACATCCATTGACTGTCCAGGCATGCTTGTAGTTTTGCAACAGATGGAGGCACATGTTTTGTAAAACTCTGTGTTACAGCAGAGTTGATGTAGGCTGTGTTCCTCCTGTAGACTTGTCCATCAGCCATTTCGTGTCCATGACCCTTGGACATGCTCATGCTGCTGTGGGACTCATCAGTGTCTCAGGAGGTATGGGGACCCCTAGTGGTGGGATTTTCAAAAGCAGTTTTCTTTAATAAACTATGATTTTTTTTTAAAGAAGTATAATAGAAAAATAGTTTTGCCATGATGTACAACATATAAAAAGTTTTTATATCAGACAGTGCCCATTTATGTACATGGGACCTCCTTTATGTACAGAGATCAGTAGAGATGAGATTTGTCCTGAATCAAAAATGTTCTGAATTTTTTTAATCTAAACTTCTGAGATTTGTTTGGACAGATCTCTCAAAATGGTGTCCGCAACTACTAGCCCTTCACAGCCTTGCATCTCATGCATTGTCTATCATGCCCCATACTGTACTGCTTCCCCTAAAATATAAAAAATATAAAACCTAGGAGACCTCAGAGTGCTATACATGACTCTTCAGGGACACTTTCCATTCAACTGAAACTGGTGTCTGATTCGAACAAATAGGAATGTTCTTATGTCTAGTAATGGGCTTTCAGGTTAGTGGACTGAACATAGTCAGCTAGTGACTACATTCTGGACAAAAGTACGGCTGAAAAAGCACAGCATATCACAGTAAGAGTCCAACTAAATGAATGTGTACAGTATGTGTGGGAAATGGGCCAAACATAGTCATTAGAGATGAGCGAACTTACAGTAAATTCGATTCGTCGCAAACTTCTCGGCTCGGCAGTTGATGGCTTTTCCTGCGTAAATTAGTTCAGGCTTCAGGTGCTCCGGTGGGCTGGAAAAGGTGGATACATTCCTAGGAAAGAGTCTCCTAGGACTGTATCCACCTTTTCCAGCCCACCGGAGCACCGGAAAGCTGAACTCATTCATGCAGGAAAATTCATCAACTGCTGAGCTGAGAAGTTCGTGACGAATCGAATTTACTGTAAGTTCGCTTATCTCTAATAGTCATTAGTTGACTATATTTGGGAAAATTAACTAATTCCAGTACTACCTCTGTTGGCATATTTACTTGACATGTATCGAACATATACCATCAATGAGCTGGCTAAACACAATCTGAATCCAGCCTAAGTCTATTACAGGTTTTTCCGTACAGTAAAAACAATACATTCTCTGCAGTTATATACCTCTGCACAGGACCTGGAAATCTTCTCATCTCCTCCTGTTCTGAAGTATCATGAAGCAGAACCTAGATACAAAGCACAGAAGGTGTAATCAAGGCCCAATTCATTATAATTGAAAGGTAATTCATGAACCGAAAAACCTAAGAAAAATCTATTCCGACAAGTGGAGCTTTATATAAAATACAGGTAGAGAATCTGTCACTTGTGTTTTTTCAGCGTTTTTTTTTTTTCTATGGATGGTAATTATAACATATTGATTGGATCAGGTGGAGGTTGGGGGGATTGCTTGAAAGCTGGGACCCCCCCCCCCATCCCAAAGAACAGGTGGGTGGTAAATGAGCCACTTACAGTGAAAATAATGACAAACACAGAGTGAACACTTTGCTGTTTCCATACCTCGGGGAACAAGCATCTGTAACCAATGTTCTCAAAATCATTAGGGCCCTTACGGGTATATATAGGGCAGTGGTCTTCAACCTGCGGACCTCCAGATGTTGCAAAACTACAACTCCCAGCATGCCCGGACAGCCAACGGCTGTCCGGGCATGCTGGGAGTTGTAGTTTTGCAACATCTGGAGGTCCGCAGGTTGAAGACTACTGATATAGGGTATATTCACACGGCAACATTTTTGCGTAATGTCTGCACAGAATATCCGCACGGACATTCCGCTGCAGCAGAGTCCCAATGATTTCAATGAGACCCTGCTGCGCTGTTCACACGGCAGAATTTCAGATGTTTTTGCCGCGGAAATTCAGATTGCGGCGTCCACATAAAGAATAGACTATTCTTTCTGTGGATTCCGTTAGGAATGCTTTGCCGTCTATTAGAAGCCATCTATGGATTAGTCAAATGTGCGGAATGTCCGCACATTTTCCGTCGTGTGAACCCAGCCTTACTGTTATGTCCGGCAATTTCTTCCAATATGACAAGAGCAGGGCCGGCTCTGCCTACAAGCAAAATAGGCAGCCGCCTAGAGCGCACTCTTGATGGGGGCGTCGCTCTGTCTGCAGCAATAAAGTTAGCCAGCATCTGAAGCACCCGCCCATCCAGTTAAGCCCCGCCACCCCAGTAGTGAGGTGATTACATAAGGAAGAGTTTGTTGCAGTGTGTCATCCTAGTAGTAAGGAGATTACATGAGGAGGAGGTTTGTTACATTGTGTCACCCTAGTAGTATGGATATTACATGGGGTGAGGGTTTGTTACAGTGTGTCACCCCAGCCAATGGGCGGGGTCAAGGGACGGCAAAAATGAGCTTTTGCCTAGGATGGCAAATATCCTTGCACCAGGCCTGGGCAAGAATGTCTACGATGTACAAACATGGAAGTTTAATCTAAAAGTATTTACAGTATGTGAATGTATCTGTATGTATTTAAAAAACAATCATATGTATGTATTTAGGTTTGTTTGTATGAATATATAGAAACAAACAAACATGTTTTTGTTACATTGCACAAGCTAACCATGACACAATTCTCATCAGATCATGCAGAACTGTGAATGCAGCTCCGGAAGAGAATGGATTATTAAAGGGGTACTCCGGCGCTAAGACATCTTATCCCCTATCCAAAGGATAGGGTATAAGATGCCTGATCGCGGGTGTCCCGCCGCTGGGACCCCCGTGATCTTCCACGCCGCACCCCATTAGAATCAGTCCCGGAGCGTGTTCGCTCCAGGTCTGATTAGTGGCGATCACGGGGACGGAGCATAGTGACGTCACGGCTCCGCCCCCCGTGTGACATCATGATCCGCCCCCTCAATGCAAGGCTATGGGAGGGGGCGTGACAGCTGTCACGCCCCTCCAATAGACTTGCATTGAGGGGGCAGAGCGTGACGTAACACGGGGCGGAGCCGTCACTATGCTCCGTCCTCGTGGTCGAGATGGACTCAACCCGAGGACCTCCAGCAGTTCCGAAAGCCGCTAAAGGTGGGTGCTGCATGGTAGATCCCGGGGGTCTCCAGCAGCGGGACCCCGGCGATCTGACATCTTATCCCCTATCCTTTAGATAGGGGATAAGATGTCTTAGTGCCGGAGTACCCCTTTAAAGGGGTTATCCAGGAAAAAACTTTTTTTTATATATCAACTGGCTCCAGAAAGTTAAACAGATTTGTAAACTACTTCTATTAAAAAATCTTAATCCTTTCAGTACTTATGAGCTTCTGAAGTTGAGTTGTTCTTTTCTGTATAAGTGTTCTCTGATGACACATGTCTCGGGAACCGCCCAGTTTAGAAGCAAATACCTATAGCAAACCTCTTCTACTCTGTGCAGTTCCCGAGACAAGCAGAGATGTCAGCAGAGAGCACTGTTGCCAGACAGAAAACAACAACTCAACTTCAGCAGCTGATAATTATTGAAAGGATTAAGATTTTTTAATAGAAGTAATTTACAAATCTGTTTAACTATCTGGAGCCAGTTCATATATAAAAATATTATTTTTTTCCTGGAATACCCCTTTAAATACCTAATGGTACAAGATAAATGATAAAATGTATTGTAAAGTAGTTCACCTTTATTATGCAGATTTTGCCTATTAGAAATCTGCTAAATAGTGTTCTATGGAGTCAAACCCGTTTATACTCTACATAAAAACACTGAACAATACGCAGTAAGAGCAGGCATTAGAATAATGTGTCAGTATGACCTTTGTGTCTTACCATGAGAGGTTAAGTACAGACAGGTTATGTTTAATGAGGTGTGAAGGAATTATATACCATTGTGGGTGTTTTTTCCTAGTATTGCATTTACACAAACATTCTGGAAACAACGAGAGATGTGAAGTTTGAATAATGTAAATAACAATTTGCAGTAATAACAGTAATAAACAGGGAGAAAAAGAGATATCAGAACAAATAAAACAATGCAGATCCTTGCAGCAGTGTTTTCCAAACAGTGTGTCTCCAGCTGTTGTAAAACTACAACTCCCAGCATGGCAGGACAGCCAAAGACATCACTGTTTGGAAAACCCTACCTTACAAATTGTATATATGAAACACTAGACTCCAGGCATGTCCTTTTAAATCAACTGGGCCAGAAAGTTAAACAGATTTGTAAATTACTTCTATTAATAAATCTTAATCCTTCCAGTACTTATGAGATGCAGTATACTCCACAGGAAGTTCTTTTCTTTTTGAATTTCTTTTCTGTCTGACCACTGTGCTCTCTGCTGACACCTCTGTCCATGTCAGGAACTGTCCAGAGCAGGATAGGTTTGCTATAGGGATTTGCTACTACTCTGGGCAGTTCCTGACATGGACAGAGGTGTCAGCAGAGAGCACTGTGGTCAGAAAGAAAATAAATTCAAAAAGAAAAGAACTTCCTCTGTAGTATACAGCAGCTGATAAGTACTGGAAGGATTAAGATATTTAAATAGAAGTCATGTGCAAATCTGTTTAACTTTCTGGCACCAATTGATAAAAAAAAAAAAAAATGTTTTCCTTGTAAGTTCTATAATATAACTCAGCTATTTTTACGCCTTCACTGCTTATTGTCCAGTGTTGTTTATACGCACTCTACATAGTTCCCAAAGGTTAATGGGAGTTGTGTGAATAGCATGCGAACTAGCAACCGCAAGCTACACTATTTCCTTGAATGCCCCTTTTTCAGCTATTTATTTTTAAAAAACGTCACCAAATAAATAATTTGGCGACTTATTAAAGGGGTACTGCGACGGAAAACATTTTTTTTAAATCAACTGGTGCCAGAAAGTTAAACAGTTTTTTGAATTACTTCTATATAAAAATCTTAATCCTTCCAGTACTTATCAGCTGCTGTATGCTCCAGAGGAAGTTGAGTAGTTATTTTCTGTCTGACCACAGTGCTCTTTGCGGACACCTCTGTCCCTGTCAAGAACTATCCAGTAATACTAGACAGAAAAATAAAAAGCAGAGCTTCCCATAGAGTAGTAACGTTTTAGATGAAGCAGGTCACGTAGTGGGGAGTTACTGCTCACCTGGGTAGGTTGTGTTAGGAAAAACACAACAACTTTTAAGAGCAGAAGGATAAGTCCTGATGGTGGTGCTGCCTCCCGGGTGATCGGTGTGGCAGAGAATCCAGACCAATGATAACAATGCGGGAACTGAAGGGAGAAGATGCCGGGTTCTCAGGCGCAATCCACTAGCTGTGATATGCAGCAGTCATGCAAGAGGTTAATAATAAAACTGGTTTATTTGCCAAACAAAAAAACGCGTTTCGAGGTATAGCAACCTCTTTTTCTATGTGAGCATGGCATAACAGCAAGCAGAGGTATGTATCATTTAAAACAAAAAGGGCGCCAAGCTTCATGGTGACATCTGTGGGAGTGCATCAAGGGGATGTAATCCAAAATCACTGGTTTGGATGCACTGGTGGACGTGAGGCCTCGACTTATAAACATACCGTAATGGTATACAATACAAGTGGTATAACATGGAAAATGAGAACACATACATAATGACAGTAATAATCAAAAAAGTAACAATCATTAAATGATACATATATAAAAACTACATGTATATATAAGAAATGAACACTGCATATAAACTTACCTGCTCCGCTCAGTTCTGGGTGAACAGTAGGTAACAGATAGGGAATAGTTCAAAGGACGCAGGATGCGCAAAGATCTACTAAAGGTCCCAGCGTGCGGCGCTGCTGTTGGAGTTCGATTCACAGTGCTAGACATGGCAAAGGGACACAGATATCAGTAAAAGGGTCCCGGCGTGCCTGGTGGGGGAGTGGATAGAATCATGTGAGTATGGAGATGACGACTATAGGTCCCAGCAAGCCCGCTCCTGGTACCGATGGGCTTGGCGCATCCGTGTAGGGCTCAAATATGAGAGTTTAGTCAGCGTGGTAAGTGATGATGTAGAAAGGGCCAGTGATAGGGGGGGGGGGTGAGGATAAAGCTCAATATAAGCTCTGATTGAATTAATATGTATGGGAAGTGATGAATGAATGACCGGGACACACTATGCTGGAGTAGTGAGTGGCAGGTTGAGGGATGGGATGCCAATACTGGGTGCCACATTATATGTCTGGGGATATATATGAATACGGGGATTGAGGGTTGGGGACACACCTGGTTGGGAGGCTGCTTGGGATGGTATCTGTATGATTTAACTAATGGACTCAAGCCATGACCAAATTCATGGTGGCCATGGCCAATGACTGAGATATGGTCAGTCTGTAATAAAGCAAATGGTAAATAGGGTAGGGGGAACAGAGGATGAGAGCGAGGGGCTGGTGGTTGATAAGGTGAGTACAATAGATGTTATCCAGACATTCATTGAGCCCAAGGTGGCTCATTGTGTTGATTCTGAAGATCCGAAAAGTCTCCCTTTTATTGAGCTTGTTGAACCTGTCCTCATTGTCTTCTGGGATTTGTTCAATTGCAGTCACTGTGAAGTCTCTGAAGCAATTGTTGTGTGCCAGGGTTGCGTGGCGTGACGCACTGTGTTTGGGGAAATTGTGGGTTATGTTGAATCTGTGTTTATTCATTCGACTTCTAAGTTGTTGGATAGTCCTCCCAATATATTGGAGGCCACACATACATTCCAGGAGATAAATGATGTAAGTTGAGAAGCAATCCATCCTACTATGGATCTTAAATGTTTGCCAGTGGTGTTACTTTTAAAGACTGTGGTTCCATTAGCCAGATTTGGACATAGTTTGCATGTCCGTAGGTTGCATCTATAAGAGCCTGGTGTGATTATTCTGGAATCTCTGGTTCCTGCTTTCTTGATATCCTTTAGAAGCTTTGGAGCTACCGTATTTTTGATAGTAGAGCTTCTTGTGTACATTATTCTGGGAACTGTTGGGATAAGCAATTTTAGAAATGGATCGTGGAATAGGATATCCCAGTGTTTGGTCATGATATTCTGGATGATATTGTGGGAGGCTGAATATCTGGTGATGAAATTGAGATGATAGGACTCCTGTTAGTTTTTTTTTTTTTTTGTATTTGTTATGTTTCTTGCAGCATTTCTTGGTTCTGTGTTGATGGTGGTTTTTCCCTGGGTGGATTGTGCTCCTTTCTTGATCCTTAAAGCTTTCTGATATGCTGCCTTAATAATCTTAGTGGGGTATCCTTTGTCTTTTAACCAAGTTTTGATAATTTAGCTCTATTTTATAAAGTCGCACACTCGAGGGCAATATAAATTAGCAAATTTATATATGGGGGCATTCGAGGATGACCTCATCTACAGTGATCACCATTGGAAACAACTTACGTCATTTATCTCCTGGAATGTATGTGTGGCCTCCAATATATTGGGAGGACTATCCAACAACTTAGAAGTCGCATAAATAAACACAAATTCAACATAACCCACAATTTCCCCAAACACAGCGTGTCACGCCACGCAACCCTGGCACACAACAGTTGCTTCAGAGACTTCACAGTGACTGCAATTGAACAAATCCACACTGACCATCTCTCAGTAATTGGCCATGGCCACCATGAATTTGGTCATGGCTTGAGTCCATTAGTTAAATCACACAGATACCATCCCAAGCAGCCTCCCAACCAGGGGGTCCCCAACCCTCAATCCCCGTATTCATATATATCCCCAGACATATAATGTGGCACCCGGTATTGGCATCCCATCCCTCAACCTGTCACTCATCACTCCAGCATAGTGTGTCCCGGTCATTCATTCATCACTTCCCGTACATATTAATTCAATCAGGGCTTATAGTGAACTTTATCCTCACCCCCGCCCTATCACTGGCCCTTTCTACATCATCACTTACCACGCTGACTAAACTCGCATATTTAAGCTCTCCAGGGATGCGCCGAACCCATCGGTACCAGGAGCGGGCTTGCTGGGACCTATAGTCATCATTTCCATACTCACATGATTCTATCCACTCCACCACCAGGCACGCCGGGACCTTTTTACTGATATATGTGTCCCTTTGTCATGTCTAGCACTGTGAATCGAACTCCGGCAGCAGCGCCGCACGCTGGGACCTTTAGTAGATCTTTGCGCATCTTTGCGCACCCTGCATACTTTGAACTATTCCCTATCTGTTACCTACTGTTCACCCAGAACTGAGCCGAGCAGGTAAGTTTATATGCAGTGTTCATTTGTTATATATACATGTCATTTTTATATATGTATCATTTTATGATTGTTATTTTTTTTATAGCAAATAGTAGATACAAGATCCGGAATATATACGGCAAATGGGCAGCTACAGGTGGAAGTGCGAAGCAAAACCAAATCTTGCGGTGCTCAATCCAGGACTGATAGACAAATCCAAATGTATATGAGGAAAGAATGGAGGATGGCACTCACCCAGATGGAAGCTACCAGCACGCTGAGGCCCTCTGCGTTCCTGTCTGTTCACCTGTCTGACACCGCCACCGTGTTTGTGCAATAAAGAATATTTGAAGCTTCCATCTGGGAGTGCCATCCTCCATTCTTTCCTCGTGTTACTTTTTTTATTATTACTGTCATTATGTATGTGTTCTCATTTTTCATGTTATACCACTTGTATTGTATACCATTACGGTATATTCATAAGTCGAGGCCTCACGTCCACTAGTGCATCCAAACCAGTGATTTTGGATTACATCCCCTTGATTAACTCCCACTGACGTCCCCATGAAGCTTGGTGCCCTTTTTGTTTTAAATTATACATACCTCTGCTTGCTGTTATGCCATGCTCATATTGAGAAAGAGGTTGCTATACCTCGAAACACGTTTGTGTTTGGCAAATAAACCAGTTTTATTATTAACCTCTTGCACGACTTCTGCATATCACATCTAGTGGATCGCACCTGAGAACCCGGCATCTTCTCCCTTCAGTTGCCGCAAGAACTGTCCAGAGCAGAATAGCTTGCTATGGTGATTTGCTCCTTCTCTGAAAAGTTCCTGACGGGGACAGTGGTGTCATCAGAGAGCACTGTGGTCAGACAGAAAAGTAATTCAAGAAGAAAAGAACTTCCTTAGTAGTATACAGCAGCTGATAAGTACTGGAAGGATTAAGATTTTTATATAGAAGTTATTTACAAATCTGTTAAACTCAAATCTGTTAAAATCTTTAAACATGGAGGGGGCAGTGGGGGGGGGGGATTAAAACAAAATTAGCATATTTGGGGTGTGTAATATGAGCAAGTTAGTGTAAGACAATTTGTTGCAAGGCAAATTTTTTAATAAATTTTACCTTGTTGACCTAGAAAAAATTGGGGGCAACTACACCACAAAATGATAACACGGTATTATGAAAAATCTGATTTTTTTGGTACAAAATCCCACAAAAATTAACACAAAAATATTAAACAAAGTCAAATCCCCTATGCTATTAAAAAAAAAAAAAAAAAAAAACATAGAAAACCACAGGGAAATCCCAAAGCCCACATGGGGACCCCGTGCTACTTCAATGAATGACGTTGCCTGGGCAAACCCACTTTGTCAGGAGGTCCTCCTGATGAAGTGGGTTTGCCCATGAAACAACGGTCCCCATATGGCCGCTGGTAACATGCCTGATACATGTAATATGGTTTGATTTAAAGGGATACTCCGGTGGAAAACAATTATTTTTAAATCAACTGGTGCCAGAAAGTTAAACAGATTTGTATATTACTTCTATTTAAAAATCTTAATCCTTCCAGTACTTATCAGCTGCTGACAGACGATCAGACAGAAATTAACTGCACAACTTCCTCTGTAGACTACAGCAGCTAATAAAAAAATGGAAGGATTAAGATTTTTAAATAGAAGTAATTTACAAATCTGTTTAACTTTCTGGCACCAGTTGATTTAAAAATAATTTTTTTTTCCATCGCAGTACCTCTTTAAGCAGTGTTCCTTCTTTATGTATATGATTTTCTTTTGCTCATGTAGAGTTATACTTTTTGCCTGTTTGCAGTCGATTGCCCAATATTACACCTTATGATTTGGCTTTGGGATTTCCCTGTGGTTTACTTTGGGGTTTATGGGACTGTGGATTTGTCTTTGTTTGATATTTTTTGTGTTAATTTATGTATAATTTTCGTGTAATTTTGTACCAATAAAACTGATTTTTTATTATACTGTGTGTATAACTTTTAGGTGACATATGTAGGTTGTATAACCAGTTCGTTGGTGATATGTCCCAAGGAAGATTATAGGTTGATTATAGGTTTTCCCAGTAACCTAAACAATTAGGTATCTGAGTAGTGTTAAAGGGGTATTCCAGGAAAATACCTTTTTTCATAGATCAACTGGCTCCGGAAAGTTAAACAGATTTGTAAATTACTTCTATTAAAAAATCTTAATCCTTTCAGTACTTATGAGCTTCTGAAGTTAAGGTTGTTCTTTTCTGTCTAAATCCTCTCTGATGACACCTGTCTCGGGAAACGCCCAAATCCCCATAGCAAACCTCTTCTAATCTGGGCGTTTCCCGAGACAGTTGTCATCAGAGAGGATTTAGACAGAAAAGAACAACCTTAACTTCAGATGCTCATAAGTAGTGAAAGGATTAAGATTTTTTAACAGAAGTAATTTACAAATCTGTTTAACTTTCTGGAGCCAGTTGATATATATAAAAAAGTTTTTTTTTCCAGGAATACCCCTTTAAGCATGAAATTATATAAACTCAGATCTGCTACATCCTTGAAAAAAAAGTGGTTTGGAGCATGCATGAACATAGTTACAGAGTACAGTTAAAAAAAGACATGTTCATCAAGTTTAACCCACGAACAATAAAGAAATCATATAAAAAAATATAAAAATAAATAATAATAATAATAATAATCCCCCAAAACTTGGAAAAAGGCATAATATTACTGCTGACTCGATGAATGTCTAGGCCAAACATGCATGAGGAGGTGAAAAGTGTCCAATTTAGGAAAATCAAAACCAACTTGTCAGATCCTTATTTTAACTTACAGCAACCTCATCTAAAAGCCTGCGAGTCATCCAGGACAGTATAGTCTCTGCAAGCCATTGATGAATAGTGATGTCAAAAGTACATAAAGATAAGGAACGTATACAACTCCTTCTATAGGATTCAGTAACACGAACAATAAACATCTTTGTAACCGGGTCAACGCTTGTGTCATATTGATTACTATTATCTCATATTATTTTTAGTTACCTCTATGCTGTGAATCTCCACAAGTGCCAGTTGACCCTCATCTGGGAAGCTGGGGCGAACCCTTATCAATTGCCCTCGGGCCCCAAAACACACGGTGACATGGGGCAGGGAGAACTTCATGGGAGCTGTCGGTTGTGGAGTTTGCTCCAAGGTATCTTTAAATAGATCACAAAATGAGAAATAGATGAACAATCTACAGATGTTACAAAAAAATGGAGTAGTATGATGAAGTGCATCAATTACACCATCATCAGGGTCATAAGAATCAGGCTGGTATGTATAGTTAATGTACTGGAAAGCACCATTGTGCTAGCATGACTTGTGGTTCAGCAGCTGGCATCATCATTTATTTACTAATCCTAAGGGTTAATATTACCTTCTATGCCTATGTACTGATATTATAAAAAGTTATTTTTATGTGTAAAAATATACGAAAGTGAGTCATGACATATAGTAAATAAAAAGCATAACTCAATGTATAGACAGCTACTAAGTCAAAATAGAATCTACCGAGATTATTTGGTAGCTGAACCCCTATGAATAAGGCAAATATATACGAATATTTTAAAAGGGTATTCCGGCTTACACATCTTATCCCCTATACAAAGGATAGGGGATAAGATGTATGATCGCAGGGGTCCCGCTGCTGAGGTCCCCCGCAATCTCGGGGCAGCCCCCGGTATTCTGTGCCAGGCACTGCCTCCAAGACATGGATGGGAAGTCACGACCATGCCCCATAGTGACGCCATGCCCCCTCCATTCATGTCTATGGGAAGGGGCATGATGGCAGTCACGCCCCCTCCCATACACATGAATTGAGGGGCGTGGCATGGTGTAACTATGGGGCGTGGCCATGAAGTCACGTCCCCATCTCGGAGGCAGCACCCGGCACAGAATGCCAGGGGCTGCACCGAGATCGCGGGGGTCCCCAGCAGCAGAACCCCTGCGATCATACATCTTATCCCCTATCCTTTGGCATAGTCGGACTTAGCAGAAGGTCAAGGCAGGCGGCAAAGGTGTGTAGTCAAAAAACATGGGCAAGGCAACAGACAATAGGGAACGCTTTATCTCAGGCTAGGGGCACTGAAGATCCGGCAGGGAGGAAAGGGACGAGCTGCTTTATATAACATAGCAGTGGGACCAGACACCAATCAGTGGTGCACTGGCCCTTTAAATTTCAGGCAGGCGGCGTGCGTGCCCTTGGAGGCAGGGGCCAGTGCACTGGGAACCAGATGGCCGAGTGGAGGCAGGTGAGAAGCAGGTCGCGATTTGCATGCGGGCGTGTCCTGCGATGCGAGTCGCGGCCTGGACAGGAGGGCGGGGAGGTGAGCGCTTACGGTCAGAACACCAGACCGGAGCGCTCACCGTAACAACCATACTGTGTCACTTATATACAGTCAAAAAATAATTGCACAGGGAAAACCTGCCTATATAAGGGGGTGTATAATGATCATATGACACCTTGTAACCCTGGGCAGGAGCAACAAAACAATGTATATTGCTAAATATAACAATGCTAGAACATACTATACCTACAAAGAATTGTTGCTACAAACACAAGAAAATAATTTGAAATCCAGAATGCTTTATTATACACAAAATTAAAAGAAAATCCATACGAACATCAGCAAAAGATGAATATGGTGTTCACATGACTACCAAAGCAGCACAGTAGTATGACAATCAAAACCTTTTTCCAGAAGAAGATTCATAAGTACGGGCTTTGTTCCCGCTGTTCCTCTGCAGGCTGTGACTCTTATGGTAATGCTCTTTGCTCTTTTTTTCATTTGCAGCACATGCACCTTATATTCCTATTATTGGAGCAACATGCAATAGCTTTGCCTAGTACCATGCTCATTCACTTTTCCAGTGGTGTTTATCGTATACAGCTTTTCACCACTGTAGTTATTTATTTTGAATGTCACAGCACTGTACTGCTTTGGTAGCCATGTGAACGCTTTATTCACCTTTTTATGAAATTGTTTTCATTTTGTGTATAATAAAGCATTTATACATATATAGCATCACTATATACTTACCTTAGTGGGTCACCTACCAAATTGTCTCAACAGATTCTAATTTGACTGACTGAGATGTGCTTCTAATTGAAGATTTTCCTACCCTTGGTGACGGAAAATATAGATTTTATGAAAAACAGGAGGCGAATATTGCTATAACTTCTTTACTGTGTTCCAAATAGCAGCAAAGTTATTTAAATATAATATTGAAAAAATATATACAGAAAAAAACTTGAAAAGCATATAGGTACAACCAAGAATGCTATCTAGTGCTCAACCAATTGGAGCGTAGTCCAGGTAATATCAGATGACACTTCCTGGTATGCTTCCTCTTCTTTGATGCCATGTAAGAGGTTAAAATATGAAAGAAAGTCTTAAAATAAGTGTAGAGTAGACATCATAGTCCAACAACAGCAACAGGAAAAATTGAAAGGGTTCCAATGGGAAATCATCAGGATGAAAAAAATTCTGGTAGATGGATGTAGAAAATTATTTTCATCTTGAGGGTAGGAAACTAGGTCAGAAGAATAAACCTGAGAAGGGTGTGGTAACCACCGAAGTCAATAAGCTGTAAAGAGAAAAAATATACATATAATAGAAGGGATGGGTTAAGGGAGGGATAATGTTCGCCTCCTGTCATTCATAAAATCTATATTTTTCGTCACCACAGGTAGGAAAATCTTCAGTTTTATATCAGACAGGAGGCTCACATTGTTAGTTTAAAGTCTTAATCAAAACAATAATAATATACAATATAAATTAAAAGAAAATATGTGTTAAGTGATATATAAAGAAACATGAGGTTCAGGTCAGAAATCAAATGTCCTAAACGATGACTCTGAAGACCAGTTGGCAGCTTTAAGTAAGTCAGAGAGAGAAACTCCAGCCTGAATAAGCTTAGTGGACATTGTACCCCTAGTAGAATGGGCACCAAAAGTAGAGATATCAATGCCGGCGAGAGACATAGATTGTTTGAGCCATCTTGCAAGAGTAGAAGAAGATACAGGCGAAGTTTACAATAGGAGATGAGAAGTTGAGATTGAGAAGAAATACAGAGAGAGTTAGTTCTAGATTCATAGGATTTCAAACGAAGGAGGACACACAGTTTATCCTGATGAGGAAAAGAAGGGTAAAAAACTTGATGAATATTAGTTTTAGTACGTCTAGAGATAGTAAAGAGAATCCCATGAGGTGAAAATTGTCTACGAGAGATGTCTAAAGCTCGAACATCCGAAACTCTCTTGATAGAAATGAGACACAGAAGACAAGTTAATTTGAAAGATCAATGTTTCAGACATAGAGAATTGTTATCGTCCCAAGATATAATAATAAAAAATAAAAAAAGAGTTTGTTGACATCCCAAGTAGAGTGGTATTTGGGTTAAGGAGGACTTTTAAAACTAATACCCTTGAGGAGTTTACAAACCAGCGGGTGTTTACCGATAGGTAAAGAATTTAAAGGAGCATGGAAAAAGGAGATAGTAGATCTGTAAAAGTTAAGATTTCTATAAGCTTTACCAAATTAAAAAGAAGAAGAAAGAAAGTTTATCACATGGGGAACAGATGCGTGTACGGGATCCAGATCCCGTTGAACAAACCAATCAGACCAAAGTTTCCAGGCTGATCAGTAAGCAGTTCTGGTACCAGGCGCCCAGGCATTAGAAAGGATTTCTCTAGTCGACTGAGAAAATCCTGAGTTAAGGTCAAACGACCCGATATCAACCAAGCAATCAGAGGAAGTTGGTTGGTTAGTATCAAGGGATGAGGATTCCCGGAAGGATCAAGAAGGAGAAATGGATGATTCAGGATAATCCTCAGAATGTCAATTAGCATCCCTAGAATCTGGGGAAACCAAGACCGTGTTGGCCGCCAGGGGGTATCAACACAGTGGTTGCTTTTTGATATAATAACTGAAAGAGGACTCTCGGAATGAGATTGAAGGGAGGAAAGGCATAAAGAGTGCCTTGAGGCCAGGGTTGAAGAAGGGAATCTACTCCCAAGGCATCCGGATCTGGTCACCAACTGAAGAAGAGTGGAAGTTGACAGTTGAGGCGAGACACAAATAGGTCCAAGTGAAGAGGATCCCAAAGATGATTGATCTGGAGAAAGGTCTTGGAATCCAGGAATTTTGTTGAAATATTCCAAGCCCTCTCTCAGATGTTGAATCTTGAGTCGTTGAAGGGCTCTGTAATGAAGAGGGGCTGGGAAACTCGCTTGAATTGAGGCGGATAGAAGGCCCACAATGTGACCAATTGCACAAAGAGATATTATTTCTTTGTTGAGGAGAGATCGAATCTCCTTTTGGATGACTTTCAGTTTCTTGGGAGGAAAACTCAATTGGGCTGTGTGGGTGTTCACCAGAAAACCCAAAAATTCCACTTCTTGAATAGGAATAAGTACAGACTTGTCTCGATTTATGAGAAAACCGAGATTGGTCAAAAGATGTAAAGTCCACTCCATATGAAGTTTTGCAAGGGACATAGACGAAGCCATAATTAAAATATCGTCCAAGTAGATAATTAGGCATACGCTACGAGAGCGAAGGGCAGCTATGACTGGCTTCAGTAACATTGTAAAGCACCAAGGGGAAGACGAGATGCCGAAAGGGAATCAAGTGAATTGCCATTTTTGATTGTTCCAAATGAATTGGAGAAAAGGTTGAAAAGAAGGCTGAATTGGAACAGTGAGGTACGCATCTTTGAGATGATTTTTATTAACCAATCTCCTTGAAGGAGTATATCTCACAGAAGATGGATACCCTCCATCTTGAAATGTTGGTATCTCACAAAGTGTTGGTATCGCACAGTTGTTTAACCCCTTAAGGATGCAGGGTTTTTCCGTTTTTTGCATTTTCATTTTTTCCTCATCACCTTCTAAAAATCATAACGCTTTCAATTTTGCACATAAAATTCCATATTATGGCTTATTTTTTGCGCCACCAATTCTACTTTACAGTGACATTAGTCATTTTACCAAAACATCCACGGCAAAACAGAGAAAAAAATCACTGTGCGACAAAATTGAAGAAAAAAATGCCATTTTGTAACTTTTACGGGCTTCCGTTTCTACACAGCGAATCATAACTACATGCAGGAAAATTTATACGTTTAAAATTGTCATCTTCTGACCCCTATATCTTTTTTATTTTTCGGCGTACGGACCGGTATCAGGGCAAATTTTTTGTACCGTGTTTTAAAGTTTTTATTGGTATCATTTTTGCATTGATCGGACTTTTTGATCGCTTTTTATTTATTTTTTTATTATATAAAAAGTGACCAAAAATACGCTATTTTGGACTTTGGAATTTTTTTGGCGCATACGCCATTGACCGTGTGGTTTAATTAATGATATATTTTTATAGTTTGGACATTTACGCACGCGGCAATACCACATATGTTTATTTTTATTTACACAGTTTTTTTTTATGGGAAAAGGGGGGTGATTCAAACTTTCATTAGGGAAGGGGTTAAATGAACTTTGTTAACTTTGTTTTTGCAGTGCTATAGCTTCCATAGGGACCTATAACACTGCACACACTGATCTTTTACCCTGATCCCTGCAAAGCCATAGCTTTGCAGGGATCAGGGAGATTGGGGCTCGATTGCTCAAGCCTGTAGCTCAGGCTTGGAGCAATCAAACCCAGATCGGACGTGGCAGAGCAAGGTAAGGGGACCTCCGCTCGCGTCCTAGCTGATTGGGACATCGCGATAAAATATCGATGTCCCGATCAGCCCGACTGAGCTGTCGGGAAGCGTTTACTTTCACTTTCAGATGCAGCGGTCAACTTTGATCACTGCGTCTGAAGGGTTAATAGCGTGCAGCACAATGATCGGTGCCACGCCCAGTTAGCCCGTGGTCCCGGCTATGACTAGCAGCCGGGACCGACCCGGTGTGATGCGGGGTCATGGTGTGACCCCGTTTTAAACACCGGGACCGGGCGTAGGGCATACAGGTACGCCCTACTTCCTTAAGAGGTTAAGAACCTTAGATTTATGACAGGCCTGTGACCACGTCTTTCTTTTTCACTAAGAAAAGATTGCTGATGAACCCGGAGGAGTTTAAAGGAATTGGAAGTATAGCGTTTTTGGAGTGCAGGTCTGCAATTTCTTTCTCTATTAATATTTAATCGGCAATTGAAAAACAAATGGGATGAGGGAGATAAGTTTAAATCGGCATTGAGACAAATTCTATGTGGTAACCAAATACAGTATTTAGGATCCAGTTGTCGGAAGATATCAGACTCCAGTTTTGGAAAAAATGAATGAGTCTTCCGCCCACTGGAATATGGGAAAAAGACATAAGAGACTTACCTGGGGGAAGTCTGGAGCAGAATGAAGGATGTTGTCCTCTTGACCTCTAGGGACGACTTCGGTATGGGAAAAAAGGAGGGGGTTGTGAGGATGGGAAGGAAAAGGAAGAGGAAGGTCTTTAAGGTTGGAAGGAGCCTCTGGGTTGAGGTCAGAAATGGGGACCTCTGCAGGGAAAGCGGCTCTTACCTTTCCCAGCTCTCCCAAAAACTCTGCTTGGGAAGACTCTTTTAAGTGAGGCTTGAGCCTTATCTAGTGTGGAGAAAAGGCCCACATACTTGTTAATCTCCTTGATGAAATTATCACCAAATAGGAGGCCATCTGTAGAGGAGGACAAATCAGAAGCCAAATTGGAAAGCTGAGGGTCCAGCTTCATAAGCACGGCACGGTGCTGTTCTGTTCATAATGCAGCATTTGTATTGCCTAATATACATATGGTCCTTTGGGCCCAACCCCTCAAGATGTTGACATCTATCGAATTGCCAGTGGCGATAGACTCTTCGGGTAAGTCCAGTATTATTGTTAAAGGACCTAGAATATCCAGGAACTTGTCCTGGCAATTTTTTGGAGAGCGATCAATGTACCCCTTTTTGTTTTTTTTCCTGGTTTTTGCAGGAATTTGATCAATACCGGGTCTATTTCGGGTGTGGGAGTAGCATTTGGAGTAAGTGAAGGTCGAGGACATTCAGCCCTGAGCTTACTTCTATCCTTCTTATCCAGTCACTTTTTCATCCACAGTGATAAAAATTGGGCCACCTGTGGGTTAGGTACCCATTCCCCGGAGCGGGTATGTTTAATGTGCGACGGGTCGAAAAAAGGGACCCCCGCACTGTCATATAGGGTGGAATCATTTGGAGAAGACTCCTCAATATCATAATCACTTCCCTCTGTATCCTCAGGATGATAAGAGGTGTCGTCTGTATCTGAATAAACAGATTTTGCTGTAGAGGAGTTATCATGCAAAGGCTCTTCTCTGTATAAGGTCTTTTTTGCCCTTTTTCTATGTACGTCCTCAAGGGCTGAGGGTTGAGAGTGTGACATATGGGCACTTGCAGAAAGACCGCATGCTGGGCATGAGTATGCATCAATATCCCGAATTTCCCTGGGAATAGGGTTTATATTGCCAACCAAAGATTGGACATCGTTCACACAACTCAGTTCATGCAGTCCAGACCCACTCCTGGTCCTATGTCCTATGTCTCAACAAGCCTGCTGCAGTATTAGATAAATTGGGATGCCCAATCAGATATCTCTGTAGATCACAACTGTGTAATAACTTTAATTATACATCTTGGCACTACAATCAATGTAGACTCTTACATTTGTGTTCTAATTGTTTCCGGGCACACCCCAAAGTAGCATGCCCCCAGAAAGGCATGACTAAGCATGGTTAATGTGGATCTGTTGTATACTTATCTATAGAACCATCCTGATGGCTCCTGGGTTCAATATTTGATTAATGGTCTATCTGGAGGTTTCCACACGGCTCTAGCTTCCCTACTTCAGTCTACCCACGAGTGTAAAAACCTATTGTCGGTTGATAGGGATCCAGAATCTGTCACAACTCTTCTGGAAGTTGAATTACAGAAAGGGTTTTTGGTTGGTCCTTTTATAGTTCCACCTTTTGTTCTCTAGCGAGTTAATCCCATAGGGATAGTGTGTGGTAAATTCTCCATTAAAAAGAGATTAATCTACGACTTATCTGCGCCTCATTTTTCCCACATCCCGAGCTTAAATTCTTTAATTTTCTGAGGTACTCTTCCATAAACTAAGCTATACAGATCATTTTGCTGTTAGGTAGAGGAGCTTTCCTATCTAAGGCGGACACAAGTGACGTATTTAAGTTAGTTCCCATAGAGCCAAACCTGTGGCAGTGGCATGACATTGAGTGGCAGGGCCTGTACTACTTTGCCAGCAAACTAACATTCGGCTCCAAAAGTAGCCTGTGGATCTTCGACCAGTTTGCACAGGCCCTCCAGTGGGGGCTTGATCACTGTGGGCAATGTAATCACATGATACATTATCTTGATGATTTTTTTCTAATTGAACATCCATCAGTGGTTCCTCGAGATGTAGATACTCTTCGGGCACTGTTCCAAAATCTTCAGGTACCTATAGTACCCAATAAAGTTGAGGGGCCTAGTACCCAAATTACCTTTTTAGGTTTACATTTGGACACTATGTCCATGCAGGCCAGCCTCCCTCCTGACAAATTATCAAGGATTAGAAGCACCATCCACAAAGTAGTGATCTCCCGATTATACACAAAAGCCGAGTTACAGTCTCTTCTGGGTATGCTCTATTTTGCTATGAGGATAACCCCCCAGGGCAGATCTTTCAACTCCAGGCTCTTGCAATTATTACCTTCTGCCCCCTATCAGGACAGTGTTGTTCGGTTAGAGCAAGAAGCAATGGCAGACTTGGCCATGTGGGATAATTTTCTGTCCCAATGGAACGGCATTTCTCTTTTTATTCCCAGGGCATCGCAACTGTCTCCCTGTGTACAAACTGACGCAGCCCATCCACTGGGTTTGCGGCCATTTATAGTTCGCATTGGTTAGCTGATGTTTGGCCTGAAGAGGTTGCGTGCATTCCACGGTTCAGAGAAAATTCTCCTCTTTTTGAGTTATACCCAGTGGTAGCTGCTGCGCAAGTGTGTGGGGGGGGGGGGGGGTCTCAGTGGGCTAACAACACGGTCATATTCGTGTCCAATAATTCTGTGGTAGTGGATATTCTGAATAGTGGCAGGTCCAATTCCAGGGTGATCATGTCCTTCCTTAGACGGTTTGTCTGGTTGTCCATGTCCCACAAATTTCATTTCATTTGTTCCCACATCAGTAGAGAGTGGAATGTTGCTGCTGATGCCTTATCACATCTTCATTTTGAGTGTTTCTTTCAGGTATGCCCAGAAGCCATTCCCTCTCCTCACCCCAGACTGCTGACGATGGACTCAGACAACATTTGAGTGTTGCCAGAGTCCTTATTCGTAAATATCTATCTGTTAATTCCCTTAAGAATTACGATACAGCCTGGATGTTGTTCTCTGACTTCAAACATACATATCCGCCCAATGGTGCTAGTCATATCCAATACCTATTAGCGTTTGTCAATTTTTGCCAGTCACATCTCAAACTCTCATACTCCACCATTAAGCTTTACCTATCTGGCATACAGCATTTCCATTCTCTCACACATCCGGACCAACATCCTTGTTTTCTGCCCATCCTATTAGAGCTACTTTAAGAGGTATACAAAAGAGTGGTGGTACTGCTAGCAGTACTTGCCAACCGGTCTCGGGTCACCTATTCAGAGCATTGTCTGATGCCCTCTGTAACTTTCCTTTTGGATTCAGACTGAGTTTACTGGTCAAAACTGCCATATACATTGCCTTTTACGGTTTCCTGAGACCGAGCGAATTTTCATGTGCTAGCAGTACATCTACTTACTTACGTAAGGATCAGGTGTCGTGGTTTAGAACATATTTTATTCTTACTCTGTATTTGTCTAAAACACTTGCTATTGGCCAAACTGTTGATGTTTCCCTACAGGTAATGCTTGGTGTCCGGTGACAGTTATTCGAGAATGGTTAAATGTTATTAGTAACAAGACGCCAGACTCCCCCTTGTTTGCCATCTCAGAAGCTCCATTAACTAGCTCTATCTTCATCAAACTGGTTCGCACATTGTTAGGCTGGGTTCACACCACGTTTTGTTAACTACGGTTCCCGTATACGGCTGGGAGGAGGGGAGGCAGGGCTTAATGGCGGCGCCCGCACTCAGCCGTATTGGGGAACCGTATTTAATGCATGTCTATGAGCCCACCGCAGGCAAAAACGTGGTCGACCGCGTTTTTGCCTGCGGTCGGGAAACAGCATACTGCCGAAAACTAAGCCGACCGGAGGCTGCGGTTCACTCCGGTCGGCTCATAGACATGCATTAAATACGGTTCCCCAATACGGCTGAGTGCGGGCGCCACGATTAAGCCCCGTCCCCCCCTCCTCCCAGCCGTATACGGGAACCGTAGTTAACAAAACGTGGTGTGAACCCAGCCTTAGTCAGTTTGGGGGTCGATCCTCAGTCTATTTCTGGGCACTCCTTTAGAATACGAGCAGCCTCGGCAGCCTCACAGAATAATATTCCGGTCCACATTTATCAAGAGACAGGGCCGATGGAAATCTGCATCTTATTCTAGATATATTCCTGACCCGCATTGTGAGATGTTGTCAGTGTTAAAACACTGCTCATGTGAATTGTCATTTGCATAATAAAACTTCCATAATTCAAACCTAATGTTGTATTTTCCCTCTTTTCAGGTTTATCTATATCAGCAGTTATGGCACAACTCAAACTGCTTAGTTTAGTAGGTAGGTAGGTTCAGGGGCATTGGTTCTGATAGTTGTCCTGACCACAAAAGAACTACACACATATGCAAAAATAAAAGTTAAATAAAAAAAAATTAGTTTTATAATATCAGTACACAGGGTTAGAAGGTAGTATTTGCCTTTAGGGTTATGCATTGTATATAGTTAAGACACCTTCCTATGTACTTGTGGCTATCACTTTGTTGTTTAATTAATTTATTTAATTTACAATAAATGCTATAGCTCTGGCATTGACTGCTGGACTATTAATTGTTTTGTCCAGCCGTGGATTGTTGGATTCACTTGGCTTTTACTGAGAGAACCTAAGACTGGCTGAGATAAAAGGCACGGCTCGTGATGGTTTCATTAAAAAGAAGGCTTGTTGGTTAATTTGTATAATAATTCTGCAGCAAAAGCCTTTTGGGTATTGCAGAAATTTGAGAGGAACATTAATGATTAAAGGGGAGATCTAGCATTTCCTTCTCGCTTTGTGATATGTGGCTCAATAGTCTGGGTTTTTAATTCTCATAATTAAATGTTGTTTGATGTCTTTCACTTTGAATTATATCATATTTTAAACTTTTATTTAACACCACTAATAGCTGTTTTTAATATTAAGAAATGGCTCTGTTCCTTTCATAGCTAAATCTTACAGGATTTCTTTTTTTATCATAGCCTTGTATGCACCACCCAGACAACATTCACGTGTCCTGTATGAAGCACAGGAAACATGTCAAGTGGCCGTGATGTCAATTTTTGTGTTGGGCTGTTATTGCCAAATTAGTCTTATTAGTAAGGAACAAGTGTACAAGGACAGCACTCGTTGTTACTTAAAGAGACAGTCTGCTAAAATGATTTCCAAATTTGCTTCATCCCAACTCAGTTTCATCCATACATTTTGTGTCCTTTTAATATTACTGTTACGCCTAGCGCTCCGGGTCCCCGCTCCTCCCCGGAGCGCTCACGGCGTCTTTCTCCCTGCAGCGCCCCGGTCAGTCCCGCTGACCGGGAGCGCTGCACTGTCATGGCCGTTGGGGATGCGATTCGCACAGCGGGACGCGCCCGCTCGCGAATCGCATCCCAGGTCACTTACCCGTCCCGGTCCCCTGCTGTCATGTGCTGGCGCGCGCGGCTCCGCTCTCTAGGGCGCGCGCGCGCCAGCTCTCTGAGACTTAAAGGGCCAGTGCACCAATGATTGGTGCCTGGCCCAATTAGCTTAATTGGCTTCCACCTGCTCCCTGCCTTTATCTGACCTCCTCCCATGCACTCCCTTGCCGGATCTTGTTGCCTTGTGCCAGTGAAAGCGTTTAGTGTGTCCAAAGCCTGTGTACCTGAACTTCTGCTACCCATCCTGACTACGAACCTTGCCGCCTGCCCCCGACCTTCTGCTACGTCTGACCTTGCCTCTGCCTAGTCCTTCTGTCCCACGCCTTCTCAGCAGTCAGCGAGGTAGAGCCGTTGCTAGTGGATACGACCTGGTTGCTACTGCCGCAGCAAGACCATCCCGCTTTGCGGCGGGCTCTGGTGAAAACCAGTAGCCTCTTAGAACCGGTCCACTAGCACGGTCCACGCCAATCCCTCGCTGACACAGAGGATCCACTACCTGGAAGCCGAATCGTGGCAGTAGATCCGGCCATGGATCCCGCTGAGGTGCCGCTGCCAAGTCTCGCTGATCTTCCCACGGTGGTCGCTCAGCAATCGCAGCAGATTGCCCAACAAGGACAGCAGCTGTCGCAGTTGACCGCCATGTTACAGCAACTTCTGCCTCTGCTACAGCAGCAACCATCTCCTCCGCCAGCTCCTGCACCTCCTCCGCAGCGAGTGGCCGCTCCTAACCTCCGCTTGTCCCTGCCGGACAAATTTGATGGGGACTCTAAACTCTGCCGTGGATTTTTGTCTCAGTGTTCCCTGCATATGGAGATGTTGTCGGACTTGTTTCCTTCAGAACGGTCTAAGGTGGCGTTCGTAGTAAGCCTTCTTTCAGGAAAGGCCTTGTCTTGGGCCACACCGCTCTGGGACCGCAATGATCCTGCCACAGCCACAGTCCAGGCCTTCTTCGCTGAACTCCGGAGTGTCTTCGAGGAGCCAGCCCGAGCTTCTTCTGCCGAGACTGCCCTGTTGAACCTGGTCCAGGGTAATTCTTCCGTTGGCGAGTACGCCATACAATTCCGTACTTTTGCTTCTGAACTATCCTGGAATAATGAGGCTCTCTGCGCGACCTTTAAAAAAGGCCTATCCAGTCGCATCAAGGATGTGCTGGCCGCACGAGAGATTCCTGCCAACCTCCAAGAACTCATCCATTTGGCTACCCGCATTGACATGCGTTTTTCTGAGCGACACCAAGAGCTCCGCCAGGAAAAAGACTTAGATCTCTGGGCACCTCTCCCACAGCATCCTTTGCAGTCTTCGCCTGGGCCTCCCGCCGAGGAGGCCATGCAAGTGGATCGGTCTCGCCTGATCCAGGAAGAGAGGAATCGCCGTAGAGAAGAAAATCTCTGTCTTTACTGTGCCAGTACCGAGCATTTCTTGGTGGATTGCCCTATCCGTCCTCCACGCCTGGGAAACGCACGCACCCACCCAGCTCACGTGGGTGTGGCGTCTCTTGGTTCCAAGTCTGCTCCTCCACGTCTCACGGTACCCGTGCGGATTTCTTCTTCAGCCAACTCCTCCCTCTCAGCCGTGGCCTGCTTGGACTCCGGTGCCTCTGGAAATTTTATTTTGGAGTCGTTTGTTAATAAATTCAGCATCCCGGTGACCCGTCTCGTCAAGCCGCTCTACATTTCCGCGGTCAACGGAGCCAGATTGGACTGCACCGTGCGTTACCGCACAGAGCCCCTCCTCATGTCTATTGGACCCCACCTTGAGAGGATTGAGTTCTTCATTCTCCCCAACTGTACCTCTGAGGTCCTCCTCGGTCTGCCTTGGCTCCGGCTTCATTCCCCCACCATTGATTGGACCACCGGGGAGATCAGGAACTGGGACTCTGCCTGCCACAGGAAGTGCCTCTCCCCCCCTCCCAGTCCCGTCAGGCAAGCCTCTGTGCCTCCCCATGGCCCCCGTCCTGGTGTCACACTGCCCCGTGCCAGGCCTCGCCCTCTGCCCTCCCTCCCCATCCCCACTCCTGCTGTACTGCCTGCCGTTGAGGAAACCCTCCATTCTTTCCCGGTGTCCTCATCCCAGGGGAGGCAGTTACCGGACAAAGAGAAGGGGAGACCTAAGGGGGGGGGTACTGTTACGCCTAGCGCTCCGGGTCCCCGCTCCTCCCCGGAGCGCTCACGGCGTCTTTCTCCCTGCAGCGCCCCGGTCAGTCCCGCTGACCGGGAGCGCTGCACTGTCATGGCCGTTGGGGATGCGATTCGCACAGCGGGACGCGCCCGCTCGCGAATCGCATCCCAGGTCACTTACCCGTCCCGGTCCCCTGCTGTCATGTGCTGGCGCGCGCGGCTCCGCTCTCTAGGGCGCGCGCGCGCCAGCTCTCTGAGACTTAAAGGGCCAGTGCACCAATGATTGGTGCCTGGCCCAATTAGCTTAATTGGCTTCCACCTGCTCCCTGCCTTTATCTGACCTCCTCCCATGCACTCCCTTGCCGGATCTTGTTGCCTTGTGCCAGTGAAAGCGTTTAGTGTGTCCAAAGCCTGTGTACCTTAACTTCTGCTACCCATCCTGACTACGAACCTTGCCGCCTGCCCCCGACCTTCTGCTACGTCTGACCTTGCCTCTGCCTAGTCCTTCTGTCCCACGCCTTCTCAGCAGTCAGCGAGGTAGAGCCGTTGCTAGTGGATACGACCTGGTTGCTACTGCCGCAGCAAGACCATCCCGCTTTGCGGCGGGCTCTGGTGAAAACCAGTAGCCTCTTAGAACCGGTCCACTAGCACGGTCCACGCCAATCCCTCGCTGACACAGAGGATCCACTACCTGGAAGCCGAATCGTGACAATTACAGTTGTGTCATGTGATCATGAGTCCAGTACATGCATTCTTGTGAGGTCAGGAGATCATTCTCTTCTGTGTTAGTGACTTTCTGTGAACTACAGAATTACACCATCACCTATGAATCCATCCTGGCAACTTAGATGTCACCCCTCCCCACAAAGCTCTTCCCTCCTTTTTATCTGTATGTCCCCAAAGTATAGAGTTTTGCTAAAGATACAATATCTGCCCTAGCTAAGTAATCAGGAGTGCAGTGATGTTGAAGGTGATTCCATACACTGATTAGATGCAAAGTTATAAACCTCCCCTGACTCAAACTGTCTTCTCCTCTATCTGCTAGGTGATAATTTTGGGAGTGTCCTATGGAATTCAGCTTAACACAGCTTTCTTCTGTCTTCTGCTTGTAAGAAGAAGAGGATGGAGCTGGTTCACATGGGAATACACAGACTTTTCTGTGAGTAAAGGAAAAGGGTCACAGGAAGTTCTATTTCATGAATCCATCACTTGCTTCATTTAATAGAGTAATGAGACCCCCCCCCCCCCCCCTCTATCTCTGACAATGCAGCAGCAGCATAGGAAATGTAGGCTGTATTAGAAAAGCCATATCAGAGGAGAAGAAGAAACAAAGTTGGCGAACAACCCGTAAATGGAGGATTAGCTAAAATAAATATACACAAGGCATACGCCAGAGCTCCACATCATTCTCTGATAACAGCTTATGCTGCACTATGTAAGCTAAAAAATAAAAAAAATAAAAATAATTGCTTAATTGAAGGAAAATCCCTGGGATAAAATATATTTTTACAAAGTGCTCTCAATTATGGTCAATACACATACCCAACCAATCATCAGCCACATACTTTTTTTCTAAGGGTGTTAGGGCATGATACCTCCATGCAGTCTCTTTTTGGCAACTTCTGTCATACAGTTCAGTGACAGTGCTGTGTAGCTACAACTAAAAAAGTTCTCTGATGAAACACAGCACTAGCGGCCACAGGAAAGGAAACCTGATTATGTTTACTGAGCCAAGTTGGGTCCATTCCCCCTAGAGGTTCCCTTTAAAGGGAACCTGTCATCAGTGTCACCTACACTAACCTGTTGGTACATGCTGGCAGAGCGGGTGACACTGATGTTACTTACCTTTCCCCGACACGTGGTCTCATTTTCCAGCTATCTTCCTTATTCAGGTGACAGGCCTTGTTCAAGGACGGTGCTCCAGGAGCACGCTGACATCACCGTGGCTGCTGAGGAAGCCTGCACCAAGCCTGTTGCCTGAATAATGAGGATAACAGGCAAATAGGGCCACGGATTGGGATAGGTAAGTATCATTATGATCATTATTGTTACACATTATGCTCTGGCAGCAGGTGCTGGCCGTGAGCGCATTGTTCCACTCTCCCCTGCTGCCGGCAGGGCTAGGTTTCACATCGTGGGACGCGCCCACATGCGGATCCTAGCCCGTCACTTACCACGGTCCTCTGCTGCCTCCTACACTGCCTCTCAGCTCCGGCATGTGTGTCCCCGTCTCCTAGGGAGCTCTGAGATTTAAAGGGCCTGTACGCCCATAATTATGTGCAACACCTGACACTATTCTATAAGTTCCTGCACCTCACACTCTTCCCTGACATATCTTCAGTGCCATTTGCCTGAGATTAAGCATACCCTTTGTCTGTTTGCCTAGCCAGTGTCCTGATCCTTCCACTATGTTATTTGACTACGCACCTTTGCCGGCTGCCTTGACCTTCTGCTAAATCCGACTTAGTCTCTGCCTCAACCTACTGTACTTCGCCTCGCCCAGCTACTTGTGTGGTCGAGTCGTATCGGGGGTAGCGACCTGGGTGTGGCCTGCCACAGTAAATCCATCCCGTCTTGCGGCAGGCTCTGGTGAGGCCCAGCGGCACCTTAGACTCCGCTCCCCGATACGGCCCATGTCATCAGCCAAACAGGTTAGTGGATCCACATCCAGCGTCATTACAATTATGATCATCCTTACTTCCAGTCTTAACCAACAGGTTAGTGTGGGTGACACTTATGATAGGTTTCCTTTAACTAGATTCTAAAATGAAAGTTGTTATATCTAAATGTCGACCCTTGTCCATATGCATAGTAAATGCATGAAGACTGCTTTGAGGTGGGGGTTGCAGAACCGAGAGTTGCTCTGGTAGAATTGAGGTGACACTGATTCACAACATAAAATATCTTACTTCATCAAGAATAAAACCGGCATTGACACTTATTCCTGCATAAACAGTGAATCTAGGCAACATTAGATGTACTGGAAGAAGGTTTGGTGATGCTACTCGTGTAAGGAAAGAAACCTTAACATCAAGCGGCAACAAGAAACATAGTATGGAGCACTCACCCGGTCACTTCTTTAATGGCAGTCTCTGAACGATGTCATCTTCGAATAGAAGCGGGGAGGCGGTAGATAGAACGGGGGGAGTTCAGACACCGGCCACAGACCATATCACGCCGCTTGGTGCTTCGTCAGCGGTCCAAAGCCATGTGATATGGTCTGTGCCAGGCGTCTGAACTACCCCCCCCCCCGGTTCCATTTACCGCCTTCCTGCTTCTATCCAAAGATGACATAGTTCGGAGACTGCAATTGAAGAAGTGACCGGATGAGTGCTCCATACTATGTTTCTTGATGCCGATTGATCACAGCATAAAATTGTTGTCCCAGTGAATTTCTGGTCTCTGTCCATCACAAATATTACATTAATTTCTAAAATTCAGAAATGACAATTCATACTCACCGTCCTGCAATGGATTCCAGGAGTCAATCAAGTTTGCTGGATCCTGCATGTACTGACTCAGCTCATAGCTACTGGATGACATGCCGGAGTCTCTGTACTGTGATAGTATACTCTGTTCTGTGGCACTGAAATACTGAGAAAAAGTGATGCAAAATACATCTAAATGGAATAGACAGTTCCTATTGTGTTCAGTATCTGACGTTAACATGGAGTGTTGTAGCCGCTCTCGTAACTAATAAAATTTCATGCACCACTAGAGCCACTTTCAAACAAAACAAATGGTGTTTAGCCACATTCATTATTTGAGGGAAATGCCTAATATATAATTCTTTGATTGATAGGGCTTTAAATTTAGCATGAACTTTCTATGATCTGGAGACATTTGTTACGCCGAGCGCTCCGGGTCCCCGCTCCTCCCCGGAGCGCTCGCAACATCCTCGCAATCGCAGCGCCCCGGTCAGACCTGCTGACCGGGTGCGCTGCGATACCTCTTCCAGCCGGGATGCGATTCGCGATGCGGGTGGCGCCCGCTCGCGATGCGCACCCCGGCTCCCGTACCTGACTCGCTCTCCGTCGGTCCTGTCCCGGCGCGCGCGGCCCCGCTCCTTAGGGCGCGCGCGCGCCGGGTCTCTACGATTTAAAGGGCCACTGCGCCGCTGATTGGCGCAGTTGGCTTAATTAGTGTATTCACCTGTGCACTTCCCTATATAACCTCACTTCCCCTTCCCTTCCTTGCCGGATCTTGTTGCCATCGTGCCAGTGAAAGCGTTTCCCAGTGTGTTCCTAGCCTGTGTTCCAGACCTCCTGCCGTTGCCCCTGACTACGATCCTTGCTGCCTGCCCCGACCTTCTGCTACGTCCGACCTTGCTCTTGTCTTCTCCATTGTACCGCGCCTATCTTCAGCAGTCAGAGAGGTTGAGCCGTTGCTAGTGGATACGACCTGGTTGCTACCGCCGCTGCAAGACCATCCCGCTTTGCGGCGGGCTCTGGTGAAAACCAGTAGCAGCTTAGAACCGGTCCACTAGCACGGTCCACGCCAATCCCTCTCTGGCACAGAGGATCCACCTCCTGCCAGCCGAATCGTGACAGTAGATCCGGCCATGGATCCCGCTGAAGTTCCACTGCCAGTTGTCGCCGACCTCACCACGGTGGTCGCCCAGCAGTCGCAACAGATGGCGCAACAAGGCCACCAGCTGTCTCAACTGACCGTGATGCTACAGCAGCTACTACCACAGCTTCAGCAATCATCTCCTCCGCCAGCTCCTGCACCTCCTCCGCAGCGAGTGGCCGCTTCCGGCCTACGACTATCCTTGCCGGATAAATTTGATGGGGACTCTAAGTTTTGCCGTGGCTTTCTTTCGCAATGTTCCCTGCACTTGGAGATGATGTCGGACCAGTTTCCTACTGAAAGGTCTAAGGTGGCTTTCGTAGTCAGCCTTCTGTCCGGAAAAGCTCTGTCATGGGCCACACCGCTCTGGGACCGCAATGACCCCATCACTGCCTCTGTACACTCCTTCTTCACGGAGATTCGAAGTGTCTTTGAGGAACCTGCCCGAGCCTCTTCTGCTGAGACTGCCCTGCTGAACCTGGTCCAGGGTAATTCTTCCGTTGGCGAGTACGCCATCCAATTCCGTACTCTTGCTTCCGAATTATCTTGGAATAATGAGGCCCTCTGCGCGACCTTTAAAAAAGGCCTATCCAGCAACATTAAAGATGTTCTGGCCGCACGAGAAATTCCTGCTAACCTGCATGAACTTATTCATCTAGCCACTCGCATTGACATGCGTTTTTCCGAAAGGCGTCAGGAGCTCCGCCAGGATATGGACTTTGTTCGCACGAGGCGTTTTTTCTCCCCGGCTCCTCTCTCCTCTGGTCCTCTGCAATCCGTTCCTGTGCCTCCCGCCGTGGAGACTATGCAAGTTGACCGGTCTCGCTTGACACCTCAAGAGAGGACACGACGCCGCATGGAGAATCTGTGCCTGTACTGTGCCGGTACCGAACACTTCCTGAAGGATTGTCCTATTCGTCCTCCCCGCCTGGAAAGACGTACGCTGACTCCGCACAAAGGTGAGACAGGTCTTGATGTCTACTCTGCTTCTCCACGCCTTACTGTGCCTGTGCGGATATCTTCCTCCATCTTCTCCTTCTCTACTATGGCCTTCTTGGACTCCGGATCTGCAGGAAATTTTATTTTGGCCTCCCTCATCAACAGGTTCAACATCCCGGTGACCAGTCTCGCCAGACCCCTCTACATCAATTGTGTTAACAATCAAAGATTGGACTGTACCGTGCGTTACCGCACGGAACCCCTCCTAATGTGCATCGGACCTCATCACGAAAAAATTGAGTTTTTGGTCCTCTCCAATTGCACTTCCGAAATTCTCCTTGGACTACCGTGGCTTCAACGCCATTCCCCAACCCTTGATTGGTCCACAGGAGAGATCAAGAGCTGGGGTACTTCTTGTTTCAAGGACTGTCTTAAACCGGTTCCCAGTACTCCCTGCCGTGACCCTGTGGTTCCCCCTGTAACCGGTCTCCCTAAGGCTTATATGGACTATGCTGACGTATTTTGCAAAAAGCAAGCTGAGACTTTACCTCCTCACAGGCCTTATGACTGTCCTATTGACCTCCTCCCGGGCACTACTCCACCCCGGGGCAGAATTTATCCTCTGTCCGCTCCAGAGACTCTTGCTATGTCTGAATACATCCAGGAGAATTTAAAAAAGGGGTTTATCCGCAAATCCTCCTCTCCTGCCGGAGCTGGATTTTTTTTTGTGTTTAAAAAAGATGGCTCCCTACGTCCTTGCATTGATTACCGCGGACTTAATAAAATCACGGTAAAGAACCGCTACCCTCTACCTCTTATCTCAGAACTCTTTGATCGCCTTCAAGGTGCCCACATCTTTACCAAACTGGACTTAAGAGGTGCTTATAATCTCATCCGCATCAGGGAGGGGGACGAATGGAAGACTGCATTTAACACCAGAGATGGACACTTTGAGTATCTGGTCATGCCCTTTGGCCTGTGCAACGCCCCTGCCGTCTTCCAAGACTTTGTTAATGAAATTTTTCGTGATCTCTTATATTCCTGTGTTGTTGTGTATTTGGACGATATTCTGATTTTTTCTGCCAAATTAGAAGAACACCGCCAGCATGTCCGCATGGTTCTTCAGAGACTTCGAGACAATCAACTTTATGCCAAAATGGAGAAATGTCTGTTTGAATGTCAATCTCTTCCTTTCCTAGGATACTTGGTCTCTGGCCAGGGACTACAAATGGACCCAGATAAACTCTCTGCCGTCTTGGATTGGCCACGCCCCTCCGGACTCCGTGCTATCCAACGTTTTTTGGGGTTCGCCAATTATTACAGACAATTTATTCCACACTTTTCCACCATTGTAGCTCCTATCGTGGCTTTAACCAAGAAAAATGACAATCCCAAGTCCTGGTCTCCCCAAGCGGAAGACGCATTTAAACGGCTCAAGTCTGCCTTTTCTTCTGCTCCCGTGCTCTCCAGACCTGACCCATCTAAACCCTTCCTATTGGAGGTAGATGCCTCCTCAGTGGGAGCTGGAGCGGTCCTTCTACAAAAAAATTCTTCCGGGCATGCTGTTACTTGTGGTTTTTTTTCTAGGACCTTCTCTCCGGCGGAGAGAAACTACTCCATCGGGGATCGAGAACTACTGGCCATTAAATTGGCACTTGAGGAATGGAGACATCTGCTGGAGGGATCAAAATTTCCAGTTATCATTTACACCGATCACAAGAATCTCTCCTATCTCCAGTCTGCCCAACGGCTGAACCCTCGCCAGGCCAGGTGGTCGTTGTTCTTTGCCCGTTTTAACTTTGAAATTCATTTTCGCCCTGCCGACAAGAACATTAGGGCCGATGCCCTCTCTCGTTCCTCGGATGCCTCAGAAGCAGAGGTCTCTCCGCAACACATTATTCCTCCTGACTGTCTGATCTCCACTTCTCCAGCCTCCATCAGGCAAACTCCTCCAGGGAAGACCTTCGTTTCTCCACGCCAACGTCTCGGGATTCTCAGATGGGGTCACTCCTCCCACCTCGCAGGCCATGGGGGCATCAAAAAGTCCCTGCAACTCATCTCTCGTTTCTATTGGTGGCCGACTCTGGAGACGGATGTTGTTGATTTTGTGCGGGCCTGTACTGTCTGTGCCCGGGATAAGACTCCTCGCCAGAAGCCTGCTGGTCTCCTTCATCCTCTGCCTGTCCCCGAACAGCCTTGGTCACTGATTGGTATGGACTTTTTTACTGACCTACCCCCATCCCGTGGCAACACTGTTGTTTGGGTGGTTGTTGATCGATTTTCCAAGATGGCACATTTTATTCCTCTTCCTGGTCTTCCTTCAGCACCTCAGTTGGCAAAACAATTTTTTGTACACATTTTTCGTCTTCACGGTTTGCCCACGCAGATCGTCTCGGATAGAGGCGTCCAATTCGTGTCTAAATTCTGGAGGGCCCTCTGTAAACAGCTCAAGATTAAATTAAACTTCTCTTCTTCTTATCATCCCCAATCCAATGGGCAAGTAGAAAGAATTAACCAGGTCCTGGGTGACTATTTACGGCATTTTGTTTCCTCCCGCCAGGATGACTGGGCAGATCTTCTACCATGGGCCGAATTCTCATACAACTTCAGAGTCTCTGAATCTTCTGCTAAGTCCCCATTTTTCGTGGTGTACGGCCGTCACCCTCTTCCCCCCCTCCCTACTCCCTTGCCCTCTGGTTTGCCCGCTGTGGATGAAGTAACTCGTGATCTTTCCACCATATGGAAAGAGACCCAAAATTCTCTTTTACAGGCTTCATCCCGCATGAAAAGGTTTGCCGATAAGAAAAGAAGAACCCCCCCCATTTTTGCTCCCGGAGACAAGGTATGGCTCTCCGCTAAATATGTCCGCTTTCGTGTCCCCAGTTACAAACTGGGACCACGCTATCTTGGTCCTTTCAAAGTCTTGTGCCAGATTAATCCTGTCTCTTACAAACTCCTTCTTCCTCCTTCTCTTCGTATTCCCAATGCCTTCCATGTCTCTCTCCTTAAACCACTCATCATCAACCGTTTCTCTCCCAAACTTGTTTCTCCCACTCCTGTTTCCGGTTCTTCTGACATCTTCTCCGTAAAGGAGATACTGGCCTCCAAGACGGTCAGAGGAAAAAGATTTTTTTTGGTAGATTGGGAGGGCTGTGGCCCTGAAGAGAGATCCTGGGAACCTGAGGACAACATCCTAGACAAAAGTCTGGTCCTCAGGTTCTCAGGCTCCAAGAAGAGGGGGAGACCCAAGGGGGGGGGGGGTACTGTTACGCCGAGCGCTCCGGGTCCCCGCTCCTCCCCGGAGCGCTCGCAACATCCTCGCAATCGCAGCGCCCCGGTCAGACCTGCTGACCGGGTGCGCTGCGATACCTCTTCCAGCCGGGATGCGATTCGCGATGCGGGTGGCGCCCGCTCGCGATGCGCACCCCGGCTCCCGTACCTGACTCGCTCTCCGTCGGTCCTGTCCCGGCACGCGCGGCCCCGCTCCTTAGGGCGCGCGCGCGCCGGGTCTCTACGATTTAAAGGGCCACTGCGCCGCTGATTGGCGCAGTTGGCTTAATTAGTGTATTCACCTGTGCACTTCCCTATATAACCTCACTTCCCCTTCCCTTCCTTGCCGGATCTTGTTGCCATCGTGCCAGTGAAAACGTTTCCCAGTGTGTTCCTAGCCTGTGTTCCAGACCTCCTGCCGTTGCCCCTGACTACGATCCTTGCTGCCTGCCCCGACCTTCTGCTACGTCCGACCTTGCTCTTGTCTTCTCCATTGTACCGCGCCTATCTTCAGCAGTCAGAGAGGTTGAGCCGTTGCTAGTGGATACGACCTGGTTGCTACCGCCGCTGCAAGACCATCCCGCTTTGCGGCGGGCTCTGGTGAAAACCAGTAGCAGCTTAGAACCGGTCCACTAGCACGGTCCACGCCAATCCCTCTCTGGCACAGAGGATCCACCTCTTGCCAGCCGAATCGTGACAACATTATTGCAATGTACCAGCTGGCAAGCTACATAGTGAAAGTCCATAAGCATTATGTACTCCCGAGTCATTGTTTGGGAACACTGTGCTAAAGGTTTCTCACTGTTTCTTACTTTTTAAGGGTGAATTCACACCACAATTTGGGCATACGGCAGCCAGATCGGACGGGGGAATTAAAAAACCGGCTGCTGCTGTATCCCCCCACCAGACCTGCGTTGCACCGCTTTTATTTCAATAAGCCCGAAGGAGTCATCTATTGACACCGGTCGGTTCATTTTTTGGACCATATCAGCTCTTATCGCCGGACTGAAAACTGTGGTCTGCTGCAGGTTTTAGTCCGACAACAAAAACTGATCCAAAATGGTCCAAAAATGAGCCAATCTAGCTGACTGGCCGGAAAATAAATGGGGAGCGGCCCGGGTCTGGCGGGGATACGGAAGCAGACAGTTTTTAAATTCTCCTGTTGGATCCGGCTATCATATGCCCAAATTATAGAATGCACCCTTACTCAGATAAATCTAACTTGTGACCCCAAGTCTGTCCCTAAAACACACATATGATTTTTGGGTTATGAGATAATTACAGTACTTGTTCTTAAGTTGGCGAAACTCTTAGGATGAAGTCAGCCAGATCATCCCTTTTTGGCAGAATCAATTAATTAATCATATGTATATTCCAAGTGGAATGTCCGCCATGGGGACAAGCCCTTAGAGCAGAGTGTCCCAACCATTGTGCTGCCAGCCAGTATGCTGGAAGTTGTTGTGCAACATCTGGAGGCCCCCTGGTTGGGAAATACTGGGAGGATACAAGGGAGCCATTCTTTAACCCCTTAAGAACATAGCCAATGTTCATTTTTGCATTTTTGTTTTTTCCTTCTCCCCTTTTAAGATCCATAACTCTTTTATTTTTCCACCTAAAGATCCATATAAGGGCTTGTTTTTTATACAACCAATTGTACTTTTTGATAAGATCTTTCATTTTACTATAAAATGTACCATGAAACCAAAAAATTATTATTAATTATTTGTGAGCGAAAATTTATAAAGAAAATTGGTTGGTTTTCACACAAAAAAATTATACATTATCTTTATTCTGTAGGTCAATGAGATTAAAACAATACCCAATTTATATCATTTTTTTATTATTGTGCTACTTGTAGGGGTTTAACTCTGGGATCGTCCAATCGTAGGGGTTTCACTCTGGGATCGTCCTTTGCCGTAGCTAAAAGACACGTTTTTTCACAATAAACCGGCAAACAGCAAGTCCTTTCTGCAATTCTGGCTCCTCGCCAGGTTTATTAAACAGGTTGCAGGATAAACAAAAATAAACAAAACATAAAAATAACACCTAGGCGGTCTAGCCACTTCACTACACATGTAGCATGCCCTGACTATTAACTATGGGGCTTTTCCCTGCCAGTCTAAAGGGGTACTTTTTTTTTTTTTTTTTAATCAACTGGTGCCAGAAAGTTAAACAGATTTTTTAAATTACTTCTATTAACAAATCATAATCCTTCCAGTACTTATTAGCTGCTGAATACTACAGAGGAAATTCTTTTTGGAAAACAGCGCTCTCTGCTGACATCATGACCGCAGTGTTCTCTGCTGACATCTCTGTCCATTTTAAGAACTGTCCAGAGTAGAAGAGAATCTCCATAGAAAACATATGCTGCTCTGGACAGTTCTTAAAATGGACAGAGAGGGTGGAAAGAAGGAGCAGGGACAAGAAGGAAGGGAAAGGAAGATAAGAAGAAAGACACAAGGAACCACGGGGGGGGGGGGGGTGCTGACGGATGGGCAAACCGCAGATGAAGGCGGGAGGGTTGCTGACGGACGGGAGGCCGGTCGGGCACAGATGGGGGGTGTCGGTGTAGCTGGGGAGGGGGGTGGGTGCTGCGGAGCGTCTTGGTGTCACCCCATTAGGTTGGTGTCACCCGGGTCACCCGCACCCGGGTCACAACGCCACTGCACAAAGGACAACATGGAATATACACAAGACAAGGACAACACCCACATAAGCAACAGGGGTAGGGAGGAGAAGGGACAGGGGGGTTCCCTAAAAGACTCTGTTGCATAACAAGGTGCAGTATTTAGGAGTCTCCTGAGAGGCAGACCAGTAGAACCAGGTCTTTGTGAACCGGTCCTCCCGGTGATGGAGGTGAGTCGTGTGCTCCTCCATGCACTGAATGTCCAGGATCTTTGTAGGAAGGTTTAAGATTTTTAAATAGAGGTAATTTACAAATCTATCTAACTTTCCGACCCCAGTTGATTTGAGAAATATTTTTTTCCTTCGGAATACCCCTTTAAGCCTCAACCAGTTAGCATCGAGGCTGGTTATTCTGAGGCCTGGCAGTGATTTATGTGGGAGATAAGTTCCCACCAGCAGGGACTGGCAGCAGATGATTCTGCTCTCCTTATGAAAACAAGATACATCCTTAACCAAGCCTGGCATGCATTGTTAGGTCATCTATGATTCATGTGAGAAGCAAACACTATCACTGCTTTTTCTATAAAGAATTTTATCTACAGTATATGGAATATACAGACCTTCTACCAGTCGGAACATCTTGATAATTTCCCAATACATCCTCGTCCTCACTAGATACATACCAGCCAGATACCTCTTGAACATAACAAAGTCCAAGGAAGGTCGGCACTGCAGATAAGCGTTGGTGCTTGAGGACCAGGTACAAATATAATAAGAAAGAAAGGGTCCCGGCACTCAAGTTTCGTGCTAATCTTTACGTTTTATTCATGCAGTTTGCATAGCATACATCACCTGATGTATGCTATGCAAACTGCATGAACAAAACATAAAGATTAGCAAGAAACCTGAGTGCCGGGACCCATTCTTATTATACCTCTTGAACATAGGCCGTCCAAAAAAACAACTATATGCAATCTTTGTTTTATTTCATAAGATTGTTGGGGAAAAGGTGGCTGACACAAAGACATTAGATTTTAGCCCAATCCCATCAATTCAGCGTGATCTGTAGACAACAGTCTGGCCAGCATTACTAATGAAAGTGTAATCAGATCTAAGAATATCCTTACCTCTATTCTATCCATTGCAGATTCACATCTTTTCTCTGCAGGGTGGGGGGCTGTATTATCCTCATAGCCATGTGACCTAACAAAGCAAGGCAAAGGTAAATGCAAGATGAAGAAAAATGTATCATGAACATGCAGAGTGGAAAAAATAGCATTCCACTTGGAAATTTCACATCATAAATCTAACATTAGTGTGAATGGGTTTTCTGTTAACCCATTCACACTTGTGGAATTTCCGCTGTCGGTGCAGGTCCACACAGTCCTAGCGCCAATGGATTTGGGTGTGGATCTGCTTAGCTCCTCCTAATCTATGACATGATGCAGATTGGACTGCATTTTCAAAATGAGAGATTCCCTTTATGATTGACTTTTCCTGAATACATAAGCACAAGAAGCCACCAGAGAGTAAATGCATGGAAAGCTATATGTGGAAATTGAAATGAGAAATGGTTTAATGTCCAAAGATGCTCTGTGTGGTAGTAACAATTATAACAGCTGTTCTCATCTGCTGCAGATCCCCCTGTTGCCTTTCCAGTGGTGCTGGTCCTACTACTCAGAACTTCCTGTTCTCTATCAAGGCAGATAGGAAACTTAGAAAACTTACACAATCATTGGCCACAGCAGGGACACACCTCAGCTCATCATTGGCTAAATGTGCACTTCCTGTGTGTCAGGTAAGAGAGCGGAAACTCTGAGCAGGGGGATTGTGGCTGGTGAGTATGTGTGTTTTTACCCATCCTACCACCCTAAGCATTTTTTAGACATTGAAATATTTGTACAGTACACCCATTTATCCTCAATCTTTCAAAATCCATGTTGCCAGGCAAATAGTCAAACAATCTGTAATTCCTGGTAGGGGGACTAAGGTATACCAGGGACCAGTTGCAAAGGACAAAGGAAAAGTGCTTCTTGCATTTTGAAGAACTTGCGAAATTAAGAGCTGGAATCTAATTGGTTCATATAGGCTACTGCTCAATCAAAGTTGATACATCTCATATATATATATATATATATATATATATATACATATGTATATAGAAATTTGTGTGTGTGTGTGTGTATATATATATATATATATATATATATATATATATATACATTATGCATATTGTAGTCTGTTGCACAAATATAATGTCTTTGTCACCTGTATGCATACGTCTGTGGTTGAATACTCTCGAAGTTGGGGTCAATGGCACAAGTATTGGAGGAAGTCTGCACCCAGTGCTCAATCTGTTGGTCATAAATTCTTCTTCTATCTGTGAAATAAAGAAAACAGCTTCCTTTGAAGTATAAAGAGATTACAAAATTGTTCTGAGAAATCAGGGACTGTAGGCAGCTAAGACTATAATATAATTAATATATAGCTGTAATTAGGAAAGTAGGTTACTTGATACATACGGGAGCCATGGAGAAGACATTCTGTTGCAACTTGAGTCAAGCAAAACAGAAATCTAATTTTCAAACTTTATGAAAAGTGACGACTACATGTACTCTACAAATCTAATTCAAAGACCATGAAAGAAACACTATGAAGTTGAAAACAGCCACAAGGAAGTGCACTGTACCTTTCTCTCTAGAAACACCAACTGGAGGCTCGTAATTATAGTCTCTGTTGCCATAGTTTTCTCTATGTACGGTCTTGTAAAATCCATATCTTTCATCAAATCCCTGCCTGAAAAGATAGGAAGAGGTCAAGCAAATACGGGATGGAGAGGACAGCTTTTCTTCTGACGGTATGTTCTTATTAGATGTAACGGTCATATGTTTCCGCAGAACAAGCTTTGAAATCCATCAGACCATGAGATACAGAGCTAAATCCTTAAAGCAACAACTGAGGTTTCGTGTCAACTTGACTCAGGTAGCATCTTGTTATCCGCTTGCTGATATAAATATACATAGTAACTAATGGATAGACAGATTGCACACTAGATAGGTACAATGAAAGACAGTTACAATTTCCACCCATGTACCTTCCCTTCATCCTCCCCTTCTTGGTGAAACTTGAATGTAAAGAAAAGAACTGTGGAGCACTCACCGGGTCACTTCAGTCAGAGGCTTCTTTATTGAAAGTTCTTACAGGTTACATGCAGGGGAGCAGGATGGTATGGACGCGGGGGTACACAGCACAGCGACGGACCGTTTGCGTGCCTCGGCGCTTCGTCAGGCCGGTGTACATCCAGGATGGTATGGACGCGGGGGTACACAGCACAGTGACGGACCGTTTGCGCACCTCAGCGCCTCGTCAGGCTGGTGTATACACCGGCCTGACGAAGTGCCTCGGCGCGCAAACGGTCCATCGCTGTGCTGTGTACCCCTGCGTCCATACTATCCTGCTCCCCTGCATGTAACCTGTAAGAACTTTCAATAAAAAAGCCTCTGACTGAAGTGACCCGGTGAGTGCTCCACAGTTCTCTTCTTCATATTCGATATATGCTTACTTTTCTGTGGTTAGCACCGAAGAGGTGTCAGGTACGGCTTCCATAGGACTGTGTAAAGCAAGTGTGTTTGTTTCCTGCATACTGTGCAGCTCCGGGAAGGGGCCGAGACCATTGTTCTTGTGTTGGAAACTGGAATGTACTTCTTGGTGGTACCTTAACCGTACTATGTAATGAGATATAGATAGATAAAGATAGATAGATAGATAACCATACAAGAGACAGTAAAAAAGACAAGAAGCCCCCCTTTGAGTGCAGCAAGAAATATAAAGAGGATCAAACAAGAGAACATACAAATTTAGATTCACCTACCCAGAAGGAATATATTGTCTGAATTTGGCCTATTGATTTCTTTACCTTTTTACCTTTATCATGTTTTTAAAAAATCTGTGATTTTTTTTATTTTTTATTTTACATATGTTTACAATGTTACTATATGTGGAAAAAATCCTGAAATATTTACATTTTCACCATGAGAGTAAACACTTTTGGGGAGATTTATCATTCAAAGTGTACCCTACTCTCTTTTTACCACCATTTTTTCTGTATAACTTTTTCCGCTGCAGCTTGTAATTTATCATAAGTGTGTACTGTAGATGATGAATTCCTCGCCGGGTGGGAAAAGCTCTAGCTTACACTCTTCTGCTGTGCGTACGGTAGAGAGGTTTTGTACATGTACTTTTGGTCGGCATACTTTAGTGCCTGGAAATCGGGGTTTGCGCAATTTTTTGCGACTTATTCTGAAAGTCGCATATGATAAATAAGGGTGCACTGCATGTCTAAATTGGAAATAGGTGTACTGCTACTCAACAACTTAGAAAACCTCTACTACAAAAGTCGCACATATGTGGCTAATGTTACATGACTGTGCCAACACAGCGCCAATGATAGACAGAAAATAACGTCTATATTGAATGATAAATCTCCCCCTTTATGTTTTGTAGCTTTTTAGCTTGTCTGTGTACATAACCAGTTATCACATGATCATCACAGGCAGGAGGCAGAAAACACAGGATCCACCACAAAAAACAAAGTTGGTGGAGCCACGGTTGAAGCTTTAGGTACCAATAGGCGGTAGGTGCAGTCAGTTAATTCAATGTTGTCAGTGCAGCTATTAGATCTTACTAGACATCCTTTATAGCCAGTTATATTCTTGCCATGTCCCTCTCTGGGATTTGCAATGTCAAACTTGCTGTGTAGTTCATGGATGGAGAAGCAATGCTCATGGGTGTTGCAATGGAATAACGTTTTCGGTAACAATGCTGACATTGGATTTTCATTCATGATACCACACAGTAAGTTTAATACCAACAGTCTGAAGAGATTACTGCTTCCATCCCAATAAACAGATGGTCTTTGACAAGGACATCTGTACTTTCAATAGAAAATGCCACTTAGGAAGACATGATAGCAATCTTTAGGACAAGAACAGCCGGGCAGCAGCATTGATCCCATGTAGGACTTTAAATGGAATGTCATCAGTGTCACCAGCACAATCCTGTTGGTACAGACTAGTAGTGCGGGTGACACTAATGATAATCATACTCAACGTTCCTCGTTCTGTTCTTCGGGTCTTTGTTAATCTCCAGTCTATGGTATATGTAAATGTGGAGCTTGGTGCACAGAGAAGGCGTTACAATGAAGATCCAGGCCGGACGTCACTGTGCACCAAGTTCTACATTTGCATATACGGAAGACTGGGGATTATCGAAGGCCAGAGGCCTTTAAAGGAGTACTCCGCTGCTCAGCGTTTGGAGCGCCAGGAGCTTGTGACGTCACAGTCCCACCCTCTCATGAAATCAGGCCCCCTCAATGCAAGTCTATGGGAGGGGGCGTGACAGCTGCCACGCCCCCTCCCATAGACTTGCATTAAGGGAGCGGGGTGTAATGTCATGAGGGGGCGAGGCTATGACGTCACAAGCTCCCGGCGCCACCTCCAGCGTTTTGAGCAGTGGAGTACCCCTTTAAGGGTATGTACACACAGGGCAAACAATTAGCGAACAAAGTCCAGAAAATAAAACAACAGGGAAAATGTATTATACATTTATATACAGTGATTCCTCAAGTTACAATATTATTTGGTTCTAGGTCGACCATTGTATGTTAAAACCATTTAATGCTGAAACCATGGAAAACTAGTAATTGGTTGCAAAGTCTTCAAAATGTCATCCCAAAATAAGAATAAATTAAGATTAAAGAAAAACAACAAAATACAGATAAAACAAGTTCTTACATATAAAAGTCAGAAAAAGCTGCTGTAAAGCTGTATATCACTTTATACATGGTAGACAGGTGCTTCATCATGGTCCCGTACAGTGCATCGGAGATACAAAATGGAGCCATTCTCACCTGGTTTCCAATGGACCAGCGAGTACTGACACAGATTAAAGGGGTACTCCAGTGGAAAACAAGAATTTTTTTTTTTTTTAAATCAACTGGTGCAAGAAAGTTAAACAGATTTGTAAATTACTTTGTAAATCTTAATCCTTCAATTACTTATTAGCTGCTGTATGCTACACGTCCCCTCCCCTTGACTTGCACTGAGGGGGCATGGCCATGACATCACAAGGGGCGTGGCCGACCCCCCGCAGGGCGAAAACAGTGTTCGGAATATTTAGTACCGAACGCTGGCAAGTGGAGAATCCCTTTAAATGACATGGACCACACTGTCCTCAGAATGCTCTGGGTCTATGATATCAGTGACATCACTACTGAACCTAATAGTAACCTAAATATCATTATATCCCTACACTAAAAGTCTGTCTTTTGCAAGAGAATATTTATACATCTGTGCATGTACTTGTACTGTTGCATCCCATTGAGCCAGACGTCACCTCATAAAATGGCTGTTCTAGGTGCCAGTGGGAGACCAAGTACTTAAATGAATAAGTGTGCACTCCTGTGCGAGAGTCAGGTAGAAATGAATGGTAAACCGAGCAGCCAGCAGCAGATCAATAGATTAAAAATAAACCCGCCACTTTTACATTTCAGCATCTTAGGACTGGATGACTGCACCGCACATTTCTGTAATAGCTGTAAATGTGTGCAAAAAAAGGTTCTGTAGCCGCCAGCTCCCTTCTGGCTGTAAAGGCACAAGTCTAACATGATCATTATCTGCTGTTCAGAGAAAGAGATGACGGCATAAACAAAACCAGCTTATATTCCTCCTCAAAACATTTTATTTTTTGTCATTGGAAAGATGACTTAGGTGGCGGATACACCTCACGGAGCAGCGCTGTGCTTCTACCAAAATGATTGCTCCTTGTTTATATAATGCTGCCAAACTCCATAGTGTTTTACCTACCTGTTGTCATTTCATTATTGTCACAACCTGCTTAACATTTTAACATACCATGCCATGCATGCACAGCAGAGGCAGGAAGTAAAGGAAGTTCTTGGATAGTGCCGTACAGTGATGGCATGAGTACAGAAACTGTGCCTGTGCTATAACTGGTAAAGTCAGCTATAACTTGTAGCCAGTATCCCAGGATAAGAGATACTTCTAAACTCTGCTGTTAAACCTCCTCGGTGTCACAGGACCATTACCACACTGCACCTTAAAGGGGTACTCATCCCCTAGACATCATATCCCCTATCCAAAGCATAGGGGATAAGATGTCTGATCGCGGGGGAGGGGGGTATGGGGGGGGGGGGCAGTCCGGCCACAGGGACTCCCACGATCTCCAACCCCGCACCCCGGCGTTCTGAGCATTTATGTCTATTGGAGGGGGTGTGACGATTATGGTCGAGCGACACAGTCATCACACCTACTCCCAGGGACATGAATGTAGGGGTGTGCCTGGCCAGCAACCCCAGCAGCCGGAACTGCCCCCCCCCCTCCACCCGTGATCAGACATCTTATCCCCTATCAAAATGTCTGAGAGAAAAACTGAAGAGATTTTCCCATAACAACCAATCACAGTTCAACTTTCACTTTACCAGAGCTTGTTAAGATATGGAAGTCAAGCTGTGATTGGTTGTTATGGGCAATTTACTCCAGTTCTTCTCTCAGACATTTTGTTAAATCAGTGTCATTTAGGGAGACTTATCCAAAACCTGTGTAGTATAAAAGTGCTGCAGTTGCCCATAGCAACCAATTTAATGGCTTCTTTCATTTTTCAGTGGCCTTTTAGAAAATATAAAGAAGCAATATGAGTGGTTGCTATGGACAGCTGCACTACTCTTCATATACACAGGTTTTGAAAAATTTCTTGAACTGTGTATTAGTTTAGGTTTTTTTTATTTGGTGTTTTATCCTCTGTGTTTTTGTCATTACATGTCATGTGAGTCTTTCATCACTATGACTCAAGGATTTTTTATTGAAGAACAGGGGGAAAAAACACCAGCAGAAACACCAACAGACACACACACGTGTCGTTTTTTCTGGTGTTTTTTTCCCACAATTTCTTTAAAAAAAAACAACACCATACATGGAGCATGTAACACTACCACTACAGGGGTAAAAAACACCAAATGAGAAAATAAAATAAAATCCATGTTTGTGTGGCATTTCATATTTCCCTACTGACTCCCAGCTAACATCTGGCCTCAGCGTTTGTGGCTCAAAGAAACGCAATGTGCCAAATATGACATTTTTCAACCTTTAGTAGAAAAAACACTGTATGTGTTTACAGCCTAAGGGTGTGGTCATACAAAGCACATACACAGCAGAATTCAAGAAGAAGCAGCCTGAAATACACTGCACATTTTGCTATGAGCAGACACACAGGGCTTTCCCGCCGCAGCCCTGTGTGTGCAGCAAGGTTAAGAAGCAGGCCCAGTGCGTCACAGTCACATCAGCTCGCTCAGCCTGCCTCCACACCTTACTGCACACACAAGGCTGTGGCAGAGATGCCCTGTGTGTCTGCTCATAGCCAAATGTGCAGTGTATTTCCCGCTGTAGTGTGAAATATGCTGCGTATGCACTATGTGACCCGACCCTCAAAAAGTATTCTAATTCAAAATTATTTTACCCACCAATAAAAGCATGTATGTCCCGTAAAATGGTCCGCACACAGCACAAGAAACAAAAATGGAAAAATATCCTGGGCCTAAAGGCCAGAATCGTCCGCCTCCATTAAGGTTAAAACTCAGGATTGTACCTTCAGCCACATGTAAAATGCAGAAAATGTTCGTAAAAGTCAACTTCTAAAAATAGCACAAATCAGGACATCTCATCTTCCTTATAAATAATGCAGGTGGCCGCTATCTGATTAATTAACTGAGACCAAAATGCTCAAAGTCCCCAGAAGACGCCATAGGCTACAATGAGATTGCTACAATATGAATAAAACAAATCCCCTATCCCAACTGCTCTCTCTGGAAAAGCTAAATGCTAAGTGCTGCTGTATGTTTATTAGTGTCCAGCTCCGGATGACGCTCAGCTTGGCTTTTACACAATAGGGTCATGAATTAAATGATACCTTTCCTTTTTTTTTTCTGGCCATTTTTTTTCTTCTTTTTTTTTTTAAATGCTACAATCAACCGTTTGATATAAGCAAATAGTAAAATATAAAATGCATTATAAACAATGCTTTTTCTGTGGTATTTTTCTTTACTTTTGGTATATATTGAGTCTTCTTAGCATTCTTTTTAAAAAAGCGGCATGCTCTAGGTATAGAGTTGTTCTTCAGGCATTTTCCTGTACACTTCTCTATAGGACAGGGCATGCTAGGAGTTGTAGTTGGGAAACACTGACAACCTAAGGGGCAGAGGAGTTCAGCTGAATGTTATGGCATTTTGCTACTGCTTGACTCTCCTAAAAGAGCCTAGCATGCATGGCATGGATTTATAGGAAAGCCCAAAATTCATGGGAAAGCCCAACAGAGCTGCTCAGAAACTAAGCAGCAAAGCAATTTGTGGGGGCTTAGCATCTTGTACCACACAGATTCAAACTTACAAAATGTTATTATGACATCAGAAACTTGTAAAAACGATTTACAGGGGCAATTTCGTGGGGCGATTATCGGCCAAGCAAGTCAATTTCGCCCTGTGTAACAAGGCTAGCAGTCAGCCAATGAGCAAGTAACCGCCAGTTTGTCAGCTTATCTGCTTGTTCTGACCAATCATTGATCGCTCATCGGCCACACATCACTGAAAGTATTATAGGATGTGCAGCTGATGGCTTGATATAGAAAAGGGCCGCGCAATTACAGAGATCTGTATAAGGCTCGGTAAACGAGTGCCAACCTACAAAATCGGTGCTGGTTTACTCGGTGGTTTGAGCTGTGTAACTCAGCCCTTAAAAGGGTAATCCAGGTTTTATAAACTTTTTACTATCGTGCCTGTGATGCCAAGGTATGTCTTAAGTGCTTTACTAGCCTTTCATATGTGGGATGGACCGACCCCTTTTTTGTGATTTTATGGTCCCCCCAGGTTCAGAATTCCTCCTTTGTCAGGAAAGACAAGAAGTTCAGCTGTTGTCTTGAGAAAAACAGGATCCTGGGAAAGGCTCGAGACAACAGTCATCCAGGGACTGGAGGAATGCTGAACCTGGGGGGGACCATGAAATCACAAAAAAGGGGTCGATCCACCCAACACATGTAGGGCAAGTAAAGCACTTAAGATATAACTATAGCATCACAGGCATGATAGTGAAAGTTAAAGTGGTACTCGGGTGAAAAACCTTTTTTTTTTTTTAATCAACTGGTGCCAGAAAGTTAAACAGATTTGTAAATTACTTCTATTAAAAAATCTCAATCCTTCCTGTACTTATTAGCTGCTGAATACTACAGCGGAAATTCTTTTCTTTTTGAAACACAGAGCTGTCTGCTGACATCACAAGCACAGTGCTCTCTGCTGACATCTTTGTCCATTTTATGAACTGTCCAGAACAGCATATGTTTGCTATGGGGATTTCCTTTTACCCTGGACAGTTCCTAAAAATGGACAGAAATGTCAGCAGAGAGCACTGTGCTCATGATATCAGCAGACAGCTCTGTGTTTCAAACGGAAAAGAATTTCCACTGAAGTATTCAGCAGCTAATAAGTACAGGAAGGATTAAGATTTTTTAATAGAAGTAATTTACAAATCTGTTTAACTTTCTGGCACCAGTTAATTAAAAAAAAAAAAAAATTCACCGGAGTACCCCTTTAATAAAACCTAAATTACCCCTTTAAAACGTTAGTGTCATTTGAATAAACTTTTGTTGCCCAAACATGTTAAAAGTTTAGATCGCAACGGGTCTCAGTCCTGAGACCCACTGCAAATGTGAATTACAGCCGTACAGCCAGGTGAATGTTGTGACAGTGCATGCCTCACTCCCTAGCTGTCATTCAAATCCAAACCTTTCACTGCATAATCCTAAGGAGTGAAAAGATTGGGTGGAGTGGCCGGCTAGATAGTGCCAAGCATTTCATATCTCGGGATTGCATTGGGCCTCAGAAGTAAGACCAGGTGCCACCAAAACTTTTGACAACATGTCAAATGTTTATTCAAATGACAGTGATGCTTTAATGGAAATATTGCCTGATGGTTATGATCCTGATAAAACAAAGAAAACAAAGAAGCAATACTGACCTGCTTCATATTTACCACATCTGTCCCTCCCCGCCTGGCTTGTTTACATCTCTGCAACCAATCAGCAATATACTTGTGTATACTAAGGTCAGTGATTGGATGCAGTGGTGTTTTCCTGTATATCAGGGTAGGAATCTCAATCCCCTAACCAATAAGAAAGCTATAACAGAAATCAATGCAATGAAGAAGTAGAAGGGAATACCAAAGTACATGTCCCTGATGGAGAACAATTGTCTGGCCAGTAAGAGGCAGCCCCATTTTAACCCCTTTAAAGACTTTCTGTTAAAAAGTGGAGTAGAATAACCTTCTCTAGTGGTGATCATGTTGACGTGTTGGAGATAGTGTTGAGATTTGTTCTTTTCAGTACCTGATGAGTCATGATAGGATATGGGTAAATTTATGTATCACGTCTCCTCACCTGGACAATGGCCGATATGCTTCACTTCTGTCATACATTTCAGCTCTGGATGCAGGCCTCCTGTGGTCTATGTGTCTAGAAATGTTTGCTGTATGCTGAGAATAGTAGTCCGTCCACTGGCTAGGCCATGCTTGATGACCACTTTGCATTGGATAAGGTGGGTAATATCCATAACCGCTATCTCTGTAATGATGTGGAGGTGGTGGCGGATACATTCCTCTCCAGGGGCCCATATCTGCAGGTGGTCTGGCGTGAGGCTGGTTCAACCAATGGGGGGGTCCGTGGTCCATTTCAATCAGTAACAATTACCTATATGTTCAAGAAAGTAAGAAGATATTGTAGTTTACACATAATAATTATTATTATTCCAGTACACAATACTTAAAAAGAAACTCAACCTTTGGTGCCACTTTAGTGTCACTATTAAAGCCATTAGAGATATAGACATTCTTTTCCTATTAAAGGAAAACGATCATCTGTTCACTAACACTAAACCCAATACACTGGGTTATAGTGTGGGTGAACAGGAGATCGATAAGGGGTTAATTGGCTAAATACATGCCTGCACTCTGGAGAGTTGTCCTCCAAAAATCGGCATCCACCTTCAGTGAATTGTGCGCTGGAGGCAGGCCCACCAACTCAATACGAATATTCATTGAGCGCTCACGTGACACACCACAATGAATATTTAAATAGAGCTGGCGGGCCCAACTGCAGCGCTAAATCGCTAAATTCACTGAAGATGGATGCCGATCTCCGCAGGTACAGATCTCCGGAGTGCAGGTATGTATTTAACCCATTAACCCCCAGTGTATTGGGTTTAGTGTGGGTGAACAGATGACCGTTTTCCTTTAAAGGGGTATTCTGGGAATTTTTTTTATTTGGCAATGCTACATGGGTTGTAAAGTTAGTGTAGTTCATAATGTAGTGTCTGTACCTGTGTGTGAAGGTTTTCTCACAATTCTTATGTGATTTTCACCCCAATATTTATTTTTAACAGCATACAAAATGACTGCTGTCTCGTAATTTTTCCCAGCTTGCAATGCGGCCGAGACCTGACATCACTAGTCAGCTGATGACAGGGAGCCTGTCTGCTTCAATGGGTGGAGCAATCTGCAACTAATGCAACAGCTGTAGGCATCCTGATTGAAGACCACAGGTCCGCAGCTCATTTATGTTTCAATGGGTGGGGTAGCTGATGTGTGGGAAGGAGGAAAATGGTATCATGGGATTTGTAGGCAAACAAGAAAACAGAAAATAGGAAACACAAGTTCCCAGAAAGCTAGCCACAGTGTTATGGTAATCGCACAGCATAGCCATTTAGCCCAAGACAAGCGCAGATCCTTCATAAGCATGTCCATTACTGTCTGCCAGGTATGTACCAAAATCACCTTATGCTGGATAACCCCTTTAAGGGGTTGTCCATTTTCCTTTAAGGTGTTGTGGAGTATTTTTATACTGTGGCTGCAGGGAACAAGACACAACAACATAACCCCTTGCTCCCAACCAATGTTGGTTTCCCCATCGCCCAGTCCCTGTCATGGTCCTCTTCTTTACTACTTCCACTGACTTGCTGTGCAGACAGAAAATGCCCACTCAATGGCTGATGAGAAGGCAGGCATTTCCTGTCCACACAGAATGTTAGGAGAACTAGTAAGAAGTACGTGGCCAGGACTGGGCACTGGAGAAACCATTAGAGGCAACCGTATATACTCGAGTATAAGCCGAGTTTTTCAGCACGATTTTTCGTGCTGAAAAGCCCCCTCGGCTTATACTCGAGTGAACTCTCCACCTCTCAATCCCTTCTCAGTGGTCTTAAACCTGCAGACCTCCAGAGGTTGCAAAACTACAACTCCCAGCATGCCCAGGCAGCCATTTGAAACCTCTGGAGGTCCGCAGGTTGAAGACCACTGCGGCCTTCGTCATCATCCAGCCCCCCCCCCCCCCCTTTTGTTTCGTACTCACCTCCCCTCGGCCGGAAGTTCGGGTGAGCTGTTCCGGGCTATCTACGCTGCAGGGACCGTCCGGTGGGGATGGTTAGTCATTGCGGGCTGTCCATTTTCACTGGAAGGCCCTCTTCTCCACTCCGGGCCCAGCCCCGGACTAGTGACGTTGCCTTGACGATGACGCACAGGGACGTTGCGCATGAACTTCCCTGTGCGTCGTCGTCAAGGCAACGTCACGAAGCACGGAGAAGAGGGCCCAAAGCGCGGAGAAGAGGCCCCCCGATGAAAATGGACAGCCCGCAATGACTAACCATCCCCACCGGACGGTCCCTGCAGCATAGATAGCCCGGAACAGCTCACCCTAACTTCCCACCGAGGGGAGGTGAGTACAAAACAAAAGGGGGGGGGGGGGCTGCAGTGGTCTTCAACCTGCGGGCCTCCAGAGATTTCAACTGTCAACTGTCCGGGCTTGCTGGGAGTTGTAGTTTTGCAACATCTGGAGGTCTGCAGGTTGAAGACCACTGATAAAGGGATTGACAGGCGGTGATGATGAAGGTGGGGGGGGGGTGGAAGCCGCAGTGGTCTTCAACCCAGAGGTTTCAAAACTAAGGGGGGGGGGATGATGACGGGGGTCTGGATGATGATGGGGGTCTGGATGATGACATGGGGGGCTGATGTATTTCCCACCCTAGGCTTATAATTGAGTCAATAACTTTTCCTGTGTTTTTGGGGTGAAATTAGGGGCCTCAGCTTATATTTGGGTCGGCTTATACTCGAGTATATACGGTATAACTCCTTTCATGTGAACCTGTCACCTGTTTTAAGCTGCCCAAACCACAGTCAGCACGCAAATGTCCTAACTCTTCTTTGGATCAATTATTTTTTTTAAATAAGAAGGAGGGATAATTGGGGGGGGGGGGGGTTGTCATTGTAGGTTGTTACGCCGAGCGCTCCGGGTCCCCGTTCCTCCCCGGAGCGCTCGCCTCATCCTCGTTACTGCAGCGCCCCGGTCAGATCCACTGACCGGGTGCGCTGCGATACTGCCTCCAGCCGGGATGCGATTCGCGATGCGGGTGGCGCCCGCTCGCGATGCGCACCCCGGCTCCCGTACCTGACTCGCTCTCCGTCGGTCCTGTCCCGGCGCGCGCGGCCCCGCTCCCTAGGGCGCGCGCGCGCCGGGTCTCTGCGATTTAAAGGGCCACTGCGCCGCTGATTGGCGCAGTGGTTCTAATTAGTGTGTTCACCTGTGCACTCCATATATATACCTCACTTCCCCTGCACTCCCTCGCCGGATCTTGTTGCCCTTGTGCCTAGTGAAAGCGTTCCCTTGTTTGTTCCTAGCCTGTGTTCCAGACCTCCTGCCGTTGCCCCTGACTACGATCCTTGCTGCCTGCCCCGACCTTCTGCTACGTCCGACCTTGCTTCTGTCTACTCCCTTGTACCGCGCCTATCTTCAGCAGTCAGAGAGGTTGAGCCGTTGCTAGTGGATACGACCTGGTCACTACCGCCGCAGCAAGACCATCCCGCTTTGCGGCGGGCTCTGGTGAATACCAGTAGTGACTTAGAACCGGTCCACTAGCACGGTCCACGCCTATCCCTCTCTGGCACAGAGGATCCACCTACTGCCAGCCGGCAGCGTGTCAGTAGATTCGGCCATGGATTCCGCTGAGGTGCCGCTGTCAAGTCTTGCCGACATTTCCACGATGATCACCCAACGAAATCACCAGCTGGCATACTTGACCACCGTGACACAGCAACTGAAGTCACAGATACAGCAGCTGCTGTCACAGACACAGCAGCTGCAACTGGAACAACCATCTCCTCCGCCGGCTCCTGCAACTCCTCCCCAGCGTCCGTCCGCTCCTAACCCCTGCTTGTCCCTGCCGGACAAATTTGATGGGGACTCTAGACTCTGCCGTGGTCTCCTTTCTGGAAAGGCCTTGTCTTGGGCCACACCGCTCTGGGACCGCAATGATCCTGCCACAGCCACAGTCCAGTCCTTCTTCGCTGAGGTCCGTGGTGTCTTCGAGGAGCCTGCCCGAGCTTCTTCTGCCGAGACTGCCCTGCTGAACCTGGCCCAGGGTGTTTCTTCCGTTGGCGAGTACGCCATTCAGTTCCGTGCTCTTGCTTCCGAGTTGTCCTGGAATAGTGAGGTCCTCTGCGCGACCTTTAAAAAAGGCCTATCCAGCAACATTAAAGATGTTCTGGCCGCATGAGAAACTCCTGCTAACCTACATGAACTCATTCATCTTGCCACTCGCATTGACATGCGTTCTTCCGGATAGCGTCTGGAGCTCCGCCTGGATATGGACTTTGTTCGCACGTGGCGTTTTTTCCCCCCGGCTCCTCTCTCCTCTGGTCCTCTGCAATCCGTTCCTGTGCCTCCCGCCGTGGAGGCTATGCAAGTTGACCGGTCTCGCTTGACACCTCAAGAGAGGACACGACGCCGCATGGAGAATCTTTGCCTGTACTATGCCGGTACCGAACACTTCCTGAAGGATTGTCCTATCCGTCCTCCCCGCCTGGAAAGACGTACGCTGACTCCGCACAAAGGTGACACAGTTCTTGATGTCAACTCTGCTTCTCCACGCCTTATTGTGCCTGTGCGGATATCTGCCTCTACCTTCTCCTTCTCTACTATGGCCTTCTTGGATTCCGGATCTGCAGGAAATTTTTTTTTGGCCTCTCTTATCAACAGGTTCAACGTCCCTGTGACCAGTCTCGCCAGACCCCTCTACATCAATTGTGTTAACAATGAAAGATTGGACTGTGCCATGCGTTACCGCACGGAACCCCTCCTAATGTGCATCGGACCTCATCACGAAAAAATTGAGTTTTTGGTCCTCAGGTTCTTTGGCCCCAAGAAGAGGGGGAGACCCAAGGGGGGGGGTACTGTTACGCCGAGCGCTCCGGGTCCCCGTTCCTCCCCGGAGCGCTCGCCTCATCCTCGTTACTGCAGCGCCCCGGTCAGATCCACTGACCGGGTGCGCTGCGATACTGCCTCCAGCCGGGATGCGATTCGCGATGCGGGTGGCGCCCGCTCGCGATGCGCACCCCGGCTCCCGTACCTGACTCGCTCTCCGTCGGTCCTGTCCCGGCGCGCGCGGCCCCGCTCCCTAGGGCGCGCGCGCGCCGGGTCTCTGCGATTTAAAGGGCCACTGCGCCGCTGATTGGCGCAGTGGTTCTAATTAGTGTGTTCACCTGTGCACTCCATATATATACCTCACTTCCCCTGCACTCCCTCGCCGGATCTTGTTGCCCTTGTGCCTAGTGAAAGCGTTCCCTTGTTTGTTCCTAGCCTGTGTTCCAGACCTCCTGCCGTTGCCCCTGACTACGATCCTTGCTGCCTGCCCCGACCTTCTGCTACGTCCGACCTTGCTTCTGTCTACTCCCTTGTACCGCGCCTATCTTCAGCAGTCAGAGAGGTTGAGCCGTTGCTAGTGGATACGACCTGGTCACTACCACCGCAGCAAGACCATCCCGCTTTGCGGCGGGCTCTGGTGAATACCAGTAGTGACTTAGAACCGGTCCACTAGCACGGTCCACGCCTATCCCTCTCTGGCACAGAGGATCCACCTCCTGCCAGCCGGCAGCGTGTCAGTAGATCCGGCCATGGATTCCGCTGAGGTGCCGCTGTCAAGTCTTGCCGACATTTCCACGATGATCACCCAACGAAATCACCAGCTGGCATACTTGACCACCGTGACACAGCAACTGAAGTCACAGATACAGCAGCTGCTGTCACAGACACAGCAGCTGCAACTGGAACAACCATCTCCTCCGCCGGCTCCTGCAACTCCTCCCCAGCGTCCGTCCGCTCCTAACCCCTGCTTGTCCCTGCCGGACAAATTTGATGGGGACTCTAGACTCTGCCGTGGTCTCCTTTCTGGAAAGGCCTTGTCTTGGGCCACACCGCTCTGGGACCGCAATGATCCTGCCACAGCCACAGTCCAGTCCTTCTTCGCTGAGGTCCGTGGTGTCTTCGAGGAGCCTGCCCGAGCTTCTTCTGCCGAGACTGCCCTGCTGAACCTGGCCCAGGGTGTTTCTTCCGTTGGCGAGTACGCCATTCAGTTCCGTGCTCTTGCTTCCGAGTTGTCCTGGAATAGTGAGGTTCTCTGCGCGACCTTTAAAAAAGGCCTATCCAGCAACATTAAAGATGTTCTGGCCGCACGAGAAACTCCTGCTAACCTACATGAACTCATTCATCTTGCCACTCGCATTGACATGCGTTCTTCCGGATGGCGTCTGGAGCTCCGCCTGGATATGGACTTTGTTCGCACGTGGCGTTTTTTCCCCCCGGCTCCTCTCTCCTCTGGTCCTCTGCAATCCGTTCCTGTGCCTCCCGCCGTGGAGGCTATGCAAGTTGACCGGTCTCGCTTGACACCTCAAGAGAGGACACGACGCCGCATGGAGAATCTTTGCCTGTACTATGCCGGTACCGAACACTTCCTGAAGGATTGTCCTATCCGTCCTCCCCGCCTGGAAAGACGTACGCTGACTCCGCACAAAGGTGACACAGTTCTTGATGTCAACTCTGCTTCTCCACGCCTTACTGTGCCTGTGCGGATATCTGCCTCTACCTTCTCCTTCTCTACTATGGCCTTCTTGGATTCCGGATCTGCAGGAAATTTTTTTTTGGCCTCTCTTATCAACAGGTTCAACGTCCCTGTGACCAGTCTCGCCAGACCCCTCTACATCAATTGTGTTAACAATGAAAGATTGGACTGTGCCGTGCGTTACCGCACGGAACCCCTCCTAATGTGCATCGGACCTCATCACGAAAAAATTGAGTTTTTGGTCCTCAGGTTCTTTGGCCCCAAGAAGAGGGGGAGACCCAAGGGGGGGGTACTGTTACGCCGAGCGCTCCGGGTCCCCGTTCCTCCCCGGAGCGCTCGCCTCATCCTCGTTACTGCAGCGCCCCGGTCAGATCCACTGACCGGGTGCGCTGCGATACTGCCTCCAGCCGGGATGCGATTCGCGATGCGGGTGGCGCCCGCTCGCGATGCGCACCCCGGCTCCCGTACCTGACTCGCTCTCCGTCGGTCCTGTCCCGGCGCGCGCGGCCCCGCTCCCTAGGGCGCGCGCGCGCCGGGTCTCTGCGATTTAAAGGGCCACTGCGCCGCTGATTGGCGCAGTGGTTCTAATTAGTGTGTTCACCTGTGCACTCCATATATATACCTCACTTCCCCTGCACTCCCTCGCCGGATCTTGTTGCCCTTGTGCCTAGTGAAAGCGTTCCCTTGTTTGTTCCTAGCCTGTGTTCCAGACCTCCTGCCGTTGCCCCTGACTACGATCCTTGCTGCCTGCCCCGACCTTCTGCTACGTCCGACCTTGCTTCTGTCTACTCCCTTGTACCGCGCCTATCTTCAGCAGTCAGAGAGGTTGAGCCGTTGCTAGTGGATACGACCTGGTCACTACCGCCGCAGCAAGACCATCCCGCTTTGCGGCGGGCTCTGGTGAATACCAGTAGTGACTTAGAACCGGTCCACTAGCACGGTCCATGCCTATCCCTCTCTGGCACAGAGGATCCACCTCCTGCCAGCCGGCAGCGTGTCATAGGTGTAGGTAAAGCATTTTTTTTTGTACACCTTTTATTTGTGTGATGGTAAGGTGTCGGTGCACCAAATTTATTTACACAGGGCATTTAATAAATTTTGTGCAGGAACACATTTGCTGAAGTTTTACTCTACACAAACACCAAAATCAAAGCTAAGTCTGGGCTGGTGTATTTTTGTGACTTTTTGGTGTTTTTGCGCAATAATTTGTGACTTTGTTTTTAAAGTCACAGTTGATAAATTCATTACCACTGCAAAAGACTAACTTTAAATGGCACTGTCAGATTCATAAACTTTTTATATGGTGTTACTGATGAAGATTAACCCCTTAAGGACGGAGCCCATTTTCACCTCTAGGACGAAGCCCTTTTTTGCAAATCTGACCACTGTCACTTTAAACATTAATAACTCTGGAATGCTTTCTGTTATCAATCTGATTCTGAGATAGTTTTTTCGTGACATATTCTACTTTAACTCAGTGGTAAAATTTTGTGGTAACTTGCATCCTTTCTTGGTGAAAAATTCCAAAATTTGATGAAAAAATTAAAAAATTTTCATTTTTCTAACTTTGAAGCTCTCTGCTTGTAAGGAAAATGGATATTCCCAATTTTTTTTTTTTGGATTCACATATACAATATGTCTACTTTATATTTCCATCATAAAATTGACGAGTTTTTACTTTTGGAAGACACCAGAGGGCTTCAAAGTTCAGCAGCAATTTTCCAATTTTTCACAAAATTTTCAAACTCGCAATTTTTCAGGGACCAGTTCAGGTTTGAAGTGGATTTGAAGGGTCTTCATATTAGAAATACCCCACAAATGACCCCATTATAAAAACTACACCCCCCAAAGTATTCAAAATGACATTCAGTAAATGTTTTAACCCTTTAGGTGTTTCACAGGAAAAGCAGCAAAGTGAACGAGAAAATTCAAAATCTTCATTTTTTACACTCGCATGTTCTTGTAGACCCAATTTTTGAATTTTTACAAGGGGTAAAAGGAGAAAATGTATACCTATATTTGTAGCCCAATTTCTCTCGAGTAAGCACATACCTCATATGTCTATGTAAAGTGTTCGGCGGGCGCAGTAGAGGGCTCAGAAGCGAAGGAGCGACAAGGGGATTTTAGAGAGTACGTTTTTCTGAAATGGTTTTTGGGGGGCATGTCACCTTTAGGAAGCCCCTATGGTGCCAGAACAGCAAAAAAAAAACACATGGCATACCATTTTGGAAACTAGACCCCTTGAGGAACGTAACAAGGGATAAAGTTAGCCTTAATACCCCACAGGTGTTTCACGACTTTTGCATATGTAAAAAAAAAAAAATGTCACTAAAATGTGGGTTTCCCCCCAAATTTCACATTTTTGCAAGGGTTAATAGCAGAAAAGACCCCCCAAAATTTGTAACCCCATCTCTTCTGAGTATGGAGGTACCCCATAAGTGGACCTGAAGTGCACTACGGGTGAACTACAATGCTCAGAAGGGAAGGCGTCATATTTGGCTTTTTGAGAGCAAATTTTGCTCGGGGGGCATGTCGCATTTAGGAAGCCCCTATGGTGCCAGAACAGCAAAATAACCCCCACATGGCATACCATTTTGGAAACTAGACCCCTCACTAGTCCCAGAATGTAATGAGGGGTACAGTGAGCATTTACCCCCCACTGGTGTCTGACAGATCTTTGGAACAGTGGGCTGTGCAAAATTTTTCATTTTCACGGACCACTGTTCCAAAGATCCGTCAGACACCTGTGGGGTGTAAATTCTCACTGCACTCCTCATTACATTCCGTGAGGGGTGTAGTTTCCGAAATGGGGTCACATGTGGGTGTGTTTTTTTTTTTTTGCGTTTGTCAGAACTGCTGTAACAATCAGCCACCTCTGTGCAAATCACCTCAAATGTACATGGGGCACTCTCCCTTCTGGGCCTTGTTGTGCGCCCCCAGAGCACTTTGCGCCCACATATGGGGTATCTCCGTACTCGGGAGAAATTGTGTTACAAATTTTGGGGGGCGTTTTTCCCTTTTACCTCTTGTGAAAATGAAAAGTATAGGGCAACACCAGCATGTTAGTGTAAATTTTTTTATTTTTTTACACTAACATGCTGGTGTAGACCCCAACTGTTCCTTTTCATAAGGGGTAAAAGGAGAAAAAGCCCCCCAAAATTTGTTAGGCAATTTCTCCCGAGTACGGCGATACCCCATATGTGACCCTATTCTGTTGCCTTGAAATACGACAGGGCTCCAAAGTGAGAGCGCCATGTGCATTTGAGGCCTGAATTAGGGACTTGCATAGGGGTGGACATAGGGGTATTCTACGCCAGTGATTCCCAAACAGGGCGCCTCCAGCTGTTGCTAAACTCCCAGCATGCTTGGACAGTCAATTGCTGTCCAGAAATGCTGGGAGTTTTTGTTTTGCAACAGCTGGAGGCTCCATCTTAGAAACACTGCCGTACAATACGTTTTTAATTTTTATTGGAGAAGGGGGGTGGGGGGTGGGGGGGCAGTGTACATGTGTATATGTAGTGTTTTACTCTTTATTTTATGTTAGTGTAGTGTAGTGTTTTTAGGTTACATTCACACTGGCGGCAGATTACACTGAGTCTCCCGCTAGAAGTTTGAGCTGCGGCGGAAAATTTGCCGCATCTCAAATTTGCAGCGGGGAACTCACTGTAATCTGCCGCCAGTGTGAATGTAGCCTGTACATTCACACGAGAGGGGGGTCAAAACTACAACTCCCAGCATGCACTGACAGACCATGCATGCTGGGAGTTGTAGTTTTGCAACAGCTGGAGGCACACTGCCTGGAAAACCTTGAGTTAGGTTCTATGACCTAACTCAGTATTTTCCAACCAGTGTGCCTCCAGCTGTTGCAAAACTGCAACTCCCAGCATGTACTGATTGCGGAAGGGCATGCTGGGAGATGTAGTTATGCAATGGCTGGAGGCACGCAAGTACAACTCCCAGCATGCCCAGACAGCTGTTTGCTGTGTGGGCATGCTGGGACTTGTAGTTTTGCAATATTTAGAGGGGTTCAGGTTGTAGATCACTAAGTGGTCTCAAACTGTAGCCCTCCAGATGTTGCAAAACTACAACTCTCAGCATGCCCAGCCAGCAAACTGCTGTCTGGGCATGCTGAGAGTTGTAGTTTTGCAACATCTGGAGGGCTACAGTTTGAGACCACTTAGTGATCTACAACCTGAACCCCTCTAAATATTGCAAAACTACAAGTCCCAGCATGCCCACACAGCAAACAGCTGTCTGGGCATGCTGGGAGTTGTAGTTTTGCAACATCTGGAGGGCCACGGTTTAGAGACCACTGTAAACTGTGGCCCTCCGGATGTTGCTAGGCAACAACTCACCTAGCAGGACCCGGAAGCCGCCGCCGCCGCACGTGGGGGATCCCCGCATGGAGGATCGCGATCCGGGATCCAGGTAGGGACCTTCGGCGCCGACCCTCCCTGGACGGTTCCCCCGTTTTGCCCGGACACCGATAGGTGGGCAAAGCGGGGGAACCGAACTTTAACCCCCCCTCCCCCGGTCTGCTATCGGTCGGTCGCTCGGCCGACCAATAGCAGGGATAGGAGGGGTGGCAACCCTGCCACCAAACTCCTATCCCTTTAGGGGGATCTAGGGTGTCTCGGACACCTACGATCCCTCTTATTTTCCGGGTCACCGGGTCACCAGTGACCCGTATGACCCGGAATCGCGCAGATCGCAGCTCTGAATTGACCTGCGATTTGCGCGCATCGCGGTCATGGGGGGGTCTCAGGACCCCCCTTGGCGATGTGCCGGGATGCCTGCTGTTAGATAACAGCAGTCATCCCGGTCCGATCACCGCTACCGGTGACGCGGCGCTCCCGGAACCCCGCGACGTACATGTACGTCGCCGCGCGCCAAGTGACACTTCGCGGCGCCGTACATGTACGTCGCTCGTCGTGAAGGGGTTAAAGACCTTTTGTAATATGGTTGCTTAATTTTTTTTTTTTTATAATTAATAAAGAAAACAGCTCCTTAAAATTCCACCACTAGGGGTCCCCATAGCTACACAGTAGGGTTTTTAGGTTAAACTCGATGGACTCTTTTCTTTTTTCAACCCTTAAAACAATGGTACTGGGACAATAACCAGTCCTGCAGCAGTATCAGGCTTGTCCATGAGTCATGGACAAGTGTTGACTCATAGACAAGGCTGCATGAGCAGACACACCAATCACCTTCCACCACCACAAGAAGGGACACGCCCCCTTCCCCTGAGAGGATTTCTAACACTGTGAGCTAATAAAAAGAGGTATTTTTATAATAAATATATGTGTTAGAGGCATAATAATAAGATGTACATGGTCAGGATTAGGCACTGACACGTTCATTTTTTTTTCCGTGGGATCTGACAGGTTCGCTTTAAAAGCTGCTCTATACACACTTGTGTAAAGTATAAACTAAAAAGTCACAAAAAAGAGCCTGAAACGCTGTGCAGCGCCAAGTGTAAGACAAATATACACACATAAGCAGCTCTAAAGACAATGATAAATTCCCTTCTAATATCATTTGTAGATTAACCCATACCATGCCGGGCAATTTCTGGAAACAAATTCAGTTTTTGACACATTTTTTCCAGCCAAACCCACCAGTAGATCTAACAATAAAGTAAAAGTCCTTCCCATTTGACTCTACTCCTGGGAATTTTTTTTTCTTCCCAAAAATGCTGTGTGTGTGTTAAACTGCACCAATGAGAACTACATAACATAGAATGAAAAGTTGTTTTTAGAACCTGTATTTTGAGCTACCGATATAGACAAATGAACAGCCCTTAGCTTTAAGCCAGTGTTTTCTAACTAGTGTGCCTCTACCTGCTGCAAAACTACAACTCTCAGCATGCCCGGACAGCCTTCGGCTGTCCGGGCATGCTGGGAGTTGTAGCTTTGCAACAGCTGGAGGCTGTTTGGTTGGGAAACACTGCTTTAAGCTAAAAACAAAAAACAAAAACCACCTATCCATTTCTCATAATAGAAGGTCTCCGTATATTCTTACCTTATTAGAATTATGATCCCGTAAATATGCGATTACATGCTATTGGCTAATCCACTCCTCTAAACCTATTCCTGAGAGGCACAATTAAAAATGCAAACAACAGAAACTCTCTACCTATAAAAATCCTTATGACTGTATATAAATCCTAAAAAAAAAAGACTCACCTGTGTCAGTCACGGCAGACCAGACCAGATTCAGAGCAAACTGTACCAAAGTCCATCTGCCACATGAACTACACAGCTTCATGGGTTAGCTGCAAGTCTTTGTATACAGACAAGAAATAACAGGGGGTCAAGGTACATGCATGTGATGACAAAACAATTCAGCCTGTAGCTACACATACAACAAAGTAATAACACTGACTGAAATAGCATGGAAGAAATACAGAAAATGATGACAGCTCTCCCAGGAATGATCCTGCTCAATGACGACCAAACTGGAGTCAATTGTCACAGAAAGAACTGATGGTGAAAGCAAGAATATAACGGCAAATAATAAACTCTAATATTAGTGATTCTATGACTACATTAAACACTGAGATACATAAACGTTACCTTAAAGGAGTACTCTGGGATAGAAACATTTATCTCCTATCTTAACGATGAGGGGATGTCAGCTGGAGAGAGGGTCAGAAGACTGGGACCACCCGCAATAAACCGCATGGTGCCCCAGGCTCTCCTCCTTAATGGAGCGTGTCGACCACTGCCTGAAACTGTGGCCAAAGATGCTCAAGTGCAGCTCTTCCATAGAGATGCATGGAGGGGGCGTGTCGGCCCCTGCTTTGTGCGGTGGTCAACATGCCCCATTCAGGAGGAGAGCCGGGGCACCGGGCAGGAGATCGCAGGAGTCCAAACAGTCGGAACCCCCGACACCCACCCTGCCCCCTGACACTTATCCCCTAGCCTTAGAATAGGGAATACATTTTTATGTCCCCCTTTTAAAAGAACCTATGATCAATGTCATGCTGACTGAACCTTGAGTAATCAGGGTGGTCCCTGGTGCCTTCTTCCTGCCACACTAGCTTTGATTCATAGGTCTATCTTTGTCTGGGTTTAGGGAGAGCTCTATAAAGGCAGATGGGATGGGGCAGGAAGACGCCATTAGGGATGGCCCTAATAACTCATAGTTCAGGCAGCATGAACTATAACAGTAGTTTATATATTAGAGAAATTGCTTCTTCTATGGAACTATATGGCATTATCCCGATCCCCCACCATCATAGCCCTTTACTCATTTTGGTTTGTATAGTCTATTCCTGATTCTCTTATAACACCATCTGGTATGGCTTTGATGTTTGTTTACTGCACATGACACTTCATGCCATTAGCATTTTCTTGATGCATTCTACAGGTATGTTCACACAAAGGGATCCCCAGCGCGTATTACGCTGCAGATCTGCCGCTGAAGGACCGCTGTATGCTGCCTTTACAGGTGCCTGCTCGGAGCAGCAATCCGCCGCTACAAGCAGACACACTGAAGTGATGTGCATGGTGTACTCGCACAAATCACGGCCACTCCCCCTGCTCTATGAGCTAGGCCGAGAGCTGCCACGATGTGCGAGTATATCGCACATCGCAGTGTGTCTGTTCGTAGCTGCGTATTGCCGCTCCAAGCAGGCACCTGTGAAGGCAGCATACAGCGGTCCTCCAGAGGCGCACTGAAGATCCGCTCATGTGAAAGTACCCTACTAATGGATGTCTACTTGCTTGTACATTTGTTTATTAGTTTATTATAGTGTTACTATCTGCCATAGACATACATTAGTTTTGACCACCAGTTGTGACTAATCGCCTTTTTCATATTACTTACATCAGTATTACTATGAGGAGGTGTTCGGTAATGTCGCCTTAATTTTTGTTGCTTTAATTTCCCCTTGTATGTACTATTTTAATTTATGAATTTGTATATTTATCATAAAGTTTGCTATTTCTATGGTTATGTTCATATTAAGTGACCCCAGTGTTTTGTTTTCTGATTTATGCTATGTATGGAGATTACCTGACAGTGCTGATTATAATTTCAGGGGCTACTATAGCAATATTATTGTACCACATTTCCCTGCTTCTTTTGCTTGGTATAATATGGAATTATATGGCCTGAGCTATCCCATGCAAAAACAGTAGAGAAGTAGATTACATAGAAGTTATAAATTAATCCATATCATATCCACCTTGGGGTCCCTGATATGGATTTATTGTCAGTTTTCTTCGTCTTCTGCCTCCGGTCTTAACAGTAAAGAAGATTGTGAAAGGTTGTTCTCATGTCTAACTCAGTATAAGGAATTAGTGATTCTGCTTGATCCTGTAATATTTGTGTGGTGGCCCAGTACGGGAGGTGTTACCCTGTACCCTTGCTGTCATGTCAGGCAGCCTCTTGTCGTGTCCCCTGGGCTTCCCTTGCACTTGTTCCCCCATGTACATATGTTTCACCTATTTGTTGTATTATAAAATGTGTAAAGAGGTGTTATAACTTTAAGAAGGTCATGTGAGTTGTCATGTGATTGTTACCCAGGAGGTATCAGTGACCAGATGACCCAAGGGTGGCCTATGGGCTCCCTGCTAGCCTCCCCTATAAAAGCCCTGGGAGGAGCTAGCTCACTCTTTTTCCTTACTCTTGCTTCCTGCTGAGGTCCAGTGCAGTCGAGTCTAGATGTGTGTCCAGAGTCATAGAAAGTCAAGTCCAGTCTGCAGCCACAAGCAGCTACAAGTAAGCCACAGTCTCAGTATTGTCAGTCATCAGTCAAGTCAGTCACATTCATCATTTGTCAAGTCAACGTGGCCTGCATTAACTTGACCATATCTACTACAAGTTCCAGCAAGCCCTTAAGGTCTCTGAGTCACCTCCTTAGTCCCTGGCTGAACTGTATAGACTTTTCCACCAGTCTAACCTCAGTAAAGCTACCGTTGTCCGCAACTTGGCATCAGAGTCATTATTGCCCAGTGCCTAGCCCAGGATCCAGCGGTATACCTTCGGGTGGTATTGAGGATAAACCACACCCTGGCGTCACGAATACAAGGGGTTAATGCCATCTGCCCCTAGGGTAATACCATCTGCCCTTTGCATCACACCCTCCACCACAACTGCATGAACAGAGATGGTCATTATTTGTGTACAAAAGATAAAAATAAAGATAAATAGATAGACTGGTAAGCCATAACATTAAAACACTTAAAGGGAACCAATCATCAGATTTTACCCTATATAACCATTGGCAAAGTATTATATAGGGACACTCCTGCCCCAAGGGATGGTGAGGATATGAACTTATAAACTAGTCCTCGCCAGCCACGCAAGTAGTCCCCGCCAGAGGGGAGCTCCTCTTACCTACTCCCGCTACTTCGGCCGGCAGCTACGCCCCCTCAGCTTGATTGACGGGCTGAGTCATCGCTCTGCTCACTTAACAGATGGAGCAGAGCGATGACACGGCCCATCAATCAAGCCAAGGGGACGTCGCTGCCGGCTGAAGTAACGGACTAGGTAAGAGGAGCTCCCTGCCCAAGGGACTACCGTATTTTTCGCCGTATAAGACGCAATTTTCTTCCCCAAAACTGGGGGGGAAAAGTCGGTGCGTCTTATACGGCGAATACACCCCTATCGCGGCGGTCCCTGCGGCCATCAACGGCCGGGACTCGCGGCTAATACAGGACATCACCGATCGCGGTGATGCCCTGTATTAACCCTTCAGACGCGGCGATCAAAGCTGACCGCCGCGTCTGAAGGGAAAGTGACACTAACCCAGCTGTTCAGTCGGGCTGTTCGGGACTGCCGCGATTTCACCACGGCGGTCCCGAACAGCCTGACTGAATAGGCGGGTTAGTGCTTACTGGACACCGGGAGGGACCTTACCTGCCTCCTCGGTGTCTTCTCCGTTCAGGGATCCCCTGTATGGGAGGCGCTCTCCTTCCTCGTCATCATGTCGTCGTGTACGTGCGTCAGCGTGCCTAACGACGTGATGGCGGCAACGGAGAGCGAGGATACCCGGCCGGCAGCAGAGACGTTCCGGAGCGACGGGGACACGGCGACAGGGATGGAGCGACATCCAGGGCAGCGGTCACGGGTCCGGAGCAGCGGGGATACGTGAGTATTACCTCCTATGCAGTGGTCTTCAATCTGCGGACCTCCAGATGTTGCAAAACTACAAATCCCAGCATGCTGGGAGTTGTAGTTTTGTAACATCTGGAGGTCCGCAGGTTGAAGACCACTATTGGGTTCAAAATCTTAATTTTTTTAGATTTTGCACCTATAAATTGGGTGCGTCTTATACGCCGGTACGTCCTATAGGGCGAAAAATACGGTACTTGCGGGGCCGGCGGGGACTAGTTTATAAGTTCATATCTTCACCATCCCTGGGGGCAGGAGCGTCCCCCAGGGATGGTGAGGATAAAGATTTTACCCTATATAACGCTTTGCCAAGCGGAATATAGGGAACATTTTCATGATTGGTTCCCTTTAAAGGTGTTTTAACACTTTTGTATACAATAAACAATCTTTGCTGAAACTTGACTATCCTTTTAAAGCATTACTGTAATTAAAGTGTACTTGTCAGATCCCCAATAATTAAATTACTCAGTACCTATTCCTGGCCATGTACATCTAATTTTTATGTCTCTATCGCCCATATTTATTATACAATCCCTCTTTTCATTAGCTCACAGTGTTAGAAATCCTCTCAGAGGAAGGGGGCATGTCCCTCCTTGTGATAGTGGAAGGTGATTGATGTGTCTTCTCATGCAGCCTTGTCTGTGAGTCATCTTTTGTCCATGACTCACGGATAAGCTGATGCTGCTGCAGGACTGGTTAGTGTCCCAGTAGGTAAAGGGACCCCTAGTGGTGAGATTTTTAGGAGCAGTTTTCTTTATTAAATATTAAAAAGTTACAAAAGTTCTTCAATTTTCATCAGTGACCACATATAAAAAGTTTTTGGATCTGACAATGCCTATTTAAAATAAAATAAAAAGGCAAATAAAATCATGGGGTGCATCAAAAGGAGAAAAGATGCACACAACAAGGAAATAATTCTACCACTGTACAAATCATACCACACATAGAATACTGTGTACAGTACTGGGCACCAGTGTACAAGAAAGATATAGTGGAGCTGGAGAGGGTTCAAAGACGGGCAACCAGAGTAATACATGGAATGGGAGGACTACAGTACCCAGAAAGATTATTAGGATTATTAAAATTAGGAAAAATGACAGTTGAGGTGGTGACCAAATTACTATAATATGTATAAATATGTCAAGGGGGAAGTACAGAGATCTCTCCCAAGTCTGGAGTGTGGAGCTACATTTTTAAAGTTAATGGGGCTGTAGACAGAGTGCAGTGTATAAAAAAGGGTTGTCAAATCTGTGGCTAATAGATTGAAAAATGCTGAACTAGGTGCCAGGACCAAATTCTCAGTCATCATGGCAACCTGGTGCCTGGGATTTGCGGCGTTTGTGATGAACTAAATAAAAGAGTTCAAAAGTGGCCTGGATACATTTCTAGAAAGCTATAGTTTTACAGGTTATAGTCACAAAATTCTGGAGGAGGGTAATTAATCCAGGGGTTTATTCCAATTGCCAGACTTGGAATCAGGAAGAAATATTTCCAATGAGAAAAATTGGCTTCCACCTCATGGGCATTATTTACTTCTTCTGGAACATAAAGTGGGGCAACCAATTGTGCATGTTCTCCCACTTAAAACCTGTAATTTTCTCTCAACTATGAGAGACATAATGAGAAAAATAAAATCCATAAAATCACATTGTCTGATTTTTAAAGAAATTATTTGCAAATTATTGTGGAAAATAAGTATTTGGTCAACAACAAAAGTTCATCTCAATACTTTGTTATATACCCTTTGTTGGCAATGACAGAGGTCTAACGTTTTCTGTAAGTCTACACAAGGTACTCACACACTATTGCTGGTATTTTGGCCCATTCCTCCATGCAGATCTCCTCTAGAGCAGTGATGTTTTGGGGCTGTCGCTGGGCAACACGGACTTTCAACTCACTCCAAACCGTTTTCTATACGGTTGAGATCTGGAGACTGGCTAGGCCACTCCAGGACCTTGAAATGCTTCATACGAAGCCACTCCTCCATTGCCCGGGCAGTGAGTTTGGGATCATTGTCAGGCTGAGAGACCCTGCCACGTTTCATCCACAGGATGGAAGGAGGTTTTCACTCAAAATCTCACGATACATGGCCCCATTCATTCTTTCGTTTACAAGGATCAGTCGTCCTGGTCCCTTATCAGAAAAACAGCCCCAAAGCATGATGTTTCCACCTCCATGCTTCACAGTAGGTATGGTGTTCTTTGGATGCAACTCAGCATTCTTTCTTCTCCAAACACAACAAGTTGAGTCTTTACCAAAAAGATCTACTTTGGGTTAATCTGACCATATGGCAGTCTCCCTATACTCTTCTGGATCATCCAAATGCTCCCTAACAAACTTTAGACAGGCCCGGACATGTACAGGCTTAAGCAGAGGGACACGTCTGGCACTGCATGATTTGAGTCCCTGGTGGCATAGTGTATTACTGATGGTAGCCTTTGTTACTTTGGTCCCAGCTCTCTGCAGGTCCTTCACTAGGTCCCCTCGTGTGGTTCTGGGATTTTTTCTCGCCACTCTTGTGATTATTTTGACACCACAGGGTGAGATCTTGCGTGGAGCCCTAGATCAAGGGAGATTATCAGTGGTCTTGTATGTCTTCCATTTTCTAATAATTGCTCCTACAATTGATTTCTTTACACCAAGCTACTTGCCTATTGCAGATTCAGTCTTCCCAGCCTGGTGCAGGTCTACAATTTTGTTTCTGGTGTCCTTCGACAGCTCTTTGGTCTTGGCCATAGTGGAGTTTGGAGTGACTGTTTGAGGTTGTGGACAGGTGTCTTTTATACTGATAACAAATTCAAACAGGTGCCATTAATACAGGTAACGAGTGGAGGACAGAGGAGACTCTTAAAGAAGAAGTTACAGGTCTGTAAGAGCCAGAAATCTTGCTTGTTTGTAGGTGACCAAATACTTAATCAGACAATGTGATGTTATGGATTTTCTTTTCTCATTATGTCTCTCATAGTTGATGTATACCTATGATGAACATTACAGGCCTCTCTCGTCTTTTTAAGTGGGAGAACTTACTAAATACTTTTTGCCCCACTGTAACAATAGCGTAACAGGCTGAACTAAATGGATGTATGTCTTTTACTTTACCTTATAAACTATGTAACTATGTCAACAATTAATTCAGTATTACATTTAAAATTAACAAATGGATATTCAGGGTTAGACAGCTTCGGAATATAACAGCCTGCAGCGTTAGTGTATAAAATGCTGTAGTGTATCCATACAAAGACATTGATCTGGACTTGCAGGGTCACAACCTTCTACTCAATAGGCTCAGAGGTCATAAAAATTAATTAGCTTTTGATCTAGGAAATAGATCTGGTCAGCTATGATGCAGAGAATAAGCTTTGTACCAATAGGCTTGATGGATGGTTATGGTCATGTTCCCAGTGTAATGTCTATCTTGCCTAAAGAAAACCTTCACAGTATGTATGACATGGGAAAAACACCTATAATTTGAATGTAATTGCTATTCTGTCCTTCATGGCTGTTTTGCTTCCTTCTCCCTCCTGTTACCATACACTGATTATATTTCACAAACCTGTAAACTGTATTCATTATGTGACTGTAAAATCTTGTTTTGCATTTATTGTTACCTGATCTATTTATAATAATAAAGTACAAACATGACAAATGTACAATTACAGATCCCGACTGAAGGCAAACAAACAGGACTGTTCAGAGCCGCAGAACAGTCGCAATGAGAAGGATATTGTTGGGGGAGCGAGAGAGCAAGTCAAAGTTTCTGACAAATCTTAAAATATATTTGCGTATATATATATATCCCCTATGTATATTTTCCCACTGACAAATAAATGATCAGGTTATAACTTTACAGGTAGATTTATTTGAACAGTAGGAGACAGAATAACAAAAAAAACACATTTCAAATAAGTTATGAATTGATTTTCATTTTACTTATTAAAATATGTATTTGATACCCTATCAATCAGCAAGAATATTGGCTTCCAGATGTCTTTTTTACAGGCAATGAGCTGAGATTAGGAGCACTCTCTTAAAGTTACCTGTATAAAAGATACCTGTCCACAGAAACAACAAATCAATCAGATTCCAAACTCTCCACCATGGCCAAGACCAAAGAGCTTTTCAAAGATGTCAGAGACAAGGTTGTAGACCTACACAAGGCTGGAATGGACTACAAGACCATTGCCAAGCAGCTTAGGGAGAAGTTTACAACAGTTGGTGAAATTATTCGCAGATGGAAGAAACCCAAAATAACAGTCAATCTCCCTTGGTCGGGGGCTCCATTTAAGATCTCCCCTCTTGGAGTTTCAATGATCATGAGAAGTAAGGAATCAGCCTAGAACTACACGCAAAGATTTTGTAAAAGATTTCAAGGCAGCTAAGACCATAGTCAAAAAGAAAACAATTGGTAACACACTATACCGACACTACACACTACATGAAGGACTGAAATCCTGCAGCGCCCACGAGGTCCCCCTGCTCAACAAAGCCCATGTACAGGCCCATCTAAAGTATGCCAATGTACATTGGTATTGGGTAGTAGTTGTGGTCAGATGAGACCAAAATCGAGATCATTAGCATCAACTCAACTGGCCATATTTTGAGAAGTAGGATAGCTGCCTATGATCCCAAGAACATTGAAGGGGATTTATCAAAACCTGTGTAGAGGGAGAGTGGTGCAGTTGCCCATAGCAACCAATCAGATCGCTTCTTTCATTTTTCACAGGTCTCTTTACAATAAAAGAAGCAATCTGGTTGCTATGGGCAACTGCACCACTCTTCCTCTACACAGGTTTTGAGAAATATCCCCCATTATCCCCACTGTCAAACATAGAGGTTAAAACATTATGCTTTGGGATGTTTTTCTGCTAGGGGACAGCACAACTTTACTGCATCAAAGGGAAGATGGATAGGGCCATGTACCATCAAATCTTGTATAAAAACCTCCTTCACTCAGCATTGAAAATAGGTAATGGATGGATATCCTGGCATGTCAATGACCTAAAACACATGGCTAAGGCAACAAAGAATTAGCTTTAGAAGAAGCACATTAAAGGGGTACTCTGGTGATTTAATCCTAAAAAGAAAAACCTTCCTCACTCCTGCACCGCCAGAGTTACAGAACTCGCGTCACAGTGTCCATTGATTCCAGTTTTGGTGACGTGGTATCACACAGCCACTCATTCAGTTAGCGGCAACAGTGATCTTAGTCTCAGTAACTTTGTCTCAATTAATCTATTTTTACATATATTAAAGTCATAGGGAGAATCTATCAATGCTTAAACTGGTGTAAAAAAGTTTCACAAAAGTTTTGAAAAAAAACAGTCATACATTTTTTAGCAAAATCATTTAGTGATACTCTTTACCGCAGGACCATGGACATTGGTAATAATAGACTGGAGCTGTCCCATTTACATAAATAGGAAATGATACTCGACATGCTTTGTGACCTTTGCAAGAAAGGGGAGGCTGAGATGTAAACATTATTTACTGTGTTCCCTATCCCTTTTTTTTTGTAATGCTGTACAGAATTCTTCACAGCAGTCTCTTCCTTATCATGACAGAAAGAACAGGGACTCTAAGCTTAGTTTTAGGGTATGCTCATACTATGGGAATTCTGCCCGTAATTTCCAAAAGGATATCCTTGTGTAGCAGCCTACATTGATATCAAGAGCCATCCCATTGACTGCAGTGCAGTTCCTGGCAGATTTTGAGGAATACAATTTCATGTTGGAAGTACCACTATGGAACTTCTGTCATGGGAACTGTGTAGCGGAATTCACACTGACAGCAATAAGAGGCTGCTGTGAGCGGATTCCGTCTGGAATTTTCTGTTCTGGAAATTCTGTGTGTGAAATTTTCATAGTGAACATGCCCTTAGGCTTAATGCTCTGACTAAAAGATTTCAGGATTATTTCATGATATAGATACTAAAAACATACAAACATGATATAATATAGGAAAGGCTGATTCCTTTAGTTGAGGGCCCCCATTAATATCTGACAGCGGCATCTAAAGGAACCTTTAAACAGTCCCTGGTGGTCCAGTGGGATGGATGCACCCCCCCAACCCACCCCCGCAGAGTGATCATGGGGGAGCGATCCACTTCTGAGGTAGCCGAAGGGCTTACCTCTTCTCCAGCACTGGTCCTGACTTTGTGATTGATAGCTGGACCAGGCTTTATCAATCAAGCGCAGAGCACATAGATCAATGTAGTTCTGTGGAACTACATTGATCTGTATGAGGAATCTAATGATTCCTCCTAAAAGTCCCCTAAGGGGACTAATAAACTGTAAAAAAAAAAAAAAAAAAGTTAAATAAGAGTATTAAAAAAAACATCGATTAACCCTTTTCCATTTTAAAAGTTTAAATCACCTTCTATTTCCCAAATTCCATATTAAAAATATGTAAACATAATAAAAATAATGTGGTATCACCGCATGTGCAAATGTCCAAACTATAAAAATTTAATGCTAATTAAACTGCATGGTCAATGGCATGAAAAAATACCAAAAAGTCCATAATTGCGTATTTTAGGTGACTTTGTATGCCCTAAAAAAATTCTTCAAAAGCGATCAAAAAGTCCCAGCAAAACAAAAATGGTACTGATAAAAACTACATATCACAGCGCATAAAATGAGCCCTCATACAGCCCCATATACTGAAAAAAAATTTATAGGGGTCAGAAGAGGACATTTTTAAACATACAAATTTTCACGAAAAAAGTTATAATTTTTTTACAGAAGTAAAACAACATCAAACCTATATAAGTTGGGCATCATTTTAATCATATTGACCAACAGGATAAAGATAAGGTGTCATTTTTACTGAAAAGTGCTCTGCTTAGAATTGGAAGGCCCCAAAACTTAAAAAAATTGTGTATTTTTTTTCAATTTTGCCCCACAAATATTTTTTTCTGGTTTTGCCATACATTTTGTGGTGAAATGAATTATGTCATTAAAAAGTAAAATTGGTGGCGCAAAAGACAAGCCCTCAGTTGGGTCTGTAGATGGAAAATGCTAAGCATTATGATTTTTAGAAGGGGAGGAGGAAAAAAACAAACTGCAAAATTGAAAAATTGCCTGGTGCTCAAGGGGTGAATTATTTACCGCTACAGGACGTATGCATATGTCCTATCTTCTGACAGGTTCGCACAATAGCATGTACATATACGTCATACTGATCTCCTGAGCTCTAGGATGCAGCGCAGGAGATCGCTGACGGGACCTGGCTGTCAATCACAGCCGCGATCCGGCCACAGCTACCTAGAGCAAGATCGTGCTGGTCTCTTCAGCATTAATCCCATAGTACTGACCATGGCTTTAATGGGATTGACATCGGTCCAGCTGATGGCCTCCTGTCTGTCAAGTACCTCAGCCTGTGAGGTTCAGCCATAGGGTAATACTGATAGCTATACTGTGCTGCGCATTTTATCACAAAAAATGCAGCTCGTGTCAACAAAGATTTGCCACTAATATAAAGTGCAATATGTAACAAAAAATAAAAATCTCAGAATCGCTTCACTCAGTAAAAGCATTTTCAAGTTATTACAACTTTGAATAATTGGTCTGGGACATTAAAGGAGAACTCCAGCCAAAATGAACTTATCCCCTATCCACAAGATGTCCTGCACTCTAATCACTTCGATGGGAGCGCCGAAGAGACCCGAGTACAGCACTTGGGCATCATCGGTACTCCCATAGAAATAAATGGAGCGTGTGACACTTCTCACTGAGAGAGTTGGGGTCCCGTTCTGGAGATAGTGGTGGGTCCCAGCAGTCAGACCCCCCCCCCCCCCCCCCCCCCCGCAATCAGTTACTTATATAAGTTTATTTTGGCTAGAGTTCTCCTATAAGGTAAAAACAGGCGGCATCCTTAAATGGGCACTGTCAGGTACAAAAACTGTTGACATGTTGTAAAGCATGTATAACCAATAGGTTTTGCAATTGCTTTCATTAGAAAATGTTCAGTATTTCATAATGAAAAAGCCAGTCAAACAACTGCCTCCCCCTGCCTGCTTGGACACATACTAGTCCTGCTGTGTCCATGCATCATCACCTATGTCATGGACACACTTCCTTGATTGACAGCTGTGAGCGCAGGACTCACAGCTGGAGGCAAAATCCTCCCACTGTCAGCTTGTGTCCCGCTACTGTCAGTGAGGACAAGCTGGGAGTTGTAGTTTTGCTAATGCTAGGGGAGATGTGAGCAGACAGCATACTGAGGGAGGGGGCGGAGACCTGCACAGTGAGGCCACACCCCCTCCCATTGAGAGGAATTCAGACTAGCGAGCTAAATTATAAGTGTAATAAAAAAAAAAATAAAGGTGCTAGACACATAAAAATTAGATGTACATGGTCAGGATTAGGTACTGAGTGATATATTTAAAAAAAATGTTGTTGGATCTGACAGGTACGCTTTAAGGGTTAAATAGCGGCAGATCTTTCAGCACCATGTGGGCAATGAAAAGCATTTCCCATTTAAGTCAACAAGAGGACTTTCATGTAAAAAATGCTGTGGTTTGGCCATGGAAATTAACGCTGATTCTGCATCCAAATAAGTGTAGATGTTGGCAGTGTGAACATGCCCTGACACTGTCGCATGTTAATACAAATAAAATAAACAATACAAATAAATAAATAAAATAAGAATTTCAGTACAATCATATATCCCATCTCAACCTATATATATTTATTATATATTTAATATTTATCTATCCATCCATCTCCTTTCTATGTATCGTACATCTCATATCTATGTATCGTACATTTCCTATATATCTCTCCTATCTCATATCTATCTATCTCATATCTATCTATCTATCTATCTCATATCTATCTATCTCATATCTATTTATCTATCTCTCTCATATCTATTTATATATCTATCTATTATATAGCTTATATCTATCTCATATCTATCTATCTCATATCTATCTGTCATATCTATCTATTTATCTCTCTCATATCTATTTATATATCTATCTATTATATAGCTTATATCTATCTATCTATCTCATATCTATCTATCTCATATCTATCTATCTCATATCTATCTATCTCATATCTATTTATCTATCTCTCTCATATCTATTTATATATCTATCTATTATATAGCTTATATCTATCTCATATCTATCTATCTCATATCTATCTGTCATATCTATCTATTTATCTCTCTCATATCTATTTATATATCTATCTATTATATAGCTTATATCTATCTATCTATCTATCTCATATCTATCTATCAATCTTATATCTATCTATTATATAGCTTATATCTATCTCATATCTATCTATCTCATATCTATCCATCTCATAGCTATCTATCTCATATCTATCTATCTATATATCAATCTATCTCATATCTATTATATAGCTTATATCTATCTCATATCTATCTATCATCTGTCTATCTATTCATCTATCTATCTATCTCATATCTATCTATGATCTATCTATCTCATATCTATCATCTATCTATCTATTCATCTATCTATCTCATATCTATCTATCTATCTGTCTATCTCATATCTATCTATCTATCTATTCATCTATCTATCTATCTATCTATCTATCATCTATCTATCTATTCATCTATCTATCTCATATCTATCTATCTGTCTATCTCATATCTATCTATTTCATATCTATCTCATATCTATCTATCACATATCTATCCATCTGTCTATCTATCTCATATCTATCTATCTATCTACATATCAATCTATCTATATTATATCTATTATATAGCTTATATCTATCTCATATTCATCACCTATCTATCTCATATCTATCAATCTATCTATTATATAGCTCATATCTATCTCATATATATCACCTATCTATGTCATATCTATCTATCAATCTATCTATCTCATATCTATTATATAGCTTATATCTATCTCATATCTATCACCTAACTATCTCATATCTATCAATCTATCTATCTATTATATAGCTTATAGCTATCTCATTTCTATCTTCTATCTATCTATCTATCTCATATCTATCTATCTATTATATAGCTTATATGTATCTCATTTCTATCTTATATCTATATATCTCATATCTATTTACAATTTAGCTTATATCTATCTCACATCTATTTATCTATCTTTCCAATATCTATCCTATTATAATGTTGTTGCATTTATGCCCAATACATTAACGGTTCTCTACTTCACATTTGCCCGTGTGCATGTTCATTTCTCCAGCATGAATGATTAGTAGGTAGCCTTGTCTTCCTGACTCTCTGGCTGTAGACGGAACACTGGGTGTCATCCTGTGACTAATCCTGAGCGGTCACAGCACGATGGGAATACTTACAGCATCTGTCACCAGGGAACAGGTAGCTCAGTGTTATCAGCGGCACACGGCCAGCAGACTCCGCCCACCAAGAGGAATGCCACGTCATCGGCCGGAACCAGAGAGAGACTGCTGCTTGTTTCTGTACGGGTACATTGAAGCGGACACATCGAAAGGGTTCTGGCGCCATCTTGAGAGGGTCAAGAGACCTTCAATAGTATCATTTTTCATTATTTGTGTGAAATTCTCGCACAAGCAGTGTAAAATGATATAATGTCAGGGCTTAGATTGTCCGGCATGCTGGGAATTGTAGATTTGCAACAGCTGGAGGCACCCTGGTTGGGAAACATTGTGTCATGTACTGCAAGGTCACACATGTCTACAGAAATGTTCACCAATCTGTGGGTCCTCAGCTATTGCAAAACTACGACTCCCATCATTCCCTGACAGCAGGCATAAGGTATGACCTGACAGTCATGTTCTGACCAGTGGTCCTTAGATTTCCATGTTTTCTTTAGGCACATTAGGGCCTCATTCACACATTCTTTTTTAATTACTTTTATGTGTAAAAAATCTAAGGTGCAAATTAATTTTTTTTTTTTACAGAATTGCCATAAAAAATGTACCGAAAAACCCTAACACACATTTACACTTGTCCTTTGTTCACACAGTGCGATAGACTTATGTGAGGAACATCTCTAGCATATTAGGGCCCATTCGCACTACGTATTTTCTGAGCACAAATCCACTTACAAAATCTGGTGCAGCAGCCTCCCATTATTCTCAACAGGATTTTGCTCCACCATTTACACTACAGAATTTACAGACCCAAGACTCTGCCGAAAAAGGGACACATTCATACTTTTAGCAGAATCCGCTCTGAAATTCATTGCTGTGAATTGAACAAGCGCATTTCCCAGCGGTCCAGACAGAATGAGCCCTTACAGAAGCAGCTATGTTTACGGGACTTCTCCATATGCTGAGGAAAATCCGCAACTGAATTTCATATACTTAGGGGGAAATTTATTGAGCTGTTGTTTGCTTTTTTTTTATGTAAAATTGAATATGTGGTGAATTTTGTTTTCACAGAATTTATCATGATTTTTGCATAAGCGTAGGTAGTCATTGCATCCTGTGTACCATTGTTTACCTTATTTGCCGTATGAAGGCATGGTTTTCCATAAGGATGCGTTTTTGGGAGCTTTATCATTTACACAGTTTTTTTTTCTTCTAAGTCGCAAAATTTAGGTGTATCTGTACTCCACCTTTGACCAGGTACAGTTTATACACACTCAATCCAAAGCAAAAAGAGGATATTTACCATTATATTTACCATTTGTGTTTCTTCTTCAACACTGACATAGTTCACACAAAAATCAGCAGTTGTAAATTTGCCCCAAACGGTACAAGATTTGGTGGGGATTTTTTCTGCTGCCATTTTTGTGTGTGGAAACATTGAGGATTTTTTGCTGCATGAACATAAAGCAGGTAAAAAAAAAACAATGGTTGTCTATCAGAGAAAAACACTTCTAACCACCTGGAAAAAAAAAACTTCACTTAGAGCATTCTGTGTTTTGGAAAGAAAAAAGGCGTGACTCCATACCCCGTCCCCCAAACCCCCTGCCCAACTGCCCCAAAATGGGGAAAAAGACACAGAAAAAAAAAAAAAAAAAGATTTTATTGTGCTGGCAGCTTTATATTTCATTAGGCACTGTTCACACTACCAAGTCCAGCAAGAAAAATTTCCTGACCTTTGAATCCCGTACTGGAGCAGAAGTTACGAGGAATCGGGGGGAAATAAGCGTGAAATTCAAGCACAGATGCTCCAGTACTGCACAAATACAGCCTGCAGTCTCAGCACTGTATGGGCTTAAAGGGGTACTCCGATGCAGGACAGGTTATCCCCTATCCACAGGCTGGCCCGGCATGCTAATAGTGTGGATTTGCAACAGCTGGAGGCACACTGACACTGCGCTAAGGTAGCATCACAGTGTAGTTGTAATCTTCGAATATAGTTACGCCAAAAGGGATGGTTTACTGGCGCCATCTGGTGGTCATATGATAAAACGACATCCATAAGATTATATTGTTGTGATTATTATTTATTTCATAGCTCCATAAACTGCCAGAACACTTGAAATACAGAGGGGATTAAATACAAAAGGAACAAATGATAAAATTCCGAAATGCAATAGATTACATAAGAATACCGCGCAATAGACTGACACAGATAAAGGAAGGATCACTGAACAGTCTTCGAGAGATAGTGCTGCATATGACAGCTCACAACTGCTGATATACGATATACTACTATCACATTGGATAGTTTCAGCCAATACAGTTTATTCATTATATAATGCAAAGCTATATACTTTTCTAATATATGTATATATACAGTCATGGCCGTAAATGTTGGGACCGCTGAAATTTTTCAAGAAAATGAAGTATTTCTCACAGAAAGGATTGCAGTAACACATGTTTTGCTATACACATGTTTATTCCCTTTGTGTGTATTGGAACTAAACCAAAAAAGGGAGGAAAAAAGGCAAATTGGACATAATGTCACACCAAACTACAAAAATGGGCTAGACAAAATTATTGGCACCCTTAACTTAATATTTGGTTGCACACCCTTTGGAAAAAATAACTGAAATCAGTGGCTCCCTATAACCATCAATAAGCTTCTTACACCTCTCAGCCCGAATGTTGGACCACTCTTCCTTTGCAAACTGCTCTAGGTCTCTCTTATTGGAAGGCGCCTTTTCCCAATAGCAATTTTAAGATCTCTCCACAGGTGTTCAATGGGATTTAGATCTGGATTCATTGCTGCCACTTCAGAACTCTCCAGTGCTTTGTTGCCATCCATTTCTGGGTGCTTTTTGAAGTATGTTTGGGGTCATTGTCCTGCTGAAAGACCCAAGATCTGAGATGCAAACCCAGCTTTCTGACACTGGGCTGTACAGTGCGACCCAAAATCCATTGGTAATCCTCAGATTTCATGATGCCTTGCACACATTCAAGGCACCCAGTGCCAGAGGAAGCAAAACAACCCCAAAATATCATTGAACCTCCACCATATTTCACCATTTTTGGTAAAGAGTAGAATGATGTGCTTTACCAAAAAGCTCTATCTTGATCTCATCTGTCCACAAGATGTTTTCCCAGAAGGATTTTTGGCTTACTCAAGTTCATTTTGGCAAAATGTAGTCTCTATGTCAGTAGTGGGGTCCTCCTGGGTCTCCTACCATAGCTTTTCATTTCATTTAACTATTGACTGATAGTTCGCGTTGACACTGACGCAGGACAGCTTTAATATCTTTGGAACTTGTTTGGGGCTGCTTATCCACCATCCATACTATCCTGCGTTGACACCTTTCATAATTTTTTCTCTTCCGTCCATGCACAGGGAGATTAGCTACAGTGCCATGGGTTGCAAACTTTCTGATAATGTTGTGCACTGTGGACAAAGGCAAATCTATATCTCTGGAGATGGATTTATGACCTTGAGATCGTTGATATTTTTCCACAATTTTGGTTCTCAAGTCCTCAGACAGTTCTCTGTTGTCCATGCTTAGTGTGGCACACATCTGCTTTCAGGTGTGATTTTTATATTGCCCACACCTGTTACATGCCCCAGGTGAGTTTAAGGGAGCATCACATGCTTAAAACAATCTAATTTTTCCACAATTTTGAAAGGGTGACAATAATTTTGTCCAGACCATTTTTGGAGTTTGATGTCATTATGTCAAATTTGCCTTTTTTCCTCCCTTTTTTGGTTCAGTTCCAATACACACAAAGGGAATAAACATGTGTATAGCAAAACATGTGTTACTGCAATCCTTTTCTGTGAGTAATACTTCATTTTCTTGAAAAATTTCAGGGGTGACATCATTTACGGCCATGACTGTATATATATATATATATATATATAAGTGTGTGTGTGTGTGTGGATAGATAGAGTGGGCAAAAAAGTATTTAGTCAGCCCCCAATTGTGCAAGTTCTCCCACTTAAAAAGATAAAAGGGGCCTGTAATTTCATCATAGGTACATCTCAATTATGAGAGACATAATGAGGGGGAAAGAATACAAGAAATCACATTGTAGGATTTCTGTTACGCCAAGCGCTCCGGGTCCCCGCTCCTCCCCGGAGCGCTCGCTTCACCTCCTCCGCTGCAGCGCCCCGGTCACGTCCTCTGACCCGGGGCGCTGCGATCCTGCTGCTAGCCGGGATGCGATTCGCGATGCGGGTAGCGCCCGCTCGCGATGCGCACCCCGGCTCTCCTACCTGACTCGCTCCCCGTCTGTTCTGTCCCGGCGCGCGCGGCCCCGCTCCCTAGGGCGCGCGCGCGCCGGGTCTCTGCGATTTAAAGGGCCACTGCGCCGCTGATTGGCGCAGTGGTTCCAATTAGAGTTATCACCTGTGCACTCCCTATATTACCTCACTTCCCTTGCACTCCCTTGCCGGATCTTGTTGCCTTAGTGCCAGTGAAAGCGTTCCTTGTGTGTCCCTTGCCAGTGTTTCCAGACCTTCTGCCGTTGCCCCTGACTACGATCCTTGCTGCCTGCCCCGACCTTCTGCTACGTCCGACCTTGCTTCTGCCTACTCCCTTGTACCGCGCCTATCTTCAGCAGCCAGAGAGGTGAGCCGTTGCTAGTGGATACGACCTGGTCACTACCGCCGCAGCAAGACCATCCCGCTTTGCGGCGGGCTCTGGTGAAAACCAGTAGTGGCTTAGAACCGGTCCACTAGCACGGTCCACGCCAATCCCTCTCTGGCACAGAGGGTCCACTACCTGCCAGCCGGCATCGTGACAGTAGATCCGGCCATGGATCCCGCTGAAGTTCCTCTGCCAGTTGTCGCTGACCTCACCACGGTGGTCGCCCAGCAGTCACAACAGATTGCGCAACAAGGCCAACAGCTGTCTCAACTGACCGTTATGCTACAACAGTTGCTACCACAGCTTCAGCAGTCATCTCCTCCGCCAGCTCCTGCACCTCCTCCGCAGCGAGTGGCCGCTCCTGGGATACGCTTATCCTTGCCGGATAAGTTTGATGGGGACTCTAAGTTTTGCCGTGGCTTCCTTTCCCAATGTTCCCTGCATCTGGAGATGATGTCGGACCTGTTTCCCACTGAAAGGTCTAAGGTGGCTTTCGTAGTCAGTCTTCTGTCCGGAAAAGCCCTGTCATGGGCCACACCGCTCTGGGACCGCAATGACCCCGTCACTGCCTCAGTACACTCCTTCTTCTCGGAAATCCGAAGTGTCTTTGAGGAACCTGCCCGAGCCTCTTCTGCTGAGACTGCCCTGTTGAACCTGGTCCAGGGTAATTCTTCCGTTGGCGAGTATGCCGTACAATTCCGTACACTTGCTTCAGAATTGTCCTGGAATAATGAGGCCCTCTGCGCGACCTTCAAAAAAGGCCTATCCAGCAACATTAAAGATGTTCTGGCCGCACGAGAAATTCCTGCTAATCTACATGAACTTATTCACCTAGCCACTCGCATTGACATGCGTTTTTCTGAAAGGCGTCAGGAACTCCGCCAAGATATGGACTCTGTTCGCACGAGGCGTTTCGTCTCCTCGGCTCCTCTCTCCTCTGGTCCCCTGCAATCTGTTCCTGTGCCTCCCGCCGTGGAGGCTATGCAGGTCGACCGGTCTCGCCTGACACCTCAAGAGAGGACACGACGCCGTATGGAGAACCTCTGCCTGTACTGTGCTAGTACCGAACACTTCCTGAGGGATTGTCCTATCCGTCCTCCCCGCCTGGAAAGACGTACGCTGACTCCGCACAAAGGTGAGACAGTCCTTGATGTCTACTCCGCTTCTCCACGTCTTACTGTGCCTGTGCGGATGTCTGCTTCTGCCTTCTCCTTCTCTACAGTGGCCTTCTTGGACTCTGGTTCTGCAGGAAATTTTATTTTGGCCTCCCTCGTCAACAGGTTCAACATCCCAGTGACCAGTCTCGCCAGACCCCTCTACATCAATTGTGTAAATAATGAAAGATTGGACTGTACCATACGTTTCCGCACGGAGCCCCTTCTTATGAGCATCGGATCTCATCATGAGAGGATTGAACTTTTGGTCCTCCCCAATTGCACCTCGGAGATTCTCCTTGGACTTCCCTGGCTTCAACTTCATTCCCCAACCCTGGATTGGTCCACTGGGGAGATCAAGAGTTGGGGGTCCTCTTGTTCCAAGAACTGTCTAAAACCGGTTCCCAGTAACCCTTGCCGTAACTCTGTGGTTCCTCCAGTAACCGGTCTCCCCAAGGCCTATATGGACTTCGCGGATGTTTTCTGCAAAAAACAAGCTGAGACTCTACCTCCTCACAGGCCTTATGATTGCCCTATCGACCTCCTCCCGGGTACTACTCCACCCCGGGGCAGAATTTATCCTCTCTCTGCCCCAGAGACTCTTGCCATGTCCGAATACGTCCAGGAGAATCTAAAAAGGGGCTTTATCCGTAAATCCTCCTCTCCTGCCGGAGCCGGATTTTTCTTTGTCTCCAAAAAAGATGGCTCCCTACGTCCTTGCATTGACTACCGCGGTCTTAATAAAATCACGGTTAAGAACCGCTACCCCTTACCCCTCATCTCTGAACTCTTTGATCGCCTCCAAGGTGCCCACATCTTCACTAAATTGGACTTAAGAGGCGCCTATAACCTCATCCGCATCAGAGAGGGGGACGAGTGGAAAACGGCATTTAACACCAGAGATGGACACTTTGAGTATCTGGTCATGCCCTTTGGACTGTGCAATGCCCCTGCCGTCTTCCAAGACTTTGTCAATGAAATTTTTCGTGATCTATTATACTCCTGTGTTGTGGTATATCTGGACGATATCCTAATTTTTTCTGCCAATCTAGAGGAACACCGCCGGCATGTCCGTATGGTTCTTCAGAGACTTCGTGACAACCAACTCTATGCCAAAATTGAGAAATGTCTGTTTGAATGCCAATCTCTTCCTTTTCTAGGATATTTGGTCTCTGGCCAGGGACTACAGATGGATCCAGACAAACTCTCTGCCGTCTTAAATTGGCCACGCCCCTCCGGACTCCGTGCTATCCAACGCTTTTTGGGGTTCGCCAATTATTACAGGCAATTTATTCCACATTTTTCTACCATTGTGGCTCCTATCGTGGCTTTAACCAAGAAAAATGCTGATCCCAAGTCCTGGCCTCCTCAAGCAGAAGACTCCTTTAAACAACTCAAGTCTGCCTTTTCTTCGGCTCCCGTGCTCTCCAGACCTGACCCTTCCAAACCCTTCCTATTGGAGGTTGATGCCTCCTCAGTAGGAGCTGGAGCTGTTCTTCTACAAAAAAATCCTTCCGGGCATGCTGTCACTTGTGGTTTTTTCTCTAGGACCTTCTCTCCAGCGGAGAGGAACTACTCCATCGGGGATCGAGAACTTCTAGCCATTAAATTAGCACTTGAGGAATGGAGGCATCTGCTGGAGGGATCAAGATTTCCTGTTATTATCTACACCGACCACAAGAACCTCTCCTACCTCCAGTCGGCCCAACGGTTGAATCCTCGCCAGGCCCGGTGGTCTCTGTTCTTTGCCCGATTTAATTTTGAGATTCACTTTCGTCCTGCCGATAAGAACATTAGAGCCGATGCTCTCTCTCGTTCCTCGGATGCCTCAGAAGTTGATCTCCCTCCGCAACACATCATTCCACCTGACTGCCTGATCTCCACTTCTCCTGCCTCCATCAGACAGACTCCTCCAGGAAAGACCTTTGTTTCTCCACGCCAACGCCTCGGAATCCTCAAATGGGGTCACTCCTCCCATCTCGCAGGTCATGTGGGCATCAAGAAATCTGTGCAACTCATCTCCCGCTTCTATTGGTGGCCAACTCTGGAGACGGATGTTGGGGACTTTGTGCGAGCCTGCACTATCTGTGCCCGGGATAAGACTCCTCGCCAGAAGCCCGCTGGTTTTCTTCATCCTCTGCCTGTCCCCGAACAGCCTTGGTCTCTGATTGGTATGGATTTTATTACTGATTTACCCCCTTCCCGTGGCAACACCGTTATTTGGGTGGTCGTTGATCGATTCTCCAAAATGGCACATTTCATTCCTCTTCCTGGTCTTCCTTCTGCGCCTCAGTTGGCTAAACAATTTTTTGTACACATTTTTCGTCTTCACGGGTTGCCTACGCAGATTGTCTCGGATAGAGGGGTCCAATTCGTGTCTAAATTCTGGAGAGCTCTCTGTAAACAACTCAAGATTAAATTAAATTTTTCCTCTGCATATCATCCCCAGTCCAATGGACAAGTAGAAAGAATTAACCAGATCCTGGGTGATTATTTGCGACATTTTGTTTCCTCCCGCCAGGATGACTGGGCAGATCTCCTTCCATGGGCCGAATTCTCGTATAACTTCAGGGTCTCTGAATCTTCCTCCAAATCCCCATTTTTCGTGGTGTACGGCCGTCACCCTCTTCCCCCCCTCCCTACCCCCTTGCCCTCTGGTCTGCCCGCTGTGGATGAAATTTCTCGTGACCTTTCCATTATATGGAGAGAGACCCAAAATTCTCTCTTACAGGCTTCTTCACGCATGAAGAGGTTCGCGGATAAGAAAAGAAGAGCTCCCCCCGTTTTTTCCCCTGGAGACAAGGTATGGCTCTCCGCTAAATATGTCCGCTTCCGTGTCCCTAGCTACAAGTTGGGACCACGCTATCTTGGTCCTTTCAAAATTCTGTGTCAAATTAATCCTGTCTCTTATAAACTTCTTCTTCCTCCTTCTCTTCGTATCCCTAATGCCTTTCACGTCTCTCTTCTCAAACCACTCATCCTCAACCGTTTTTCTCCCAAATCTGTTCCTCCCACTCCTGTTTCCGGCTCCTCGGACGTCTTCTCGGTCAAGGAGATTTTGGCTGCCAAAAAGGTCAGAGGAAAAAATTTTTTTTTAGTAGACTGGGAGGGTTGTGGTCCTGAAGAGAGATCCTGGGAACCTGAGGACAGCATCCTTGACAAAAGTCTGCTCCTCAGGTTCTCAGGCTCCAAGAAGAGGGGGAGACCCAAGGGGGGGGGTACTGTTACGCCGAGCGCTCCGGGTCCCCGCTCCTCCCCGGAGCGCTCGCTTCACCTCCTCCGCTGCAGCGCCCCGGTCACGTCCTCTGACCCGGGGCGCTGCGATCCTGCTGCTAGCCGGGATGCGATTCGCGATGCGGGTAGCGCCCGCTCGCGATGCGCACCCCGGCTCTCCTACCTGACTCGCTCCCCGTCTGTTCTGTCCCGGCGCGCGCGGCCCCGCTCCCTAGGGCGCGCGCGCGCCGGGTCTCTGCGATTTAAAGGGCCACTGCGCCGCTGATTGGCGCAGTGGTTCCAATTAGAGTTATCACCTGTGCACTCCCTATATTACCTCACTTCCCTTGCACTCCCTTGCCGGATCTTGTTGCCTTAGTGCCAGTGAAAGCGTTCCTTGTGTGTCCCTTGCCAGTGTTTCCAGACCTTCTGCCGTTGCCCCTGACTACGATCCTTGCTGCCTGCCCCGACCTTCTGCTACGTCCGACCTTGCTTCTGCCTACTCCCTTGTACCGCGCCTATCTTCAGCAGCCAGAGAGGTGAGCCGTTGCTAGTGGATACGACCTGGTCACTACCGCCGCAGCAAGACCATCCCGCTTTGCGGCGGGCTCTGGTGAAAACCAGTAGTGGCTTAGAACCGGTCCACTAGCACGGTCCACGCCAATCCCTCTCTGGCACAGAGGGTCCACTACCTGCCAGCCGGCATCGTGACAATTTCTAATGAATTAATTGGTAAATTCCTCGGTAAAGTAAGTATTTGGTCACCTACAAACAAGCAAGATTTCTGGCTCTTCCAGACCTGTAACTTCTTCTTTAAGAGTCTCCTCTGTCTTCCACCCGTTATCTGTATTAATGGCACCTGTTTGAACTTGTCAGTGTAAAAGACACCTGTCCACAACCTCAAACGGTCACACTCCAAACTCCACTATGGCCAAGACAGAAGAGCTTTCGAAGGACACCAGAAACAAAATTGTAGACCTGCACCAGGCTGGGAAGACTGAAACTGCAATAGGCAAGCAGCTTGGTGTAAAGAAATCAATTATTAGAAAATGGAAGACATACAAGACCACTGATAATCTCCCTCGATCTGGGGCTCCACGCAATATCTCACCCCGTGGTGTCAAAATGATCACAAGAACGGTGAGCAAAGATCCCAGAACCACACAGGGGGACCTAGCGGATGACCTGCAGAGAGCTGGGACCAAAGTAACGTGTCCCCCTGCTTAAGCCAGTACACGTCTGGCCCGTCTGAAGTTTGCTAGAGAGCATTTGGATGATCCAGAAGAGTATTGGGAGAATGTCATATGGTCAGATGAACTTTTTGTTGAAAACTCAACTCATCATGTTTGGAGTTGCATCCAAAGAACACCATACCTACTGTGAAGCATGGGGGTGGAAACATGCTTTGGGGCTGTTTTTCTGCAAAGGGACCAGGACGACTGATCCTTGTAAAGAAAGGAATGAATGGGGCCATGTATCGCGAGATTTTGAGTGAAAACCTCCTCCCATCAGCAAGGGCATTGAAGATGAAATGTTGCTGGGTCTTTCAGCATGACAATGATCCCAAACACACCGCCCGGGCAACAAAGGAGTGGCTTCGTAAGAAGCATTTGAAGGTCCTGGAGTGGTCTAGTCAGTCTCCAGATATCATCCCCATAGAAAACATTTGGAGGGAGTTGAAAGTCTGTGTTGCCCAGCGACAGCCCCAAAACATCACTACTCTAGAGGAGATCTGCATGGAGGAATGGGCCAAAATACCAGCAGTATTGAGATGAACTTTTGTTATTGACCAAATACTTATTTTCCACCATAATTTGCAAATAAATTATTTAAAAATCAGACAATGTGATTTCATGGATTTTTTTTTCTCTCATTATGTCTCTTATAGTTGAGGTATATCTATGATGAAAATTACAGGCCTCTCATCTGTTTAACCCCTTAAGGACTCAGCCCATTTTGGCCTTAACGACTCAGACAATTAAATTTTTACGTTTTCATTTTTTCCTCCTCGCCTTCTAAAAATCATAACTCTTTTATATTTTCATCCACAGACTAGTATGAGGGCTTGTTTTTTGCGCGACCAGTTGTCCTTTGTAATGACATAACTCATTATATCATAAAATGTATGGCGCAACCAAAAAACACTATTTTTGTGGGAAAATTAAAATGAAAAACGCAATTTTGCTAATTTTGGAAGGTTTCCTTTTCATGCCGTACAATTTATGGTAAAAATGACATGTGTTCTTTATTCTGAGGATCAATACGATTAAAATGATACCCATTATTACATACTTTTATATTATTGTTGTGCTTAAAGAAAGTCACAAACTTTTTAACCAAATTAGTACGTTTATAATCCATTTTTTGCGCCATGATCTGTACTTTTTTTATACAACTTTTGCATATAAAAAACGTTTAATACATTTTTATAATTTTTTTTTTTAATAAAATGTATTTAAAAAGTAGCAATTTTGGACTTTTTTTTTTCGTTCACGCCGTTCACCGTACGGGATCATTAACATTTTATTTTAATAGTTCGGACATTTACGCACGCGGAGATACCAAATATGTCTATAAAATTAATTTTTTACGCTTTTTGGGGGTAAAATAGGAAAAAACTTACGTTTTACTTTTTTATTGGGGGAGGGGATTTTTCACTTTTTTTTAACTTTTACTTTTACATTTTTTTTACATTTTTTTTTACACTTGAATAGTCCCCATAGGGGAATATTCATAGCAACACCATGATTGCTAATACTGATCTGTTCTATGTATAGGACATAGAACAGATCAGTGTTATCGGCGATCTTCTGCTCTGGTCTGCTCGATCTCAGACCAGAGCAGAAGACGCCGGGAGCCGGACGGAGGAAGGTGAGGGGACCTCCGTGCAGCGTTCTGAATGATCGGATCACCGCAGCAGCGCTGCGGGCGATCCGATCATTCATTCAAATCGCGCACTGCCGCAGATGCCGGGATCTGTATTGATCCCGGCACCTGAGGGGTTAATGGCGGACGCCCGCGAGATCGCGGGCGTCGGCCATTGCCGGCGGGTCCCTGGCTGCGATCAGCAGCCGGGATCAGCCGCGCATGACACGGGCATCGCTCCGATGCCCGCGGTTATGCACAGGACATAAATGTACATCCTGGTGCGTTAAGTACCACCGCACCAGGACGTACATTTACGACCTGCGTCCTTAAGGGGTTAAGTGGGAGAACTTGCACAATTGGTGGCTGACTAAATACTTTTTTCCCACTGCGTATAAATATATAACCTTCATTTTTTACTTTCAATGTCCTTATCATGTGATGTACACACAGACACAACACAGTTCATTTTAGTACAAGTATCAGAGATGGGTCTTGTAAGGGTGCCGTCACATATATATGGTAATCAAACTTAGTAAACAGATGCCACAACTGATAGCATGGACCAGACTGATAGCATCCAGTTATTTCTGCAGACCGGCAAACCGGCATCCCAGTTGAGGCGCCGGATAATACTGAACTCTTCCATTCGAATGGCATTAGTTCAATCATAAGTTTATTTCTAGCTCTTTTGTACAGTACCAGAGGGAAACTAAACTGGATCACCAGATATATGTGAAGGCCACCTAATGCATCCCGCATCGATGTATCTAGTGACCAGGACAAAATGTTCTTCACTAGAACAAAGAATGTACTAATAATAACCTTTATTTCCTGACACCATTTATTTTAACCCCTTAAATGGGCACTGTCAGAATCAAAAAACATTTATATGTTGTACATCCTGACAAAACATTAACCTTTCTAATATACTTTATATAAATGTATCTCCTTTTTATAGAAATGATGGCTTATATAAAAAAAAAAGCTTGTAAATTACACAGATTTGTAAATTACTTCTATTAAAAAATCTTATTCCTTCCAATAATTATCAGCTGCTGAAGTTGAGTTGTTATTTTCTGTCTGACAACAGTGCTCTCTGCTGACATCTCTGCTTGTCTCGGGAACTGCACAGAGTAGAAGAGGTTTGCTATAGGGATTTGCTTCTACTCTGGACAGTTCCTGAGACAGGTGTCATCAGAGAGCACTTAGACAGAAATGAACTACTCAACTTCAGCAGCTTATATGTACTGAAAGGATTAAGATTTTTTAATAGAAGTAATTTACAAATCTGTTTAATTTTTGGAGCCAGTTGATATATAAAAAAAACAGTTTTTTCCTGGATAACCCCTTTAATTAAGCTGTCGCAAAACTACAGCACTCAGCATGCCAGTGGCTGTCTAGGCATGCTAGTTATAGTTTTGCAATAAAGCGTCTGGGCTGCAGGTTAGACACCTAAGCTGTAAAGTCTTAAAGAAGTATTCTTCGTTATATTTAGCTCTACATTCAGCAGCCCCCTTAAAGAATGAATGGAGGGGTGATGAGCATGCACAACTCACCGTTCCATTCACAACAAAGGTCTGGGCCCTGTTTTGGAGATCACAGTGTCCGAGCAATAGGACTCACCATGATGTGACACTTATCTCCTTACCCTGTGGATAGGACATACCGTATTTTTCGCCCTATAGGACGCACCGGCGTATAAGACGCACCCTATTTTTAGGTGCAAAATCTAAAAAATTAAAGATTTTGAACCCAATAGTGGTCTTCAACCTGCGGACCTCCAGATGTTGCAAAACTACAACTCCCAGCATGCCCGGACAGCCAACGGCTGTCCGGGCATGCTGGGAGTTGTAGTTTTGCAACATCTGGAGGTCCGCAGATTGAAGACCACTGCATAGGAGGTAATACTCACGTGTCCCCGCCGCTCCGGACCCATCACCGCTGCCCTGGATGTCGCTCCATCGCTGTCGCCGTGTCCCCTTCGCTCTGCTTCCGGCCTGCTGCTGAACGTCTCTGCTGCCGGCCGGGTATCCTCGCTCTCCGTCACCGTCATCACGTCGTTACGCACACCGACGCACGTATGCGAGGACGTGATGACAAGGAAGGAGAGGGCCGGCCATACAGGAGATCCCTGAACGGAGAAGACACCGAGGAGGCAGGTAAGGTCCCTCCCAGTGTCCTGTAAGCACTAACCCGGCTATTCAGTCGGGCTGTTCGGGACCGCCGCGGTGAAATCGCGGCGGTCCCGAACAGCCTGACTGAACAGCGGGATTAGTGTCACTTTCCCTTCAGACGCGGCGGTCAGCTTTGATCGCCACGTCTGAAGGGTTAATACAGGGCATCTCCGCGATCGGTGATGTCCTGTATTAGCCGCGGGTCCCGGACGAATAAGACGCACCGACTTTTTCCCCCCAGTTTTGGGGAAGAAAAAGTGCGTCTTATATGGCGAAAAAAACGGTAAGTAAATATACTTCTTTAACCCCTTAAGGACCAATGCAAATAAACCTGTACGCCCCTGAAAGACCAGGCCTGTTTTTTCAAATCGGGGATGTCTGTCTTTATTAGAGAATAACTCTGGTAACGTTTTGCCAATCACGATAATTATGACATTGTTTTTTTGTCACAAGTTGTCCTTCATGTACATAGTAAAAGTAAGCCGATATCATTTGTAGTTTTTTTTTACAATGCAAAAAATCATTAAATTTTTACCAAAAATTTACGATTTTTTGCTATTTTAACACTAATTGGTTGCATATATTTATACTTACTGACCAAATAGTTCATGAAACTTATACTTTCAGATGTCTACTTTATTTTGACGTCATTTTTTAGTTTTTAATTAACATTTTAAATTAGTTAGAACCCTAACAATTTAACTTGAAATTTTGAAAATTTTGAAAATTTGAAAAGTAAATTTTTTTTATGTGCTATGCAAGGTTTGCAGAAATTAAAAGGTAGTAGAACATAGGAACACCCCCCCAAATGACCCCATTTTAAAAACTAGACCCCTCAAGGTATTCGCTAGGGGGTACAGTGAGTATTTTAACAGGAATTATTACAAAGTCAGTGTTAAAAATTCGAAAATTGCAATTTTTCACAAATGCATCATTTGGGGGGCATATTTTTTGTACATCACTTCTGATATTGAAAGAAATGCACCCTATATTTTATTTAGCTGCTTGTCCCATGTTCGGAAATACCCCCGCTTTGGCCATATATGGTTCCTTGGCCGCGTGGTAGGACTCAGAAGGAGAGGAGCGCCATTTGGCTTTCAGGGCAGAACAGTACCCCCACAAGTGACCCCATTTATATACCGCACCCCTACAAGTTATTGGCTGGTCGGCTGGCAGTATAACGCGTCTGTCTGTGACAGTTAAGGCTCCTGATAGATATATCCGCCATGTTGTGGGAATAAGCACCCGCTCATGGCGAATATATCCATCACTGCTGCGGCTGGGTAGCTCAGTGTGTCCGCTCATGACTGCCGGCGGAAAATCCGCCACTATGAGTGGACGCACAAAGCTACCCAGCCGCAGCAGCGAGCTCATTACCGTGACTGCTGCATAATGTGTAGGATCACGTGGCGGACATCCGCAGCATATTACATGCTGCGGATGTCCGGCAATGCGATCCTACACATTATGCTTTTTTTTTTTATTAGATTCATTTAATAAATGTATATTTAATATATATTTTTTTTTACACTTTTATTACATTTTTATTTATTTTTACACTTTTATTTTATTTATTTTCACACTTTTTAATGCTTTGGAATACTTAGTATTCCAAAGCATTGTAGTTATATGCTGCCTGCCAGTTTTCACTAGCAGGCAGCATATTTCACTGGCAGGCAATACCAAGGGCAGACCTGGGGGTCTTTGTAGGACCCCCGGCAGCCCAGGTATGCAGCAGCACCCCGCGATCGCGATGCGGGGTGCTGCAGAAGAGACAGAGGGAGCCCCCTCCCTCTGTCAGAACTCCTTACAGCGCGCGATCACTTCTGACCGCGGCTGTAGGGGTTAAACTGTCGGGAGTGAAGTGAACTTCACTCCCGGCAGTGCGGCCACACACAGCACCCCGCGATCGCGCTGCGGGGTGCTGCAGAGGAGACAGAGGGAGCCCCCTCCCTCTGTCAGAACTCCTTACAGCCGCGGTCACTTCTGACCGCGGCTGTAAGGGTTAAACTGCCGGGAGTGAAGTGAACTTCACTCCCGGCAGTGCGGCAGGTCCCGGCCAGCCGCGGACACACACAGCACCCCGCGATCGCGATGCGGGGTGCTGCAGGGGTGACAGAGGGAGCTCCCTCTGTCATAACACTTACAGCCCGCGGTCACTTCCGACCGCGGCTGTAAGGGTTAAAACTGCCGGGACCGAAGTTTACTTCGGTCCTGGCAGTGCAGCAGGGTCCCGGCTGTGTGATACAGCCGAGTCCCTGCCGCGATCTCGTGGGTGCACTGGACAGCACCCACGAGAAGAATGGACGAGTATAGACGTCCAGGTGCGGGAACGCCCGCCAACCTGGACGTCTATACTCGTCCTTGGTCGTTATCGGGTTAAGCCTCTTCTCTTTTTCTTTATCTCCTTACAATCAGATCATGCTCTTTTACAAGTGTTTTTCTTCTGTTAAAAGAGAAATGCAGCTTAATATAACTTGTCCGAACACTGGGACTCCCGCGATCTCCTGTACAGGGCCCCGGCTCTGCTGCGGCTCTCCCCGTGCAGGAGGCGTGTCGGCCGTAGAGTGATGCTGCGGCCTACACGCCCACTCCATGTATCTCTATGGGAGAGGCAGAGATGCAGCATTCGTGCATCCCCACCTCTCCCATAGAGCTGAATGCAGGGGAGGGGAATGTCTGTCGACATCTTAGTGAGGTCGACGACAAAAGCATTAGCCAGGCAGAGCCGTGGCAGTGCCGGGTCTCCGTACGCGTAAATTACTTCCACTTAAAATCTTAATTCTCCCAGTACTTATCAGCTGCTGGATGCTCCAGAGTAAGTTGTGTAGTTCTTTCTAGTCAGACCATTGTGCTTACTGCAGACACCTCTGTCCATTTCAGGAACTGTCCAGAGCAGGAGAGGTTTGCTATGGGGATTTGCTCCTGCTCTGGGCAGTTCCTGATATAGACAGAGGTGGCAGCAGAGAGCACTGTGGTCAGACTGGAAAGAACTTAATAACTTCCTCTGTAGTATACCGCAGCTGATAAGTGTCTGGCACCAATTGATTTTTCTTCCACCAGAGTACCTCTTTAAGGGTGCGTTCACATAGCAATTTAGGACCACTCAGAAATGTGCAGTCTCCATAGACGGCAATGCATTTCCGAGAGAATTCTGGAAAAATTTACTAGTTTATTCTTTCTGTGGAGTCTGGAATTTAAATTCAGCAGCAAAAGGCTTCTGCTGTGGAAATTCTGCCATATGCATGGTGCAGCAAGATCCCATTGAAAACAATGGGAGGCTGCTGCAACGGAATTTTCAAGCTGGATTCTGTTCGGAAATTCCGCCATATAATTGCTCAATGAGGGTACGTTTACAAGGATGGGATATTTTTGGGAATTTGAACAGTGAAGTAGCATGTGGGAAATCCATAGCATATTACAGTACACTGCACATGCATAACTTGACCTGTGTTGCAGGTTTTCAATCTGTAGTAATTTTATGTTGCTGATATGCAAAAATTTGTATTGGGTTTTTGACGTCTTCTTCAAGTTACTGTATGCCTCTTTATTGGCACCAGCAAGAAAGACTAATTTTGATTTCTTCTATAGGTTTCCCTCCACTATGTACATAACCTTGCAGTGGAAATAGACACTTTTTACATATAATTGTATTTTCTGTAAATGCTCCTCCTGAACAAAATAGAATCGGTTTCTTATTTGCATTCATGTACAGAGGTATATTTGTGTCGCAGTAGAAGGTCTGCCCAGCAACCTGGTGTGTAATTGCAATGCTATTTATTTTAATAATAAATCTGTCTTGTAGCAGGACGTGACTGTGGACTGCGGTGGAAAACACTGACAGGGCGGAGAGCTGATGCCAGTCGTTTGTTCATTAGAGAAGCTCATTGAAGGGGATAGTTCCACCGAGATCTGGTGCAGGTAAATTGTGATAACGAATGCGGGCAGGAAAACGGGCAATTAGCAGCGCAGCCGGCGTGATATATCTCATAACCTGTCTGTAGGGATCAACATTAGGTGTCTGAGATACAGGTTATATAAACATAAAAAGAAGAGGCCACCCTGCAATTCAATTCCTAAAAAATAAAAGTCACCTTGTCGAAATCAATAACACATTATATACTGTATGATAAGGAAGCCAGTGCTGATATGCAAACCTGGGGATTAAAACGGGACAGAAAAATCTGACTAAAATATATCATCCAACTTAGGCTAGACAAAAAGATAAAATGGGACAACAGTAGTAAGAAAAAAAACACAACATTACATTAATAAATAAATGCTGAATTAAAGACTATAGACATCTTTTTTTTGTTCATTTGATTCCTAAATGCAAAATGAAACAACTTTCAAAAAAGTCTTCATTAAGTATTTCACACCATAAGTTGCTTTTGCAGTGTTAGAGATAGGAGGAAGAAAGGAAGGAGGAGTAAGTTACACACCAGCTCAAAGAGTGGACAGGGGGGAGAGAAACTCTAAAGCGCCGTTCACATAGGCTGGAGAAAGAGAGAAGAGCAGATACAAAAAGCAAGAATAAAAGAAAAATTATTATTCTGATTATTTAAAGGTGTTCATAGTCTTTAAAGTAAGGCACACTATGAGCTGTAGACATGAACTGACAGATAATGCTACATTAGCACAAATGTCACCTTTTCTAAAGCTAAGTCGTAAAATAAGGTTTTTTTTTTGTTTGGGTTGAAGTGTCAAGGGGGTGGGGCTGAATTGCTGAACTGCTACTTCGGCAGCTCAGTCTCGCCTTCTGAACACTTCAGCCCCAAAGAAAAACTTTATTTTAGGACTTTTGCAAAGGCCTTCAGTTTTTTTATTAAACAAAAAGGTGACATTCGTGCTATTGTACAACATCTGTCAGCTCACGTCTACAACTTATAGTGTGCATATGAGCTGACAGATTCACTTTGTACACTGCTCAAAAAAATTAAGGGAACACTGAGATAACACATCCTAGATCTTAATGAATGATCTAATCCTTTGAAATACTTTCGTCTTTACATAGTTTAATGTGCTGACAACAAAATCACACAAAAATTATCAATGGAAATCAAATTTATCAACCCATGGAGGTCTGGATATGGAGTCACACTCAAAATCAGAGTGGAAAACCCCACTACAGGCTGATCCAACTTTGATGTAATGTCCTTAAAACAAGTAAAAATGAGGCTCAGTAGTGTGTGTGGCCTTCATGTGCCTGGGTATGCTCCTGATGAGGGGACGGATGGTCTCCTGAGGGATGTCCTCCCAGACCTGGACTAAAGCATCCACCAACTCCTGGACAGTCTGTGGTGCAATGGGGTGTTGGTGGATGGAACGAGACATGATGTCCCAGATGTGCTCAATCGATTCAGGTCTGGGAAATGGGCGGGCCAGTCGATAGCATCAATGTCTTCCTCTTTCAGGAAATGTTGACACACTCCAGCCACGAGGTCTAGCATTGTCTTGCATTAGGAGGAACCCAAGGCCAACCGCACCAGCATATGGTCTCACAAGGGATCTGAGGATCTCACCTCGGTACCTAATGGCAGTCAGGCTACCTCTGGCAAGCACATGGAGGACTGTGTGGCCCCCAAAGAAATGCCACCCCACACCATTACTGACCCACCACCAAACCGGTCATGCTGGAGGATGTTGCAGGCAGCAGAATGTTCTCCACGGCATCCCCAGACTCTGTCACGACTGTCACATGTGGTCAGTGTGAACCTGCTTTCTTCTGTGAAGAGCACAGGGCGCCAGTGATGAATTGGCCAATCTTGGTGTTCTCTTGCAAATGCATACAAAGTGCCAACATTTATTTGCATGTTCCCATACCATGCAAAATTAGAACATCAAAGAGAAAACCAGGGTATTCAGGGACACAAATTTCAAACTTTATTGTTTTAGAAAAAAGGACATACATTTAAAAACATTTAAAAAAGGGGGGTACAAAATACCAAGATGGTCCTACAGATGCACAACCGGAGGTCCATAGAACAAGAGGTTAATCACCAAGGAAATACCTATATATACAGATGGCTATAAAGAGCCTACTTTGTAATAGCAAAAGTGTCCCAGCTAGTGGCTATATTTAGTAAGGTAACAGCCATATACATTTATACACATAGCAAGAGGTTGTTAGTTTCACCTTCTAAGGACACACCAGGACCTCCGTCACCCAACGTTTCGCAATTAGATGCTTCTTCCGGGGCGTAGTTTACTGTGGGTCTGCCACCTATTTATACACCTAAATAGCCTATCATATGTGTCAACGTAGTATTGCCTCACCTCCGGGTATGTGTCATCCCTGCTTCCTTATTTCGCGCCGTGTCACATGACCCGTCGTGTCATGTGACTGCTTATCGCGAGATCTAAAGGTCACGGGATTCATTATACCATCGCGAGATCCTACCATCGCGAGATCCTACCATCATGTGGTATCCCGCTGCCTGAGCCGTGGACATGTCAGGTGACCATCCTGGTCACATGACACATCATAGATTAAAGCATAATACGGGGAATTAACTCCCAAACCATGGGGACCACATTAATGACGATCTCCCTCTATATTTATACATATTGGAGACTCCGATAGAGTGCTACCTACAGGTAAAAAAGGTGAAAGTTTGAGAGTAAAAAAGTGCAATAGTTATCGATACCGATAAGTAAAAATGAAAGGTGCAAAAGTGCAGTGTTTGCCGAAATCTTTAACTCAGCTATTGGGACATGTAAAACAGTTATTATAAACTGTAATGAATTATTGGAGAAGGGGGAGAATAATACTAATTATATATAGGATGATATATATGGGTAATGAATTGTTGGAGAAGGGGGAGAATAATATGAAATAGGTCATTAGTTGTAATACACAGGATGATATATATAGGTCATTTGGTTTATTTATTCAATATTTTCTATATTCTTTATTATACTTACAGTTTATAATAACTGTTTTACATGTCCCAATAGCTGAGTTAAAGATTTCGGCAAACACTGCACTTTTGCACCTTTCATTTTTACTTATCGGTATCGATAACTATTGCACTTTTTTACTCTCAAACTTTCACCTTTTTTACCTGTAGGTAGCACTCTATCGGAGTCTCCAATATGTATAAATATAGAGGGAGATCGTCATTAATGTGGTCCCCATGGTTTGGGAGTTAATTCCCCGTATTATGCTTTAATCTATGATGTGTCATGTGACCAGGATGGTCACCTGACATGTCCTCGGCTCAGGCAGCGGGATACCACATGATGGTAGGATCTCGCGATGGTAGGATCTCGCGATGGTATAATGAATCCCGTGACCTTTAGATCTCGCGATAAGCAGTCACATGACACGACGGGTCATGTGACACGGCGCGAAATAAGGAAGCAGAGATGACACATACCCGGAGGTGAGGCAATACTACGTTGACACATATGATAGGCTATTTAGGTGTATAAATAGGTGGCAGACCCACAGTAAACTACGCCCCGGAAGAAGCATCTAATTGCGAAACGTTGGGTGACGGAGGTCCTGGTGTGTCCTTAGAAGGTGAAACTAACAACCTCTTGCTATGTGTATAAATGTATATGGCTGTTACCTTACTAAATATAGCCACTAGCTGGGACACTTTTGCTATTACAAAGTAGGCTCTTTATAGCCATCTGTATATATAGGTATTTCCTTGGTGATTAACCTCTTGTTCTATGGACCTCCGGTTGTGCATCTGTAGGACCATCTTGGTATTTTGTACCCCCCTTTTTTAAATGTTTTTAAATGTATGTCCTTTTTTCTAAAACAATAAAGTTTGAAATTTGTGTCCCTGAATACCCTGGTTTTCTCTTTGATGTTCTCTTGCAAATGCCAAACGTCCTGCACGATGTTGGGCTGTAAGCACAACCCCCACCTGTGGATGTTGAGCTCTGTTTCTGACGTTTGAGTGGACACATGCATATTTGTGGCCTGCTGAAAGTCATTTTGCAGGGCTGTTGCCCTCCTCCACATCTCCTGATGTACTGGCCTGTCTCCTGGTAGCGCCTCCATGCTCTGGACACTACCCTGACAGACACAGCAAACCTTCTTGCCACAGCTCGCATTGATGTGCCATGCTGGATGAGCTGCACTACCTGAGCCATTTGTGTGGGTTGTAGACTCCGTCTCATGCCACCACTAGAGTGGAAGCACCGCCAGCATTCAAAAGATACCAAAACATCAGCCAGGAAGCATAGGAACTGAGAAGTGGTCTATGGTCACCACCTGCAGAACCACTCCTTTATTGGGGGGTGTCTTTCTAATTGCCTATAATTTCCACCTGATGTCTGTTTCATTTGCACAACAGCATGTGAAATTGATTGTCAGTGTTGCTTCCTGAGTGGATAGTGGGATTTCACAGAAGTGTGATTGACTTGGAGTTACATTGTGTTGTTTTAGTATACCCTTTATTTTTTGAGCAGTGTATTTGTATTATACACATTATAAAGATAACTTGTTAGTTTTATCGGAGAGTTCACTGTACCAAAACGAAACTCCCTAAAATTGCTAAATTGTGTTATTTTCTTTCAATCCCCCCCTTTTCTGCAAATAATAATTTTATTTTTGCGCTGTAAATTTTACGGTAGATTGATAGGTGTCATTACAAAGCACATCTGGTCACACAAAAAATAAGCCCTCTTATGGCTGGAAAAATAAAAGAGGAAAATCAAAAAGAGTTGTGTCTCTTAAAGGCAAGGAGAAAAAATGAAACATTTTAATTGCCTGTGTCCTTAAGGGGTTTCCACAAAGGATGATGGTCTTTTGATCCCTAAGACATAATAAAATTAGATATTAATTAGCAGCAAGACCATTTTGGGCAGTGTTTAAAGGGGTACTCCACTAGACATCTTATCCCCTATCCATCAGAAGAAGAGTCTCAACCTTCCTTCCCCTTTTTGGTTATCATTACATAGTACTATGTTTTGCCAGGAATGCCCCATTTTAGGCATACCTATGAAGGGTAGCAAAAGCACACCACAGTCTACCATTCTACAGGCTGGAAGATGAGCTATGCTCATCTTCCAGCTATATCTAAAAATCGATGGAGGTCTGTGTGACAGTAGCGCTTTCCAATAAAGTGTCTCATCCGTGAGGCCAGACAGTGTTTCACCAGAATGTAAAAAAGATTTACTGAATTATGAAACATCTTCCCTTACATTAAGATAAAGCAGGAAAACATACCGTTTCTATGTTCATAATTAAGAAATAAATTGTACTTATTATTTAAAATTACTTCTAATTAAAAAAAAAATACGGAAAAGAATCTTGCCCATTGCTTTGACTGTAATGAACAGACGGGTCATTGTTCTATTTCCTAATTTTTCCAGTGCTTGGAAAAATACGAATGCACAAATTAAAAATAGCAATTGTATTTGCCAAATTTGTAATGGTCTTTTAAGATTTGTGGTCAAAATAATTACACACAGTGTGCTATTGAATTAATCTCAGAGATATCTGGTATTCTTACTTTATAATTGTTTTAGGGAAATCTCTAAAATGAACTTAACATTCTAATCAGTGCAAGGAAGGAGCCTCCTTGCCATTGTTAGCTATAACTACAAACGACTTCCTAGCAGCCAGACATACTTAGTGACATGACCTGCTAGATCTGCATACACTTAAAGGGTACCTGTCACATTTTTCCAGCCACAGGAAATATGTAAAGCTCCCGGGCAATATCATGGCCTGAGACTTGCTCCAAGACTGAGGCAATTAGAGGACATTGTCCCATGTAAAATCTGTGGGACTTCAGGAAATTCATCCTCTGAATGCATCAGTCTCGAGATTGCCCAGTAGCTTTAAAGGAAAACTGTCATATGTTTTGTCCCGCACTATCCGTGGGTACCTGTGGATAGTGCGGGAGACGCTGAACATTTTGAGTCCTACCTTGCCCGGATCCGCTGCGTCGTTCGCCCGTTATAGCTGTTTTCTGTATATTCAAATTAGCTGCTAACTGGCAGGGACGGGGTTACTGCCTTCAACTGGCACTGTGATGTAACCGCCGCCCGGCCCGCAGCACCGCTGGCTAATGAATTTTCATACGTTGTCTTACACTCTCTGTCTCATCTCGGCCGAGTCCTGGGAGTGCGCGGGATTTCCTACTATACCCGGAAGCGGTCTTCAGCATTGCTTCATTTGTCCAGAGCAGCGCTGGAGTAAGGGTGCATGCGCAGTATCGTCCAGGACTCAGCTGAGATGAGACAGAGAGTGTAAGACAATGTATGAATATTCATTAGCCAGCGGTGCTGCGGGCTGGGCGGCAGTTACGTCACAGTGCTAGTTGAAGGCAGTAACCCTGCCCGTGCCAGTTAGCAGCTAATTTTAATATACCGAAAACCAGCGATAATGGGCGAACGGCGCAGCGGATCTGGGCAAGGTAGGACTCAAAATGTTCAGCGTCACCCACACTATCCACAGGTACCCGTGGATAGTGCGGGACAAAACATATGACAGTTTTCCTTTAAACATTTCCTGCTGCCGGAACAATCTAAAAGGCTCCCCTTAAAAGGGTACTCTGCCCCTAGACATCTTATCCCCTATCCAAAGGAAAAGGGATTAGATGTCTGATCGCGGGGGGGGGGGGGGGGGTTCCCAGATCTCTTCTGCAGCGCCCCCTGTCATCTGGTGCACGGAGCAAGCTTCGCTCCGTGCCTGATGATTGGCGATACAGGGGCCGGAGGATTGGGACGTCATGCCTGCCCCCTTATTGCAAGTCTCATACCCGCCCCCTCCCATAGACTTGACTTGCATTATGGGGGCGTGGCTTGATGGCACTATGGGCGGAGCTGTGATGTCACGATCCTTCAGCCTCTGCATCACCAGTTCACCAGATGACAGGGGGTCCTGCAGGAGTGATCAGTGGGACCCCCACGATCAGACATCTTATCCTCTATCCTTTGGACAGGGGATAAGATGTCTAGTGGCAGAGTACCCCTGTAAGGAGACAAGTGAACCCAAGCTGATTTTTGGGCTGTAACATGCTCTGCTAGAGTCTGGACTTATTGGGGGAGATTTATCAAAACCTGTCCAGAGGAAAAGTTGCCCAGTTGCCCATAGCAACCAATCAGATAGCTTATTTTATTTTTAACAAGGCCTCTGCAAAATGAAAGAAGCAATCTGATTGGTTGCTGTGGGCAACTGGGCAACTTTTCCTCTGGGCAGGTTTTGATAAATCTCCTCCATTGTGTAAGTCCCTGGATGTGCTGTACCAAGGCTGTCATGGCATCCATTACTATGTGAAGGAGCAGATGCAGTTCGTAGGCCTGTGTTAAAGGGGTTATCCACCATAAGATGATTTTAGTACTTACCTCCCAGACAGTACTGAACATGCTCAGGAAGGATCTGCGCTTGTCTTGGGGCTAAATGGCTATGTTGTGAGATTACTATAATACTGTGGCTAGCTTTTTGTGAACTGCTATTTCCTGTTTGAGTTTTCTTTTTTTGCCTACAAATCCCATAATTCCATTTTCCTCCCTCCCACACATCAGCCGCTCCACCCATTGAAACATAAATGAGCTGCATCCATTCAAAAGACCTGTGGTTTTCAATAAGGGTGCCTACAGCTGTTGCATTAGTTACAGATTGATCTCTCTCCCACCAAGCGATTGCTCCACCCATTGAAGCAGACAGGCTCCCTGTCATCAGCTGACTAGTGAGTCAGGTCTCGGCCGCATTGCAACCTGGAAGAAAAGACAACAGTAATTTTTTATGCTGTTAAAAATAAACATTGGGGTGAAAATCACATAAGAATTGTGAGAAAACCGTCACACACAGGTACAGACACAATATTATGAACTACACTAACTTTACAGCCTCTGTAACATAGTCAAATAAAAAAAAATCTTGGAATACCCCTTTAATGTAATGTCGGCAGGGAAAAGTGTGGCCCTGAGCTCGCCCAAACCTCATCCCTGCCTTTTGGAGTGCCCACCTCCAAAATACACTTGATAAATATATATATATATATATATATTTATATATATATATATATATATCTCCAAAGAAAGGATCGCAGCACACAAATTTCTAGCAAATTCAGGTGAAGTTTATTCCAGCCTCAGCACAATACAAGGAGTGCAACGTTTCAACGATCTCACATCGCCTTTCTCAAGCCGATGTGAGATCGTTGAAACGTTGCTCTCTTTGTATTGTGCTGAGGATGGAATAAACTTCACCTGAATTTGCCAGACTGTTAAGACTTATTAACTCTTCAACCCTCTATAACCCCCCCCCCCCCCCCTTTGTTTAAATAACTATATACAAATAACTCACACTGACACCTTTTAACTTTTTAAATGGGTGGGAATCGGCCACAGCTTATTTATTATAAATATATAAATAACCAAAAGTGCCTTTGGCTTCTTGCCAACCCGCGAGCTACTGCCGCACCGTCCTGTGCGGAGGTCCACGCCGGCACGGAGACGCACAAAACGAGACATGCGCGTGTTCACCGTCCGGCGTGCCCTCTCCACCACCGCGGGGTCCCGCGCACCATGCCACACTGCACGTGGAACGATCTCGGACCACACCAGGAGGAGCTCCGAGAAGAAATTGGGGAACCTCACGCAATTTGCCCGCATCATGGTGAGGAGCTCCGCCAAAGGTGTGGAACAGAGATCGTTTCCGCCAACATGTAACACGAGCAGCACCGAATCCCACATCCACATCCCGAAAACCAAGGTTCCTGTCGCCAGGACGCACCAAAGCCCTCTGACTCGCCCGAAAGACATAAGAATGTCCTAACACCCACACCACCGGCCGAGGGCCATCTGGAAAAGAAACATCAGGGCGAATATAATGCGCATAACATGCAGAACGCCAGCGCCCAACTCGCTGCACCTCAGCCTCCAGCAACCCCTCCCTAACCGCCTCCGTTGCCGCCCCAATCCGAAAAGAGTGAGTCCCGAACTCACGAAAATTCAAACCCACCAAAGAAAGACAACGCAGGAAAACTGACAAAAATTGAAATTGCGTGAGCGCAGAACCATCCGCATGCATCAAAAAGGCCTGGCCTTGCGGCCACAAGGCCAGGTAGGCAGAAACTAAGCGAAAAGGGCAAGCTTCGCCAGACACCGCATACAGCACCAGCCAAGAGCCCCTCCCCGCCTGATCCCTCTTTGACCGCCAAATGTGCAACTGAACAAAAGAGTCGCCCAAAAACACATCCGCCTCACCCAGACCTCCAGGGCGGAGACGGGAAGGAGGGAGCAGCTCGCCAATCCGCATCGCCCCAAAAAAAGCCAGCGCAAAAGAAGCGGAAATCAAAACCGACTCGAAAGCGGACGAACAAATGCTGCCCGTTGCCGCCACCAGCCGGCTCAAAAGAGGGTACGAAACAGGGCGCCGAACATCAAGGCGGACCCACTCCCGGGCCCAACCCTTAAGGGCCTGATGGACTACAAAATACTTGGTAACATCCGCCCAACCCAGGAGCTGAAAATAAAACGCAATTCCAGCCGTACGACGCACAGCAACCACGCCAGACACACCCTTGTCACGCAGTGACAGCAAGTAATCCAATGTAACCTCCAACCTGGCCGGTCCCACAGTGGAGACATCACGGCCACCCACCAACTCCAGCCACTCAGCCCCCGCCTTACCGTGTGAAGACCACATTGCTGGCGCCACAGAGGAATGCACCAGGGACATCAAACACTCCTCACAATGCCCCACAGGCTGTCCGGGCACGGGAAGCCCTCCAAATCTGCCTGCGGAAGCAACATACGAAAGTCCTGCCAAAGGAAGCGAGAAAGAGCGTCAGCCACTTTATTCTCAACACCCGGAACATGTTGGGCCCTGAAATAAATGTTAAACTCCAAACAGCGTAGCACCAAGTGACGCAACAAATCCAGCACCGGGGGAGAACCAGAAGACAGGCAGGTAATCGCAGTGACCACCCCCATATTATCAGACCAAAAACAAATTTGCCTGTCACTGAAATCATGTCCCCAGAGCTCCACTGCCACAACAATCGGAAACCGCTCCAACAGCACCAGGTTACGGTAAAACCCAGAGGACCACCACGACTGCGGCCACTCGCCGGCACACCACCGAGACCCGAAAACAGCCCCAAAACCAGCCGAGCCCGCCGCATCCGGGGAAAGAGAAAGCTCGGCGTTCGTCACAACAGGGGACTGCAAACAAGTACGCCCATTGTACGAATCCAAAAAGCTCAACCAAACCGAGACATCAGCTTTCAGCGATCTCGTAACACGGATGCGGTGACTCAGCAACTTCACCCCCTTGGTAGCCAAGGACAACCTGCGAGAGAAAACCCTGCCCACTGGCATCACCCTGCATGCAAAATTTAACAGACCAAGCAATGACTGAAATTGTACCAAAGACACCTACAGAGGAATCCTCCTCCGGAATACCGTCATTGACCAACATGCCAACTGGGTAGGATAAATGATGAATCAACCTGAACTTCCCCGCCTCCTTCTTAGGAACCAAACCCAAGGGCGAAACCCTCAAATTCGGGAAAGGAGGGGATGGGAAAGGACCCTCCATCCTACCCTTGCACACTTCCTCCGACAACTTGGCCCTCAAAACATCCGGGTGATCCCTCGCAGATTTGAGGTTAGGAGCAAAACGGGGGGAACTGTCAAACAAAAAAGGGATGAAAAAAACAAACGAAAACCCAAAGCGCAATTGCCCGGCCGCCTCCTTATTAGGATAAAGGTCGAGCCACGGCCCCATCGTGAACACGCTCACCGGGGTCCTTCTGGTCACTTGGGGCAGGGGGCCTGCCGGGCAATCTGGAACCTGGATGGGGGCATTTAACAGCTGCATGGGCTCCACCGCAGGAAGAGCACTCATGCTTGTATTTGCACAGCCCAAAGAACCTGCAATGGCCCTCGTTAAAGAGCCAGCAGGAACCCGGGCGGCGCATGGCCACTGAGCTGGGCCCGGAGCCCTGTCCAGCTGCAGCGGCCCTGGCCTGAAAGGGCGCCTGTCTGAGGGACAACATCAAGTGAAGCCACACATCCGTTACTTTAACCCCCCAAACCATCTCCGGTTGAAGGGCCAGATGCCCCCTGAATTCCTCGTCGTACCGCCACCACGCGGATCCCCCGTGTGACTTGTACGAGGAGTGAATCAAGTCTTGATAAACAAACAACTCAGCGCACCTTTCAGGATGCCTCTGGCCCATAACACACCCCAAAACACTAAATGCCTGCAACCAATTAGACATAGTTTTAGCCACCTTGGGCCTACGATCAAAAGACCGCTCACCCAAAGGTCTACGTTCCTTATCCACGGTATGTTGTTCCGCGGACATGAGAGACCAAATATCCACATACCCATTCACCCAGATCTTTTCCTTTACCTCACTAGACAAATGAGCCCCCAAAGGGCTGACACCACAAAAGAATGTGTCCTTCAAATCAACAGCCTTAGGGAAAGGGGGGGGAGGGGGAACAACCACGGCCGACCCACCAGACAACTGGTCGGCCAGGGCCCTAAGGGCAGGAACCAGAGCAGCACCCGCCCCCGTACCCCATGCCCCAGAATAGCTACACTCACTAAGTCCAGAAGAAGGTGGAAGAACGACTCCGGAAGAATCCACGGAAGGAGGTACAACGGCAGGAGGTACCACGGGAGAAAGTACCACGGCAGGTGACACCACTGCTGGAGGCACCACGGCAGGCGGTACCCCGGCGGGGATCGCCACTGCAGGGACAGAAACTTCACCACCGGTGGCGTGGGACGCAGGCGCCATAAGGGCCGCCTGCCCGCGGGAACTAGGCCGCCGCCCAGAAAGGCGCCTGGAACCACGTCTACAACCAGACTCAGGCTGGTCAGAATAGGAGGAAGATCCAGAGGAGGAGGAAGGGGACCTCCAGCGGGAGGACCTAGACCGTCCCTGCCGGTGATGTGACCTAGACACCCTGGAGGAATGTCTATGCCTCCTCCTAGAGCCAGAGCGGAAGCGGCGGCAGCTACGCCTGTGCCCCCCCCCCCCGGCCCTAGCATGGGAGGGAACGCGGGAGCCCCCCTGGGAGCACTCCCTACATTCTCTAGGGGCAGAGGAAACAGCTGCAGCAAGAGGTGCAGCAGCAGCTGAAGCAGCAGTGCTGGCAGCAGGGGCAGGCAAGGGAGGAGGAGGGGGGCAGGGGCTGTAAGAAAAAAGCAGGGGCCTGAACACCAGCAGCCTCGGTAGAGGCGGCGCTGTCCCCAGCAGTGGGAAAAAGCAGGGGGGAGAGTGGAGGAGCCAAAGCCTGCGCAGCAGCCAGGCTACCAGGGTCCATGGTCAGGGCAGGAGTCGGAGGGACCGCCGACTCTGTGGAGGAGCCGGAATTCACATGTGCTCCCAATGAGAGCTTCCGGGTAAGGCAGGAGATGCCGAGCTCAACTGCGGCTGCGCAGAAGCAGCGGCAGCCGGGAAACGTGACCAGGAGCGAGGTGAGGGGAAAGGGGAGCTGGGGCTAAGACGAGCAGGAGGGCGGGACTGTGGAGAGGACCGCCGGCCTCCCGTCACAGTCACTACAGGCGCCAGCATAACAGGAGGGGAAGAAAGCTCTGCTAACAAGCGAGCCAGCCATCCCTCACCCTCCTGCGCCACCCGGGCCCGAATCTGGGCATCAATATCCGACCTACCGGCAGTCAGGGGATCCAAAACTCCGGGTCCTGGGCAGATTGGAGGGGGGAAGGGAGCGCAGGGCTTATAAACCCCCAGGGAGGAGCCATAAAAGCCCGGGAAGAGAGGGCTATCTGATAGGTGCACTCCTTCCCCCCACCTTTGGGACCTACCACCTGCTGTAGCCAGGCAGACTCTAGGGGAGGGTGACCCACTCTCTTTCCCTGTTAACCCCTACCGGCTCTCCAGTCAGGGGGCAAGCTAGTTATGCACAGCTTGCCCCTCCAGAAATTTGTGTGCTGCGATCCTTTCTTTGGATGTGGAAGCGTTGGGCCCCTCACCAGGGTTCAGATGACGGCAAGCACCTACTGATTGGCTTTATGTGGACTTGGATGTGCTGTTTATTTCTATCTTTTATATATATATATATATATATATATATATATAGATAGATAGATAGATAGATAGATAGATAGATATATCTCAAAGAACAATGCAGGAGCAAGTGCATAAAGAAATCTTTAACACAGGCAATGTGTAACAGACTGACAGGGGTTATTTTGCCCACCTGAGGAGGGCATGGATGCCAAGCTCAAAAGTCTTGACATAGATTGTAAAACCATTTGATCTAAACCATTTCATTGTAGTTCTGAATGTATGTTTAGAATTATCGCTCCGCTTAAAGGGGTACTCCCGTGGAAACCTTTTTTTTTTTTATTAACTGGTGCCAGAAAGTTAAACAGATTTGTAAATCACTTCTATTAAAAAAATCTTAATCCTTCCAGTACTTTTTAGGGGCTGTATACTAAAGAGAAATCCAAAAGAGAAATGCATTTCCTATGATGTCATGACCACAGTGCTCTCTGCTTACCTCTGCTGTCCATTTTAGAAACTGTCCACAGCTGGAGAAAATCCCCATAGCAAACATATGCTGCTCTGGACAGTTTCTAAAATGGACAGCAGAGGTCAGCAGAGAGCACTGTGGTCATGACATCAGAGGAAATGCAGTTCTTTTTTGGCTTTCTCTTTAGTATACAGCCCCTAAAAAGTACTGGAAGGATTAAGATTTTTTAATAGAAGTGATTTACAAATCTGTTTAACTTTCTGGCACCAGTTGATTTAAATAAAAAAAGTTTTCCATGGGAGTACCCCTTTAAAGATGAACCTTCATCTCAGGATTGCCCTGTATTTGGCTCCATCCATCCTTCTAACAATTTTGAGTGATACACTCAATAGATTGTTGTCAACAAATCCGTAATAGGGTACTTTTTTTGTACTATATATATCACTTAAAAAATGTATTGCTTCATATTGGAAGAACATGTGGAATCTTCAGGAAATTCTTTGAAGTATTTATAAATGTCTTTCTTATCCGTTCCTTTGTAGGAAGTATATGACATGTTGGATGACCTAGATATAGATAATCATGATTAGTGTTGCTCGCGAATATTCGCAATTCGAATTTTATTCGCGAATATCGCATATTCGCGAATGCGCGAATATTCACGAATATAGCGCTACATATTCGTAATTACGAATATTCGTTTTTTTAATTTAAAAAAAAAATTTTTTTTTCACAGTACACATCACAGTGATCATCCCTCTCTGCTTCCAGCTTGTGTGGTGTAAAGAAGGCTCTAATACTACTGTGTGAGACCGGTATGCGAATTTTCGCACATGCGAAAATTTGCATATGCTAATTTTCGCATATGTGAATTTTCGCATATGTAAATTTTCGCACACGCGAATATTCACATATGCGAAAATACAACGAGAATATTACGAATATGCGAATATTCGCGAATATGACGAATATTCGTCCATATATTCGCGAATATTCGCGAATTCGAATATGGCCTATGCCGCTCAACACTAATCATGATGGGCAGGACTGTTTATATAATTTTTTATATTGTGTGGGGGAGATGGTGTAAGTGTCTTAAAGGGGTACACCGCCGCTAGACATCTTATTTCCCTATTCCGAAGGATAGGGGATAAGATGTCAGATCGCCGGGGTCCCGCTGTTGGGGACCCCCGGGATCTCGGCTGCGGCACCCCGCTATCATTACTGCACAGAGCACGCTCGCTCTGTGCGTAATGACCGGCGATACAGGGGCCGGAGCATTGTGACGTCACGGCTCTGCCCCCTCGTGACGTCACGGCCCGCCCCCTTAATGCAAGTCTATGGGAGGGGGCGTGATGGCCGCCACGCCCCCTCCCATAGAGTTGTATTGAGGGGGCGGGCCGTGACATCACGAGGGGAGGAGCCGTGATGTAACGATGCTCCGGCCCCTGTATTGCCCGTCATTACGCACAGAGCGGGTTTGCTCTGCGCAGTAATGATAGTGGGGTGCCGCAGCCGAGATCCCAGGGGTGCCGCAGCATATGTGTCTTATTCATTCAAATAGCTTTTGCCCTTTCAAGTGCCAACACTCAATATGGTTGGTGTAATAGAAGTTATCTACACACGCTTTCGCAAGGAACTTGCGCATTTCACACTGTGAAGTAACCCGGCGCAAGAACCCATGATCACTAACGAGTTCCGGTCTGAACCGGATACAGTGATCCGGATTATGCGCAGTATTAATGTTTACAAACACAACGTGTCTGAAGGAAGAACGTTAGCAATTGGACCACGCTGTTCCCGTCAACAGGTGAGTGCCGCCCTTGAAGCCGGACCCACTATACATTTTTGGATTGTATCTGTAATATAGACGAACACTATGCACGATTTCACCATGGAGATGTTTATATCACATATGGGACTGCACGATTGTATTTGTTACACTGCTGTATATGACCGATCATGGTCTCTTAAAGATTTTGTGTTTTGTTGTGATTATGATGAATGACACCCCCCCCCCCTCTCCTCATTTCCATGTGTAATTAGGGGGCTGATATATATGCACTGTGATACACCGTTTGCTGTGCTTGAGAAAGGCTCTATTGTCGAGCCAAAACATTGCTTTACACAGATGAGTGAATAAATATCATGTTTATTTTCATCCTGGAGTGCAGCTTCTGCCTTACTTGGGATATATATATATATATATATATATATATATATATATATATATATATCAAAGAATAATGTAGCAGCAAGTGCAGAAAGAAATCTTTAACACAGGCAATGTGTAACAGACTGACAGGGGTTATTTTGCCCACCTGAGGAGGGCATGGATGCCAAGCTCAAAAGTTTTGACATAGATTGTCAATTATATTCAGGTCTGGACTTTGATCTAAACCATTTCATTGTAGCTCTGAATGTATGTTTAGAATTATCGTTCCGCTTAAAGATGAACCGTCATCTCAGGATTGCCCTGTATTTGGCTCCATCCATCCTTCCAACAATTTTCCCTGTACTTTTTGAAGAGAAGCATCCTCAAAGCATGATGCTACCACCCCCATGTTTCACTGTGGGGATTGTGTGCCCAGGGAATTTGGTTTCCATCACATATGCAGTAGTGTTTCTCATTTTTGGTCTCATCTGACTAGAGCACCTTCTTCCACATGTTTCCTGTGTTTCCCACATGGTTTCCAAACTGGATTTCTTGTGGTTCACAATTAACTATGGCTTTCTTCTTGCTACTGTTCCTCAAAGGATAGATTTATGGAGTACACAACTAATAGATGTGCTGAGGACAGATTCCCCCACCTCAGCTGTTCATCTTAGCCCCCCTCAGCATTACCATGGGCCTCTTGATTGAATCTCTTATTTATTTTCTTCTAGCCTGGCTTGTTTGGGTGCACAGCCTTGTCTTGGTAGGTTTGCAGTTGTGCCATATTCTTTCTATTTTTTTATTATGAATTTTATGGAGCTCTGTGAGCTTCTCAAAGGTAGGAATATTTTTTATTACCTAACCCTGCCATGTACTTCAGCACAACTTCATTCCTGACCTGTTTGGTGAACTCCTTGGCCTTCATGCTTAAAAACTAAAATATAAGGCAAAAACGCTACCTGCATGTTGTATGCCCTTAAATTCACTGATCACTGATTTAAAGTGGCCACAGCACTGGCTGCTTGTTAACCCCTTAACGACAAGGGCCATATATATATACGGCGCTGTCATGCGGCACGTCTGTAAAGGGAGCTATCAGCAGCCAGGACCCACAGCTAATGCCGGACACCGGCGATCATGCCAATACCGGGCATTAACCCTTTAGACACTGCAATCAAAGTTGATGCTGAAAATAGACTCCTGGCAACTCAGCGGAGCTGATCAGGATCATCGCGGGGAAATCGCGATGTCCCGATCAGCAGAGAGGATGGCGGGAGGGCCCTTACCTGCCTCCTTGTCATCCGTTCTGTCCCTTGATGCTCCAGACAGGCCCTGCAGGCTGGAGCAATCGAGCACAGATAGCACTGATCAATGCTATGCTATGGCATAATATTGAACAGTGTATGCAATCAATGTACTGCATGTTATAGTCCCCTATGGGGGCAAAAAAAGGTAAAAAAAATTGTTAATAAATGTGATTTAACCCCTTCACAGATAATAGTTTTCACAAAAAATGTAAACAAAAATAAACATGAACATATGTGGCACCGCCGCATGCGTAAAAGCAATCAAAAAGTCCCATCAAAACAATGACATAGGCGTCAGAAGAAGACATTTTTAAACTATTACAATCGTAATATTTTTTTTAAAACAAGTAAAACAAAATAAAACCTATATAAATTGGGTACCATTTTAATTGTATTACAAAATGCCATTTTGCAATTTTTGCAATTTACAAAATGCCATTTTTTTTTCAATTTTGCCCCACAAAGATATATATTTTTTTTGTTTCATTGTAGATTTTGTGGTGAAATGATTGATGTCATTGCAAAGTAAAATTGGTGGTGCAAAAAACAAGCCATAATATGAGTTTGTAGATGGAAAATTAAAAGCGTTATGATTTTTAGAAGGGGAGGTGGAAAAAATAAAAGTGCAAAAATGAAAAAGCCTGCGTCCTTGAGGGGTTAAAGATCAGCAGCCCAGCTGGGCCACATGAGAAGTGACCAGCAGCTGCAAGCCTGGGTACCATGCAGAGGACGTCACTCATCAGAGCTTCACTGACCGCACAGCCTGAGACCCGCTGCCTGACCTGAGCCTGCCGGAGTGCGGCCAGGTAAGGGGAAAGAAAAAAACTGTGAAGAAGAGGGGGCAATGATGAGATGTTATCACAGGAAAAAATTAGGCAAAAGGAAGAAATGAGGCACAGGGGGGATAAAAGGGGGAAATGAGGCACAGGGGGATCACAGGGGGATAGGAGGCACGGGAGGTTCACAGGAGAAAATGAGACACAAGGAGGAAATTACGCACAGGGGGTACCAGGGGGAAATAAGGCACATGGGGGATAACAGGGGAAAATGCGGCATAAGTGGGAAATAAGGCACATGGGGTCACAGGGGGAAATAAGGCACAGAGGGGAAATGAGGCACATGGGGGATAACAGGGGAAAATGAGGCATAAGGGGAAAATAAGGCACAGGGGGTCACAGGGGGAAATAAGGCACAAAGGAGAAAATGATGCAAAGGGGCATAATATGGAGAAATGAGGCACAGGAGAAATCACATTGGGAAATGAGGCACAGGGAGATATGATGAGGCACAGGGGGGATCACAGGGGAAAATGATGGGGAGCAAGGAGGATGACAGGAGGAAATGATGAGACATAAGGAGGATCACAGGAGGAAATGATAAGGCACAGGGGAGATCAGACAGGAGCAGGGGAATTTATGTGGCAAATGGGGGGGGGGAATCAAAGTTGGGGGAATGATGGGGAATTAAGTTCAGACCTTCCTAGTCATTTATTTATTTATTTATTTTAACTCAAATTTCCCCAATGTGTGTGTTATACACCAATAAATAAGGTATTTGACTCACAAATGTGACTTGTACAGGCAATTATTCACACCAGATCTTTGTTAGGGATTTCAGAGTAAAGCGGATTAAAGGAAATCTGTCATCAGAATCACCCGCACTAAACCTGTTACACGGGCCTGTAGTGCGGGTGATCCTGATTAAAACGCTTCTTACCTGGTTAAAAATGGTTCAGCGGTTCTTCAGATATCTTTATTTTTAGTTTTCTGTTATTCCCTGGCTTGGGACTCAGTGGGAGGTGTTATCATCTGGGACTCGGCCACACGTCATTCTAGCTGGGCGGAGCTGCCGCCCGGCTCATGAATATTCATGAACTTATCCTCCTGGTCTAATTCTTCTTTCTCGGTCTGTTTGTGAATAAATACACCCTCCGTCCCTCCCTTCCTTCCACCCCCGGCTTTTCACTTATGCAGCCCGTCTTCTTACTTGTATAGGGCCGCAGCTTGAGTGAAGCCGGGGGGAGAACGCCGCTTCCGGGTGTACGGAACGCGCCGCATGCGCTGCCCTCCACACCAGACCGAGAAAGAAGAATTAGACCAGAAGGATAAGTTCATGAATATTCATGAACCGGGCGGCAGCTCCGCCCAGCTAGAATGACGTGTGGCCGAGTCCCAGATGATAACACCTCCCACTGAGTCCCAAGCCAGGGAATAACAGAAAACTAAAAATATAGATATCTTAAGAAGCGCTGAACCATTTTTAACCAGGTAAGAAGGGTTTTAATCAGGATCACCCCCACTACAAGCCTGTGTAACAGGTTTAGTGCGGGTGATTCTGATGACAGATTTCCTTTAATGCATACATACATATGCACCCAACATTTTTAAAGTTTTTATAAAAATAAATCATTTTGAAATCCATGTTATATTACCCCGCGCCCCCCCCGCCCCCCCCCCAAAAAAAAATTATCAATTAGAATTTGTGTCTGTACCATGACAAAATGTAAAAAAGTCCAAGGGGGTTAATAATTATGCAAGGCACTGAATTTTCAGTGTAAAGAAGAACTCAAAGTCCTGATGTTATGGCCCCCACAGAGCTCTGATCTAAACATAAATAAGTCTTTCTGGGATTACAAAAAGATTTGAGTAAGACAACTACTATTAAAGATCTGTGGTTAGATTTGCAAGATATTTAGAACAACCTCCCTGCTGAGTTCCTTCAAAAACATTGTGCAAGTGTACCTAGAAGATCTGAGGCTGTTTTGAAAACAAAGGGCGGTCACACCAAATATCCATTTGATTTACACGTCTCTTATTTTCATTCACTTTGAATTTTGTCATTTGATTTTGTCATTTTGATTTGAAAAAAATTAACTGCAGTGAAACCCCCCTAAAAGACCACCTCTTTGATTAGAATACCCCCTTATCCAGACCAGATTTTGTGTGACTGATTTTCAGTCCACAATACATTAGTGGCCATTTTCTTGCAGAAGACCGACCCCACAGAAGACTACCTTTCAATGCAATGTTGGTCTTCTCAAATATATTTTGTTGTATTTTCACTTCTGTCTTTAAAAACATTTTTACTTTGCAGCATTGTTACTGTTTACTGATATAAGGGCAGGTTGGGCACCTATTCCCGTTATGATGCAGATTAGCTAAAATGCTATATATTGTGCAAAATAACTAGTTATGATGTTTGACACAAAAGTGAACATATGCTTAAAATTGACACACCCAGTTATGTTTAGTATCTCTGTAGGCAGGACAATTTCCAGACTTGCGACATATACAATAAAAGCCTAAATTACAGAATAAAAACTAATAATGAAAAAAAAATACCAAACCGCCATATATTTTCTAAAAGTGCAAACCTAACAAAGTGTCAAAATATCTCTTACCACTCTACACATAGGCACTTTTACGGAATTTTGAAAGTAGGAATCTAGAAGATCGATTCTCATTGAACAAGTCTTTACGGGGCTCAATGATTGTGTAGCCAGGGATGACCAAACGATCACTAGATCTTTAATACACCCCTACATACATTGTTTGTTACATTGACGATATGTATGGAAAAAAGGGGGGGGGCAGAGTCCTAACTGCACCTGACTATTTGAATAAAATATTGCACTTATCTGCAACTTGAAGCATTGGTCTGAACTCTCTCGGTGAAGAGCTATAAGCCGAAACTACATGGGGGCTCTGTGCCTGGAACTCGCTGCATGCATCTACACTACCAATTGTTTGTTGCAATTCCCCTGTGAACATAGACCATGTTATCTCTTCTGAATTTATTTCTAGGGATAGTGTCTATTTAAATGAAAATAATTCTATGTATAGGGTCAATTTTCTTTTTTTATTTATTGGAAGAAACTTAACTCTCCTCCTAGTGTTCTATTTTCCTTTGAATAATTACTTAAGTCTTATATTTCGGAGGCTCTATCAAACTCAGCACTTTACAGACTGGACAAAAACTCACTGTAGAATTAACAAGATTTGGACGTAAAATAAAAAATAAGATGCCTACTTTATGAAGAGTTAGTATATTTAGATCAGTTCCAGCTGTAACAAATGTACTTCAATGATTGTTTTGCCTGAATAATGAAAGCTTAATTTCTTCCATCTTAACTATGCAATTAATTTGATTTATGATTTCTTCCCAGCTAAGAATGTTTTAATATTTTCCAGTTTCTGGCTGTACACTTTTTATATCTCTAATCAAATTTGGATTGCTAATAGGGTGACCTTATAAAATGTTTCAATTTTAATGTATCTTTCCATAATTGCTTGGTAGAAGAACATGCAGGGTTACCTGTTTACTATATTGCTATACTAGAACCTTAGCATCAACTTTGGGGAATGTAACACGTCTTTCCAATTTTTGGTCTTAAACATGAAAGATGTGAATATTTGTATTTCTGGGGTATATGCACTGTTATTTACACTTATGTTCAGTGTTGTGGTTTAGGGGATGTAGTTCTTTTTTTTTTGATGTGTGACTCCCCCATTTTTTGCTTTTTTGTATCTTCTGTGGTATTTTATTGTACATAGTAAAGATACTTCTATGTATTTTTTATAAGTCTTTTTCTATTGGTTTTGGTTGTTGGGGAGTTTACATTGGAGCATAGTTTTTTTTACCAGGAGTTACTGTGCATTGATTGATATTATGGGAGTTTTTCCATGTTTACACATTGCTAGCAGACAATATTGTTTGCTTAGGGGGGACGCCTCCTGCCATGCTGAACATTTTCTCTGATGCTACACGAGAGGGTGGACAAGACAGAACACCGATGGCAAAACTTGTCAAGTTTCTGCCAATGGTCTAATCTGGTGACCCAGAAGTGGGATCTGGGTTCATGGTGTCTGTCAGAGCAAGAGCACAGCTCAGGTATGTATCAACCTGCTTGATCAGGTGGTGGTCTACATCCCTTTGGTGACCATTCATGTTAGGCTGGAATACCTAATATAAAAACTTTGTTATCATGTACTCCAATGTAAAGATGCTGCTGCTCCTACCTCTTGCAGGGGTATCGCTGGCAAAAAAGAGTGGAGTGTTGACTCAGCAGGGAGTAGAAAGTCATCCCCCGTTCGGCAGGTATTTGCTTACGGAAGGCGGTGGGGATCTGGATAAGTAGCTTTTCCCTATAAAATTCCAATTTAGCCTTATTTTTGGAAGGTGAAACATTCCTCCATTCTGTCTTTATACCGAGGGTCCAAAAGTGTAGCTATCCAGTACTCCTTTATCTGGGGACCATCTGGTTTCTCTTCTGTCTCATACTGCCATGGTTGGTCATCATGGTTGAACCTTGTGTAGGTTCCTCATCTCTTGTCCCTTTGACAATTTCTGTCTCCAAATCCACCTGAGGTCCCACTTCCTCATTCTCCTCATCTACGGAACATCAGGGGTGTCAACCGTCACTCACGGCACCGGCTGCCACTCAGGAACAGTGACCAGCGGCTGCTGCTGCAGGACAGGATGATCCTGCGCCACCACTGGAGACTTCTGCCTATACACTAATGTGTTGCTGCACATAGTTTGGAAAGCACTGGGCTAGAGAGTGAAGATGCTGACCAGTATAGCACCAAGTGATTACTTCATACAGTGGCACCCAATGCAAAGTCATCAAAGGCAGCACAGACACTAGGCATATAGGGGGACATTTATCAAGGGATTTAGAGCTCTTTTTTGCTTACAAAAGTCGCATTAGCACCTAAGCAAATTTTTGTGCCACTTTTGGCTGTAAGCAAAAATCTACAAAAGAGCTTACGAAACTACATTTTATTTTTCACTTTGCAGATGTCAGGGATTTATCAAGTGCGAAAGTCGCATAAAAAGTCACAAGCCCTCCAAAATTGCACAAATGTAAGCCAGCCCGGAGCTGGCTTACAAAACAGCTTTGTATAGCAAATTTTTATATTTCCTACTGGCAGCTGTAATCATGGCTCCAGGGGTAATATGATATATAACAACCCTATAACGGAGCCCGGGCTGGCATCACTCTACAGCCACCCGGGCTCCATCTGATTCTATTCCTGCTACCCTCAATGATGGAAACACTGATTTACATCCCCCCTTGTCTCCCACCCACCTACGCTGCACATCTCCCATCTGTCTGCTACCTGTTGCAAGACTACAACTCCCAGCATGCCCTTACAGTGAGGGCATGCTGGGAGTTGTAGTCTTGTAGCAGGTAGCGGGCAGGAGATGTGCGGCGTAGGTGGGTGGGAGACAAGGGGGGATAAAAATCAGTGTCCCCATCATTAAGTTAGGGTAGCAGGGATAGAATCAGATGGAGCCCAGGTGGCTGCAGAGAGATGCCAGCCCGGGCTCTGTTATAGGGTTGTTGGCAGCCATGATTACAGCTGCCAGCAGGAAATATAAAAATTTGCTATCCAAAGCCGTTTTGTGAGCCAGCTCCAGGCAGTGTCCCTGTCTCCTCATTAAGTTAGATAAAGTAAGGGTGATAGAATCAAATGAAGCCCGGGCGGCTGCAGAGTGATGCCAGCCCAGGCTCCTTTTAACATACCTCGGCCCTGCAGAGTTTTTCTAGTCCCTACTGTAATTTCATATTTCCTGCTGGGTCCCGTGATTGGCCGGGACCGAGCAGCCAATCACGGGACCCAGCGGGAAATTTGATCTCACAGTTGGGACTAGAACTTAGCTGCTCCGTTATATATTAAAAGGAGCCCGGGCTGGCATCGCTCTGCCGCCGGCCGGGCACCGTCGGATTCTATCACTCTTACTCTCTCTAACCTAATGAGGCGACGGGGACACTGCTTTACATATCCCCCCTTGTGTCCAACCCGTGCCGCACATCTCCCGCCCGCTACAAGACTACTACTCCCAGTATGCCCTTACAGTGAGGGAGACATGCGGCACAGGCGGAAGACAAGGAGGATGTAAAGCACTGTCCCCGTCCCCTCATTAAGTTAAATAGAGTAGTGGGGTTAGAATCAGATGGAGTCAAGCTTGTCACCTGCCCCCTGTCGCACAACTACAACTCCCAGCATGTCCTTGCTGTAAGGGCATGCTGGGAGTTGTAGTTGTGCAGCGGGGGGTAGGTGACAAGCTTGTCACTCGCCCGCACATCTCCCGCACCACATGACTACAACTCCCGGCATGTTCTTACTGTAAGGGCATGCTGATAGTTGTGGTCGTGCGGCACGGGAGATGGGTGGGTGACAATAAATGTATTAATCTATTTTTCTTGGTTTTTATTTTTTCTCTCGTTTCCGATCCATGTATCCTGTGGACTATTTCGGATTCGGTGGAGTGCGTCGATGACCAGCATTTAATGTTAATAAAATGGTTAATTAGGGCTTGTGGGGAGTGTTTTTTTGGAATACATTTTTTTTAAAGGTGTTGTGTTTATTTTTTTAATTTACTTTTCAGGCTTAGTAGGGAGGCAGTACCAACAGGCCCGGAACGTAAAAATGGGTGCTCCTGGGCCAAGGCGGTAACAGGCTGGCGTTATTTAGGCTGGGGAGGGACAGTAACAATGGTCCTTGCCCACCCTGGTATCATCAGTCTGTTGCTGCTTGATTGATATTTGGCTGAAAATAAAAATATAGGGGAACTGTATGTGTGTGGTTTTTTTTTATATTTAAATATTTCTGAAAAAAAAAAAAAAAGCATAACTTTCCCCTATTTTTATCAGGAATTTAGGTGCACTACTGTGGTAGATGTATACAATGACATTGGCTATCCCTCAACACTGATGTTAAAATTGAGACATTCGCCAGTATATCCTTATATGAAGGACACACCAGAGCCCGCACACCAATGCCAAGGTTTCTCAAATGGCACGGGACCTAACGCTAAACCTACCTGTGCATGATAAGCAAAACAGGGGCCAGTGGGCAATTACGGTAGCATTAGGTCGGCTCACAGAGTCCTCCCAGGTACCCTCCAGCGTGGCTAAACACACATACAATGGGAGGAGGGAGACAAACTGCAAGCCCCACCTGAGTTGGCTAATATAGGTGCATGGCCTCACAGGTGCTACCATAATGCTGTGATTGTTACACATCCACACCGTCTATCTGGTGTAGGATTCTATTGTGGCACTTGTAATCCGTTGCAGGCATCCTCCATTGTATGCATTTTTATGCTGGGGATCGCCCCTAGCAACGGACTACAATGGCAGGATCTGCTCCCCCAGTATAAATGCACAACCGCATTTGGGGTTGAGCATCTCCAGCCATTTGAGACCACGCTTTTTGTTGTCAGCCAAATACCAACCAAGCAGCAACAGTCTGACGTTACCAGGGTGGGCGGGGACCATTGTTACTGGCCCTCCCCAGCCTAAATAATGCCAGCCTGTTACCACCTAGACACTCCGGGCCTGTTGGTACCAGCTCTTCCGGGCACCCCTGTGGCAGTGGGTACCGGGGTAATAATTAAGGGTAAGCGCTAGCTGTTTATGTGGCTAATCTATAAGACAGCTTCCACTACTAAGACTGTCAAGTAAATAAAATAAAAAACAACAAGTTTAAAAAAAAAATTATTCCAAAAAAACACTCCCCCAAAAGCCCTCGTTAACCATTTTATTAACATTAAACAAAAAAAAAAAAAACGCTGGTCACTGTACTCCTCCGAATATAAAGTAATCCACGGGATACACGGATCTGAAATGAGAAGTAAAAAAAACCAAAAAATGAGTTAGTACATTTAGGGGAATAAAAGTGGTAAAAAAAATGTAATAAGCATATATATATATATATATATATATATATATATATATATATATCGCACATTTTTTTCAAAGCTGCAAATTGGTGTTCTGAAGTCATTTATTGGTTTTTGCTTATGTGTGCTAAAAAAATGGTATTCAAAAGTGATTTATTGTTTTTTGTTTATGTGAGCCAAATTTATCAACCCCTTGTGATAGTATGATAGATACGTCATACATAAGCAAAATTAAAGCAAAAAAAAAAATGCCTACAGAACTCGCTTACCAAAGCAACGATAATAAATGTCCCCGATAGTTGTGGTCACAAGTCATAGGCAGGTGAGGTAGCCTAACATGCAGCCAGGATAAATTTTGGGTCACATAATTTTGGGTAGCAATATGGTAATACCACTGTAAAGAGAGAGAAGGGGTCAGGGCAAGGAGCAGTGAGGGTTTTAAATTAATGGTACATTCTCAGGATAGCCTGTTTACATAATATCTGTGATGGGTGGATTCTCTGCTTCCTGTGTGAAGAGGAAAGCCAGACCCCCACCAATTTAATGGTGATACGCCTTTGCTTAGAAGAGGCCATCAATTTTTAAAAACCCATATAATCCCTATAGCAGAATAGGATAACTATGCCATGGTCTGAACCATATTCCATGAAGAAAATGTTTCTGTTTGTAGTAAAATTTACTAGAAAGATTGTAACAGCTAACTCGAAATATACTAGACCAATAGTGAAATGGGGAAAAATATTCAGTGTAACTTGCAGTACTTAGCTATAAAATTGTGATTAGCTGCTTATTGCTTCATTATCGCATCCTGAAACCAAATGGAACAGTTTTGGGAACAACTCATTTTATATGCTTATTTGTACATTGTGTTTGCTTTATCCTTTTTCCCTTCTAATTATTGTCAGCGCTGATATTACTTTTGTGATATACTGATGCAATATTAACACTGAACACTGTAAACTTTCAATTCAATAAAACCAAATACACAAGTCTACCGATCCTCATAGATTGTTTTTTTTTTTTTTATATTAAACTTGGCCTTACAGGTTTCTGAAGGATCGTCGAATTATAAAAATATTTCACAATAAAGTTACAAGTCCACAAAGTTTTGCCAAAAGCAAGTACATATTTATTTTAATAAAATGGGTGAAGACTGTAGTGGAAGAAAATATAGTTCAATTGAATGTAGCAGTAAATTGCTTCTACACCACTTGTATAATCTGCCATTATAAAGCCATTACTAATGACAATTACAAACAGTAATATATTGGTAAATGTTTATTCATTTCACAGACATCCTGGTCTTCCAGAGTGCTTTATGTGAAGTTTTTCATAATTTTTTTGAGCCACAGCCAAAAATGCATTTAAAAGGAACAGGAAAGACTTTCCTGTTGGATCCATTTCTGGTTTTGACTAAAAAAAAATGAAGGAAAACCTGTGCATGAAAAGCTCCTTAGGCTGCTATCACACACAACATTTTGCAATAGCATAGCAATGATCAGTGTAAGCAATCCAAGCATTGCTTACCCCACTGAGGACATTGGGTGTACAGGTATGCCCTTAACGTACCAGGATGTGCCTGTACCTTTGAAGCAGCGCAACAGTGTCAGTAGCCAGACACTCACTGCTAATGAAAGGCAGTGGAAGTAGTTGTGTAGTTCTTTCCAGTGTGACCACAGTGCGCTCTGCTGACACCTTTGTCATGTCATGAACTGTCCAGAGCAGGAGCAAATCCCCAAAGCAACCCTATCCTGCTCCAAACAGTTCCTGACATGGACAGAGGTAGCAGCAGCGAGAACTGTGGTCAGACTTGAAAGGACTACACAACTTCCTTTGGAGCAACAGCAGATGATAGGTACTGGAAGGATTAAGATTTTTAAATAGACATAATTTACAAATCTTTTTAACTTTTTTAATTCTTTTTCATCTGGAGTACCCCTTTATTATTACATTTGAGTTTTTTCTTCTCAGCTTCTAACTCCTTCTCATGTTCTAACTCTTATCATTTTTTTTTATCTACAGACCTTTAGGAGAGCTTGTTTTAGCCTGACCAATTGAACTTTTGTAATGACACCTTTCTTTTTACCATAAAATGGATGGCACAACCAAAAAATATTATTTAGTGAAGAAATTGAATAGAAATATGCAATTTTGTAACTTTTTTTTTTTTCCCCCATTTTTTATGCAGTACACTTTATGATAAAACTGACTGGAATGTGATGTGCCTAGAAACCAGCAAAAAAGGGAAGGGGCCAATCATATTTAAAAAAATAATCTTTTTCCCAGAGTTTTTTTTTCTCTTCATGTGCAGGACGTAAATGTACTTTCTGATGTGTTGAGTACCAGGGCACCAGGATGTACATTCATGTCCAATGTTGTTAAGTGGTTAAAAGAGCTTCTGTGGGTGTTTGCATGTAGTGAACCAATAATGAAGCAAATGCTCTATTTACACAATTATTGCCTTATAGATAGATATCTTTATGTTTAATCAAACTTAGGCCATTTTCCATCAACTTTCATGGTCCACATTAGAGATGAGTGAATCGAATCAGAGAAAACCGAATTAGTTACGAATTTCCTAAAAACATTTGATTTGTAATGAATCAGAATATCGCCACTATTCTATAAAACGAAACGCTTCATTAAACTTGATTTAGTGCGGTCCAGGGGATCTAAAATGGTGGCTACATGTGTGAGTACATGGGGCAAGGAACTCAGGGAAGGCGGGTAGGCTGGATCACCCTGAAACACATGCCGCATGCAGCCTATCAGCAGCCAGCCAGCCCTGTCATGTCACAGTCCTATATATTCGGGAGCCATCGCTGCAGACAGGCATTTTGGGGATTTTTTCCTGAGAGAGCAGTGTCTGTCTGTGTTACTGAGAAAAAAAATCTTTACAGTGGCGAATAAATTCACCTGAAGCCAACATCACTGCAGGCAGGCAGATAGGGACAGTGAAGAGAGAGAGTACATTGTATATTGCAACTGTACTGGGGTGTATTACTCTAAAGCTAATAGGGGCCACTTAGTGTGAGCACTAATAGACCTAGTCACCTGATATTAACGCCTAATTCAGGTGTAACCGTACTAGGGCGTATTTTGCTATCATAAGTGTAATACATATGCACTCAGTGCTTTTACGTTTTTTTCTTGTTAAACTCTTAGGGGACAGTTATTGTTAAAGGCCATAAATACCTACACACCTGCTTTTAACGCCTAATTCAGGTGTAACCATACTGGGGCGTATTTTCCTATCATAAGTATAATATTTATGCACTCAGAGCTTTTATGTTTTTTCCTGTTAAACTCATAGGGGCCAGTTATTATTAAAGGCCATAAATACCTAAACACTTGCTTTTAACGCCTAATTCAGGTGTAACTGTACTGGGGCAAATTTTCCTATCATAAGTGTAATATATATGCACTTAGGCCCAGATTTATCAAAGAATGTCTATGGTACAGCTATTTTCCCACGTTTATTTGAGTGGTGGGTTTGACTAGCGTGCATCTTATTTATCAAGAAGGTGCAGCAGGATGATGAATTTTGCTCAGTTCTGCTGTGGGTGGGAAAAGCTCTTCCACATACACTTTTTCTAGACACTTGTGAGGGAGGGAAGTAGACACTTTCCCAGGTCCTGAATTTGGCAGGTTAGGTGTTTTTACTTTTTTCCTGTTAAACTCATAGGGGCCAGTTATTGTTAAAGGCCATAAATACCTACACACTTGCTTGTAATGCCTAATTCAGGTGTAACTGTACTGGGGTGTATTTTCCTATCATAAGTGTAATATATACACGCTGTGTCATTCTGCCGCCATATGGTCTCCTCATGCTGCTCCAGGTTCTGTCATTGTGCCATTCTGTTTCCTACATAGGCTGCCACCACCCTCAGACTGTGTCATTGTGCCGCCATATGATCTCATGCTGCTGGTGGCATATTAAACTTGTTAATCTTTTTAAACTCTTCAATTGACATCTCAAAAATCTCTTTAATCTTTTCAGTTTTGACGCCAAATGGTTTCCCGACCCTGCTGCCCCATCCAGACACTCTGCAGCAGTGATTCTAATAGCAAAGCCTGTAATCTGCATGTCATACTGAATAACAGTATTATTTCTGTTATGTTATGCTCTCCGGCCACACACGCTGGCCGTGAGCGCATGGTCCCCTTACCTTCTGCTGTCGACGGGGCTGGGACTCGCATCGCGGGACGCGCCCGCATGCGAGCCCCAGTCCGTCACTCTCTGGGTGTTTCTCCTGCCTCTCGGCCCCGGCGCACGTGTCCCTGTCCCCTAGGGCGCGCATGTGCCGGAGCTATAAGATTTAAAGGGCCAGTACACTCATTAGTGTAATCCACCTGGGTCTCATTTATAAATTTCTCCACCCTTCTCAGTTCCCTGCTGGATCTTTGTTGCCTTGTGCCTTTAAGAAAGTGTTCCTCAGTATTGCCTTGCCGTGTATCAGATCTCTTGCTCTTGTGCATCATACTCAAGGTCGTCTGGTTCCTTAGCGTCTATGGAAGAATCATCTCTACGCCAAACTGGAGAAATGCCTGTTCGAGAAATCTAGCCTTCCATTTCTTGGCTACATTGTCTCTCATCAGGGCCTGCAGATGGATCCAGATAAGTTGTCTGCAGTATTGGATTGGCCTCATCCGTCAGGCCTACGTGGTATTCAACGCTTTCTGGGATTCGCTAACTATTATCGTCAGTTTATCCCACATTTTTCATCCTTGGTTGCTCCTATTGTGGCTCTCACCAAAAAAGGCATCTAATCCTAAATCTTGGCCTCAAAAGACTGAAGAGGCCTTCTCCCCTTTAAAGTCTGCATTTGCCTCTGCTCCCATGCTTATAAGACCTGATCCGGAGAGGCACTTTGCTTTGGAGGTTGATGCCTCATCTGTTGGAGCCTGTGCTGTTCTCACTCAGAAAAACGCCAAGGACAAGACTGTAACTTGTGGGTTCTTCTCCAAGACATTTTCTCCTGCTGAGAGGAATTACTCCATTGGAGATCGTGAACTCCTCGCTATCAAGCTAGCTTTGGAGGAATGGCGACATTAATTGGAAGGTTCTTCTCATCCGGTCAGCATCTACTCTGATCATAAGAATCTTCTATACCTTCAGTCTGCTCAGCATCTGAACCACCGCCAGGCAAGATGGTCACTGTTCTTTTCTAGGTTCAACTTTTTCATTCACTTCTGTCCAGTAGACAAGAACATCAGGGCTGATGCTCTCTCCAGGTGCTCTGACATCATTGGTTTGGACTCCACGCCTAGGCATATTATTCCTCTTGACCATTTGATTCCTTCCGCTCCTGCTGAGATTCAGCAACTTCCTCTAGGAAAATCCTTTGTGCCCGCCAGATTGAGACACAAGGTCCTGAAATGGGGTCATTCTTCCTTGACAGCAGGACATCCTGGAATACGCAAGACTCTTCTTATTATTTCCCGGCACTACTGGTGGCCCCATCTTGAACGTGATGTTTCTGATATTGTTTGGTCCTGTGAAACATGTGCCCGTGACAAAACTCCTCGACAAAGACCTGCAGGACCCTTACAGCCTTTACCCATTCCAGAGACTACCTGGTCCCATATAGCCATGGATTTCATCTCTGATTTGCCACCTTCTCATAACAATACTGTCATCTGGGTCTTTGTAGACCGGTTTTCCAAGATGGCTCATTTAATTCCTCTACCAGGTCTTCCATCTGCCCCGCAGCTGGCAAAGTACTTCTTGTTGCATGTCTTACATTTACATGGTCTTCTTCAGCATATCGTTTCGGATCGAGGTGTGCAGTTTGTCTCTAAGTTCTCATGAGCCCTTTGTAACCGTCTGGACATCAATCTGGACTTCTCCTCGGCCTACCACCCTCAGTCCAATGGACTTATCTTCGGCATTTTGTTTCAGCTCACCAAGATGATTGGGTCGACCTTCTCCCCTGGGCTGAATTCTCATATAATCATAAGGATTCCGAGTCCACAAGGTCGTCCCCCTTTTTTGTTGTCTACGGACTCCATCTCCATTCTCCTCTTCCTCTCCCAGTCATCTGGTGTGCCTGCTGTTGATGAGCTGGTCTGTGACTTCTCCACCATCTGGCAACAGACCCGACAGTCATTGTCCCAGGCTTCTTCACGCATGAAGGCGCAAGTAGATGTAGGTGGAAGACCTCCTCAGTCCTTCTCTCCTGGTGACATGGTGTGGCTTAAAGGAACACACTCTGAAATATCCTAAAGGACACTGCACCAGCAAATATTCACATATTCATGATTTTACGTGCAGATGTATTCTTGTCTAAATAAGTTTTGTGTTTCAGTTTGGAGCCCTGTTATACAGTGGTCCCTCAACATACTATGGTAATCCGTTCCAAATGAACCATCGTTTGTTGAAACCATCGTATGTTGAGGGATCCCTGCAATGTAAAGAATAGGAAGTTGTACTCACCTGTCCCCGCTGCTCCAGACCCATCACCGCTGCCCTGGATGTTGCGCTCCAACGCTGTTGCCACGTCCTTGTGGTGTCCCCGCCGCTCCGGAATGTCTCTGCTGCCCGGGTACGTCGCTGTCATCACGTCACTACGCACGCCGCCCCTATTGCAAGCGCGGCGACGTGATGACGACGATAGAGAGCGCCGGCAATGCAGCGCTATCCGGCGGCACCTGAAGCAGTCAGTGCTGCCGGATAGCCGTTTATGCGATGGCCCCGACATACAAAAGCATTGTATGTTGATGCTGCCTTCAACATGCGATGGCCTCTGAGAGGCCATAGCATGTTGAAATTATCGTATGTCGGGGCCATCGTAGGTCGGAGGGTCACTGTACATCCGCTTCAAGATCCCCTGTTACAAGCTCGGTCCCCACTACCTTGGTCCCTTCCAGATTCTACAAAAGATCTGGGTGTTTCTCCTGCCTCTGACTCTCTGCCCCAGCGCGCGTGTCCCTGTCCCCTAGCGCACGTGCGCGCTGGAGCTTTAAGATTTAAAGGGCCAGTACGCTCATTAGTGTAATCCACCTGTGGCTCATTTATAAATTCCTCCACCCTCCTCAGTTCCCAGCCGGATCTTTGTTGCCTTGTGCCTTTGAGAAAGCGTTCCTCAGTATAGCCTTGCTTTGTATCAGATCTCTTGCTCTTGTGACTTGACCTTGCTCCTCTGCCGCCTGTCTACTGAACTCCTGCTTCGTTTTGACTATGTTACTGTGCTGACTGCCCTGACCTTCTGCTATCCAGACTACGAACTGCCTTATCCCTCCTGTGCCTCGCATCTCCTCAGCCGCCTGTGTGGTCGAGCCGTGCCAGGGGTAGCAACCTGGGTGTGGCCTGCCGCAGCAAGTCCATCCCGCTTTGCGGCCGGCTCTGGTGAAAATCAGCAGCACCTTAGACTCCGCTCCCTGGTACAGTCCCAGTCATCTGCCACACAGGTCCAGCGGATCCACATCCACCGGGGTTCCTGTCTTCAGAAACGTGACTGTTACAATTTCACTACCCAGCACACTCCCTATGCGAGTTACGGCAAGGGAAAGTTTTCTACACCCCTATTGAGGCTCTCTGTAGCCCGGAAATAGCAATTTTTAATAGCGATTCGCTGCAAATTAATTCGGATCAAACCATTTTTGGGGAAAATTCGTTGAATTGGCCAAATTAAATTTTTCAAAAATTCGCTCATCTCTAGTCCATATAACCTGAAAAATGCTGTGTCTCTGAATAGGAAACACAGTGTGTATATATTACAGATAGAGATGAATAATAACTGTCATGTACAATATATTAGTCAGAAGAGAAGTTACCTCTCATAGTGGCACAGGTAAATCTCTCTCAGAAATTCTAAGACTGGTGTCTCACCACATATACAGTTTTCCCAGGATATTAGAAAAGAATTGACAAGAAATATACATTCCCACTGACTTATTAACCAGTAAAGTAAAGTAGGAAATGTTTGGGACAATTCAGTGATAAAAATCTACAGAAATTTCTGCTGTGCAGCCCATCTGTATCTGAAGGACAGATTCTGAGGACAGATCTAGTGGGAGGAGCTTCAGACCAGGAGCAGCTATGAATGGGCGGAGCTTCACATGAGAAGGCGAGACCCCACCTCAGTCAGGACATCACCTGAAGCAATAATCGCAGACACAGTAATGCATTCAATTGCTTTCCTGGCGCCACTTGAAGGCTTTGCCTATACCTACTAACTGTTGCTAAGTGGCTGTCCTGAAGAGAAAAACATTGATTTTGTCTTCCCTACTAAGGGAAGGTTGACATAGCCATTGTGCTCTGACCCACACAGGGTCCGTTTGCCTATTTTTCTTTCAAACAGACCCTAAACAGGTCAGAGACTGCTGTGTCCCAAATTATCCCATTGACTTAACAGGTGTCTGGTATTTTAGGGGAGTTGAGTGGAGAAGCTCCTGATGGTCGTACGAACAAGGCCTTATTCATGGCAATTGCTCCTGCTTGTTAGGAGAGTGATTTTGATCACATATTAAGTTATTGCTAAGATATATCCTAATACAGTGACCCCCCCCCCCCGACCTACGATGGCCCCGACATACGATAATTTCAACATACCATGGCCTCTCAGAGGCCATCGCATGTTGAAGGCAGCATCAACATACAATGCTTTTGTATGTCGGGGCCATCGCATAAACGGCTATCCGGCAGCGCAGACTGCTTCAGCTGCCACCAGATAGCCGTTTACGGTGCCCCGTGTGGTCTGCTGACGATTACTTACCTGTCCTCGGGGCTCCGGCGCGTCCTCTTCGGGATCCCTGCATCATCGGCGCTCTCCTCCAACGTCATCACGTTGCTGCGCACGCCGTCCCGTCATCCAATAGGAGCGGCGTGCGTAGCGACGTGATGGCGGCGATGGAGAGCGAGGATGTCGGGGAAGCAGATGCCTTGCTGGAGCGTCGGGGACACCCCGGGGACGCGGCGACAGCGATGGAAGGTGACATCCAGGGCAGCGGTGACGGTCCGGAGCGGCGGGGACACGTGAGTACAACCTTTAATACCAGTGGATTTCATCCTGCGGACCTCCAAATGTTGCAAAGCTACAACTCCCAGCATGCCCGGACAGCCGTTGGCTGTCCGGGCATGCTGGGTGTTGTAGTTTCGCAACATTGTAGACCACTGTCCTATACTTTACATTGCACGGATCCCTCAACATACGATGGTTTCAACAAACAATGGTCCATTTGGAATGGATTACCATCGTATGTTGAGGGACCACTGTATAACAGGGCTCCAAACTGAAACACAAAACGTATTTAGACAAGAATACATCTGCACGTAAAATCATGAATATGTGAATATTTGCTGGTGCAGTGTCCTTTAGGATATTTCAGAGTGTGTCCCTTTAACCTCTTTACGCCTGTTTATACCTCCGTTTTTAGCTGTAATATTGAATTACCCATCATTATTATTGTGCATGGAGATCATAACATTGGTTGTCAAGGCAACTGTCTGTAAGACACTTACGCGGGGACCAAGAACCAAAAGTACTCATCTACAGAATACCTACAGTGTACACTAAACCTTATCAATAAAACACTCATCACTTTGCTGCGTATTAGTGTCTAGGTGTAATTTATGAACCCATTTCTTTTCTTCATGCTTTACAATGTCATTGTGTCACCACGATTTTATGCTTATGCACAGACTAAAACCTGCAGTTTACAATCATAAAAAAGCAATTTATTTGAAGATCACTATGTTCATTATTGTTTTTCCATGGTAACACGAAAAGCTCACCCAGAATGCTTAATAAATGGACAATACTTTAGAATTATAAAACCCCTTGAGTATTGTACTTTATTGTAATTAATCCTTAGGCTAAGACTATGCAGCACACTTGATGGATGTAGCGTTGTTGGCAGAATTTCCTAAAAAATGTCCTGAACATATACTAAATCCCTTCATTGAGACTACACCAATATAATGCCCTTAAAGGAGTACTCCAGTGAAGAACAATTTGTTTTAAATCAACTGGTGGAAGAAAGTTAAACAGATTTGTAAATAACTTCTAATTAAAAATCTTAATCCTTCCAGTACATATCAGCTGCTGAATGTGAAAGAGGAAATTATTTTCTTTTGGAATTTCTTTGCTATCTGACCATAGTGCTCTCTGCTGACCCCCCCTCTGTTCATGTCAGGAACTGTCCAGAGCAGGAGAAAATCCCCATAGCAAATTTATCCTGCTCTGGGCAGTTCCTGATGTAGTGTCCCGGTACCGTATTGCATACCGTACCTGGTGTGGTGGTCCCCAAAGTCACAGTTACTACGTTCAGGTAGTGTCCCCCCAGGTGGGACAGCCCCTAGTCGCCTCTTTATTTTCTAATGCTATAATGTTGTTGTGTATATATTTAATAATGTGTATATTTAATATAAGGTATATTAGAGTGCTTACCTTGTTTGCGTCGCAGGACCTTCGGTCATGTGACTATGTTAATTCCTCTATCGTATGTTGGAGGACCTTTGGAGGTCCTTGGGTCACATGTTACCCATAACTCTCTGTACAGGAGATTGACAGTTGTATGGACCAATGAGCTTAAGTCCAGCCCCTGCCCATATAAGGGAGCTGTAGCCAATTATCGCTCTCTTGGGTTGCTGCTCTCGTGGATGCCGGACTAGCAGTACTGATCTGCGCAACTTTCAAAGACAAGCTAGGCCTAAAACCTGCCGGCCTCAGCCTAAACTAAACCGTGAGTTAACATCTAAATCCCCGCTAAAGCTAGCATGATTACTGGACCTGATCTAAACCCCTAAATCCACTGGATCACCGGGTGTGGACAATCAATTATTTCCTATGTCCCTATCGCTTTTTGGATGGGTGGCGGTAGGACAAGCTTACAGAGAATAGCCCTCACCCTGGCATCACGAATAGAAAGGGTTAAGCAAGCACCCGTAGTAACCGCACAGCTACACTCCCATATACCCTACTCCCCCAGGCTATCACACTGACATGGACAGAGGTGTCAGTCTATGGAGATGGCAGATTCCTGAGAGGTCCTAGCACCTGCAGCCTGGGAAATGTCCACCTGGAAATTTTCCGGCCGGACATTCCACCTTGTGAACACACCCTTACAGTAAAGAATCCCAGTCTGTGATGATGGTGAAACCTTCTTTTCTCTAGATGTAGAGGATGCCCCCTTGTCATGGTTACCTAGATATAAAAAGGTTACTAGAAAGATCTCTGTATTTTCCATTCATATATTTGTACATTGTGATCAAATCGCCCCTAAGACGTCTTTTCACTAAACTAAAAAATCCCAAGTGATGACCTGTCTTGGTCCTGTAATTGCCCCCATACCATTAATTGTCTCTGTCGCCCTCCCCTGTCTCCTCTCCAGTTTAACCTTGTCCTTCTTATATACAGGTGCCCAAAATTGGACACAATATTTCATATGTGGTGTGACTATATTCTCATCACAGGCCTCTTTGCCTCTTTTGATGCATTCTGTTACTGTTTGCTAGCCTTGGCAGCCGCTGCCTGGCACTGATCACTGAAGTTGAGCTTACTGTCCACAAGTACCCCCAAGTCATTTTCAGTAGTAGTTTTACCTAATAGTACCTAGTAGTTTTATTGTTTAATTTTATTATATATAATTTTTACGGCCAAAGTACATAACCATACATATATCCACATTAAATTTAATTTGCCACGTCTGTGCCCAAGCCTCCAGCTTCCCCAGGTTCCTCTGTAATATTATATTATCCTCTGTGGTGATCACCTTACCCAGTTTAGTGTCATCCGCAAGTGTTGAAATTCTACTCTGTAATCCCTCTATAAGGTCATTAATATACTGTACGGTAAGTGGAAAATAAATAGACCCAGTACAATGGTCCCTCATACGATGGTAATCCATTCCAAATGGACCATCGTTTGTTGAAACCCTCATATGTTGAGGGATCCGTGCAATGTAAAGTATAGGACAGTGGTCTACAACCTGCGGACCTCCAGATGTTGCAAAACTACAACATCCAGCATGCCCGGACAGCCAACGGCTGTCCGGGCATGCTGGGAGTTGTAGCTTTGCAACATCTAGAGGTCCGCAGGTTGAAGACCACTGGTATTGGAGGTTGTACTCACGTGTCCCCGCCTCTGCTTCCCCGGCATCCTCGCTCTCCATCGCCGCCATCACGTCACTCCGCACGCCGCTCCTATTGGATGACGGGACGGCGTGCACAGCGACGTGATGACGACGATGGAGAGCGCCGACAATGCAGGGGATCCCGAAGAGGACGCGCCGGAGCCCCGAGGACAGGTAAGTGACCGTCAGCGGACCACACGGGGCACCGTTAAAGGCTATCCGGTGGCAGCTGAAGCAGTCTGCGCTGCCGGATAGCCGTCTATGCGATGGCCCCGACATACAAAAGCATCGTATGTTGATGCTGCCTTCAACATGCGATGGCCTCTGAGAGGCCATGGTATGTGGAAATGATTGTATGTGGGGGCCATCGTAGGTCGGGGGCTCACTGTACTGACCCCTGTGGTCTCCACTTGTAACTGTCACCCAACCAGAGTAGGTTCCATTGATCCCCACCCTTTGCTTCCTGTCATTGAGTCAGTTGCTGTTTTATGCATTATTTTTTTCCTATTTTTGAGTGTTTTTATTGAAGTCAATGTTTTTTATGTCACCTAAAAATAACGCTTTATGAGTGGGCGGCATATTAAAGGAAAACATACTTTCTCCTATCACCCAAAACAGTATAATGTGTTTTAGTGCAGTTATTTACTGGCCAGAGCAAATGGATTCTAAACATATTGTACTATTTCCTTTAGCAGTTACTTTTCATGGGCAGCACAGCGCTACAAGGTTTTTCAGACACAAAGAATATTTGATAGGTTTCTAAAGAATTGCTCAGCAGCAAAGAGCCCCTTGAACATGTTTTCAACGATGTCATCTGGAAATAGCAAGTGCATCCTTGCATCTGTCTTCAAAGTTCAATAAACCTGTAAAAGACTGAGATGTGGAAAGAACATCACTTTTTTCTACACTTTTAAACAATATATATTGGAAACCTTAGCAACTCGCCCCCACTGTGTTCTGAATTGTGCTGCCTGATATAAGAGACTGTTGAGGAGCCTACAGAGGCCAGTGCTCCTTCTGAGCTTGGTAGGAGGTAAATGTGTCTAAAATGTATTTGGTGTATATAATAGGAAACAGTGAAATAAAAAAGTGCAGTTTTGCCTTCATAGGATTCAATATACAGTAGATGCTTTCTTATGTTCTCACCACAGGTGTCCATGCTTCTCTTACAATGTATTCAGAAAGTTTTTAAACCCTTTAACTTTTTTCACATTTTCTTATGTTGCAGACTTGTCCACTTAAAGGGGTACTCCAGTGGAAAACATTTTTTTTTTAATCTGTCTGACCACAGTGCTCTCTGCTGACCCCCTCTGTTCATGTCAGGAACTGTCCAGAGCAGGAGAAAATCCCCAATCCTGCTCTGGACAGTTCCTGACATGGACAGAGGTGTCAGCAGAGAGCACTGTGGTCAGACAGAAAAGAAAGTGGGAGCACAACGGGCACCGCTGGGTTTCAACAGGTGCCATTGACTTTGCATGTCCCTTATTTTGTAGGAGTTGAGCGGAGAAAAATACTGAACATGCAGTAATTTTTTCTCCGCTCAAATCCTGTGATTTTGTAACGAAACTCTCTTTAGCTTAGCGGCAGCCTTACTAAATGCTTCTGTACTACAAGATGTATCTCACAAACTGAATTTAAATTAGCATTGTTCCGAAAAGTTATTTCACAGTGTTAGAACTGCACCAAAAGTATATCACAAGTTGTTTTCTATAAACCCGGGCTTTAGAGGTATTATTTTATGGAGCCTTGTGTAGATAGCTTATTTAAAGGTGTAGTTTTGGGGGATTCTACAATACAGGGTTGCACCACTACTGCCACATGATAATAACGGAGCAACGGATCCAGGCATTGTAAGTATCGTTTTTTTCAGCGTCACCCGCACTACCAGGCAGTACCACTGGTTTGTGCGGGTGACTATTCTGACAGTTTTCCTTTAACCCCTTAAGGACTCAGGGTTTTTTCGTTTTTGCACTTTCGTTTTTTCCTCCTTACCTTTTAAAAATCATAACCCTTTCAATTTTCCACCTAAAAATCCATATTATGGCTTATTTTTTGCGTCGCCAATTCTACTTTGCAGTGACATTAGTCATTTTACCCAAAAATGCACGGCAAAACGGAAAAAAAAATCATTGTGCGACAAAATCGAAGAAAAAACGCCATTTTGTAACTTTTGGGGGCTTCCGTTTCTACGCAGTGCATATTTTGTTAAAATTTTGTTAAAATTTTGTTCGCTTCATATCGCGGTGTGATCCCGCTTCATATCGCGGGAGCCGGCGCAGGACGTAAATGTACGTCCTGCGTCGTTAAGGGGTTAAAGCAGCAAGAGCTGACAGAGGTGTAACTTAAAGCTCTTGACCCTCAATGCAAAATCTGTTATAAGACCTCCACACCATGTTCCATTTATATTGATCCATTTATAATACTGGTGTCTTCTTATGTTGCAGCGGGATTCTTTGGGCACACTCAGGAGCCATGGCACAGGTGCACCTGCTATGTCAACATCCCCTATAGATTTCCCCTAGGATGAAACCTGTCCTCAGGTTGTGTGTGATACTGCAGCTCACTTGGTTCCATTGAAGTGAATAAAGCCAAGTTGTAATATCACACACAAACTGAGGACAGATGTAGTGCTGTTTTTGGAAGAAATTAGCGACATGTAAATAGTTAGAATTTTTTTCTGATCAAACTCTATTCTCACTACCATAGTAGTATATTACTTAATACATATTATATTACTAAGTAGTATGTTGCCTTGACAATGCTTAACAATTACAATCCAGAAAATAAAACACTATCCCTTTTAAACTGGAATTAAAGAGTAACACATAGTAATGTTAAATATACAGTTAGTGGAATAACTGAATCATAAAAAAGAACTTAACGAAAGGTTAAAGCAAGTCATGGAAAACCTGTCACATACACAATGGGTGTGCATAAAAAACACAACTAAATCAATATTCTTAAGCATTTACTGCTAAGAAGAGCCTCACAAATATTAGAAATGTTAGTTCAGAAAAACTGCAGCATCATAAAAGAGGATTCAATTTACATAATGACATTTACATAAAGTGTTCACCATTAACCATCACTTTACATCTAAATATAATCTTTATACAATGTTGCTTTACTTATCTTGTATTGATCTTCAGTTAGATCACGGCTTACAATCTGATCTAGTTCGGTGATATGTTTACAATAGTTGCTGATTTCTATTAGAAATTTGATGGAGCCATCTTAACAGACTCTCCCCTTACATAGTGGTAGCACTTGTAACCCTAAAAATGGCAGGTTAGTTTCACTGTCATGTAATGGGGTACTCCGGGGAACTAAACCCATAGCCCATACTTTCCCTCTCATCAACCTATTTAATTGTCTAAATATCATTCATTAGCTATATAGAGCAGATCTGGCATCACGACCTTGATATGTGCAAAACCTGAAGGTAATAACCGTGCAAAACAGTGCGAACCACTGAAAATGGTCATCCTGTTTACTCACACTAAACTCAATACACTGGGTTACAGTGTAGGTGAACAGGAGACCGATGAGGAGGCCAATGAGTAAAATACATACCTGTAGTCCGGAGCTGTGTCCCTCCGAAGATCCTCTTCTATCTCCACTGAATTGCGCAAAGGAGGCGGGCCTGCTGGGTGAATTTGAATATTCATTGGCGCTGGTCACGTGAGCGCTCAGTAAGTACAATGGTCACGTGACCAGCACCAATGAATATTCACCTGGCAGGCCCACCTCCTGTGTGCAATTCAGCGAAGATAGAGGAGGATCTTCGGAGGGACACATATTTAACTCACTAACCCCTAATCGGGCTCCTGTTCACCCACACTGTAACCCAGTATATTGAGTTTAGTGTGGGTGAACAGGATGACCGTTTCTCTTTAAACATTCCCATATATTAATGTTTCTGATGCAGAGTAATCAATCTGCATTGTGAATCACAGTAGGAATTTAGAGGGTATAGTTGACATCAGCTCTCATTTCAAATGAGCTGAGCTTGGCATTGTTTTGAAGGCCCAATAGCAAATGAATGGACCCACTGCAGTTGGACCTCCATTGATCAGCTAACTTTTTAGTCCTGGGATAACCCATTTAACTGCCTGAGAGCATGATTGAAATAGCAAAGATGGAACTTAAAGAGGTACTCCAGTGGAAATTTTTTTTTTTAACTGGAGCCAGAAAGTTAAGCAGATTTGTAAATTACTTCTATTAACAAAATCCTAATACTTCCAGTACTTATCAGGTGCTGTATGCTCCACAGGAAGTTGAGTAGTTCTTTTCAGTCTGACCACAGTGCTTTCTGCTTACACCTCTGTCCATGTCAGAAACTGTCCGGAGAAGGAGAGGTTTTCTATGGGAATAAGCTCCTACTCTAGACAGTTTCTGACACAGACAGAGGTGTCAGCAGAGAGCACATCCTGTGGTTTCAGTGTGTGCAGCTGTCGGTTGTGGCTCCATTTGCTCTCCAAACTTCCAGGCAGAGAAGCAGGTTTTTACATCGGGCTTTCCCAGGAGCGTGGCAGGCTCCCTGGGAGGGCTTTCCTGCATGGAGCCTCGGGCTTCTACCTCTCGTTCCCGGCTGGCGAGAGGGGGGAAGAAAGTGTCTACAGCCGGATTCAAGGTCGGGGTGAGACGTTCCAGCAGGGCCCGCAGAAATGTGGAGCCCACTCCCCCGACCGGATCAGAGGGACATAAGGCATCAGCAAAGACCAGCGGTCCTTCTGCTACCCCGGAACCCCATCAATGGGGGGCACGGGGACCAAGGGAGTCATTGGCAACATATGGCTCAAGGATACAAGCAAAGATGGCGGAGTACGAAGAGCTGGGCAGGAAGCTGAGGAGTCTGAGAGAGGACCTGAGATTTGCCCGCTACCAGGCTGACCAGGGCCCTACAGGTAAGAGGCAGAAGTTCACTGCCCAGGTGCGGGCTCTGAAGATAGAGGTGGCGGAGGTGGAGGAGGCCAAAAGAAAAATCTCTGAGGGGGCAGGATTCCTAAAAGAAAAACTGATTAATGAGGAGAGATTCAAGGAAAGGAAGTATGGTGCAGGCTGCCCTCAGGAGAGCAGTGAGTAGTAAAGTAGTCTCAGGACTGGTTGATAGTACGGGATCCCTAAATCGGTCCAGATCAGGGATCCTGGACGTCGTTAGATCCTTCTACTCGCACCTCTTGGGGAGGAAGGATCTAGATCGAGACAGGATGTCTGCTTTCCTGGCTGAAACCATTCCTGAGCCAGGGGTAGACCCCTCTCTTGATGTTTTGGCAGAAGATATCAGGGAAGAGGAAGTGAGACTGGCAATCGAGGGGCTCGCCCCCAAGAAGTCGCCAGGTCTGGATGGCTTAACAACCGAGTGGAATAAGACCTTTTAGGAGTCTTTAGCTCCCCTCTTGACCAAGGTATTCAATGAATGTCTCTCCTTGGGCACTCTGCCAAAGTCAATGAGGAGGTCAGCCCTGATTTTTCTCTCAAAAGGTAAAGATCCGAGCCGTATTGAGAATTGGAGGCCCATAGCTGTTCTCAATACAGACAGGAAGCTTCTGGCTAAGATACTGTTTAATCGGCTGGTGAAGTTTGCACCCCGGCTCCTTTCGGGGGCTCAGTACTGCTCTGCCCCAGGCCAAAGCACCTTAAGTGCTGTCCTCAGTGTCAGGGAGGCAGTGGAGCGGAGTAGTGCAGGTCTCTAGAAAGGGTACTTACTGTCCTTGGATCAGGCCAAAGCATTTGATCTGATGAACCACAAGTACCTCTGGTCCGTCCTCCTTAGATATGGCTTACCAAGTACTTTTGTGAATTGGCTTAATCTTGTATGCCGGGGCAGAGAGTTTCCCGCTGGTGAACGGGTGGTCTGGCCGCTCTTTTGAGGTGGGTTCTGAAGTCCGTCAGGGTTGTCCTTTGAGCCCGTTTTTATACGTGTTCGCAATTGATCCCTTTGTCCGGAGGGTAGATCGTGGGCCATTGGCGGGAGTCGGGATGAGTCTGGTGGAGCTGGATGTCACCCAGAGAGTGGTGGCGTACGCTGATTATGTCCCTATTTTCCTCTCCTCGAGGGAGGAGGTCGATGTGGTGATGTAAGAGGTGGACCGCTACTCGGAGGCATCCGGGACCAAGATCAACCGAGAAAAGTGTGAAAGTCTCTGGCTGGGAAGGGGGGATCCCACTTTTGATCTCCCGGACACCCTCCCAGGGCCCCAAAAATTCTGGCCATCACATTCGGCCAGGATGATTATTCCACCAAAAACTGGGACGGTAAGCTCCATGATGCCACTCAGAGGGTGAACCAGTGGAAGGGTTGGTCTATAACCCTCAGGGAAAGGGTGCACCTGATCAAATCGTACTTGCTTCCCTTGTTTATCTATCTGGGCAGTGTATATATCTTGCCAGAGACTTACTACACTAGGGTCTACAGCCTGTTTTCCAACTGTTATGGGGGAACAGGTTGAACCTAGTCAAGAGGGAGGTTACATACCGCACGAGGAGACTAGGGGGTTTATCTATGGTAAACCCTGTGGTGTTCTTAACCAACACCTTCTTGAAAGCTAACATCTCGAACCTCTGGAAAGAGAGGGCTTCTCCGTGGGTACTCTCCTGCAGGGAATGGTTTCGCCCTTTCTTCCAGGAACGGGAGAGAGGAGGGCAAGTGAAGGACCTCCGTACGCCCCATGGATATCTTACGGCTTACGCTTCCCCGACTCTGAAGGCGTCACGTCGGTGGGGTCATGGAGTGTGGGAGATCAGGACCCAGTCAAGGCAGTTCCTTGACAAATGGGTTCTGTTGACCCACTTCCAGAAGCATCTGGCGCTCAGGGACTGCCCAGGTCGGGATCTGAGGGTGGGGTTGTATCTTTTAAACTTGAAAAGGATCCCCCAGAAGTTTTGGTACTTGGCCTGGCGCTGCTTTCAGGGGAAGCTAGGTGTAAGGGACAACCTGAAGTACAGGAACTCTGATGACCGGGGGTGTCCCCGAGAAGAGTGTGTGGACACGCTGGAAAGCATGGACCACTTCCTGCTTCATTGTCCCTTTAACGTAGGGGTCTACAACCGGGTGGGCTCTTCCATAAGCTGGAGTCAACTTGCCGGCCTTACCTATCTGGAGTGGGCTTATGGGGCATTCAGGACCCTCGGTGGCCGAGATCGGGGCACTTTATTTTTAGTCAGCTTAGTGGTTAAGTATCACACGTGGAATGCACAGTGTTTAGTGTCGTCCACCCAACAGAAAGTCCTCTCCGAGGTGGAGGTCTGTAGGAACATCACCGGTGACCTCAGGAAGATCAGGTCTTTGGAGTATGGCAGTCTTGGTACCAGTAGGGCTTCTCTCCTATAGAGAGGGTTTTCTTTTCATGTGCCCTAGGTACTAGACCTTTTTGGTAGAGTACCCTTATTTTGGTTAGGGACAGGCATGCAGGGATAGGGATAGGGTGATAGTAGGGTCAGTTTTAATGAAGGGATAGAATTAGGGAGACTAGTAGGGGGAGTTAGGGAAAGAGCACCATAGCTTTTTGTTTTGTTTTCAGCTGATATGGTATGAAGGGCTTACAGGCACTGAACTTGGGCCTAAATTGGGTTGTGGTCTTGTATATAAGGTTGTATTTAGTTGGTTGGTTGGAGTGTTAGGTGGGGAGGGAGTATTTGTGGATGGTGTTTTTTTTTTTCTCTTAGGGGACCTGACATAGGTCAGTTAAGGACTGGACTTAAGAACTGGACTTAAGAACTGTACGAACGGTTATGGACTGACCCATGTACAGGAGGGGTGGTGTGGGAGAGGGCACAGTTTTAGTGTAGGATTTTAGGGTTTTTGAAGGTATTTTTGTGAGGCACATTTATTATATTTGTATGTATACTGTTTTATATTATTTATTTGTTGGTATATTGTGTTATGTATTTTGTTTTATATTATGTAGCATTAGCCATAAGAAAAGGCAGTCGGACCAGTTGATGTTATGTAGTATTATTATTATTGTATGTAGGTGTGTTTTTGTCTGTGTATTTTTGTCTGTTTTATTTAAAAAGCAGAGGTGTGCTTGTTATGTATTTTTTTTTTTTTTTTTTTAGCCAAGTTGTGCTGTTGTTATGTTCATTCTCAATATGTGTGTGTGTGTGTGTTAGTTTTGGAGATTATGCGTGTTTTATGTTTTTTTTTTTTTTTTTCCCCCAAGTATGGATGATTTTGAGTTATAGCCAGGTGGTGCTGAATTTTATGTTGGTTTATTTATTTCATTTAATTAGCCAAGTTGAGCTATTTTTTATGTTATGTGTGTGAGTGTGAATTTAATAGTTTGCTTAGGTGTATAGGTATAGTATAGTTGTAGTTTGGTATATTTTAGAATTTATTAAAGCTGAGCTGGCCAGTTAGGCAGGGTTTTGTTTTATTTTACATTTCTGTTGTAGCTGGTTAAGCTTGTTTTGTGTTTTTTGGAATTGTTTTGTATTTTTATAATAAAAAAGAGTGTCAGCAGAGAGCACTGTGGTCAGACAAAAAAGAACTATACCACTTCCTGTGGAGCATACAGCAGCTGATAAGTACTGGAAGGATTGAGATTTTTGAATAGAAGTAATTTACAAATCTTTATAACTTTCTGGGGCTAGTTTATATGAAAGCCCTTTAAAGTTCTTGACCCTCAATGCAAAATCTGTAATAAGACCTCCCCACCATGTTCCACTTATAATACTAGTGTCTTCTTATGTACCAGAGGGGTTCCTTCAGCCCACTCAGAAGCCAAGGTGAAGGTGCAAATGCTATCTTAATGCCCCCTAAAGATACACCCTAGGGCTGGAATGTAGAGGACACAAGAAACAGAACTTTGGAAGAGGGTGGAGAAGACACGTATATGATTATATTCATACTCCAGGTAGCTACTTTTAAAGGGGCTATCTGGGGTTGGAAAAACAAAGCTGATTTCTTCCAAAAACAGCACCTCACCTGTCCTCAGGTTGTGTGTGTTACTGCAGCTCACTCAGTTCCATTGAAGTGAATGGAGCCAAGTTGTAATATCACACTCAACCTGAGGACAAATGTGGTGCTGTGTTTGGAAGAGATTAACTACTATTTTACTGATCAAACTCCATTCTCACTATCATAGTGGTATATTAGCTTATACATATTATATTACTATGTAGTATGTTGCCTTGACAATGCTAAACATTTACAATCCAGAAAATCAAACATTGGGGGGCGTGGTCTGCCGGCGATGTGAGCGGTGGCACGCTGCCGAGCTCCTGCTACAATCTCCTGTGCCTTATCCTGTAGCTGTCCGATACTCAGCTGAAAACCCCCCGTACCATCTCCTGAAGGTCCGTGGCTGCCTCCGGTCCTTCTTTTCATCATGGCGGGTGGACACTCCGGGAGAAGTAAGTCTGTGAAGAACTCCAGCCCAGCTACCCCACGCAACCAAGATGGCCGCCACACCTCTCCACCTCTCAGATGTAGCGGCACGCCTAGAAAGATTCGCCCATGTCCCCAATGTCTCTGGAGGGGACTCAGGCACAGCCGCGAGTGTGGACGGGCAGGCGACCTCTGATACCTGATACCTGAGGACTGTGTGGAGGCCCCTGACTCCGGATCATCTTCTCAGGCTGGTGCTTCACTGCGGCCTCGTTAGGTTAGTACAGATGCTGCTGTGGGAGTGCCTGCGGCTCCCTCTACTGGACTGCCTGGTCCCTCCTCTGTCACAGAGCCCTGGGCTGATACTGGCACCATTAAGGAGGAAGTGTCTAATCTGGCATGATCTCTGCCGCTCTAATGAGTGGATCATGGCCCTGGAGGACAGACTTGGAGATGTGGAAGATAAATTTCCAGCTGTGCAGAGGGATCTGGGCCATGTTGTGCACAATGTTTCTGTGCTAATTGCTAAGTTGGACGACCTAGAAAACCGTCTCCGACGGAACAACTTCAGACTCATTGGCGTCCCCGAAAGGGCTGAGGGTAAAGCTGTGGGAGACTTCTTTGAATTGTGGCTCCTGACTAAATTTGGGAAGGATACCTTGTCTTCTTCATTTCAAAGACAGGGACACCATATTGCGTGCTGCCCGCAATCATCCTGACCTTACCATTAATGGGGCATGTATCTCTATTTTCCCGGAATTCTCCAGTGAGCTGTAGAAGAAAAGGGCTCAATTCCTAGACATCAAGAGGCACTCAACGTTGTTTACTCCATGCTCTACCCTGTCAGGCTACGGGTGATAGCCCTGGGGACAACACACATGTTTGAGTCTCCCAAACAAGCTCTACAGGGGCTGGATGCCAATGAGGCTCGAATTCGCTGTGCACCTGAGGATACTTAATCCCTGTGGTTTTTTCCTATGCTCACCTTGCTCCCAGGTCGCTATGTTGTTTCACCTTCCTGGGCCGGATGTGTTCATTTTTTGTTGTTGATCCATGTTTTTAACTGTGTCCTTCTGGATGTTATGACCAGTGCAACCTCGGAATTGTGCTTTCTCTCCTGTAATGGGGGATATATAGACTCTTGATTTTGTAGCCTATTCTCTGTTGGTCCAATAGCAGGACGTTTGGAGCATACTCACCTCTGGAACACCATTTGCTCCTCTCTGGCGCTATGTTACTGGACCCCTGCGGTTCTTTCATGCTGGAGACGATGTCTTTTTCTTTCATGGACTCCGTTGGTTTGCCTATCCGTTTTTGTTTTCTTATTGTTTTTATTTTTATTTTCATTCCATGCGCAGTTCTTATATATGCTGTTGCCCATGATATATGCTATGCCCCTATCTATGGTCTTAGGGAGAGACTGTGAATTACCCTCTCGTGTTTATGTGTGTCAATAGCTAATCAAGTAATAGTGGAATGTGGGAGACCTGAGGGATGCCAATAAGCGATGCACGATTTTTCAGCAGCTGAAGGATTTTCATCTGGGCATTTTCTGTCTCATGGAGATGCATCTTTTGCCTGACTCCATGCGTGTCCTTCGCCACTCTTGGGTGTCCCAGGCCTTTCACTCCACATACTCTACCCATGAAAGGGGGGTGTCCATTCTGGTTCATAGGGCTACTTCCTTTGTGTGTCTTTCCTCACATACTGACCCGGAGGGGCATTAGATTTATTTGCACTGCACTGTTTTTAGGGAACAGGTTATCCTTGTAGCAAATTATATCCCTCCTCCCTATTCTAGTGTAATCCTTAAGAAAGTGCTTTCTGTCCTCTCTGTATTGCCACAGGTGCCCACTTTACTTATTAGGGACTTTAATGCTGTTCTCTTCCCCCAAATGGATAGACACTATGCTATGCCCGGTGTCGCCTCTACCAGTTGGTCTCCCTTGGCATGTTTCCTGGAGGAGGTGGGCATCTGTGACTTGTGGAGGGTTCGGAACCCTGCCACCTGCCAATATTCCTGCTATACTAGTTCCCATAGGACACTTTCCCATATTGATTTAGCCTTAGGTACTTACTCCTTACTGCCTTTAGTGAAGGACCTGGAGGATCTCCCCCCCCATAGTATTTCTGACCATTCCCCTATTCATCTGAGATTGCGTTGGGATAGTTCCTCCCATTCGCTGTCTACTTTGTGGTGCTTACATCCCTTCTAGTTACAGCTAGTGGATGTGATGGATGACACGGATCAGGCTCTCTGAGACTATTTTCTTGTTAATTCGGGCCCCTCTTCTGTGTCTATGATATGAGAGGCGATGAAGGCGTATGTAAGGGGATTGTACATCCATAAAATAAGCCAACATAAGACTAAATCTAGGGAGTTGACTGTGGCCCACCAATGTAGGCTGATTGAGACTGAGGCAGTATATGTGGCGGACCCTTCCCGTGTGGCTGAAGCGCATTGGAAGGAGGCATAGACCCTTTTGAAGGATCACCTCCTCCATGTTGCTGACAATAAGAGGTTTTTCACCAAGCAAGCCTTCTCTTTCGATCCCTTATCTACAAAGGGGCTGTGCTCGGATTAGATTAGAGATGCTCCAGTGCAGAAAACTGGATGGGGGATTGGCTTTCCCTAACCCCCTATATATATTTCTTAGCTTCTCAGTTGCAACATTTGAAGGGCTGGGGGGAGGTTGGAGGATATGGATGTTAGGGGGCATGAATGCTCCCTCTCCCCTAACATTGGTGGCCCCGTGACTCACTGTGCGGGACGCGTCCGCACACGAGTCCCGGGCATCTCCTCACCTCTCACTATCCCTGGCCTCTCTCCTCCTGTACTCCACTGGCGCGTGCTTCCTCATTCCTTAGGGTGCGCGCATGTCGCCGTTACTAGATTTAAAGGGCCAGTACGCCTTTAATTGGTCACCTGCAGGGCAGACTCTATATAGTCCGGCACCTCCCTATTATGGTGCCATATCTTCGTGCCTAGTGCCCTTGAGAAAGAGTTCCATAGAGTGTGCCTTTTTAGTGTCCCTGACCTCCAGCTTGTGACCTGACCTTGCTCCTTTGCTGCCTGGCTCCTGACCCGACTAAGTCTATGCTTATTTTTCCGTGCCAAGTAACTTCTGGGCAACCTGTGTGGGGTAGCGACCTGGGTGCCGCCTGCCGCAGCAAGTTCATCCCGTTTTGTGGCGGGTTCTGGTGAAAACCAGCGGCACCTTAGACTCCGCTCTCTGGTACGGTTCAGTCATTGATCACACAGGACAGCTTATCCACTACTCAGCTGTTACGGTAAGGCTGTTACAGTGGAATTTCTGGGAGACTGGTGGAATGGATTACTGGGGTGTCTCCTCCTTCACTCGCTTTCTCCCAACAGTCTCTTTGATGCTTCTGATGTGGGGATCAGAGAAGTCGCTGCTGCAGATATTGGGCTATACTACCTTTACTCCGCTGTGGAAGAACCCCCACCTCCCTGAAATTTTCCGGCTGGAGGGCTTCTCAACCTGGGTGATGGCGGGTGTACGTAATCTGACTGATGTCCTGGGTGATGGTTCTATTTTACCCTTTCCTGACCTTCAGACTAAGTTTGGTCTTTCCCATAGGGTCTTCTACCAGTACCTACAGTTGCGCATGGGCTGGACCGACAGGGGGGGAAGGGATCCATTGACAATCTCCACTCACTCTCTTTTGCAAGATGTTGGGAGGGTAGGCACTCAGAGAGGGGTTATATCCCTGGCCTATAGTACTCTTCTGGACATGCATCTCTCTGCCTATCCTCTGACGGTTAGGGACAAATGGACAGAAGACGTTGGCCTCCTTACTGATGCACAGTGGACTGATTTGGTAACTACTGTCCCACTCCCATCTCTTAGTGAACCAAATTGTCTTTCCCAGTTATATTTGATACATAAAGTGAATAGGACCCCAGTCTTTTTGCATAAAATTGGATGGCGACCAGACTCAACATGCGCCAGCTGTTCCAAGCAGGAGGCGAGTTTATTAAACATGTTTTGGGGATGCAGAGAATTGGAGGGGTACTGGCTTGGATTTGGTACGGGATGTTTACTCTATCCCCCTCCCATTGACTCCTGCAGTGTGTGTACTGGGCCGTCTAGATGATGATCAAGTGGATGATTATGTTCTACTACTTCTACCATTTGGCCCCTTCCACACTGCAGTAATTTACAAATAGAATGAATGCAGTGATTAGGCTGGAGCGGGGGGTTTACCTTAAAAGAAATGCTGCAGCTAACTTTGAACGTATATGGGAACGATGGCAGTAATCCCACTACTAATCACAGTAAAAATGCACAATTTTTACAGAGATATTGGAAAGTCCCAGCAGAAACAACCAAAATGCAGTAAAAATTTGTGAAAAATGCCGTAAAAATTCAATGTGCAAAGACACAGCCTAAAGGCTTCAGATGTTCATAAACACCACAATTGTAATTATAGGTCAAATTACTTTTGCCTCATGGAAATATTTCTTCAAAAAACACATTTTGAATAAGTGAAGTGCATCAAAATTGCGCTTAAATGTAAACTGACCTCAACCCGCTTATGAGTCTAAGGGTACATTCACATGGGCAGATTTTTTAGCGGGTCATAGCTCATCTCACACTGAACTGCTCTGGGCCTTGTAGAGCAGAGTGAGGGAGGAAGGTCTCCCCTGTATGGCTTCAGATGATGTCACACCTGCTGGGTAACGCCCCTTCCCAGTCTGTGAATCTGACTGAGACTGAGCAGAAAATACAGAACAATATCAAGGTAGTAAACTAAAAAATTATCAAAATAAAGGCAGGGGGTGGTTTATCATGATGGGGGCAGTGAACTGGGAGGATTAAAAAATGTAACAAGATCATGACAGGTATTCTTTAAGTTATCACTGTATTCACACTGATGTCAAATAAAATTAACTAAACAGAGAGAAGAAAAACCACAAAAAGCAATAGCAGATATGATATATACATGCATCCCTTGCTCCAAAAAAATCATTAATAAATTAGATGTACCCCAAAATGGGGCCACTAAAAATGACAACTTGTCCTCCAAAGGACCAGCCCTCAAATGGACAGATTGAGTTGTAATGTGACTCCCACAGATCACACTCTTTTACGGATCACACACTTCTGCCAACTCTAGCACTTGCTGAGTGTCTGAACGCATTTAGAAAACATTTTTTTTACACATCTCTGTGACATGTAAAAAGTTTTTTAAGTGACCAGGACACGTTTTTCTACAAAACACTTGCAGAATTAAGGGGTTAAAAAGTGATGAATACCCAGAAACCTTCTTCACTAATAAAGTAATGCCAGAAGTAGCAGCTTTGTTTGCACTTATAAATTCTCATACGATCAGCAAATAAACAAATGATCAGTCAATACTGGCTTATCACGAAGTAAAGTCCAATGTCCTTAAAGGGGTACTCTGCCCCTAGACATCTTTACCCCTATCTAAAGGATAGGGGATAAGATGCCTGACCGCGGGGGTCCCCAGTCATCTGGTGCACGGAGCAAACTTCACTCCATGCCGGGTGACTGGCGATGCGGGGCGGAGGCTCATGACGTCATCACCACGCCCCTGCTCGTGACATCATCACCACGCCCCCTCAATGCAAGTCTATGCTTGCATTGAGGGTGCGTGACCGTGACATCACGAGCAGGGCATAATTGGGATGTCACGAGCCTCCGGCGCTGCACTCGACGCTCTAAACAAATACCGGGTGCCGCAGGGGGGATCGTGGGGGCCCCAAGCAGCAGGACCCCCGTGATAAGACATCTTATCCCCTATCCTTTTCGATAAGGGATAAGATGTCTAGGGGTAGAGTACCCCTTTAAGGCCTTTACTGGTGGAACATGTGACATCTTATATGGAGGCTATTTCATATTTACAGCATGTTAGTTTCTCACTTCTTGGTGGTTTTTGTGCACAGCTAAGAACCGCCTCTTCTTGATTAAGTCACCATTAGGTAGGTCAGTGTCCCAGATGTATTCAGGTGAAAGAACTTAGGTGGGTTTATTGTACACAAGATATCTGTTGAGATGAGATTCTTCCTGCCACACAGCTTCAATATTCTTTTCCTGTCTTCCACAATACCCTCTTGGCATGGCACACTGAGTTTGTAAATTTCTTCTTCTTTTCAACCATACAGAGCAGCCATGTAATAGAAGTCTCCGTGCATGTAGAAGTCTCCAAGAATGTGTACATAAACAGTGTATAAGACGATAAAATATCTAGATAAAATTATATATATATATATATATATATATATATATATATATATATATATATACTTAGCAGGTATATATAACTAATATTAAGTAAATATATTCATACGTCTATAAGGTAAGTATCCGTGAGTATTAAATACTAAAATAAAGGTTATTAAAGGAGAACTGTGGCATACATTTTTTTAAGTCCCCCTCTGCCCCGACTGCAAAAACATAACAAACAAACTATAACTCACCCTCCTACATTCCCCCGTTGTGGAGATGTCGGTGTACCATTCCTCCGGTGCTGCTGGCTTCTGGCTTCTTAGGCTCGAAACGTCACAGGGTAGCGTATCGCTGGCCGCAGCGATGTCATGCCTTTGCCGGTGATAGGCTGAGTGCACTGTCATGTAAGGCCACAAAAACAAAAATGCCCCAAGGGTAATTAAGGGGCCCTTATATGATCAAATCCAAACCCCAGGGCTGTAGCCCGGTGTATAAAACCCCTATTAATCTTCCCTTAAAATTTTACTTTTATTGTGTTTTGAATAAAAAATCCAAAACAAACAAGGATAAAACAAGTATGTGTGACAGTGCACATATTCCGTAATATTACAGGGATCACCCTGTTGTATGATTATGATCGGCGCTGCAGTACACTGTGTTCAAGCACTCTGGCACGGTGAAGTTAAAATATAGCTAGCATGCCTCCCTCGACATGTTTTGCCGTAACAACGGCGTTGTCAAGAGGCTATTGAGGCAATGACAAACAATAATGGCTGCCGGATGTATTTATAACCCACCTACTAAACATCATTTATAACCCACCTTATCCATAACCATTCACAATGCTCGTAGTATAACAACGGCAATGTAAGCCAATAAGCTGTGCACATGTATAGATCACTTCAGGGTGAAAACCCACCTTTACCTATCACCAGGTAGTTATGTTTGATACGTCATTCACCCGTTTATGTCATTATTCACCTGCAATGGCATATTGAGTCTGCGACGCATGCCCAGTCTCCAGAATGGGGAACTTATACATCGCGATCCTCCCATGTGAACTCTGCCCGTGCGCACCTCTGACGGGACTGCCGTGCCTGCACAGCGGCTGTAAATACGGACTTATTCGCAGCGTTGTATACTTCTCTCACTGCGTATGTCATAGACTTTGCGCATGTCAGGGAACGTAAAGAAAAAAGTAAACAGCCATATATATATCTATATATATATATATATATATATATATTCACCATTCTCCAAGTGACTAAGTGACATGTATATGATGTTGCTGCTACTAGCCCATATTGTCCAAAAATCCTTTGTAAAGGATAACCTCTACCCTATAATACATGAACTAATAAATTAACTATGATGGATGTTGTTATTATTTTTAAAGAACAATAATGCATGTACTAATAAAAAATATGATAGATGTTGTTGTTATTGTTAAAGGACAATAAACTCAGGTAAGTATTAGGTCTCAGCCACTAATAACCTCAATGTAGAGGATTAAAATGCTATGGAATCATGACAAAACAGGTAAACTAATCAAAATGAAATGCTGATTATTGGTGTGTAATATATAACTTGGTGGAATTGACAATATAATGGTACACAACAAGAGGGAGAAAAGGGGGGAAATTTAAATTTATGGCAACTTACCATTAATTTCCTTGACCTGAAAATATACATTGACAAGGGCAATCGGATCAAAACTGACATTTTTCGCAAACCGACGTCCTCCAATTCTCTGTTGCACTGGGGTAGCTGGCACCCGGGATCTCTCAAAAAGAGTATCCCAGTTGGTCCGTACCTCAGGGCGAGGAGAAATTGTTCTGAACGCATTAGCTTTTTTGAGAAAAAGCAATAATCTTTACAACAGGTTCCGTCAACGTCTTTATCCACGAAGTTGCCTAAAGAAGGCCTTTCATAGGGCCCAGCAGAGTGAGACTTTTGTCTAATTCCCATATACAGTCGGATTCTAAGACCATGAGATGCATTGGTACCTATGATGGGCATGTGGATCAAGTAATGTCAATTTTTCACCGTCATTGGCATTTACTATCGTGAGATCAAGATTTGTTACCAGTAATAGGGACTAGGCCTAGCCTGATGTACCAAAGAGGACCCAGTATCAGAGATCAACTGGTTCACAGCCATTTTGCAACTGAAGGTATTAAACCTTCTTGGCTGATAAGTAAAACAGTGGGCTAATACCCATGTGGTCACTGTAGTTTTTGCAAATTTGTTCCCAAATGTAAAGTGATCACTAACCCGGTGGATCAGCGCAAGTACGATATACGCCAGGTTATCAATTGCCGTATGGAAAATATTGTGCACATAGCTAAATGTACCTGCATAAAATTTTATGTAGGTAAATACAACACAACCTTTCCGTCAGCGGATGTCACAACACCTAAGTACAATTCGCAATAATGGTGAAACTCCTTTGGCAAGAAACATGCTGCCAATGGCAGATCACAGGATATCCAATTCATGGGCCTCTAACAATAACAACATTTATCATATTTTTTATTAGTACATGCATTATTGTTCTTTAAAAATAATAACAACATCCATCATAGTTAATTTATTAGTTCATGTATTACAGGGTAGAGGTTATCCTATACATAGGATTTTTGGACAATATGGTGAATGACGTATCAAACTTAACTACCTGGTGATAGGTAAAGGTGGTTTTTCCCCCGGAAGTGATCTATCTATACATGTGCACAGCTCTTTTGCTTACATCGCCGTTGTTATACTACAAGCATTGTGAGTGGTTATGGATAAGGGGCCATTTCTGATGATGTTTAGTAGGTGGGTTAAAAATACCCCCCGCAGCCATTACTGTTTGTCATTACCTCAATAGCCTCTTGACAACGCTGTTGTTACGGTGAAACATGTCGAGGGAGGCATGCTAGTTATATTTTATCTTCATCATGCCAAAGTGGTTGAACATGGTGTACTGCAGCGCCGTTCATAAACAGGGTGATCCCTGTAATATTACGGAATATGCGCACTATGTCACACATACTGGTTTAATCCTTGTTTGTTTTGGGGTGTTTATTCAAACCACAATAAAAGTTAAATTTTAAGGGAACATTAATAGGGGTTTTTATACCCCGGGCTATGGCCCTGGGGTTTGGATTTGATCTGTCATGTATGGAGCTTGTGCCCTGCCTTCTCCCTGCTGCTCAGACTCCTTACCTGAAATCCGCCACTACCAGCAAACACACAGAGCTACCCAGCCTCAGCAGTGAGCTCGCTCTTGTGACTGCCATCGGTGCAGTCGGATGCGGATGCACTCCTTGTGACCCTTCACTTATTTTATATTTACTATATATTTACTATATTTATTCGTTTATTTATCCTAAACTGGCAGTTACCAAGGCAGACGTGGGGACCAATGTAAGACCTCCGGGTCTGCCCAGGTGAGCACCAGCACCCCATCATTGCAGGGTGCTGCTGGAGAGGCAGAGGGAACTCACAGACCCCTCTTCCCAGTTTTATCTGTATACTGATGCTATTTCTATGGTATCAGGATATATAGTAGTTATAAACCTCTCCTGAGGCTGTGTTCACACATTGCATTTCTTGCTGTGTTTCTTCTATTTTACGACAAAAACAGTGCTTTGGAAAATTGCAGCAAAAACAGCCAAAATGCAGGAAAAAATATTCAATGTGCAAACACAACCCAAAGATTTTATATCTACATAATTTGCAACAATTGTGATTATATGTCAAATTGCTTATTTCTCTTAAAAATGCACTTTGAACCTTAAAACTCATTCAAACAGCACCTTATGTGAACTGATCTCAACCCACTTATGAGTCTAATGCAGTGTTTTCCAACCAGTGTGGATTTACTTCCAAAATGGGGACTAAACCATGCCTGCCACATCATCTACAACAGGTAAGCACTAGACATACACCAGAACCCCTACATTATTCTCTAATAATAGCTTATGCTGCACTATATAAATGAATCAAAAATTCCAGGAGTGCTTCTTTAAAAAAAGAATGAGTAGGAAGAAGCACTCAGCTAAGCATTTTTCTCCCCATCTCTCTCCTTGCTGCTGAAGAACATAGACTTTCTATAGTCTGTCAGTCTCCCACAGCAAGTTGTTTCTAGCAATCAAGGGGGTAAACAGCACCCAAACCAGCACCAAACATTTCACATGTCTCCATAACCACATTTTTTTTTCTCTAAATGATAATGACACTATTTAAAGGGGTACTCCAGTGGAATTTTTTTTTTTTTAAATCAACTGGTGCCAGAAAGTTAAACACATTTGTAAATTACTTCTATTTAAAAATCTTAACCCTTCCAGCTCCTGCATGTTCCAGAGGAAGTTCTTTTCTTTTTTAAATTCCTTTCTGTCCGACCACAGTGCTCTCTGCTGAAACCTCTGTCTATTTTAGGAGCAAATCCCCATAGCAAACCTATCCTGCTCTGGACAGTTCCTAAAATGGACAGAGGTGTCAGCAGAGAGCATTGTGGTCAGACAGAAAGGAAATTCAAAAAGAAAAGAACATCCTCTGGAACATACATCAGCTGATAAGTACTGGAAGGATTAAGATTTTTAAATATAAGTAATTTACAAATCTGTTTAACTTTCTTGCACCAGTTGATGTAAAAAATATATATATATGTTTTCCAGGGGAGTACCTCTGGCCCAAGCCCATTTTACTTATGAATTTGATTCTGAGATTGTTTTATCTTGACATATTCTACTTTATGTTAGTGGTAAATTTTAGCGATTCTTGGTGAAAAATTCAAAAATTTCATGAAAAAAAAATGTGCACTTTTTTAAATTTTAAACTCTCTGATTTTAAGAAAAATGGACAACCAAAATAAATTATATATTGATTTACATATACAATATGTCTACTTTATGTTGGCATCATAAAGTTAGCATGTTTTTACTTTTTGAAGACACTAGAGGACTTCAAAGTTAAGCAGCAATTTTCTAATTTTTCAAGTCGGAATCAGTTCTTGTAGACCCATTTTTTTTTTTTATTTTTACAAGGGGTAAAAGGAGAGAAATCCCCCAAAATGTGTAACCCAATTTCTCTCGAGTAAGGAAATATCTCATATGTGGATGTAAAGTGCTCTGCGGGCGCAGTAGAGGGCTCAGAAGGGAAGGAGCGACAATGGGATTTTGCTGAAATGGTTTTTGGGGGGCATATCACACTTAGGAAGCCCCTATGGTGCCAGAACAGAAAAAAAAACCAAAAAAAAAAAACCACCATGGCATACTATTTTGAGTGAGCCTTAACAGTGAGCCAGGGGTACAGTGAGCCTTAACACCCCACAGGTGTTTGACAACTATTCGTTAAAATCAGATGAGTAAATGAAATTTTTTTCACTAAAATGCTGGTTTCCCCCCAAATTTACCATTTTTACAAGGGTTAATAGGAGAAAAATGCCCCACCAAAATTTGTAACCCCATTTCTTTTGAGAATGGAAATACTCCATGTCTGGACGCAAAGTGCTCTGTAGGCGCTCTACCATGCTCAGAAGAGAAGGAGCCACATTTGGCTTTTGGAAAGCAAATTTTGCTAAAATGTTTTTTTGGGAGGCACCTCACATTTAGGAAGCCCCTATGGGGCCAGAACAGAAAAAAAAAACCTGCATGGCATACTATTTTGGAACCTACACCCCTTAAGGAATGTAACAAAGGGGACAGTGAGCCTTAACACCCCACAGATGTTTGACGACTTTTTGTTAAAGTCGGTTTGCCAGAACAGCAAAAAAAAAACAAAAAAAAAAACATAGCATATTATTTTGGAAATTACACCCCTCAAGGAAAGTAACAAGCAGTAGAGTACACCCCACAGGTGTTTGATAAATGTTCATTAAAGTGGGATGTGAAAATAAAAATTAGATTTTTTTCACTAAAATGCTGGGGTTCCCCCAAATTTTTCATTTTCACAAATGGTAATAGGAGAAAATCCCACCTCAAAATTTGTAAATAAATTTCTTCAGAGTAAGGACATACCTCATATTTGGACGTAAACTGCTTTGTGGGTGCGCACCAGGTCTCAGAAGAGCAGGAGCTCCATTCAGCTTTTGGAGAGATAATTTAGCTTGAATCTGATTCGGCGGCCTTGAGCGTTTACAGAGCTACCATTGTGCCAGAACAGTGGGACCCCCCCTCAAGTGCCATCATTTGGAAACTGCACCCCTCAAGGAATGTAACAAGAGGTACAGTGAGTATTTACACCTCACAGATGTTTGGAACAGTGGGCCGTAAAATGACAATTTTTTTTCACAAAAATGCTGGTGTTACCCCAAATTTTTCATTTTTACAAGGGGTAATAGGAGAAAATGACCACCAAATTTTGTTACCCCATTGCTTCTGAATATGGAAATACTCCATGTGTGGACCTAACGTGCTGTGCGGCCACATAACAGGGCTCAAGAGTCATAGAGCTATGTTTGCATTTGAGGCCTAAGGCATATCAGTAGCTGACAGTTACATACATTCAGAGGAAAATACAAAAAAGTAACACCCACATGTTTCCCCATTACAGACATTACCGCCCCCCCCCCCCCCCCCCCCCCCATGGGTATAGGGGTAAAGTAGTGGGCATTCTGAATGCATGGGTGTTACCTAAATATATTTTACAGGAATGGATGAAGTTTAGTTTGGGAAAAATTAACATTTCTATTTTTACCTATGCTCTGCTTCATCTTTCTGGGAACAACTAACGTGTGACCCCGAAATGTTGCCCGGAAATATGACGGGGCTCATGAGAGGGAACTCGCATTTGAGGCCTATGTTTCTAATGGATCTATCAGTAGTTGACTGGTACATACATTCTGAGGAAAATAAGAAAGGAACACCCACATGTGAGCCTATTACAGACAGTACACCCCCTGGGTAAGGTGTATAGGGGGGACTGGACATTTGGAACGGATGGGTGTTCCCTAAATTTATTTTCCAGGAATGGATGAAGTGTACTATGGGGAAAATGAAAATTACAATTTTACTACTGATATTACAATTGTGTTCCCAGAATGATGACCCAGAGTAGAGTCAAGTAAAAAATATGTGATGTGTGTGGCCGTCCCTAACCTGTTGTCTCAAATATGCACACCACTCAGGTGGGGAAAGAGCACTGTGCATTTGAGAGAACATAAAAAAAAACCCTGATGCTATTATCTCAGTGACCCATGACCCATTTTTGGAAAAAAAAATACCCCTAGAGGTCTTATCAGGTTTTTTTTTATGTAAGGTTTTTTTGGGCAGTTTTGGGGTGTATGGGGTTAAAATTTGGAGTGTACGCTGGACTGGTACATTGGGGTCAAATGAGGGTGATGGAAGTGTGTGTGTACTTGGTGTAAACTATATAACGGTGTGTGATTTAGATATATTATATTATCACAAAAAAAAACCTGCGGCCAGAAAAATAGAGGGCAAACGCAGCGCCCTGAAGCCCTAATAGAGCCCGGGTCAAGCAACTAACTGTGCAGCGGACCCTCGGGAACCTATTAGGGGGTCGGACAGAAACAACTTTTTTTAACTTTAGTTTTTACTTTTGACACCACCTAACTGTCCCTTAACACAGCTGTCCCTGCTCTAGAAAGGTGGCACAGATTTGGGGGTCCCTGGCTACATCACTCTGCTCTGCTCGCTAACTGAGGTGGGTTGGCAGGCAGAGCAGAGAAAGGGGGACATTAACCCCTTCCCTGCCGCTGTTATTGGTCGGATGTTCCGCCCGACCAATGACAGCGCTGCTGGGGAGGTGACGTGATCGCCACCTCCCCCTAGCAACAGAGGGTGATTGGTGTTGTGTAGTACACCACCGATCACCCTCTTATCCTAGGTCATCATGTCACAAATCGCCAGTCTGAATTGACTCAGGACTAAGGGTCTCAGGACCCACCCAGGCATAGATACAGCAATGTTTACCTAACAGGATGCACTCCAGTACTGGGACACCACAACTAGACACCAGGAATCAGTAAAGATCACAGCATTTTGCCATTTAAATGACAGAGCAATCTCCGATGTTCATCATTACTGGCATATGTCTGATGCTGAAAGCAGCTGGCATCTGCTGGTTATGACACAAACCCGACTTGCAGGCCTGCAGCATGTTCCCCTCACCGACTCATGACATGCCGGTATGTCAGGGGTCAGGAAGGGGTTAACCCATCTAGGACCAAGGACGTACAGGTACGCCCTTGCATCTTGGGACTTAGGGACAAAGGACGTACCTGTACGCCCTCAGTGTTTCCGTTCACCACCAGTAACCGGTCGGTGAACGGAAAGGGATGCCTGCTGAAATCGTTCAGCAGGCATCCCTTTCCGTTCACCGACTGGTTACTGGCGGTGAACGGAAACACCGAGGGCGTACAGGTACGTCCTTTGTCCCTAAGTCCCAGGATGCAAGGGCGTACCTGTACGTCCTTGGTCCTAGATGGGTTAACCCCTTCCTGACCCCTGACATACCGGCATGTCATGAGTCGGTGAGGGGAACATGCTGCAGGCCTGCAAGTCGGGTTTGTGTCATAACCAGCAGATGCCAGCTGCTATCAGCATCAGACACTATGCCAGTAATGATGAACATCGGAGATTGCTCTGTCATTTAAATGGCAAAATGCTGTGATCTTTACTGATTCCTGGTGTCTAGTTGTGGTGTCCCAGTACTGGAGTGCATCCTGTTAGGTAAACATTGCTTCAGGTACCTGCGATAGGCCCTGCTGCTCAGGTGATGCTTTAATATTCATTGTAATCTTTGTTAATTTATATTGTTTTTCACTGTCCCTTTAAGAAATGTACAGGATATTTGTTAGGAGGAATGTTGCAGAGTACCCATGTGCAGAGCTCAGTGTGAGCTGCAGCATAAAGAAGAGACAGCAGGAGTGTGAGGTGATTCAAGGGAAGCCTAAAATAATTCTTCAAGCAAGCGACTGCGCCATTCTGCAAGTGTTCCCCGCCCAGGAGGAGACGGGAATTCCTAATTGTGAGCATCAAACCCGGTGAGTCAACGGGCCACACAGAGATAGTTCATACCCTGGTGGTATAGTGTAAATTGGACACTATCAGAACCCTAGTCAGCGTCGGAGGCCTCAGAATTAAGTACAAAGTCTACTCACTGTCACTTTAAAAAAACTTTTGACATGTCACACAGGTGTTTGCTATTGGAAAGCCGTGGTAAGATGGCTATTTCCCTATAAAAATCCAGTTACGCTTCTTTTGAGAAAGTGAAAAAAAATTCCCCCATTCTGGCTTTATACCAACGGTCTAAGAGTGTCGCTATCTGTACTCATCTCTTTCCTTCATGCGCCTAAAACGCCTGTCAGCAGCAGGTAATGGTTGACTAGTGGTAGCTGTCGCCAGTGGACAGCAGGCAACGGTGGACAAGTGCTAGCTGTACAGAGTGGAAAGCAGGCACCGGTAGACTAATGGTAATGGCAGCTGCAGACAGCAGGTATTGGTGGACTAGTGGTAGATGTAGTGAGTGGACAGTAGGCATTGGTGGACTCCTGGTAGCTATAGCCAGCAAACAATATGCTGTGGTGGACTAGTGGTAGCTGTAGCCAGCAGATAGAAGGTATTGGTGGACTAGTGGTAGCTGTAGCCAGCAGACAGCAGGCATTGGTGGACTAGTGGTAGCTGTAACCATGGGACAGCAAGAATTAGTGGACTTGTAATAGTTGTAGCCCAGCCTTGTGATGTCTTTCCATGTGGTTCCTTAGAGTTGTAATTTTTTAACTTGGGGCCTGGCCATACCCTACTAGAGTTGCAGGATTGGTGTCCCAAAATAGTGAAGAAAAAATAGTTAAAAACATTGAAAAGTAGAAAAAATCCAAAGTTGTTTCTTTTTAACAGTTGCAACAGGATAGTGACCGTGACTCAAAATAGTAATGAAGAAATAGCTTTTGTATGAAAAGCCAATAGAATTATCCCTTTTTTTTTTTTTAGAATCATGGCGGGTTGTATATGTGTAGGCCTGGCTGGTAGTAGCAGCAGGACAGGGATGTGGACTAGTGCTAGTTGTAGCCAGCAGAGAACAGGCAATGGTGAATTAATGATAGTTGTAGCTAGACCTTATAATCCTGCTTCATATGCTTACATAGACCCGTAGTTCCTAAACTTGGACCCTAGCTATGCTTTACTTTCTATTTGCAGAAACAGCACTGTGCCACACATTCTGCATCTGGTAAGGAAGAAAACAGTTTACACACAACAGAATACTGGATAGGTACACCACCACCTGACTGTATCCCTCCTCTGGAAGATTGTTATTTCAAGCCTACATATGCAGCATTGGCGTCATTGGTCCTGAGCTGATAATACCAGCAGGCCTATGTCTGGTACGTTTGTACAGATGTCCTGGCCCTACATCAGCTCTGCTCTTCATCTCTGACACTACCACTACCCTCCTGCTCTAAATATGTCACCTCCTTGTCACCTAGTTCTCATGTACTGTCCAAAACTACATCATTATTATCATCAGGCGCTGCCTCATCATCTCCACCACTGATCCAGCATGAACTTCTGATGCCTGATCATGGGCTCCTTGCTCTCTCTCTCAGCATATCCACCATGATACATTACAATATCACCACCATACCTACCACCACCAGTCCCACTAGTGCTTTGCTCAGCCACTGCTTCTCCCTCTACTACACTACAAAGGCTGACTGTCTGTCTCACACAACTTCTCATGGCTAATGCTATAGATTTGCTTAGTACTAAGGGGAAGCAAAGACAGAGATGACGGAACAGACCATCTAGAAAGGCCACTTCGACCGCACCATGTAACTGTAGACAATGAGGAATCCACTGACACCTGGCTTTAACTCATATAGTCAAACTCTTCCTTCTCCTGAGATGACATCATGGCAAAACAATAGTTTTTCTAATATTCTTCTTTAAAAAATATTCACATTTTATTAAAGAAAACTGCCTTTGAAAATACCTCCTAGGACACTGATGAGTCCCACAGCTGCATTAGCTTGTCCAAGGGTCATGGACAAGAGATGACTGATGGACAAGGCTGCAAGAGGAACACAGCTTGCAGCAACACTGCTGTAACACAGAGTTTTACCAATGATGTGCCTCCAGCTGTTGCAAAATTACAACTCCAAGCACTACAACTTTTGCAAAAAATCTGTAGCCACACAGCTGAAGGCAACACTGCTGTTAAAAAAAGTTATCCAAACACTGAACCTGCAACTATTTCAAAACTAGCGTTTGTACTGTATCTTGTATTTCTGCCATATTTGACCCATTGGGTCTGGTCTCTGACTCTTCTCCTGTTTCTGTGGTTTGGCATATCGGTTATATCTTAGTACTGACTCGGCGTGTGGACTGTGGCTTATTCAGGTGTGTATGTTTAGTTATTTTTTTTTACTTTTAGTGTGTGTGTTTCCATACAGTGTCCCGACCTCCGTCTGTATTATAGTTTGTTTTGCTGACATTTGACTCCCTGCACTTATTCAGGCAGGGACTGTCACTGTGGTTGTGGACTTGTCGCCTAGGGCAGGTACGCCAGTAGACATAGCAAGTGGGAGTGGGTGAGTTTAGGGCTTCACTCTTCCCTGCCCAAACGTGACAGCACACATGAATGACATAGGAACATATAGAACTGATTTATGCATAAAAAATTTATGCATAAAAAAACTACTTTTAGCTCTAAACTTTTGCACTAATTTAGGAAGATCTAAGTTATACAGTCACCATATTGTCTTCAGTAGAGTACAGGCAATCCTGAATAATCATTCCTCCTCTTTGTGTAACATGTACGGCATAAAAACAGAGTGGAAAGGGTTACAGAGCAGGGCTGCCAGGCAGTGAGTCAGAGCAGAGTGAGGAAGAAAGCTGAGTCATGCACAGTGCAGGCAAGAGAAGTACACGCCCCCTCCCTCTGAGAGGATGAAAAAGACAATGAGCAGGTTTAATATGCTATTTTTAAGTGAAATATGGGTGATAGAGACATAAAAATATATATTTAAACAAAGGATCAGTCAATACCAGCTGATCATGAAGTAAAGCCCAATGTCCTTAAAGGGCTACTCTGCCACTAGACATCTTATCCCCAAAGGATAGGGAAAAGATGTCTGATCGCGGAGGTCCTGCAGCTGGGTCCCTTGTGATGTCACACCACACCCCCTCAATGTAAGTCTATGGGAAGGGGCGGGGCCGCACGAGGGGCATGGCTGTGACATCACGAGCCCTCCAGAGTTCGGACCAAAATGTTCCAAACGCTGGGGCAGCGGAGTACCCCTTTTAAGGCCATGCCATTAAACACCACTTAGCACATACATATAAAGCAAGAATTGCTTTGAGTTCTTAACTAGTGGAACATGTGAAATTTTTCATGGATGATATTTTATATTTACAGCATTTTAGTTTCTCACTTCTTGGTGGTTTTTGGCCACAGCTAAGAACCGCCTCTTCTTGATTAAGTCACCATTAGGTAGGTCATGGTTCCAGATGTATTCAGGTGAAAGTACTTTGGTTGGTTTATTGTACACCAGATATCTGTTCAGATGAGATTCTTCTTGCCACGCAGCTTCAATATTCTTTTTTTTGTCCTCCTCAATACCCTCATGGCACGACACACTGAGTTTGTAAATTTCTTCTACTTTTCCACCATACAGAGCAGCCATGTAATAGAAGTCTCCGTGCCCATATGGAATGTATGCTGCAGAAATTGGTCTATGCTCATAAGGAAATTCCTCTAGTTCAGCAAGAAAATATCCTGGGTGGATTGTAGCAACCAAGTCTCCAAGTATTTCGACTCCTACGTGATCATTGAATACCATATCTACGTCAGTACACACAAGATAATCTATCTCCTTTGGCATCTGCGTCTTAGTAAAGATAGTAAGGATCTCCATTCTTCTCATTGACACATCTTCCCAGCGTTGGTCAGCAATCACATTGTGCAGTTGTAGTATGCGACCTTCAGCCATTTTGGGTTTAACTACTTCATTGACCTTGTCAGTGAATACATAGTATGTAACTTTGTGACCAACCATGAAGTAACGCTCGGCAGACTCCAAGAGTGGAAGAAGAAACCTGATATACCTGAAAGAAACACATTATTAGCATTATTTTACCAAAACCATGCACTGAAAAGCTTTTTTTTTTTTTTTTTTAAACCATCCCTGTCCTTCAGTACAACATAAACATACTCCGAAATGTAAGGCTATGCTCACACATAGTATTTTGTTCAGTATTCTTCTCAGTATTTTGAACTTTAAACATTTACTTCAGATAAGCTTACTAAAATCCAAGTTGGTTATCAAAAACGTTTTACAATGACCTCTTTTATCCATACAGCCATCCATATCATGCATCTTGCTCCTCTACACTCCACAATTTATACATACAAAGTTTGTAAGGTTGAAAAAAGACAAGAGTCATCGAGTCCAACCTAGAACCCTACTCTGTTGATCTAGAGGAAGGCAAAATAAAAACACCATGAGGCTGATGCCAATTGCCCCATGACAGCGGAAAAATTCCTTGATTCCATTCCTCCACCAATCCCTGCCAGACACAGCCTATATAACACTGCTCCACGCATTCCCTGATGCCTGAGAAACATTGAAGCTTACTACAACAAAGGTGTTTGTGTGCATCATTTCTGAAACATATTTACCTGGCTCCCGCGTGATCCATGGCCTCTTCTCTTCTGTCTTCTTCACCAGTCTGTGATCCGGCACATGTTGATGATGTCATTCATCTGCCGGAGCGCAGAGGACGGAAGCCCAGGCCTCTTGTCGGTGCCTGCACAATGTGGGCGGCCCACAAGAGTGATTGACAGGGCCAGTAGCCAATGGCTCTTCGCTCGGTCAATCAGCCGAGCCCGAGCATCGCATTGAACTATACAGACGTGCTTATAGTTCAGTGCATCCTGGACCGGCCATGGAAGCATGAGACTGCTGAGTATACAGCGATCCCCTGCTTCTGTGCTGCGGCATCTGCAGGTGGGTGCAGCGGGGGCCCTTACTGGAGTACTGGCTATACCCCCTTAACGGCGGCCCTGGCTGCATACAAAGTCCTGATACTTGTATCAGGCCCTTGTATGCAAGTGTGCATGGGTGGCCCGACCGCGCTCCGATCTATAAGAACGGGTCAGGTCTGGGAATGAGCACAGGCCGGCCCCAGGGTGAGCGGCCTACCGGGAAGTTTCCCGGTATCCCGGTAGACCAGTCCGGCCCTGCTGTCAGCCATGTCTTTGTATTCTGAGTGAGCTTACCACCTGACTGCTTCTGAACTACTCCGCTCTGCTAAAAAATATCAACTCAGTTCTGCTACATCTAACTCTCTTTAATGCACTATTACCATCTACAGCGTCAGAGTCCCTCCTGCCTGTATCCCTGGTGTTTGGAACCGGGGCATTCTGGCCTACTGCCATAGTATCTCCCCTGCAGATGAAGTCCACCTCTCACATCCTGGACAAAGATAAAGGGTGAAAACCAGGGGATTACTTAGACTCCACTTCCAAGTGGCAAGACTGTCTGGTTTTGGCCATATCAACCCAAAAAAATATTGCATTGACATAAATGTTCAGAGCTTTTACTCGGTACTTAGTTGAAGCACCTATGGCAGTGATTACAGCCTCCAGCCTTCTTGGGTATGAGGCTTACACACCTTGATTTTGGAATTGTCTGCCATAATTCTTTGCACATCCTCTCAAGAGATGTTTGACTTGGTACTAGTCAGGGCTCTGGCTGAGCCACTCAATTCCGTACACAGAGTTGTCCCTAAGCCACTCCTGTGTTGTCATGGCTGCGTGCTCATTATCTTGTTGGAAGATGAACTTTCAGCCCAGTGTGAAATTTTCTTTAAGAATATCTTTCTACTTTGCTCCATTCAGCCTTCCCTCAACCCTGGCCAGACTACCCTGTCACAGCCTCAGAATACCCCCCCCCCCCCCCCCCCAAGCATGATGCTTCCACCACCATGCTTCATTGTAGAAATGGTATTAGGCATCATAGTTAGAATTGAGACAAAAAACTATTCAGTATATTTTTGGTTTGATTAGACCAGTGGATCCTGTTTCTTACAGTTTGAGAGTCCTTTGAGTGCTGTTTTGCAATTTCCAGGTGGGCTTTCATACCTTTTACTGGGGTAAGGTTTTTTTCTTGCCACTTTGCAATAAAGCCCGGATTAGAATGCTGCAGTGACGGTTGGCCTTCTGAAAATTCTCCCAAGTGTACACAGGATCTTTGGAGCTCAGCCAGAGTGACCATTGGGTTCCTGGTCATCTCCCTTAACAAGATCCTTCTCCTTGATTACTTAATTTGGTGTGATGACCAGTCCTGGTTGTTCCAAACTTGTTCAATTTAAAGGGGTATTCTGGGCAAAAACATATTATCCCCTATCAAAAGGATAGGGGATAAGATGTCTGATCACGGGGCCTGCCGTTGGGACCCCCCGCGATCTCCCTGCAGCAGCCCGCATTCTATGCATAGCTGCGTCTGAAGTTTCGGAAACCTCCGTGCTTCCGAGACAGGGACGTGATGTCACGCAACGCCCCCTCCATTCATGTCTATAGGAGGGGGCATTTCGGCCATTACGCCCCCTCCCATAGAAATGAATGGAGGGGGCATGGCGTGACATCACATCCCCATCTCAGAATTTCCGAAACTTCAGACGCAGCTACACCTAGAATGCGGGCTGCTGCAGGGAGATCGCGGGGGTCCCAGCGGCGGGCGATCAGATCAGACTTCTTATCCCTCATCCTTTCGATAGGGATAAGATGTTTTTGCCCGGAATACCCCTTTAAGAACATGAAGACCACTATGCTCTTGGGATCTTTTCATGCAGCAGACATTTTTTTGTACCCTTCTCCAGATCTGTGCCCCTAAACAACCCTGTATCTGAGCTCTACAGGCAGTTCTTTCAACATCACAGCTTTTTTTTTTCTTTGATATCCATTGTCAGCTGTGAGATAATCAAAAGAAATTAAAGGGGTATTCCAGGAATTTTTTTTATTTGACTATGCTACAGGGGCTGTAAAGTTAGTGTAGTCCATAATATAGGTCCCCCGTGTGATGTGATTATTTTGACACCACGGGGTGAGATCTTGCGTGGAGCAATACATAAATTTAGGTGCACTACTATGGTCGATGTAAACCCTCAAACTGATGTTAAAATTTAGACATTAGCCAGTATATCCTTATATGAAGGACATACCTGAGCCCGCACACCAACACCAAGGTTTCTCAAGTGGCACCGGACTTAACACTAAACCTACCTGTGACATACGGGCAATACCAGGGGCCAGCGGGCAATTACAGCAGCATTAGGTCCGACTCACAGCCTGCTCCCTATTACCTCCAGTGTGGCTGGGCACACATACAATGGGAGGAGGGAGACAGGCTATAAGCCCCACCCAAGTTGGCCCAGATCGAGGGAGATTATCAGTGGTCTTGTATGTCTTCTATTTTCTAATTGCTCCCAAAGTTGATTTCTTCACACCAAGCTGCTTGCCTATTGCAGATTCAGTCTTCCTAGCCTGGTGCAGGTCTACATTTTTATTTCTGGTGTCCTTCGACAGCTCTTTGGTCTTGGCCATAGTGGAGTTTGGAGTGTGACTGTTTGAGGTTGTGCACAGGTGTCTTTTATACTGATAATTTCAAACAGCCATTAATACAGGTAATGAATGGAGGACAGAGGAGACTCTTAACCCTTTAACGACGCAGGACGTATATTTACATCCTGCGCCGGCTCCCGCCATATGAAGCGGGGTCGCGCTTTGACCCCGCATCACATCGCGTCGGTCCCGGCGCTCATCAACGGCCGGGACCCGCGGCTATAACCACACATCGCCGATCGCGGCGATGTGTGGTATTAACCCTTTAGAAGCGGCGGTCAAAGCTGACCCCCGCTTCTAAAGCGAAAGTGTAAGTATCCCGGCTAGTCAGTCGGGCTGTTCGGGACCGCTGCGGTGAAATCGCGGCGTCCCGAACAGCTTGCAGGACACCGGGAGGGCCCTTACCTGCCTCCTCGGTGTCCGATCGACGGATGACTGCTCCGTGCCTGAGATCCAGGCAGGAGCAGTCAAGCGCCGATAACACTGATCACAGGCGTGTTAATACATGCCTGTGATCAGGATGAGAGATTAGTGTGTGCAGTGTTATAGGTCCCTATGGGATCTATAACACTGCAAAAAATAAATTAAAAAAAAGTGTTAATAAAGATCATTTAACCCCTTCCCTAATAAAAGTTTGAATTACCCCCCTTTTCCCATAAAAAAATAAAACAGTGTAAATAAAAATAAACATATGTTATATCGCCGCGTGCGTAAATGTCCGAACTATAAAAATATATCATTAATTAAACCGCACGGTCAATGGCGTACGCGCAAAAAAATTCCAAAGTCCAAAAAAGCGTATTTTGGTCACTTTTTATACCATTAAAAATTGAATAAAAAGTGATCAAAAAATCCGATCAAAACAAAAATCATACCAATAAAAACTTCAGATCACGGCGCAAAAAATGAGTCATCATATCGCCCTGTACGTGGAAAAATAAAAAGTTATAGGGGTCAGAAGAGGACATTTTTAAACGTATACATTTTCCTGCATGTAGTTATGATTTTTCCGGAAGTACGACAAAATCAAACCTATATTAGTAGGGTATCATTTTAACCGTATGGACCTACAGAATAATGAAAAGGTGTCATTTTTACCGAAATATGCACTGCGTAGAAACGGAAGCCCCCAAAAGTTGCAAAATGGCGTTTTTTCTTCGATTTTGTCGCACAATGATTTTTTTTTCCGTTTCGTCGTGAATTTTTGGGTAAAATGACTGATGTCACTGCAAAGTAGAATTGGTGATGCAAAAAATAAGCCATAAAATGGATTTTTAGGTGGAAAATTGAAAGGGTTGTGATTTTTAAAAGGTAAGGAGGAAAAAAACTAAAGTGCAAAAACGGAAAAACCTTAAGGGGTTAAAGAAGAAGTTACAGGTCTGTAAGAGTCAGAAATCTTGCTTGTTTGTAGGTGACCAAACATTTATTTTTCACCATAATTTGCAAATAAATTCTTTAAAAATCAGACATAAAGCTCTGTATTTCGCACAGCTTTTTAAAATAAAAAAAAGCTTGAAATAAGTTTAGAAAAGTAGATTACAAAGTTACACAACTTTTTTAAAACAATGGATTTAGAAATATTTTTTTTTGCAGAATACCCCTTTAACATTTTTTATTCAAACTAAAGTGGTCAAGGTATGGAGTGTCTTATCAAGGTAAGGAGAAAATGGACCCGGCACTACCAGAAATAAAGTCTACTGGCACTCTTTGCATCCGAGGGGGCTGCGGAGCTAGCTAGAGGGTTGCCTATATATCGGTGCGTCTCCATAAACAGGTAGAATCCAAGTTCAAATGAAGACAAAGAGAGAGGATCGCACTCACCAGGAATACAACTCTTTATTCCGTCACTGATACGTAAGGCATATACACAAGTGGAGGCAGGGGGGGGGGGGGGGGGGGGCAGGAGCTCCGGAACAAGTTGTTTGGTGCTTCCACCGGCTTGAGGAAGCGCCAAACAGGCGTGAAACAACTTGTTCCGGAGCTCCTGCCCCCAACCCCCCCCCCCCCCCTTGCCTCTACTTGTGTATATGCCTTACGTATCGGTGACGGAATAAAGAGTTGTATTCCTGGTGAGTGCGATCCTGTCTCTCTTTGTCTTCATTTGAACTCAAGGTATGGAGTGATATCAGTCACTGCCCTGAATATTGTAATGATGCTTGGAAGAGTCTTCTGTGGTTTATACATTTTAATGGCTAACTGAAGATAATAATAAATTGTAAGCTTTTAAGGCTACCTAGGTCTCTTTATCATGCCTGATCAAGAGACATATGTATTTTGATAAGCTTGCATCATGCCTTATAAAGAGGCCTAGATAAAATGAAAGCTTGTAATTTTTCTTTTTACTTAGCCATTAAAAAATATGGACTACAGAGTACTCTTAAGTTTGTACACTCCATTGACAAGTACAATATCCAAAAAGAGGACAGGATGTTCTGGGGTAATTCCTGTGTTGTGTACACTTATCACTTTGCAAAATAGAGCTATAAAAATATTCTAGCAGCTGGTTTTCCCTTTTCTCCAGATAGTTTTCAAAATATACTTACTTTTTGACAGCAAATACAAACAGTCCAATTCTTGTACCATTGTGCTGGGTATCTAAAGTGCTAATGTTGAATGTTCCATCCCAGATGATTGGGGCAAGCCAGGGAGTGAGGACATTGAGAGCCATTCTTCTATTAAAGAAAAAAAAAATACAAGAATGACGTCAAAATAACCAGAAATACCAGACTCTTTTTAATATTTATATATATAAAACTCAACGTGTATGTGTGTGTATGTATGTGTGTATGTTCAAGCATCACGTCCAAACGGCTAAAGATATTAACATGAAACTTGGCCACATGTTACTTATATGTCAACAACAAACATAGAATAGGTCATTTAACCCTTACTCACCCCGATTTTCAAGGGGCGGGGTTTATGTTTAAAGTCCCATACAAGTCAATGGGAAATATATGTTACTGCATAACTTCCAAACGGCTGGAGATATTTCCATAATACTTGGTCACATGTTACTTATATGTCCACTTAAAATATAGGATAGTTAATTTAACCCTTAACTATCCCCATCTGTGAGGGTCAGGGCTTTTGTTTAAAGTCCCATGCAAATCAATGGGAAATGTATGTTCCCACATAACTTCCGTACAGCTGGAGATATTTCAATAACTGGTGCACATATTACAGGTCGGGATAGGAGGTCAAGATAGGAGGTCGGGATAGGAGGACGGGATAGGAAGTCGGGATAGGAGGACGGGATAGGAGGTCGGGATAGGAGGTCGGGATAGGAGGTCGGGATAGGAGGTCGGGATAGGAGGTCGGGATAGGAGGTCGGGATAGGAGGACGGGATAGGAGGTCGGGATAGGAGGTCGAGATATGAGGTTGGGATAGATGGACTGGATATGAGGACGGGATAGGAGGTAGGGATTGGAGGTCGGGAGAGGAGGTTTGGATAGAAGGTCGAGATAGGAGGTCGGGAAAGGAGGTTGGGATAGGAGGTCGAGATAGGAGGTCGAGATAGGAGGTCGAGATAGGAGGTCGGGATAGGAGGTCGGGATAGGAGGATGGGATAGGAGGTCAGAATAGGAGGTCGGGATAGGAGGTCGAGATAGGAGGACGGGATAGGCGGATGGGATAGGAGGTTGGGATAGGAGGTCAAGATAGGAGGACGGGATAGGACGGGATAGGAGGACGAGATAGGAGGTCAAAATAGAAGGACGGGATAGGAGGACGAGATAGGAGGTCGGGATGGGAGGACGGGATAGGAGGACGGGATAGGAGGTCGGGAAAGGAGGGCGGGATAGGAGGGCGGGATAGGAGGACGGGATAGTTGGTTGGGATATGAAGTCAAAAGCTTCCTCCTTTGTTTATTTTCCTTCCCAACAAGGATTAGGAAGGAAAAACCAGGCAACGCCGGGTACTCAGCTAGTTTATATATATAAAACTCAATGTGTGTATGTATGTATTTATGTGTGTATGTTCCAGCATCACGTCCAAACGGCTAAAGATATTAACATGAAACTTGGCACACATGTTACTTATATGTCAACAACAAACATAGGATAGAGGATTTAACCCTTAACCACCCCCATTTGCCAGGGGCGGGATTTTTGTTTAAAGTCCTATACAAGTCTATGGGAAATATATGTTACTGCATAACTTCCAAACGGCTGGAGATATTTCGATAATACTTGGTCACATGTTACTTATATGTCCACTTAAAATAGAGGATAGTTAATTTAACCCTTAACTACCCCTTTTGTGAGGGTTGGGGTTTTTAGTTTAAAGTCCCATGCAAATCAATGGGAAATGTATGTTCCCTCATAACTTCAGTACGGCTGGAGATTTTTCAATACCTGGTACACATATTACGGGTCGGGATAGGAGGTCAGGATAAGAGGTCGATATAGAAGGTCGGGATTGGAGGATGGGATATGAGGATGGGATAGGAGGTTGGGATAGGAGGTCAGGATATGAGGTCGAGATATGAGGACGGGATAGGAGGTCGGGATAGGAGGTCGAGATTGGAGGTCAGGATATGAGGACGGGATAGGAGGTCGGGATAGGAAGTCGGGATAGCAGGTCAAGATAGGAGGTCGGGATATGAGGACAGGATATGAGGACAGAATAGGAGGTCGGGATAGGAGGTCAAGATAGGAGGACGGGATATGAGGACAGAATAGGAGGTCGAGACAGGAGGACGGGACAGGAGGTCAAGACAGGAGGTCGAGATAGGAGGTCGAGATAGGAGGTCGACATAGGAGGACGGGATAGGAGGTCGCGATAGGAGGTCAGGATAGGAGGATGGGATATGAGGACTGGATATGGGGTTGGGATATGACAACAATATATGAGGATGGGATATGAACTCAAAAGCTTCCTCCTTTGTTTGTTTTCCTCGCCAACAAGGATTAGGAAGGAAAAACCGGGCAACACCGGGTACTCAGCTAGTATATATATGTTAAAGGGGTTGTCCAGTAAGCAGAAAAGGTCCTACCTGTTCTGCTCCAATTCGACTCCCTGGTCATCTCTGAAGTGTCCTGTTCCGAGATGTAAGGGGCGGTTGCTTGTCCTGAACATTACGTGTTTGATGTTGCTGATGTTGCAGCGACATCATGCACCCATCTACAGTATACTACTGAGGTGACCAGAAACCGGTAGTGGAGCGACGGGGAGCATAAGCAGTAGAACCTTTTCTGCTTCCCAGGCAGCCCTTTTAAAGGACTAGTCTAGTCAAAAATATCTTCCTCCCATTGTGCACAGGCTGTAAAAAAGAAAACAAACATTAACTCACCTTCTTCTGTTCCCCTGTTGTGCCGCTACAGCTGTTCGGTGCTCCGTTCCGGTCTTTTTTCTTTTTCCATGTGCACAGATCGTCACACTGCGGTCAGTGTATCACCTGCCGCAGCGATGTCCTGTCTCAGCCGGTGGTAGGCTGAACACTGTGTCATGTAAGGAGCCTGGGCCTTGCCTTCTCCCTGCTGCCTGGGCTCCTTACATGACACTGCGCTCAGCCTATAACCAGCCAAGGCGGGACATCGCTGTGGCCAGCGACACGCTGACCACAGTGTGATGAGATGATCCGTGCACACGGAAGAAGGAAGAAGACCAGACTGAAGGACCAAACCGCTATAGTGGCGCAACAGAGGAAGGCGAGATAATGTTTGTTTTCTGGGTTTTTTTTTTTGCAGCCCGGGCACAACGGGAGGAAGATACTTTTCACTAGACTACTCCTTTAAGTTGTAGGAGGGGTGTTTTCTCCTCTGATTAGGTTGAAACAATAATTCTTGACACAACTACAATGCAAATAATGTACTTGAAGAGAATATAGAAATAAGAGAATATGGAAATACTATTTACTGTATATAACTTGCAGCAACAGTTCCTTCCTCTTTTCAGGGAACAGTTATGAACCTGAAGGGATTCTTGGAGTTGAGTAATACTAACTGCCCTAACAAATATAGCATTTTCTGCAGACACTGTAAAGCAGACCCTTTTATATAATTCTGGACATTCATCTTTAACAACAACAAAAAAAGACTAGTGATATATTATCTTTCATGTTTAATATTACTCCTTATTTACTGGCCTTATCTGAATTCCTGGTGCTATAGGCTATCCCAACACAACACATAATTGTATTGGGTTATGGCACTAAAGGGAACCATGGCTACATCGGTATGTTCAGTTTTTTTTTTTTCTATAGCTATGGTAGAGAGCTCAAATCTGTGGCAGATAGACCTGAGTCTCAATTGTAACTAATCTGCACTTTGCTGGAAAAATTATGCAGTCATTGGCCGCCCCATTTTGGCTCCACACAGCCATTCTTCTTCACCAATAAAATGTATGTGGCATTCTATTGCTTAAAGGGGTTGTCCCATTTCTGTGGATAGGGGATAACTAGCCAATTGCAGGTGGTCCAATCATTGGGACCCCTCGTGAAATTGGGAATGGGATCTAAATATCTCATTAAAATAGAGTGGCATTCATTTTCTGTATGAGCTGTAAAAACAGCCGAGAGCAATGTTTTCAGCTGTTTCTGGCAGCATCCGTAGAGAATTAATAGAACAGCGGCATGCATGCCTGACCCACCACTCTATCCTCATAGAAGACTGGAGTCCCTGTTCTCAAAATTGTGGGGGGCCCAAGCACTCTAACCCCCCGCAATCACTTACCTTTGGATAGGAAATAAGTGTACAAAATGGCACAACTCCTTTATAGGAGAGATATGCTCACTTCATATTTCTTTCATGCAAAAACGGCAAAATAACACCTGATTTTTTTCCAGACTTTTTTTTATGAAAATCATTTAATCTTATTTAACGGCGGAAATTATCAGTCGTAAACATTGGGTGAACGTGGCATTATCCATATTGATTTTAACTAGTTTATTACTTGAATGATAGACAGCTAATTGGAGTGAGTTACCAACATGCTGTTAATCTTCTGTTTCAGGTTAAGTCTTGCATCTGTACTATTTGTATTAACCCTTTGGGGACGGAGCCCATTATGACCCTAAGGATGGGAGCATTTTTTGCAAATCTGACCACTGTTACTTTAAGCATTAATAACTCTGGGATGCTTTTACTTATATATTTCATTCCGAGATAGTTTTTTTTGTGACATATTCTACTTTATGGTAGTGGTAAATTTGAAGCTCTCTGCTTTGAAGCTCTCTGCTTGTAAGGAAAATAGACATTCCAAATAAATTATATATTGATTCACAAATAAAATATGTCTACTTTATGTTTGCATCATAAAGTTGACATGTTTTTACTTTTGGAAGACATCAGAGGGCTTCAAAGTTCAGCAGCAATTTTCCAATTTTTCACAAAATTTTCAAAATCAGAATTTTTCAGGGACCAGTTCAGTTTTGAAGTGGATTTGAAGGGCCTTCAAATTAGAAATACCCCACAAATGACCCCATTATAAAAACTGCACCCCTCAAAGTATCCAAAATGACATTCAGTAAGTTTTTTAACCCTTTAGGTGTTTCACAGGAATAGCAGCAAAGTGAAGGAGAAAATTCTAAATCGTCATTTTTTTACACCCGCATGTTCTTGTAGACCCAGTTTTTACATTTTTATAAGTGGTAATAGGAAAAAAAGCCCCCCAAAATTTGTAACCCAATTTCTCTTGATTAAGGAAATACCTCAAAAGTGTATGTCAAGTGTACGGCGGGGGCGCAGTAGAGGGCTCAGAAGGGAAGGAGTGACAATGGGATTTTGGAGAGTGAATTTTGCAGAAATGGTTTTTGAGGGGCATGTCACATTTAGGAAGCCCCTATGGTGCCAGAACAGCAGAAAACCCATATTGGAAATTACACCCCCCAAGGCTCGTAACAAGGGGTCCAGTGAGCCTTAACACCTCACAGGTGTTTGACAACTTTTCGTTAAAATCGGATGTGTAAATGAAAAAAAAAATTTCACTAAAGTGCAGTTTTTCCCCAAATTTACCATTTTTACAAAAGGTAATGGGAGAAAATGCCCCCCAAAATTTGTAACCCCATCTCTTTTGAGTATGGAAATACCCCATGTTAGGACGTAAAATGCTCTACTGAGAGCAGAGAAGGAGCGCCATTGAACTTTTGGAAAGCGAATTCGTTTGGAATGGTAGTCAGGGGCCATGTGTGTTTACAAAGCCCCCTGTGGTGCCAGAACAGTGTACCCCCCACATGTGACCCCATTTTGGAAACTACACCCCTCACAGAATTTAATAAGGGGTGCAGTGAGTGTTTACACCCCACTGGCGTTTGACAGATCTTTGGAACAGTGGGCTGTGCAAATGAAAAATTTTATTTTTCATTTTCACGGACCACTGTTCCAAAAATCTGTCAGACACCTGTGGGGCGTAAACGCTCACTGTACCCCTTATTACATTACATGAGGGGTGTAGTTTCCAAAATGGGGTCACATGTGGGTATTTATGTTTTTGTGTTTATGTCAGAACCACTGTAAAATCAGCCACCCCTGTGCAAATCACCAATTTAGACCTCAAATGTACATGGTGCGCTCTCCCTTCTGAGCCTTGTTGTGCGTCCGCAGAGCATTTTACGCCTACATATGGGGTATTTCTGTACTCAGGAGAAATTGCGTTACAAATTTTGGGGGTCTTTTTTTCCTTTTACTGCTTGTGAAAATAAAAAGTAGGGGGCAACACCAGCATGTTAGTGTAAAAAAAATTTTTTTTTTACACTAACAGGCTGGTGTAGCCCCCAACTTTTCCTTTTCATAAGGGGTAAAAGGAGAAAAAGCCCCCCAAAATTTGTAGTGCAATTTCTCCCGAGTACGGAAATACCTCATATGTGGCCCTAAACTGTTTCCTTGAAGTACGGCAGCTGTTGCAAAACTACAACTCCCAGCATGTACTGACAGACCGTGCATGCTGGGAGTTGTACTTTTGCAACAGCTGGAGGCACACTGGTTGGAAAACCTTCAGTTAGGTTCTGTTACCTAACTCAGTATTTTCCAACCAGTGTGCCTCCAGCTGTTGAAAATCTACAACTCCCAGCATGTACTGACAGACTGTGCATGCTGGGAGTTGTACTTTTGTAACAGCTGGAGGCACACTGGTTGGAAAACCTTCAGTTAGGTTCTGTTACCTAACTCAGTATTTTCCAACCAGTGTGCCTCCAGCTGTTGCAAAACTACAACTCCCAGCATGTACTGATCGCCAAAGGGCATGCTGGGAGATGTAGTTATGCAATAGCTGGAGGTACGCAACTACAACTCCCAGCATGCCGAGACAGCTGTTTGCTGTTTGGGCATGCTGGGATTTGCAGTTTTGCAACATCTGGAGGGCTACAGTTTATAGACCACTGCCCAGTGATCTCCAAACTGTGACCCTCCAGATGTTGCAAAACTACAAATCCCAGCATGCCCAGACAGCAAACAGCTGTTTGGGCATGCTAGGAGTTGTAGTTTTGCAAGATCTGGAGGGATACAGTTAGAGACCACTATATAGTGGTCTCAAACTGCAGTCCTCCAGCTGTTGCAAAACAACATATTCCAGCATGCCCAAACAGCAAACAGCTGTCTGGGCATGCTGGGAGTTGTAATTTTGCAACATCTGGAGAGCTACAGGTTAGAGACCACTGTAGCCCTCCAGATGTTGCTAGGCAACTTACCGGCTTCCGTAGGATCCAGGGAGCCATCCTCTTCTGCCGCACAACATCGCCGCCCGCCGATCTCCGTCACCGCCCGCCAATCACCGTTGCCCACTGCCTCCGGACGGGTAAGTGGACATCGGCGTTCGGTCCCCTTCGGTTCCCCGTCCTGCCCCGCCTATTGTGGGTGGGCAGGACGGGGAAAACGAAAGTTAACCCCCCCCCCCCGCCCCCGATCTGCTATTGGTGATCGCATCTAGACCACCAATAGCAGGGATAGGAGGGGTGGCACCTCTGCCACCTCACTCCTATCCCTTCAGGGGGATCATGGGTGTCTTAGACAACCGCGATCCCCCTTATATTCCGGGTCACCATAAACCCATAATGACCCGGAATCGGCGCAAATTGCAAGTGTGAATTCACTTGCGATTTGCGCCAATCGCCGACATGCGGGGGTCTGACGACCCCCCTAGGCGTTTGCGCGGGGTGCCTGCTGATCGATATCAGCAGTCACCCTGATCCGGTCCCCGCCCAGCGTGCGGCGGGGACTGAAATTCCCACGGGCGTATGATACACCCTTCGTTCCCAACAGGTTAATGTGCATAAAGAAGCCAAGGAAATATGGAAAAATCTCCAAAAGGCATCAAATTACAGATTAGACATTCTTATAATATGTCAACAAAAGTTAGATTTTATTTCCATCATTTACACTTTCAAAATAACAGAAAACTAAAAAATGGCATCTGCAAAAGTTTGGGAACCCTGCAGAGTTAATATCTTGTACTGCCCCCTTTGGCAAGTATCACAGCTTGTAAATGCTTTTTGTAGCCAGCCAAGAGTCTTTCAGTTCCTGTTTGAGGTATCTTTGCCCATTCTTTCTTACAAAAGTCTTCCAGTTCTTTAAGATTTCTGGTCTGCCTGTCACGCACTGCTCTTTTAAGGTCTATCCATAGATTTTCAATTATGTTGAGGTCAGTAGATTGTGATGGCCATGGCAAAACCTTCAGTTTACGCCTCTTCATGTAATCCCCCGTGGATTTCGAGGTGTGTTTAGGATCATTATCCAATTGTAGAAGCCATCCTCTCTTTAACTTCAGCTTTTTCACAGATGGCATCAAGTTAGCATCTAAAATTTGCTGAAATTTTATTGAATCCATTTTTTCCTTCTTTTCGTGAGATGTTCCCGGTGCCACTGGCTGCAATACAACCCCAAAGCATGTTTGATCCACCCCCATGCTTAACAGTTGGACAGAGGTTCTTTTCATTAAATTCTGTTCCCCTTCTTCTCCAAACATACCTTTGCTCATTCCGTCCAAAAAGTTAAATTTTTACCTAATTGGTAAACAGAACTTGTTTCCAAAATGCACCAGGCTTGTCTATATGTTCAAATGCTGATTTTTGTGGTGAGGACGTAGAAGATGTTTTCTTCTGATGACTCTTCCATGAAGACCATATTTGTACAAGTATCTCTTTATAGTGGAATAGTGTACCACAACTCCAGTGTCTGCCAGATCTTTCTGGAGGGATTGTGCAGTCAAACGTGGGTTTTGAATTGTTTTTCTCACAATCCTGCGAGCTGTTCTGTCTGATCTTTTTCTTGGTCTTCCAGATCTTGCTTTAACTTCCACTGTTCCACTGATGACTGCCATTTCTTAATTACATTCCAAACAGAGGATATTGACATCTGAAAACATTTTGCCAACTTCTTATAGCCTTCTCCAGCTTTGTGAGCGTCAACTATTTTCAGTTTCTGATTTCTAAACAACTGCTTAGAAGAACCCATGGTGCTGATTGTTGGGGCAAGGTCAAATGAGTCTGGGCATTTAAGACCTTTGAGATTGACATCACCGGGTCTTCCCAGATGATGATTGCGAACAATCCATGACACTGGCAGGTCTCAGCTTTGCAAAGGGGGCAGTGCATGCTATGAATTCTGCAGGGTGCCCAAACTTTGCAGACGCCATTTTTTCGTTTTCTGTTATTTTGGAAGTGTAAATGATGGAAATAAAATCTAACTTTTGTTGACATATTATAAGAATGTCTAATCTGTAATTTGATGGCTTTTGGAGATTTTTCCATCTTTCCTTGGCTTCTTTATGCACATTAATACAAATTTTTACCTGGGGTGCCCAAACTTTTGATCCCCACTGTATATACATATATATACAGTGACCCCCCCGACCTACGATGGCCCCGACATACGATAATTTCAACATGCGATGGCCTCTCAGAGGTCATCGCATGTTGAAGGTAGCATCAACATACGATTCTTTTATATGTCGGGGCCATCGCATAAACGGCTATCCGGCAGTGCAGACTGCTTCAGCTGCTGCCGGATAGCCATTTACGGTGCCCGTGTGCTCCGGTGATGGTCTCCTACCTGTCCTCGGGGCTCCAAAGCGTCATCTTCACAATCCCCTCCATCACCGGCGCTCTCCATCGTCGTCATCACGTCGCGCACACGCCGTCCCGTCATCCAATAGGAGCAGTGTGTGTGCGTAGTGACGTGATGACGGCGACGGAGAGCGAGGATCCCGGGGAAGAAGAGACGTTCCGGAGCGTCGGGGACACCACGGGGACAGCGATGGAGGGCGACATTCAGGGCAGCGGTGACGGGTCCGGAGCGGCAGGTGAGTACAGCTTCCTATACTTTACATTGCACGGGTGCCTCAACATACGATGGTTTCAACAAACGATGGTTCATTTGGAACGGATTACCATTGTATGTTGAGGGACCACTGTATATGTATATATATATATATATAAAGCTATATACACACAGACTATATATACATAGAGCTATATACACATAGAGGGAGATTTATCAAAACCTGCCCAGAGGAAAAGTTGCTGAGTTGCCAATAGCAACCAATCAGATCGCTTCTTTCATTTTTCAGAGGCCTTTTCAAAAATGAAAGAAGCAATCTGATTGGTTGCTATGGGCAACTCAGCAACGTTTCCTCTGGACAGGTTTTGATAAATCTCCCCCATTGACTATATATAGATAGATAGAGAGAGAGATATACACACAGACTATATATACATAGAGCTATATATACATAGGGGGAGATTTATGAAAATCTGTGCAGATGAAGAGTGGTACAGTTGCCCACAGCAACCAATCAGATTGCTGTTTTTATTTTTCACAGGCCTCTTAAAAACTGAAAGAAGCTATTTGATTGGTTGCTATGGGCAACTGCACCACTCTTCCTCTACACAGGCTTTGATAAACCTCCCCCATAGACTATATATACAAAGAGCTGTATACACATGGGGGAGATTTATCAAAACCTGTCTAGCGGAAAAGTTTCTGAGTTGCCCATAGCAAAAAATGCGATTGCTTCTTTCATTTTTTCAGTGGTCCTAAAAATGAAAGAAGTGATCTGATTGGTTGCTATGAGTAATTGGTCAACTTTTCCTCCACACAGGTTTTGATAAATCTCCTCCATTGACTATATGCCAGCTAAATCCTGGCTAGCGGCTGCCCAGATAAAATTAATTCATGGCTATTAAACAAGGTAACGTCAATTCATTTCCCCATGATAATGAACAGCGAATTCCTCCTGCTCATCTTAACTTTCAATACATCCATCTTAATAATGATGCACATTTATCAGAAAAGACATTGAGGGGATCTTTAGGTTATGTCTTGAAGGTAAAATACATTTCCCACAGATATAGATGAAGATGTAAATAAAGGATGTCATTTAAAAAGGGGTTGCCTGAAAAAAAAATTTTTTATACACTATTAAGACAGTCCAGATTTGCTGCTACGAATACAGTGATCCCTCAACTTACAATGGCCTCAACATACAATAGTTTCAATATACAATGGTCTATTCTGGACCATTGTAACTTGAAACCAGACTCAACATAAAATGCTTTGGAATCTGCAAAACGTGTCAATGGCTGGAAGAACCGACCAATCAGAATGGATATTTCACTGGTAAAACCCCTGTGCATGCACTGACTGGTGTCTGGTAGCGCCCCCTACAGTACAGGGAGATATTACATGTTCTGTACTCTTTACCTGTGCCAGGGTAAGCTGCTCCTTTGGGCATCAGGTGAGGGCGACTCCATTTTCCTTTTTTTTTTAGGACATTGTGTGTACTGTACAGGACCCTGAAGAAGCTTCTGTCTTCTACTTAGACCAGTGTTTCCCAAAGAGGTTGCCTCCAGCTGTTGCAAAACTACAACTCCCAGCATGCCCGGCCAGCCTTTGGCTGTCCGGGCATGCTGGGAGTTGTATTTTTTAAACAGCTGGAGGCACCCTGGTTGGGAAACACTGAAATAGACAATGATTTACAGCTCCCAGCAGATCCTTCTTACTTTTATATGTAAGGATTTGCTTTATCTCTATTAGTTATCTACTTATTTATCTTTAATCCTCACTTTTTCCTATTTTCGGATGACATTTTGGTGGCTTCAGAACCAATTACCAGGTTTCCATAGAGTTATGGTCTCAACATACAATGGTTTCGACATACAATGGTCGTCCTGGAACCGATTAATATTGTAACTTGAGGGACCACTGTATGTGGTCACATAATGTTTTTAAATGAGAAAAGCAATGTTTTCAGAATAGGCAATTGAGGATTTTGCTGCAGGAGGATTTTAATTTTGTGCAAGAACATAGATCAGGTAAATGCCGTTTAAATTCTTATGCCCTGTCAATAGTCCCCTGTTTGGCTGCGGTAGGTGCCAATCCCCTCAGATTTGAGCAGAGGGGGATATATGTAAGCAAGCAGCGGATAAAATGGTGGATAAAGAGATGTATCGCTGAGGTTTATTTCCTTAGTAACCTAAGACTTGAGTTTGGGTCTAGGTTTTGGAAGTGACTGAAGGTTCTGGACATAAAGTTACTCCTATACTCCAGTTCTGGCGTGTTGGACTCCTGAACCTGATTTTACAGGTGTGTAAGCACTGCCAGCAGCAGAGAGGAATGGCTCTCAAACAATACCAGTATGAATACCAGTATGTCTCTGCTATGTTGGATACTGATACAGTTAACCAAAGAGACTGATTTTTGGAACTGAATCTGACAAGTTTTGGGCGAGAAGTTTATGTTTATGTAAAGAATCTATGTGAAGGATATTTAGGTTCCTGTTATACTGTATGCTGCATGTGGAACTTATTGCTCTATGGGAATCATTACAATAAACCCAAGACTACTAAACTGTGACACCTGCCTGTTTGAGTCTGATTGCTTGGTGCTAAAGACTGTTTGAAGGGTCCCGTTCAGCAATATATATTTATCTAGGTAACTAGATATACATACACTGTACATGTGCATATATATATATATATATATATATATATACAGTAACCCCCCGACCTACGATGGCCCCGACATATGATAAAATCGACATACGATGGTCTCTCAGAGGCCATCGCATGTCGATGTCAACATCGACATACGATGCTTTTATATGTCGGGGCCATCGCATTAACTGCTATCCGACAGCGCAAAATGCTTAAGCTGCTGTCAGATAGCAGTGTAATGTGCCCCAGCAGGTTCACTTACCTATCCCCGCTGCTCCGGGTCCACTTCGCGATCCTCCGGTGTCTTGCGCATCTTCTCCAGGGTCCGGGCCTTGCTTTCCGGCGTCGTTATTACGTCACTACGCATGCCGCGCCGGCACAGCAGCGTAATAACGTCACCTGAAAGCGAGGCCCGGACCCTCCAGAAGATGCGCAAGACACCGGAAGATCGCGAAGAAGACACCGGAGCAGCGGGACAGCATCGGGAGCCCCTGGAACAGCAGCGGGAGCAGTGAGGACCTGGTGCGGAGCGGCGGGGACAGGTAAGTACAGCTTCCTATACTTTATATTGCACGGATCCCTCAACATACGATGGATTCGACAAACGATGGGTCGTTTGGAACGAAATACCATCGTATGTTGAGGGACCACTGTATATATATATATATATATATATATATATATATGTATACTGTATGTGTGCATATAGTTTGTTTGTGTATATACTGTGTGTGAGTACACCCCTCACATTTTTGCCAATATTTTAATATGTCTTTTCATGAGAAAAAAGTAAAGAAAAGACACCCTTCTACCATGTAAAGTAGGGCACAGTCTGTATAACAGTGTTTAATGCTGCTGTCCTCTCAAAATAACTCAATACACATCCATTAATGTCTAAACCTTGGTAGCAAAAGTGAATACACCCCTAAGTGGAAATGTTTAACCCCTTCGTGCATAATGCCTTATATAAACGGCGGATTGCGCAGGTCCTATACGCATTCCACCGTTCATAAACGGCATTCAGTTAACCCGGCGATGCGTGGCATCGCACGGGTTAACTGGCAAAAGTCCTGCTGTTACCAGTGGGGGACAACTTCTGCTAGCCCCCCCCAGGACCATCTGTGGATGGTCCTGGTCAGCGATCACTTGTGATTGGTCACTGTGGACCAATCACAGTGTCTCAGCTGACGTGGGGTGAAAGTTCAGATCCCCAGCTTTGTCTTCCCCTAGACTTCGGGCAGAGCGGGGGAAGAGGACCCCGAGAGCTGCGGGGGGACCGGTGGCAGGCACACGTGGAGGCGGCAGGCAAGTGGAGGAGGCGGTGGCGGCATCAGAGGCAGCAGTGAAGATTGTCACTGATCTTTGCTGCTGCTTCTAGGAGTTTCAAAACTGAAACTCCCAGCATGCCCAGACAGCCTTTGGCTGTTTGGGCATGCTGGGAGTTGTAGTTTTGCAACATCTGGAAGACCACAGTTTGGAGACCACTGTGCAGTGGTCTCCAATCTGTGCTCTTACAGATGTTTCAAAACTAAAACTTTCAGCATGCCCAGACAGTCCAGGCATGCTGGGAGTTGTCGTTATGTAACATCTGGCCCTTCAGATGTTGCTGAACTACAACTCCCAGCATGCCTGGGCAGCCTGGGCATGCTTGGAGTTGAAGTTTTGCAACATCTGGAGGGCCACAGTTTGGAGACCACTACACAGTGGTGTCCAATCTGTTCTCCTCCAGTTGTTGCACAACTACAACTCCCAACAGGAACACAAGGGTTACGCGTTTCAAGCGCTACAAGCGCTCTTAGTCATACACCATATACAAAGGAAACATGGGTATATATAGGTGGAGTAATGGTAAATGATCACAGGTGATGATGACAAATGCCATTAACTCCTTACACGCCTCTCTTCAGAAAGAAACATCTCACAATGTGTAATACAAAAATAAAAACTATAAAAAGTGATGAAAGTTAAGAGATGGGTACAAGACCCAAAATCTGGATGTTCGCTGAATAAGGAAAGCCAGGAAAAAAGGGGGCTTAAAAAAAGCAATATTGCATGTCACCAAAGAAGACGTAAAGCACTAAAAAAGGGGGACTAAATTAGTATAAATAGGTATAAATATCTTTGCATGAATGCAATAAATTTAAATGTGCTTATTTGGTGATTGCAATAAATTGCAGGGGGCTATCTGAAGAATGTATCAAAAATTATAATAATGAAGAATTACATCTTGTCGTTTATTCAAGCCCAGTGGAGCACGGGTAGAAAGCTTGAGAATCCAAAAAATTTCCCGGTTCGGAAGCTTTCTCTTGTGATCACCACCTCTTTTGGAAGGGTTAACACATTCTATGGCAGTACAGTGAAGGGATGAAAAACTGACACTATGTACCTCAGCACAGTGTTTGAAAATTGATAAAGTATTCCTAAATAAAAAATGAGGTATGTCAGACAGGTGTTTGCGCAATTGCGCAAGCAGTATAAAAATATATATGAGCCGGTAGAACAGATATATATAAAGGAATAAATATATATGTATAAAAAGTGGTAGGGTCCAATTAAAATTGTAAACAAGGACCCAGCACAACTAGTGTGGCCCAAGCTGCCAGAAGACAAAAAGGGGGGGGGGGGGTTGTAGTAAAATGCAAGTGCTTACAAACAAAGAACGTTCACTGCAAAAGTGAAAAAATGAATCACAGAGTGCATAGCAGGGTAAAGTGCAACGTGGTGACTATCAGTGATAGCAAAAGATAAAAAAATATATCTAGTACTAAGTGTTGGTGCTAGATAGATAAAACAACATAAAAGTGCAAAAAGGGGGAATAGCAGCTGAGTACAAGAATAGAGGACATACAAATACCGGACTTTACCCCATGCCTGCTTAGTCTCCTCGAAAAAGCCTGCTACCGGGCGAAACGCGTCGGAGATCCTTAGCAGGCGTGGGGTAGAGTCTGGTATTTGTATGTCCTTTATTCTTGTACTCAGCTGCTATTCCCCCTTTTTACACTTTTATGTTGTTTTATCTTTCTAGCACCAACGCTTAGTACTATTTTTTTTATCTTTCATTATCACTGATAGTCACCACGTTGCACTTTGCCCTGCTATGCACTCTGTGATTCATTTTTTCACTTTTGCAGTGAACGTTCTTGTAAGCACTTGCTCTAACTACAACCCCACCCCCTTCCCTTTTTGTCTTCTGGCAGCTTTGGCCACACTAGTTGTGCTGGGTCCTTGTTTACAATTTTAATTGGACCCTACCACTTTTCATATATATATATATATATATATATATATATATATATATATATATATATATTTATTCCTTTATATATATCTGTTCTACCGGCTCATATATATTTTTATACTCTACCCATACGGACTCCACCCTCTTTTTTCCTGCTTTTATTATCATATGTTGTAAATTTGAGATGAATGTTTACTAATGTACTTACACTGATTGTATATTATCTGTTCCGTCCTATATGCATATTTTTAATATATGTCCTTGTATCTAATAAAACTATATATATTTTTATATACTAATTATTTGTTACTCACATTTATTGGGGCTCAAGGGTTACGCCTTGGTGGCGTATTGTAGGTTAATATTAATTCTAAAATAACTTATGGTCACCTTCCTATTAGGCTATGATTGTTCTGATGAAAGTAATAGGAATGGAGTCTGTGACCATCCTTGCAGTCAATTTTGAGCAATGAATGCCCCCTAATGTACACTTCAAAATTGCGTTAACAGTCCTGAGGTTAGTTCAATTATTACAAATCTAGATAAAATGAACAATGTGGTCATTCTATACTTACTTTTTGCCCCTAAAAAAAAAATAATCCAAATTGAATTTACTAATTGAGATATATCCTTGGTTTGTTATTTATATTATCTCTAGTATTCTAGCTACAGTGTCACAAAATTATTTTATAAATAGAAGAAAAAGTTTCTTATTATAAGAAACTTCAAGTCAGGCAAAAAAATTTTTATATCTAACCAGATCCAGTTGTGTTTACACCTCTTTGGGCATGTAGCAAGATAAATGGTCAGCAGTCTTGTGGTTTCCCACATTTTGAAAGTATCATTCCTTGTTTAGCAGATTCTGCTGTATAAATGAGCATGTTCATTCTTTCTGTGGAGTCCGGAATTAAAATTTCCGCTGCATAATTTTCTGCTGCAGAAATTTTTTCATGTGTACAGTGCAGCAGAATTCCACTGACAACAATGGGAGGCTGCAGCCCTGAAATTTCTGAGTGGAATTCATGAAATTCCTGAGTGGCATTGCATTCCGCAGTGTGAATGGGCCATTTAGGGTAGGTTCACTCAAGGCAGATATCCTTCCGATCTACTGCCTTGGATTTGCATGCAGAAAATCTACAGTATATTAAAAAGTACAGGAAATTTGGGTTTGAAAGCCATAAGCCAGAAATCCGCAGTTGCTGGTAAAGTCCTGCCGATAACTTAGCAAAAGCCACAACTATGATGTTCTCCCCAAAATTCTTTGCCTACATTATTAACATAATCTGCACCAAAATCCACAGCAGCATATCTCCATAAAAAAAAAAAAATCATAATTTTTAAGCAAGCAAAACCAAGCTTATGTCGGAAAGGGCGTAACTGTGCCGAAATAAAAATTTTGCCAGCCAGCAGGTAGAAATTGTATTGGAAATATCCACCAGCTCCGAGCTGTAGAAGAATACTAAGTGATGCACAGGGCAGTATTCTCCTCTTGATATATCCAGTAAACTTCCGCACTGGTGGGGGATTTTCATTTAGACCAGTCAGGGCCGTCTTTAAATTTGATTGGACCCCCCCAATACAACGTGCAGTAAGCTGCAGCATGTCAGTGTATCACAGAGCTCCACAGCAATACAACTCACAGAAATCTGCAGCATATCAGTGTAACACAGAGCAGAGCTCTATGGTAATACAACTCACAAAGGGTTATTCCCTAAAGTGAGAATGCTCAGTGATTCCCACATTAGGTAGGCAGCATAGTTTCCCCACATAAAGTAGACAGCATATGCTCCCCACATTAGGTAGGCAGCATAGTTTCTCCACATTAGGTAGGCAGCATAGTTTCTCCACATTAGGTAGACAGCATAGTTACCCCACATTAGGTAGACAGCATAGTTACCCCACATTAGGTAGACAGCATAGTCCCCCCACATTAGGTAGACAGAATAGTTTCCCCACATTAGGTAGAGAGCAATGTTCCCCCACATTAGGTAGAAAGCATGGTTCTCTCACATTAGGTATGCAGCAGTGTCACCCACCGTCAGTCCCGGCCGCAAGCTCACTGTTTTAAAGGCTGTGGCGATGCTTTAGAACAGTGAGCTGCAGGGCCGGCCCTGCCTGGACCAGCGGCGGCCACTAGCTGCTTTAGCGTGGTGCTAAATGGCTAGTTGCTTTGGGCCCCCAGGAATGACAGGGCCCAGGGCAGCTGCCCCTTTTGCCCCGCGTTAAAGACGGCCCTGAGACCGGTGCGTGAAATGCTCGTCTTAGTAAGTCCCCCTCATAGCTTAGCCTAGCAATTTGGAGCTTACCTCTTATTCCCACTGTTTAAAAGCAACTTCCTCTCACAGTGCGCCAGCTCTATCCCCTTCTCTGCCACCTTCCGTGACCAATCAACGGTCGGTTCTTGCTTAGACAGAAGCGCTTGTTTTGAGTACTGCATGCTGTGAATGAGAAACAGAATTAAATGAAAACTTAAAGAAGTACTAAAGTGCAGAAACACCTTTCCCCTATCTAGATCTTTTCAGTCTGACCACAGTGCTCTCTGCTGACACTTCTGTCCATGTGAGGAATATTATGGACATTTATTAAAGGGGTTATCCACCATAAGGTGATTTTAGTACATACCTGCACGACATGGTCATGCTTAGGAAGTATCTGAGCTTGTCTTGGGGCTAAATAGCGATTTTATGAGATTACCATAACACTGTGGCTAGCTTTTTGTGAACTGGTATTTCCAGTTTGAGTTTTCTTCTTTGCCTACAAATCCCATAATTCAATTTTCCTCCCTCCCACACATCAGCCACCCCACCCATTGAAACATAAATGAGCTGCTGTGGTGAGAAGTCAGGAACACTGGAGGTAGTGGATCCGCTGGACCTGTATGGCAGAGGACATGGGCCGTACCATGGAGCGGAGTCTAAGGTGCCGCTGGTTTGCACCAGAGCCCGCCGCAAAACGGGATGGTCTTGCTGCAGCAGGCGCCACCCAGGTCGCTACCCCTGGCACGACTCGACCACACAGGCGGCTGAGGAGACTGGAGGCACAAGAGGGATACAGCAACTCATAGTCATGGTAGCAGAATGTCAGGGCCAGCAGCACAGGTGCATAGTCAGGAGCGCAGCAGGAGGCAGTAGGCAGGCAGCACAGGAAAAAGGTCAGGTCACAGAAACACGGCAAGGCAATACTCAGTAATGCTTTCTCAATGGGACAAGGCAACAAAGATCCGTGAGGAATGTGTGGGAGGTGCAGGAATTATAAGTGAGGCACAGGTTAATTATGGGCGTACTGGCCCCTTAAATCTTATAGCTCCATCGCGTGCCCTAGGAGACGGGGACACGCGTGCTAGAGCTGAGAGGCAGGGGAGGAGACAGCAGAGGACCGGGGTGAGTGACAGCTGGGATTCGCATGCAGGCGCATCCCACAATGCGTATCCCAGCCCCGCCAGCTGGAGGAGAGAGCGGGGCAATGCGCTCATGGCCAGCGCGTGTGGCCAGAGCGCAAACCGTAACAGTAAGTACCCCCCCCCCCTTTGGTCTCCCCTTCCCTTTGTGGTGCAGACATTTCCTGAGAAGGTCAGGGTCCAGGATATTCTCCTCCGGCTCCCAAGATCTTTCCTCTGGACCATAACCTTCCCAGTCAACCAGGAAGAATTGTTTAGATTTCACTGTCTAAGTGGCAAGAATCTCTTTGACCTTGTAGACATCAGAAGAGCCGGAGACTGGCGTGGGGACAAAATTCTTCAAAGAAAACCGGTTGATGACTAGAGGCTTGAGGAGGGAAACATGGAAAGAATTAGGAATATGTATAGTAGCAGGTAAACGGAGTTTAATCTTTTGCAACACCTGGAAGGGGACTAGAAAATGAGGACCAAGCTTGTAGCAGGGAACTCTGAACCAATTGGATTTGGAGGAAAGCCAAACCTTGTCACCAGAAGAGAAGGACGGAGGAGGTCTTCTACTCTTATCAGCCGATGCCTTCATACATGAGGAAGCTTGAGATAAAGACTGTGGAGTTTGTTGCCAAATGGAAGAAAAGTCACAGACAAGCTCATCAACAGCTGGCACATCAGAAGAAACTGGAAGTGGAAGAGGAGGATAGAGATGGAGTCCGTAAACAACAGAACTTGGAATCCTTATGATTATATGAGATTTCTGCCCAAGGGAGAAGGTCAACTTAACTCCTTAAGGACCAATACAAATAAACCTGTACGTCCCTGAAAGACGAGGCCTGTTTTTTCAAATCGGGGATGTCTGTCTTATTAGAGAATAACGTTTTGCCAACGTTTTGCCAATCACGATAATTCTGACATTGTTTTTTTTGTCACAAGTTGTCCTTCATGTACATAGTAAAAGTAAGCCGATATAATTTGTATTTTTTTTTTACAATGCAAAAAATCATGAAATTTTTACAAAAAATAGGTTGCATACATTTATACTTACTGACCAAATAGTTTATGAAACTTATACTTTCAGATGTCTACTTTATTTTTACGTCATTTTTTTGTTTTTAATTAACATTTTAAATTAGTTAGAAGCCTAACAATTTAACTTGAAATTTAGAAAATTTGAAAAGTACATCTTTTTTTATGTGCTATGCAAGGTTTGCAGAAATTAAAAGGTAGTAGAACATAGGAACACCCCCCCCCCCAAATGACCCCATTTTAAAAACTAGACCCCTCAAGGTATTCGCTAGGGGGTACAGTGAGTATTTTAACACCATAGTTTTTTGGCAGGAATTATTAAAAGTCAGTGTTAAAAATTCGAAATTTGCAATTTTTCACAAAGGCATCATTTGGGGGGCATATTTTTTGTACATCCCTTCTGATATTGAAAGAAATGCACCCTATATTTTATTTAGCTGCTTTTCCCATGTTCGGAAATACCCCGCTTAGGCCATATATGGTTCCTTGGCCGCGTGGTAGGACTCAGAAGGAGAGGAGCGCCATTTGGCTTTCAGGGCAGAACAGTATCCCCACCCCCACAAGTGACCCCATTTATATACCACACCCCTACAAGTTATTGGCTGGACCAGGGACCTCTCTCTAATTGGTCCTTGGTCGGCTAGCAGTATAACGCGTCTGTCTGTGACAGTTAAGGCTCCTGATGGACATTTCCGCCATGTTGTGGGAATAAGCACCCGCTCATGGCGAATATATCCATCACTGCTGCGGCTGGGTAGCTCAGTGTGTCCGCTCATGACTGCCGGTGGGAAATCCGCCGCTATGAGTGGACACACAAAGCTACCCAGCCGCAGCAGGGAGCTCATTACCGTGACTGCTGCATAATGTGTAGGATCCCATGGTGGACATCCGCAGCATATTACATGCTGCGGATGTCCGCCAATGCGATCCTACACATTATGCATTTTTTTTATTAGATTAATTTAATAAATGGATTTTTAATATTTTGTTTTTTTACACTTTTATTAAATTTTTATTTATTTTTACACTTTTATTTTATTTATTTATTTATTTATTTTTACACTTTTTAATGCTTTGGAATACTTAGTATTCCAAAGCATTGCAGTTATATGCTGCCTGCCAGTTTTCACTAGCAGGCAGCATATTAGGATGTGCCTCTGGCACGTCCTTTCAGGCAAAACCCAGGGCAGACCTGGGGGTCTTTGTAGGACCCCCGGCTGCCCAGGTATGCAGCAGCACCCCGCGATGCTCCGGGGTGCTGCAGGAGAGACAGAGGGAGCCCCCTCCCTCTGTCAGAACTCCTTACAGCTCGCGGTCACTTATGACCGCGGCTGTAAGGGTTAAACTGTCGGGAGTGAAGCCACACACAGCACCCCGCAATCGCGATGCGGGGTGCTGCAGAGGAGACAGAGGAAGCCCCCTCCCTCTGTCATAACACTTACAGCCCGCGGTCTTCCGAGCGCGGCTGTAAGGGTTAAAACTGCCGGGACCGAAGTTTACTTTGGTCCCGGCAGTGCAGCAGGGTCCCGGCTGTGTGATACACATTATTCTCGTGGGTGCTGCCCAGTGCACCCACAAGAATAATGGACGAGTATAGACGTCAAGGTACCGGAACGCCCGCCAACCTGGACATCTATACTCGTCCATGGTCGTTATCGGGTTAAAGGGGTATTCCAGGCAAAATCTTTTTATATATATATCAACTGGCTCCGGAAAGTTAAACAGATTTGTAAATTACATCTATTAAAAAATCTTAATCCTTCCAATAGTGATTAGCTTCTGAAGTTTTCTGTCTAACTGCTCAATGATGATGTCACGTCCCGGGAGCTGTGCATGATGGGAGAATATCCCCATAGGAACTGCACAGCTCCCGGGACGTGAGTCATCAGAGAGCAGTTAGACAAAAAACTAAAACTCAACTTCAGAAGCTAATAACTATTGGAAGGATTAAGATTTTTTAATAGAAGTAATTTACAAATCTATTTAACTTTCCGGAGCCAGTTGATATATAAAAAAAAGTTTTTGCCTGGAATACCCCTTTAATTGTCTTGGCGAGCAGGAACAAAATGACGAAGATAAGTCTCCAGAATTTGATCAACCCTCTCCACTTGACCGTTGGACTGAGGGTGGTAGGCTGAGAAGTCCAGATTGATATCTAGCCAGGTACAAAGAGCTCTCCAGAACTTAGAAACAAACTGAATTCCGCGGTCCGAAATAATATGCTGTGGAAGACCATGTAGATGGAAGATATGTAGCAAAAAGTACTTCGCCAGCTGTGGAGCAGATGGGAGACCTGGTAGAGGGATGAAATGAGCCATCTTGGAAAACCGATCAACCACGACCCAAATGACCGAGTTATTACGGGATGGTGGCAGATCAGTGATAAAATCCATAGCGATGTCGGAACAGGGAGTCTCTGGAATGGGTAAAGGCTGTAAGAGTCCAGCTGGTTTCTGCCGAGGAGTCTTGTCTCTGGCACAAGGGTCACAGGAATGAACAAAATTGGAAGCATCACGTTCTAGATGCGGCCACCAGTAGTGCCGAGAGATTAGAAGTAAAGTCTTACGTACTCCAGGATGACCTACCGACAACGAAGAATGACCCCATTTCAGAACCTTGTGTCTCAATCTGGCGGGAACAAAGGATTTTCCAGGAGGAACTTGCTGAATATTGGCAGGAGCGGCAGAAATCAAGCGGTCTGGAGGAATAATATGCCTTGGCGTGGAGTCCAAACCTATGACATCTGAGGACCTGTAGAGAGCATCAGCTCTGATGTTCTTGCTAGCTGGACGGAAGTGAATGAAGAAATTTAATCTAGAAAAGAACAAAGACCACCTTGCCTGGCGGGGATTCAATCATTGAGCAGACTGAAGGTACAGAAGATTCTTATGGTCTGAGTAGATGCCGACCAGATGAGACGACCCTTCCAATAAATGTCGCCATTCCTCCAAAGCAAGCTTGATAGCAAGGAGTTCTCGATCTCCAATGGAGTAGTTTCTCTCAGCAGGTGAGAAAGTCTTTGAAAATAAACCACACGTTAAAGTCTTGCCCTTGGCATTTTTCTGAGTAAGAACAGCATCGGCTTCAACTGATGAGGCATCAACCTTCAAGGCACAAGGCTTCTCCGGATCAGGTCTAGAAAGCACGGGAGCAGAGGCAAGCGCAGACTTTAAACGGGAGAAGGCCTGTTCGGCCTCAGAAGACCAAGTCTTGGGATTAAAGCCTTTTTTAGTGAGAGCCACGATCAGAGCAACCGAGGAAAAGAAATGAGGGATGAATTGACTATAATAGTGAGCAAATCCCAGAAAGCGTTAAATAGCCCATAGGCCAGAAGGACGAAGATATCCAATACCGCAGACAATTTATCTGGATCCATCTGCAGGCCTTGATGATAAACAATGTAGCCAAGAAACAGGAGACTAGACTTCTCAAATAGGCATTTTTCCAGTTTGGTGTAGAGATGATTTTTCCGAAGGCGCTGAAGAACCTGACGAACATGTGTACGATGCTCCTCTAAGTTGGTAGAGAAGATCAAGATGTCATCTAGTTACACGACAACACAGGTGTAGAGAAGATCTCGGGAAATATCATTGGCAATTCTTGAAAAATGGCAGGAGCATTGCAGAGACCAAAACGCATCACAATAATTTAAAATGTCCAGCACGAGTATTGAAGCCTGTTACGCCGAGTGCTCCGGGTCCCTGCTACTCCCCGGAGCACTCGTGGCGTCTCTCTCTCTGCAGCGCCCCGGTCAGACCCGCTGACCGGGAGCGCTGCACTGACATTGCCGGCGGGGATGCGATTCGCATAGCGGGACCCGCCCTCTCGCGAATCGCATCCCAAGTCACTTACCCGTCCCGGTCCCCGGCTGTCATGTTCTGGCGCGCGCGGCTCCGCTCTCTAGGGCGCGCGCGCGCCAGCGCTCTAAGATTTAAAGGGCCAGTGCACCAGTGATTGGTGCCTGGCCCAATCAGTCTAATTAGCTTCCACCTGCTCCCTGTGTATATTACCTCACTTCCCCTGCACTTCCTTGCCGGATCTTGTTGCCTTGTGCCAGTGTAAGCGTTTAGTGTTGTCCATAGCCTGTGTTCCAGATCTCCTGCTTTCCTCATTGACTACAAACCTTGCCGCCTGCCCCGACCTTCTGCTACGTCTGACCTTGCCTCTGCCTAGTCCTTCTGTCCCACGCCTTCTCAGCAGTCAGCGAGGTTGAGCCGTTGCCGATGGATACGACCTGGTTGCTACCGCCGCAGCAAGACCATCCCGCTTTGCGGCGGGCTCTGGTGAATACCAGTAGCAACCTAGAACCGGTCCACCGACACGATCCACGCCAATCCCTCGCTGACACAGAGGATCCACATCCAGCCTGCTGAATCGTAACAAAGCCGTTTTTCCATTCATCTCCTTCGCGGATACGAATAAGGTTATATGCTCCCCCCAAGTCCAACTTGGAGAAGACCTTGGCTCCCCAGAGATAGTCAAAATGTTTGAAGATCAGAGGAAGGGGCTAACAATTTTTGACCTTGATCTTGTTAAGACCCCTGTAGTCAATACATGGACGGAGAGAACCATCCTTCTTCCCCACAAAGAAGAAACTTGCTCCGGCAGGAGAAGATCCTGAGAAGATAAATCCTTTTTGGAGGTTCTCCTGGATATATTTAGCCATGGCTTGGGTCTCAGGAACCGATAGCGGGTAAATACTTCCACGAGGAGGTGTGATTCCAGGCTGTAAATCAATGGGGCAATCGTAAGAACGATGTGGAGACAGAGTCTTGGCCAGCTTCTCGCAGAATACATCTGAAAAATCTTGGTAGGGTAGAGGCAGAACAGGCAAATCCTATGTGACCAGCCGCTGGCTGTCCGGGCATGCTGGGAGTTGTAGTTTTGCAACAACTGGAGGTCCACAGGTTGGAGACCACTGGCGTACAGTGAGTTCCAGCGCCATCGGCCCCCAACAAAGAGGAGGAGGGCAGTGCTTGAAGGTGACATCTGTGAGTAGTACCCCACCGTGCTGATCATTAATTGGGGGGGCAGAACAGAGCTGGCGGGTCACATAGGATTAGTTCCCCGATGTGGGGACAGCGCTGCCCTGGGCTGATAATACATTCCCGTGGGGGAGGGGCCTAACCAGTATTGCGGCATGAGGGAAAATTCATATCGTGCAGCCCAAACAATTTAGTATTCGGTATGAACCGGTATACCGCCCAGCCCTACCGCGTAGTCACCAACGGAGGAATTCCCTTGGCAGAGATTCAGCAAAGCGGTCTCAGCAGAAGAAGCACGAGTGGGTTCCTCCAAGACACTGCAGAATTCAGCAAGAAAAGCCGTCAAGTTAGAGGATACCGGGTCACAGCGGTCCCAAAGAGGTGTAGCCCAGGCCAGGGCTTTCAGGACAAGAGACTGATGATGAAGGCCACCTTAGCTCATTCCATCGGGAACTGGTCAGACATAAGCTCCAAATGCATGGAGCACTGTGTAACGAAGCCTCTATACAACTTGGAATCACCATCATACTTAGAGGGTAAAGGTCACCGTAGCTTGGACCCAGAAGACGCTGCAGGAACAGGTGGAGGAAGTGGAGCAGGTTGTGGTTGCTGCTGCGTGGCTAATAACTGTTGCATCACAGCAGACAATTGAGTAAGTTGCTGCGCCTGTCAGGCCAACTGCTGCAACCGACAAACCACAATGGAGGGAAGATCCACGACTTCTGGCAGAGGTACCTCAGCAAGATCCTTACAGAAACACTCACGGTTAGAAGACAGGAACACTGGAGGTAGTGGATCCGCTGGACCTGTGTGGCAGATGACGCGGGCCATACCAGGGAGTGGAGTCTAAGGTGTCGTTGGTTTTACCCAGAGCCCGCCGCAAAACGGGATGGTCTTGCTGCAGCAGGCAGCACCCAGGTCGCTACCCCTGGCATGACTCGACCACACAGGCAGCTGAGGAGATTCAAGGCACAGGAGGGATACAGCAACTCATAGTCAGGATAGCAGAAGGTCATGGCCAGCAGCACAGGTGTCAGGAATGTAGCAGGTCAGAAGGCAGGCGGCACAGGAGCAAGGTCAGGTCACAGAACAAGGGGTCAGAAACACGGCAAGGCAAGACTCGGTAATGCTTTCTCAATGGCACAAGGCAACAAAGATCTGGTAGGAATGTGTGGGAGGTGCAGGAATTATAAGTGAGGCACAGGTGTTAGACTTAATTATGAGCATACTGGCCCTTTAAATCTTATAGCTCCGGCGCACGTGCGCCCTAGGAGATGGGGACACGCACGCCATAGCTGAGAGGCAGGGGAGGAGACAGCAGAGAATCGAGGTGAGTGACGGGCTGGGATTCGCATGCGGGCACGTCCTGTGATGTGAATCCCAGCCCTGCCGGTTGGAGGAGAGAGCGGGGCAATGCGCTCACAGCCAGCACGTGCAGCCGGAGTGCAAACCGTAACAGCGGCATCCATTCAAAAGACCTATGTGATCTCTCTCCCACCAAACGATAGCTCCACCCATTGAAGCAGACAGGCTCCCTGTCATCAGCTGACTAATGATGTCAGTTCTCGGCCGCATTGCAAATTCTGAGACAACAGACATTTTGTATGCTCTTTAAAATAAATATTGGGGTAAAAATCACATAAGAATTGTGATACCACCATCACACACAGGTACAGACACTATATTAAGAACTATACTAACTTTATAGCCCCTGTAGCATAGTTAAATAAATAAAAATTCTTGGAATACCCCTTTAACCCCTTCATGGACAAGCAAATTTTGATTTCTTGCTCAGGTTTTTTTTTTTTTTACACCTCTGCTTCTAAGACCCATCTTTTTTTATTTTTCCACTGACAAAGGTGTACTTTTCATTGGTGCATTTTATTTTATCATCTAATGTATTACGAAGCCAGAAAAAACTTATATGTAGGGCAAAATTCAAAAAAGAAATGAAATTGCACAATTTTGTGGGGCAATAATTTTTTCGGAGTTCACAATACGGTAAAACTGGCATGTGAACTTTATTTAATAGTTTCCAAACTTGGATAATTTTTGTTTCGTTTTAAGGTTGTGTCCTTAAGGGGTTAAATGTAGTACTCTTTTTATGTATATTATTATGTATATCCTTTTTACCCCTCCGATGAATTCAATAAATGAAGAGGTAAAGAACTATTGAGAAAAAATTAAGTACGGTCAAAAATCTGTCTACGTTACCCTCATTGATGTCTAGTCCTTTAAAAAAATCATACTTTTTCCCGTATGGGAACAAGACATGAAAAAAATACTTTTTCAGCTCAAGAATAGAGGAATGCCTTTAAGATTACTTATACAGTAGATCATTCCAATGTATGGAATATATATAGAAGCAAACATTAAGATAGTATAATACTCCTGAAAGTATAGCAAGCATGTATGCAGATATAGAAGATAAGTGTTGAAGAGGCTGTGGCAAGAAGGGGTCCCTTTTCCATGTGTTGTGTCAATGTCCTAGAGTAAGCAATTGGATGACATGTAGGCAGCTAATTCAGGAAGTTATGGATATCCAGACGGAATGGCCACCCCAACTAGTATTGGTATTCTTAGGAATAAATAATGTCCCCTCAAATACAGGTCACTATTTTGTATATTTTGCACGGTAATGAAATTATTGCTGTTATGTCAATGGAAATCAATTGAAGGTCCCAAAAGGGGCAGATGTTATATACCGAGTACAAAAATGCATATAGATGTGAAAGGTTGATAGCTCTTGGAATGGGAAATTGGGAGATGGGAGACAATGGAGGGCATGGAATCTATTCAAACATTGTATAATATTAAAGGGGTACTCCACTGAAAACATCTTATCCCCTATGAAAAGGATAGAGGATAAGATGTTAGATAGGTAGGACCCCCGCGATCTCCACTGTGGCACCCCTGTCATTCAGTACCCGATGACTGGAGATGCCAGCCGCCATGCTTCCTCCATTCACGTCTATGGGAAGAGGAGTGACGGCTATGTATTAGCCATCACTCCTCCTCTCACAGACATGAATGAAGGGGCATGGCATGAAGTCACGAACGCAGAAGCTGGGGTCCCCAGCGGCGGAACTCCCGTGATCTAACATCTTATCCCCTATCCTTTGGATAGGGGATAAGATGTCTTCAACCGAGTACCCCTTTAAGTGATTGAACAAAGAGAAGATGAGATGAGAGGGGAATTTTTTCTTGCAACTCTGGGGAACTCTTCTATATATATATATATTTTTTACTTCATATTTTTAATTATTATTATTATAATTATAATAATATTTATTATTATTAATATTGTTGTTGTCATTATTATTATTTATTTATTTTTTTGGGTGTGTGTGACATTTCTTTTTTATTTTCATGGAAGTATTGACCTGTGGATAGAAAATAAATAAATAAAGATTAAATGTGCTCTGTCAGATCCAAAAACTTTTTATTTGTGGTTGTGGCTCGAAGAGCTGTGAATGAATGACCTGAGGAGGAAATAAAATTAGAATGACTTATCGACCTAACCTAGAATCCTCTGGAACCAGGAACATAAGAAGTAAGGAAACAGCGGTTGAGGTGTGCCCAAAGTACCGCGACCGTGGGTACGCCTATAGAGGGCATACCCTGATATGAGATCATGGATTTATGATAGTGTGTGTCTCGGAAGAAGGAGAAAAAGGGAGGGTAGAGTGGGTGTCGTCAACGATACACACGCCCCTACCTGTAGGAGAGGTGTGGTTTTATACCCCACGCCACTCCCACAAATGCAGCCAATTAGGCCTTCAACTTGTGGTCGTGGTTCGAAGAGCCGTGAATGAATGACCTGAGGAGGAAATCTAATTAGAATGACTTACCGACCTAACCTAGAATCCTCTGGAACCAGGAACATAAGAAGTAAGGAAACAGCGGTTGAGGTGAGCCCAAAGTACCGCGACCATGGGTACGCCTATAGAGGGCAAAGAGTCAGAAATAGAGTGCAACTTAATTTTATTTGGGTTTACAGAGCCAATATCTTAAACACATTTGCCATTTCCATTGAAGGGTCCGGCACATAGCGGTCAAAGCAAGCAGAATTCCAACACCCCAGCTTCTTGATCACATGAGCTGGAACGTTGTGTCTGGAAGCAGCCGAGGCCCCACCAATTCTGAATGAGTGATCTGTGATGCCTGCGGGGTCTCTACCCAACATGGTGATGAGTGACCGGACGTGTTGGATGAACTGTGATGACGATAAAGCCTGGCCACCAACCGGTAGAAGAGGACTGTCCACCGCTCGCCCCGACAACATGGACAGTAGGACCGATAGGGCAGCTACCGGGCACCAACGATGAGACGTGGGAAAAGAGCGGACAGACGCTCCCCACCTGCAGGTTTTGGTGGCCAGGAGGGTGAGGGTGAAGCCTGGGCCATTGGGTGACAACTGGCCCAGGGTCAGGCCTGGTGATCTGTGCCCGAGACACGTGAACTCACCGGGCCTGAGGAAGCCATAGAAAGCGAGGTGAATGGCCGCATTGATGACCGTGCTTAGATGATAACCGAACGGGTGAGTGTCTAAAAGGGTACACATGGCCCTGAAGAGGTCCCCGGTGACAGGTGCGCGGGAAGGTGACCTGTGAAGAGACAAAAGTGACACACCTCTGAGAGCTGCCTTGATGGGATGTGCGGAAAGCAGTGACGGTGCGTTGGGGTGCAACAAAGACCTGTGGTGCTGAAAACCTGTGAGATGCAGCTTGATGGTGTTATGGGACAAGTGTAAGGAAGAGTGGCAAAAACCAACATACACTAGGGAAGAATGCACCGAGATCATGGCAGGCAGTGCTAAGTTGTGCATGAAGGCAGTGAAAGACGCCAGAGCAGAATCGTAGGCCCGAATCGTGCTGGGTGCTAAGGAACCTCTGATTAAAACGTTAGCCACTGATGAGTAGGTGGCTAGGCAGTCAGTAGCTGGAGCGGGGGGACCGTGGCTCCAGTTCGATCTGCTCCTGGTAGGACCTGAAAGAACAGCCTCAGGTTAGTGCGAGACAATGCGTCAGCTGCAACATTTAGTCTACCCTCAATATGTTCGACGGAGAAGTGGAAGTTGTGCTCGAGTGCTAGTAACACGAACTTCCTGACGAAGCGCATGATGTGAGGAGACTTGGAGCACCACTGTTGTCCGGGGGAACCCGGACTCCCAAGGGCGGCAGCGAAGGCCGGCCGGGAGTGTAGGGGAAGGGCGGCCCTGGCGGGGAGAGCAGTACCCTGCCCCATGAACAAAATATGGACGGGGAGCAGTGGGGGTGAGGAAAAGCCAGCACATGGAGGCCGGGAACCGGCACTTACCTAGCACAACCTCACAGAGGACGGGGGATAGGACCGACACAAAACCACCAACTTCTCCCCGGGGACGTGAGACCTAACACGGCAGACTACAAGAGTACTACCATCAACAATACACATGCCCCTACCTGTGGGAGAGGTGTGGTTTTATACCCAACGCCACTCCCACAAATGCAGCCAATTAGGCTTTCAACATGTTGTCACTGATGAAAATTAAAGACCATTTGTAATATGGTTGTTTAACCGCTTAACGACCACAGACATATATTTACGTCCGTGGCCAGCTCCTGATCTGTGAAGTGCCCTCAGAAGATCGCCGATCAGGCTGATGTCCGGTATTAAGCCCTTTGATTGCGGTGTCTAAAATGGGAGAATATGCTGCCAGTTAGCTCAGCAGAGCTGTTCGGGACCGCCGCAGGGAAATCGCAGCATCCCGAACAGCTGAGACGACAGCGGGAGGCTCTCTACCTGGCTCCACCCTGTCCAATTGGCATTTGATTGCGCCAAGCCTGAGATCCAGGCTTGAGCAATCAAGCGCAGGTAACACTGATCAATGCTATGCTATGGCATAGCAGTGATCAGTGTGAGAGATCAGTGTAATGCATGTTATAGCGCCCTATGGTGGCTATAACATTGCAAAAAAAAAGTGTAAAAAAATTTATATTAGGGAACCCCTTCCCTAATAAAAGTATTTAAACATTTTCCCATTAAAAAAAAACTGTAAAAAAAAATAAAAATAAACATATGTGGTATCGCCGCATGCTTAAATGACCGAACTATAAAAATATATAATTAATTAAACTGCACGGTCAATGGCATAAGAGGAAAAAAAATTCCAAAGTCCAAAATAGCATATTTTTGGTCACTTTTTATACCATACAAAAATGAATAATAAGCGGTCAAAAAGTTTGATCAAAACAAAAATGGTACCAATAAAAGCTTTAGGTCATGGTGCAAAGTATGAGCCCTCATACCACCACATGGAAAAATAAAAAAGTTATAGGGTTAGAAGAGGACAATTTTAACTCCTTGGGGACGGAGCCCATTATAACCCTAAGGACGGGAGCATTTTTTGCAATTCTGACCACTGTCACTTTAAGCATTAATAACTCTGGGATGCTTTTACTTTTCATTCTGATTCTGAGATTGTTTTTTCGTGACATATTCTACTTTATGTTAGTGGTAAATTTTTGTCGATACTTGCATCATTTCTTGGTGAAAAATTCCAAAATTTGATGAAAAAATTGAAAATTTTGCATTTTTCTAACTTTGAAGCTCTCTGCTTGTAAGGAAAATAAACATTCTAAATAAATAATATTTTGATTCACATATACAATATGTCTACTTTATGTTTGCATCATAAAGTTGACATGTTTTTACTTTTGGAAAACATCAGAGGGCTTAAAAGTTCAGAAGCAATTTTCCAATTTTTCACAAAATTTTCAAAATCGGAATTTTTTAGGGGCCAGTTCAGTTTTTAAGTGGATTTGAAGGGCCTTCATATTAGAAATACCCCATAAATTACCCCATTATAAAAACTGCACCCCTCAAAGTAGTCAAAATGACATTCAGTAAGTTTGTTAACCCTTTAGGCGTTTCACAGGAATAGCAGCAAAGTGAAGGAGAAAATTTAAAATCTTAATTTTTTACACTCGCATGTTCTTGTAGACCCAGTTTTAGAAATTTTACAAGGGGTAAAAGGAGAAAAAAAAATTTGTAACCCAATTTCTCTCGAGTATGGAAATACCTCACATGTGTATGTCAAGTGTTCGGCGGGCGCAGTAGAGGGCTCAGAAGGGAAGGAGCGACAATGGGATTTTGGAGAGTGAGTTTTGCTGAAAATGTTTTTGGGGGCATGTTGCATTTAGGAAGCCCCTATGGTGCCAGAACAGCAAAAAAAACACATGGCATACTATTTTGGAAACTACACCCCTCAAGGCACATAACAAGGCGTCCGGTGAGCCTTAACACCCCACAGGTGTTTGACGACTTTTCATTAAATTCGGATGTGTAAATGGAAAAAAAAAAATTTCACTAAAGTGCAGGTTTTTTCCCAAAATTTACCATTTCTACAAAGGGTAATGGGAGAAAAATCCCCCCAAAATTTGTAATGCAATTTCTCCCAAGTACGGAGATATCCCGTATGTGGCCCTAAACTGTTGCCTTGAAATACCACAGAGCTCTGAAGTGAGAGAGCGCCATGCGCATTTGAGGCCTGAATAAGTAATTTGCAGTAGGGATGGACCCGGTTACAAGGATGGGGCTTGTCTCCACCAAAACCCTACAGCAGTGTCTCCCACAGGGTGCCTCCATCTGTTGCAAGACTCCCAGCCTGCCAGGACAGTCCATGGCTGTCCGGCAACACTGGGAGTTGTGGTTTTGCCACAGCTGGAGGCGCCGTTTAGGAAACACTGTTGTATGAGACCTTTTTCATTTTTATTGGGGGGGGGGGCGACGTGTAAGGGGGTGTATATGTAGTGTTTTACTTTTTATTATTTGTTAGTGTAGTGTAGTGTTTTTAGGGTACATTCACACAGGCAGGGGTTCACAGTAAGTTTCCTTAGGAAACCCACTGTAAACCCGCCCATGTGAATGTACCCTGTACATTCACATGGGGGAGGGGGGGCGCCCCAAGGGGGGGGGGGGCGAAGGGCTCGCCGAAACGTGCGTTGGGGTGGTGTTGCTCCAGCAGACCCTGTTAGGACCCTGTTAGGAAGTTTGGTATGCCTACTGTCTTCACTGTGTGCATTGTACTGTATGATAATTAGAGCATTGTTGTGCCTATATATGTGCTGTTAATGCACACATGTGTGACTATGCACCATGTTACTTTTCCTTATATAACTTATTAATGTGGATCTGTCTGTGAGCAACACCTTTGTCTCTCCACTTTGTGGATGCTTCTCCCTATTTGTGATTTTAAATTAACTAATCTTTAATGTATATTTAATAAAGTTATATAATTTTTACATTACAAGTGTCTCCATCCTCTTTTTCTGCTATGATATTTGTGTAGGAGTACACAATAGGTTGATTGTAATAAGTATTATTCTGATATGTTGATACAAAAATTTTGTTTGCTGTTGTACTTACACATTAAAGGCACCCAGTGCCAGAGGCGGTAAAACAACCCAAAAACAAAATTGAACCTCCACCATATTTCACTGTAGGTACTGTGTTCTTTTCTTTGTAGGCCTCATTCCATTTTCGTTAAACAGTAGAATGATGTGCTTTACCAAAAAGCTCTCTATCTTGGTCTCATCTGTCCACAAGACGTTTTCCCAGAAGGATTTTGACTTACTCAATTTCAGTTTGGCAAAATGTAGTCTTGCTTTTTAATGTCTCTGTGTCAGCAGTGGGGTCCTCCTGGGTCTCCTGCCATAGTGTTTCATTTCATTTAAATGTCGACGGATAGTTCGCACTGACACTGATGCTCCCTGAGCCTGCAGGACAGCTTGAATATCTTTGGAACCTGTTTGGGGCTGCTTATCCACCATCCCGAATATCCTGCGTTGACACCTTTCATCAATTTTTATCTTCTGTCCATGCCCAGGGAGATTATCTACAGTGCCATGGGTTGCAAACTTCTTGATAATGTTGCGCACTGTGGACAAAGGCAAATCTAGATCTCTGGAGATGGACTTGTAACCTTGAGATTGTTGATATTTGCCCACAATTTTGGTTGTCCATGCTTAGTGTGGCACACACAGACACACAATGCAAAGACTAAGTGAACTTCTCTCCTTTTTATCTGCTTTCAGGTGTGATTTTTATATTGCCCACACCTGTTACTTGTCCCAGATGAGTTTAAAGGAACATCACATGCTTGAAACAATCTTATTTTTCCACAATTTTGAAAGGGTGGCAATAATTTTGTCCAGCCCATTTTTGGAGTTTGGTGTAACATTATGTCCAATTTGCTTTTTTTCCTCCCTTTTTTGGTTTAGTTCCAATACACACAAAGGGAATAAACATGTGTTACTGCAATCCTTTTCTGTGAGAACTACTTCATTTACTTCATTTACGGCTGAATATGAGACAGAAACCTCTCCTGACTCCCAAGGGAAAGCTGAAAAGAACAGCAAAAAATAAATATTGGGTGCAGGGCGCATCAAGTATTCGGTAAACACAAAGTGCCAAGAGTACCCTTAAGCGCCTCGACATTATACCAGGTGGTATGTCAGGACGGACAATATCGGCTAAGTGAGACACAATAAATTAACGCAATTTCTTAAAAAATCTGTTCATGCCCGAATCCCTGTGCCTCTCCGCGTCCAGCCTGTCAACCCCCAGGAAGATTTTTAATTGAGATATGAGCATTGGCAAACCTGGCGTATTCGCTTCTAACCAAGTATTAACCCCTTAACGACGAAGGACGTATATTTACGTCCTCCGCTGGCTCCCGCGTCATATCGGGTCGGTCCCGGCGGCGATCAACGGCCGGGACCTGCGGCTAATACAGAACATCCCCGATCGGGGTGATGCCCTGTATTAACCCTTCAGACGCGGCGATCAAAGCTGACCGCAGCGTCTGAAGCAAAAGTGAAAGTATCCCGGCTGTTCAGTCGGCTGTTCGGGACCACCACGGTGAAATCGCGGCATCCCGAACAGCTTACAGGACATCGGGAGGGCCCTTACTCGGTGCCTCCTCGGTGTCCGATCGGTGAATGACTGCTCCATGCCTGACATCCAGGCAGGAGCAGTCAAGCGCCGATAACACTGATCACAGGCGTGTTAATACACACCAGTGATTAGCATAGGAGATCAGTGTGTGCAGTGTTATAGGTCTCTATGGGAGCTATAACATTGCAAAAAAAAAAGTGTTAATAAAGATCATTTAACCCCTTCCCTAATAAAAGTTTGAATCACCCCCCTTTTCCCATTCAAAAAATAACAGTGTGAATAAAAATAAACTATATAGTCCGAACTATAAAAATATATCGTTAATTAAACCGCATGGTCAATGGCGTACACGTAAAAAAATCCAAATTAAAAAAAAAGCGTATTTTTGGTCACTTTTTATACCATTTAAAAATGAATAAAAAGTGATAAAAAATTCAGATCAAAACAACAATGGTACCGATAAAAACTGCAGATCACGGCGCAAACAATAAGCCCTCATACCGCCCTGTACGTGGAAAAATAAAAAAGTTATAGGGATCAGAAGAGGACATTTTTGAACGTATATATTTTCCTGCATGTAGTTATGATTTTTTCCAGAAGTATGACCAAATTAAACCTGTATAAGTAGGGTATCATTTTAACCATATGGACCTACAGAATAATGATAAGGTGTCATGTTTACCGAAATATGCACTGCGTAGAAACGGAAGCCCCCAAAAGTAGCAAAATGGCGTTTTTTCTCCGATTTTGTCGCACAATGATTTTTTTTCATTTTGCCGTGGATTTTTGGGTAAAAGGACTAACGTCACTGCAAAGTAGAATTGGTGACGCAAAAAATAAGCCATAATATGGATTTTTAGGTGGAAAATTGAAACGGTTATGATTTTTAAAAGGTAAGGAGGAAAAAACGAAAATGCAAAAACTGAAAAACCTTGCGTCCTTAAGGGGTTAAATAGACATCCCAGAGCAACTAGGAGCACGAAATGTAGGAATTGGGGCTCCCCCCCCCCTCCGGCAGGCGCAGGTGGTGGAACAGCAAGGCTTGAGGTGTAAAAGGGATATAGGAAACTATCATCCGCCAATAGTCAGCAGTGAACGAGCAGTCCCACATCCAATGGTAAAGATTCGTGAGCGGTGTCTGGCATTTAGGGCATTTTGTGATCCTGTCGTCCCCGTCCATCAATCCCAAGTGCGGAAAAGTTTATCTCGGTCTACCTTAGAAAAACATGCAAAAAAACCAAGGTAGAGCATAGATATTGTCACTCTCCTCGGCTCATCCCCCACTATATTGTCTAGGGCATGCGTGGGTGCCTCCCGCGAGAGATCCCTAAGTCTGGATATGCAGAATGTATATACCTGGTTGGCGTGTAGAACATGAGAGCACGGGAGCTGAGAAGAGGTGAGCATTTCTCCTTGTGTGAGCCACCTGCATTCCTCCGTGTGTATCAGTGACCCTACAGTCGTCACTCCTCTAGTACCCCAGTGGCGCAACCAGGAGGAGGATGTTCCCTGTGGAAATTCTGGATGGTCAAGCAAAGGCATTTCTTGAAGAGAAGGAACGGAAGGCCATAAAGCTTTTGCACTTCCCTCCACGCCATAATGGTGTTCCTGAGCAGCGTTGACCCCTTGATGGCAGCAGGCAATTTAGCATAAGAGGTGTGTAGCAGTGCTGGAAGAGACCATGGTGCAGCCAAAGCCACCTCCACCCTCAGATTGGAGTAAAAGGCCGAGTTATGCAGACAGTCAATTACATGGCGGAAAAGACAAGCTACATTTACACAGCATGAGTTTTTGCAACGCTATTCTGGGACGCTTGCCCTGCCACAGGAAGGGTCTGCAAGGGGTACGATAAACGTGGGAAACTGATAATTTAATATGGTGGCAACAACCCAGAAAAGAAAGCGGCAAGGTTTCCCACCGTTTCAATTCTGAGAATATCCACTTAACCTCTTCAGGACCCAGGGCGTATGGATACGCCCTCACACCCTGGGCCTAAGGACCCAGGGCGTATCCACACGCCGGGCGGAGATCGGAACGGCATGCCTATTGATATCGTTCAGTAGGCATGCCGTGCAAATGCCGAGGGGGGTCCCGGGACCCCCGCATGTCGGTGATCTGCGCAGATCGCGGACGGGAATTCCGGGTATTCGGGTCACTTGTGACCCGATGACCCGGAAAAGGAAGGTGATCAGCGGTGTACGATACACCACCAATCACCTCCAGTTGCTGGGGAGCGGTGACAATACTGTCACCGCCCCAGCAACGCTGCTATTGGCCGGCAATCGTCGGCCAATAGCAGTGCAGCAGAGGAGGGGTTAATGGTCCCCTCACGCAGCTCTGCGCGCTCGCTGAGTTCAGTCAGCGGGCAGAGCTGTGTGAAGAGGACCGGGATCCCCCCCTCGGAGTACCGGAGCCCCCTCAGAAAGAAGAAGAGCCCGTAGATCAGGGTCAGCTTGTTGCAGGGAAAGGTAGGGTAAAACAGTAAAACAAAAGTGAAAGTGAAAGTTAAAAAAAAGTAACCCCCCCCCTGACCCCCTAATAGGTCCCCAAGGGTCCACCGTCTCCTGATCCGTGTGACCCCGTGCCCTATTAGGGGTTCAGGGTACTGCGTGTGCCACCACTTTTTTTTTTTGGCGCAGCTTTTTTTTTTTCTGTTACAGTTACACCATGCACCACACACTACATACTTCCCTGCACCCCCCCCCACACACACACACCCCCTCCCCCCCGCCACCGTCCCACCCCCGCCACTGTAGAAAAAAGGCGATGACCCGCCGGGCATTTTCGGCAGCGGAGGCTTACGCTTTTTTAGCCTCCGACTCCGAATCTGCCAGTGAGGACGAGGAAGATCCGACTTTTTTGTGTTCTTCCTCGCCCTCCTCATCATCTAGTAGTGATGATGAGTCCCCTGTACTGCGGCGGAGACGCCGCCAGGCGAGGCCACGCACCCCCCATGAGAGTGACTCAGTGGCCGACACTAGTACGGGTGGCAATGCCGCTAGTAATACGAGTCCGGCCCCTCAGACAAGTGCACCGGAGCCCCCTTCCGATGACCCTGTCTGGAGCCCCCCAAAGGGTTATCAGCCACGGATTCCTGAGTTTGTTGGCGACTCAGGAATCCGGATTGATACGGCTGGCTTCACTGATCTGGACTTTTTAAAGTTTTTTTTCAGTGACAGCCTGGTCAATCTAATGGTGGAGCAAACAAACTTGTATGCCCAGCAGTTCATTGCCCACCACCCCGATTCGTTTTTGGCCAGGTCCAATGAATGGTATGCCATTGATGCAGCGGAAATGAGGACATTTTGGGGCCTCTCGCTGCATATGGGCCTGGTCAAAAAACCAAGTGCTCGTTATTACTGGAGTCGTCCTCTATCAGACCCCGCTTTACAGTATGGCGATGACACGGAAGCGGTACGAGGCGATTTGTAAATGCCTGCATTATGCAGATAATGCGGCATGTCCGCCCCGAGGTGATCCCGCCTATGACCGGCTTTACAAAGTGAGGCCGGTCATCAATCACTTTGGGGCCAAAGTTTTGGAGGCCTATGTACCACTCAGGGACCTCTCGGTAGATGAGTCTCTCATCAGTTTTAAGGGGAGACTCAGCTTCTGCCAGTATATTCCCTCGAAGCGGGCGCGGTATGGCGTGAAGCTCTATAAACTTTGCTAGAGTACCTCCGGGTACACTTGCAAGTTTAGAGTATATGAGGGACCAGATTCCCGTATTGAAGCCCCAGAATGTCCCCCCCCCCCCGGGTGTTACCGGGAAACTCGTTTGGGACCTTATGCACCCATTGCTGGATAAGGGTTTCCACGTATACGTGGATAACTTTTATACCAGCATCCCTCTGTTCGAATCCCTTTCTGCCAGATCCACGTCCGCTTGTGGGACCGTGCGGAAGAACCAGAGAGACCTCTCTCTAAATTTTGTTAAGACGCCTATCCCAAAGGGTGAGTCCCGTGCCCTGACCCATGATAACCTGTTGTTGGTGAAGTATAAGGATAAGAGGGATGTCCTTATACTCACCACTATTCATGGGAACGGCAGCACCCCTGTCCCTGTGCGAGGTACCGTGGGACCGGTCCTCAAACCCGATTGTATTCTGGACTACAATCGGTATATGGGGGGAGTTGATCTCTCAGATCAAGTCCTCAAGCCATATAACGCCATGCGGAAAAAACGGGCATGGTAAAAAAAAGTTGCGGTCTACTTGGTACAGGTTGCCATGTACAACACTTTTGTACCAAGAAGAAGTCCTAAGGTTCCTGATCTTTGCTGACCGGAAAGATCAGGCCGGACTTCCCAAGGGTCTGGAGTTATAGGCCCCAGGATCGTCCCTGGCCAGCACTTTCCAGGTGTGATCCCCCCCACTGGAAAGATGGGACGATCCCAGAAAAAATGCAGAGTGTGTCGCAGGAAGGGGAGACGGAAGGACACCACGTATCAGTGTGACATTTGCCCAGATAATCCGGGCCTCTGCATAGGCTGCTTCAGGGAGTATCACACTTCCATGGAGCACTACATTTTTCCTTTTCATTTTAATTTTCCATAATTTGACCAATGTACCAAGTCCAGAGTACATTCAACATTGTTAACCCCAAGAATCACTAAATTGCCCAAAAAATCAGAAAAAAAACCTGATAAGGTTTGGGGGTGTTTTTTAAGAAATGGGTCATAGGTCACTGAGTCACTATCATCAGGGACTTTTTATGTTGCCTCAAATGCGCAGCGCTCTCTCTCCACCTGAGCGGGTACGCATTTGAGGCAACAGGTTAGGGACAGCCACACACATCACATTCCCAGAATGATGATTCAAAGCATAAGGTTTGGGGCGGGCATTTTTTTTTTAGTTTTGGTTATGCTCTGGGTCATCATTCTGGGAACATATCCTGTTTTATTATTTTATAATTTATAGTTTTCTAGCCCACTGTACCCCATATTACGGGCCTCTGTACCCCAGCTGTCTACCCCAGTTACGGCCCGTTGTCCCCCATAGTGTTCCCCTATTTTAGGGCTCAGTGCTCCCCCCCATTAACGCTCCTTGAGGGGGGTCCCACCTCCTGGCTGCTATAATAAGCTCAAGGCCCCTGACTGACCTCCCACTCCAAGACCTGGTGTGCACCCACGGAGCAAAAATCATCAAAAATTAAGGTATGTCCTTACTCCAAAAAAATGTATTTACAAATTTTGTGGGGTCTTTTCTGCTATTAACCCTTGTAAAATGTTACATTTTGGGGAAAACCCACATTTTAGTGAAAAAATTATATATTTTTTTTACATATGCAAAAGTCGTGAAACCCCTGTGGGGTATTAAGGCTTACTTTACCCCTTGTTATGTTCCTCAAGGGGTCTAGTTTCCAAAATGGTATGCCATGTGTTTTTTTTTTTTTTGCACCATAGGGGCTTCCTAAATGCGACATGTTCCCCCCCCCCTCCCCCATTTCAGCAAAGTTTGCAAATGTGACTCCTTCTCTTCTGAGCATTGTGGCGCTCCTGCAATGCACTTCAGGTCCACTTATGGGGTACCTTCATACTCAGAAGAGATGGGGTTACAAATTTTGGGGGTCTTTTCTGCTATTAACCCTTGCAAAAATTTGAAATTTTGGGGGAAACACACATTTTTGTGAAATTTTAATTTTTTTTACATATGCAAAAGTCGTGAAATCCCTGTGGGGTATTAAGGCTCACTTAATTCCTTGTTACGTTCCTCAAGGGGTCTAGTTTCCAAAATGGTATGCCATGTGTTTTTTTTTTGCTGTCCTGGCACCATAGGGGCTTCCTAAATGCGACATGCCCCCCCCCCCCCCCGAGAAAAATTTGCTCTCAAAAAGCCAAATATTACTCCTTCTCTTCTGAGCATTGTAGTTCGCCCGTAGTGCACTTCAGGTCCACTTATGGGGTACCTCCATACTCAGAAGAGATGGGGTTACAAATTTTGGGGGGTCTTTTCTGCTATTAACCCTTGCAAAAATGTGAAATTTAGGGGGAAACACACATTTTAGTGAACATTTTTTTTTTTTTTTACATATGCAAAAGTTGTGAAACACCTGTGGGGTATTAAGGCTCACTTAATTCCTTGTTGCGTTCCTTAAGGGGTCTAGTTTCCAAAATGGTATGCCATGTGGGTTTTTTATTTTGCTGTTCTGGCACCATTGGGGCTTCCTAAATGCAACATGCCCCCCAAAAACCATTTCAGAAAAACATACACTCCAAAATCCCCTTGTCACTCCTTCGCTTCTGAGCCCTCTACTGCGCCCGCCGAACAATTTACATAGACATGTGAGGTATGTGCTTACTCAAGAGAAATTGAGCTACAGATATAAGTATAAATTTTCTCCTTTTACACCTTGTAAAAATTCAAAAATTGGGTCTACAAGAACATCCAAGTGTAAAAAATGAAGATTGTGAATTTTCTCCTTCACTTTGCTGCTATTCCTGTGAAACACCTAAAGGGTTAAAATGCTGACTGAATGTCATTTTGAATACTTTGGGGGGTGCAGCTTTTATAATTGGGTCATTTGTGGGGTATTTCTTATATGAAGACCCTTCAAATCCACTTCAAACCTGAACTGGTCCCTGAAAAATAGTGAGTTTGAAAATGTTGTGAAAAATTGGAAAATTGCTGCTGAACTTTGAAGCCGTCTAGTGTCTTCCAAAAGTAAAAACTCATCAATTGTATGATGCAAACATAAAGTAGACATATTATATATGTGAATAAAACATTTTTTTTATTTGGAATATCCATTTTCCTTACAAGCAGAGAGCTTCAAAGTTAGAAAAATGCTAAATTTTCAAATTTTTCATCGAATTTGGGGATTTTTCACCATGAAAGGATGCAAGTTACCACAAAATGTTACCACTATGTTAAAGTAGAATATGTCACGAAAAAACAATCTCAGAATCAGAATGATAACTAAAAGCATTCAAGAGTTATTAATGTTTAAAGTGACAGTGGTCAGATGTTCAAAAAATGGCCGGGTCCTAAGGTGTAAAATGGCCGGGTCCTTAAGGGGTTAAAAAGTATATAGTGTGTCCGGTGTTCTGTCAATATACCCAGATAAGTAATAGATGAGGTAGTCACCGACACTCCCAGATTACCCGCATCCGTCAGCTCCCGCTCTGGTGTCGATCCCAGGGGCATTAGTACACTTTTAGAGGCGTTGACCTTGTGACCAGTCAACCATCCTACCCGCGTCAAAAAGTCGAGTATCTTGGGAACTGCCACCCTTGGGTCACTAAGGTAGAGAAGAGTACGTTATCAGCAAACATGGATAGTTTAATTTCCTTGGAACTCACCATTATACCCCTGTACAGGTCTGAGGAAATGAGGAAATGCGCAAGAGGTTCGATCGCTAAGTCAAACTGTAAAGGTGACAGAGGGCATCCCTGGTGAGTACCTTTCCCTATGGCAATGGGTCAAGAAAGAATATCTGGGGTGTAGATCCTAGCCGCTAGATCATGATTTAGCCCCTGTTTAAAGGAGGTAAAACAGCCCGTGATGCCAAATTTATTCAGTACCTGGTCCAGCCAATCCCACCGTACATTATCAAATGCTTTCTTTGCATCGAGCGTAAGTAATGCAGGGTGGGAGTCTGACCCAGTCCGGCCCCGTACACTATCCATAGCTGCCAGGAACTTCCGGATGTTCATAACTTCCGCTCGCATCTTAACAAAACCCACCTGGGGATCCACAATAAGGGAGGGTAAGAACCTGGTCAGGCAATCAGCCATGATTTTCGATAGCAGTTTCATGTCTTGGTCTATCAGGGAATTTGGCCGATAGGAGCTCCAGGGGATCCTTGCCCGGTTTGGGGAGCACCTTGATATAAGCCATCTTGGCAGAGGAGGGTAAGACACCGGACTGCCAGATACTATTAAAGTGTCTCGTCAGGCTAGGGACAATTTGGTCAACTAGAGGCTTGTAAAACTCACTCGGAAATACATCCGGTCCTGGCGCCATGTCATTTGCAAGGGAGCAAATTCCCTCCTCCAACGACCCCTCAGCATTCAGTACCTGACGTTGGTCCTCTGTCAACCTAGGGAGAGTAATTCCAGCTAAAAAATGTTCCCCCTCAACTGAAGGTCTAGGGCTAGTAGAGCAAATTTCTCTGTAATAGGATCCCAGGATCGCATTAATCGAGTGTGTGTCAGTTCTGGTACACCCCTGGGTGTCTCGTAAAGCTAAAACATGTGCCAGTGTATAGGCCCCCTTCGCTATCCTCTTCAACAGGCAACACGCCTTGTTACCATGTCTAAAAAGATCAGCCTAAAAGTGAGATTTGTACATGCGCCCCTTCCTATCCAGCCAGAGCTCATAAGAAGCATTGGATTATCCCGATGTGCTGCATTGTCTCCGTCTCAAACTCCAGCCACCATCCCCTCAAAAGGCCCAGAATAGACTCGTCCTCAGTAAGGTAGGATGGAAAACGCCATAGGAAATCAGAACCACTTGGGGGATGATGGCAGGAGCTACAAAACAACCGGCAAGTGATACGAAATGACAATGTCATGGATGTCCACTGTCTGTAGTTTGGGAAACACTAGTGAACTGACCATGAAATAGTCCATGAGGACCACGAGCCATGCACATGTGAGAAGTGTGTGTACTCACGGTTGTCCGGGAGTAGATGACGCCAAGAGTCCGTCAGTCCCATCTGTGTCAGAAAAGGAGGGAGTACCTTATCACTATGACTTGTAGGGATAGAGTGTGTAGAGGAGCTTTTGCGATCAATAAGGGGGTCTACCACCGGGTTCAGGTCTCTGCCCAGAAACATGAGTGGCCCGGCTGTTTGCTGAAGTGTCTGCTAGAGAAGTGAAAAAGGAATGATTATCTCTGTTAGGTGAATATAGATTATAAATACTATAGGTATCACCATTATGCTCCAGCTGCACATGAGACAGGCGGCCATCCGAATCTCTCTCGTGAGAGAGGAGGCGATAGGAGAACGACTTATGAAACAGAGTCAATACTCCAGCTTTGCCATCTACTGCCGGTGAGTCCAAGACCTTACCCACCCAGAGTTTCTGCATTCTCAAAAAGTCCCTTGAGAGGGAAAAGAGAATAGGAAGAAAAGTAAGGGCAAGACCAGGGTGCATATGGAGAAGGATGACAGGACAGACAATAAAGACAGAGATTAAAGCCAGTGGAGGTGAGGCTGGAAGGAGAGACCCTCATTAAAGGACACCAACCGCTGGAGAAAACGCAGTGAGAATTAGACACCAGGGCGGGGTATGAAAGAAGAGAAAGGATAATCCCAGAAAACAGAAATGAAACCAAAGAAAAATCCAAAACTAAACAAAATACTAGAACACAAAGCAGCGCCCAGCATGGAACAGTGGCATCCGCCAGTCGTGTAATGGACTTCACTTTTTTCGGACACCCTTTACTGGGTCATTACTGTGACATCCCAATCTGCAGGAAAACAATCCCAGGGGTAACAATAACCAATGCTAAATACTGAAGAATGAATAAGTCCTGTGTCCCCCAAGGTACTAAAAAGAAAACCCAACAGTCACAATATGATACACAATCTGGGGAGGTAGATCTGCTACTCCTGCTTCTACTGCGTCTCCCCGCCGACTCCTCCGTTTTCTGGTGTCTTCAGCAGAGTCCAGATGACTTTGCACCAAGAGAGCCAAGAGGAGGCTTCACCATGTATCCTAGGTGATAAAGAGCGATGAGGAGGGGAGCAGGGGCAAGGAGGGCGACCTGGTTCCGCATGTAGCTCTTGAAGAGCCATCTCCACCACTGCTGGGGACTGATAGGAGATGAAGATCCCATCCGAGCGAAACACTTTCAGGGTATTGCAATTAGAAGCGTCTTCAAAGAGCAAAAGTTTTTTGTTGCAGAAAGTGACCGGAGAAAAGCGATGGCGGAAAGCCTTGAGAAGCTCTACCTTGTCATTATAGTCAAGCAACTTAAATATAACTCGTCTTGGTATGGCTGTGGAGCTAAAGCGGGAGTATGAGTCATCAGCAGGCGCTTGTCCCAGGCGTTGTGCTCTCTCCACCCGACATTTGTGCTGGAGACCCAATGCTTTGGGTAGGTCACTCTCACAGACTGCTTGGAGGTCAGAAGGACAAAGGGATTCGCTAACCCCCACCAAACACAGGTTATTGCGGTTATTGCTCCAAGTCTTCCAATTTCACGCTAACATAACACAAATCAATTTCCATCTGCCGCAGTCTGGGAGCCAGTTATCGCGTGCTGTGGAAGCAGAGTAAGCAGTGGGCAGTAGGCAGTGATCTCTCCTCAGGCGTGAACAGTGGTTTGCTCCCGGACACTTCCATAGCAGCCTCAGAGGACTGCTGGGCCATTGCGGGAATCAGGGCCTGTTCAATAGTAGAAATTGGTGCCGCAGCTGTGGGGCCTTGATGGTGCTGACCCTTGCTAAGGAATTTCTCCATCTGTGGAAGAGGGAATTTCCACTAATGAGGCAGAGGGGCACTATATGTAGTAGAAAAAGATCTGCTGTCAGCCACCCAGATAGCAGAGCAGGTAGTGGGATGAAGTAGGGAGAGCTTCTGGCATGTGGGCACAGCTGCACACTGTAGCTATGGTGCTGAGAGCATGGGGATGCAGCTGCAGTGATAGTGAGAGGTGCAGCTCCCCCTCACCCCTCCGCTGGGTGCAGCGCGGCTGGAGCGGAAAATTGGTGGCAGCCCCTTATTTAACGTGGGGCCGTCGAGCACAGTCCTCCTGAGCTGCCCCCTATCTGACTCACCCCTCTGTGGTGTCAATGTACGGCGGGTAGAGCGGTGCGAGGCAGGACGTCGTCTGGGGCATCATGACCCCTGATCTGCTGCTGTTCAGGAAGATGGCGGCCCCCGCGAGGAGATGCGCAGGTGCCGTGCTGTAATGGAGTGCCACGCGAACTTGCGGGTGACTGCCGGGGCCTTAGTGGACCTGTGCAGGCTCTTGGTGTCCTAAGGAATGCTGGTGGGTGAGCCTGGGTGGCTGTAGCCGGTCTTCGGTGCGGATATGGGACTCGGGGTGTGGGGAGCTCCGTCTCACATGCCCGCGCCAGAACCTGAAGTCTAGTAGGGTATCATTTTAATCGTATGGACCTACAGAATAAAGATAAGGTGTTATTTTTACAAAAAAATGTACTGCATAGAAACGGTAGCCCCCAAAAGTGACAAAATGGCGTTTTTTTTTTTCTTCATTGTCACACAAGGATTTTTTAGCCGTTTTGACGTAGATTTTTGGATAAAATGACTGATGTCAATACAAAGTAGAATTGGTGGCGCAAAAAAAAAAAAAGCTATCATATGGATTTTTAGGTGCCAAATTGAAAGGGTTATGATTTTTAAAAGGTAAGGAGGAAAAAAATGAAAGTGCAAAAACAGAAAAACTCTTGGTCCTCAAGGGGTTAAAGTTTTTTAAATATTTGATAAAGAAAATAGCTCCTGAAAATCCCAACACTAGGGGTTCCTATACCTACTGTGACACTAACCAGTCCTGCAGCAGCATCAGGCTTGTTCATGAGTCATGGACAAGAGTTGACTCATGGACAAGGCTGCATGAGCAGACACGCTAATCACCTTCCACCACCACAAAGGAGGGACACACACCCTTCCCCTGAAGGGATTTCTAACAATGTGAGAGAGGCTTAAAAATTAGATGTACATGGTCAGGATTAGGTCCTGAGTAACATATAAATATGTTTCATGTTTTATAACTTTAATGGAAAAAAATATTTATGTATAATATGATTTTTATCATATAGGTATATAACATTAAAAAAATAATAATTTTGATATGAATTGGCTTTTAGATAAGGTAATATTTCACATTATTTTTATGGTAATGCTAGATTGTATTATATTCCCTATATTGTGCAAGGAAATTTGGCTAATGTTAGGTTAAATATTATTTTATAGGGGAGAATGGGTTAAAAATTGGGCTGTTCCTTCTTTTCAGGTATAGAAGGGGGTTAATGTTGAGGAGGTTTTTTTTTGTGTGCATTGTAGCATTGAGGCAAGTTTGAGGGCAATGAAAGGGTGTTTTCCCAGTCCTTTATCCTAGGTGAGCTAGCAGAGATGCTCATCAGGTGTCTAATTAATGAGGCCAGGAGAACTGTGGGAATTTTGAAGATAAGGAAAGGAAACATCGTAGTCTGGGCTCTCCCCAGAAGACAGCAAGGTGGCTGTGGGGGGAGGCAGGGGTCCTTGTGAGAAGCACACAGCCAGGAGCTGTGAGTGACCCAACAGTAAAGTGGACAGACAAAGAGTCTTAGCACACACAGCAAGAGGCTGCAAACGCTGTGTGTGAACAGTGAGTAAAGCTGTCACGCCCCCTCCCGTAGGCTTGCATTGAGGGGAGGAGCGTGACATCACACGGGGTGGAGGTGTGACGTCACACGCTGTTGGCCCTGTGGTCGCCGGTAATAAGACCCAGAGCGAACATGCTCCGGGGACTGATTACAAACGGGGTGCCACGTGCAAGATTATGGGGGTCCCCAGCGGCGGGACCCCCGCCATCAGGCATCTTATCCCCTATCCTTTGTATAGGGGATAAGATGTCTAAGCACCGGAGTACCCCTTTAATGTCTGAGAGTTTGTTTGGAGACACTGGGAGCTCCAGCAAGGAAGGGCCTGATCCCAAGGCTTTGAAGGTTTGTCTGGAATGAGGAGAGTTAAGAGCAATACTCCCCTTTATAAAGTATGTTATCTGTGAGGAGTACTTTGCATAGATTTTAAATATTACTGAGAATTTGAAATTCTGGCCCACTTCAGTTTTTCTTGTCTTTTTGGGTACATTCACATGGGTGGATTACCTGCAGAATTTCCGCAGCGTATTTGATGTGGAAAAGCTTCAGCAGATTTTGCTACCATTGACTTCAATAGGTCATCAGAAAATCTGCAGTAGAGACGGATTTGCAGATTTCCCTTCGGACCCATTGAAGTCAATGGTAACAAAATCCGCTGCGGAAATTCTGCAGCAAATACACTGCGGAAATTCTGCAGGTAATCTGCCCGTGTGAACGGACCCTAAGTCTTACATTTTGTTCCCGTAGATCAGTGATATCCAGGAGGACTGAATTGAGACTATTTCTGTCCAAATGGGATTGTCTTCCTTAGCTGCAGCATGACTGTCATCCAGCATCCAGCACCCAGCATCCAGGCCCAGTGTGTAATACTGTCACACAGCAAATTGATGGCCGAGGCAGCACATTGCTTTGGCCAGTGATTGGCTAAGCGTCAGTATGACAACCTGGACCCCAACGTCACTCCGTGCCTAAGTGTCTCAATTTCTGACAATCTTGAGAACAATCCTCCGGTAGTCGACGGGATAGCAAGGGGCTGACACAGTAGTAAAAGGGAACTGACGTTTAATCATCCAAGATGCAACGCGTTTCACAGTACAACTGCTTCATCAGGCATGTCTGGATGCCTGATGAAGCAGTTGTACTGTGAAACGCGTTGCATCTTGGGTGATAAAACGTCAGTTCCCTTTTACTACTGTGTCAGCACCTTGCTATTCCGTCGACTACCGGAGGATTGTTCTCAAGATTGCTTTGCATTGGACGTGGGAAGGCTGCAGTCACTTGCTATTTTTTATTGCTTTGATCCATGGTTGCACTTGGTGGAGTGTAACCTCTTGGGGTAAGCGTTCAATTGTCTTATCCCCTCTCCCCCTGTGGATCCCTTGGTTAACACTATGGAGCGCTGTCTATTCTTTGTTTCAGTCAATTTCTGACAGGAAGAGGATCGCAGCCAGGGACCAAAGCCAGGCACCTGAGGCACCATGGGAACGCTGGAGGTAAGTAAAGGTTTATTTTTTATATCATGTACAATGGGCACAATTGTAAAATAACAAAAAAAAACAACAACAAAAAAAGCCTTCCCACTGGATAACCGCCTTAAAATCATAATTTGTCATCTACATTATCTACATTGGCATAAAACTAAAGTTATGGCTTTGATGGTAAAAACAATGTGAAGGTAAAATTAGTTAATTACAAAATACATGTAAAATAACAAACATAAAACTTCATCAGTAATATGCAGAAATGGCTTACCAAAATCCTATGAGAAAGATAATAAATATTATCAGGGCTCCAATGATGTAAGATTTTGAAGTCAACATGTTCTTCCAGTTCTTACACATCTGTGCTGGGTAGAGTATAGCTGATCAAAAACTAAGTAAAACGCAAAAACAAAGTAAAGCTCTTTAGAGAGTTGGTAGAAACAAGGTCATTGAGGCAATTAAGCGTTAAGAATGATGGATGTGGCACACATCAAGTTAGCAAAAGAAGCAATTCACACTTGACAACTAGGTGCGTTTTTGTAAATGCTTTAGTAGTTTAACTTCTTAGTACAAACAAGGAGAAATCTCCACTTTTTAGAAGATACAAAAATTACTTCACCCACAATGCTAACTAATAACGTCCAAAAGTCCTGGTTCAGCAGCCGATACAACTTCACCCTTCCACGGGAATAGCGGAGCTAATCCTCCTTCCTCTCACCAAGGGGAAGACAGGTGAATGTTTCCCGGACACTTCCGACGTTTCGGAGGACATGCCCCCTTTCTCACTTGAGAAAGGGGGCGTGTCCTCCGAAATGTCGGAAGTGTCTGGTGAAGAAAGAATCTGCAAAGTAGCTGTCTCATTACTCCTTTTCCCGGGTACGCTTACACATTGATAACTCACAGGGGGTTTCCTGCTGTGGGAGATCTGCTGCGAGTTTTATTACTATTCACTTCAATGGTTCTGCCAGCAATCTACAAATTTACCAATATTACGGATTTTCTGCAGATCTATTAACCCCTTAAAGGGGTTCTCCACTGCTTAGACATCTTATCCCCTATCCAAAGGACGGGGCGGGAATCCCGCGATCTTGCACGCGGCACCCCGTTTATAATCAGTCCCCGGAGCTGTCACGCCCCCTCCCATAGGCTTGCATTGAGGGGCGGAGCGTGATGTCACACGGGGGCAGAGGCGTGACGTCACACGCGGTCGGTCCTGTGGTCGCTGGTAATCAGACCCGGAGCAAACACGCTCCAGGGACTGATTATAAACGGGGTGCCGCGTACAAGATCGCGGGAGTCCCCAGCGGCAGGACTCCCGCAATCAGGCATCTTATCCCCTATCCTTTGGATAGGGTATAAGATGTCTAAGCATCGGAGAACCCCTTTAAAGGGGTACTCCGGTGAAAACCTTTTTTCTTTTAAATCAACTGGTGGCAGAAAGTTAAACATATTTGTAAATTACTTCTATTAAAAAATCTTAATCCTTCCTGTACTTATTAGCTGCTGAATACTACAGAGGAAATTCTTTTCTTTTTGGAATGCTCTCTGATGACATCACAAGCACAATTCTCTCTGCTGACGTTATTATAATAATAATAATGCTTTATTTATTGTTGTCCTTAGTGGGATTTGAACCCAAGTCCCCAGCACTGCAAGGCAGCAGTGCTAACCACTGAGCCACCATGCTGCCCTTAGCATACATCTGCTATGCATGGTTGCTAAAATGGACAGATATGTCAGCAGAGAGCACTGTGCTCGTGATGTCATCAGTGTTCCAAAAAGAGAGGAATTTCCTCTGTAGCATTCAGCAGCTAATAAGTACTGGAAGGATTAAGATTTTTTAATAGAAGTAATTAACAAATATGTTTAACTTTCTGCCACCAGTTGATTTAAAAGAAAAAAGGTTTTCACCGGAGTACCCCTTTAATGTCTCGTAATTTTCTCTTATTTCCCCACATTCTATACATGTTACATGGATATACAGTTTATAAACCCCTTAACCCCCCACCTCCCCAGTAATTTTTTTTTTTTACATTTTTTTTTCCTCCTCACCTTCTAAGAGCCATATCAGAAGTTGTTAGGGCTTGTCTTTTTGCGGGACCAATTATACTTAATACTTAGTAATGGAAAAAAAACAACTTGTGAGGTGAATTTGAAAAAATAAAATAGCATTTTTTTTTTATTTGGGGGTGGTTTTATTATGTGGTGAAATTGACTTGTTATCTTTATTCAACAGGTCGGTACAATTGCAGCTATACCCAATCTGTATAGTTTTCATTATATTATTATCTTAAATCAGTATATTATTATATTAAGTCACTATATTCTGACCCCTATTACTTTTTAAGATTTCCATTTATGAACCTGTGTTAGGGCTCATGTTTTCAATTGTGATCTATAATTTTTATCCTTATCATTGGGGTAGCACTGTCTGGTAGCACATGCAGTATACTACTATTTTAATAATGTTGCACCATTTGTTCTCACCAATTTTTGTCTTCCCTGAAGGCATTACCTTCATGGGTAATAGAAACGCGTTGGAAAGTTCTATCTCTTAAGTGAATTATATGGAGTTTTATGTGTACTGGAGTAATAATGAGAATAATTAGTCTGTTTTCACATTGTAGTTTTTCAGCGTTATTGATGCATTTTCCCACAATTATGCAAATCGCAAACTACATCATGTTCCAAATTATTATGCAAATTCTATTTAAGTGTCACAAAGATTAAATATTTTGTTTTTCCGTTTAACTCATGGATGGCATATTGTCTCAGGGCTCTTTTGATCACTGAAAACAATCTCGGACACCTGTGATAATTAGATTGCCAGGTGAGCCCAATTAAACTCCTTAGCAATGCAGGATGTATATTTATGTCCTGCACCGACTCCTGCAATATAACGCGGGGTCACATTCAATGGCGTACACGAAAAAAAAATTCCAAAGTCCAAAATAGCGTATTTTTGGTCACCTTTTATACCATAAAAAAAAGAATAAAAAGCGATCAAAAAGTCAGATCAAAACAAAAATGGTAACGATAAAAATGTCAGATCACGGTGCAAAAAAAATTAGCCCTCATACATCCCCATAAGTGGAAAAATAAAGTTATAGGGGTCAGAAGAGGACATTTTTAAATTAATTAATTTTCGTGCATGTAGTTATGTTTTTTTCCAGAAGTAAGACAAAATCAAACCAATATAAGTAGAGTATCATTTTAATCGTATGGACCTACAGAATAAAG